>NW_027204604.1:135000-1470000 GCF_024711535.1 Dipodomys merriami
TTTAGAGAGTATTTTCCTGTTTTCTACTACCTGTAAATCATGGTACTGGGGTTTGAATCCAGGAAGTCTTGCTCTAGAGCCTCTTCAGGGTATTCTATGCATTTGTCCAATTTCTCTGTCTCTTTAGATGTACTCTCACTAGGTGTGGAACATAGGACCTTTCTCCTGTTGCTGACCTTGATGGAGAGATGGGGAGGGTGCTGGTAAGTAAGAGGGTTTTTTGATCGCATGTATTTATGTTCTTTCTTCATGAAAAATAGTTCTCTTCCCCCTTTGCCATCCACCATCTGTGTCACACCTGGACATGTTCAGTATTTCCCAGAAATACAGATGATTCAAGTGAATTATTTTCTTATAATATCTAACCTCCCAGAGGAGGGACTGGGATGAGGGGAGAAAGTTCATTTACAAAGATCAGTTATGCTTTTCAAGGCATTTTAATTCAGTGAGTTGGAGAGAGCCAGACTGCTAATTGATTAGCTTGTTTCTTGACCCGTTAATTGAGACTTGGTCTTTATTCACATGGCTGCTAGGCACTGTTGGCTTCAATTGTGTGTTCTGAACTCAGCTTGCCAAAATCAGAGGCTGTGGGGTGGAGAGTTAACAATCTGGCAGAGCCTCAGGAGATGTAATATAGATGCCGTTATGGAAAAAAGGAAGAACTTCCCTCTCAATTAGAGAAGATTGTTCTATTGCTTACTCTGTTTTTTTTTTTTTCTTTTACAAGCTTGTTCTCTTAACACCACTGTTGAAAATACAAAAATAAGACTTTTTTTTTTTTTACAAAAGGAAATCTGTGTAAATTGAAGTGTTACTTCTACTAAGTTATACTGACCACTTTGAAGTTGTACTTAGTACTTTGAAGATGTACTTGGTAGTTTTATACTCAAGTAAGTGCTTGGTGGTGACAGGTTGACCAAGTTAAAGTAGTCATTCAGGACTAAGTTGAGTAAAAAAGTTTTATGTGAATTTTCACTACCCTTTTCAGAGATTGTGAGAGCTGTTCTACAGTTTATAGAGAGAGTACCAGGGGCAGCAGTAGCTATCAGGTTCTTGATTGTCCACCAGCTTGGCCAGCTCTTTGGGTCTCTTCTGTCCCTGGGTAATGGTCAGTATGGCAATTTCCCTTAGCAGCTTCCATTGAATGTCTTTGTTTGATGAGTGGTCAGCGGCCTCCTTCAGTTGTAAGTCAGTCCGTACTTACTTTCCCTTTCAAAGCACTGATTCTCCATTACAAAACAGAAGAAGAACAAATTATTTAAACCTTCTGAAGTAATAAAAAATCATCAATGTTTCCTTTTGTTTGAAAGATGGGAATACAAGTCTCACCTTTTATGAGGATCAGTAAGAGAATGCATTTAAAGCATAGCCTATTGGACCTAACTTTCAATAAATAGTAGTAAGCAATTATTTCATATTTTAATGTATTACTACATGCTTACCCATTGAAGGCAATTGGTAGCCTTCTGATAACAACATTTTTGCCTTGAAAGTTAAAAAAATTGGCCTATCTCCTATTCACTTGCATTTTGCAATGATAACTTATCCTGGTGTTCTCTCTGCAGAGTTCAAAGGGAAGTAAATCTAATGACCTGTTTAACCACTATCTTCATCTCCTATCTTCCTTCCCTTCTCCTTTCGATTGGCTGGAAAGTGGAAGTAGCCGTCTGTGGAACACAATGGCTAACTGGGAAAGATGTGTTTCATGAGGAGACTAGCAGAAAGCACAGTGCTCTCAGAATCAAACAAAGTGAAGACACAATTCATACATGGGTGAGCACTTAGAGAAATAAGGTGACCCAAATGTAACCGCTCTCTTTCACCCTTGTTTCCATTTCCTCATTTGGTTAAGCAGTTGTTGAGTCTCCATTTGATCCTGGAGATTATTCCCATTCAGAATTATTTCATCTGTAAAATGGAAGAGCTTGCAATCAGGTTGGGGTGAGAAGATTTCTTTTAATCCTGGGCCTCTGTGAGTTCTATGAAGAAGGAAGAAAAAGATGCTCTCAATTGACATGTACTCTTTTGGGATTTTCTCGGGAGTCTCAGAATCTGAAGGGCATGCATTCAATTCCTCTGCAAATTGGGTAGTTTTAAAACACACGTCAGGATAGCCTGGGCTTAATGCCTGTATATTTTACTAAGAGGTTGGTGAGCTTATTTGATTTAGTGCCTGTGAGAAATTTGATTGTTTTCTTCTTTTTCTTTCTTTGCTGGCATGACTATGTCCAGCAGAATAAAGCTTTGTCCTTATATACAGGAGATGGCAATGGTGGATGGCCAGTGTTTTCTTGAAGTTCTCAGTGGCCATATGTTTCACATCAAGTGAGAAAATACCTCTTCCCCTGAAAACCTTTCAACAGCCTCAAGTTTCCAGCCCAGATTTTTACCTCTGTGTTCCAAACAGATCCTGTCTTACTTCACATTGGTTCATCCTTAACATTGGCATAATACATGCTGATTCACAAGCATAGGTTCCAAGACCTGCTTGGGATTATGCCTCAATTCTTATACTTATTATTTTGCCCTATCCAAGTGCTAGCATTCTGTTCTAGAGCAATCGCTATGTATGCTAATCATACTAAGGGCAAAGCAGATGATTATGCCTGTGGTTTTTTTTTTTATCAGAACTCAAGAAAGCAAAAGAAGAGGAAAATGGCTTAGGGAGATAGACACTTGGCTTAAGGTAGCTGAGTTGCCATGTAGAGTTATAATTAAAGGGTAGGTTGGTATTACTAAAGTTTATGCTCCTAACTCTCACCCCATGCTGTCTTTACAGCAAGCGAGCCCAAGATGATAGGTTGTTTTTCTTGTTGCTTCCTATTTCGATCAAATTAACGTAGAGCCCAAGGAATCTTTCCAGCTTTCTGGAAAGGGACTTAAGTATCTTGCAAGGTGAGCGCCCCTAGGGCTGAGTTTCTTGTTAATGTTCACAGATGAGAGGTAATAAGGAGAGACTAGGCCCAAGTGTAGCTCTGAATGTAATCAGCTGTGTGATTTGGGGTGCAGCACTGAACTACTCTGAAATGGAGTTTTGTCATCGGTGAGATGATGGCTAATGGCTACCGAATGAGGCCATTGTCCCTGGCGAGGGAAAGAGCACAAAGCATTTTAACATGTTCTGTATGCACTTGCCTTTTAGAAACGCAAATCTTATGAATCATGGTATTTTTAAGTGACCTTGGCAAAAGTGATCGGTACAGCTTACTAGTTGTCTGCGACAGCGTCCCAAGTCCAAAAATCCTGAGCTCCATTACTTATGGTCCAGGCTCTTGTGGGTGGTAGACCCCAAGCTTCCAATGTTATGGACTTACACACTGTTGAGAAAGATAAATGGAGACCATACATTCCTCATCACTGGAGTGTTTGGTCACTATAGTGTATTACAGTGGAACTTCAGTCATGTACCTTCACCATTTTCCCTGGTACATTTGCATTTACTAAAAGCAATTACCCCCAAATGCAGAATCATATTCATAGGAGCTGAACGCTCTGTCCCTCCCTGAGAACCAGCCAAGTCTTGGATAGTGATCACACAAGAAAACGGTGCCACAGAGCCACAACTCTTCTGGGAGGAGAAAGGAAAGGCTTTCCAACTGTTTGAGCACATTTTCTGCCACACTGAGTCTGTCCCTTCCCACATGCTTGGCTCTGAGAAGCATGCTTCCCTGAGTGGACAGACGCATACCTCCTCTAGGGGTGTTGAATGGCTCAGGCAAAGTTCTAAAGGGAGAGATGAATGGTTTTGTGGTTCCAAAAGTTGGGGGGTAAGACTTCCTTGGAAGGAAGGTTGAGCAAACCAATCAGACAGAACACAGAATGCTTCCTCTTAGCAAAGTCCAAACCAAACCACTTCTGACTTAGATTGGAAAGGCGAGCTCTGTCCTCATGTCTGTTTATAAAGCCATTGCATTCCTTGGCAGGAGAGTGTGGAGGCAGATCACACAAGGCAACAGAAATCATAGAAAATCTTCCCTTTAGCAGTGAGATCTTGGCTTTTTTTTGGTTGTAGGTCCTAGAGGAACTGTCAGTGGCTATGTGCTTCATCACCACTTATGCAACGACTCAAAAGGAAAGGGAGCTAAATGTAATGAGGATGCTAACATCAGGGAAGTCTGATGAGTTGGTCTGAGTGACCAAAAGGCTAGACCATCCTGGAGTCTTAAGTGTACAAAGCAAACTGTGCACAGCAGGGCATCTGGTGTCTCATGCTGCTGGACACACATCTGGTAACAGCTTATCTTTAAATATTCGATTTGTTCTGAATGTTTATCCTGAACTTCTCAGTCACAAGCAGCAAACTGTCCTTTACACTTGAACAGTTTAGATGACACATTGTTCTCACAGGGTATTGTGTATACATTTTCTTTTAAAAAAGGAGGAAAAATGTTTTCCTATCAAGCCTGAAAGTAAGTCTGTAGTTAGCTTCAGGGATCCAGAGGTTTCTTTTGATGGAGTTTTTTCCAGATTGGCTAATGTGTGAGATCCATGAAAGCTTATTAAAATCTCCATCAGGACAAGCTCTGTGGGTATAGGAAGTGTAAATCCATTAAGTCGGCTGCTTTAATAATCCAGATTGTTGAACGGGCAAAGACTTGCAGGATGTGAGAGATCAAGCACCACAGTAGAAATCTGGGGTGATAGCTCTTTTTCCATATATGCATCTAATGATAACATTGGAATGTCTGTTGGGTGCATAAGGCCCTGGGTTAGCGCTCTCGACTAACAATAACAAAAAAGAAAATTTGGATTTTTACAAAATAAAATGATATCTGTTTTGTCATTCATATATGTATTTATAGATACATGTACAGTTATTTATATACATTAAAAATTTTTAAATATCGTGCGAGTAGCAATGTGAAGTGAATGGCCTTTTTAGTTATTGGATAAATGTAGACACAGCATGTGAGTTCTGATATTCGTTTTGTAAATGACATGTTGATGGTTTCCCCTTTGGGATCGAGGTCACCTTTCTTCTGAGGATGTCTTGGTCCCCTCAGTGATACTTGTGGTGTGCTCAGGCTCATTTGCCAGTACCCAGCCTAGAGCAGAGAAATGAACACCTTGCTCTTTTAGAAAACAGAGCCAGCTTGGATTGATAAGGACCATACCAGTCTGCAGCGGGGTCTTTTTTCATAGATTGTTTTTTAAACTTAAGCAAGTGCTTGTTGCTCTAGATGTCTGGCCAGGGAGAAGAGCTGGGAACAGCACAATCCTCAGAAGGAAGCAATTGTATACGATGGAGTGATTGTGAGCTTTTCCAATTATATCTAGACTTAGTGCATAAAAATGCAGTTTGGGGTTTACTAGTCATTCCCTGGGGATTTTGCACACACACACACACACACACACACACACACACACACACACGTCTGTTTCCTGTAAGATTGTAGTGTGATACTGTGTAGATCTGATTTTTAAGCGTTCTTGTATGGATGAAACCCAGACCTTAATGTCATTGGTGCTTTACAGAAGTACTATCACAGTTATTAATTAATTAATTAATATATGGTCTATAAGGTTTATTTGCAACCTCACTAATATTATCAATAGACAAAAAAGATGGCATCTTATTCTACTTTTTGGGGGCAATATTGGGAATTAAATTGGGTGTCATGAGCAACACCACAGCCTTTATACTACATTTTAAATAAGTTAATAAACATTTATAGAATGCTTTATGCACTGTGATCAATGGTACAGTTACTATGCTGTAGAGATAAAATTCTTCCCCCTAACAAATATACTAATAGAGAAGACCAGGCAAATACCTGTAGAAACTATAAAACCTGGTGATTTAGTGACACACGCTGGAATGAGGTTGGCCAGCATTTATATCTTTGCTCTGCCTTTCATTAGCTGCATGCTCTGGGGATGGGGGGTGGTGGTAGTGGTGGCAAGTTTCCTAACGTGACTATCTTGAAGATGCTAACCAACATCTAAATGAGGATGAAAGTGGGACCTTTTAAAAAGTCACTGCAATCATTAAATGAGTTGATGCATGTAGAATGTTCTATGCCTGGCATAGGCTGAGGGCCTAGTAAATATTAACTTCTTAATGCTGCTACTCAGCATTGTTATCTGTATCAGAAACCCAGGTCCAGGAGCTGAGGGGAGATTTAGTCGATGCAGATTCCCAGGCTTTCCTGTCGGACGATTTAATGGGTCTTGGTGAAGTTTGGAATTCTGTGATGCTTATCAACCTCCAGAGGGCGTTCATGGGTCATGGTTGGAGCATCATGGGTATGCTGAAGGCAAAAGCAATATTGAGGAAGTGAAAGTCTTTGTCTAGAGGACAGACTTTACACGGAAGTCAGGGTACGTACTCTTTAAGTGTTGAAGGATGAGCAATTCAACAGGCAGAGGAAACAATGGCACACGGAATGTATGTCACACAGCTATGGGTCATTAGGGTTTGTCCAGAGTATTCATTTTTCCTTATCTTTTGGGGGTGACAAGTAGAATGGTGATTGGTGCAACAGAAGTTGTGGGTAATGAATTTAGAGAGACAAGAGTATTTCTCCAAAGCACCTGACAATCTAGTTCAAGAATTTGGAGGGATGAATGAGCCAGGTGTTTTCTGATATCTGGATGATAATGAAGGCCTAATTAGAAGTTTAACTATAGCTAGTCATGGTTGTGATGAACCACTCTACACAGAGTGTGCCTCTTTTGCATTGTTAATGGGGGGGGAAGGGGGATATTTACACACAGCAATGAATTAAACATTAGTTTGTGAGGTTTTACTCTCCTTCTCCTGTGGATATATTCTAAAGTAAGTAAGCTTTCACCCATCTGAGATGTTTAGATATTCTGGATATCTTAGATATTTTAGACTTAGATATTTGGATGTTTTGAGGAGTGATTAGACAAAGTCTAAAAACTGCTTTGTACTCTAAAAGTGGAAAGCATCATCTTGGGGAACAAAATGTCTTGTTTCATCAATTCAAGTAAAGCAATCAAAGTAGTAAGTAAGAGAGGGAATGAATCCTATATTGCATTTTTTCCCCCCAGAACTAAGCGTTGAAATCAGGGGTACACACATGCTAGGCAAGCGCTCTATTGCTTGAGCTGGGTCCCTAGGTCTGTTCTTGCATTACATCAAGGGGATGTAAAAAAGAAGAAGAGAAAGATTCTGTGTGAAATCACTGTATTTTTCTTTATGGTAGATATGACATAATGAGGTTTAATGGAAACTGGGAGACTTGAGAATCACCTTATTCAATAGTGCAAAGGAGATTCTTTGAGTAAATTTTCTGGGTGGCATGCAGGTTTTGTTGTTGTTGTTTTTGGTAGGGTGAAGGGAAAAAAATTAAAACATAGCTGAAAGCATGAATTGGCATCTACATTTGGGGCTTAGCATTCATGTTCTTTCCTTTGAAAGTTGCCATTCTGTTAAAGTTCTGCAAATATTGTTTAGTTATCATAAGGGCTTAGCAGAAACTAGACTACCGTTAAACAGAGTTTCACAAGCAAACCAAACCAACATGCAGTTGTACACTGGGAAGATCTCCTCACTGTGACTGCTCTGTTACAACTATCTCAACTATCGCAGTAATAGTGTGCATCTGAGACACACAAAGATACTTGTCAAGGGAGAAAGAAGCCTTCTTTTTGTGTGTGTGTTGACTCCCAGTGGATGGAAATTTGCTTAAAGATGCTTTGAGACTCATGTTAGAAATCTCCAAATTATATGTCCCTCTGCTCCTTAGGATGATAACCAGAAGGCAATACCCCAAACTGCGAGCAATCTTTGGGTTTCTGGAAGTTTCTGAGAGAGCCTGTGTTTAGATTAATGGATGACAGAATGAATAGTGGCTCATGATGGGTGGCCGAGTCTTCTGAAACACAGTAGGCCTATTGTATGTCTAAGAACTACTAAATTCAAAGCCAGCTATGGCTTGCATGCCTCTGTAAATATACCTTAGCCTTTAAGCAAACCTGAAATTATACCAGCGTCCCCCTCTGCTCCTCTCTTAAGAGAAGAAAGTGAGACAGAAAAGAGATGAAACAAGCACCCAGGGAGCTTTCTTTTGCAGCTCTGACTTCTTTTCCTTGGGACATTGTTTTTCAAAGTTGCAGCTCTCCTGCAAGAATGAATATAGGGTTTATCCCTGAAAACAGAGACTGGCTGTCTGATTCTGGGTTCTCTTTCCCGTTTGATTGGCAGAGCTTTCTGTCTCGTTCCCATTAGAGAAGAAATACTGTTTAGATTTTGACACAAGATATTGCCAGTGGAATAAACAGTCCTATTTTCATGATAAAAGTAGATGTTTAAGATTAAAGGTTTGTTTAAGCTCACTGGTGAGCGACATTCCTCTGGAATTAGGAGCCACTCCTACAGGAAACACCTTTTATCAGCTTATTTTTGGCATTTCCCAAGTTTTTCCAACTGAATAGAGAGAGGCACTGTATCTTGGGAGACACTGCGGTACAGGTCTGTTGTTAGTAAGAATTCAACAGTAGGAAGTACTTCAAGCAATTAGCTTATCTGGCCTGGAAAGGCTGTCTCCCCTCTGAACAGCAGGGGGCACTCTAAGACCGGTAGCAAAGCCTCACCAGGTCAGGCTAAGAGATTGTGGGAGCAGCTCCCCAACTTCTCCCTCCTTTTCCTTCTGCTTTTTAAATGTATGAAAGTGGTGGTGGGGGTGGGGGAAGAGAAGACTCATCAGCCAGAAGGCCAAGGGCACCAGAGAATGGAATGTATGCAGCTGAAGAGCTTAAAAACACTCAGGGAACTCACAGGAACCTTAAGGCCACACACACTTACTCTTGCAGCTGTCCTGGGATAGCATCCATCTTCTGTAGCCACATCCCCTATAATCCCACATTAACTCCCCAATTTGGTCCTATTTGCCAGCCTTGTTGGCTGCCTTTAGGAAGACCCCTGGCCCACACTTAGCTGGAGCTAGGTGTCCTAAGCAGCCCCCAGGGGTGATTGATGCTAACACCAATTAACATCTCTCTGTCCCTTCCACCCAATAGCCTGGTGTCCCTCACACCTCCATTAAGGGACCACTTAAAGCCAAGGCTTGCCATCATCAACCCAGCTCTTAACCTTTGGATTCCTGTCCTTGTGAAAATTAAGGAATTAGAATAAATGTCCTTCCAGTGGTAAGGTTTGGTCTATTCTGAAGAGTAAACTGAGAAGTTAAGGCAAATAAATGAAATAAATCAGCCCCAGTGTAAGACTTTTAAGTGTAAATTTCGAGAGTGTTGTGGCAAAAGTGTTTCTTTCTTTCTTCTTGCCCAACCCACTCCCCAGGGTAAATGACTACTTTATTAAAAGTTCTCTTCTAACTCCTCTATGGTGGGCAGATGAACAGATTTACTGAGCTTCTGTGATAGGAGTGTATTGGATTCACCTTAGTTGGCAGTTTTCCGTTAGCTAATTGCCTATTTATGAGTCAACAGCAATGCCTTCCTTAAGAAAAAAAAAATATTGCTTAATACACTTGCCTATTTGTCTGTTTGTTCTCAGAATAAACTTTAAATATCCCTTTTTGGGGGGGATGGGTAGTATGTTCTAATTCAGTGTTTCCTAATGAGAACCAGGTTGCTTACTAGGATAAGAAATAAAAATGTCAGTCTGGCGGGGTGCTGGTGGCTCATGACAGTAATACTGCCTCCTCAGGAAGCCGAGATCGTGAGGATCACAGTTCAAAGCCAACCAGGGCAGAAAAGTCCATGAGACTCTTATCTCCAATCAACCACCAGAAAATCGGAAGTGGCGTTGTGGCTCAAAGTGGTAGCCTTGAGCATAAAGAGCTCAGGGATAGCACCTGGGCCCTGAGTTCAAGCCTCATGACTGACCCCCAAAATAAAAGACTGTATCACATTCTTTGTCTTCATTTAAGGGCAGGGGTGAACCTCAACTGAAATAAGTGGACAAATGGAAAGGCTAAGGAGGGGCCTTGATTAGGCAGAGATCTCAAAAGCATTGTGTTTAAAGTGTGAAGAGAGAAGTGTTCAGTGATTGCTCTTATTGTTGTGTCTTCAAACCTCTCAGCTCTCACGGGAGCTCCTAGAATAGCAGGTAGGAGTGGATGAGAAGTTAACAAAAAGAAAACACATATGCTTCAGTAGAGCCCTGAGACTTCATCATTTCAAGGTGAATGGTAGTTTTCTCTTCTACCCAGGAAGTGGAATGTATCAGAGATGTTTTCTCCCCTGGAATTGTCAGTGGGACCCATTTTTCCCCCTTCCTCATGTATGCCAACAATGTCATAAATTCCTTGAAGGCACGCTTGAAAACATTTATTCATCCCTATGCTTGAAGTAGATGGTTTGCAGGCCTGAAAATAGAAAAACTAAAACAGTTGAAATTGTTTTAGGAAGTGGAGAGGGAGGGAAGGGAGAATGATAGTGGGGAGAAGATTGATTAGGATACGTTGAGTATGTGAACAGAAATGTCACAATGAAATCCCACTTGTGTATAACAAATGCATGCTACTAAAAATATCGGTTCATCCTGATGATGCCTATTTTTCATGGGCACACTTCTCTCTCTTTTTTTTTTTTTTTTTTAATTTTGGTGCCAGTCCTGGGCCTTGAACTTAGGGCCTGGGTACTGTCCTGAGGTTTTATATTTATTATTATTATTATTTTTGCGTAAGACTAGCATGGGCCCTAGCTGCACTTTTGGCTTTTCCCTGCTCAGTCTGGCTTTGAACCACAATCCTCAGATCTCAGCCATCTCGAGTTGCTAGGATTATAGGCATGAGCCACTGGTGGCTGGCTACTTCGTATTTTTTTAAGTGTCAGGTTACTGTAGGCCATGAACTATTGAAGTTGGAGAGTTGAGTCTGAGCTACGGCTCTTGTGCATGGATTTCATGGCCTATGGTCGATGGAGTAGCAGGCTATCACAAGGGGCACTGATAAGTTGGAAGTAAAGTAGGGATGATAGTAAAGAAGGTTAGTTGGAATGAGAAGAATGAGAAGGTTTCCTAGGCTGGCTCAGGAGAACCCAGGCAGCTCAGACTCTCCTCCAAGACCATGTATTTGTTCATTGATAGAGAGAGGATTGGGTCCGTCTAAGTGGATTGTGGCCAGATCATGATTATTTGTGAAGCATGAGGACAGTTATGGAGTCAGAGGAATCATCGATATGGCCTGTGTTTAACCTTGGGGTTATTTATTATCGGAAGCATTTTCATTGCTAGGTGAATAGAGGAAATATCTGCTGTTTCCATCCTTCCATCCTCCATTATACTAACTGCAGGGAGAAAAAGGCTTCTCACATCCACCATGAAAAACAGTAAAGAAACTCTATCCACGGAACGCAATGTTACCCTGCGCCTACGTAAAGCTGAGTTACAGGCTTGCCGGACTGTGGCCTTGATTTAAAGTTATCAGCTGTGCTGTTGTGGGTTAACTGTTTCTGAAACCATATATCTTTTTTTCTCCCCTCCTCTAGGCAGTAAACCTGTTTCTGACATCTCACTTTATTTGCTAACTCTGCTATAATTAAATATAGTTTGTGGGTAAAATTATTATAAGATGGCATTTGTACTTTCTATGGTTTTTGTATTAAGAAACCTCAGTTAAAGAAAAACATTCCAGTGACTTCAGCCAGAAGTCTTTACCTTAGAGCACAGGCTCTAAGGTTCTCACTGCGCTACACACTACACTGAAACCAGGGATGCGACAGGAAAGGAAAACAGTACAGAGGTTAGACTATAGCACCACAAGGCACCCTGAGATCCAGTCAGCCCCAGAAACTTGATAAAGAATAATTTCAAAGTTGCATAACTTGTTAAGTATTAGTTTTGACCAGGCAGATAGTAGTTGGATGGAATTAATGAGATGTGAAGAGAGGTTCCCACTGGTCAGGTACATGGGATCTCTGTTACTCTGTTATTGTGTTCTTTCCATTGTTTTCATTGGCTTTAAGTAGTCTAGATAATAAAATATTAAAGTTTGCATATATGTATACGATTATGAAGGATGTTTTATATATACATATACACTTATGTATATGATCACGTTAGAGGTTGTACAATTGCCTCGTGTACACACACACATACATGCACATGCACACACATACGCACAGCACACAAGGGATTGGAGTGAAGAGAGATAATGGTTGGAAGCACACATTTGTCTCATGATCACTTTCCTAGGCATTTTCTTTGTGGCTGCATGGACTTGGTGAATCACTGGGGCTTCTGCTCAAATCACTAAATGCAGAGATGAAGGCGGTATCATTCAGTCTCAGTGACTCCAGGTTTTCTCACTTTCTAGAAATTCATTTAGAAGATTCATGACATGGAGTTTGGGTGAAACAAGAATGTCTGTGCAGTTAATCCTGTAGCCAGTTAGGGAGCTCACTTAACAGCCAGCCCAGCAGCAGCTTCTTTTTCCCCTGTCTTTTTAAAAAATTTTATTTTATTGTAAAGATACTGTACAGAGGGGTTACAGTTACATTAGTAAGGTAATGAGTACATTTCTTTTCTTTTCTTTTTCTTTTTCTTTCTTTCTTTTTTTTTTTTTTTTGGGCCCAGTTGTGGGGCCTGAACTCTGGGCCTGGGCACTGTCCCTCACTCAGCTCTTCAGCTCAAGGCTAGCACTCTACCACTTGAGCCACAGCGCCACTTCTGGCTTTTTTCTTTTTGCTTATGTGGTGCTGAGGAATCGAACCCAGGGCATCATGCATGCAAGGCAAGCGCTCTACCACTGAGCCACCTTCCCAGCCCAATTTCTTTTCTTTTTTAAACATATATTTCTTATTGTAAATATACTGTACAGAGAGGTCACAGTTCCATGAGCAAGGTAATGCGTCTATTTCCTATAGAGCATTGTTACTCCCTCCTTTGTTTTTCTCCTACTATCCCTTCCCTCTCCTCCTTCTCCCCACCCCCAAAGTTGTAAAGTTCATTTCCACCATCGTGTTTTGTGAGTCTTTTCGTTGCAATGGGTCATCCTGGGTCCTTGTTTTAGCATTTTGTTATTCCCTTTCCCCTCCTCAAATTAGCTAAATGTATTTACAAAATTCAGGGTACCAAAATCAAATACAGTGACAACAGGGGATATAGCATAGGAGGAAGAACATACAAAAGAAACCAAACATCACATAGTACATTAAAAACAACACAAAGAAAAATCCCTTGTGTCCATATCTTGGGGTTCTTTTCGCTTAGCATAATCTTATATGATCATACATATTTGAGCATTTCTTTTGAGCATTTCTGATCATCTGATAAGATTATTTTAGATGTATACTAGTTAATGCAGAAAGGGAAACTATGGGACCTATATTTCTTTGGGTCTGGCTCAGTTCACTTAATATGATTTTTTCCAAGTCTTTCCATTTCCTAACAAATGGGGTGGTACCATTCTTTATGAAGCACAGAATTTCATTTTATATATATATATATATATATATATGTATGTATGTATGTATATACACACACATATTACATTTTCTTGATCCATTCATCTACTGAGGGGCATCTGGGTTAGTTCCATATCATAGCTATGGTGAATAATGCTGCGATAAACATATTCATGCTGGTAGCTTTAGTATGGCCTTGTTTGTGATCCTTTGTGCAAATAAATGCCCAGAAGTGGATTGCTGCTTCTTTCTTGGTGGATTTGCCTGTTACCTGTTTTCCTCAAGAGGATTATTTTAGGGTGGTCCTATTTTTTTCTTGAATTTTTGATTCTTAAAAATCTTATTTGTCTAGGTTCTTGAGCTCTAGTGTTTTATTTTTTAAAAAATTTAATTTTACCGTTAAGTAGTTGTACATAGGGATTGCCATTCAACAAAGTCATATATGAATACAATGACTCTTGATCAAATTGTGTTTTCTTAGGCACTCCTAACTCAGGTTTTGCTATTTGTTACATTCTACAAAGGAGCCATCTCCTCTACCTGCCTGGACCATACACAACATCTTCTAAAGTCTATAATTAGCCGCTCTCAGATAATAGGGAAAAACACAAAACCTGAGGCACCCTAAACCCCAGGGAACCACACAGACTTACAGGAGTAGTGTAAGAATGCCTTCTATTCTCTTAAGAAAGGTTCTAATCCTAATCTACTTTTGGCTCATTAGTAAAATAAGCCTAAAATACCTTCTTCATGGAGTTGCTCAAACACTTAAATGACATACCAATAAGGAAGTGCTTTGTGAATGGTAAAGTTCTTACAAAGGCAATGTGGTACTATTTTCTGGCAATCAGTAAGACAGAGGCTATAAGCATTTGCCCACCTTGTGCCTTCTATGGAAAAAGAAATCATAAGTCAGTTATTTTGTTCTGAAGTTTCTTTTTGTAAATTTCACGTTTTTTTTCTATTCATATCTTCTTTTTGGGAAATGTCAACCTTAAAAATATCACTAGACTATTTTGACCATTATAGATAACATTAATTACTTAACCACAAAATATGTCTTAGGATATTAATACATTATATTATTATCATAATATTACATTATCTAGCACTCACTCATCTTCCTCCAACAACTGGAATTATGGTTGGCACTGAGAGGAATCCGAGAAAAGATGAGGTGACATTCTTTAGGTCTTCTACAGGCAAAACCACTAGGCAGCTGGCTGCTGGTGGTTCATGCCTATAATCCTATCTCCCTAAGAAGGCTGAGATCTGAGGAATTGTAGTCCAAAGCCAGCCTGGGAAAGTCCACGAGACTCTTATGTCCAGTAAACCAGCAGAAAACCAGAAGTGGTGCAGTGGCTCAAGTGGTAGAGCGCTAGCCTTGGGCTAAAGAGCTGAGGGACAGTGCCCAGGCCCAGAGTTCAAGCCCCAACCGACAAAAAAAAAAAAGAAAAAAAAAAAGGGAACTCAGGGACAATGTCCAAGCTCTGAGCTCAAGCCCACAGCTGACAAAATAAAAACAACAACAACAACAACCAATCAACCAACTAATCCTCCTTAAACTAAATAGACACCATTAGGAACAAGAGCTAGCTATCATGAACTTAAGCATTGTTTGACTAAGGAAGCAGAGAGAATATGAGAAGTCATCTTCTTTCAAGCTTTCTGTGAATCTGGAAAATAATATCACCTTAGTTTTGCCTCTCAGACTAAAGGTTGATGCACTCAAAATCTGTTACCTATCTTGTTGAGTCTCAAGTTTTGACTTTCCCGTGTGAATGAACATCAATTCTTTTTTTCTTTTTTCTTTGGCATGCATTACTAAAATCCCTCAATTTTAGCCCTTTATGTTTTAATTTTGGGATTTTTTCCCCCCAGTTGACTTGTTATGTTTCCACACAGCAGTTCATTGCTCTCAGCAAGGGTTCAGTTTTATACATCTAGCAGTCTAGAGCCAATGATGCTTTCTTCTTCTCAGGAGAGTGGGAGCAGTGAATGAATCACCCAGTTTCCTGCTCTTAGCTGTTTCTGGGAGAAACCTAAACCCCAGGAAGCCACCCAGACCTATAGTCACATTTTCCCTCATTCATATTTCTGGTGCCTGAAACAATGTCCTTGAAGTGAAAGGAACATCCTTGGCAAAGACAGCCCTCTGCTGTCTGGGGTGTGTGTGTGTGTGTGTGTGTGTGTGTGTGTGTGTGTGTGTGTGTGTGTGTGTGTGTGTGTGTGTGTGTGTGTGTGTGTGTGTGTGTGTGTGTGTGTGTGTGTGTGTGTGTGTGTGTGTGTGTGTGTGTGTGTGTGTGTGTGTGTGTGTGTGTGTGTGTGTGTGATGGGGGTGGGGGGGACTGAGAATCCTTTCAATTGTGTTAACAAAATACACAGCTCAAGGGAGAATCAGGGCCAGGTCTGAAGATGACCAAGGTAGTGGAGGCGTTGTAGAGTGCTGGCTGAGGCTTTCGGAATAATGGAAATAGATGGTCTCTGTAGGAGATGGAAGCTGTGGATGAGATCATTATTTGAAGACAGTGTGGTTTGGCCAGAGGAATAGGAGCTGCTCTTCTTAGAAAGATGGAAGAATGGACAGCATGGGGAGCTGTGGTTCACTTCTGAGGAATAATCCTGACCAGAGTCATTTTTCGTGTTTAACTCCCAACATAACCAGTGACACATTTTCAGCAATGAGGTTATCGTGGTGCATAAAATATAGGTGAAACTGGTATAAGAAATATTGTCAAAAATGGGGAGAAGGGAGAACTATGTCCTGTGGTATCTTGCTATATGCTAAATTCTATGCAAGCTTTATTTCCTTCATTCATGTCAACGAGCCTTGACTCTCTCTTCATATCTCCTAAAGAGAAAGAAACTGATGTTCAACGAATCTACATCAATGACTAAAAGTGACTGAACAAAGAAACATCAAGCTGGACACCGGTATCTTGTATCCTAGCTATTCAGGAAGCTGAAATCTGAGAATTATGGTTTGAAGGTAGCCCAGGGAGGAAAGTCTATGAGACTCTTCTCTTCCATTAATTAGCAAAAAAAGCTGGAAGTGGAGGTGTGGTTCAAGTTGTAGAGTACAAACCTTGACCAGAAAAGCTAAGGAACTACTGGCTGGCCTTGGGTTCAAGCCCTAGTCCTGGCACCTGCAGAAGAAAAGAAATATCAAAATTATAGTTCCGATTCTTTTGACAATCCTATCTCTGCTTTCTGTGGGTCAGTTATTAGCCTAGCAAAGATAGTTTTCTCTGTAGGATCACACTCTTCAGGCTTTGTTCTGAATGGTGGTGGTATTTACTGAGCACAACACCATTTACTTTACAGGCAATATTTATCATCTGCACAAGAATCTTGAATCTAAACTTTATTATTCTTGCTTTACAGATAAAGAGCCAAGAAAGTCGATGGTTATGTTGTACTAAAAGACATATAGGGGCTGAAACTGAGATGCTAATTGATCGACTGAGGTGCTAAATTATGCTAAAACTGAGATGCTAAATTGTTTGCATGCTACGTTATCTCTCTCCAAAGGATGTTTGTTTTTCTTTTTAAAATAACTACTCTAAATAAGATGATGCAATAGTTGTATCAGATGCAATCGATTTTCTGCATGAAGTGACTGCATCATAATGCTTTGGGAGATCCAGACTCTTGTGTTTATATGGCTGTCCAGAAGCCAAACAGGGCAAAGACTGGATTCTAGTTGTCTACCTCTCTGTCGATATTTTATCACTTCTACTACCAGTAGCAATAAAACAGTTTTTAGATGTTCATCTTTGGATAACATTCAAGAAACACTTAGCTCAAACACAAAAATGATAGCTTGCCAATAGATGGACCCAAAAATACAACGAAGACTGGGGTCAGAGATAGAAGAGACACAAAGCTTTTTTTCCTTTTCTAAGTGAGTTCAATGTCTTCCTTCTAGTGGCTGATGTGTACTTAGAATTACACTTCAGGTTTTTAAATGCTGGATCTTGTGGTTTTGCAAATAGAATTTAATTCATAAATTTTGTCCCTTCAAGAAATACTGGGAATTTAATATACATCTGGCATTGTCCTAGATTATAACCTGTATTCTATAGATACCTAAATTTATAGGATATAGATGTATTGATATATAGGATATATCTATAGATAGATACAAATTCTTCCCTCCCTCCCTCCCTCCCTCCCTCTCTTCCTTCCTTCCTTCCTTCCTTCCTTCCTTTCTTTGCAAAGGCTCCACTTCTGTCCTTAGAGAGCTCCCAGGTTTCTGAGGGAAATAGATATATAAACTTAAAATAGTGAAGGGAATATTCCTGATTAATTTTCATAATTCTCACCCAAATCCAAACAACCAGAGAATATAGTTGATTTGAGTTGTTTCTTGAATCTTCACCTATTCACTCTGGTGCCTAGTCAAGTTCAAGTACAACTATGAAGTTGTATAGGTCAGAAAAGAGCTATAATCAGAGTTGTCAATTTTTTTCCCCTGTAGGTCAGAACATATTCTCATGTAAAATTGAAATTCACTGAGCATAAAGCTATTCTTCCAGTATAATCTGCACTTTAGTATAGCCAAAGTGTCTAGAAAATGTTTTTATAGCTATATAAGTTAAGAAAATAATATGAATTATAGAATTATACATTTATCTTATATAGATTTTGCCTCAAATGAATAAATTAGAGAGATGAATAAACAAATATGTAGTCTACAAATAAATAGCCAACACATTGATGAATGGATCATCAAGTTGTACAGTATCTTTATACAAAAATAGTACTCACTAATACAAAAGGAATGAACTGTCAATTTACATGAAAAATGAAGGACTCTCAATTATGCTCAGTGAAGGATCTGGTTTCTCTTCTACCCTTCAAAAAAGAAATTTCCAACTAGTATACATGAACAGAGTTTGTGAGGTATTGTCTGGAAGATGACTCCAGTGAAGAAGAACGGAGGAAAATATTATAAAACGTCACCAAGTCCCGTTTTGATTGCAGGAATAATTTCATGAATATATGTATTTCTATCTATCTATCTATCTATCTATCTATCTATCTATCTATCTATCTATCTATCTATCTATCTATCTACCTATCTATCTTAAAAATGGGTGACATTAGTCAAATTGTACTCATAAACTGATAGGCTGAGTTGAAATCTCTTTGTACAACTAATTATAGATAATATAAAAATGTAGCCAAATCAAATACCATTAAAATGTGTAGTTAGTTGTATTTCAGTTATACCTTAAAAACTTTTCTAAAATATGTAATAAAAATGTAACCTAAATCCTTTCCTACAATTCATGCATATTTGACTTTCAGTCAATGTTCCAATGGCATTCTTACCAAAATTTAGTGAGACTCCTAATAAATAAGCTAGGTATGATGACATATGTGCCTGTGATTCCAGCTAGACAGTAGGCATAGATAAGTGGATCTCAGTCCACACTTACCAGGGGCAAGATCATGAGACAAAAAAAAAATAACTTAAAGAAAAGGAGCTGGATATGTGATTCAAGTGTCAGAAACGTTGCCTAGCATGTCCAAGCTTTGAGTGCAAATCCTCCTTTACACATGTGCACACACACACACACACACGAAAAAAATTCTCTACCAAATGCTATACTTCCTTCCTTAACCCGTTTCACTCTTGTCAGTGGAGTAGTTTATCAGTCAAAAAGCCTATCTCGCTTTGATTGTCTCTGCTGAGAAATCTGAGGTGAAATAAGAAAGGCCAATAGACACATGAAGAAATGCTCAACCTCCCTAGCCATAAAAGAAATGCAAATCAAAACAACACTGAGATAACACCTCACTCCAGTTAGAATGGCTATAATCAAGAACTCTAATAACAACAGATGCTGGAGGGGATGTGGACAGAAGGGAACCCTACTGCATTGTTGGTGGGAGTGTAACCTTGTTCAACCACTTTGGAAAGCAATATGGAGGTTCCTCAAAAGACTCCACATAGAGCTCTCCTATGACCCAGCAATCCTACCTTTGGGCATTTACCCAAATGTTTACAAACAAGACCATACTAAAGCTGCCAGCACAACTATGTTTATTGCAGCATTATTTACTATAGCTAAGATATGGAACCAACCCAGATGCCCCTCAGTAGATGAATGGATCAAGAAAATGTGGTATATATACACAATGGAATTCTATGCCTCCATCAGAAAGAATGACATTGCTCCAATGGAAAGACAATGGAAAGACTTGGAAAAAATTATATTAAGTGAAGTAAGCCAGGCCCAAAGAAACATAGGTCCCATGGTTTCCCTTATTTGCAATAACTAGTATATGTCTGAGACAAGCAGAAAAAGTCAGATAAGTTCATGTTAGGTGAAATGAACCCTAAGATACGTATTCAAATGTTCTTTTTTCTTTCATGCATATGTTTCTAACGCATTTATAAGATGATTTCTTTGTTGCTTTGTATGTCCCTCCCCCACAGTATAACCCCTGCTTTCACTGTATTTGATGTCCGTATAATTTGTGGAGGGGAAGGGGAAAAACAAGTCATTTAAATAAGGATACAGGTGGACCCGTTGCAACAATGAGTACAAGTTGTCATGTCGAAAACCAACTTTACAACTTTGGGGGGGGGGAAGATTGGGTGAGGGGGCAGGGGAGGTTGGGAAGGGATGGGAAGGGGAAACAAAAGAGGAGGCTACAATGCTTGCTAAGAAATGTACTCATTATCTTGCCCATCTAATTGTAACCCCTCTGTACAGTATTTTTACAATAAAAAATAAATAAAAATTAAAAAAAACCCTATATCTTCAGAGGTCGTCTGAATCCTTTAAAGGCAATTACTGAGAGATCTCATTGTGCTGTCTCAACAAATAATTTTTCCATGTCCTTTATATTTTGGGGACAAATGATTTCTCCTCTTTGTATTTTAAAGAAGGACCTAAAAGTATTTATCAGGATGGCATCCGCACTTTAATAATGATCAGTTCTAGTTAATATAAAGATACCAAATGTTTTACTACATTTTATATTCATGTGTTGAGATCTTATTGTTATTTTCATGATTGTGTCATAGACTAGTTCTCAGTCAAATGACTTCTATTTAGAAGTGCCAGAAATGATTCTAGTATTATTCTAGGGATCCCATCAGTTCCCATTTAATGGAGGTATGAAAAAAACCCCAAATGCAAACCCAGTACCCTGTGACCTACCTACCATAACCCATCCCTCTGCTTACCCTTAACTCCCATTGCTCTTCGAAGAAGGACAACAAACAGGTCAGCCAACATGTGGACTTCATAATCTCTGCTATTTTAACTTTTGAAAGTCTCCCTGTAACATTGGCATGCGAGTTAGAGCTCCACAAGTATCCTTTTGATTACAAAACACACAGGAGCACTCTTCTGACTAGATTATTGTTTTTCCATACACAAATGACTTTTCTTTATAAAATGTGCTGAGGGCAAATGTCCAACATCAAAAGGATTCCCATGCTTTTGTACCCACTTTTCTTTTCTACAAAGGTAAATCATTTAATATAAAAGCTAGGCAAGATCAGGGGATTTCTCAAGTTCTCATTGCCAATCCAGTTATAATGTATTTATTAGCAGCGTGACAGTTGTTTGAGGTTAAACTGTGACTATTAGGCTATCATAGAAAGACTGCATTTCTTATGTTAAAAATAATATAGTTTCTTTTCCTTTAAATTCATATTTTTCATTTTAATAGACTAGCTTGTAATTTTTTTTTACATAAGCCAATAATTTGTAAGATCAACAATAAGGAACTGTTCTTTAAGGTCTAAAATCATTATCATTTCTATTATGTACAACCTGAAGAGGCTCTTTGCATTATCATTTGATATTATCCAATTCCAGAGTTTAACTCAAGTCCTTTGAGTTGTAGTGGACATGGTAATGATATTAATCCACTCACTGGCCATTTCCCCAGTTCACCAGCAGTCACAGCTCTGGTCCCTAACAGAAAATTAGTTGAAAGTTTTCTTACTGATGTTTGCCAAGAATGATGGCTACTAGAAGATAATTCTCTGAAATTTGAGCTGCAGAAGGACCTTATATTAAAAAATGTTTTATATAATGGTAACACAACCTCTCACTCCTCTGAAAAGCGTTAATCTAGTTACTCTAGTTTTCAGCATTTCCCCAAAGTAGTTCTCAATAGAATAGTGCAAGAAGAATAGAACTTTGTGTTCTGAATAAATTATTCTAGTTTAAATCAACATTTCTTTTAGCTAATTCTTAAAATATTCCATTTGTATATGTGTGTGTGTGTGACATAATTGTATTGCTTGAAGAAATAATGTACAAACCTACCATAGGTCCTGTGACACTACTATGCCTGAAGGTTCTTGGTCTCAGCTTAACGTGACATTTTTTACTTTCCTATGGATAATGAAGATGTCCTTTTAGAAGGACTCATAGCAATATGTGAAAAACACAGTAACTTCTTTATGTATGTTCCAGGAAATAGAGCAGTGGTATGTCCACTTTGCTTTGATGATTATATCTGGCCCATTTTTGCAAAGACTTTGTAAAGTTCAGATTTAAAATATTCCAAGTTTTCCAAATACGGGTCTCTTATGCTGTAATCCTAGATACTCAGGAAGCTGAGATCTAAGGATTGAGGTTCAAGTCCATGAGACACTTATCTCCAATTAACTACCAAAAAGCATGAAGTGGCTATGTGGCCCAAGTGGTATAGCACTAGTCTTGAGTGAAAAGACTAAGGGACAGACAGCACCCAGACACTGAGCTCAAGCCCCAGTACTGACACACACACACACACACACACACACACACACACACACACACACACACACACACACACACACACACACACACACACACACACACCATACAAAATCAAAGTGAACAACTATGTGTTTACTACAAGCTATGAATTAGGACACAATTTCTAGGTACTTAGTAAGTACAGAAGAGATTTATGGACTGCAGAATATATTCAAGCCCATTGATTAGGACATTTATCTTTGGCTTTAGTAGAAATTATAAATATGCTCCAATTCTAGAATAATCTGACTTTTCCTCGTTAGTAGTTCTATAAGTCTAGAGATTCCAGAACTTACTTGTTCCTCAAGATACTCACAGGTGCCACTGAACCCACACATAACAGAGGGTGACATGTTGATGATAAGCATTTGAGACTGTCCATGTAATGTAACAATGGCTAATTGACTATAACATGATACGTTTTCACATCTTTTTACAGATAAATAGACTATCAGTATTTGGAAATTACTGAGCTTAAAATTCGTACAACAAAACTTGTTTTTGTGTGAGAAGGTTCCTTTTCATTGCTTAATGGACACCGGAAAATGATTTAATGGACTGCTAAGCTATAGTATGGTTAGAACTTCATACTAAGGCTTTATGATATGGTTTCTAATACCACACATACTCTGAATATTTTAAAAAGAGTGCGATTAAGTTCTGAAAATGGAATTATTTATCTCCTTAGTAATTTAAGAGCAAAGTTTATGTTGATCTACTTTACTTGTCTACTCTACTTGAGTCTTAATGTGATTCTGCTCTCCACTGAACTTTTGGCAAAGTCTAGAGGCACGTTTAGTTTTCAGTTTACATGCAAAAGTGATCACCTCCTGTCTTTGCCTTACAAAGGTGAGGTAATCATTTAGAAGTAAAAATGTAGTCAAATTCCAGTGACTTTGTTGTTGCCTCTGGATCTCTCTTGTGGGCAGCGGAGATTAGAGAGAATGCATTGCTCATTGTTAGTGCAGATCTATTAATAACCAGCTGCATCTTCTTTGTAGATGCCTCAATTTGGTAGTTGATCATTTCTCTAGCATTTTCTTTTAACAGATTACTTGGGCTCCAGAGTTATGACCATGCTGGCATTAGATCCCATTCTTTCCATCCATCTTCGGGGGACTGGGGGAAAGTAGGAACTCCCTGTGTGTTCATGTATTGGCATGTTCATGCATGGCCGATTAAGTAAGACCACACACTCTATTGTTTTGATATTTGTGGGATAATGTAAGTGTCTTGCTGTGGCATTTGATGGGAGCTGCCAAACAGTGTGGAGCTGGTAACTGGTGCTTAGGGTATGGAACAAATGGAAGAAACAGTGGCAATAAGGCAAATTCAAAATTAACTTTCCTTTATGGCTGACTGTTAAGATTTAAAAATAGAATATCTCAGCTTTTCCATGGTGCTCCTGCTGACCGAAGATCCAGTATCCAAATATATTTCTTTTTCACATCCAATTCCCCCCACCTTTTTTTTTTTTTTAACATAGTCTGGGTCTAGAATGAAAGCACAATCTTTTTCTCAGTTGGGAGGCTGCTTGTGAGCTCTGTTCAAGCATTCTCAGTTACATCCAATTTTGTAGAATACTGGTTTACAGACAAATTCATTATTGTATTTAGAAGGAAAAAAAAACAACACTCACAATCCAAATCCTAGTCCTCCTACATTACACACTTAAAATTTAGATTTAATTTTGCAAAGAACCCTTGTCTTACCCTTCCCCATTTACCCATCCAAACGACCTGGTCATGCACTCTTTGGGCTACTTGTTTTCTATGAGCCAAAACATTCCTGGTTTTCATGTAGGTTGAGTGATTTCTTCAAGTAATTGCCCTTCTGATAGCAAATGTTCAAATAATTTGGATTTATTATACATCACACGTAACCTCTTGCCAACGAAGGCAGACTTTTTCTCTCATTTTCGTGGTCTTAGATCTCTGACTTTGGCTTGTGCAATTGTTCAGTGTGACTTCCATCCTTCGGTTGATTCATTCATGTGAAGTTTTTCACAGAAGCAGCACAACACAAACCTCAATTCTGCTTTTCAGAACAGATACGGATGGTGCCATGTCTTTTCCTGTCTTATTCTGAGTGTGTATGTGTTCCTTGAAGCTTCTTTTTCCATGTATCTTTCCTGAGACTTTTCCTATTAAATACCATAAAAATTGGAAGGAAAAAAAAAAGCCTAGCGCCTGCCAAAAGTTTTACTTTATGTACTATGCATTTGGTTGTAAAGAGAATGATTTCTTCCTTTCTTTTCTTTCCTCCTTGGAAAGAATTCTAAGCAGCCCTTTCTGGAAAGATGGATCTTTAAAGTTCTGAGGAAGGTTCTTCTTCCTCTTTCTCTTCTGTTGCTAAGCAGGTTTGTGCTCTTACTTAGCATGATGTTGCCTCTCCTTTATTTAAAATAATTGATGGAAACTTAAATCTTTCTGATTACATCCTTTGTAACACAAGATCTAACTCAGGGTCTTGTACATCATAGACATGTGCTCAAGCATTTATGCTGTATACCCAGGCTTTTTATTTTTACTTTGTTTTTGACAGAAGGACTTGCTAGCTTTGCTTGGACTGGTGTTCCACTGTGAGCTTCCTGCCTCCAGTTCACATCATTTTAGGATTACAGGTGTGGGCTGCTATGGCCCAGTTTAGAAACATTTCTTCACAGGTTTTTCTGCATTTATCTCATTCTTATAATCATCTCTACTCTATTGTTCCCTTTGAATATCACTTCACAACCACATCAAGCTTTCTTGAACATTCATAAACCCAGCTGCAAATTTTCCCCCTTTCCTTCATTTCTTGATTCAGTTCATTAGAGAAACGAACTTGTTCATTTAGATACCTTTGAATTTTTCTGGCATACCTATGCCCTACATCCTCTGTAGAAAGCAGGATCTGAATGCTGGACACAGAAGCAAGAATCCTTTCTTTAAGTGCAAGTGAAGGTGGGGAGATGGGAAAGAAGGCAAGTGTGTAACTAACTGTCTGTGCTGTTTCCCTTATCCCAGTTATAAGTGGTAGTTAGAGATCAGAAGCGACCTGAATCACTGAATGCAACTGAAACACAGCCATGGGCCTATTCTACTTTCAAAGTGCGTGGCTTAGTCCTTAGACCTTCTCTATTCTCCACTTTCCCCTTTCAATTTCTCTACTTCTTTCCCCACCTCTCTCAAACTCTCTGCCCTGCCCTTTATAGCTGAACATTAATTATTAGAATAGAAGCCGACTCTCAGCTAGACAACCTGACTCTTCAAAGCAAGAGTGTTTCCATTTGTTTCAAATTCCTCTCAAAGGCTACCATCATTTCCAAAGCCCTATGCTTGAAATCCTTTACTCTCTTCCTGTTTCCTACAGAATAGTGTCTGCATGCACCTGCTGACATTCAGGGCCCTCTGACCTCAGATCCTTTTGTACTTGCACCATGTTTCCCTATTACATCCCACTTTCTGGCCACAGTGATTTTCTTGCAACTTATGGACTGCTATGATCTCTCCTACCTCTGAGACTTCCCACATCTTGTTGCCTCTGATGGACCTCCTTTCCCACACTGATTTGCAGAACAAGCTCCTTTTCAATTTAGGTTTCTTTGCTTGATTCCCTCCAAGAAACCCTCTCTGGCTCTTCTCTACTGAAGTTTGTTACCATGAAGTGCATTATTTTTAGCAGCCTGCATCGTTAATTGTTGAACTTATAAAATCCAAACTCCAGGTTATCTTGTTCAGGGTTCTACATTCCTAGCACAGGTTCAGTATTTCATATGTTTGTTGCATGCTTATTGAATGCAGGTATAGTGTGTACCATTTTACAAAATCAGGACAGCTGTCTCTCTACTGGTAAAATTTCTTCTTTGGAGTGACTTTGCATAGAATTCTACAGGAATGCTGAGGAGCTATTGTTCTGTCCAACTAGTAGTCCCACTGTAAACTGTTAATGATGCTTATAAAGTGAACCCTTATGTCTCAAGCCTTGTTCTGACAACTCTAACATGTAAAGTAGGTACCTTTTCTCTTCAGGGCCTTGTACTTAGTGGGCTACTGCCTGTAGCACTTGAGTTACATTTCTAGTCCTCTTTTCTCTTATGTTGATATTCAGGTAGTACTTTGTGCTTATCACCTAGATCATCCTGGGAACATGATTTTCCTACCTATGCCTCCTGTAGAGCTGGGATGTGTGAAATCCTTGTCTGTCTATATGGGGTTTTGCAAACTTTTTGTCTGGGCTATCTTAAATAGCAACATTTCTGAGCTTTACCTCTTTAGTAGCAGGGATTATAAGACTGACAGAGCCACTGGGCCTGGTAAAGTGGGTATGATTTTTATTTTCATTTACTGGATGAAGATTTGTGGTGTGGCTAAGTCACACAGTCAGTGGTAGAGCCAGCATTCAAGCCCAGGTCTTTTGAGTCTATTTTGCTAACTTGACTTCATTGAACTGGAATTGGTGGAGTAACTTGGGTAAAACTTTGTTCTACTTGTTTTGCAAGGGTATTTCACTTGCTTCTTTAAGCAATACTGTAAGTCTGATAAGGTAGGTTTTTCTTTTTTCCTTTAACTGGTGGTAACTCTTAATGATAAGCTTGTCTGAAATCATCTAGCTAATGAGAAGTGAATGGAGATTCAGAACTCAGTTTTTCACTGACCTTCCCTAGCTGTCTTACAACATACTAACAACATACCTGTTACAACATACCTGTTATTTTTCTTTTTTTTCATTCATACAACACATATGAAGAACTTAGCTCTTGATTAATACTGTGTTTGACCCCTAAAGAAGGAAAGTCTGATGGATGGCAGATTTTTTTTTCCTTTAAGAAACAAGCAAACTTTGCCAGGATCCAATTAAACAAGTGAGGCTTAAACAATCAGACAAGTTGTGATGAGTAAAAATCGGACAACTGTAGCGTCTCTGCTTCCTGACCCACAGAATCTGAATCTATATAGCCTATTCATTCCATGTCTTACAATTGGCAATTTATTTATTTTGATAGTCACACTCTTGCAAGTGACAAATGAACAGTAATTTTGTGGGAGCACTGGGACTGAAAATAGCCTGTTTCTTTGGTCCATAATTGAAACATCCTAAGTTCTCAGACACATTAATAGGCAACATCTGCTAAAATCAGGAGAAAGAGGGAAAAACAGGATATGAGGCTTTAGGGATTAAAGAGAAGGGCATCCAGCTCGGACAAAACTCCCATGACTAGGGTAACAGAGGCCAAGTAACTTGGTTAAGTAAAATACAAACAACGGAAAAGAAGCTATTGAACTGGAACCATTAATTTTATTCTTTTGTTTCCATCAGCCCCCCCCCCCCAGCCTTTTTTTTTCTAGCAAAACAGATAACATAGACACAGGACATGTTTTTGACTGTCAAAAGTGAGTCAGTTAAGATGTTTGGCCTCTGGGGAATCATGCTGAGATGGGCTAGTGCATAATCCTTTTCACTTTCCCTTATTATCTTGTGCTTGTAAATTTAAAAGGTAATCATCAAAAGGTGCTGATGGCCTTTGCACAGTCTTTTGATGACTTCTGACGGTGTAAAAATGAGTTCATGATTTTTTCTGCTTAGTTCTGAAAAGAAAAAAGAAAAATTCACAGTTCACAAAAGAAAGCTATGATCGCGTTAACCGTGCTTCAGACCAAAAGCATTGAAGGGTCAACTTAATGTACAGTTGTACATACACCAAATGAGTTCATGACTCTGTGCTCATTTAAATATGGCAGACTGTCAGGTTTCTACTTCATAAATAGATTGATGCAGAAGAACGCTCACAGTTACAGAGTGCTTGTTTTGCCTTTTAAGAGATACTTTGCTCAGCTTCAGAATCAATATAATTCTGCTTAGAACAAGTGACAGCTCATCCAAGGGTCAGCAGTGTGTGTGTGTGTGTGTGTGTGTGTGTGTGTGTGTGTGTGTGTGTGTGTGTGTGTGTTGTGTATGATTTTTTTGGGGGGTGGAAAGCCAATGAATAAATATTTTTAGCTTAGTGAGCTCCATGGTTCTTGTGGAAGCTCCTTAATCTTGTCATTGTATTATGAATTCATCTGTAGACAAAAAGTCAATGAGTGGGTATGCTTTATTTTCCAGTGAAACATTATTTATAAAATGAAAAATAGACAAGTTGGCTGGACCCAGGGTCCTAGTTTGCTGACCTCTGGCTTGTGGGAAACATTTCCTAATATGTAAATGAAACAACTTTTCTCCGGAGATTACACATGATTGCTTCAGCTTTTCTAGGAATATATTTGGTTAAGTGGCTGTATAGCACTGTGGTTTACAGAGTTGCTTTTTGATTATACATGACAGAACTTAAAAGATGATTAAAGGTGGATGTCTGTTTTGTCCTTTGGCTTTTAAACAAATGCCAGAACCCCACTACAATGTCTCACTTTTGAATCTAGTCTAAAGTAGGTTGGTCTTAGATGCCATTCAAGGAGAGCGAAGAATTGAAGGTCTAACAATATGTCATTATGAGTAGATGGTATTATTTTCAAGTTGGGTATTTCAAAGGTATTTTTTTGGACAACAATGTTCCCAATGTAGAAGCTTACTTTCTCAGAGGGATAAAATTTGAGGACTGTATTATTTTTCTTTCAAATGTTTTTCAGTAGAATGGCTAATAGACTATATTGTATTTCAGGCTCTATTTCTAGTCTACAATGCTTCAATTTCACTCTACAGGTAATAGAGTAGTTTATTCTTTGGAGCTGAGGCTCAGCTTTTACTTTATTTTTCCTTTGGAATGAGAATAAGGCTACCTATTGCCCTTACTAACTCCTGTTGAATATTTGGGCCTCTTGATATTTTGGGATCAATGACTCATTAAAATATGGGAGGTGAGCACCTCTGAAGCAGAAGCATTTTCCTGGAAATAACTTCCACAAGAGCCTCATTTAGAGAGAGAAAAAGGCAACTTTCCCTATAGGAGGAACATAGTCCAAGAAAGCCCTGGACATCAAGAAAATTTTCATTCCTCCCTTCCTTCTTCCTTCCCATCTTCCCTTTCTCCTTCCTTTTCTTCCTTTTCTTTCTCTTTCTCTGGCTTTATCTCTGTATGTCTCTGTCTCTGCCTCTGCCTCTCTTTTTCTTGTTGTTTTTTTTTGTCTCCTATTTTAATGACTCTCTGTGGCTTGATGACATCAGATCATGCCCCACCATTAATCATTTTTCCTCTCTAGTGAAGAAACAATTGCATAAAAGATTCGTACACTGAGTGTAGCAACAGATAATCTATTTTGCAGTTCACGTACCACTCTAAGAGTTGTAAAAGTCTCTATTAACATGTCAAGTTGAAATTGGCGTTACACAGGCTCTCTTGATTCTTTTGAAGTAAATGTTCTGAAATTGGAGCATTAATTCAATATTGTCAAAGAGAAGCTATATACCTTGCTGTGGCTCACTCGGGGCTTTCTAAGAGAATGACATTGTGTATCTTTCCTATTTGTGGCTACCTCACCCCAGGCAAGCAGAGCTGGCAATCCTCACCATTCAGCCGTTGAACCAGTCTCTGACTCAGTCTCCTAGGCTCGTATAGTGTCAGTCTGTGGCCAGTAGCCATTTGTAAATGGATGATAATGAACATGAGATGAGCAGGTCTGTCCCTAAATGGTCTGATGGATGTGTACTTATCCTTGTCACTCTTTTTGCGGCTAAGTGGCCAAATAATGAGAAATTGGATGGGTTGACAAATTCAATTTTCATCTGATCCAATTTCATTCAACTTGACCAACAAGACAGAGCACATGATATGATTAATTATAATATCTTGGGACATAAAAATGAAAAAAAGGCTATTAAAGCAGCAATATTTTGTGTAGAGTCACTGAAAATGAACTTGTTGATTTCAGCTGAATTTGATACTGAGATCTTTTTTTTTTTTGAGACAAGCCAAGAGCATATGTGACTCCTATTCTCATGGTCAGAAGGATTGATAAGTTGATAGATGCTATTTGGAGGGCTTTTCTTCCTGTGGCTCTGTGATGGGCCCATTAGAGAATACGCTGGGTGGACCACCATTGATGCTGAAGTAAAAGTTGGCATCTCACTTAAGGGAAAACCAAGGGCCACTTAAAAGTGGTTTACAGAAGTGGTGCTGTGGCTCAAGTGGTAGAGCATTAGCCTTGAGCAAAAAAAGCTCAGGGACAGTGCCCAAGCCCAGAGTTCACGCCCCAGGACTAGAAAAAATAATGGGGGCTGGGAATGTGGCTTAGTGGTAGTGCTTGTCTAACATACACGTGGCCCTGGGTTTGATGCCTCAGTACCACATAAATAATAATAATAAAAGTAGTGGTTTGACTCTTCACTCCCTTGGAGAAAGATCAGGACTAAACTTATAAACTTTGAAGCTATGCTGGGGAGTTTCCTGATGGGAAAGATTGTAACAAGTACTTGAATCGATTACCAAGGCAAGTTTTGGACATATTTTCCCATAGGATTTTGTAATAGAATGGGTCATCTCCATCTTGGATTATTGGCTCGGATTCTGCATTTTAGCCACAGAGCTCTTTTATGAAGACTATCTAAGACAAAGGACAAGTCTTCTTCTATGGCAACCAATAACCTCTTTATAGAATACATCACTTTACTACCTCAACGCTCAAACCTTGAAAAGATCTTTTGTCCCATGTGTCAATATAGTTTAAACATACTTCCGGATGTTGTCTTGGATATGGGTTGTTATTATTTATTTATTGCACCTAGAAAAAGATACTCAACTGGCTTAAGAACTATGCTCATATTATTTGTTTTCTTTGTCACTGAAGCATCTCCATTACCTAAACCTTTCCTTGCAGAAACTCCTTTTCATCCCTTTAATATTATCAATAGCTCTTTTCCTGCCAGCAGATATGGGACCAGCAGAGTAAATTCATGGGAACAGGAGAGTCTGAACAATTTATTGACCTCTTTGTCATTCATTGGACATCCAATATGACTTTGTGGAGAGAACATAGTATTGGAACACCCAGAATACGTAAGAGGTAAGGTAAAGGAGACACACAGCAGGATATTGAACTTAGTAGATGGGTTGTAAAATAATCAGTTTTAAAAGGCGTTCTGTAGGCTTATGTACGGAGCTTTTAAAAATAGATTAAGTGGTTTAAATATGATACCATTCTTCCACTTCATACTCAGACTTTCCTCTTGAGTATAAATTGTTTCCAACACCAAGCATAGTATCATAAAAATGAAGTTTATAAAAAGCATGCTGACACTGTAAAAATGAATAGTTTTCTTGGAAGTGAATCCTTTCAATTCTCACAGTGGCAAACTGAAACAAAAATGAATGTGTCCTCCCTTTTATCTGGTAAGGTTATTTCCCTTTCTTGAATAAGTTTTCCCCAATGGAAAACTTTTGGATGGAGCACACAGTGAGTGTTTACCACCTGACACTCCCTTAGCTTGTCAATCACACACCCAGCCTTGTGTCCTGGAATTCCTTGTCTCAACTGTTAACGGCTGAGAAGATGGTGGCCAAATAGTCAACCTTTACAGCAGTTACTTGAAAAGCTTCTCTGACCTTCCAATTTTCTTAAATGTCATAAAAAACCATGACTGTTATTCCCCCATCATTGAGGATATTTGACATTTTCCCCTTGTTCAAGTCAATAATTAAAAAATATCTGGAAAGACAGGAAGGATTGGTTATTAGACATTTTGCAAATGATTGGGGGAATGTGCCTGTTAGAAAGGCAGTAGAGAGGATGATTTAGGTCTAAGCATGGGCTCATTGTGTGTTTTAGGCCTTCAGAAGGTAACGTCTCAGTGGTAAGGAAGCCTTTTTATATGAGCTGGAGAAAACAACTGACCATGAAAAAGTTGAAGTGAAATTCATCACTAGTTCATTGTGAAGTTCAAAGCTTTCTATTGGACCTTGTCAAACCAGTTGTGAGTGCTTGGACATTTCTAAACTGGCTCAGGTGTGGCTGGGTGAGAACCGAGAATCTCAGGCTTTCAAGACATATTCTTTTTTTTTGTTATTTGTTTTTTAATTTTCTGGAACTGGGACTTGAACTAAGGGACCAGTGTTCTTGCTTTCCTTTTTTGGCTCATGGCTGGTGCTCTACTATTTGAGCCATTCTTCCACTTTCTTCCTTTTGCTAGTTAATTGGATATATAGTCCTGGGTTTATCTATCTGGGCTTAATCCAAACTGTGGTCCTCAGATCTCAAGTCTCCTGAGTAGCTAGGATTACAGATGTGAACCACTAGTGCTAGTTCATGAGATTTTTATAGATCATCTAGTCCATTGATCATTGTAGGCATCTGACTATAAAATGTTTTGGTGAGTGTTTCCTTATCTTCTGGTTCATTTGAAGAATACTGTCATACCCCCTATGTCTTCTCATTGTTACGGTAAATGATCTCAATTCTTACAAGGTCAAGATATTTAATGCTGGGCACTGTTAGCTCATCCCTGTAATCCTAGCTATTGGGAAGGAGGATGAGATCTAGAAGATTGAGGTAAGAAGCCACCACATGCCGAAGAGTTTGCTATACTCTATTCCCACAATAACCACTAATAAAGCAGGGCTAGAAGGGTGGCTCACTCAGTGGAGTACCAGCTGAGAAAGTGAGAGGCTTTGAGTTCAAAACCCAAGTACTGCCAAAAACTAAAGACGATAAAAAGATACTTAGATGATTTCTCATGTAGATATCTCCCTACTGGAAATCACTTCAAGATTTCTCCTAAATGGTGATCTGGCTAAAACCAGTACTCTCTGTTGTATATTTGCCTAGGTAATGCAAATCAGGTAGGTTATAACTAAATTAAGCACTTTCATTTTTCCTTCTAATTCATTAAATTTTTACAACCAGCCTTCTCTCTCATCTAATAGATGCCATCCCATATTTGATGAGCATCTAGCTTGCTACATCTTCATCAAAGTTCTTGATAGTAATATTAAATAGAACAGACCCCCCCTACAACAAATGAAATATCAAATGAAGTTCATTGTGGAAAGTGAAGTAGAAAGGGAGCGAAGGATATCAGAGGACAAAAGAGGAAAACAGCAATACTACTATGGAAAAGCGAAGAACACAGGGAGATAAACCATACCTGTTGGTAAGGTTGGCTTCTGGTAATGCCTAAGAGAAACCGACCTACCCACTTAGGCTAGCCCACCTTTGTAGAATTGGAGAAATGAATTGCTACAATGAAAATCTATTAAAAATTGCTGGTCTTGAACATTTGATGGAAATCTGAACTCTTTTCTTCATGATTGAAATCAGAGCTTTCTGTTTTTATAGTGAAAAGTGGATTAAAAATCTTTCTGAAAAAGTTCAAAAATTCTTGTGGACATTGAATTGCTCCTGGGAAAGGACATTTTGATGACTGCAGTGTAAATGAATCGGCATCACATGAGCTGAATTTGTGCTCAAGCACACATGGTTTAAACATGAATGGAAAAGTGGTTGGGTCTTGTAAGTTTCATAGTTTTCTCTTTTCCTGGTTCTTCTAGTCCTTCTGTTTACATCTGGTCAGAACAAAGGAGAGTTTGAGAACTTCACTAAACCTGAGATGTACCTGGATTTCCTCTTTTTGGTCTTCTTGCCTACTCTGAAGGCATTATGGATAATTTTTTATTATATATATAAAACATAGGTATAAAAAACATTAAACATTCCCAGCTTCATCGGATAGAACTAAGGAGTATACTCTGAGATCTTTCCCCTTATTTTTCTTATTTCCTTATTTTTCCCAGCATTAAATTTTGCTGGACTTTTTAATCTCTGTCTTCACATACATCCAAGCCTAATTAAGGCTTGATCTTGCCCCTCCTGCTTTAGCCTCTTCTGTCCTCTTGCACATTTACAACTCTCAAAAATGGCTTTTGCAGTTGGTAAGGATACTGGAAAAACAGAATAAATTTGATGATCTCTTTTATACCCAAGGAAGTAGGAGAGTGGCAGATGGAAATAGTTGTATGTCCTTTCAGACTGGGTTATCACAGTACATGAGCCTGTGTTCCAATTCTGCCTTCTGAGGGGATCTTAGTAATTCATCATGAAGAATGTGGCATGGCTAGTCCCTTTTCAATTTTGGCAGTGATTTCCCCAGCTATGGGGTTCACGTCTTATTTCTAAGTGTCAGGGGATGCTGTAATATCATCTCTAATAAATATATTTCCTACCCTCCTTCCTCTTTCCTTTCTCTTCTCTTCTTTCTCCTCTCTCTCCTCCTTCTCCTCTTCCCTTCCTTTCCCTTCCCTTTCCCCTTACCCAACCCTTTTTTCCCTCTTCCTCCTTTGTACCTTCCTCACTGTGTAGCGGAAGCTAGATTTTGATCTATGTAGCCCAGACCCAAAGGTCTGATCTTGCTGCTGCAGCCTCTTGTACTAGGTCATAGTTATGTTCACCATACCTAGTCTCTGTTGATTTTTAATGACACGCTGTCTGCATTGTGACATTAGTCTTTCTAGTGCCTTGACACTTATCTGTGATCCTATCTTCGAAGTCTCGGATCTTCATTTTAATTCATTAGTTCCCTGTAAAAAAATGCTACATAATTGGGCAACTTACAAATATAATTGATATTTATTTCTCAGTTAGGAGGCTGAGAAATCCAAGTGAAAGGCATAATAAATATCTCAATAATATCACGGTAGAGGGTAGGAGTTTAACATTGACATTTGGGGTTGTTCAGAGATGTGGAAGCCATTGCAATCTTTGTGCTTGGGTCCCCCAGTTGTTGTTCATAATGAGGGGTGAATCTTAGACTAGCACTTATAACTTCATGCCTCACTTCTCCCAACTTTCTTTGCTTTAAAACTCATTAATTTATTTGCTTTTTATCTCCCTGTCATGTTAGCCAAATTGTACTAAGTGCTATTTGAGCAACACAGAATTTAGCCAAGTGAAAAATAAGAAGGAGGACAACTATTGCAGGCAAAGGGAAGAGCACTTCCTTTGGCTTCTGGAGATAAATCCATGAAAAAGGCAGCCAGACTCTTTGCTTTCATACAGCTTACTCTGTAGTAGTGAGATAAGTTTTACCCGCCACTCTTGTTGAAAGTACAATGTCCAGATCCCTTCCTTGGAGAGTCTACATTGGTAGGTTTGTGGTAAGCTCTGGAAAATTTGATTTTAACGAAACGTTCAGGTGATTCTTATCAACAAGTTGAGAACATGTGCCTCTCTTCCGACCACTAAGGCTCAAAGGTGGGAATGTGATTTGGAAGCTGTCAGTGGCTCCGCCTGGCGGGATGGTGGGGATGGGGTGGGATGGATGGGAGGTAGGATGAGCCTTTGAGGGGCTTGGCATGCTAAGCCAAGGAAGCGTAACTTTATCTAACAAGTAGAAGGAAGTGAGGCAGTTTAAAAAGAGAAGTGATATGACTACTTTCAAAGCCTCATTTTTTGGGCCAGATGCAGGTGGCTCAGGTCTATAATCCTAGCTCCTCAGAAGGCTGAGATCTGAACATCCAGGTTTGAAGCCAACCCTGAGCCAGGGTCCTTTATGATTCCCTATCTCTCCATTCCTTTGTACTGCTACTAAAGATAATAGAAGCATCCTAAAAACAAAAAAGACTCTTTTATCTCCAATTAATCACCAAAAAGCTAGAGGTGGAGTTGTGGCTCGAGTGGTAGGCCACCACAACCCTCAGTCCTGAGTTCCAGCTCTTGTACTGGCACAAAAATAAGATAACAGCTCACTTTTTGGGCTTTGGGTGGGCAGCAGGGGCTAGAAAGAGAGTTGCATTCAGAGTCTAGAGTAGAAAAGGAGAAGTCCAAATCTGGAGCTTTCTACCAGTGCTTGGGATGAAGAAATTGATTGGAAGCCATCTTGACACACACTCATCAATAGGAATCTGTTATTTCTTTTCTTTTTCCTCATGCATATACTGATTCCCTGTTTCCTCAGCTTTCCCTGTGAGACTGTATCTAGCACCTTCAACCTTTATCCTTATTCTTGGGTTCAGAGTCCCAGCCCTTGCCTGGACTTGGGGCTTGAACTTTCCCCAGCATTGTCATGGATCTTAATCTTCACCCTTAGCATTACAGCAAGGGATAGAGGCTGCTGTACTGCCTTCTTTTCCCATAGGCTTATTCCATATTTCATTGTGGAGAAAGGGTATTTTTTTTTAACTCCTCTAAAGATCTGTGGTTTCCTACAGACTTTGGTCTCCTGTAAGATAGGAAGCGTTGCCTAACCCCTGCTGTTAAAGGATCAGGAAGCCTTTACAGTATTGGATTTAGGATGAGAAAAGGCAGTGTTGAGAGAGCCAACCTGTGGGCTACACCTCTTTCCTGTGATATTTAACTTTAAGACCACATTTTCAGTTTAGAAATATAATTCTTTTTGATCTACTTTTTTTTTTTTTGTATTTACAAAGGCCCTCATAGCAGTGTAAGAAGTAGTTAGAAGTCATAGTTGTGGCACAGGACAAGCAACAATAGATGTATTGTTATGATTTTTTTCCTATTCCTTTAAATATGAAATCCACAGAATGAATAGGGCTTTCCTTGCTTTTTTCTTTCTTTCTTTCTTTCTTTTTTTTTTTTTTTGTTGAAATCTTGAGTAGGTTCTAACTTGTAGGTACTTTAAGAGAATGAAAAGTCTGCCAGTCACTGTTAACCCTATGGCACATAATTAAATTTTGCTGTCCAGTTCAATAACCAGCATGATGAAACCCTAATATAGTGTTGTGTTAGCTTCAGAAGGGAAAGAGAGGTTTGTGACAACTGTTGTTGCCTTCCAAATGAAGTGGTCTTCTTTTTTTTTCCCCTCAAAAGACAAAAAGACAAATCAACTCTCTGAGTGGTCCTTGTAGAGTCTCTTGCCGTAATTGAAGAAGAAATGGTCTGTTCCTTGACTACCAATAAATGTTGCTAATGAAAACTGATGTCCCCCCGCACCCCCCACTGCTTCTCCAGCCAGTCCTTCCCACCCAGGCAGATTAGCCACTCACATACAGGCTCATGGCTGTTTTATGCTTGTTTTTTTTTGTATCCTGGTAAAAATGGAAGGAAAAGGAATTACACAAAAGACTCTGTGAATAGGTTAATGCTGGCCAATTTTTATGTATGGTACAAAGTGTTTTTCCTATATTAATTTCATTTGTGAAGTGTTAAATAAGAGTAGACAAACAAAACAAAAACCCCAAACACCCTGAGACTTATCTAGGTTAACTAGCATGTAAAGACAGAGGGACATTAATGACAGAGCCCAATTGAAACCCATGTGTTTTGGCTTCGGGCTAGTTTAGGATTTCACCTTGTGGAAATCAAATGACTTTTCAAATGAACACAAATCTAGCTAAATTTATTGCTATCCAGTGACTGACTTTTATGTCTTTTGCTTAACCTTTCTCTCTTTCTTTGTTTCCTTTTACATTTCTGGGCTGGGGCTCTTATTAAGTAGCTGTGTAGCCCAGGCTACCTTTGAACTTGTGATTCTCCTACCTCAGCCTTCCAGGTGTTGGGTTACAAGAATGCACCACTATGCCTGGCTCTTGCTTCGCTTTTCTGATCCTTCAATTCCAATGTAAAATTGAGAAAATTTTGTCTGTCAGCAGGATTTGGGGGGAGATGAAATGGGTCTTATGAAGCTACAAAATCTGGATAGTGTCCAAGACTTTTAATTGCTGACAAGGTCTACAGTGTTGCTGCTGCTCCTTTGAACTCAACTCTGGGGAAGACACATGCTTGCATGTTATACAGTGGATATTTACCAAATGGCCTTTTCCTTCTCCTTCTGAATGGCATGTTCATGCCATTCTCCATTTGATTTTTTAGGACCCATTATAAATGCACTCTAATATTTGACATATTAGAAAGAACAGTGAATCCATATTCACATGGCATGTGCACAGAAACCTCTCATAGGGTCTTTGAGTCAGTTGGAGGATAGCGTGTATTAGTGTCTCTGTAATATTGTACAAGGGTCCCCCAAAAGAAAAATGAGCTAGATCAGCATAGGTGCTTGCTTCCAGGTTTCCAGACGGCTACTTTATCATCATTGAACTGAGAAAATGTGTAGATTTTTTTTGAGAGTTATTTGAAAGAAAAGTGATGTTTTTCATCAACGCGGAGATAGCTTATGACATGAGATGGCCCAAAGCCTTCTAATAATTGTACTTCTGACAGTCGATTTACTATTGTGTCTGTTAAAGAGGAGAGAAGAAAAACATTTCTAAGCCCTCCACCTGCGTTCCACTGTGGAACGCGTCTGTTTAAATTCTGATATTAAAACCTACTGGCACTTGTTTTACGCTCATTTGTCTTTACAAAGGTGTGAAGGGATCATGGGAAAAAAAATCTTTCTTGAAAGAATAGGGCTGAACATGACACCTTCAGTATTTGTAGCCCATCTTCACTATCCTCAGTTCAAAAGGCCAATCTAATGTGGAAGGGATGGGCATTTCTTTAATGATGGGTATTTTTTTTTGTTTGTTATTTCCTATGCTGGCTAGAATTTGTGGTCTTTCTTTTTAAGTAAAAACACCTTCTCTGTAAACACCCTGAGCATATTAGATTGAGATAGAGTGGACTTAATTCCTTCCACGGAAGGGTAGAAGCAAGGAAGGTACTTTCTCATTTCCCCAGGTGGCTGTGGTCTCTGTGGCTGGCAGAAGGTAGGAGGGAACACTGATGTATTGGACACGTGCAGTGGAAAAAGACACCAGCAAGTATAAAATAGTTTGTGGTATGGGGAGGCCCATCTTGCTTATTAATAGAAAAGGCTAAAACACACAGCAATTTTCCAACAAAAGCAACAAGAAATTTATAGAAGTCAGGAGAATACAACAGAACAATTTGTTGTCCCTAAACGTTTTTTTTTTTTTTCCTTACCAATAAATGCAGACCATAATAACAGGTTGGCTAACTTTTCTTTTCCCCCACTGCTAAAGTAATACTTACAAAAACAGTGTTTGAAAATATAGAACGTTAGAGAAAATATATCCATATTTTTGACATTTAAAGGTAAATAATTTTTTAGCATTTTGTAATGTTTCTCTCTTACCTTTTCTTTAAAAAATATCTGGGTTTGAAATGATTTTGAGGTGAATGTGTGGGGTGAGGGCCTCAGATCCACAAGAATGAGGTCATTCATAATAACACCAAGCTTGTGCCTCCAGTTTCCAAAGGGAGACGAAGAGTTCTTAGTGTCCTACAACCCTCGTCAAACTATGTGAGCAGCGGATTCCTCTTGTTTTGTGGATAAGTACTCTGAGCTCTCTAGTAAGTGTTATCAGCTCTCTTTTAAATTTTTTTTGACAATTCCTTTGGTTCATTTACAAATCAGCTCCCTCCCATCTCTGCTGAGTATCACAAAAGTTCCCCAAATGTGAATATTTGACTCTCAGAAGGAAACTTTGTCCCTCCTGGCCACACATGCAAAATTCTTGGAAGGGACCTAATTTGAACTCTTGAATAAAAGCAAACCTGTAATTTTCATGAATTAAAGAATCTGGGCCTCTCCAGCCTCTGGCTACAAGATGGACATGGTAAACAATTGTCCATAATCAAAATATGCTCAATTTATGATTGTTTTATTTTTCATAGAAAATACTAAGATGGTATATATTGAAGACTCTGCCATAGATTATTAAAATTAATCTTTGGTTATGGTTATACTTTTTTGGAATTTAGTAGACTTTTGATGTATTAGTATGTGTGTGTGTGTGTGTGTGTGTGTGTGTGTGTGTGTGTGTGTGTGTGTGTGTGTGTGTGTGTGTGTGTGTGTGTGTGTGTATTAGCTGGATGCTTTGGATTTTATTATTTCATCAACCTTATTAAGCTACAATTTACATACAAAATATCTTCCAGCTGGGGGAGTTGGAGCACTCATGTTTGTGTGTAACCCATTCCACCACAATCCAGATACAAAACATTTGCATTGCCTCAAATTTCTGTCAAGTTTCTTCGTAGTAAGTCTCTACCTAATCCTACCTTTTGAAAATTTATTATGTATTTGTAATTCTTTCTAAAATATCTTTAGTAGGTTCTGAGGTTCTGTATCTCACCTAGAGTGTAGACAGTGACTGTTCTTATTTCCATCAGTGTGGATTTGTTTTGCTGGTGGAAGAAGTTTGTCCTGATATAATTTGTTCAATATGGACTCTTTTGTGAGTGATTTCTTTAATTCAGCATCTTTGTTGAGATTCATCCATGGTATTGTGTATTGTAGGGTATTGTTATTTTATTGCTGAGTAGTGTTTTCTAATAGATACTTAGGAACTGCTTTATTGAAAAGCACTGGCTAGTCATTTGGGCCTCAAGATGTCCAAAGGGGACCTGGAGGCCGGAGACAAGTTTGACATTCCTGCCTCCATTTTGCCTCTATCTCTCTTCTCCAAGCCTCTCTTCCTCTCCTGCTATCACCTTGTGTTCTAGGAAGGCCAGGACTGATTGATTAGATCTTTACAAGTAGGGCAAGGAAAGCAACAGCAGAGCCTCTGCTGGACAGACCACCTGCCAGGAAACAATGACTTTCTTATTGTAATAAGGCCTCACCTCCCCTGACTAATCTTGACATAATGAACAAGCAGACTCCATCTGAACCCCACCTCTGACCACCAGGTCATGCCTCAGTCAGAAACGGTTTAATAATTATGCCTATTTTTCTCTCTCTGCCCACAAGTCTTCTCCTCTTTAAACCTAAAAGTACTCTTTGTTATGGAAAAATGGACGAAAGTGCTTACCTTTACCTTGGCCTGAGGCAAGCCCATGCTATCTTAGCAAATCTCTTCATCTGCTTTTCAATATTCCTTGGCTCCTTATTTGGCTTATTGGGGAGAATAGCCAGTCTGTGGCCTGACACTCCAGTTACAGTTTCATTTTCTGGCCAGACAAGAATTTATTAATTGATCTGCTGTTTTTGAATATTTGAATTATCTCTAATGTGGCTAATATGGGTTAAAATTGCGGTGACTATTTGTGCACAATGTATAGACCCGTGCTTTCATTTTTAAAAGTAAATACAGAGGAGTAAAATTTGCCATCTTAACATGCCCTTGGTGAAGAGTGCCTCTATCTATCATCTATCTTTTTTTTTTATTGTGAAAATACTGTACAGAGGGGTTACAATTACATGGGCAAGATAATGAGTACATTTCTTATCAAGCATTGTAGCCTCCTCCTTTGTTTCCCCTTCACATCCCTTCCCATCCCCTCCTTGCTCCCCCAATCCTCTTCTCCCCCCCCTCAAAGTTGTAAAGTTCGTTTTTGACATAATGACTTGTACATCTCATTGTTGCAATGGGTCCACCTGTATCCCTATTTAAACGATTTGTTTTTCCCCTTCCCCTCCACAAATTATACCGACATCAAATAGAGTGAAAGCAGGGGTTATACTGTGGGGGAGGGACATACAAAGCAACGAAGAAATAATCTTATAAATGTGTTAGAAACAATTGCATGAAAGAAAAAAAAAGTTTGAATACATATCTTATGGTTCATTTCCCTAACATCACCTTATCTGACCTTTTCTGCTTGACTCAGACATATACTAGATATTGCAAATAAGGGAAACCATGGGACCTATGTTTCATCTATCTATCTATCTATCTATCTATCTATCTATCTATCTATCTATCTATCTATCTATCTATCTATCATCTATCAACCTACCTACCTATCTACCTACCTGTCTAGTATCTATCTTTCTATCTTTCTATTTATCTTTGAGTAGAATTGCCGGTTAACCAAGCAGTTTATGAATCCAATGCATCTTGAATAACGTCATCACTTTCAACATTCTCACCCATCCCTCCCCTACTCACCCCTTCTCTCACTTTTCTTAATTTTGTCTGATATACATTGACTTCTTGACTGCATTCGTTTCTTCATTCATCTATCTTTTTCTTCTTGATTCCACCCAGCCCCTTCCAAGCCCCTGCTTCCTGGGGTTTATTTTGTTGAACTTTAACTTTGGATTTCTAATGAATTCAAGTTCTCCCTTGAATCTACCTTATTTCAGTGAATACATTTGTATACACTTGCAACCAACTGATCATATTTGCTTGTAAGTTTATAAGCTAAATGTAGCTTCCACTTGTAAGGGAAAACAAATGTCCTTAGCCTCTATGGGCTTGACTGATTTAGCATAGTTTTTTTCAGGGCTTTCATTTTCTTACAAATGATACTATATCATTCATTCTGATGGATGAGTTAAAATTCTATTGTCTATATGTACCACATTTTCTCGGTCCATTTGTCCATTGAGAGCAATCTGAGTTGGTTCCATACCTTGGCTATGGTGAATAGTGCTGTAATGGCTAAGTTCATTGTAGCATTATTCATGTCTTTTTTCAATCTTCAAATTACACTAACATTAATTACTATTATATTATTACAGTATATTATATAATCAATTATATAATTGATATTATATAATTTTCTATTATGTAATATAACTCATTGTATAATATTATATTAACTTATATTTAGTTTTACTTCTCTGTCTCCTAAACTCAATGAGTTGGATGTGTTCTGTTGAGATTCTACTTTTACTGCAGTCTAGGAAGTGCCTCTAGCCAGAAAGCCATGTTGATCATATCATTTATTTCCTTATACTCAAGATGCTCTATTTTTTTATTGTCTGAAAATGGTTGTTTCACTTCTTTTATCCAACAAGAAGGCAAATTTGGTACAGTGGATCAATTAGATTTGGAAACTAAATTTGTTCTGATCATGTTTAGGTTTATTCAACACAATTTATCTTCTTTTTTTTTTTTTTTTTTTGTCAGTTGTGGGACCTGAACTCTGGGCCTGGGTGTTGTCCCTCAACTCTTCAGCTCAAGGCTAGCACTCTACCACTTGGGCCACAGCGCCACTTCCAACATTTTCTGCTTATGTGGTATTGAGGAATCTAACCCAGGACCTCATGCAGGAAAGGCAAGCACTTTACCACTGATAGATCTTTTTTTCTCCAGTTTCTTTTGGAAGTTTTCAGGAACTTCAATTCCCAAACATTTCCACAATTCACTTGGAATAATTTGAAGTGTTATAGAAAAGTTATTCTTTCTGTATCATTACCAAAACTAGGATGGGATTTTCCCCTGTAAGGCTGTGTTTTTAATGAGTAGGGTTAAAAATTCACTTCTTCTCCCCTTAGTTTTAGAGATAAAAATTATAAAAATAAAGGAACATTGTAGCACCTTATTTTGCTCAATGCAATTCTAGGTAATTGGAAGCTCTCCTTCTTCCTCCATGTGTGTATGAGGGTTTATCCAAGAAGGACTTCTAGAAAATATTTTGCTTGATGAGTTAAAAAATTCACCACCAAAAAATAATGTCCCAAAGTTTTCACTCAGGATGTATGTCAGTTGGTAGAATGGAGTGATAAATACTGTACTAGTAAGGGTTTACTAGTTTACATTGGAAGGCCTTGGTATTCATCAGAGAGAGATTTGAGCCAGTGTGTTTTAAGTTGCTCAGTAGGTAGAGTGGGAAAGACTTATTGTCATAAGTCTTCTCAGATATTTCTCAGGAATGCCAAATTCCTCAGATTGAAGTGGATACCCTCTGTATGCACAGTTCAACAGTTGCAAGAAAGATGACAAGTGGAATCTATCTCCTATTTTGTCTCATGCATTCTGATCCCTTGCATGCTCTAAAAGGTACTTTGAAGAACTAGAATTGATAGAGTAATACTGTTTGAGCTATATGTTGTCATTGGAAGAGTGTTAATATTGTATACAAAGTGTGATTATTACTTGGAGGACAAAAACATTTGCTGATATATTGTTTAAGAGCCAACACTAAAAATAAAAATGAACTGAATACTTAATAATGGTGCCTGAGTTAATCAAACCTTCTGATGTGTCAAGTTTAAACATTCTCAGAAGGATGTCGGGGAAACTCAAGAGACCATATGGCTCCAGCAAAGAGAACAAAATCATGCCAAGGTTGAATGAGAATTACATTGGTATTGGAAACTGTTGGGTTTTGCTTTTTAATTTATTAGCAAATAATACTGCATTTGGGGGTATTTCTGTGTTAATCAAGTACAGGATGTTATGAAACAGCTGATGAGATATGCTTTTGTTTGATTTCTCCAATAAATCAAGGCTGTTGTTGATTCCATCAAGAAAACATTTCTGTAGAACAAAAACTAAGCATGTGTTTTATCTCCATGAACATATGTTTGTAATTGCACCCATACGTTTTCTTAGGTGGAAAGTTTGCAGCCTTTTAAAACGAGATTTGTACTTCCATAGTAGAGTCCAAGGCTCAGAAGACAGGCAGTGTTTATGGCCTTCTGAAGGAATCAGATTGGCAAATCAGCAAAGGTTGGTTGGAAACATGGAGCCTGGTAGACTTGTCATATCTCATTACAAATGTACTCAAAAAGGCATCATTAATGTGTCTTTGGCTGCCACAATTAGATATTAGGTATCACTAAATCCTTCTTATTGAAGAGTTTACAGTTTAAATGGGAGACTTTGCATAAATAAGCACTGTAGTAGACATGAAATCTGTTCACCAAGCCAAAAATACTAGAGCATAAGAAAGATCTGAGTCTGAATCTTGGCTCTGGTACTTAAAGTGTGATTGTAGGAATGTATTTTAATTTGAATGGGCACAAGTGCTGTGCATCATTCTCACTTGCCTCTCACTTCTGGCCAGCAGCAAGTTCCTACTTTCAGCAGATAGGACCATGTCTTTCCTTGTTGGAGTCTAAGGCTCCAGCCTCTCTAGCACAGACAATGATTGCCTTCTAAGTACTTCTACTCTTGTCTCATTCCTCTTTGATCTTTGCTCAGTCTCTTCTGTGATCACACCACTTCCTTACACTGACCCCTCCATTGTCTTCCCATTAGCACTGGAATACAACCATGCTCTTCAAGGCCCATAGAACCTTGCACTTGTTTCCCCCTTACTCTGCTGTAGCCATCGAGATCCTTTGTTGTTCTGCAGGTAGCTCAGCTCATTTGTTCCTCAAGGGGTTCTTCAAAGCATGTCTGTTTCCACTGTAGTTTTCTTCTTATTATATAGCTCCATGACTAGCTCAAAAGTTACCACCTCAAAGATGCTATCACTGCCCCGTCTAAACTAGCAAGGGTTTGTCTTCCTCTACCCTCCTCTTCTATTGCCTTCATGGCCATATTGCCATCTAAAATTTTATTTTATTTTTATTTTTTATTTTTGTCAGTCATGGGCTTGAACTCTGGGCCTGGGTGTTGTCCCTCAGCTCTTCAGCTTAACACAAGTGCTCTACCATTTGAGCCACAAGGCCTCTTCTGGTTTTCTGGTGGTTAATTGGAGATAAGTCTCATGGACTTTCCTGCCCTAGTTGACTTTGAACCACAATCCTCAGATATCAGCTTCCTGAGTAGCTAGGATTACAGGCTTGAGCCACCGCCATTTTATTTTTTAAAAAACATTCTTTGCAGAAGAAAAATTATTCCATAAAAGGTCAGTTATGTAAAGTTAGACTTGATATTATTCACTATCGTATTCCAAACATATAGTGGACATTCAGTAACTGGCTATCCAAATGAATAATTTTAAAACAAAGATGATAGTAAAATACCATGTTTTGTGAGAAAGGAGTAAGGGGAATATAAGCATATATAATCTATGAATACTTAATTATTATTATTAGTAATTCATAGACATTACATAGTAAGATGATCAGAAGTACACAACATTTGGACATGGCACTGGTAATATTCTCTGAGCTGACTTGGGTTTTTTTGGTTGGTCGTGGGGCTTGATTTCTGGGTCTAGGTGCTGTCCCTGAGTGCTTTAGCTCAAGGCTAGCTTGAGCCACAGCGCCACTTCAGGTTTTCTGGTGGTTAATTGGAGATAAGAGTCTCATGGACTTTCCTGCTTGGTCTAGCTTTGAACTGCGATCCTCAGATCTCAGCCTCTTGAGTAGCTAGGAATAGGACTGAGGCGTTGCCACCTGGCCTGACTTAGGTTTTATATTTAGTTCTATTTTTTTCCATTTCTTAAAGGCACACAGGTACATTTGAGCAAATGGACTCACATTTCACAATTAGCTGCTTCCTGCATATTTGATTCTTAGGTTTCTAGAAAGTAAGAACATAGTAGGGTCCCTGTGAGAAAATCCTGTACCACTAGTGCTGCCCATTTACCCAAATGGTGCTTTGATCCTTTCTATTAGGTAAAAGGGAATAACTCTGTACCAATGACAAATTTTATAGTGATCAAATATGCACAAATTTTGCAAGAATTCTGCACCAACTCTCAGTCCCTGTTTGTGGATTCTAATATCACTGTCAAGCAATATACCTTTTGGGAGCAATATAGACAGCAACCAGGTGACCCATTACTACCATATTTATGATGTATTTGTTATATTTGATGCTTATAAGGGCTCATTAAATTATTCCCATCCATTATTTCTCCTGAAACAGAAATCAGCTTTAACAAAGAAAAATATAAAATGTCTAATGAAAGTGGACTTTCAGATAAACTGAGTTGCTTTTCTCATGTAAGTGTATCATGTGTTGCAAGTAAACAACTATGTATTATTAATTTAAAATTCAAATTCAGCTAGGAATCACATACTCTATTAGATATTTCTCCATGTGGGATATATAGCTAATGACGTGCCTCATGATGCGATTGTTGGTGTGTTAGGTCAGACCACAGTGTTCCTAGAAACACTGTTAAGACTTTTCAGACTGTTGGATCTCTTAAGGTTCCTGGAAGGTAGTATGCTAAGGAACAAGAATATTTACCATGCCTCCATTTTCCTAATCGGTTTCCCTAATTTTGAGTGGCTGAGTATGACGTAATGTCTCCTGGAATTGGTATGGTGAACTTGATTACAATGGATTAAGTGACCAGTTACTACTTCCAAAGATTCTGTCCTCTGGGTCCAGAGGCATAAATGGATTTTCTGTGAGACTAATAAGTCTTTGTCTTCAGGGATCTCAACTGAATAGCTTACTTCCAAAAAAAAGGGGGCAGGAGGGGGGAAGCAAACCCAATAAGCATCAAGCTACTTAGAAACCTGGTTCCTATCTCCACCTTTCTTTGCAAATGAGAGCCTACGACCCTAAGGTCAAAGAATGATTGCTTTGGGTAATTTCCAGATAATATGACCAAATTGGCCAGAAAATGGTTTACATTCAGACTAGTCATGTTTAACTTATCTAAGACCATCAAGAACCTGATTCATGACAATCATTGGCTTCTTTCCAATCCCAATCATTACAGTTGTCCTATTATGCTCCCAAGAATATGGAGGCAGAAATGTACTGATAAAAGAGGTTCAAAATCCCTGTAACTGGTTGTAGCTTTGCCAATCTCAAAGTGAAAAATCTGTCTCCAAGGGAGGCTGTCACTGTCTTTCCTGGAACCTTCAGACTTGTCACTTCATCATGTTAACAATGGTATGTTGTGCCTTGTTCTAGTCCAGTTAATGTAGGGAGATCACCCACAGCTTGAGAATACCAGCAACAGGAAACGGTTTGTTTCCAGCTTTCCTTATACCTCTTAATGTATAGTAACTCGAACCCTACAATTGTGTGCCCATGGTCCTGGTCTGCTCTCTGAGCAGTACTTGGAGAGTGGTGAGAAATTCTGTTAGAGGGCCACATCCTGGGGTTTCATCTCTATTTTTAGGTACCTTCATCCACTTGGTGATTTCATCCTTTGTTGCCACTTTAAAAGTATCCAAATGCTGACAGCATCCTAGTTTATATATGGGAAGTAATTAGAGGGCTTAAAGAAGTAATGTGATCTAATTCATACTTAAAGGACTAGTCCAGACCTCTCCCTTGACAACATACTCATCTGCTTGTCTGGATGTTCATCATGCATTTCCAACACAGAGCTTCAAGATTTGTCTTCCAAATCAACTCTTTCTTCAGTTTTTCCCTGAAAATTAATAAATGGCTAGGACAAGTACTAATTTCAGGTTCCTTTCTCATTTTTATGACAATTTGACCAAGACTTGCCCCTTTCCTGTATACAGAAGCTGGAAGCAGATGTCAGCACCCCACAGATAGATCGACTTGGGGGTTGCTGAAGTCCTTTATCTGTTTTCTCAACATGGCCAAATTGAAGAGTTTCCTTTTTCTGCCCTGCATTACTACTTATGTCTTTAATTGGCATCCTAGGGTTGGATGGCTAAGATTGGCCTATTGAGGCTCCTGGAACTGGGCTTCTTCCTGAAATTGTGGCATCAATGAGCAATTAGTTATACATTTTCAAAGTCTGGTCAAAAGCAGCTTTGACCAATTTGATTAAATTGAATGATAACTCTAGATAAATCGTATCAACAATACAAAAAATCTATTGCTCTGTTATTGCAAAGATCCTCCATGCAACGTCCTTTCAAATGGATGGCATGATAGTGGAGCCATAATCTCTGTCCTCTCTAGCCATAGGAATGTATTAAGGCCCAAGCCTCATACTCAGTTGAAAAGCATTAGTTGATTGCACAGTCTACTGTGCAGTCTATGGCATTCTGAATCTGGGGGTCTATGTGTTGAATCATCTTCTTATTTCCATTTATAATTTCTTAATTCATAGATATTCTATTTTCATTTGACTTCTACTTTAAATACCATCATAGGTAAAAGTATGAGCAACTTTAGAGAAATCGTTCATTAATAGTCTGTTGATCTATTCCACAATATATGGTGTTTCTTCCTTTTCTAACCATCCCATTCTTTGTTGTTTCCTCCATCCTTCCCACCCTTTCCTGTGCCTCCTATATGAACGACTTAATAACCCATGGATAATAAAAAATGAGCCAATGGAAGAGGAGCGGGAGAATTTTGGCTCATAATAAGAATTTGGTTCAAACAATAAGAAATGCCAGTCAAAGGACAGATTTGAGAATACTGAGGAAAGCATGTGTAGCATGCTAAAGGCATAAGAGCCAGAAACCTCCCTAGATGGCGAGCATCTAGTTTGTGCCATCAGGAAAGCCAAGATAAGCAGAGGTGCCGGTGTGAGGGGAACCAGGTGTATCACAGGGAAGGCGAGGATGCATATTTACTGCAGTCCACACACCAGGTGCAGGGACAGGAGAGGTAGTTCATCCCACTCACTTCTCTTTCCTTAGCATTTGCCAGGAAGTGAGGCTGCCCAGAAAAGTGAAGGAATTGCTCTCTGTACATAGGGTTATATCCTGCTGTGGTGATGCGCAATGACTAGTGGAGGGTCATTTGAGCCATAGGTGGGTGAACTCCAAAGGGACCTTCAGTTCTACAGGGCCTTGTAGAGTTGGATAAGGCTATCAAGTTTAAACCACAGCTTGACTTGATTCTGTTTAGTTCTGTCTGCCTTTTGTTCCCACAGGTGTTGGAAGGAAAGACTCTTTCTATACATCTCAAAGCAACAGAATTGGAGTCTTGTCTGCTATTGGACAATCTAACTTACACCAACCTACTCCAAAGTTTTTGAAGACTAGGGAATGTATATGAGGTTAACATTGGTAAAGAATGCAAGCCTTGGGACTTTTATTTGTTCTTTTATCTGTCCTCTTCCTCCTCCTCCTCTATCCTTCTCCTCCTCCTCCTTCTCCTCCTCTTCCTCCTTCTTCTCCTCCACCTTCTCCTCCTCTTCCACCACTACTTCTTTTTCCTCCTCCTCCTCTTCTTCTCCTCTTCCTCCTCCTCCTCCTTCTCTTTTCCTCCTCCTCCTCCTCCTCCTCTTCTTCTCCTTCTCCTCTTCCTCCTCTTCCTTCTCTTCCTCTTTCTCCTCTTCTTCTTCTCCTTCTCCTTCTCCTCCTCCTCTTCCTCTTCTTCCTTCTCTTCCTCTTCCTCCTCCTCTTCATATTCCTCCTTCTCCTCCTCCTTCCTCTTTTCCTCTTCTTCCTCCGCCTCCTTCTTTTAGCAAATGTAATATTTTGAGAAGGGGATTAACATGATTAAGAATAGTGGTCAAGAAATATGATTCCCGTTGTTGTGTTGGAAGAATAAGAGGCTAAAATATAAAACAGATTGTAAATCTATTTCAAGAGTCTAGGAATGAAATCCACAGGCTAAAAGAAGGTTGTAGTTGGAGGGAGAAAAGTATATTTGTTTTTCAAAAGAGAATTGGAACTATTTGATGTCAGCCTGTATGTTAGCCAGAAGAAATATTGATTCCACAATTGAGGGCAGAAGTGTCTCAGAGAATCATTGATGGGCATAAAAAATGGTCAGCTTGGGCTGGGAAGATGGCTCAGTCGTAGAGCGCTTGCCTTGCATGCCTGAGGCCCTGGGTTCGATTCCTCAGCACCACATAAGCAAAATGAAAAAAGCCGGAAGTGGAGCTGTGACTTAAGTGGTAGAGCTCTAGCCTTGAGCTGAAGAGCTGAGGGACAGCGCCCAGGCCCAGAGTTCAGGCCCCACAACCGGACCCAAAAAAAAAAAAAAAAAAAAAAAAAAAAAAGGTCAGCTTGAGTGAAGAGGAGACTAACCGTAAGTTCTGACATCTCTAATTTAACATGGTGACAAGACACTCAAGGAAAAATTTCTTCACTTTGGTGACTACTTTATTGGTGCAGCCATATTAGAAGGTTCCTCATGTCAGCTTGAGGGCATCATGGGCAGGGTAAATGGAGGCTAAGCTATTGCATCCACAAGGCTGCATCTGTCAAAAGTTCTCTTGAAACACCTGTTTTTCTGACTGGTGCAAATGTGTGTGAGCTAGGAAGGGCTCTGTCCATTGACTAGAAATCATGCAAAGTGCCTGAATGTGGTTTAGATTTGAGGTGGGGAACTTAGGAAGGAGAAAAGACTTGTATAGGTTAGATCTCTTTGGATTACAGAGCTATCAAGTCTCTGGAATCTTCCAATTCCAGTTTTCCTCATTTCCATGGCAGGTTTGTGTTCCTTTCTCCAATCCCTTACAGAATCTTCACACCAAGATATAATAATGAATTGAATATTTGCCAAGGTCGAGAAAAGAGATGGAAACACTTCACCTCATAATATACTAGACTGGTACTAAGAAGTGATTAGGGTTAGCAGTAGAACTACTTAACTTCCAACGGTTTCACTGTGAATCTGAATGAAACAGTCGTCTGTCTTTTCTTCACTCCATCCTAGCCTGTGCAGGACCTAATTATTCTGATAAATTGAACAGAGAAAATCCAAAGTGGAACCTAGAAGATACAGTCACCTTTGAGGACTTTGGGGACTTTGAGGGAGCCAAGGCACGGAATGTACAGATTAACAGTGTTGCTTGTTATGGTTCTGAGACATTTCCTAGCCATGTGTCACAGCTTGTCACCATTGCTTATTGATGGCAGTGAGATAGATGATTTGCACCTGATCTCAGCCAGACCTCCAGGACTCTGCTGCTGAGGCTATTACTTAGCAAGAATGTATCGGTGTGACCATCAGGGGATAAGAAGTCCAGGTCAGATTACATTTCAGACTCACTGGCTCTGCATCATTTCATGTACACATCAGTGGCTCTTGCTTCAAGACAGATGCTTCCCTAGCACTGTGCTTCAAAGGAAGGACAGTTGCACCATAGGTCTAGTCCTTGCAGATGTCTTGCTCTCATGCAGTCCTTGCTTGGATGCTGTTGCTATTGTATATTCTTCTGCAATAACAAACCACAGATTCCCCAGGACAAGGGAAGTATCCCTCATCAAAAAATCTCAAACCCAATGTACTCCAGAATCTCAGGCACTAACAATGTGTCACAAGTGGAATTTCTACACCTGACTTCATATTCCAGATTGTAGTTAAAATGCAAATGCATTAAAATATTGTATGATTACCTTCAAGCTATATATGTAAGGCATGTTTGGAATACAAAGGAATTTCGAGGCTTACAAATATTATATACACTGTGTATGTCAACACATATGTCACATATGCTATCTCTCTGTCCCTACCTATCTATCTTCTAATATTCCCAAACCCAAAAATATACTCTGGAAAATTTCTGGTTCCAAGCATTTTGGAGATAAGGAATGCTCATCTTGTCTTATCCCTTTATCATTTTCAGTCTCATGAATCAGTTCCAATCATTGGTACAGAATGTGAACGAAGTAGTTTGAATAAATTAAAATCTACTTGATACCCTTTTCTCCCTTGTCATTTCAACTTCTTTTCTTTGTCTCATTTTTTCCAATTCCTCTGAAATGCCCTTTTAATTGTATTGATTTGGAACATGTAAAAAATGAAGGAAATTAAAATATTTTGCAATATTTCTCAGTAGATATAAACATTAGAAAGATACTTTCTCTAATGTTTCTAGTGTTTATTCTCTAATGACTCCCTCTCCTTTACTGGGCTCACTATGTTATACTTTCTGAGGTTGTGATGTTTTAGCATGGATAATATAAGCAGGCAGACATAGTTATAGCAATCACTTCTTTTATTTGAAGGATAAAATAGGCAAATGTAAATCATCTTGATTTAGGCTCAAAATTCTGAAGAAAGATAACATGCTGTATCTTGGTCTTTGAATAGATAGGCAATGAAACTTTGCATAAGGTTTCAGTCTTTGTCCTGAGAAACAAATTCCAAAACAACACAAACCAAAACGAAAAGTATAGCCTTCAGACTGATCCCCATTTAATTTATACAGCAGTCCTGCTATCTTCATGGTGGTGGAAATGGGCCAGGAATAAGGCTGTCTCAGCTGAAGTCACCCAGCTGCTAATGACTCTGCCTTTGAAAAATAGCCTGTCATTGACACCTTCATCAGCATCACCAGCACCTCTGGCTGAGCTGCCATAATCTTTTGCTTAACTTACTACTGGTGCTCCTTAACTGCTACCTTTACCTCCTACTCCATAGAGCAGCCAAGGGAGACGTATATTATGTAAAAATGTAACGTATATTATATCATTCCTGCTTTAACCCTCCACTCTCAGGCCCTTAAAGTCTAAATTGCAGCGACTTAGAAGGTCCTATAGGTTCTGCCTACTCCTTCCTCCCTTCCTCCTCCCTCCCAATCTTCCAAATCTCCACTCCTACATCTCTTCTTTCTTGTTTCCAAGACTCAGGACTTCTATCCTTAGCACAGACCTGACTTTTTCCTACCTCAGGGCCTTTGTGACTTCTTTGTCTCATTTGTCTGGAATCTATTACTTTATTCCATCTCTGCTTAAATGTTACCCCCACCCCCAAACCTTCCCTAGCCTTCATATGTCAAACATCCCCTTCTTCATCTTTTGTTAACTTTTAGCTTGCTTTAGTTTTGCTTAGTACTTGTTACTGCCTGACATGTATCTATTTCTTCATTTATTTACTTTTCTATCTTTTCCTGCAAGAATGTGATTTTTTCTGAGAGTGAAGACTGCGCTCCTTTTACTATTGTATCTACACGCCTGACACAGAATCTGACCTGCTGGGGAAATTTTTCATGGTAAATAGAAAAAAAAGGGACAAGCACTATCTTTCATGTCTTTATCCCAGTTCTAATCTGTAACTAATGATGGGTTCTATTGGTTCTGAAAAATCTCAGAACCAATGAAAGGAAAAGAACATATAGTACAATGTCATTGGTAAGGAAAGATGTTAATAATCCTCATCATTTGTCTCTTGATTAGATTGGAATAATAGAAATGAGTCAGTTTTTTTTTCCCCTCTCTTGAAAGAAAAACTAAAGCACAAGGGCTGGGATGTAGCCTGGTATTGAGAACTGCTTAGTATGTGTGAGGATATGGGTTTCATCCCCAGCAAAATACCACAGACATGAACATACACACACGCACACACACACGCATACACACAGAATGAGCTCAAAGGAAAATAAACTAGCATCTTAGTAAATCCAGAAGAAAGACACATGGTTAAGTAACCTGGAATATGGGTTGGAGGATCCTGGCTGTTTTGTGACTTAAGAATAAGAGCTTTACTATATTTTTATGACCCATTTGCATTCCTTTCTCTGGCGGTACTCTGTAAGCAATTATTTACTGATCTAATACCCTACTGTGAGGTAATTTACAGTTCTTACAAAATACCTAGGCAGGTGTATACTTTTTAATGTAATAGATTGAAAGAATACACAGCTTGAAAGATAATGTGCAGCAGATGTGATTATACTATTCGTCAGCAAAAAAAAAAAAAAGAAAGAATAAGGGCTTGTTTACTTATTTATTTGTTTTGATTTCTTTTTCTTTAAACTTCTCTGAGATTTGGTCTTCTGATTTTTAATCAATCTCACAATGATTGATTTAGGATTATAGGAGAGGTCAGGTTCTCTAACAAAAGAAGTCAAAGGACTTGTTTTCTCATCGCATGCCAAGAAAGATTTCTCAAAAAACAACAACTTGGGTATCAATGTAGTGAAGCATAACTTTGAGAGGATTGAAGTGGGACAACTTAGCACAGTGGACCGTGGTGGCTTTCATTTGTCACACTCTGGTAGCTTCAGTAGTGGCCACTATTACATAGGTGTCAACTCCAGATAGCTGGTCCTAGCCCCAGGGACGCAGCACAGGGATTTCCCACTATTTCAGCAGCAACAAAGGCAGTATTACCACAATTGCTTCTCCTCCTCTTCTTCTCCATTTCTTCTTCTTCTCCGTTTCTTCTTCTTCTTCTTCTTCTTCTTCTTCTTCTTCTTCTTCTTCTTCTTCTTCTTCTTCTTCTTCTTCTTCTTCTTCTTCTTCTTCTTCTTCCTCCTCCTCCTCCTCCTCCTCCTCCTCCTCCTCCTCCTCCTCCTCCTCCTCCTCCTCCTCCTCCTCCTCCTCCTCCTCCTCCTCCTCCTCCTCCTCCTCCTCCTCCTCCTCCTCCTCCTCCTCCTCCTCCTCCTCCTCTTCCTTCTCTTTACTCTTCTCCTCCCTGGTCTATTCTGCTCTTTCCCCATTCTTCCATTTTCATTTAGTCATGTCATTCACTTTCCTGGATTTGGGGCTGTATTGGTAGAATAGAGACGTACCAAGTCAACAATATTTTAAATACATTCTTAAGCATCTACCTATCAACATTGCTTCTGATACAATATCATATCATCAATTATGATTTAATGCCCTTTAGGTCTGTAGAATAACTCTGGGTTAGAGTTGTAGAAGCTTTTGCTCAAGCTTTCCTAAGTGACAGGAAATAGAATTTGAACCCAGGTCTGTGTGACTCCAAGATACTTGTTCCCAGGACACACTGAAGTCAAAGGTCAAAGCAGCATTCTTTGCCAATCAGATGCAGTAAGGGCTGAGGGGCTGTGGGGCAGATGGAAGGAGTGGTCCTGATAACTTCCAGGTTTCTGATTTGGGTGGTCTCTGAACAGATAGCAGAGCCTTACCCAGGATGGGGACACTGACTCCTAGAAACAATTCTGGCCTCTAATTAATGTCAAAGTCATATTTTTTTTGAGCTTATAAAAGGGGAGGTTGGGATTGAGTTACAAGAATTATTTTCTTTATCCTTCACTTGGTTTTGCCTGTAATTGACTTGCTAAAGAGTGAGTGAGATCCTATTAATTTGAAACTTGTAAAGTCCAAACAGCCACACTGTTCAGCTAATGATGGAGCACATTCTTGTTCCCTTTTAGATCAGTTCCCTGCGTTTCCCCTCTCATCTCCTCCAATGGTCACTAGGTATCATGTTATGGCAATGAAACCTATTAGGCAGTGGTTACCAAAAGTCTAAAAAGTAGAAAATTCAAGCATGCTGGAGGAGCCTTGCCCTGTTAAGGAGAGAGACGTCTGGTTCTGATTACTGATAATTATAGATAAGCTGGAGCCCACAGTCATTTTCTGACCACAAACTCAAATCAATCAATTAAAACCTGCATGTAGCTGCACCATGGCTAATGAGTCCCAGACACTTCAGGATGATCCATTAAGTCCTACCTCTACCATGTCACGGCTGCTGTGTTCCATCCGCTGCTTTGACTGTAGATCAAATACACACCTCATTTCATACTCTGACTAATCAAGAATGCTGTTCCTAGCACTAGCCTTCTCTCCTCTTGCTGCAATTGCCGGCCTTGTACAAGAAGCTTGGCGATTGAGTCATCGTTTCCTCTTTTTTGGACCCTGGCATACCTGCAAAGAAAACAAAGGAAAGTTCCTCCTAGCAAGGAGAAGCAATCAGTTCCGAAAACTCCCCTTCGTTATTCTGCTCTCTTATGAAACAGACAAGAAAGGGACTCTTACAGGTGGCTGGTGGAAGGCATGTTATAGAAGTAGCTGCTGAAGGTTTTGGTAAAGTAGTCTCCAAAAGAGCAGAGAGTGGGGGCAATGTGACCTCATTTCCACAGCCCATGTGCGGAGTAGCCCTGGTCACTCTTGGTCACTCCAGATGCGCACGCGCATTCGAAGGAAGCCCCTTTCACCACAAAGCAATAAAGGAGACTTTTCTGCAGAGGTGGAAAACTGGTAGCCCATCAACTAAAACCTATTAGCAGAGGTAGCTTGTTGCTTTCAAAGAGTGTTTGATTTTTGAATTAATTGCCACCATGTAAGGATGAACTAATTGTATAACATTTTAGGTCTTTGGCTCTTTTTTTTTTTTTTTATTAACTAGAAGATCCAGCAACACTGACTCCCTGGGCCTGGAGGCTGTTTCCTTTGGAAACGCTGTGCAGTTTCCAGCTCACCACATTCCCCACAACTTTCTTTGGAGCCGTATCAACTTCCTTCACTCATTTATGTTGCTTCCTGGCTCTTGGAACTGTTTTGGGTTTGTGGGCCCATACGAACTATTGCAGCAGAGTATGAAGTGATGAGCCCCCTAGCCTTTGAAGGGTTCAAAGAACTGGAGGAATGAATATTTGCTGGAGAAAGAGTGCACAGTATGTTCTTGACCCCTAGCACCTGGCCCTCCCCCTCCCTCCTCATCTCCATTCTTTAGGGGCCTCTGTTTTGTTTGCTCTCCCGATGTGCCCCACCCACAGAAAGGAGTAGTAAGTCTATGGGGTCAGAGGCACAAGTCCTCTCAGATCCTACTTGTTCTAGACATTCACTGCTCATTCCAGACAACCAGAAAAACTGGATGTCCTACTGTTGGTGGACTAATGGGAATGGACTGTATTGGTGCCTCATACCTAGGAGACTAGTATAGAATCCTAGGAGTTTATACTCCTAGGTATGAGGATCAGTCAAGGAGGCAGCTAAGTAGGAAGGTTGTATTTGGTGCTCAGATCTGCACATCAATGTGTCTGTGGACAAGCATGTGAAATCCCTCCACAGAGACGGGATTCAGGTTGGGAGACAAAAGTGGGCTGTGGGGGGGGGCCCTGAATTTCCCAAGACTTATTATCGGAGTTTCTATTATACAATGCTACACTGTTAACATTATGTTCCAGCAGAAGAGCACATTTTATGTTTTGGAAAACATTGTGTAGAGGAGAAGGGAAGGTACTCTAAATGCTACTCTAAAATAATGTAATTTTCTGTCTACATTGGAATAAATACTTAAAGTCCAGAGAATATGACATTGTTTTAAAGATGGGATCTATTTGTATAGTCAAGCCTGGCCTGAAATTTATGATTCCCTCTGCTTCAGCCTCGTAAGTGCTGGGGTTATAGTTGGCTGCCTGGAAAGAATATGGTATTCTATCTCTCTTGAGCATTACTAATAATTTCTCATAGCTTTTATCTTCTTTTTTGTGATTATGGATACCTAAGCTATGCCTATTTTCATGGTTGGTGCTGTAGACTGGTTGGTTCTAGAATGCTCTTGAACTGTCACCTATAATAAACTTTTCCTCGTTAGAACTTGGTGATCTCCAAGTTTTGTGTTCGTGACATGAAGTTGACAGACACAGTTGGTCTAACTTCTTTCTCTGGGTGCCTACTTACATAATCAAGACCTTTCTCTTTTAGGATTGGAACCATTTGCAAAAGTAGTTTGGGGTTTGTGTAATTTCTGTGGCTTCTTGTCTTTAAAATGTTAACTTGAACTTGTCTCATGCATCTCACTGGGTTTCTGCTATAAAGGCCATCGCAAAAAGTAATTTGTCACCATAGTCCATGCTTTCTCAGGAGGAGAATTTAATTTTGGTGTCCTCTCCATCATCTCTCCAGTTATGATAAGAAGCACATTGTACTTTAAGTTAAAAAAATCTAATCAACTGGGAGAACAGTTTTGATTAAATTTATTTTCATCAAATTTAACTTCAAGCAAATGGATGAGCTAAAGGAACTGGCCAAAGATTAATTCAGTCAAATGCTGTCAAACTTGTTGGACTTTGAAACACAGCCTTGGGCTATTCTGGTTACACCATCACTTCTAACTGCCAAGAAGGAGAGTTGTGCTCCCAGTGGGGGCAAAAATGCCCCATTTCAACACTTTTCCTTTATCTCCAATCATTTGGCTGTGCTTAAAATCACCACACCATCAAGAAAACTTCAATATTTGGCCACAAATCACAGAGTTGTAGCAATGTTAATAGCGAATGGCCTATCATCACATTCCATAATTAGAGTAATAGAAAACATATCAAAAATTCTTTCCTTTGATTGCCAACTTATTCTTGTCATCTGATTTGACCTTCAGAAGAAAATATCATCCTGCCTATGGTACTATTAGATTACTCATTTGTTGAAGGATTGAAACTTGCTATGAACATACAATTTGCATTTGGGTGTTTACCACTCCTGGAAGAGACCTTTATTCAATGAAAACTTCAAAAGCAATCATACTTTACTGTTATTTTCCTGGTTTATTTTTTTTTCCAAAAGATGATAAGATTGGAAAATTTGTTAGAAATAAGTCAAGGTATCTTTTGGGGGGCGGGGTCCAGTCGTGGGGCCTGAACTCTGGGCTTGGGTGCTGTCCCTCAGCTCTTCAGCTCAAGGCTAGCACCCTACCACTTGAGCCACAGCGCCATTTCCGGCTTTTTTCTTTTTGCTTATGTGGTGCTGAGGAATCAAACCCAGGGCCTCATGCATTCAAGGCAAATGCTCTACCATGGAGCCACCTTCCCAGCCCCAAGGTATTTTTTGTATTATTTTTCAAAGGCAGAGAATTATTCCAAGAATGGCAGAAAACATTTTTCTCCTTCTTTAATACACTGATTCTCATCCCCAGCTTCACACTGAAATCATCTGGGAAGTTCTGATAACTACATTTCATAGCCAGACTGTCTGTTATTATTAATCTACATGTGTTGTGGGCATTAGGCCTTTTTTTAAAAAAATTCTACACAGACAATTCTCTTCTTTATTTGTTTTTGATGTTGGAATTGAACCCAGGGCTTCCTGAAGGTAAGTATGTGCTCTCTCACTGAGGTAGAATTACCAGCCCCACCCCAACTCCTTAGCACATTGCAGGTGACTTTTATTCACCTGTGTCCATAAGCTGATGGTTTAGTGTAGTTCATTCAGTGCTTGTAAGTCTTAATGTGCAAGTAGGTTACTGGAGGGCTGGTCAAGACATAGATTGCTGGTCTGCACTGTTGAGGATTCTGATTCTTTAGGTCCAAGGTGAAGCTCGAAATTGCTTTTCATTGAAGTTTCTGGGCAATGCTAAAAGGATATTAGCATTTTGAAGGGCCTGCCATCTATTCATCTCTCTCTCTCTCTCTCTCTCTCTCTCTCTCTCTGTCTCTCTGTCTCTTTTCTTTCTTTCTTTCTTTCTTTTTTCTTTCTTTCTTTCTTTCTTTCTTTCTTTCTTTCTTTCTTTCTTTCTTTCTTTCTTTTCTTTCTTTCTCTCTCTCTGTCTCTCTCTCTTTTTTCCTCTCTCCCTCTTGCACACAGATCCCACAAAGAGTACAACTGAGAAATAAACTAGGAAATGTGCTCACCTGAGTCTTTTAAAGGAAATGCCAAATCACAGGAGGAAACAAGTCAGAAATGCTGGATTGTGTTGGAGAAGGTGCCAAACCAGTACACAAACTCTTTTTGCCAAGCCAGTAAACAAACTCCTGAACCCCTATGGGAGTGTTTTAATAACAGCAATGTCAACACAACGATGGATTTATGTAGGAAGAAAACTGGGAATAAGCAAAAACAGAAAATCTGATCACATAGACTCTAAATCTTCAAATATGATTTGCAATCCAATGATAACTAGAAACAGAGGAAAGAAATATGGGAAAATTATGAGGAATGTAGGGAGGAGTTTTTTTCAAATTATATAACCACAAGGGAATTATTGTCTAGGTGGAACCATACTTGGACTTGGGACTTAGAATGACTTCAGTTGGAGTTTTTTTTCTTTTTCTGAGATTGTTTGTGATTTGACATGGTGACCGGTTTCCTCAGTTGAGCTAGTATAATCCCACTTTTGTGCACTTTTGTACCAACTAGAATAATTGGTCAGCCCTTATTGGGCAAGAAACTTAATCCCATGGCAGCCCATATTTTTCACCTATGAGATGTGGACAGAATTGTTGAGAAGATTAAAGGCAATAAAATATAAAGTATCCAGGTATACTTTAAACCTGGCCCACAAGAGAAATTTAAAAATATTGGCTTCATAAGAGGTGTTTCTTTGTTGTGGTTTATGTACTATGTGAGTTCTTGTTTCTTTTGTGTCCCCCCCCCCTTATGGTTTATCCCCTGTTGTCACTGTATTTAATTTTGGTACCCTGGGCATTGTATATACATCCATCTGAATTAGGGAAGGGAAGGGGAACAACAAAATAGTGAGACAAGGATGAAGGGTAAACCAATGCAACAGCGATACTCACAAGATCATATATTGGAAATGAACCGTACAACTTGGGAGGTGTTGGGGGGGAGGGAAGAAAAGTGGCAAAAATGAGGGAAGGGGTAACAAGTTCGACAGGAAATGTACTCATTATCTTATGTATGTAACTAACCCCTCTGTACATCATCTTGACAATAAAATTACATTTAAAAAATACTGGTTTCACATCACTAATTTTTTTTCCTGGCCACAAAATTTTGGAAGGATAGGCGCCTTCAAAGATGAACTATGCCAATATATTTAGGAAGTGCCAAATTTGGTCTGTTTGACATTGACATGGAATGGTTATTTTCTAGGCCACATGGGAGAGTTCTAAATCCTTGCTAGTTATTTCCAGTCTTCTGGTGATAAATCGGGGAGGAGGTGTCATTATTGGATAAGAAATCTCAGTGAGAACTCTGATAGAGCAGGTAAATGGGATCATGTTCATTCAGGGGTTAGAGAATCCTTTTCTTCACCAGAGGGCTCCTTTTACTCAGCAAGTTTCTCTAGTAAGCAAATTCATGCATTGAGAGAAATCCTATCTGTGTTGTTCAACATGGTTGCTGGAAACACAGGTAGCTTCTGTGCATGTGAGTGTGGGTAAGAGAAGAGATGGTTCATTTCTTTTAATTTTAATGAATTTGAATTGGGACCTCTTTCCTATGTCTAGAGGCTGTTTTGGAGGAATAAGAGAGTTCCCACCAGTGAGAGCTCTTCATGCTGATGATGAAGAGTAGAAGGATGAATGGGAGGTGACATTGATCAATATATTTTTACCATCACATATAATATACCTCTTTCTGAATTCAATATACATGGAAGGTTTAATTGAACAAAAAGGATATTTGGGGATAGCTAGAAGCAGCTCAAAGTTGTGGAAGTTTGAGACCCAGTTGGGTATCCCACTAGGATCAACATGCTGACTGAGTTCTACTGAACAAGTCACTGGACTGCATTGGGAGAGCTTTACAATTCTACTGTTTTTGAAAAAGGACAACACCTGCAATTTATAACTCTCATCTGGTGGGCCTATTGCAAAGCTACCCTGATGGTAGTATTGTTGAAATAGTAGGGGGGAGAAAAATCATATCTCCCCAGAGAGGATCTCTGGGGAGCCACCATAATTTAAGTTCATGAGCCTTCAGTGTTTACCTTCCATGAGCACAGTCCATAGAAGATGGATAACATCGATATTCTGTTCTTTGAATGCTGTTATTCTGGTTCAAGAGGCAGGTAAGGCAGTTAATATGATCCAGGCCAAAATGAAATAAATATGAAATGTATGTACAAACCCTATAGGGTTAGAAGTTTAAAAAAGGTGTTCTTCCTTTACAATTTTATTTTGCTGAAACATGTTAAATTTCATATGACTAGAGAACACGAAGAACTCTAACTCCTGTCCAATATTTACATGGTTATTTTTTTTTTTTTTACTTTGGATAGTTCTAACATCAATGATTATAAAGTTAACTACTACTCTTTTCCCAACTGCTTCAGTTTAGAAGGACGTTCCCTTCTCAAGGGGAGGAGTGGGAACAGTACAAGAAAAGACAGGAGATATGCATGATCATTTCTAGTAGGTACTCATTATGATGTAATCACTCAACAAAAACAATTTTGAGGACCTGCGGTGTAGCTATAATAGGATTCTACCTGCATTTGATCTTGCAACTCTAAGTCAGCTGCTAATTAGAATGTATATTTATCTTTTTCTCCTTCGGAGTGCCTATTAACACCCAGCTGCCCCCACCAAAAAAAAAAAAAAAGCCCAAACAAACTATGCAAACAACTTCTACCCATACCTTTTGGTGGCTTTCCAGACCTCCCTGATGCAATTTTCTTAATTATATCTTCCAGCATCCCCAGCTGTACCCTTGAAGCAGTTGCCACTAATCCTAAATAAATATTTCCTGTTCTCCTTAGAAACAATTAAATCTAACCTGTACCAATCTTCTGGAATCTGAGGTACACCGTGGTGGTTGGGCTATAGTTGGAGGGTTTTTTTTGTCCCTGTGGATTGAGCAGAGACTAATTATAGTCTGTTCTTATGAAACTTCTTTGTCTTGAAATTGTCTCATTGATGTGATTCTAGCCTTTTGGTTATGTATATTTTTAAAAGAAGTACAGTTAAGCAATCACTCACGGGAGTCTTCTGCTCTCTGGTCAACATTAGAAACAGGAGAGTTGTATGCCAACACATACGTTAGCTTGGACATGAAAGGTGCCCATTGTCTTGGTTGTAGGCTTGGAGGTGAGGGGGCTGCTGTCGAGCTTGGCTTTTCCTGCTGCCTCTCTCTGCCTTCCCATTAAATGCTGATGGTCTGAACCGTTGGTTGTCAAACTTGGCTTCCCTCAGGAAACTTGAGTCTATCCTAAGAGATCTGATTTAGTGGATCATGGAGGTGACTTCAGGGTGTTTAAAAACTCTAGTAGCAGCTGGGCGCCAGTGGCTCACATCTGTAATCCTACTTAGGAGGCTGAGATCTGAGGATAGTAGTTCAAAGCCAGCCTGGGCAGGAAAGTCTGTGAGACTCTTATCTCCAATTAACCACCAGAAAACCAGAAGTGGCACTATGGCTCAAGTGGTAGAGTGCTTGCCTTGAGCTGAAGAGCTCAGGGATAATGCCCAGGCCCAGAGCCCTATGACTGACAACAAAACAGTACACACACACACACACACACACACACACACACACACACACACACACACACACACACACACACACACACACACACACACACACACACACACACACACACACCAGAACAAAACAAAATCTCTAATAGCAAACATAACAAGAATTACTTATCCAAATGAATGTCTCCACACATATGACTCCTAGCTCTTGTCTGCAGTCATTTTTTTCCCTCTGTTCTTTCTGATTGTTATTCTGTTAGTGTTAGTCAGCATTTTAGTGCTGTGGCAAAATAAATATCTGGGATAAATAACTCTTAAGAAGGAAGAGTTTACAAAGGAGGAGGCTGCAATGCTTGGTAAGAAATGTATGCATTATCCTGCCCATGTAATTGTAACCCCTCTGTACAGTTCACAATATGTTATGTTCACAAATAAAATAAAATTTAAAAAAAAAAAGAAGGAAGAGTTTATTTGGACATTGGTCTCATCCTATCAGTCTATGGTTGTTGGGAAGATCAAAAGGACTCTCACAAGGGGCAGGGCAGGTGGCATTTCCTGTCTGAGGTACAGAGATGCCACCATTGGAGCCTGGAGAAGTATTGGAGTGACTGCTCTTTGGCAGGTGCAAGCATATCTGAGTCAGAAGGGGCGTTGCCACAGGACCAAGGTACCTTCATGTGACCCAGTAGGGCTTTTTTCTCAGCTGTGTCTCAGTCCCTTCTCTGAGACCTCATTGGTTGTTCTTCATGATCAATTTTCAGGGGTGGTTCACATTTCTCCTCATTGATACAGTGACAGGAGACTCAGCAAGAGGTAAAAATTGCAGTGTGTGTACACAATGGAGGTCTGGTTGCAGGGAGTTCTGGACAACTGATTCTTCTCCATTTCCATTGAAGACAGAGGAGTCAGCCGGTTGCATAGCTCCAGTTCTCTCAACAGCAGCTCATCCATCATTTCTATTTCATTTCATTCACACTGAACACCATTTCCCCTTTAATGAAGGAGTTGAAAAGTTCATGATGAGGCAGATAAAACAGCCCAAAGTAAGTTCTGGTAACAATCTGTGTGTCTTTGACGAAGTTGAATATTTAGCTTTTTTTCTAGTATTCTGTGTATGGATGAAGACAATGAGTTCAGGAATCACAGGTGGAAACGGTTGGGCCTAATGGTTCTCCATCACACCTGAAGGCTGAGATTTCAGTCAGTCAATGACACTGATTGAGCCCATGTTTACTACTGAGCTGTGGAAAATATCACTGTGGGTCAATCACACATGCTTAGAGGTACACTATGATTCCTGAAAGCTGATGTGAAGTATAAGTGACAGGGTTTGTGTTCTCCCTAATTGAGCATGCAAGCGATGGTACGTAAAGCCTTGTGCAGCCACTATTCCAGCTAGCAGCTATTGAGCCTCACCAGCTCAAGTCATTGTTGGATGTCAGAGTTACAGAAATGAACAAGACAATCAATACCCACAGACTTTATACTAGAAAGATGAGGAGGCAGGCAAGAAAAAGTGTAGGGAATGTTAAGTCTTTGCCATGCAACGTTCTGAGCATCTTCCATTCATGAGTTCATTTAGATTGTACAGTGGCCCTTGGGAGTGGGTGTTCTCGCTTTCTTCCAGTTGTATAGGGAGGAAGTGTGAGGATAGAGGGTAAATTATCTGACCAAGGGCACGGAGCTCCTAAGTGATAGGAATGAGTGTGTCTTCCTCTTCTATGAGCAATCTAGGACTTCCCTGGGTGCATCCTGAGAGAAACAGATGGAAAGGGAGGGCGAGAGGAGGAGAGAGAAGCTTATTCTCTTTGGAGGGTTTTATGGAGGGCTTTGTATTAGACCAAGAACCCCAAACTCCTCTAAACTGTTGCTAATTGTTGATTAGGCACCCCTAGACATGTGTGCTACTACTAGATGGGGTTTTGCAAAGGAAAAATAAGAACTCTGAGCAAGAGCAGTTTAGAGGCTGGCTTACAGTAACTGCCACCTATGTGGCTTAGCAGTTCTCTCTCGTGAATGTTACTTCTTAGTGTTCCCACGTGGTGCTTTCACCCTTACCCATCAAAATCCCCACTGTTAATCTTTAGATCAGTTTACCAAACACTCTAATGAAACACCTCAGAATGAAATATCTTTCCCTGGAGTACCCTGGAGGAGCTGGGGTGAGGTGAGGGATTTTTGGATGCTTGATTTTTCTCAGATCTTTAAAGACAGCACCCGGGAATTCCCCACAAAGGGGGTTCCAAAACATGTCTGCAGAGCTCCCCCAAGCACCCCAGAGCAAAGAAACACATGGGTTTCCTGAAGATGAGTGGGCTGCTTTCTACTGCTTCCATGTTGGAAAGTCAGAAACTCTGGTTTACTTGCATTCTTTGGTTTGGATTCACAATGTGTTTTCAGGATCATGGCCATTTCCCCTTCTAATTAGGAGGGAAGCTAAGTCCTGCGATACGCCTCCATGTCTCTTAGAACAAATGCCAAACCTTTCAGATGGCCTCCTTACCACCCAAGTGACTTGCACCTCTTTCCCCTTTACCTCTGTAATTTCAGCTTTTCTCATTTTCCTCTTGGCTCTCAGTGAACCAGGCCAACTGGTCCCATTTCTTTTCCTTCTACATGTCAGGCATGCATCTGTCTTGAGACCACATAGTGAGATGGGATGATACTCAAGGCAGGGTGCACATTGAGGCAGCTTTCTTCCCAGTTGTAAAGTCTGTGAAATCAAACAAGTTAGTTGCTTCCAAGTGTCTCCATAGGACAGACATTCTCAGTTCGTAGAAGAAAGCTAGGACTAGGTGTGGTGGCTTAAAACTGTAATGCCAGCTATTTGGGAAGCAGAGATTGTAGTTTAAGGCCAACCCTAGTAACAAGTTAGTGAGACTCAGTTGCAACCAAGAAGCTGGGGATGGTGGCACACACCTGTCATTCCCTGTGCGGGCCTCAAACCTTGATCATTCTACTTTTACTTCCAGAATAGCTAGAATTGTAGCCATGTGCCATCATGGTGAGCCTTTATTGTCTTGTTGAAAAGAACTGGTTTTGTGTTTTTTTAAAATCTTTCCTAGACTGTTTCTCCAAAGTCTTCCAACTATCACGTGGTTCTAAAGCTTTTTCCATATTCTCAAGTACTTTTATAGCACCCCCCATCTTGCACTACCAATTTTAAGCCTTTAAGTACATTTTTTGTCACTATAATAGAATACTGGATAATGTATAATGAACAGACAAGTTTTTTTTTTTTTTTTGGTCCAGTCGTGGGGCCTGAACTCTGGGCCTGGGCACTGTCCCTCAGCTCTTCAGCTCAAGGCTAGCGCTCTACCACTTGAGCCACAACGCCACTTCTGGCTTTTTTCTTTTTGCTTATGTGGTGCTGAGGAATCGAACCCAGGGCCTCATGCATGCAAGGCAAGCGCTCTACCACTGAGCCACCTTCCCAGCCCCTGAACAGACAAGTTTTAACTCACACTTCTGGAGGCTGGTGGGAGGTCCATGATTGAGGACTGGGCCTGGGGAGAACTTTCTTACAGTATCATTATTTCATGGCAGAAGGCAGAAAGGCATAGGAGGGTTGGGAAAATGGGGAGAGAGAAAGAAAAAGAGAGAGGGAGAGAGACAGAGAGACAGAGACAGACAGAGAGAGACAGAGACAGAAACAGATACAGAGAGAGAGAAAGAGGGGGGGAGGGGGAGCTGAACTTGTCATTGTATAAGTAATCCACACCTCCAATAAGGACCCCACTCTCATGCTAATAAAATTAAATATATTTATGGGGGCAGAGCCCTCATGGCCTCCTGAAGATCAAATCTCTTAACATCTCTTAATTTGGGGACTTAATTTGGGACTTTTTGGGAGCACATTCAAACCAGAACAATTGAAAACAAACAAAATGAGCTTGGAGTGTCTTATGGAGTATCAGAAAGTATAGAAAAGTATAGGAAAAAAGTTCAGAAAACCCAGCAGCCAACCAAACAAAGGCAGAAAGAAAGCCTATAGAGATGGAGCTCTGTCAAAGGGACACAGAGGCAAACTGACAGAGCATCAGATTACTCTAGTAATCTGAGTAAAAGCAAAACAGTAATAGTGAATCATAAAGCACACAAATGTCCACGAGTCCACACTGATACGAGTAAATAAATGAATAAATGCACAAAGAGAAGAGATTAATCTTTAAAAAATTATCCTTAAGTAGATGCACAAAGGAGAGATGAATCTCTCTTGAAGAATTTCCGATAATGTGTGTAGATAATCCTCGAAGAAAGAGCACATCTCCTTATTCCTTAACAATGGGCTGCTCAGCGACTTCCTGAGCAAACAGCATAAAAGGTAGGGAGGAAGTAACTTTGTAGTGGAGAAAACTCACAACACTGCATCTGATGGGGGTTCAGTTATAAGTCCTGGTGAGGGCAGGTGCCCTTATATTAATGAGATGATAACAGCTCTCCTGTGATCTTCTTCCTCCAAACCCAGAACCGTAGCTTAAATAATGAGGAAATCATCAGATGATCCCCATCGAAAGATATCTTAAGAAATATTGGTTTGTTATGTTGAATGCACAACACTCCTGCAAGGTGCTGGTTATAGGGGGAATTGGGTGTGGAATATATACGGATTCTTTGCTATCTTTACAATTTTTCTGTAAACCTAAAACTGTTCTACAAAAATAAAGTCTAGTTAAAAAAATACAGCCAGGCCCAACTTAGTTAGGAAGCAAAAAAACCATTATTATATCTTGAATGTCAATTCAAGTTGGAAGTGTGCCTGTGCTCTGAAAACTAGCTACCCTGACAACCCTATTAATCTTCTGATACTACAAACAGCAGAACTCCTTTCAGAAGTACCTTAGATGGTCATTTTTTTCTCCCACCACCTTTCCTTCAATTCTTTATATTGCAGCCTCAAAGTAGTCTTTCATAACACATTTATTTTCCAAAGAATCCCATCATTAATACTTCTGTATCTTGTATCTTAAATTTGCCTTTTACCTCCCCCCTCATGACTTTTTTGGAGGGGGAGGTAACTTATTTTAAAACTGTTATTTTTCTCTTGGTCATAAAATTGGAGACTTTGTCTCATGCTCCTAGAAAAGCAGATTGTTTCTGATGTGATCCACAATCTATACTTATATATAATTTTAACTTAGTGCATTCCCTAGGTGAAGTTTGCTCTTTCAGAGAATAATAACACAATAGCATTGTTTCATGTTCCTTTTCTATAGTGCAGTATTTCCATCTGGAATAAAATTCATCAATTGAAACAAAAAGAATTGAATAAAAATGAATAATTAGTCTGTTATGTTTTAGATGCTGAGCACGGTTCCATCCAAAAGAAAAAAAAAATTCTTTGGCTTTGCTTCCTGAGCATGTGGCTGTGACTCAATTGCTCTCCTTTGATCGTCTAGTCTTAGTACTTTGTTTCTCTGGCAAAACAACGAAAATAAGTGTTAACAGAATTGGCTTCAGTTGGGCTGAGTTTCCTTTTAACCATGCATTTTTAACTATACCTGAGTAAAGTAACGTTATTAGTCTTGCTTGATTTTTCCGGGATGTGTAAGTGTAAAAGAAAAATACCACAATTCAGCCATGCACTAATCCGAACATTAGATGGGGCAGGGAGCTGAGATAAGAAGATTGCAAGTTCAAGGCCAACTTGAGCACACATGCACAGGCACACACGCGCACTAGAGCTTGAATTCATGGCCTGGGAGTTGTCCTTTAGCTTTTTCACTCAAGGCTGGCACTGTACCACTTGAGGCAAAACTCCACATTTGGCTTTTTGGTGGTTAATTGGAGATGAGTCTCACAGACTTATTTCCTTTGACCTGCAGTCCTCAGATCTCAGCCTCCTGAGTCACTAGGATTACAGAGTGAGCCACCAGTACCCAATTCACTCTGGACTATTTATAATTTAGTTTTTATTTTGGAAGTCTTTCAGTTTGTACTTAAGGCCTTGTACTTTTTGGCCAGGTGCTCTACCACTTGAGCCAGGCTCCCAGCCTAGACTTTCAACTGTTTCAAACTTGGATTTCTTAACTGACAAAACAGTGACTTGAAATGTGTTTCTTGCCCGTTTTTCATATTTAGTTGAGACAAATAAGGCGAAAGACACAAAGTGTTAAAATAAATCACAAAGTACAAAGAAAAGTACCCATGATTGTAACTAGAAATAGTTCCAGTTATTAACACATGACCTTTTCTTGAATGGTTTTAAATGATCAGTTTGGAATGATTTTTAGCTGTTGTATATAAGCTTTTCTTTCATCTTTCTTCAACCTGACCCCTTTTACATCTTTCTCTTCCAAATTTTCCCATGTTTTCCCAGAATTTCTTCTGCCCATCAATTCCTTCCATTCTGTTGACACAACACAAAATTTTGTTTCTCTTTTTGTTGTTTGTTTCTGTGGAATTAGAGAATGAACTCAGGGCCTCAAGCATTTTATAAATAGTCTAGTACCAAAGCTATACCTCCAGACTTTTTTTTTGTATATGTGTATGTTGTTTTTGAGTTAGGGTCTTGTTAAATTTGTCTGAGCTGGTCTTGAACTTTTGATCCTTTTTACCTCATGCTCCTGGGTAGCTGGGATTACAAGAATGTACCATCAAGCTTGGATTTTGTTTGGGGGGGGGGTCGAGAGATTGACTTCACCTTTCTGAACTTCAGTTTCTTTGTCAGTCAAACAAGGATAACACTAATGGTTGTTTGGGTGATTGATAGGGATAGTTTTGGGTGACAGTATCATAGAAACCTTAACATGAATTCAACACATTTTTTTTTAAAATAGAAGAATGGATTTCACTGTCTTCTTGGCTGCATGTAGGCCAGGTGTGTATTACAAACCAAATTTTTCAGCATTTCAGTGACCTGGAGCTGTGAATGTGGAGGCAGGGTTTATACAAGATGCCATTTTGATGGCAGTGATCATTTACATCACTTCTGGTCAAAGCTTTTTATTTTTTTGTCATTCTTGGATTGAATTGAATTGTCATTCTTGAATTGGAAAGAACATGCTATAAACACACAGTGGACCTGAGGGTCAAACAAACTGCCCATTTGTCTGCTTCTCCTTGATTTGTAATTGTGTATGTAGCCTGTATAGTTCATCGGGGGGGGGGGGGTACTTAGGCTGTGTCTTATAACCACATGGCTTATTGGATGGAGATGGTTGATATCATTAGGAGGAGGGTTGACTTTTGAAAGACCTTGACTGTAAAAGCTCCTAGCAGAGTCTCAATACAGCAGTCCTCAGACTTTCCAAAACTGTTCATCAATGTGAGACCCAGACACATAGGAGTTAGGTTTCAGAGAGCTACGTCCTACAGTCCTTGTAAGGAGAAGGAAGGAAAGGAGAGAGGGAAACTGGGTGTCAGTGACTCATGCTTGTAATCCTAGGCTGAGATTCTGGGATCACAGTTCAAAGCAAGCGGGCAGGGAAATCCATGAAATGCAGATCTCCAATTAACAACTACAAAATCCAGAAATAGAGCTGTGGCTCAAGTGGTACAGTGTTAACCGTTAGCAAAACGGCTCAGGGACAGTGCCCAGGTCCTGAGTTCAAGCTCCAGGACCAGCACAAGAAGAAAAAAGAAAAAAAAAGAAGAAAGGAAAAAAGAAGGAGAGAGAAAAGGTAGAAAGAAAAGTTGGAAGGGAAAGGGAAAAGGTAGAATGAGCAGTTTCTAAACATGTGATGTATGTCAAACACCAGACTAGGTCCTCCCGGCTTGTTGCATTTTGGAGCAATGGATTTAGCATCTAGCTCTTAATTCCACCTTGCTTTTTTTCGGTTCTTTGATTTTTTTCCACCTGTATTATTTCTGATTGCCTATGGAACAAGAAGACAGGGACAGGCCTTTTCAACTAGGGCTTTTGGGTGTGACCTGTGGCAGACTCAGGATCCACACTCTGACTTTGGAAAAACCTTTGAGGACAAGGCAGAGGACAGACAAACCTTGCTTAGAGAATCCCAGTGCTTCGTTCCTTCTTATCCATGGGAACTTAAAGAGTTGTTGCTCTGCCTTTCAAAGCTATCAGTGATGGTAGAAACCTTGGTTTTTCAAAACATGCTGCCAAAGGTAGTCTTTAAAAATACTGGCTCTTTTTACCGTGTTATTAAGCTCTACTGTGTTAGAGAATAGCAGTGAGAACTACCTTTCACTATGTTCTTTGGGAATTCTCCTTCTGGAGAATAAAGAAGTTTTTATTCTCCGTCCCTCCATGGCTTGGTAACCCTTTATCTGTGGTCAACTCTTAACTTCTAAAATCTTTCTCCCCACTTTTTTTAAACCACAATCAGAGGGGCATGTATATGGCTATTTTTAGATTTTTCTCCATGTGGGGAGTCTCTGTGACACGCATGAATACCTGTGTGCTATTTGGGTTACGTACATGTTTAATTTATTTCTCTGGAAAACTTCATGCTTATCCAAGCAGGTACCATAAATCTCTTCCCAAATGTCATAGCTTGGGTTAAGTTCAGGGCTATTAGACTCTAAGGACTGTGCTAGATCAATCAGTCTATTCGTTCCTTCAGTGCCAGTCCAACCAGGGGATTCATTGAGATTTAAAAATGCACTCTGCATTTCAATATTTTTCTGGTTTTCTGGCTACTTCTTTGATACTCCTGGGAGCAACAGGGAGCAATGATAGCTACCAAAATTCATTTGGTCCATAACTATCCAAGCAGAACGCAAGGAAGTCTGAGAAGGCTGGTGCCAAGCAGAATGAGACCCAGAGATACTTGGAAAAGATCTTTGGAAAAGTTTTCTGAATTGAATCTGCAAAGTTTGATGTTCACTGAGGCAAAAATCACTTTTATGTAGAGAATGTCAAAACACCCAATAGCCAAAAGATGGCACTCCTCATCCATGTTCATTTCTGTCCACAGTGAAGCTGTCTCACGTGGTCTTCTGTTCCTTCTATTAGTTGGTTCAAAATAAAATATTATGCTCTCATCCTCTCCTGGTAAAACGTGGCCATAAACTAGACCTTATTCCTTGGGCTGATCTGTGTTTTGACATATGCATGTCCTTATCCCCCTGGGTGGACAATGCATAAGGTAGAATGTTTGTATTTTCAGTAGAGCTTGTAGCTCTGTGTGTATCTATATACTATAACTGAGCACCTTTGCTATAAAATCATCTCTGGCCAGATCCAAGACTTTAATTTGTCTCTAGAGTTTGCCTCTCTTCAATTTCATAAACCGTGAAAACACAGCTGGAGCAATTTACAGACTGTGGAAAAACTCTTGAGTATTTTTTGCTGAAGTACTAATTCAAGGATCATGCTTTGTTATTTCCTGTTTCATTGTTGTTTTGTAAAATGAGTTAATGGGCAATGGGCTGTTTCAAATTTGCTTGGCCTTTCAGAACTGTTTGCATGCACCTTTTGTCTGGGCAGGGCCTGGACTGGGGCACAAGCCTGACAGCAAACCAGTATTAGCTTGAACAAATGCACATCACTGGGAATGAAATCAGAACAACAATTTGGAAAGAGCGAGGTATTTACAATGTGAGTTGTGTGCATGCATTGCCCGAGGCTTAAAAAAATCAAGTCTTGTTCTGCTATAACTTTCCACTAATGGGAAATATCCTGATATACTTTCAGGATCAGTACTGTGCTGGTCTTTGTTGTCTCTTGACTTTTATGGATCATTACAAATAAAGACATAAAACATGTTGAAAGAGCAGAGTGTAGTTCAGTGGCAGAACACTTGCCTACAACATATAAAGCCTTGTGTTCCGTCTCCAGCATCCTGACAAACAACAGTAATAAAAGGTATGATGGAGATTAACATGCCCATCCTGTCCTATATAAAGCAAGATGATTAGCTTTTGTGATGCCCCATGAGCCTAGAATTTGAAAATTTAAAGGCCTTAGTCTTTTAGAATCCATGTCCACAATCATAAGTAAAAGGAGTTGTTACAGAGTGCAAGAACTTTTCTCCATGAGAACAAAGAATAGGAATATTGGAATTTCAGTACTTAACACAATACCAGACAGATTTGCAGTAATAGTTCATGGAATGGGCAGATGATGGATCAAGAGAACCCAAAGGGAGCAGGATTTATGAGCCCATAGATAAACATTTCTCTACCCTCCTCAACTCTTTCTCTCTCTCTGAAGGTTATTCTCACTATAGTACAAATCAATGATGGAGGCCTTTCTTGCCAAGTTGGTGTATTAACCAAACAGGAAATTACATTTAGAGTGTCCTGTGCATTAAGACTGAAATGTATGCAATCAGAATGGGTAGGATTAAGTGTGACTCATGCTTTTCAAAGAATCACTTGTTTGTGATCATCAGCTACTTGCCAAGAATTCGATTAGATTCTAGAACATAATGATACCTCTTCTAGTGTTATCTAGACTGATGATTTCCTATCTTTATAGTGTCAAATAAATGATGCATTAACCTTTTGTTGTAAGCCTATAGAGAACAAGGGCATTTGAACAGAACTGATTGAGAATACTTGTAATTCTAGGTCAGGCTGTTATCTGTGAAGCACAGTTGAGTAGAAATTACTCAGTATTACATAAGGTCCATTTTGTATATGGACCTTTGATCTTTGTTGACAAACTGTGGTACAGTTTTCTTAGTGGACCATAGATTCTAAGGGTTCTCACCTTTTTCTCTCTTCCTAGACCAGAACTGCCTGAAGCGATTATCATATTTCTCAGATGGCTTATGGCTCCACCAGTGCTCTGGTTTCTAGTACATTTCTAGGTAGAAAACACCATGCAGCTTGATGTGGAAAAGATGAAAAAGTGTCCCCTGGTGTATAGCAGTAAGATGAATTTAGTTTCTCTTATCCCAAATATTTTCTTACCACATCTTAGAAATAAATGCCTCTCAAAACCATACTTTAGGAGCTATCTATGGAAAGCTACAGCTGGTGTAAGTTTAAGCTCAAGTTTAGTGGTTTGTTTTATCTCTTTAAATGGGGAAGACCTTAAATAATGTGTCCATTTTATTCTTCAACATGCTCAAACATTAATTCCCCCAGTAATCTTAACAAGATATATATTTTTTATCACACGTGTAGTGCTCTTTATTATTTCCTTTCCATTTCTGGGATAAAGTTGGACTGTAGCTTGGAGTTTGCATGTTCACTGGAAATAATGGAGCAGGCCTAGAAAAACGTGTGTCTTTAGACCTTTTCACTGCTAGTGCTCAATGAAAAGTACAGAGAATGCACTTTTCTGACACTAATTTCAAATTGCGCCAAATGAAAAGATGTATAATGATTTGGACTGCTATCTTAAATGAAGACCTCCTCTCCCCCCGTGCATTTTTATAGGGAGATGTTGAGTTTTCAGAATAGTCTTTTAGAAGAACACTCTGGATCTTCCCAACATCAATTCATTCTAGTGTTTCAGAAACTCAAGAAGCTTTTATGAAAATTTTCATTTTTACTCAGTTCTCATAGTAAGATGGTAAAGATCTAACTCAATCTCAGAGCAACTGTCAAAAATAAGAGATTAGTGCTATTTGTGCATGGGAGATATAGTTCATGCCTAGAAGCTAGCTGTTCTAACTCACTGAGATTCTTGAAAGAATCATTCATGCCACTAAACTAAACCTACAAGTGTGACTTATTTTCTCTCTACAGAATATTTTATCCCATTGACAACCCCAGGTTCAGACAAACAATAAGGTCGATTCTGACTTGTAGTTTGAACTTCTATATGGCTCCCAAAGATTAATGAAGTACCAAAGCCAAACCAAGGGAAAGCTAAGCCAAGAAGAGTTAACAAAATAAGCCTGTTTCCAAAATATTCACATATCAATTGGAAAATAGAAAACCCAATCTGCATTCTATTAGCTGAATTTTATTGGTAGGCATGATTAAGAGTCAACTATATGTGTATTTCTGAACCCTTAGTCCATCTACATTTCCAGATTTGAAAACTATGGAAAGTTCCACTCAGAATGCATGTTCCTTGTTTGCTTCCATCAACATTTCTCTGCCCAAATGGTTTCTTTTGTGGTTTAAATTTTCCATCTTTTTAATGCAGTGGGTTGATCCCAGCTGTAATCGTGCATACTTATATACTGACAAACTCTCCCAAATGGGTATCAGCATACAACAGTCCTTTGATAGGGTGATGTCACCATCACTGGCATTTCAAAAGCAAATACAAGCAGGCAACTTGGACACCTGTGTCAGCTCTTCTTTCTCCCTGGGCCTTGATGATGAAAGAATTATCTTTCTTAAAGGTGGAATGCTCTGTTGATACCAGCTCCCTAGTCCCAACTCCTGGAAGATCCATTTCATGTCAACTTGTTTACATTGATATGGAGACCACCTGGCCATCAGCTGTCAGGAAACCAAGTGCTTTGCATAAACAGCAGGCAGCTATCAAAATAGTAGGAGAGAGGAAAAAGGGCTGAAGAAAGAGAAGAGGAAAGAGTGGGGAAAGGAAAAATAGGAAGAGAGATGAAGAGAGGGAGAGGGAGAGAGAGAGAGAGAGGGGGGGGAGAGGGAGAGGGAGAGAGAGAGAGAGAGAGAGAGCGAGCGAGCGAGAGAGAGAGAGAGAGAGAGAGAGAGAGAGAGAGAGAGAGAGAGAGAGAGAGAGAGAGAGAGAGAGAGCTATCAGAGTTAATGTTGGCACACATGAGAAAACTGCAGAACTCCCAGGTCTGCTAATGATGCTATTTCCACTTGTCAGGTGTACATTCAACCTGAGAACAGGAACAATGGAGTCTTTGTAGGATCCTGAATCAACATTCCATACAATTCACCCACTGTTCCTTACCACTGCCGCCCCCACCCCTCCAATCTCTGCTCAAAGAAACCATGACTGCTTCTAACCTCCCAGGAGCATCGCATCAATCGCTACATTCACTTCTCTCCAATGTGACAGCTGCTTAAGTAGCACCAGGAGATTCTCTCCTTAATAGCTCATGGAGGGAAACAGCTGTTGGAATAAGTTTCATGTTGTTCAACCTTGTTTCCAGCATCAGAGGATTTAGAGTTTGGGTTTGGTGCATATTTCAAGCAAGTGTTCTCTTTTGTTCTAAATCTGTTATTTTAAAACAAAGAGTGATTGCTATTTGTGATGAAAGAATATGGCAGGGGGTGGACAATTGGCTTCTCAAGTTTATAAATCATCTTCATTTCAGTATTAAGAATGGCATGGATCATATGTGCCTTAATAATCAAATGCAGAGAGGGAAATGTGAGCCTTGCTGTGGTCAGCTACCTGGGTTGGTTTGCAGTGAGTGAGTCTACTGTGTCACTGTCACTGGGATTGCTCCAGCCCTCTGCTCCATTCTTTACTTTCTTTTGAATCAATCTCTCTCTCTCTCTCTCTCTCTCTCTCTCTCTCTCTCTCTCTCTCTCTCTCTTTCTCACTGTTAGTATTGAAGTGGAACATAGGCCCTAGGCATTGTCCCTTAGCTTTTTTTTTTCTTGTTGTTCAAGGCTTATGCTCTACTACTTGAGCCACAGCTCCACTTCTTTTTGGTTATTAATTGGAGATAAAAATCTCTTGGGCTGGGCGCCAATGGCTGAGATCTGAGGATGGCTGAGATCTGAGGATGGCTGAGATCTGAGGATTGCAGTTCAAAGCCAGCCCAGGCAGGAAAGTCCATGAGACTCTTATCTCCAATAAACCACTAGAAAACTGGAAGTGGCTATAGCTCAAGCTGTAGAATGTTCACCTTGAGCTCAAGAGCGCAGGGACAGCGCCCAAGCCCAGAGTTCAAGCCCTACGACCAACCAAAAACAAAACAAAACAAAAGTCTCTTGGGTTTGTCTCCCCAGGCTGTCTTTCAACCATGGTCCTCTAATCTCAGTCTCCTGAGTAGCTAAGATTATAGGTAGGTGTGAGCCACTCATTCCCAGTCTTTGCATCTTTAATACACCACCCAGCTAGGCCCACACCTCCTCTGAAAGGGTTTGCTTTCCTCTCTGCTAGCAGGGCAAAGAAAATGGAAGTAGCTCAGAGGGTGATGTCAAATAATTAAAGGAAAAGTCACCTTCTTGCTCACTGTGGTCAAACTCTCATACTGGAAGTACAGTAATGTCATTTCAGATTTCCAAAGATTAAAAAAAGATTGGACCTAACCTTGGACTCCCAAATAGACTGTAAAGACCAAAATTGCATCTTTCAATGGTTCAGTATGTAGCCCAGGAAGAATTTTCCAGAGCCCTTAAACATTTGTTTGGAAACTATCATTAATACCATTACAGACACTGAGAACAGAAGACTTCTTGCCAGGACTTCATTTCCGGCATCTATTTCCCCTTGCCTCCTTTTAGGTTATTCCTTCCTCAGTTCATGAAGCAGTTATCAAAAGGAAGTATAAAGTCTATCCTTGTACATTGAGCCATAATTTATGAACAAATATGATCTTATATTTTTTGGCAGTATGAGGGTTTGAACTCAGGACCTCATGTTTACTAGGTAAGTGTTCTATAACACGAGGCACATCTCTAGTGCTTCTTGTTTTTGCTTTGGGTTGTTTTTTAGCTAGGACCTAAACACTTCGGCCCTGTCCATCTCCCAGCTGCAATCCTTTTACCTGATTTTCCACCTAGTTGAAGTATACACCTGGGTTCTTTGTTGAGATATGGGTCTCACTAATGTTTTTTTGTCCATGCTAACATTGAACCACAATTCTTTTTGAACCCTACGTCCCCCAAAACATGGGATTATAGGTGTGTTCCACTGCCTCTAGCTGACAAAAATTAAGAATGTACTACATGGACTTGAACTCTCACTGAAGCACCTATTTTAACCTAGCACACAAGAAGAAATGAATCTCACAGCTTCTACTATTTGTAGGTGTGGCCTTTGACTCAGTTCAGCACTATGTTATTTCCAGCTCAAATAATCAAGATGAAATGATATTTTTGTTTTCTTCTTTGTCATATGAAAAAAAAATACTTTAGGGTCAGATGTAGAAGTTGCAAAGCAATCTCTCCACTGCAGAACACTGCAACAAACCCTTTTTCAGTAGTATCTAGAAGCAACTTTCAACATGTTCACATGGAATTTAGTCAATAGGATAGCTAGATTCTAATGTAGTCACATTAAATGTGCTGAGCCTTGGAGTAGAACATGTACAACCATCTATTCTTCGATGTATCCTCACAGTTACTGCATGCACTCAACTGCTGAATGCTGGAAGAAAATGTCTCATACTCTAGAGGTGTAATTCTTATTTCTGATTTGTATTAATCCTCTTAGTTCTTTGATACTGGATGGATGGAGTTTTTTTATTAATTCCTTTTATTATTATTATTATTATTATATTTAAGTAGTTGTACTTAAAGTTGCCATTTAACAAGGCACTTTATGAATATAATACATCTTGGTCAATGTCACCCCTTTCAACATTCTCCCTCATCCCTCTCCTACCACCCTTTCCTTTACTGTTCTTAATTTTTGAGGCTATATATTGCATTCCTGAGTTCATTCTCTCCCTCTTCTACTCTTCATTTATCTAACCCTTTCTAGTATCCCCTTTCTGTAGTGTTTTATTTTGCTGAACATTGATCATGCCTTTTTAAGGAATTGCATTATTTGAGATCTCCCTTGAATCTATCCTATTTCAGTTAATACATTTGTATACACTTGCATACCACCCAACTTACTTACTTGTGAATTTGGAAGCTAAACCTAGCTTCCACATTTAAGGGAAAACTTGGATCCCTTTTCTCTCTGGGACTGACTTATTTCACGTAGGATAATTTGTCCAAGTCTTTCCATTTCTTTACAAATGATACAATATCATTTTTTCTAATGAAGGAATAAAGTTCTAACACACACACACACACACACACACACACACACACACACACACACACACACACACACACACACACACACACACCTCACATATTCTCGATCCAGTCATCCATGTAAGGAATTCTTTATTTCCCTTCTGTGTTAGGTGCGTCTTCAGAAAGAATGCCCCAAGTATAGCAACTCCCTAAGTCCCTGCCTACTAACTCTTCAATGCAGATGGGAGAAGATGGGGAGGGAGAGGGGGCCACATAATTCAGATCCTTTGGAGACCCTCAGTGGTTTGCTTTTTGTAAGAAGTCAGAAACTAAATACTTCGTAAACTTTCTGCTTTCTAACAAATCTTTCAAGGCTGCTGTTTTTGTGGTAGACTGTGCATGTCCTGTTTGGGTTTTCAATAGTAAGCCATTTCACAAGGAGGAGAACATTTATTTTTGATTAATACATCCCCTTGCAATTACCTTTTGTTTGTAACCCTGAGCATGCTTCTCTGTGTGTTTATACACAAAACAGGTCCCAGTTAGTTGCTGTCCCTCTGCTGTTTTCCCCCTCACCTTCTCCCTGATGCTAAAGTTCGATCTCATGCCAGGCAGGTCTGCAGAGCTATCTATGTAGACAGGAACATACCACATTTCAAATCCCTCTGTGAACTGAAATGTATCTTTCCTTCTCAAGGGCTTAAGAAGATTTTCCTCCATGACTTCTGTGAATCAGGTAACTTATTTTCAGTAGTCCTATTGGTTGTCCCCTTGTCTTCATTACAATTAGGGTTTGACAGGGACAGCTGCAGGCCCAGCTGTGCTTGATCCCCAACTGAGTGGGAACTAGATGCCTGTGGAGAGCCCTGGATGGGTCTCTCTTTCTCTTCCCTCTGCGGACACTCGCGTTGTAGATCCTAACAGGCTATGGTGTCCATATATCGTTTTAGATGGGAGACCATATAGGGAAGCCTATAGGATTAATTTGTATGGTTCTTTTCTTCTTTTGGGTCCTTTCTATCTACTCTGAGCCATCGAGTCTCCACTTTCATCCTCTTATCCTGAGGGGAATGACTGAAGAACTAAACTAATATAAGACACAAAAATTAACCTCCATGCTTACTGAAAGACGGAAAACTCTAGATCTAACAGGCTCAGCCAGTGGGCATGAAGCAGTTTGCTACTTGTTGAAGCTGAATATTGACTATTTCTCCAGGTTGTTGAGATTCCTCCTGAAAAACACTTGTTTGTGGGGAGGTAGAAACATTTCCAGCTCAGCCTTCCTAACAAAATTCTGAACTGAAGCAATTCATGATTGTTCTTTAAGTTTGGTGGAAGCAGAAATGCATAAATCAGAAAATGTTGATCATCTCTGGGTAAGCAAACCTACATCTGCACTGAAACCTTGTGCTGTATGCCATTGTACTTTTTCCTTAACTGTTTAATACATATACTGAGTGTATGAATAATGGGTTTCACTATGCTATTTTCTTTTTTTTTTTGTTTTTTTTTGTGGGGGGGGGGGTCCGTTCGTGGGCCTGAACTCTGGGTTTGGGCACTGTCCCTCAGCTCTTCAGCTCAAGGCTAGCGCTCTACCACTTGAGCCACAATGCCACTTCCAGCTTTTTTTCTTTTTGCTTATGTGGTGCTGAGGAATCGAACCCAGGGCCTCGGGCATGCAAGGCAAGCGCTCTACCACTGAGCCACCTTCCCAGCCCAACTATGCTATTTTCTTGCATGCATGTAGTATATTTTGATCACCTTATTGCCCTCTGTTGCCATTCTAGTTTTATTCTATGGGTAAATACAGATATTTATCCATCCATCCTTTATCATCATTTATTCTAATTATGATGCTGTTCACATATTAATGTAGCTCCCCCACCCACCAAGCAATATAAACCTCATTATTTAATGGCTTTCTTGAATTTTACTATATGACTGTTAGAGGACAGTTGGATGCTTTCCAGTATTAACATACTTTTAATGTTTGTTTAGAACTTTGGAGGGGAGGCTAAACAATACAAGCAGGAATAGAAAAAATTATTTTGTTTAATCAAACTCTCTACAATCTACTCTTTTGTGATTTGACATGTTGCTGTCACATTGAAAAATTTAATTATTATGCTAATTTAAAACTCATGAGCACCTATAAAAGGTAGATTTATTGTCCATCAATTGCCTACATTCTAAGAACTTTCATGGAAATGTAACTATACAGTTTATAAATGATGTAAGAAGGAGCAAAGGGGTTAAGTGTTGGGGATGAAGCCACACAGTAAATATTTAGTAAAACAGGCTAGAAATCACAGCCTCTACATCGATGTTTATATTAGACACATCTATACAGTGGAGTTTGGGGTTATTACTTACCATTAAAATTCATACTGGGGCCTAGAGATATATTTTTTTAAAATATCCTCAGTTAGGTGTTTGACACATTGCAAATGGGAGTTCATATATTCTTCAGAAACTTAATTACAGAAAATAAAGGGGTAAAGGATAAAGCTGAATATTTCAGAGGCACCATACAAGGTTGAGAAGATTGTGAACTATACAAAGACACCTGCAGCACCACAGTTCCAGTCATAACACAAACAGTAAAGGTCTTTGTATTTATGACAATGATTTTCTAGCAGTGGATTATGACAGTGTCACATCAACAGAAATGAAGTATACAGTGCCTCTTTCATCAATTGTCAGCATCTTTCTCTCTCTCTCTTTCTCTCTCTCTCTCTTTTTGGTCATGGGGCTTGAACTCTGGGCCTGGGTGCTGTCACTCAGCTCCTCAGCTCAAGGCTAATGCTCTACCACTTGAGCCATAGTGCCACATCTGGTTTATTGGAAATAAGAATCCCATGGACTTTCCTGCCCAGGCTGGCTTTGAACTGCGATCCTCAGATCTCAGTCTGCTGAGTAACTATGATTACAGGCTTGGACCACTGGCTCCCAGCTCTCTTTTTATTCCCTTAACTCACATTCTTTTTCATCCTGCTGAGTCAGTATCATCTGGGAATCCTTCAAGTGTTCTGATTTCATTATAAATGCTTCTCATTGCTTATATAAATTAGGGTGAGAAAGACAAAAAGAAGAATGGAATGTAGTAACTACTGACAATCCATATGTCTCAACAACCACATATATACAGTTATGAAAATTTTGAATTTTAACATGTAATTCAGTAGACTATTTCTATAGCCAATGCTCATATTCATGACAGAGAGAAGTATTGTACCATTCTAAAATAACTTCTTAGTCTTTAAAAAGAGATTGAGTTGTCTTCAAAAATGTTGCTGCACTAAATTTTTTTTTCTGGCAAATGGTTAATCTCTTGCTTATATGTGCAGTGTCTGAGATGAATGCCTATTAGAATAAATTACATTACATATTCTATGGGGCTTCACAACTTTCAGAGTATCTTCCTGTAATCATGCAAGTACAATGTTGAGCAGAAAGCATCATTAAGGAAGTGGTGGCGTGGCAAAGGCAAGTGACTTACTTGGATTGCTGGAGTCATGAAGACACACGGGCAGGACCATGCCCTTTACATGGTCCCACTCTGCTTTAGAGAGAGGGAATAATCAGAACCTACTATTTTGCCAACTACCCTTGCTAAATAAATGTGTTGATCATGGGATCAATGTTCCCACTTTAAAGAAATGTATTTTCTTACAGTGCTAGGATAGAATCCAGGACCTTATGCATGCTAAGCATGTTCCTTACACTGAATACCCCCAGACCTTAGGATAGTCCTTCGTGCATTTGCCTTGAAAATGCAGTTTTGGACTGTCTTCTTCCATGTTTCATCAATCCTAGATGAGCACAGTTACTCCCACTTTTTGTGCAGTTTCTCCAAACTCTTCCATCTTTATATATGTGTGTGTGTGTATATATATATATATATATATATATATATATATATATATATACATATACACACACATGCACACAGATTCACATATCATAACATACACATACATACTTGAAAAGCTACCTTTAAGTCTGACCAAGGCTTTAGCATCTGAAATGCAACTGGTAGATTCCATTAGTCAAATAACTTGTCAATTATCATTACTAAATATGTACCTTCATCCTTCAGATCTTTCTATTATGTCTATCTGGTCATGTATAGGCCATGGTTATCAACATAGGATTTTATAGAAAAAATAAATACTTCTACCTTATACCAGTCAGAATGGCCATAGTCAAGAAATCTAACAACAATAGATGCTGGCAAGGATGAGACCAAAAGGGAACCAAAGGGCAAACTTGTTCAACCACTCTGGGGAGCAGTGTGGAGGTTTCCTAAAGAACTACACACAGAGCTCCCTTATGACCCAACAATCCCAGTTCTGGGAATCTAGCCAAATGTCCCCAAACAAGGCCACACTAAATCCACCAGTCCGATGATGTTCATCACAGCATTATGTACCATAGCCAAGATATGGAACCAATCCAAATGCCCCTCGGTAGATGAACGGATCAAAAAAATGTGGTGCATATACACAACAGAATTCTATGCTTCCAGCAGAAAGAATGACATTGCTCCTTCCATTCATAAGGAAATGGAAAGACTTAGAAAAAATTATATTAAGTGAATTAAGCTAGACCCAAAGAAAAGCAGGTTGCACGATCTCCCCCATTTGTGAGAACTAGAATATGTAGAAGATACTCTTAACAGGGGATCTCAAGAACCCAAATGCTTACTGCAAAGGACTATATATAATGAAGCATATAAACATGAACCCCAACTCATGGAAACAAGAGCTTCTCATTAGACCCTGTATATAGTTCGTTCTTTTTTCGCTATTGTTACTTTTTTTCATTTCTCTTAGCTGTTACCTTGTGTTTTACATAATAGACAATGCAGTATGTGAAAGGGAAAGGGAATCAGAGAAACAGCAGAACAACGGATGAACCACAGCAACATTGATACTCACTTGACACTAGGTGGGATATGAACATTACAACTTGGGGAGGGGGCGGGGAGGGAGGGGTAAGTGGAAGATAAAGAGGGCTGAGGTAACTGATTAAAAACAAATGGACTTATCATCTTACCTATGTAACTGTAACCCCAGCACATCACCTTTTCAATTAAAACATAAAAGAAAAAAGGAAAAAAAGAAAAAACAAATCTTTTATAGATCTTAGAGACACAAACATGTCTCATTAACGTCTAAAATACTTTCTTGTTGTTGAATGGGTTAGAAATGAATTTAGCTAGAGAGGCTCCATGATTTCATCTTTCTGCAGTGGGGAGGGACGACATAATAAAGAAGCAAACCATTTCTATCGCTTTCTTCAGATTGCACTCTCCACAAAAAAGCAAAAGCCTTCCACCTTTAAAATTTACCTAATGAACACTTTGATGTATTTTTGGGGGGGTTGGGAGCGGATGAATTATTTACATATTAGCATTAAGGGCTAATGAATGATGAACTGGCTGGAAAATATGGCAGTCTGAAACGATTAACAAAATGAACGAGCAATTTCCATCTGTTAGAATCTTCTTCTTTTCCTCGGAACTTATGTGGGCTATCTTACTTCAGCCTCTTTGAAAAGTTCTAGCACAGGGCTCCTTCATTTTCTGAATGTCTGAATAGAACAATAAGATGCTGTAACTACTGGGACTCATCAGGGCCTTTGTCCGAGGGTAATGTAAGCTACAGAAAGCTCTTTTCATCTTTTCGCAAGGGCCTATTATTTCTATGTATCTCTCTGCTATGCTTTATGAAAAGGTTTGTACAGTAAATAATGACTGACTATGGAATAGTCCTTTCTTCGTTTGCCAAGCCCTTTTTTAGCTCTGGCAGCAACTTTGTTTTCCCTGTCATCATCTAATGTCTATTTATTTTACATTGCTACAAAGCCAGTGAAATTCTCTTATAAATCCTAGGTCATGAAGATGAAGCAGCAACTCGATGCCTCTTATTAAATGTCTGCAGTGTCCTCTGCTTTCTCTAATTAGGTTCAAAGTGATCAGTGGCTTGAAAAGCCCTAGGGCAGGAATCAGATCTGTTTGAACAGTGCATTCCGAAGGGCTGTGCATATTAGATTCAGGGGTTTAATTAGAGGACAGGTATCAAAACTCAGATACACTGATTGCATTCAGAGTCCTCCCCATAAATCCAGGCTGTTGGACCAAATTGCTCCTGTCCCTCCGCAGATACCACCCCTCCCCCTCCACTCACACTCACATGCAATAGTTAGGTATTCAGGGCTTGGGGCCATTATTCACCACTGGTTTTCAGGGTGACAGTTTTCTTTGTCAGCACTGCAAAAGCATGAAGGTGAGAACAAGAAGCTCTGAAATAGAAAGGAGATAAAAGAGAAGGAATGCAGAAGAAAAGGGAGGCTCTCTAACTGCTCTGTCAACTCAATTTCCCTCTCCTTCTCAGCCCAGGCATGTTTTGAAGATGGATGGGCCTATGCACAGCTGGTACAAGGGAGCAGCTGTGAGTTCCATCTGGGTACCATTTAGTAGCAGATAGGTTTTTCCAGACCAAAGTCTCCTCCAATTGTTGTGGTTAGAAAGGGAAAGTGAGAGGCCCCCACCCCTCTACTTTCTTCTACCTTAGAGGCGGAGGTTCCAAACCATTGCTTCTCCCTGTGTGTTGGCTCATTATCAAAGAGAAGGGGATGATTTGGCTGTGGGGTGAGCTGTATGTAGGAGTAAGCTGATGAGTGCTGGTGCGGTTCAGACACCAACCACTTCATGGAGCACATTAATTTTAGATTTACCCAACACATATTTCTTATTTTACTGTCATGCTCCTCTTTCGGAGCTATAGCACTGTCTAGAAAGATGATTTCTTTCTGGGATGTAGGGTCAGTGTTTATGTTTACACAGTGCTAAAGGAAGTGGATAAAATGTTAAAATTTTAGTACATCAGCCCAAACTCTTTCTGGTGAACTCCAAGGGTCCACTTTCTTTCTTTCTTTCCTTCCTTGCTTCCTTGCTTCCTTGCTTCCTTGCTTCCTTGCTTCCTTGCTTCCTTGCTTCCTTCCTTCCTTCCTTCCTTCCTTCCTTCCTTCCTTCTTTCTCCCTCCCTCCCTCCTTTTCTCTCTCCCTCCCTCTTCTCTCTCTCCCTCCCTCCTCTCTCTTTCTTTCTTTTCTTTCCCTCCCTCCCTCCCTCTCTCCCTCCCTCCCTCCCTTCCTTCCTTCCTTCCTTCCTTCCTTCCTTCCTTCCTTCCTTCCTTCATTCCTTCCTTCCTTCCTTCCTTCCTTTTTCCATCTTTCTTTTTTACCTATATAACACAGTTAGCAGGTATCTAGTTGCTAGAAGTACCTCTTTTTTATGCCAATACTGGGGCTTGAACTCAGGGCCTTGAGCTCTCGCTGGGCTTTTGTGCTCACAGAGCTGGTGTTCTATAGTTTGAGCCATGCCTTGGGTTCTGGCATTTGGCTGGTTAACTGGAGATAAGAGTCTGGTGGATTGGTCTGCTTGGGCTGGCTTTAATCTGATCCTCAGATCTCAGTCTCCTGAGTAGCTAAGATTTACAGCATGAGCCACCCACAACTGGCTCAGCAAAGACTTTAGATGCACCTTCATTCATAGCATCATAGTTATGATAGAATTTGTGACTTGCAATTGTGATTTGTAAAACATCAAGTAGAGAATATGAAACTTAAGGAGAGTTTCAATGTCTAAACCACACAGAGAAAGTTTATAAATGTCTCATGTAAACAGGCTGAGAATCTGTGATTTCTAACTTGTTTACCTAGGTATTTACCCTGTGACTTGATCCCTATCATTTGACCCCCTTTGATGCTTCTTAAGTATTAAACACCTCATAAAGATATTAATAATTCTTAGTGCTTAAAAAAGCTTTATCTGTATGGTATGGGTGTTGATTGAATTAAGTTATTTATATCTTGAAGTGCATTTGTTGTATACTTGTTCAATATCTGTTCAAATCCATAAATCAGGATATCTCTGCCAGTATGAGTTGTTTTACATCTTCAGAGGATGCTTGGGGGCTGGAAGTTAGGTTTTTTTTTTTTAAAGTAAAGTAGGAATACTTTTTGCAGAGATAGAACCAATGGTTGTTGAAGGGCCCATTCTTCCTGGGATTCAGATTTTGAGACCTGAGTTACTTCATAAGCAGTCACAAGTATTAGCAAATGTAATTGGGGGGGGTTGAGAGAGGGAGAGGAGAGAGAAAACAAGAGAGCAGGAGAGAGAGATTGTGATATCTCTTCTGGTAAACCAAACTCTCCCCCTCCCTGCCCCAACCAACATGGATATTTTCCAATGTTGGCTCAGATTCTTCCATTCTCATAATGTAGTAAAGGTTAATGTTTCTATCCCTAAGGAGAAACTATTCCTGAGAGATATAGTCAGGGCCAATTCTTCTTTGCCCCTTTACCTTTAAATACCCAGAAAAAAATACACTGGGAAATGTACTGAATAAATGCCTTGAGGTCTGGAATTGAGAATTCCCTCCGAGTGGAGGGAATTCCCTCCCAGTGGAGGGAAGTTGAGGGTGCTGGTCATGAGACAAGGTGTGTAGAGGAGCAGTAGATATGTGGACTGATCAGAAGAGCCTATTATTAGAAGAACTATAAAGCAAGCTATGTATATATGTTTTACATTTTGTTTTATTTTTCAATCATTTGGTGCTAGCAATTGGACCTATTTTCTTTGGCATGATAAACACACACTGTACCACTGAGTTACACTTTCCATCCTGACTGTACATTTTGTTGTCGTTGTTATTGTTGGTCATAAGGCTTACACTCCTGGCCTGGGCACTGTCCCCAAGCTCTTTCACTCAAGATTAGTGCTCTACCGATTAGAGTCTGAGCAGCATTTCCAGTTTTCTGGTGGTTAATTGGAATAAGAGTCTCACAGACTTTTCTGCCCCTGCTGGTTTCAAATAATAATATTCAGATCTCAGCCTCCTGAGTAGGTAGGATTACAGGTGTGAGCCATTGGCACCTGGATTCAATTGTGCATTTTTAAGGCACACTAATTTTTAAAAAGTGGGAAGAAATGAATGCAATCGATTGTAACCCTATATTTTATTTCAACGAATACCCAAGATGATATCATTTGGATGTGTAATTAGTATAAAATTATTAATGAAATACTTTTTCTTATTTGATTGTAGTACACCTTCAACATCTGTTGCACTTTTTATTTATAGTATACCTCAATTTGAACTAGCAACATTTTAAATTTTCAGGAGCTATGTGAGGTTAATGGGTATCTTATTGGATGGGGTATATCTAGAGTGGATAAGGGAACATATGTCAGAAATAGAGCCTCTGACTAGCAAAAACAAGGCCCTGGGATCAATCCACAGCACTGAAAAAGAAAAGAAAAGAAATGGAGTAAGTATGTAAAAGGGATAGGTTTTGCTGAACATTTTATATACATATGAATATATAAATTGTGATAGCTATTAGCCTTCATAACTGTGAGGTGACTATTATTTTCATCTTACAGAATGTAGTGAGCCTAAAACCTGAAACCTTTTAAAACAATAGAGATGCTTTTGACAACTACAAAGATACCTTCAGTTTAGCTCAGGAAAATTGGGATGAATGATCAGAGTGTACAGGGTGGGAACAAGCTAGAGAACGTTTACTTATTTTCACAAGGTCACAAAGCTAACAAATGGCTGCTAATAAATGTCAGAAGATTTAAAGGTAGATCCTTTTGCTTCTAAAGCTCATTCCTAGCTCGATGGCAGTGGCTCGTGCTTGTTTTCCCTAGCTACTCAGGAGGTTTAGATTTTGAGGATTGCAGTTCCAGGCCAGGCTGGGCAAAAAGACTGGGTCCAAAAGACTTTCTCTACCAAACAGCTAGCAAAAACAGAGCTGAAGGCATGGCTCCAACCCAACTAGCTCAAGGCCTCCAGGCTCTGAGTTTAAGCTCCATTACCAAAAAAAAAAAAAAGCCCATTCTTGGAATGGATTTCTGATGTTCCTTTTTGAATTGTTCCTTAATAGTTCGGTTAACCATTCTAACTTGGAAGTATTGGTTTCAAAATCTGTAGAAAAAGTCTCATGACTCTGTTCTTAGAAAGGCCTTTCCAAGGAAGCATAACACAGTCAGAAGTTGATTACATACTTGCCATTTTTAGCAGGGGTGGAAAGCCAGCTTTGACGCTATCTTTATTTGGTGGCAGGCAGGTGGGTGAGGAGGGATTGAAAGCCCCAGTAATTTCCTTTCAATGCTTTGGCTCACCAAGTTGCTTCCCCTCTTGGAAAACTTATTACTAGAATATGTTTATAGACATATAAGAGGGCCAGATATAGGCTATGAAAACATTGTGCCCTACTCTGAGAAAATGGGTCCTATGTTCATAATATCTTTAATTGTGTGTGTGTGTGTGTGTGTGTGTGTGTGTGTGTGTGTGTGTGTGTGTGTGTGTGTGTGTGTCCGCGTGCGCAGATATGGGTGAAGGTTATTTCTACATTGAACAAGAAGGATGAGTTTTTGGATCATGCTAGCATTCCTATAACAGGATGAAATGTTGGTAAATGTTTGTATAAATATGTGGGGTATTGATTCACACCCTTGTGGGTAAAGTGGAGACCTTCCTAGCTTCTCAGAGGGCTGGCAATCTAAGCCAGGTAGAAGATTATCTTGGCCTTTTTCCAGATCTGCCTTTCGATTATGTTCATTTTTGAGCTTTGTAGCGGCTGATGAGCACTGTCAAGTCTTTTCTTTATAATCTTTTAGTCAATTGGGTAAGTTGGCTATGTTGTCAGACTACGAAGGTTCACATGGACTCAATGAATAATTTCCAGGTAGAATTAAAAAAAAAAAAACGAGGCACAGCATTTAAATTAAAGAATCCTTGTGAATTAGTTCTCATGGGGAAGGGAACGTCAGGGGTAATTGGACACTTGACTTGCTTCCCTCTTCATGTTCTGGAATGGTAACTTATGGGACCTTCTGAAGTGTAAAGCAGAGATTTGAGTAGAATGCTATAAACCAGGTTTATTATTTGTATTGGACGTATTTCAGAATGGCTTGTGACTTTAATATAAGTGGCTTGGTAACAAGTTTTATATTTCTAATTGGCATTTAAAAATTAGACTTTTCCAATGACATGATCCTATAGAGGTTTGTGTTCATTGTTGATCATGTGCATGAGACACACAATGGCTGACACTGAGAAGACGCTATCTCCAGATAGAGATGGGCTGGGTCTTCAGGAAACTGGAAACCCAGAAGATCAGAGCCATTGACAAACAGCAGCTGGCAGGGTGTGTCCAAGTTAGGCTTCTAAATCACACAAGGTGAGTCTGTGAAGTGTTATTGCCAAGTACCCCCTGGAAAAGAAATAAACTAATCTTCCTCATGTTCAGCTTTTGTGGCAATCTTGGAGCTGGGGCAAGAATAAAATAAAAATTGCATTTATAGGTCTGGAAAAAAAGAGGGAAGGATTATCTCCCTCATAAAACTGATGTTTAAACCTGAAATTGTATTTCGTCCAGACTAATATTTTAGTTTATCTTTGATCATTATAAATTATTCTTTTTTTTTTTTTAACAAAAACAAACTCTTTCTGGTTGAGAAAGTAGTTGGCAGTTTGTTCCATGTGGAGCTGAAATGGACTTATTTATTGAAAAAAAAATACTCTAAAGTATAAATTCTAGAGTGCTTCCCATGACACGCTTCTGAAGGCACCATGCCCGTGGCATGGACCTGTCTGTGTAGAATTATAGGCAGAGTCGGGTAACCAGCTCTGGCGGCGGATACAACTTTCCATGCCTCCTAAGGCCAAATACGTTTGCTTACTCAGATTTTCACTTGAATCACAATCTCTTTATTTTCTTCTTCTGTTTTTTTTTTGGGGAGGGGAAGGAGAGAGGGGGTTGATACCAGAGTATGAGCTGGTTGTAATGGGCAGCGGAGGGGGTCTGAGAAAAGGCCACAGGGAGAAGAATGGAGGAATGAGAAAGAAGGTAGATAGATCTCTAACCATGATGCCAGGTTTCGAGAAATGAGCTTCACAGGGCAGTTCCAGGAACCATATGCCATATGGATGTATGGGAATACTATCCAAGAGAGGGTAGAGCCACATCAACAGACGAGTTCCTTTTCCATTAGCTAGTATGGTCCAGGTGGATTCTGTTGTTAACCTGGTAACTCTTTCTGAAGTCTGGAAGAGTGGTGGCCACCTTCTGTCTTCCTTGTTTGAACTCACAATTTTTCATCCCATACCTTTTGGAGGTATTGTTAGCCTCCAGAGCTGAAAGCCTGGTGGTTCATTTTATTAGTAGTAATAACAACAGTAACAAATAAATTACTGACAATAATAAAACAATCACCAACAGTTAGGATTTTATGGTTCAGAAAGCATTTTCTCATTTATTATCTAATCTGAGATAATGGCTAGTTGTGCTGGTCTAGAGAAGACTGTCCATGCTCTTATTCTCAAGATCAAAGGAGAGTTTCCCCCTAGTGCCTGGGAGTGGTGGAAAAGTGAATCTCCAAAGATATTGGCCTGGCCACCCTGGAGAACACAGGAGGAAAGGGGGAGAAATAAGAGGGAACACAGTGGGTATGATGCTATTAAATGAAGGAGCTTTGTTTCTTCCCAGTAGAATTTTAACTGTACCCTTAGGACTTGGGGAGGTGGTTGGATGATCACATACTCTGTGAATGCTCTATTGTGTTTGAAACATAAAGCTGCTTCATAAAAAGTTTGTGTTGTGAAATGTTAAGTGTTTGGCATGTGTCATCTCTGTCCATTGAAGTTATGTAAACTGAGCTCCCCAGCGTGACCCTTGCCTTTGGAGAAAAGGTCTTTAGAAGAAAGTCTAAGCCATCTGAAGACAGGTGCTGCCCATTTCTCCAAGGTGTAAAAACAAACAAACAAACAAACAATAATAAAAGAAAAGAAAATGTATGGAAAGCGAAATCATGGGATTCCAGCGACTGGAATTCAGGACGTATGTCAAGTTCCTGCTTTTTAGACCATAAGGAAGAGAGAGGGAGTGATTGAGTGATTATAAATTGCCACTGGGGATTTCTACCATTTATTTGTGTATCAGATAGATAGAAAGTCAGTTGGCTACACTCTTCTCTGAAACCAACTCCTATGCTTCTCAACCAAAGCCATTCCACCATTTGCTGCATAAGTAAATCTTTTAGGTAAAGCTTTAGCAGTGGAATATGGGATGGAATAAATGTGGTAGGTTCTCCACCTGAAAGGAAACCCAGGTAGTAATTTGGAGAGCAAGTTCCTGCTGGCTCAGGCTTGTGTTTAGTGAAAATGGGATGACAGTCAAGTGAGAAAAATCACAGACAGAATTTCGCAAGAGACCACAGCTTGTGTTTCCTCACTGTCTATGGGAAAGTAGATATTTTTTTTGGTTGCACAGTTCCCAGAGTTGCAGAGGAAGTTGAACTCCCTGTTCCTTGGGTTAATTTTATCAGTATAAATGATCTGGGAAACATGCAAAAGGGTAAGCTGCAATGGATACAGTTCTGGAATCGTGTTAACTCTGATTGCATTACCCATTTCCTAAAGTCTGAGTCTCCTAAGTACTACTGGCTGCTCATTCTACTACATTCATCCTCACTGTTGAGGGTTACATGTTAGTAGTATCTGCAGAGCCTCCTCTCTGTCTCCTCTCTCTTAACCTTTCTCAAGTCATTCTTCTCCCTCGGTCACAGGCCTAGCATTGTCAAGTAGAACTCTTGTGGGACCTGTAACTCTGCTATTCCACACCCAAGAAGATTTCTGCCATGATGCCCTTACCTCTATTACGATAGGAAAAAAAAAGACATCCATCTAAGAAGACATTTGTAATAGAAAACACCTCCTTTCTGGTTGTAGTTACCCAATATGTTTGTGTATTGCTTGCATAGTAATAAACAAAGCCTAGTGAGTTAGCCATGATGATAGGATCATATCACGTGTGTTGGGGCCCTTGGTAAGGCATGAGATTGGACCTAATCTAGAAAAAAAATGGGCATGAGTACAGATAAATAACAAAACCCACAACAATGAACACTGAGAAAGGTGGATTTGGGTTAGCTCTGGTGGTTGGAGGAAGATCAGTAACAATGAAGCAATCCTCCTCAGGAGATGACCAGCTGAAGATAATGCTTGTAAAGGAATGGTGTGAGTTGCCACACGCAAGGTCTCGTGCGCAGCCTCAAAATCGATTCCACATTCTCAGTGCCTTTTACAGGGTGTTTGCACTAAGAAGTGGTGTGATGTATTTATTTTCAGGCAAAATTCAGTTTAAAAGCAGAAATAATTGAAAACATCATGTTGAATGACGTGGTTCTAAAAATGGAATAAAAGAAAATGTTGACAGACCTTCTGAGTTCTCTCCGTTCTTTACCACCATAGGAACTTCTAAGGTCCAAATGTCTTCTGTTTTCTAAGACATTCTATAATTCTTCTAAAAAATGTATGTATATGCTGAACCTGTCCTGGTAAATCCCTGCTTCTGCTTTCCGAATGTTGACAGTGAGCTTGTAGCAACATGAAATCCTAGCCACTGAGACTCATCTAGAATGCATTTGGATATCCAGGTGTTTGCTGGCCATTAAAGGCATCAGGTGACCCAGAATTACTCCTGGGCCTCCTTTTAGTTCTAGACAGGACCTTTGTTGTCCAAACAACTCTTCTATTAATGAGGAAACCTCTCTGAGTAATGTTTACCTCAATAGATTGGGTACATAAATTTGCTTATTTGTTTAGGTTAATAATGTCTTCCTCTTACTTCTCTTCAGCTTTGGGAACCTCCCAGTGTCCTACATTCTCTTTCTTCTATTAGAAAGAGACCAGAAGTACTTACAAATCATATAATTATCCAGTTGCCCACAATAGAAACTGTGGACTCAACTATGACTCTTTCCGTTCCCAGAATAAATGTAGCCAATTGAATCTGCTTTCTTGCTTGCTCTGAAATCCATCTCTGACACTGATGTTGTCTTTCTCTTTTCTTAAGTGCTTTGCTCAAATTGAATTCTCTCTGTTCCATCAGCTATTCACACTGTTGCTTCGGTTAACTTTGTACAATGCCAATTTGTCTATTAAAGTTAACTCTATGCAATGCCAAATTGCCTAAAAACTACCCTGGATTTTTTTGTCACCTTCAGAGTAAATATCAAAGTCTTTAGTGAACTCTAATTTAACCATGTATCCACATTGTCTGTTTTACAAAGCCAGATGACATTATAGGGATAGTCTGCTAGGTATGTCATGTTTTCAAATCTCTGCCTTTTTTTCTCTTTCTTTCAATGGTAGATTTTGAAATGATAGCCTTACAGTTGCTAGGCAGGTGTTTTACCACTGAGCTATATGCCTCTGGTGGGTTAATTTTGGACTCTGTATCTTTGAGATTCAATCTTGAATCCTGCCTGGCTAGACCATGGGTAGGCCATAACCCTCCTGGAGTTTGCTTTCTGTCTTGTCTGGGATGACAAACACTTGCCTCCATACCCAATTTCTTTCCATTGGTAGAGGTTTGCACAGTTTTCTGCTCATGCTGGCCTGGAACCAAGATCTTCCCAATTTTAGCCCAAGTATTGGTTGAGATAGTCTTGCAAACTTTTTTTTTTTCTTTTTGCCTACTCTGGCTTTAAACTATGACCCTCCCTATCTCAGCCTCCAACAAAAGCTGAGATTATACGTGTGAGCCTCTGGCAACACAAAGCTTTTGTTTATAATCTGTTTTTTCATATAATGCCTCTCTTTGGCCACCTACCCATCTCAGCTGCTTGACTATGCCTGCCATTTAATGATCAGTGAAGTTTGTTTTCTTCCAAGGTACCTTCCTGCATATCCACATAATAGGCTGGTGTTTCTGCTCCCTCTGCTCACTCCATGGCCTGCTAATATAGAATATAAGATTCATATACCGCTTGGTAATTGTTCCTCCATTATCCTGAGGTCTCATTGACTGGAAGAGAGAACTTGGGTCTTGTTTTCTTCTGACCATGTCTAGTAATTGGTACAGTAAACTTGTATAGTGCACAGAACATTTCTCAAGGTCTAGGCTCTGCTTGTTTCCCTGAAATAGGAGTTTTTTCATCTTTATCCATCTGTTCTGGTACTTGCTTTGGAGATAGGTCACAAGCTGTCATAAATTTGGTCTAGTCTGTTATGCTGGAATCAGAAATCAGAGTACAGGGTGCTGCTTTTGGTATTTACATTAGTCTAGACCACTAGACCTATAAATATGAAAGAGGGTAAGAAAGAGTTGCTTTTCTTTCTGGAGTTCAACTGGAATATCTTTGTTTCTAAAAGCCAGAACAGTTATTGTTTAATTTCTTTCATTAGAAGAGTCACTAAATGTTTTGGCCCTCAATTCTCTATTTCTGAAAGCCAGCTGGAAAACAGTACAAATTTCAAGAAAATGCTAACACACCAAATTAGCCACACACACAAAAATCTGTGTACAAAGTCTCTCTCACCCCAATGCTTTCTAGTTGCTCCCTCTTTCTTGTACCTACTAAAGTTTTAATTACTCTCTTATGAAAAAAAATGGAGCCCAGTGCGTGCTTACTCTTCTAAGTTTTTACCCGCAGGTCATGACAAGAAACTGTGACCCCAGTGTGTATCATGTATGAGCATTGAATCTAGCAACACAGTGCTGCAGTTGATACTGGAAAATTAGGACCAGGATACTTCGGGGTGCTCAGCCTATGGAATATCAAGAAATGGCCTGTTGAGAAATTCAACAATGATTGAGATAATTAGCTGGTGCTTGTTGATTGTTCACGATGTTAGGTGTTCTGCTCAGCAGTTTTACACATTATTGCATGTAGAGCTCAGGTCCTCTGTCAAATAGGGATTATTCCTTCCCTAATTTTAGCTCATAAGGGAACCAACTTTTCAAGTATGTTCATACATTTGAAAATGCAAATAATATATTTGGTATGACATTTGTAAAGCACTCTTATCTATTCATTACCAATGGCCTTTAAAGATTTGACTCATTACAATATATAACGGATGGGATGACTTCCACAGTTGGCTAAAATTCATCCTGCTGATGAATCTGTTTTTAGTGCCTCTGCTGATCCATTAAGTTTGATATATTCCAAAGTCATGTAATAGTTCCCTGTTTTCAGCCAACTATCAGGAGTTTCCATAACCATGTGTGTGTGTGTGTGTGTGTGTGTGTGTGTGTGTGTGTGTGTGTTTGAGGTGGGGGCAAGGGGGAGGAATTGAGTTCTCTATTCCATCCCTTTACTGAGGATTTCCTTCCAGGAGTATGATCAGACAGTTATAAACTTCTAGCGAAATAAATAACAGAAAGTAAAGAATTCTGTCTCATAAGAAATACCTTCCTGTTTTCAGTCAAGGTTTCCTCTTCGGTATAGCAATCATAAATACCTTTTCATGCCTGACCTAAACTTTTGGTCTTCTATTATTATATTATTTGTAGAGATTGGGGTTTTGATCGATTGTTCGGGCTAGCACTGAGCTATTTGGTTTCAATAGATCATTTCTGCCTCAGTTTCCCCAGTAGCAGCCACTGACTTGCTTTTCTGTTATTAAACATTGCATGTCTAATGACAGACACCAAATTCCCCGTGACCCCCACTCCTCTGTCCATGACGTTAAACATCTAGGAGGCAACATCTCAAAGCGTAGACTCTTCTGATGGGTTGCTAGTGACAAGAGCACCTGACACTCACCAAGTACCCTTTAAAAATCTTTTAGAGTGCAAGTATTTTCCCTATTTTTCTTTGACTTTTTATAGCAAAGTAACTGGGTTTGTCTTTCAGTTGCTAGAGGAAACAAAGGGGAGAGAGAACATGTGAGGGTAAAAGGATGGAGGGAGGAGGGGTTGGAGGGAGAGCTTTGTGCCAAAGAGGGGAAGAGTTTGAACTGGGAGCATTTGTTTCCATTATGTGGCCAGTGGAACCCAACAGAAGAAATGGCTCCTTCCCAGTCAGGGTGGCAACAGCAGGATTGCTTTAGAAAATGAATCCACTGGGAAATGCTACCAGCTCTCCAGCTCCTTATTTTTCCTTAGGGTGGGTTCACACAGCTGGATTTGGGTTGTGCAATGCCTTGGTGGATTCAGGGAGATGGAAACTGGTGAATTCCTTCGGAAGTTTCCCAAAGGTCACATTAGAGCATGTGTCATAGCTGGGCGTGCCACGCACTTATACATAGGATTTGCATTCAATTTGCAAGCATTTGGTTGTCAACATGTATTCCTTGCTCTTTCTTGCTAGCTTGTTCTAACTGGTGAAGAAGTGTGTGTGTGTGTGTGTGTGTGTGTGTGTGTGTGTGTGTGCGCACGCACGCACAAAATAGGATGAAGAGGGAGAAGGCCATGAAAACAAAGAGAGATTATAAAGGTTTATAAAAACACAAGAAAGAAAGAAATGTGAACAAGTTTGGAAATAGATCTGGATTGGAGACTTACCTCTACTCATCAGCAGGGAAATCTTGAAAAAAATCCCACTCTTTTATTGAGTCATATTTTCTTTATTTTGTAAAATGTGAGGTTTGAACTGGAAGTTCTCAGCATTTTCTTCCAGCCCTAAGAAATTAGAGGTACATTTTATCTCGAATGGGCTACCAGGATTTGGAAGTTAAGATAATTCATCTACCTAATCCCACCTCCAAATCCAGGGTATGTATGGGTAAAAGAGTTTGAATTTAGGACGCTGTTCACTTTTAATTCCTTAACACAGGAGTTATTTCTTCATCTCTCATTTAAAATTTTGCTTTTAACTTTCTTTTACCTGTCTTCCTTCTTCTACTATCTCTAGAGTCTGAGAACATAATGTTTGTCATTCTTTGCATGGGCAAAGCTTTGGGATAAACTCATCAGAAAATTCATAAATCTCTCTTCTTTGCTTTGGCTGAGTTTATGTGTTTTATTTCTAACAACATACTTTCCTTTTTGTTGTTGTTGATAATTTAAGAGGAACAAGTCAGCACGATGCCACTCTGTCCTAACGTTTTGAATGCAAAATTATTTTATTAGGAGAAAAATCAAACCATATCCAAGAGTAGCAGGACTTTCCAGAGTGAAGTCATCACCCACCAAACAAAGCCATTCGAGTGTATTTGTGTTCATAACCCGAGAGCCTATTCATTTCTTCAGTTCATGTGTGGGTGAGAGCTACACAGACATTTTACAACAGTTATTTATTTATGTTTTTCAATCCATCAAAATTTCACTGAACTAGTAAACCCAAGACAGACATACTGGGGGATTTGTAAGGCAATGAATAGCCCCCTTTGAAACTCCATCCTGATTTTCAGGCAACAGCACATGGTAGTCAAAAAGTGTCCAGCTCTCAGGTACAGGGCTAGTGCTTTCTGTAGCCTAAACCTTGTTTTCAGGAACAACAGAGCACCTCACTGGATAATGAATGCTCAATTACTGGAAGGCGAGAAATATCATTCTATGACATGTTGCATCCAAATAAGAAATCAATTTGATAACATAGTTGCCTTTCATATGCCGAGTGAGAATGCTACCAAAGAATTTTAGGAGTTAAAAAAAAAACAAATTAGGCAATTAGGGTCCCTCTAGTGTTTATGTCTGGGAAGGAGGAGAACCTGCAACATTTTGAAGTTGCTGGTTGTTGAACTTGAAAACCTTAGTTTATGTTTGCGTGGCATGAGTTAATTCAGAGTTTATGCACAGGATATCAATGTAACATTAAGTGTTTTTAATTAGTTGCTTGATATGAATGAATGTTAGCTTATTGTCAAGGCTGCAAGCTGTGTTAGGGGTGGGTACGAGTTACATTCTTTGCATATCTCCAGTTTTAGTAGCTGTAGACTTGAGGTTTCCTCAGTGCTGAAGGGATTGCTGTATAGAAGTTTAGGTGTTAAACCAGGTGCCCATGACGCATGCCTATAACCCTAGCTATGCAGGAGGCTGAGATCTCAGGATCATGGCTTGAGGTCAACTTGGGCAGCAAAGTTCACAAGACTCTTATCTCTAACCACAAAAAGCTAGAAGTAGAGCTGTGTCTCAAGTGGAAAAGCACTAGCCTTGGGCATAAAATGTCAGGGATAGTGCCCAGGCTCCAAGTTCAAGCCCCAGGACTAGAAAAACAAAAGTTTGATGTTGTCTAGGGTTAGGTTTCCAGGCCTCTGACAGTATATGTAAGACAGGCCAAGAGCAGAACTAAAGACACCGAAATGATCTCTGGACAAGGAAGCCAAGAGCTTAATAAGGTTTTCAGAATATTAAAAAAGAGAAAAATAATAATAAAAAAAGAAGAAATGGAAAGAAAACTAGAGAGAGATAATAGGTATGAGAGAGAGCAGAGTGAAGGGAAGAGAAGGAAAAGGAGAGGAGGGAAGAGAAGGGGAGGGCAAGAGAGGAGAGAGACAAGGAGAAAGAGAAAGTGGAGAGAGGAAAAGATAGGAGAGGAGAGGAGAAGAGACTAGAAAAGATGAGAGAGAGGAGAGGAGAAGAGAAGAGAATAGAGAAGATGAGAGAGAAGAGAAGAGAAAGAGAAGAGAAACTTCCATCACTTGGAAGCAGATAATGGACAAGACTCTCCTAATGCTTCTGTTCTAGTGGAAGAAGAAACATGTTTTAAAAAAATACCCATTCCACTTGACTGCCTCTCTGCCACTCTATAGTATCATGTCCTCTATGGAAAATGGTGAACAAGCCTTTGTTGGGGTTAAAAGTAGCTATTTTCCTCCTGTCTGCAAAGTCGAATTCAAGCTCCTCTGCACCTACCCACTGCTGCTCAGCAAACAGCCCACTGCAAACAACTACAACCAATTTTGAAACTCAAAAACCTAAGTGCATAACAAATACCAGAAACACCTTTTTTTTTTGTCCTTCTGAAAATACCAACTATTTGGAACAGAATCTCAGGCCCAATGGTAAGCAGCACAGAAGCAATTAGATGCTGCCCTAGGAAAAAAGGAGCTTATTGGAAAGGAATGGCCTCCATGGACCCCACTGACCTTCTCCTGTTCCCTGCGTTTCTTACTTTTATATGAATTATGAGTGAACTCGAGACCACTATACACCAGGGCATAGCTCTTTCTGCTTTTTATGTTCTTCATTTGTTGTTTCCATATGGTAGAGTAATTCTCTAAAAATGTAGCCCTGGTATATTAAGTGGCCACTCTGGGTGGGAAGGGAATGCTTGGCTCATAAAGACGTTGATAAAAGAGTTCCCCTGTACACACATATCACACACTTATGTAAGATTGATAAATGCAAATGGTATTACCTTGGTCCCATTTAAAGGCAAAATGGGATGCAGGCATTTGTGTATGTGTGCTTTTGAGAACAGAGATGGTGTTCATTACCCAGGAAAGCATAAAAGGCGTCTAGCTGCTCCTCCCATGTGAGCTGGATAGGGTCCACTGGCTGCAATGACTTAAGAACCCCAGGAAGTGGCAGAGGTCAGTTCTGAGGATGCCAGCCGACTCTACTGGAAGTTGACAGATTCATGTGGGAAAGGACCCATCAGTCTGTCCTTCCTGCATACACATTGCTCAGGTCCATGGGCAGAAATGATCATGCCTGCCATCCAAAAGACTCACCTAGGAGATAGTATCAATTGATGGGGTCAATCCCATTGAAACCTCAAAGGGGCAAGATACTAAGATTTTATTTTGCTCCTGGTGTGTGTGTGGGGGAACACCAAACCCAACACTCAGTGAAAATAATCTATTGGTGTACTGGTCAATTACTCTATGAAATAGTTTTGCCCTGCTAGTTTTTCTGCCATCATGCAATCAGAGATGTCTCTGCAGGTAGATTTATTTTCCATCATGCAGGAAGTTGCTCCAGCCATTGTCTTATCCAAATGTACTTAATTATTAAGGGTGATTTGGCTTGTGCTATTGGCTGAGGTTTAGGGCACAACAGTCTAGCTAGAGTCAGATTCTGTCTGCTTGAATACCTAGTGTCTAGGTATTTTTATGCCATTTTATGAAGGGATTAACCTCTTCAAGGTTGGAATTTGCCTGCTTTGTAGAAACTAATCCTTCCAGAGGGTTTCATGATTCACTGAACACCAACCCTGGACACATGGATCGCTGTGTGCTGACAATTGATGTTGGCTACTTCTGTTTTTGAAAGAACAAAGATCAGAATGGTTGGGTGACTTGTCCAAAGTCATAGAATAAACCTGCCTTTGAGCTGATAAAAGAAACCAGGGTTTTTTCTAAGTTTTTGTTTTTGCCAAGTGCTGAACTAATTGGGTTGAGCAGTAAGAAGAGGGAGCAGACCAGAAGAGATTGCAAAAGGATACTGGCAGGGCAGAGGGTTATACTTTGGATCTAGAAAGCCTTAATATAGCTGGGTAATAGGGCTCCCCCTCCCCCACTACCCCTAGGTTTGATACAAAAAGACAGCCAACAATTGTTCTGAAGGGAACCAGAAACCCAAAGACAGAGGGAAAAGCTGTGTTGGGAACTTGAACTCACCAGAAAGAAGAGAAATGTATCACTGACAGGTTGGCTTGTTTCACTCACTGGTATGCTTACTGATGGGGCTGGTCTGTATGTGGTGACCTTGGTCTAGGGCATTTTCAGTATCACAGAAATGTCTACCAAACCCTACACAGATCTATTTGCGGTGTGCTTCTCCAGGAAAGTAGCTTTGGCTTCCAGAGGTCAATATAAAGCAGACATTGCAGGAGAAGGCAGCTGCTAAAACCTGAAGATTTTGGTTGTTATTAGTGGATGGGTCTCCCTTTGCTTCCAGCATCTTGCAGTCCAGCAAAGAAGCATCATTTTCTGTTCTTTTATTATGGGGACAACAATCTGGTTGGACGTTTCTTTCCTTTAGTAAAAACAAAACAAACAAACAAACAAACAATGGATGGTCTGATAATTTTTTCCCTCTCTTTTTTTTTTTTTGTCCAGTTCTGGGTCTTGAATTCAGGGTCTAGATTCTGTCCTTGAGCTTTTGTACTCAAGGCTAGAGCTCTACCAGCTTTTTGATGGTTAATTGGAGATAAGAGTCTCATGACTTTCCTACCCAGGGCTGGCTTCAAATGGTGATCTTCAGATCTCAGCCTCCTAAATAGCTAGGATTACAGATATGACAACCAGGCTTATTTTAATTTTTTTGCCCTCTTAATATGCCTGAAACAATTGAGCACCCCATTGTTACATGTATAATTTAGTTGTGGGAATTTGCTTTCTTCCAACCTATATTTTTCCCACATTGTCTAAGTAAAACTGGAGGGTTCAGTTTAAGGTCTTACCTCTGGGTCTAAAACAAGTAGATTTCTCTTTTCTATTCAATCCACCTGATAGAGATTAAACTGAAGTCCCCACTGTATTGTGTAGATGCTAACAGCCTAGATTCTGTCAGGCAGGCATGGATCCAAAAGGCATTTCAGACTTCCTTGAATAAGAAATCAAGCATGGAGATTATATTTTGTATTTATATTGACTTATTTTATCCTTGTAGTCAATCAAGTTTTCCAGATCAGAGGCAGATGATTATATATTTGTAGAATATCTTTTTTTTCTTTTCTCTTTTGTCAGTTGTGGGACTTGAATTCAGAGCCTGGGTGCTGCCCCTGAGATCTTTTGTTCAAGGTTATTGCTCTACTACTTTAAGCCACAGTTTCACTTCTGGTTTTCTAGTGATTAATTGGAGATAAGAGTCTCATGAACTTTCCTGCACATGCTGGCTTTGAACTGTGATCCTCAGATCTCAGCCTCCTGAATAGACAGGAACCACCCATGCCTGGCTCTTATAGACTGTCTTAATAACAACTTGGTACATCACATTCCTTTTGCAGGGAGGTAAGCTGGAGTAGACATCACCTGGATGTACAAAGAGGGAGCATGTGCAATAACGAGAGGAACTCTGGGATTATGAATCTTGGGGTTCACATAGAAGCAGCTGCTCAGCAGTTTCCTTTCCTCCTGTGACAAGACTTTGTTCTTTGGAAAGATAAAAGGAAGGGCCCTGGAATGACAGAACCCTCTGCAAAATGAATAAATGACTCTAGTGGAGAGACTCTTGTAACTGTTCTTGGACCACTGTTTTTGTTTAATTTCCAAATCTTCTTTGCCATTCCTCATGTTTTAACCCAGAGTCTTTAGAAAACCCCAAATATGGAAAAACATGAAAACTTGTGCTTTGTTTTCTGACACTAAGTGACCATGTTATTTCATACTGGGTTTCTTTTTTCTTTTTTGCCCTTCTCTATTTAATTATTGTCTTATAGGTGGATGAACTGAAATCCAGCCACAGCAAGTGGTTGCACAGGACACTGATATTTTCCCCTCATTATTTGAAACTGGGATAGGATGTTGTTAGGTTTAGGAAGGAGAGCCCATGGGAGACTACTGGAATAGTTCATTTCTAAGCTGATGGCCTTGCTCCAGCCTTTGCTCTCACCCTCTACTATCAAGGTAAATGGATGATGTGAATTATATGTTAAAGTTGGGGCAGCTGGGTCTTGTTTAGAATCATAAGGGGATAAAGGAGGAGAGAATAATGGAAGAGGGAAATCCCTTTGAGCCACTGGAATGGAGATGCTGGTCTCTGTCTTACAGGCTTAATGGCTTTGGCTGGGGAGAAGGAACTTAATTCAGAAGTGCTGCAGTTGAATGGATTGGCTAGGAAATCCCAAGGGCCCTGGGTGTGGAACATGCAAGGAAATGCTTTTCATAAACTAAAGAAGGAGACAATATCTGGGCACATGGTGGATTTTATATGAAGCCCACTACATAATTTATTTCAGCTCACTTTTTTTGGCACCCTACTAGACTCTTCCTCCCCCATCTCTATGGGCTTGACATGATTACAATGCCCGCACATCATGTGAACTCTCTTCAAATGTATCCCCAAGGCCTAGCAAAAACAGAAAAAAAAATCATGACTGGTTCTTTTGCTGGCTTCAAAGTAGATGAAACCCAGAGAGTTTCCCAAGTACTTAACTGAGCTCCAATTCTGGTCTGAAATTAGGAGCCTGGGGCTTAGTATGGGAAAGATTGGCTTATTTTCTTGTGTGTAGAGATAGATATTTCAGGAGGGGAATTAGAGGTGCAGGGTACCTGACAGCTTACTGTATACTTCCCAAGTGCAAAACTCCATGAACCACAGGTTAGGTTTTTTTGAAAAGATGTATGAAAATGTAATAATGCATATGCTGTAGGCTTTTAATATTTTAAACTCTATTTAATTATAATGTCATGTCTGGTTTCATACTGCATTTAATTTAAAAACAAAGAACCTCATTGGACTGCTCTGATTTTATCAAAAAGCATTTTACAGATGGTGAAAGAAATAACATCTAAATCATGGTGCAAGTCATTGTGCCCTGTCTTATGTCTCTGATTTCATTTCTCATCATTCTGCACTTCCTTACTTGTCACTTGGCCTCTGCTGCTACTTATGGCCTTTGCTTTCTGTAGCTTTGGGTTGTAGTATTCTCTCCTCCATGTGTTTTTCTTATGATTGATAAATAGGGTTCTCTAGATAGTCTTCCTTAATCCTCATTTATACGTGACCCAATCTATTTCAGTCACTTTCTATCTCATTACTTTCTTTCTTGTACTGACCAGTATGTGTCCTCAGGCACATCTTCTATCAAAATGTAAATTCCCTGAGTAGGGATTTTGTTTGCTTTACTTCCTGTAGATCCTAACTACTGGATCTAGAACAGTGCTTGACTTACAGTAGGTGCTCAATAAATATTTCTTCCACACATGAATAAGAGTGAAGGAAAAATGAAAAAGACTAGGAGAGGTCTAGGGGAAAGGTATAAAGAGCTATTTTCAGTGATGTTATGTAATGATTATGTTAATTTGTTGCACTAATGAAAGTGAGTCTAGACAAACTAGTCAACTCATTTCTTCCTCTTCTTCCTTTTATTCCTCCTCTTCTTCCTCCTCTCCTCCTCCTCCTTCTCCTCCTCCTTTTCTTTTTAAAAAACTCTTCTTTTTCCAAGTCTTTCAACTTCCTAACAAATGGGGCGATGTCATTCTTTCTGATGGAGGCATAGAATTCCATTGTGTATATATACCACATTTTCTTGATCCATTCATCTACTGAGGGGCATCTGGGTTGGTTCCATATCTTAGCTATGGTAAATAATTCTGCGATAAACATAGCTGTGCTGGTAGTTTTAGTATAGTCTTGCATCTTGTATATACACTTTTCTAATTTGGGGAGGGGAAGGGAAATAACAAAATGCTGAAATAAGAATACAGGTTGACCCATTGTAACAATGAGATGTACAAGACACCATGTTGAAAATGAACTTTACAACTTGGGGGGGGGGTGCGGTGAAGGAGGAGTTGGGGAGGTGGGGAGGGAAGGGATGGTAGGGGACAAACAGAGGAGGAGGTAACAATGCTTGATAGGAAATGTACTCATGACCTTACTCATGTAACTGTAACTCCTCTGTACACTATTTTTACAATATAAAACATTAAAACATCTCTTTTTTATTTTTGAGGTAAAGTCTCACTATGTTATTTAGGCTGGCTTTAAATTCATGATTCTCTTGCTTCAGCCTTCTGGGTGCTGAGATTTCTGGCAGGTAGCACCACAGCTTGTTGTTTTCTTCTTGATTGCTAAGAATTTTGATTTAATTCCACTCTTGCTTTTTTATTTTTGTGCCTGTTCTGGGGCTTGAACTCAGGACCTGGGAGCTGTCCTTGAGCTTTTATGCTTTACCACTTGAGCCAAGGCTCCATGGCCAGCTTTGTGGTAGTTTACTAGAAATAAGAGTCTCATATACTTTTCTTGACTAGGCTGGCTCTGAACCATGATCCTCAGATCTCACCCTCCTGAATAACTAGGATTATAGATGTGAGCCAGTGATGTCTGGTTCATTCTTGTTTTATTCACATTAGATTGAGCCAGCTCAGGTGAAAGACTATTTTCTCTAGCAGCACTAATTTGGTTTATTAACAAGTATTGGTTTATTTATTTTTGAGCTTTACTTCTTACAAGATTTTATAGTTTGAATAAACACCTTAATTAATTCCAAATCTGTTTGTGTTGGCATCCAAGGTCTGCATGTGTGTGAATTTGGACACACAGATTTAGAAATTGCTAAAACAGGGTGAGTTCAGCATGACAGGACACTGGAGATCAGAGAGGGCAGGTAAGATGAGAAAAGCAGCAGAGGTGGTGGAAGGCAAGGCAGCCCTTTCCCATTGCCTAAAAATTTACATGGCCTCCAGCTCTTTAGTGCTCATGGATGTTTGTGTAGAAATGGAGGAAGACAGTGAGTTTCTGCATGTGTTTGGATATTGGTTGTTAGTGAATCATCTCAAAGGAACATGCCTGACCCCTGTCCCCACTTTGCAGATAAATAAAGTCAAAGCCATATGATTAATAGAGGCCACTCTGAGATCCAAACCCACAGCAGCCTTTGCCTGCTCCTGTGCTTTGTCTTCTGTCTCACATTATTTAACGAATTTCTGACCACAGGCCATACTGTCTGTGGAGGTCTTACTTTCTTATTCTAAAATCGAGGATGGTAAAATGAGGATGACTAAAGTTGTATAAAATCCTTCTTAATTGTAAAGTGTATCAGGTTTGAGATTCTGGCTTCTAACCTCCAGTCACTGGTCATTCCCTAATGACTATAGGTCTTCATGTACGTTGGAGTGGAAAATAAGGAGCAACACTATTCTCTCAGTGTTTTAGGCAGAAGTTGGTTTACTATAGGGAAACAAATGCTTTGTATTACTACTATCAAAAGACTGAAAGAATGGCAGGCAAGACTCCAGCACTGGGTTACTCATGGTGTGACCGAAGCATCAGAGGCCATGACTGCCTTCACTGATCTGGCTATGTAAACTGGATCTTTGTGTGTAACCAGAAAAATAGCCTCTCAACGATACATAACTCTGGTTTTTCAGTAGGGACATTTGCATAAAATTAGCTTCCTTATCTTCCATCCAAATAAAAAACCAGACCCAATCCAAGGTAGTATGGATATAGACTAGCCTTATCCTTAAGTCTGCTGCAAGCAAGTTGGATGTATAGAACCTAGTTCATGTACCCATTGCCTTGACCACGAGGGATTCATTCTGGGAATTGCAGCCAGGCTGCAGAAGAAGGAAGAGGGAGGCTTACACCTAGGCTGAGAAAACAAAACCATAATACTCGCCACATCTCTGCACTTCCTGTCATCTGCCTCTCCAAACTCTGCCTGGAAGCAGCCATGATCAATTGTCAGACTCTGTTGCTATCCCCTTTTCCATAAGGGAACACTAGCAAAGATGTGTCTGTCTGACTGTTTCCTGAAGTATCACATGTCCTCTAACAGGCATTTGGAAAGGTGGGCGATAACCTCACCCTATCTCTACACTAGCAGAATATAAATTTGAAATGCGACCCTGTATATAGATTCTTGGTTATATTAGATGCTTTAACATTTCTTCTTTTTGTTAAAAGCCCACCTTTTCCTCTTGAAGTAATTTTGGAGAGGTAGAGAGCTCTGTGAACACCTTGTTAGGAGAAGAATCTGCAGGTGGATTATCCTCTTCGGAGGAGAAACGCGCCATTCTGCTGCAGACACGTGGGATGTGTTAAGCTGCACAGTGGCCCTGACTTCTCTGGAAAAAAAAAAACAACCAAAAACCAAACCCCAAAAACGAAAAAAAAAAAAAGCTGATTCTGCAACTGAGTGTGGCCTAGAAGAGCTTGTCCATGTGAAAGACGCAGCGGATCCTTAACCACTTTTCCAGGAGCCCACAAGGACAGCATGTTAATTCAAACTTTTCAAAACCGTGAAACCACTGAATATCTCAATATCCGTGTGTGTGTGTGTGTGTGTGTGTGTGTGTGTGTGTGTGTGTGTGTGTGTGTGTGTGTGTGTGTGTGTACTCCCATTTGCCTACTCTATGTTAACAGAGAAACATTTGGTTTTAAACAAGACTTTATTTAAGGGGAAGAAGCGTATAGGATTACATTTGAAAATGTAATTACTGGAAAGATAAACCATATGTCATAGTCTTTGTTTTTACCTTCTTTTCACAACAGCCTGTTTTCAAGAGTTCATTTGGAGGTGTATAGAAACTCTACTTCTCTACCCAAGCTGGAAAAGCCTTACGGATCATACTCACGGGCATGTATATTTACATTCTGATGTGGTTACTGCCAAAAGATCTTAAAAGTGCAGTGGTACAGTCTTAATGAAAAAAGAACATGAAATATTGACTCAGATACTGAGTTAGAGGCTTCATTTTCTTCCTATTATCATAGCCACAGGAGACTGAATGAATCTGAGTTATTATGAAGATATAGAGGTCGAAGACTAGGGTTAGGTCCAGGGTGAGAATAAGCAAAGAAGAAAAATTGTGTTTTCTGGTGAAGTAGGTTATATCCATGTCAGAGTACTGTTAGGAACAAAATGTTGATGGGTAGATTGGTCTTTCACAGATGCTAACGTCCATGATTGGTCAACACAAAGGCTACTTTCAACTTTCAATAAGCAGAATTAATAATCTTTTCCTAAAAGGACAGACTAACCATGAGAGACTAATTTCTGTCTGTTTCAATTTTGTCTGCTCATGTGGATAGGTACAACTTTTAGGTTCTTTTTTGCTAAAGGAAAGACAGTAACTCCAAATAGTTGCAGTTGATAACAGGCTACTATTTCAATGCATCCTTCAAGGTTAGATAAAAAGAAGCATCTGTAATTCCTTTTCAGGCATAGGTATTAACATTTTCTTTTATTATCTTTAAGTACAAAGGGGGTGCCACTTAATAAAGAAGTTTATGGATACAACTCATTGTGATCAGTGTCACCCCTTCAAAATTCACACCTCCCCTTCACCCTACTTTTTAAAAATTTTGTGGTATAGGTTTTTTTTTTAAACAAACCTTTATGCACAAGCAATCACACTGCTATCATTTTTTTTCTGTTGGGTTCAGAAAAGGAGATCCCAAAGTATGGTGCTTTGGCATGCTGAATACTTGGAATTAAATGAGATTAGGAGGGCTCTTTGCTAGGTCTCGTAGACCTTCTGCTGCCCTGCCTTTATCCCCTGTCTTTCTTCCCCAACTGAATCAGGGAAACCAAAATTATTCTTCCACAGGTTGAGTCATAGAAACTAGAATCCCCATCCCGCTAAAGCAGCCAGAAAATCTAGAAAACTCTCCCTTTCTCGTTCCTCCTTTGAATATTCTATTCTGCTTCACACCAGAGCAGAAGTAATACTGGGTAGATAGGCCTAGATAAGTCTTGTTGGATTTCCTCTCTTTGTGTCCAATTATATTTCGATGTGGTTGTCTATACTCCATTGAACCTAAGCACTGAAATAGATAATTTCTCTTTTTTTTTAATATTTTTTTAGATGATTTCTCTTGAGTCTTCATTTGGGAAGCATTGTGTTATGCAGAACTTTAAAGACATTTGTTGGATTTTTATCTGTTTGCCTATCTTCTGTCTTTTGTTATAAGAATATTCACAATGACCCTTATAATGGGTATGGAAAGGACTCATACTTTCCTGCCCTCAAAACTCAATATAGTCCCAGTTCCTTCTTTTAAAACAATTTAAACACAATCTTTAAGTGGTTGTACAAAGGAGTTTCAACATGTCAGTTTATGAGTACAGTGCATCCGGATCCAAACCATCCATTCCATTCTGTCCTCCCTTCTTTTGATAGCTAAGACTAAGATCTTGCATGGAAAAAGTAGCCTGAGGAAAAGGGATCAGCTTTCTAGATGAAGCTGTTACTTATTTCTTTAGTAGCAACTGAAATACTCTAAATAAATGGAGGAATATAGGTTTATTACAACAAACATGGGGAAAGACTTTTACATAGGCCCAATGAGGGGTTTTTCGTAGGATAATGTACATTGTTTAGGAAATAACGTTTTCTGGTTATTAGATTTTGTGTGAGTCTGCATTGCATTGGCTTTGAGCTACGTTGCCATTCTGTACATACAAATCAACCTATAGGATACTGATAGTTTCTTGTCTTTAACATACTGATCAATTATCTCCAGTGGAATCTACTTCCATTGACTTCCTTCTTTTGCCTGCAGTGGATGGAACTGACACTGTAATTAAGAATTTCATCTAAGTCTTACCAATGAGCTTATATATTTGTTTAACCTTTGAGTTCGCCTTTGAACAAGCTGTAACTTCTTTTCTGATTTTCCTCATTAATGAATCGTCTTTCAAGTTTATTTTATATAACAGAGTCATGATTATGCCTATTAAAAATATCTCTAGATATCTTACTACTATTACTAAAGGCTAATTTGGAGCTGGCCAGGCTCATTGTACTATTTATCAAAGAGTGCAGGTGGAATCCAAAACACTTCATACAATTTCCAGTCTACATATCTTAATTTTTTTAACTTTGTAAGATATGTCATTTCACTCATTATCCTGAATTTATTTAAATTTCACTAATGAATGTTCACTCACATCATTCTATGTACTGATTTTGAGATTCTGTTTTGTATGATGCTAATTATCAAGTCCCCAGGAGTTGATCAAGAAATAGAATAATATAAAACCCCATAGTAGCCAATTGTTATCTTTTTGATATAAAACTTATTTTCCCTGAAGTACAGACTTCCAGTCAGAGGAAGGTACTGTCTACTGAGCTTAAGGTTGCAAGGCATAATTATAATATTTTATATAATTCATAATTATAATATTCTAAATGCTGAAGTATTTCAAGATACATTACAATTATTATTATGTGATATTTAAGGACATGAAGACAAACTTTCAAAACCAAAACTTCTGCATTTTGGAACTATATTAATATGTAATCTTTCAAATGCAAAATAAGTTAGGATTCAGATTGTTAGGAGTTGAAAATTGAATAATGTCTCAGTTGGGTTGAATTGAATTCTGATAATTGGGATATCTATCATATACCTATTCACAGAAACCTATAGAAAAAATTTGCAAACAAATCTTAACATAAGTATAGTTTTAAAGAGGAAAAGGAAAACATACACAAAGTAGGTAATAATTTAAATTACATTTCTGGCTGTATATTTTCAACCAGATCAGAATTCCCAGTGAGCAGGAGGCTTGTCTTATTTACTGTACTGACCCTAACACTTTGCACTCTATGGCTAGTCTGTAGACCTCTACAAATATTGGGTGGTATATGGAAGAAGTGAACTGTAAAATGGGGCTCAGTGAATTTCATTTTACGCAATAGGAACTAGAGGTTAGGTCCTGGTGGCTCATGCCTGTGCAGAAAAGCCCTTGAGACCTCTATCTCCAAAATAACTAGAAAAATCTGACTGGAGGTGGTACTCGAGTGATAGAACACCAGCTAGCCAACCAAGCCAGCTGAACAAGTATGAGGCCATGAGTTCAAAACTGGGAAAGAAAATCACCAAACAAAAGAAAGAAAAGAAAAAGAAAAGAAAGCAAAAATTAAAAAAAAAAAAAAGAGACGGAAAATAAAGCTCAGTTTCCTTTTCTGGTCATGTACTAAGTAGGAGAATTTTTTAAGAAAATCACTTAAAATTGCACATAAAATATCATCAGTGGTCTTCTGCAACTACTAGGGAACAAACTGAAGTGAAAAATGAAAACCATAAAATTACTGTCAGCCAGGGTTGTTGAATATTTTTAACCCAATGCCAGTGTTGAATAGAGTCAAGTAGGTACAGAACCAAGGGCACAGCTTATGTCTGGGCAAAGTGGGTAGTCAGAATTTTTGAAAACTGTTCCACCTTTCTGAAATGCTAGGTAGAAAATCTCACAGAAAAGAGAGCAATAAGGAAACTTGTCCTTTTTTGTCCTCTGGCTAGCAAAACAATTTTCTCTGAGAATTAATAACATAGAACCACCCTTATATCTACCAACCTGAGCTGTTAATGAGATGGCATATGAGCATTTTGGGGGTACCCAGTATTGGTAATAAGTTACCATAAAGGGACAGATTTTGACCGGCTTTTCAGAGGTGTACATGGGCTGAATGAATGAACATATGAATCTACTTTGCATGCCAAAAGACAAATATCCACAAGATAGAAAGAAGAAAAGACAGTTTTTAAAGAAAAATTAGAACAACAGGCCGACTTTGGTTTGCAGGGCTTATTTGTGGCAAAAACTTGGGCTGTGTTACATTCAGGGCTGATGACATAATTTACCAATGAGTTCAAATGAAAATGCAGGGCTCCTTCTTCAAAAATTAGGAGAAATAGTCTTTACAGAAACTAAAACGAAGAGATTTTCTTTCAAAACATTTTGTTACTTGTAAAACAGTAAGTATAACAGTGATAGATCTATGAGTAATAACATAAAAGTACAAACTTCAGAAATATATCATAATTTAATGTAGATAATTCTTGAATGTGATATGCTGACTAGTAACATTTTTTTTTAAAACTTACTGTTCTACAACTTCATTTATTAGGTCATGAAAGTGTACTTTTAGCAATTTCATTTTCATCAATATAATTAAAGGCAGCATCAGTTCCCTTGGCAAAGGCAGGATCACAATTAATTCTCAACAATATTCACTTTTAAAAAGGATATTTCTGTTGGCACAGCTGTTCTGGAGCTGTTAATAGTACTCCATACGCTATGAGAACAGCAAGATCAATTTCTAGTACTTTATTTCAAAGATACATTTTAGTACCTCTACAGTTCATGATTCTTGCCGGTCATTTTTTATAAAAATGGTTTAACTCTTTATATAAGTCGGTCTAATAGATGCCTGAATTTGATTTTACATGTAGATATATATAAGGGCATTGTAATTTTTTTTACTAACATTTCGTGTAACAGGGAGTTAACAAAACTATCTGAAGGTAACTTCATGGTTTGTATATAGGTCGAAAACCATTGTTTGTGAAGTCTGTCACAACATAACATTACTTTAAGGTTATCTTCCTTGTTAATGATTAATTCATCCAAGGCTTCATAGGCGAATGCTACTCTTTCCTGTCAAACTGAGGACATTGAGACTTAATTGTGTAGCCTGGGGATATTTTTTAAATAATATTTCTGAAGTTTTTCAGACAGATAGTTTAAAACCTTTAAATTAAAAAAAAAAACAATTCCTTGACAGGCTTCATGGCCAAAAGCTCCTTTCACGATTTTCTTTTCCTGAGTTTTGAACTTGGAAAAATACTTTATCGCCAAGATTTAGGGCCTGAGCACAGGTGACTTGTGTCCCAGCTCTCAGCCTGAAGTATTAAATTTGGTGCAGATGCTGCAGGCATAGGTGTTGAGGAAGGATGGGCAAGCGATGAGATTGGAGCTGCCCTCATGTACAGTCTCTAGTCTCTCCCTGAGCTATGATAGCTGCTCTTCTTGTTGAAGCCTCTGCTCTTTGCTCCCTATTCCAGAGGAACTGAGCCTCATCTGTTCTAGTCATGCTCCATTGTCCCATCAGACTTCATTTACAAAGCATTATTTCAAATTGCAGGTTGGTGGTGTGAAGCAAGTGTGTGGTCCTTCTGTAAGCCAAACTCTCTATCTACATCTCTTTCACTCTTATAGAGCTGGGCTCATTCTGTAGCTATATTCTCTCCTCTCAAGCCACCTTTGAAAGCAGACACAGCAGATAGACTCTCCCCTGAAAAATACAGGACAATCACTGTATAGTATAATTAACATGCCAGTCTATGATCAAATATGAAGAAGTGGTAACAAAGCTAAGTGTAGAACCTAGAACATCTGACTTTAAGACTGAAGTTGTTTGGATTGCACAGTCATGACAAAAAGTGCACAGATGATTCCTTTACTGACTTTTTTTTTAAACCAAAGTTCCCCTCAGTGATGTGCTAATTCTCTACACAAGAGCTGGGAAAACCTTAGCTAGGCTAGTGATTCAAGTCTACCTTAAAATTCCATTTTACATGCAGTCCATATAGTGACACTCAAAAGATAATTCATTAGTTTCCATGATTAACTGATACAGAAAACAAATGGTTTTAGGAAAACCTTCTGTAATGAATGTATATGCTTAATTATGGGTGTGTATAAACTACCCTATAAATATGTTATCCCTCAGTCTCTCATCCTAGATGCTTTTTGATATTTTAGTGGCAGAGGATATGCATTTCATATGGTTGCTATGTGTTATGGAATGACCTAGAATGTGAACTGTTTTATGAAGATGAATTCTTCAATTCTCCCCTTGGATTCTTCCTACACCTTTGCTATTTCCATCACTGGCTAAAACTCACTGAATCAGGCTGGGCAAGGAACAAATGCATAGGAGAGTTTTTCAGTTTTATTTTTTATGATGATTTGAAAGAAAGGTACATTGGAAGTGGCCTTTGGGAAACTCTATGATTGAAACATTCTAATAGCCAGCTTGGAGCCTTTGGATGTAAGTAAAGCTAAGTAAAGCCAGTTAGATGAAGGGTAAGCATAACTCATTCTTTCCAGTGTCTCATCTATCAAAAAGAAAATGTAAGGGCCATGTCTTCACTTTTAATATCATCGGATAAACACTGAGAGGGAATACCATTCATTTTGTTTAATATCTCATGAAGGTATTCAAGCAGGGTAATAGTTTATTGTGTGAGAATATAACAAACGTCTATGTCATTTCTCAGCATGAAACATGTCAAGAAACAATCATTGAGTTAGGAGAGTAAAGTTTAAAAAAGTATGCTTTTGCTAATAAATCAGAGAGTGTAATGCAATATGGTATGACTATGTTAAGCAAATAACTATATCTACAAATAGAATCTGAGCCCAAAGGGAAGCCTAGGCTTTTTGTACTCCAAACCAACCCACAACAGGCACACACACACTCACACTCACTTCACATGCACATGCCAGATCATGCCTAAGACCAAGGATCTATCACCTGATGGGCAGAGAAACAACAGTAGTGAAAACAGTTCTTGATATTTGTTTACTTCTGCCCACCTGTTCTTCCTCTAAGTACTCTGTTATGCTATCCTCCAGGAATGTGATGTAAAAATATTTTCATATTGAGCCTGCTTACTTATTCCTAGCATAGAAGAGGGCTTAATAAAATTGATTAGGCAACTAAGTTACCAAAGACTCCAATCTCCTTCTATCCCTCCAAAACCATTACACAAATGTCACCATTTAGAATCTTCAGATGTGACATTCCCGTGCTCATTTCAAAGTTTGCCACTTCCTTCCTTCTCTCCTTGCCCCTCATATTTGAAAGCAGCTAACCTATAAACAGTAGTCATGGTTTATCGAAGAAGCTATGTTCTGAAGTCTGGACATTACAGTTAAAACTCCAGATAGTCTCAACCTCTATATAATATATATATATATATATATATATATTTCAAATATTTCTTCACACATATAGACATACCTATGATGAATTTTAATTTATAGACTAGACATATTGATGAACAATAATCAATATTAAGACAGGTCACTTATAATAATGTACTGAAAAGAGAAGTCATGGGACTGTGATTTTTTTCTCCCTCACTCTCCTCCAGATATCTTACTGTTTTGTCTTCAAACTTCTTGTGATGATGGGAGGTAATACAACATGCACTAAGGTGAAGCAGGTCGGGGATGTAGGTGTTGAGATGTAATGTAAAGCTCTTAAGTAAGAGTTACTTGAACCCAAGTTCTGCAGAGCTGCCATAGCTGATCTGCTAAGTGTGAAAGTTCCTCAGTAAGTAATGAGCAAGTAGCATAGACAGCATAGATACACTGGACAAAATGATGATTCACATCCTGGGCATGTTTTAAATTGAACATCATTCAATTTAAAACATGGATTGCCTATTTCTGGAAATCTCGAGGAATTTTGAATTTAATGTTTTTGACTAGATTTGATGGGAATTAACAAAGACCATGCAAAGCAAACTTTGGCCTAGGGAAAGTAGATTACTGAAATAAGTACCAGGTGAATACTGAAAATTCTTTTTAAAAGCAGACCAATTATTCCTCTATACATTTTCAATCTTTTTGACAAAGGCTGGAATGGATAGTTATTCAAAGTGGTCTCTGAATAGTCAGTTATTCTGGTTGCAGAGGTCAACTTTTTGGGCTCTAGATCATTCTGGTCCTTTTGTGTCCTCTAAGGCAGAGTCTATGTGCTTTAAAGGTCTGAGTGAGCTGTGTGGATGTGTGTGGATGTGTGTGGGAGGAGGGGAGCATACCAGGCTGTTCTGATGGTGCTTTTTTTTTCCTGAATGTTATTACTTTTGGCACAGTCTTATCTCAGATGAGGTGGTGAATTAGTAAACTGCCATGGTGAAGTATGATTTTGTAAAATTAGATGGAGTATAAAGAAACACAATTAATTCCAGGCCCTCGGGCAAGAGTGATGAAGTAACTGGATTCTTTGTTCTCGGAGATTATCAGATACACCATCTTTTCTCCTGAGTAACAGCAGGCCCTCTCTGGTTGTCAGCTGATATGCCAGGTATGCACTGGCAATGTGGACAAGGCCACCCCAGGGTTCCATGCTGGTATCTTTGGGAAGGAAAAGAGTGACTCACCTTCCAGGAGTTCCTTGTCTCCAATGAGCCCTAAACCCAATGGTCATGTTTTATCACATTTTAAAAAGATGACCACAGAATTGGTTAGCAGATATTTTTTCCAAACCATTCCAAGTGAGCCCACTAGATCCACACTGAAAGCTCGGTAGATACGTAAAATACATCTAGATTTATGAAATGTCTCAGATTTTAAGGGAAGGTCCTAGAAAATCTTTTGGGAGGTACAGATTAAAAGCCTTTGTATGTATCTGTACACAGCCTCATGTAGTAGAGGAAGTAGGGACTAAAGGAAAAGGAGAATAGGGAATGTAGAGTTCCATACCTCCATCGCTCTCCTGGGACCTCACAGGAGCTTCTATGTTCTTCTATGTATTGTTTGAGATCTACTCTTTTGCTATCCATCTCAATTATTTCTTTCTTTTAAATTGACACACAGTAGTTGTTTGAATAACTCAATTTTGTTCTGACACATGGAGTCAAAACAAACTATTTGGTGATGTTATTGCTCATAACAAATGGTGTCCCCTAACACAGTAGGTTAAAGAGAAGCTGCTGCAAAAATTCTAGAAGGTCAGTATGAGTTTCCAGATCCATATTCCTTTAACAAGACCTTTCTATGTTTGCACACAGAGAAGGGAGAGAATAGAAAAGTGTTCAGAAATTATAAACTTTCCTGTTGGATAAAGCTAATTACTTCTGTGCAGATGGTTTCTGTATGTAACTCTGAAAAACAGAACAAAACAAAAACATTAAGCTCATTAGGAAGAACTGAAAACCATTGTTATTGAAGTAAAAAAGTGCACGTCAAATGAGAAAATAAATCAAGAATTAGATCCATGTCCTTGGGTTTGGTTATTGATACACAGAATCAACTGGAAGTAAAAGCATGTAAGGTCTACCAATGTTTTGTGGAAATTAACAAAAAACACAAAAGGTTGCTTAAGCCTTATTCAATCTGCACGTCATTGAAATTACACCAGTAGGAAATTCACAGTTGTTAAGAGAACATAATTCTTATCACCCACTTTTGAGTGGCCTTGAAGGCTAATGGACTAATAAGAACTTACTAGAGCTCAGTACCCAAAGAATGGACAATGATCAAGAATTCCTTCGAGGGAGTAAGTAAGGTAAGCAGTTGCAAGAGTAAACTCTTCAAAGTTCTACCCATTCAGAATTCTATCACTGCTTTAAACCAGTATCTAGTGTATAGTTCATATTCTCCCTTTTTATGTTTAGTTTTTAACTTCACTTCTTTTTCTTTGAAACGGTTCTCAACCATATAGCCTAGGCTGATGATCTAAAACTCCTGATCCTTCCGCCACTAGGATTACAGGCATGTATCATCATGCCTCGCCTCTTTTAATAATTTTCAGCTTTTTATTCTAAAATATTGCAGGCACACCAAAGTGAGTCTCTACAATGCAGAGTTCTCTTTTTCTGTTCCTCAGTTTCTTCCAAAGTCAACATTTTACATAGCTGCAATAAAATGATCAAACTTAAGAAATTCACAGTGGAAAAATCATCTAAATTTGGAAGCCTAATTTTCAATGTCACTAGTTTCTCAGTTCACATCTTTCTCCCTGCCTTGTTTGTGCTATAATCCAGAATCCTACACCATACTCAGTCATCCATCTCAGTCTTCCCACAATCTGTTGCAGTTCCCCCCGACTTTTCATGTCTTTCCTAACCATGACCCCTTTTGAAGATGGTCAATGATTTTGTGGGTTTTCTCTGTTTGGGTTGGTCTCATGTTTTCTCAGGATGAGACTGACATTACACAATTCTGGCAAGAATGCCAGACAGGTGACTTTTCCTTCTCTGTGTGTCATTTTGGAAGCAAATGAAATAGATCTGTCTCATTAGTAATGAAGTCACCCCGATCACAAGGAGAAGGTGCTGGGTGATAGGTTCTTTGAAAGTTTTCTAACTAGCCAGCTTCTCTTTAAACTTTCATCATCTGATGTTAGCCTCAGTTGGTTTATTTACTGGTGGTACTCTAACTGGTGATTTGCATGCTTCTCTATTTCATTGCTTCTAACATTCTTGACAGAAAGATTTCCACATCTATTTATTTAGTCTATTTATATCTGTGTAATATCAGACATTTATGAACATTTATGAGTTATAATATAATAATTATTATAATTTTGTTGCTCAAATTGTTCTTAGCTGGCAACTTGGTCCTTGTTTAGGTTGGCTCCTAGATCTGTCGTACATATTTCCATCCTTTGAGTCCTTTTCTTTACTTTCTGACATCATACGATATTCAGGGTTCCTGCCTGCCTCTGGAATCAACTACTTCTCCAAGTCTAGGTGGTCATTGTTGTTGGAGAACTGAATCTTAATATAAAATCTAGGAAGTAGGATTCCTCATTGCTACAGAGATGCAATTATTTCCAGTCCTTCTGCATGGGCAAAAACTGGAAATACACATGTATACTAACTCATGCCTGTGCATGTATCTATATTTATTTCTGTATTTTATTTATATTTATATTCAAATAAACACAAATTGATACCATTGATTCTGTTTGCAAGCCAATGCACAAATCTCCATTTTAACTTTCCCTCTTTTCTCACTTGCAAATTCTTTCTCTGACAGTGAGAATTCTGGCTCTTATTATCTTCAAGATATTTATTTAGTTATTGGTTCAACTACAGTACAAATGCAAAATAATTTCAGAATTTGAATTTCAGACTCACCCTCTTTCCCCCACCCCAGAAGCAAATTACTTAAGAGTATAATGTTGTATAATTCCTTTAGTCTGTTGTCTTATAGTAGCCAATGAAAATACTGTTGTCCAAAGTAACTCAGATTCGTTTCTTGTTTACTCCTGGTGGAGTCATGTTATGCAGCCCTAACAGAGTTAGGTTCATTTGTCAAATCTGTGTTCCATTTTGGTTCCCTTCCAAATCCTAGTTGATTTTCAAAGATTCGCATATAATAAAGTCTGTTCTTTGTGATGTATAGTTCTATGAATTCACATAAAAGCATAGTTACATATTCATAGTCATGATGTGAATCCATTTCATCAATGTAAAAAGGGATTTTTGCTGCTTCTAAGCAAACATACTCCACATTTCTTCTCTCTGAATACCACTGAGTTCTTTTCTCTCCCTACAGTTTAGTCCTGTCAATAATTTTTTTTAATTAATAGAAGCCCAGAGCTTTTATTTTTTATTTTAATGTAGCAGTTAGGTCTGGCTTTTCTCACTGAGAAAAGTGCATTGAAAGATTCATTTATGTGGTTGTGGAAATCTATAGATTTCTCCTTATAGTGGAATATATTTTATGGAATGAATATACCCTGGTTGTTTACCTAGTCAGATGAAAGACATAAGGATTGTTTGCAGTGTAAGGTGATCATGAATAAAGACAGAGACATTTGCATTTGTTTGTTATATGAAGATAAGTTTTCATTTATATTGAGTATTTGATTTTTCTCCATTGTATGGAAAATGTGTTCTTAGCTTTGTAAGAAATTGCCAAAATGGCAGAGTGATGCTACATATCAGCAGTGTACAGGACTTGAGGTTGGTTTATGTTGTGTCAATGTTCTCTGTTATCGCTGTTTCTAAATGAGCCACTCTTAAAGGTGTATGGTTCTATCTAATTATGTATTTAATTACTTAATTTTCTTTCATCATTAGTGATAGTTATTTGCCATTCATATATCTGTTTGGCTAAGTATGTGTTTATTTTTTTGCCCATTTTTAATTGGGCTGTTTGTTTTCTTGTTGAGTTTTAGAAATATTTTTATTCAGTCTGGAAACAAATTGCTTTGCCAGAAAGATGACTTCCAAATATTTCTCTCGTTCTGTGGTGTTATTTATTCCCTTGACGGAGTTTCTCACATCATACAAGTTTGCAAAATTGCAAAGGCTTGTAATTGTTACTGCTGTTTTTATTATCTTTAAGTAGTTGTACAAAGAGTTGACATATAGCAAAGCAGTTTAAGAATACAATATATCTTGATCAATGTCATCCCTTTCAACATTCTCACCCAAAGTTCCTCTGCACACTCTTTCCCTTACTCGTCATAATTTAGTAGTATATATATATTAGATTCTTGACTACATTCTTCCCGTCTCCTCTTTATTTGTCTACCATGTTCCCCATGAACCACATCCTACTCTTGCTGCCAGTTTTTAATTTTAATAAATGATGCTTTTGTTGTTTCATATATAAAACACATTGCCTAAGGTCAGAAAGATTTTCTCAGATTTGCTTCTAGAACTTTTATAATTTTATATGTTACCTTAAGTCAACAATCTATTGGTTGAGTGAGTGGGCAAATAGCTGGGAATTGAACTCAGGACATACTAATCCCTTTTGATTTAATTTTATATAAGGTTTAAAGTATAAATTTTTTCCTTTGGCATCTGGATCACGTGGTCAAACTCTAATAAAATTTTCTTCCCTAATTCTTGGGCTATGACTATGGTGGCATAATATATTTGGCAATCTTATTTTGCAGGGTACAAAAGATCATAAAAATGTCATTAAGGTTATCCAAAATGTTTTGGCTGTCAAGGATGTTATCAGTGTGGCACTAATCTAATATACTAAGTCAAATATAGTATGTGTATATTTTTTCAGTGTTTAGATCTGTAATGTCCTGATAAAATAGCTTTTGTTGTTGTTGTTGTTATGGGGCTTGAACTCAAGGCCTGGGTACTGTCCCTGAGCTCTTTGTGCTGAAATTTAGCACTCTACCACTTTAGCCACAGTGCCACTGTAGGTTTTTGTATGGTTTATTGGAGATACGAGTCTCATGGGAACTTTTCTGCCCAGTCTGGATTCAAACCCTGATTCTCAGATCTCAGCCTCCTGAGTAGCTAGGATTACAGGTGTGAACCACTGGTGCCTGGTGAAAGAAGTATTTTTTTTTAATTGGAATAAGAGCTTATGTCCTTGGCCTTCTCTTTCTCCTCTCTCTCTCTCTCTCTCTCTCTCTCTCTCTCTCTCTCTCTCTCTCTCTCTCTCTCTCTCTCTCCTCTTTGTCTGTCTATCTATCTGTTGTCTCTGTCTGTCTCTGTCTCTGTCTCTGCTCTGTCTCTCTCTATTGTCAAGGTAATGTACAGAGGGGTTGCAGTTGCATAAGTAAGGTAATAAGTACATATCTTGTCAAACTTGTTACCTTTTCCCTTATTTTTCTCCTACTTTCCTTCTACCTCCCCAACCCCCAAAAGCAATATTTTTAAATCATTAAAAGTGCTGTGCATTGGAGGTTCACGGCTATAATCCTAGCTACTCAGGAAGCTGAGATCTGAGGATTGTGTCTTGAAGCTATCCTAGGCATGAAAGTTCACGAGACTCTTATCTTCAATAACCACCAAAAAGCCAGAAATGGGCTCGGCGCCAGTGGCTCAGGGCTGTAATCATAGTTCCTCAGGAGGCTGAAATCTGAGGATCACAGTTCAAAGCCAGCCTGGGCAGGAAAGTCTGTGAGACTTTGATCTCCAATAAACCACTAGAAAACCAGAAGTGGCGTTTCCCCTTCCCAGCAACCCCCTCACCCCCCTGCCACGCCTGGCTCTAAACACTAGGGATATCTCTGAGCATTCATTTGTGAGTGATACATCTGGGAAGTTGCAAGCACAGAAATACATCTGTTTCCATTGTTATAGAATGATTAAACAGGACCAGGCTTAAGGCACTGTGGGAAAAAGTTCTTGCTTTAGTCCGCTTATGGTTTAGTGCCTTTCTGGAGGAAGAAATGGCAAGTGTGTGCCAAGTGGTGAGGACAAACTGGTATATCTTGTATTCATCTCAACCATTTCCTGTGAAGAAGAAAAACATGACTACATCAGCAGTACAGAAAAACACTCAGCAGATTATTTAGTCATTCATTCAACCACATCTTATCAAATAAAAAATATCGAGAGTCACATTTGTCTTTGTGATCCCACCCCTTGAGTCATTCCATATAAACATGTGACACACATCTCTTTTGATGTTTTATGGAGGTTTTCTGGATATACATCCTAAACGAATAGACCTGTCTAATACCTTCTTAAAGCATTTGTTATGGACAAAGGCACACAATTACTTGGAATTAATTTTTTACTTGCTATTTGAAGAAATCTGTTTTTATTTGCCTGAACAGGACTGCTCCAATTTTTTGTTTTGCCTTTTTCTTTTGTGACTGAATTAACTGTATGCATTAGCATGTTTTTGAAATCAGAAGTTACCAAGCAATCTTGGAAAGCAATAGTATTATTTTTTCCTTATGGGCTAACATTATGAGCTTCCAATGTCCAAATGATCTTTAAAATCATTTCAGCCAGAAGCTATCAGATAAATGGAGCTGTTGGGTTCATAGTGCAACTTTTTGGAATAGAGAATGAGACTTCCTGCCTATTAGTTCTGCTGGTTGCTCGTTGGCCAAGTCCGGATGGAGGTTCTATTAGTCATGTCTGACAGAAAAGCACACACTGAATGCTTGGCCTTCAAGGTGATGTATGGCCATCTGATATGCTATTTGTTTCCCTTGACAATTTCCAGTACCTATTTTCTACTCAGCATCAAAAATAATCAAGAACCTATGGTTTGGGGTAGAAGTGTATGTGCCTGTTATACAAGTGATGGATTTGTGTAAAACCCTAGGATCAGCAGGACCTAATGAATCAGTCAGCAGAAGCATGCCCCTGTTAGACACAAAGCCTCTGGCCCAACAAAACCACGTGCTGTTCCCCTTGCCTGAACAGCAGGGCTTTGGGCAAATGCCTCATAAAATCCAGGAGCAGCTAGAACTGAGGAGTTACATGGGCTTGACAGCCCTCATGATCATTTCCCCCTTTTTAAACTCTCTTCAACATTTTGACCTCCTGCTTCTCCTGGCCATGGATTCAGAAGAGATGAAAGCCAGTGAGTTTTTCCACCAATAGGGTGAATAAATGAGAACTCAATTTAGGAAAAGGATAACCACTAGGGTTTTTAGTACAGCTCCTAGTCATTCAGCATTTCATTGAAAGAGAGGACAAATGGTCCAGAAAATATGAACAAGATCCCCTCTTGCAAGCAGGGCTTCCTTTTGAATGAGAAGAAAAGTTAGGATGAAAGGTTCTATGAGAAGGGAAATACTTCCCAAATGGACCCAAGTTGCTCTGAGCCCCCCTTTTTAAAAAAATATGCATCTATATATTTACTTATTTATGGGAAATGCTAAAACCACACAGTTCCTGTTTGCTCCATTTCTTAGGTATAAAGTTATTCTGTGGTCAGAGGTACCTAAGACCGTTAGGCACACACACTACAGATCTGAAGAAAGGCTATGTACCTGAGCTTCCAGGAAAAATATTGACAAGGCAGTAAAAATACTTTCCTTGATTACTCAGCCTCGTATTTTAAACCTAAAATTACAGGAACTTTTCTCTTTCAGTCATTTATTTTTAGCTTCTCTATTTTTCCACCTTTTTTGTTTTTTTGTGTGTGGGGGTGCTCACCTTTTAAAACAGTATCTATGTATACTGACAGTGCAAATCAAGGAATAACAGAGCCTTAAAATATCATCTTCAGCATTACTGTTTCCCTCTTGACTCGCTTTCAATATACTAGGGAATAATGATTGTCAGCTTCTGGAGATATGTATTGAAAGGGAAGGTTGCCGCAGCCCTGAATGAATCTTCAAAAAAAATCCTTCAGGGTTGTTTCTCAGGAAAGCCACTATCTTAACCATTTCTCATTTTCTTTTGAGTGAATGTCAGAACAGTTACAAATCTCAGGAGAGAAAGTGATCTAACTTTATGAACATCACACCAGAAGACCTCATTTGACCCCATCATGGTGTTCCAGAAGCAAGAGACCTACTACCTCATCTTCCCTCACCATTTGCTGTAATATCTGCCTTTTTCATCTTTACCCCATCCTGTCTTCTTTGTCTTCATGCACACACTGAAACTGAACTATTTGTCCGATGACATTCTTATTAGCTGTCATTTTCACCAAGTTATAAGTCTGGAAATCAAAGGATTTCTTACTGTATCTACAACAACTACAAGAGGGGCTGGGCACAGATGAGACACTCACAAATGTTAATCATCGATGGACAGGTTTATACATTGTTAGCCAACTGTCATTTCTGCAAAGAGTGTTTTCCTTATTGGTTGCAATGTTGGGGATTGGATCCGCTAGCATTTGTTACTGTTGTTATTATCATTATCTTTAAGTCGTAGTACACAGGTTTTAATTCTACGTGTCAGTTTATATGAGTGCAATGCATCTTAACTGACTGTCATACCTTCCATCATCCTCTCCATCTCTCTCAACCCTGCTCATCTCAAGGTGTCTGTAGTCACACATCTACATTGAATATAATGGCTATATTTGCCTACCCTTCTTCTCTCCATTTATCTGCCCCCACCCCAACATTTCTCCCTCACAATACATGTTGAGACAGGTATTTTTAATTGATCTAGATGTTAGTTAATAACAGTCAAAGATTACTTTTTTTGTTTCAAATTTCTCATCAATAGGGCTTTTTCCCCCTCCCTAACCTAGACAGGACTTATCACAGTTTCAGAATATTGCTCACAGAAACTGTGTCAGTGCTGCTGAGCTTACCTGTGAGTCCTTCCTGAAAATAGATGGTTTTTAGAGGGAATAAATAATGCTAATACTTGTCAGCTTTGACCAAATCTTCTCGAGCGTTTGGTCCTGATTTTTATAAGTATTTCTTAATGGGGACCCCAACTGAAACTTCATCCTGAGAGTGTGTATGTTGTGTATCATGTTTGTCTACTTCATACCATTCTATTAAAACACAGAGGACTTTGATTAAGATAAAAGAACAGTTGGGTCACTTAGCAATGTCACACTCTGCTCACTCTTAGAATATCTAAGACTATGGCTTGTACTCTATAGAACTATACATTCTAAAAAATGAGTATGTGTGAGAGAGATAGAGAGAGAGTAGAGAAAAAAAGAGAGATGGAGAAGGGGTAGGAGAAAAAACATTGCTACTGAGCACTGGAAGCCCTAAAACAAGACTAAACGTATTGATACCCCATTGGCTATTAGAGATTTAAGCACATTGTGGATTTTCACCCAAAATTTATATTTTTAGACTGTGCAATCTTCTGTTTGCAAGAGGCCTCAGAAGTGGCACTTCTTTCTTCCTAGCATTTAGCATGGTGTTGAGCTTTGTCCAGTCCTTGCTAGCTGGGCATATTTGAAAAGTACCAAGCCTGGGAAACATATCTAGGAGAAACAAAGGAGGAAGCAACAATGCTTGATAAGAAATGTACTCAATACCTTGCTCATGTAATTGTAACCCCTCTGTATGGTATTTTTACAATAAAAAACTTATTAATAATAAAACAAGAATGCATCTGCAGTTATACCAGTAACTTGAAAGGCTATGACTTCTCCCAACAAGAGGCAGATATCCTTACCACCATCACTGTTGAGATGTCTGTTCAGCTGCTCATATTTGTAGTGAGGATGATAACAGAGTTGAACATAGTTAAATAATAATGAGGAACATACATGGAATATTTGCTGTTCTATCACCTGGCATTCCAAGTGCTCCAGAATTTTCTCACATGCACGTCTCCCCACTTCTGAGGTAGATACGCCATACTCTTACTCACAATGGAGAAAATAAAGATGCAGAGAATCCAGTTCTACCGTGATCACCAAAATCTGAACACAAATCATCAGAGCTCACCTAAGGACATTTCCAGTCCTGACAATGCCCAAGAAGTTGTTTATAGGGCCTGTGAATTGCCTTCCCAAGTGAGTCATTCTCATTCAGCTTCTAAGATTTGGCCACTTCTCTGTTTTCGCATCCACAAACATTACAATTTCCATGAGAAACCTCAGAGGTCCTATTTCTGGCTCAGGAGAGGGTTAATGCACTCCACCCCAAGAGTCTCTCTCAGTACTGGGCTCCATTCATTTTCCAAAATATAGCATGTTCTGTTTATTAGTCTGCTGCACATCGTTAAAGGAAAACCCACACACCAACAGTCAGCTGAGTCCCAAACGTGTGGTGTTGCAGTGACCTTGACCTCATCCCCCGCCTCATGCACTTGGATTTGATCAATTCCCACAACCCAAGGTTCTGCAGAGTGACCTCGGACTCAAACAAATGAGGGTGTTCCAGTGGCCCGCTTCCACAAGGAATTAAGGGCTCTCTTCTGATGTGTCTCTAGACAACCATTCACCAAGCATTCACAAAAAAGTTTTCCAGGAGAAACTCAGTGCTGAGTTTTTGGAGTAGTCACATTTATTTGACGTCCAGATAAAAGCCATTATGTCTCATGCAATTGAAGAGATGCTGGGGTAAAAGCTTGGACTGAAATGGGGACAAACAAGTCGTTTAAGGTTTCAGGGGACCTGTTGCAACAATGAGAAGTACAAAATGTCATGTCAAAACCAGCTTTACAATGTCGGTGTGGGGGGGGGGGGAGGGGGGTATAATTGGGTGGGGGGAGGGGGGTAAAATTGGGTGGGGGGAGGGGGGAGGCGGGGAAGGGAAGTGAAGGGTAAACAAAGGAGGAGGCTGCAATGCTTGGTAAGAAATGTATGCATTATCCTGCCCATGTAATTGTAGCCCCTCTGTACAGTATGTTCTCAAATAAAATAAAATACAATTAAAAAAAAAATAGCTTGGACTGAAGGGATCTCCCTTCTGCCTCGGCTTACTTCCAGGAGAGATTCTGTGAAGGCTGTTGTCAGTCTCTAAAACATCCTTTGTGTTTATTTTAACCCTTTGAAGGATTGGGGTATAGAATCAATAAGGTCTGGTCTGGAGAGAGAATGGAATGAAAAAGTCTTACTGGTTTGAAGAAACCAGGTTGATCTGGCAGACATGGCCAGTGGTGACTTGGGATAATCAGACCCCTAACAAAGGTACTACATCCTTGAAGTAAAGGGGTTCTAATTACCTCACTTTGGACCCCCTCTGATGGAGGGGGCTTTCTTCCCTTCTAAGTCTCAATCATCCTCAGGCCTAGATCTATTTGAGTTCTGACTTTCAGCTTGCTTGTGACAGTACAATGGTGGCCTTGAATCTTTATTAACCTGAAGAAGAGAGAGGCGATAGGTACACTTTTGGGTGTCAATGGTGTGCAGACAGTAAACACTTACTTCTATGGAATGGAGTAGATAGATGACTATCATAAAGTGATGAATGAATTAAGACATGATTCTATCCATCTCTCAAAACATTTTGCTTTAATTTACATAAACATCTCTTTGTACTTACTTGACTCCTTAGACTTCTCTAAAAAGGAAAAAAAAAACCTAAAAGAATATAAGAACTAAAGGAAAAGCTAGCTGGCCTTCAAAGTGTCCTAATTCTAGAATCTGGGGAGATGGGAACTCTTCTTCACATGAAGTGATGGAGAAAAGGTAGATAAGATGAAGCTCCAGACACTGGGTTCGGGGACATTTCGTTTGTGAAGTCTAGCACACAAAATGCCCCAAACATAACAGATTCTTCATACTTATTTGAGTGGAGACATCGACAAACAAATCACTCATTTTGAAGTCTGCTTCATTCTGTCTGACTTCGAACTTAATTATTTACAACGGGTGGGAGAATGGGGAAGCTGTGGATGGATAGCAGGTTGTTAATAAAGAGGTCTTGCGATAATTTTTTCATCTGCCTATCTGGCCTACGTCCCATCAAAAGTCAGAGTCTGATTCACTACCTCTTGAATTAGAGGCTGGGCTTTATGACTTGCTCTGCTCCGCACAATGCAGTGGAAATGGCTTCCTAGTACTTCTGAAGCCAGACCTGGGAAGAACCTGTGATGTTTGTTTTCCATCTCTGGGGTATCTGCATGTCCCTGAAAACAGTTAGTTAGGATTAGTCTACCCCATGTGGAACAAGAGAGGCCCCGCCAGCTCCCGGCCATTCCAGCCACTGTAACCGAGGTGCCAAATGTGATCTTGGGTGTTCCAGCCCTAGCTGAGCTTTTAGCTGACTACAGCCACGTGGGTGACCCCAGATGACATCCATGGAAAATGGCCCAACTGAGTCTGGCCAACCCAGAGAGCCATGAAAAGGAATAAATTGTTGCTGTCTCAAACCTCAAGTTCCAAGGCAGTGTATTAAGCATCAGATAGCTGGATGTGACATCAAGGCTTAATGCCCCCCCCCTCATCCCCCAAAAACCTTGTTCCCTGAAACTCCTCCAATGGGAAGAGAGAAATAAAGACATGCTAAAGGGCAGAGTAATTTATGTAGTAGAGTCCAACTCACATTTAGCTGTATTAGTATCCTGAGTTAACAAAGAGAACTAGCCAGATTCTACTAGAAACAGTAAAAGAACAGTAACTTTATCTTTTTTTTAAAAAAAAAACTTTATCTTTATCTTTAAAAGGTTTCTTAGTGTGCTCTTGTTCCATTGAGATGGATCTCAAATATATACTTTTAAAAATAAGTTGTTTTTTCTTAAAAGATAATGTAGGTGAAATGAAAGACTAAGATTTTCCCCTTGTCCTCTCTCTTCTCCTCTCCTCTTCTCCCCTCTTCTCCCTTTTTCTTCTTCCCCTGCTCTCCCCTCTCCTCCACTGTCCTGTTTTCCTTTTGATTTTTGACAGTACCTGGGTTTAAATCCAGAGCCTTGCACTTGTTAAGCAGACTCTCTACCATTTTAATTTGTTTTTTAGGTAGGATTTGATTGCCCAGAATGGGCTTCAGACAATGATCTTCCTATCTCTACCTCATGCATAGCTGTGATTACTACCATGCATAGCTTATTTGTTGAGAAGACATCTAGAACTGTGATCTTCCCATTTCTACCTCTAGAATAGCTGGGATTACAGGTGTGTGCTGTCACACCCAGTCCAGTTTACTTCATTCAGTATAATGCATATAAAATCCATCCATGTTATTATGTCATTCTGTGTTACTTTTGAGTAAGGGCTTCTTTCTCTGTTTTATAAAGACAGAAACTTACAAAAAGGTGGTTGATCTGAGCTTGCAAGTAGCTCAGATGAAACTTCCACATTGATTTCCTGCATTCTAGATGACTTACTATGATGCTGCTCTTGGTGATGTACTTGAAGGAACTAAAGAACACTTGCTTCTAGTTTGCTAAATATTGGCCGTAGGATAAAGGCATGTCTTACACCAGGAAAGAGTATCTGGGGCTAGAGTGATGTGAGGGATATTCTTTTGCTTATGGGATGAGCACCTGATAGAGCCAAGTCAATCAAAGCTCTAAACCTGGACTTCTGAACTGGTAATAAGTCACAGGGAAACAGATTTTCTGTTACTAAAACCTGTGGAGTAGAGTGTTTATGGAAGGCTAGAAGCCATGGTCCCTGCCCTGTGGAAGAAAATGGAGGTAAGAAAGAAGGAAGCGGGCTGGGAATGTGGCTTAGTGGTAGAGTGCTTGCCTAGCATGCATGAAGCCCTGGGTTCGATTCCTCAGTACCACATAAACAGAAAAAGCCAGAAGTCATGCTGTGACTCAAGTGGTAGAGTGCTAACCTTGAGCAAAAGAAGCCCAGGGACAGTGCCAAGGCCCTGAGTTCAAGCCCCAGGCCTGGCAAAAAAAAAAAAAATGAAGGAATCCAACATCTAGAGACTGGTTCAAATAAGTAACACCGAAAGTCCTAGCTATTTGACTCTAATTGCAGTTGCAATTAGAGGGCTTGTGCTTCAAGTAGTTCAAGTTCATCATTTAATAGTTATTTTGATACTTGAAGATGTTTCAGTGCCTACCAGTAAATTTCCTTCAAGTTAATTTGAATCTGGTTTCCATCCCTTGCAGTCTGAAGACTCCTGAGTACCATATAGTATTTAAGAAGGTTTAACAGGTTAATTTACATAATGCCACCACATCTCCTAATAGGTTCTCAATCTTTACAATATATCGTGCTAGGAAGAATGACTGTTAACCTAGTCAAGCAATCCTTGTTTCTATTGGGCATATGGAGATTGAAATATTATTAGGGAGAAAGCCTAGTTCTGAACACACAATCTGTACACATTTATCCTGCTGAGAGCTACACTCATTTTTTAATGAAAAAATGAGATGGGTTCTTAAAACAAATCTGAGTCAAATGTGTGGCGGGTTCTCTGTAATGGTTCTCCTATTAGAAGCAGGTAGTGAATAATGCCTAGTATATATTAGGGAAGGGATGCACACAAGGGAAGGGCTAAAGGAAGATTCCTTCCCTTGACATACAACTTATACCAACAACAAAAATAAGTTCGATCACACCAGTAAACATTCCTTATTTTGAAGTTTTGTCCCAAACATGCTGTCAGGGACCCCCAAGGGAACAAGATAAACCAAACAAATTGACCTTGGTTTGATTGCTCTCTCTTTTTTTCCTGCTACCTAACTCTTCTTCCTGATTTTAGTTTAGCTGCTTTCTTCCTTCTGTTCTCTCTTTCTTCTTTCTCAGAGTCAAGAGCACAGGTTCACGCCCTCCATACCTTCTCATCAGGCACATTTGTGGACAGACAAGAATATCCCATATAAGTATGTCTATTCAATAGCTTCAAGTTTGGAGCCTTTACTACAATACTCATGGTGTTTCTTAGGGTAAATGAATGAGAAACAGGACAACTGAATTACAGATTTCCATTGTATCCTGACATTAGCATTAATACACATGTAGCAATCTTGATTGCTTAAGAGGTCCCTGGTGTGTTTTGGCAAGTGAAGACCTTTACATGTGCCTGGCTTCAGTCCAAGTGACAGGCAGAATTGTTTTGGGATTGCTTAATTACTCATCTGCCTGAATTTTCCTCCAATTCCTTAGAAAGAAAATGGAAAACAAGGATTAAGAAACAAAAGGGATGTTAACTTTTATGCCTGTAATAATTCCTTTCAAATAAAATCTAAGATAAACTTCAAGATTGCAAAGATAAGATATTCCTTAATGGTTATACTTGCAAAAAAATAAGAGATGACAGATACTCTTTTAAAAATTAGATAAATCAAAGAGACTAACCCTTGGGGATGTGTGTGTGTGTGTGTGTGTGTGTGTGTGTGTGTGTGTGTGTGTGTGTGTGTGTGTGTGTGGTTTCCTTTAATGAGTTAGTGATCTTTAATGCCTTTCAAATCTGCCTAGTAGGAGGAACTGAATAATAAATAATCCAGAATCGTGTCTGTTCTAAATATATACTCACATAGTGAGAGATCTGTGTAGTATAAGAGCAGAAGCATCTTCAACAGAAAAGTCTTTAAAAATCTCTTTTTACAATTTTCACATATATCTCACCATGCTTGGTGTTAAATGCATATAATGAAGACAAGCCTCTGTAGTTCTAAATAGAGACTGGCAAGAGAACTGGAAGTATCATGAGGTTGCCAGGAAGTTCCATGTACTGTATTTTGGGAAGCCAGGTTTCAATCCTTCCTTCAACTGGAACCATTCTGCCATCATTTCCTAGGGATTTCCAAGGGAAAGCTCATCTGGCTTTCTGGATACTCCATGGCCCCCAACCATAAGATCATGTAGCAAATACAAGACTTCAAAATCTCAAAAGAAAAGGGGATGGTCTGGTGAGAACAATAATGGAACTGGTGGTTGTTGGAAAAGGGATGGTAGAAGGCACAATTGCTCAGGATGCGAAAGAAAACTTTCCTATTCTTTCTCTTGATGTAGACTTTCTCTCGGTGTAGACTTGATGACCCTAACTTCTGTCAAATATTCGTAGTCCTAAAATAGAATGGACTATTTCAAAGTCTTAAGTGTGTGTGTGTGTGTGTGTGTGTGTGTGTGTGTGTGTGTGTGTGTGTGTGTGTGTGTGTGTGTGTGTGTGTGTGTGTGTGTGTGTGTGTGTGTGTATGCCAATACTGAGGATTGAATTCAGGATTTGAATGCTTATCCCTTATTGATTTTTTTTTTTTTTTTTTGCTCAAGGGTGATTCTCTACCACTTGAGCCACAGTTGTACATCTAATTTCTTGCTGGTTCATTGGGCAAAAGAGTCACATGGACTTTCCTGTCCAGGCTGGCTTTGAACTATGATCCTCAGATCTCAACCTCCTGTGTAGCTAAGATGACAAACATGAGCCACTGGTTCTTGGCCAGTCTTAAGTCTTACAGTTAAAATGGAATGAAATATTCCACATTTGTGCCATCAATGAAAATCTGATATACAACCAACAAAGGGTAGGAGGTAGAGGAGGGAATGAGGTGAGAGAAATGTAAGCAACTTACTACTTTGTGGGAACTATTTTAATTGGTACTTTTCCTCTCCACCTAGCTGACTGACACTGAAGCAATGAAAATGGCCCATATAGCTTTGAGCCTTTGAACAGCAGGGAAAAGAAGCCACCCCAAATAGGCAAAATGGTAAAAGGGGTGGGGTGGGGAGACAAATTGTAAACAGGGTCAGGGTGCTGTGGCTCATGCCTATAATCCTAGCAACTCAGGAGACTGCAATCTGAGGATCACAACTTGAAGCCACCCAGGCAGGAAAGCTCCTGAGACTCTTATGTCCAATAAATTATCAACACTCCTCCCACAAAACAAAAACAAAAGCAAAACAACCCCCCCCCCAAAAAAAAAAACCACCAAAACAAAACCAGAAGTAGAGCTGTGACTCAAGTACTAGCCTTGAGCACCACAGCTCAGGGACAGTGACCAACCCTTGATTTCCAGCCTCTGGATTAGCATTAAAAAAGGAAAAGAGGGGCTGAGAAGGTTGCTCAGTGGTAGAGTGCTTCCTTGCATGCACAAGCCCCTGGATTTGATTCCTCAGCAACACATAAGCAGAAAAAGCCAGTAGTGGTGCCGTGGCTCAAGTGGTAGAGCTCTAGCCTTGAGTGGAACTGCTGAGGGACAGCGCCCAGGCTCCGAGTTAAGGCTCCACGACCATCCAAAAAAAAAGAGGGATGCAAACTCTGATTGGGAGATGAGCAATCACTTGCAATTCACTGTGTTGCTCTTTGCTTTCATTTTACTGCAGACACCATAAAATTGTCTGTCACTTCACACGGATTATTTTTAAAACTCTTTCCTATGATGCTAAAAAATCTCAGGGCTGGGCTGGACCATGTACTATGTGACTTCTATCTTTTTTGCTCTTACTTCTCTCAGCCTAATGCCAGGAGCAAAATGAGTATCCCATAAACACCCTTTATTAAGGATTTGACCAGAGTTGGATGAAGGACCACACCTCCCAGTAGAAGGAACTGGAAAGCATCAACATGATTTGTTGAGGAGGAATCATTGCTTCTCCTTTATGCTGTTTTTCTAAGGATGTTGTTCTCCAATGACAATTTGATGTTAGAGATGTTAAAAGGGGGGACAAAAGGAGAAAATGAATTTACTTCCTCTGGTCTTTTGATGACTGATAAAAATGTCTTGTCAGCACAGACAAGAAAACCATCAGCTCTTTAAAGGGATGATTTTGAGACCCATTTTGGCCCTGCCATTTGCTTTGGGACTCTGTCTAATCTTTAAACCTCAACCATTGACAAAATTCATCCTCTTAGGACAAAGCCAGGCAATCATTGGATAGAGAGAACCAACCTCTCCTGAAAGAGAGGTGTTTAGCAAGACACAAGTGGAACCATTATTTTCTCCACATTCCACATGATTTGATTCTCATGTTTATGGGGCAGGGGGAGGGGGACAAGTTTAATGTGATACAGGGCTGAAAACATCAGTCTGACAAATGGTGAACATGAAGTTTGACACTCAGGAGAAGATGACGACGAAGGTGCCAAGTCTGGACAAATAAAAAACACAGAAGCCAACCCTCATCCTGATAGTTAAATGAAGCTTTCTCATCAGCCACGACGTTTATGGAGTAGCAAACTTTCCTGGTGGTGGGGCCGACAGACTGGAGGGCACCAAAGTTAAGGTTTATGAGAACCAAGGAGAAAAATGGTGTTGGAATTCTTTTTTTTTTTTTTTTTAATTTCTCCCCTCCATCTCTCCTCTTTGTTTAGCTTAGCCAGTTCTGAAGTCTACCATAGAGTAGGCCTTGATTATCAAATGTAATATTCACATAAGATTTTGCCATTCAGCCTCACATTAGGGAGTATACAGGGCTTCAGTGTTCCTTAATAAATTACCTCTTCGTGTAGCAATTAACCCCCTTCTGTGAAGGCTCAGTGTTTCCCTGGTCTTGTGCCAGCGCTAACAACTATGGCTTAGCATTCTTTTTAATGGGCTGCCTTTACTGCCCAGAGTAGGGAAACATAAAATATTAACACTTAAGCATCTTTTACACTTCTTTGAACATTAGATTACGTTGAAAATATAACTGACTTTTCATTCTTAAACCTGATATTTGCTTAGAATTCCACTGGACCCATGAAAATGTTTCAGTAAGTGGTTTCTGTTGATTTATTAACTTCCATGAAGGCCTCATAGGAATCCCTTGCCACCAAATATTTAATACGTTTTATGCATGCTTATGAAAGTCTTGTTTACCGATGCAATCAATGGCTTTCCCATAGTTTAAAGAAGATGAATGATTTGGAACACAGCATGAGGGGAGTCTTGTGTTTTTGCTTTCTCTGCCATCTGTTGCGACTGAGTGTACAGACAGTTAAAATGGCGCCTCTGCTTCAAATCTATTAGCTGTTACCTTCAACAAAGGTTTCTTTTCTTTTCTTTTTTAATTTTAGAATGACTTTTTGATAAGACATAACAAGGGCAATGATGTGGAAATATTGACGACCTTTACACTGCTTATTATTTATGTATATGCACATATACAATATGTATATCTATATCTATATATCTATATATATCTATATATACTACATAAACTGCATTTCAACATTATAGTTTGGATATTGTATGTCCCCCAAATGCATGTGTGAAAGACTTGGTCCTTAGGATGGTGCTGTTATGAATCGGTGGCACTTTTAGGAGGAGGGAGTTTGTGGGAGGCCCTTACATTATTGGACTATTCCCTCAAAGGAGATTGTGGAATCTCAGCTTCTTCCCATTTCTCTTTTGCTTCCTGGTGATGAATTGAGGTCTTTTCCCATGATACACTTCTATTATGACATGCTGCCTCGTGATAGGCCCCAAACTATGGTGCCAATTGATCACGTGGACCCTCCAGGTATGAGCCAAAATAAACATTTTTATTTGTAAGTTGATCATCTTGTTGTATCATTCCCACTGTGGTGATGGGAATGGATCAATAAAGCACATATGCAGATGTATTTTCTATATGTGCTACAGAAAATAGTGATGAAGCAGAAATGTTGTATGTACAGATGTCTGCGTAGCTGCCTATATATAGTTGTGTTACTTTCTGCTTCCTAAAACAATAGTGATGGGACTCTAACTTCAAGAGGTTATGTGCATCCAATTTATAAATTCAGCTGGTTAAAAAGTCTTGATCATCAGTAAAGGCTGATCTATTTTCCTGTTTTGAATCTCTAGAGATGTTGTATTGAAATAATGCTAACAAATTACCACTTAACTTCTCATAAACTATGCAATAAACTTTGAAATCTGTTCCTTTTTTCACTCTCTTTTTTTTTGTGTTTTCATGACACAACTTTCACACTGGGTGGTGTTAAATATGTCTAGATTGTCTATACTAACCTTCAGTCTTTTCCTTCTAAACCTTTAGTGCTCTCATAGTGCCTCTGAACTGCTTTCCAATGTTTGGCTAATCTGACAGCTAAATATTTTTCCTTAGAAATTATCATTTCATTTAATATAAGCCTATTTTCCTCCAAAAAGATCACTTAATACAAGACAAAACTGAGCAGACTCCCCTTGTAAAAATTGCTTAAAATGTAAATACATGTGTTCTTTTTCTTAGCACGCTTAGAACTTTCTCAACCAAGTGGGATTATTTTTATTCTCTAACACCAGACTTGGCAGATTTTAAACCATAGTCCAAGTTCACTGTAGTCTGTTTTGTAAATAAAGTTTGTTTACTTTGTTCCAGTCCTGGGTTTTGAACTCTGAACCTGGGTACTGTTCTTGAGCTTTTGTGTTCAAAGTCACTTGAACTGCAGCTCCACTTCTGGATTTTTTTTGGGGGGGGGGAGCGGTAGATAATTGAAGATAAGAGTTTCAAGGACTTTTCTTCCCTACTGGCTTCAAATCATGATGCTCAAATCTCAGCCTCCTGAGTAGCTAGGATTATAGGTGTGAGTCATTGGTTCCAGACTTAAATTTTATTGGAACACAAACATGCTCATTCACTCATGTATTATCTATGACTGCCTTCATACCACAATAGCAGCCTTCTGTAAATGTAACAGAGACTTTTATGATCTGAAAAGTTGAAAATAGTTACTATCTGGCCTTCACAGAGAAATGTTGCCAACTACTGCTTTCAGGGCCATTATCATCCTGTGTCAACAAAATTTCCATTGTGGGCACATTAGTACATGCATCCACTTGAGGGAGAGTTTTTCATGTGTTTGGGTATTTCACATCGTACTTGTTTATGTTTGCTTGTTTCCAAACTAATTCTGTCTAGATCTAAAATCTGCCAGACTGCTCTTGAAACCAGCATTCTCTTACCTTTTTTCAGCCCACAGAAATATTCATTTTCATGATGTTTAAAATCATGGTTTTGGTGTCTGGTAGCTCATGATTCAAATCAAGGTCTGCCACTTTATGATGATTACACCTATAAGGAGGAAGACATACGCTCAGGCATGCCGCTTGAACTCCCCAAAGTTTTGTTTTCTTTATTTATAACATGGAGGTAATAAGAGTATGCATCACATAGCTTTAGTGTGGGAAGTATGCATTTAAAAACAAAATGCTCTCTAATGTGCACATGGACGATAGCCAGAACATATAATGCATGCTCCATAAGTAGGGTTTTTATGATGACCACAACATAAAATAAAAATAATTATAATATCAGAGTCGTCTCAATGCTTTGCTTCATATGTGACACACAGCCCTTTGCCTCAACTCTTGAGTCAGTGAGCTTGGCTTCCTTTTTGACTCACACTAAAGCTTGGCTGTCCGTTGCGAACCACTATGATATTATGTGAGGCGAAGCAGAACCTCTAGTTTATTTATATTTCTTAATTGGTCTCCCTCATTGAGTCTTTCTGACTCCAAGCACAATTAAAACGTTATGTGTTTCTCTCACACACCAAACAATTCTCAGGCCCCAAGTGCACCAGAGCCTCAAACTGATGAAATGATCAAGGAAGAGGAAAATCCAAAAGGTTCCCAATGCTAATATGGAAGCATCCATTACTAAGAACACCCACATTCACGTGGATGTGTGGGAATTCTGGTGCTTAAAATTTCATTTTGAAAAAATATCTCATTGCTTAAACACTGTCAGGCCACATTCTTATTCATCTAACTTTTTGTTTTTGATGTTTTTGTTGTGCAGGAATTTTTAATCACTGACACATAGTTGCTATAGTACATGTTGTTTTACCATTAGTGATCCAATTATTTGAGAATTTCCTTTCCACTTTTGACAAAACAGGAACCTCCTTCTTTCTATACTAAAAGTTTTTCCACTGAGAAAAATAAGTCCTTTTGCTGGAGTCATTGCATTTTGCTTGCTGCTCTTTCAAAGCATGTTTCATGCACGACTGTATGGTTATTTTCATATTAATCTGAATTACTTCCCCATCTGCTCTCTGCACTCTAGTGCAGAGAGAGGATGTGGCCTGCCAATACTTAACTTTCTGTGTGCCCAGATATGCACTTACACATAGGCATTTCACAGTAACTGTTGCCAAAATGAAAGCAATATCTTTGCTTTCCAAAGACACCATCTTGGAGGAACTATGCTTTATAAGAATACCAACTGATTATGGAATTCCTCCTGCTTTGAACTGAATGTTGCGTACTCCCCATCACATTTGGAACCCTATCCACTAATGTAATGGTATTTTCACATGGGGCCTTTGTTTTTGCTGATGTGTGAACGTGAGGCCCACATGACGAGGTTCATGCCCTTAGGAAAAAGGAAAGGACACAAGACCCTTTTCTCTCTGCCTGTAAGATTATATCCTCACAAGAATTCAAACCAGGAAGAAGAGCATCACCAGAAACAAAACTGGAAGCTTGAGCTTGGACTTCTCAAGAAGTTTTCCCATTCTGTAATATTTTTGTTATGCAGCAAAGATGACTATTATCTTCTTCCTGAAAGTTCAGCCAGATGTTATTGGATGGTTAATTTTTTGCCATTTTCAAACCCTTTCCTCTTACCTAATTCCACTTACAGAAGCTGTCAATGGTCACTTATGGGCTTATACCTGGGTGCTCTCAGGGCCAACATTTACTTTTCTTTTGCCAGTCCTGGGATTTGGACTCAGGGCCTGGACAATGTCCCTCAGCTTGTTTTGCTCAAGGCTAGCACTGTACCACTTGAGCCACAGCACCACTTCCAGCATTTTGTGTTTATGTAATAATTAGGAATTGAACTCAGGGTTTCATGCATGCTAGGCAAGCACTCTACCATTAAGCCACATTCCCAACCCAACATCTACTTCTGAGTTAGCACACATCCTTAAAAGGTGAAGGATGGTGAATGGACAAGAATACACATGAATTCTTCGTGACATTGTTGAGCTGATGAACACTTTTCAACAGTCAGACTTCATGTTGTACATCAGTGTATGTTTCCCAATTTATTTAAGTCACTTAAGTTAAATTTCATAACTGTTAAAGAGATGCTAACAAAAATTTAAAAGACAAAATTTAAGAGATATGATTAGAGCTTACACTATAATCAAACCATTATATATAGTAGTAAACAAAAAATCTCAGTGTCTAACATAAGGACTTTGTTTTGAGCTGCAGCCCCTTACTCCACAAGCTAACTTAGCCAAGTTTTATTAAACCTTTCTAAGGCTCAGTTTCTGTTTGTACATTGGACAGGAGTGTGTAATAGAAAGACAATAAGATTAAGTGAGCAAAATATGTGGAAAATAGGTATTTGGTACAATAAATACTAGATGATTTGCTCTTTATACTTTTATAGTACAAAATTATGATTAAAAAACTTGATTCAGGCTGGGTGCTGGTGGCTCACGGCTGTAAGCCTAACTACTCAGGAGGCTGAGATCTGAGGATCATGGTTCAAAGCCAGCCTGGGAAGGAAAGTCCATAAGACTCTTATCTCCAATAAAAACACACACACACACACCAGAAAACCATGTGGCCCACATGGTAGAGCTCTAGCCTTGAGCTGAAGAGCTGAGGGACAGCACCCAGGCCCAGAGTTTAAGCCCCATGGCCAACCAAAAAAACAAAAACAAAAAACCTTGATTCAGGCCAGGTAAGATGGTACATTTCTTCAATCCCAGGGATCAGGAGAGGGAAATGGTAGATTACAAGTTTGAGGCCAGCCTGAGCTACATAGGGAGACCCTATCTCAAATAGAATAGTACAGAACAGAACAAAACCAAACAATAAAAGAAAACTTGATTCATGAAAGCTATTATGTTTTATTGGAGTTCTTTACAGATTCACAGTGGTTCACATTTTTAAATGCTATGATTTCCTGCATTGATTTAGGATTAATAAATGAGCTCAATACTATTGACCACTTTCTCCAAAAGGCATAAGGAAAGAAGTTACACAAATGTTGGAATATATATTCCTTTACTATGTTTCATGTTATTATTATTATTACTACCTTTCTATAATCATCCCAACCTTATACAATTAAACTAGTTCAAAACCAGATTCATGAGAGTTTATCAGAATTAACACTTTCGTTGACAACATGACTTGAATTGCCCCATCCATTCATGAGATGCTGGTTTCTCTGCTTACACATTCAATATTTAACTTTTATTTACTCAATTTCAGATGAACTAAAACCCTTAATAAATTGTCTCTCCTCATCCCTTCCCATTGAGAAGAGGCCTTATACCTTGTAACCGCGGCTAAAAAGAGAGATACCAATCTGAAGACAGATATGACTTACATGAGAAAGAATTGGAAATAAAACCCCACACCCACATAGAGGAAGAGACTTGGGGCCTCATCAAAATAGTCAGAGATGAAAGCTTAGCAACTCTGCACACATTTTAAGTACTTCCTGGAATTCTGATGGATGGGATATCCTGGAAGGGGGCTAAAGCAAATAAGTATGCTATGAGGAACACTGAAGTTGTTTCATGCTGTGGCTGTTTTAATCTTTGGGCATGAAATGGTAATTATTTTCACAGGGAATAGGAGAAGAAGTAACCAGGGGATTTCTGAGAGGCCCAAGTGGTGTGGGTTGGATGTCTAATTTTATACCACAAGATTACAGAGCTCACCATCTCTTCTGACCAGTGCGAATTGTAATCCACGAGCCTGGATGTGTCATCTCAGCTTGGATCTGTGGACAGGGACATTATTTTATTTTGCTGCTTAGCATTGGAATATGCAACTAGAGACAACTCGTAGGAGATGGAATGAATCTATATACAAGGCATTTCTTGCATGGATAATTTCTCTTTCTACAGGTAACCACAAATGTGTATGAGACAAATGGTCCAAAACAAATAAAAAACTGTAGTGTCACTGTTGCTGAGAAGAAATTATAAAGCATCTAAGAGAAAATTAAAAAAAAATAGCAGACTTCATCTAGTTATATTCTTCTTGTGCCAGTCATATTCTTTTAGAAGTTTTTACTTTAAATAGAAACCACACTATCAGTCTTTTCTCTCATGTTCATAGAAAACTCTTTGAGGATGAATTTCTTTTTTTTTAACTTTTTATTTTATTTTTTATTTTTGCTTATGTGGTGCTGGGGAATCGAACCCAGGGCCTCATGCATGCAAGGCAAGCGCTCTACCACTGAGCCACCTTCCCAGCCCCAAGGATGAATTTCTTAAAGTATAAACTTCTAGGGCTTTGCTACTATCCCTGTACCTTGGGCCCAAGATGTTAAAAATGTTTATAATGAAGGAAAAGTCCAGGTTACCAAATGATCCCTTTCTATTCTATTCCATTATTCTTTTAATTTCAATCACTGTATCTAGGACTTTTTCCCTCCCTAAATTTATATGTGACTTAAATACCACCTCATTTCTCTTTATCTCTTTATTGCACATACAGGATATTAAAAAATAATAATGTCATTCTGAAGCTTACCGGTTTCAAAAAGGAGGATTTTCTGTGGCTTACATATTAGATGGACATTTGATATGAAGAATGTCCGGAAGGTTGAGCTCTGTTCTCTGACATCATATTCTCCCTACACACTGAAGCTAAATTAATCTTACTTAAGACAGTCTTTTTGTTGTGCCAGAAATGAGCCCCAGTTACTCTTGCCTGTGGTGTACTTTCTTCTTCTATCTCTCCTTAATCTACAACTTGAATTTGATTACTACTATCCAGACAAACTTAGTTCCTAATCATTCTTCCAATATACTGTGTGATTCTCCATTTTTATCCTTGCTTCTTCTCCGCTTTGAAATGCCTTTGTCATTTATGATTGTATTGGTCTGATTTATGCATCATGATTGTGTGAAAAGGCCTATTGTAGTTGCTTCTAATATTTTCTTGCTTTGAATTCCTATAGTCTTCCATACATACTATTAGGTTACTTTTCACCGATTGCTCATTGTTGGAGGTATTTGCAAACCTACCTTCATATGTGAATGCACTTGTATTGACTATTTTCTCTTGTCAATAATTCTAGAAACAAAATATATTACATAACAAAAAATCAGTTCACAAAGCTGCAAGTCACCTCCTCTATTAAATTTCCAACTCCACAAAGACATAGACAATATTAACTCTGATTTTATATTTCTTTTTAGTACAATACTTTTGACATTGACAAACAATTTAATAGTTGTATCAAACAATAAATCAATAGCTTTTGACCCAATATGACCTGAGGTCTTTTATAGTCAATGTCATGTAATGTCCCTTTGACTATGCTGAAAGAATAATAACAAATACTACAATCTTTCTACACACAGCTGTTGTTCTTTGTCTGAGGTCTTTCATTCCACAGTTTCAATCAACTGTAGTCTGAAAATGGAATTTCAAATGGAAGATCCTAGAAATAAACAATTCACTAAGTTTGAAATTGTGCACCCGCTGAATAGTGTGAAGCAATCTTGCATTCTGTTGGGTAGTTCCACTTGGAACTTCCCTTTTTCCCATTTATCCATTCTGTATATGCTACTCTCTCTCCCAGTACTCACTTTAAAGCTAATCTTAGCTACCAGAATGACTGATGTTGTGATATTTGTGCCCATGTAACCTTGATTGTGTCTGACAGCAGCCCCAGAACTTATGAGTGATGAGGCTGGCAATCGATGTATGCTCAACAATAAGTGCTTCGTATGAGCAAAAGGGTGAAATTTCCTCTTTGAGCAAAGAGAAAGAATACATATAGAGAATGTTAAGAATAAACCTTCTATTTTAAAATTGTGAAGAAAGGAAAAGAAATTCATACTTTAAGGTGCTGTTGCACCTTAACTTGAAACTGGTAGTGATAACTGCTTAGTTTTAAGATGCACAAGACATTAAGATATCGAGTTCATTGGCACTATCTGAACTTTCAGACCTCCACTAGGATCTTGTAATGTATTTCCTGCAGATAATGGAGATTTATATAGAAAGATACTAACACAGCATCTTCGCATAAATTTAGTACTTTCATGAACAAGAACTAGAAGAATGTTCATACCAAATGAATATGAACTTTACTATGTAAGTACTTAGATATAACTACTTAGTTGATATTGTGAAGCAGCCAGCTATTTGTCCCAACTTGGATGTCAAAAAAGAATAGAGATTAATAACCTTACTGGAACTTAGGCTAACACACCATGAAAACTGTTGGCCATCAATCTGAAAGCACCGGGTAGTATCCTAATCTAACCAATGAACTCATTTCACTCACAAGTGAAAGGCCAAAATAATTTGTTTGGAAAAGCTAGAGCAGAGTAATGATGGAATAGCACACACACAGGTATGTACACACACACACACACACACACACACACACACACACACACATTCACAACACATTTTCTATTTAAAAGCCTGCAATATGTCAAGAAAGACTTTTATTCTCAAGTATTTATTAAGACTTTGAAGGCCACATATTTTGTCAGGTGGTAGGAAACAAAGAGTGGATTAGAAAAAAAAGTGATACATACAGAAGGTTGTAGAAAACTGTTTTATGGTGTGCTTCTGGGGAGAATAAAAGAGAAAAATAAAAAGTAATAGGAGACTCAAACTTCTGGTCATGACTAAGGAAAAGTACCGGAAAAAGCCTTTCTGCGGTAAACATGTCTGTACAACATATATGAAATGAATGTCTACAGAAACTGGACAAGTGCCAACACAAGATTGTTTTCCTAGCTTTTACAATTTTCTCAAATATTAGTGACTCTGTAAAGCAAGTAAATAATACTGTGGGGTGGAATTTACAACTTATGCAGGAGTAAAAATTAAACAACAGTAATATCATGGCAGATGGGATGGGAAAATGAAAAATACTAAAATACTGCTGTGGGCTTTGTGTTAGTGGTCGGCTGGGCCTAGCATTTGGAGATGGACTTGGGAAGGGAAGGGAAGGAAAGGAAAGGAAGGGGAGGGGAGGGGAGTGGCAGGGGAGAGGAGGGAAGGTCTGCACAGTGCACAATTTATTGTGGCATTGCTGAGAGTGTGGTCTTGGATGACAATAAGACCAATGCATCAGGGTGATTTGGGGCAGAAGCAAGGGACTTACAAACTGGTCAGCACAACAGTGGTGTCATTTAAGTGAGGATATACCTTATTAATCTGAAGCAAATATCAAAAGATGTCAGGTACATTGTAGACAGTAATGGCACCAGGGTTTGGTCCACTGTAGTGTTTTTGTTGATTATAATATGATGGGAAGCTGTGTGTAGAAATCCAACCAAGATTATGCGGACATGATCATGGTTGATAGAATTCAAAGTGTCAGGTCAAAGAGGATCTCCACAACCACTTAGATTCTAACTTTCTAAGAAAACATTGGCTGAATAGATACTGCATTTGTCACAGAAATAGACAATCCAAACAAAATAAATATTTGGAGTACAGGTTTCTTGTACTGAGCAATGATATGTATGATCACAATCATAGACATACACATAAATATTACATATATTGAGTGGTAATAATATGAACTATTTTCAAATTAATTCTTAAAATATCATGTAATTATATTTGTTTTGTGTAGCTCCACTATGTTGATCATGGTGCTTGTGTTCAAATTTGCACAATTTATATAGCTTTCCTATACGTTGTCAAGTTGCTTTACTGTGATCATTGTAATGTGATTGCAATTGCATTTTCTAGAAACTATGGTAAAAGCACAGAAACATTTTCCCACTAAACAGAAAATCAGACATGCTTTAATGAGTTCATCTTGTATGTTTTTTTAAAGAAATGACTTTGTCATTCCATTCACTTCTAAATAATTTGTCAAAAGATTGATGAATTTTATTAATTTTAAGAGTAACAAATGTATTGACTTGTGCAATATTCCAGGAAATTCTTGACTACTGTTGCTGATGTAAAAGAGAATGCCCTGCTCACACATGATACTCCTTGACTTTGCTGATAAATCCTTTGGATTTTTATTGTCTTTGGTATAGCAATGATATCAGAAATGAGATTTTTATCTTATTAGTATTTTGTAAGAATTCCAACTACTGATATCCTTGTTGTATTTGACGAGAATTGATTAGTTTTGATGGTTGTTTCTTTCCTTGCAAATTTTTCCTATGTGAGCAGTAGATCTTCATTATTATAGGGATGTTTTCATATCCTTTTCATGTAGATTTGATTGTTGCAACTCATTACATCATTAATTTTTCAACACCATTTGCCACCTAATCAACTTTTCTTGAAACAATACTTATTACTCAATGGAAAAGCAAAGCAGTTATCTTATTTGCATCTTTTCCATCTACATTTTACTAAAATCTTCTTCAGCTTGTAAGACCTACTTTTTCTCCAATGTTGTGTAGTTTGCCATGTTTTGCAATCAATAGTATGGCTTGGTAAGATTTATTCTTTTATTTTTAATTATTGGAAGACTATTTGTAAATATTCCAGGGACAAGATTCCTTGGAAATGTGACACATCTTTGACAACTTTATGAGAATGTTTCTTTGGAAAATGTTTATTTACTCTTAATGACTTTGTTACTTCATTAAAAAAGAACACATTGGGAGAAAAAAACATTGGCAACTTCATTTGCCAGGACAGAACTATAAAACTCAATTTTGAATCATTGATTTTGTTTTACCTTCCTCTCTACTTGATATTTTGAATGAGTACCTAAAGAATTGTATATTCAATGATCATGAAAGGAACAGCTACTACTATGGACTAATAATTTACATTAGAAAGACAAACCTCAACACCAGAGTTTCCCTTGGTGGCACAATTTTACAAAATATCGAGTAAGTCTCTGTAATACAATGAAGTACGCTCTTCTTTTGATTTGCACAGTTAACTATTGCATAATTTTTTTGCAGAAATTTTAATGCATCTAAAATCTATTAAATAGACTCTTTACTTCAACTCAGGTTGATTTTTGTCAGTTAAAATGTTTTGATATTGATTTTTAATCTGTAGCTTGTGGCACTATTCTTTGTAGTTTGATTTTTCTCTGGACATTGCAAGACAGTTAGCACATTTGGCTGTAAATGCTAAAAACTTCACAAAATTTGTCCTAACAGAACTGCTATGGCACATTTCTGAAATGGTTCTTAGCGATTTTCCATTATGGACCACACTGAGGACTACATGTCAGCACGGCATGCCCATAGTGGCTAGGCCACCCATTGCCCATAAACGCCAGATGGATGGTAGGAGAGTTGCTACAGGTCAATTATACTTATCCTGACTGAAGATCAATTGAGCCACTTTGCTGCCTCAAAAATGTGTCTTTTTGCCAAGCAGTTGTCAAAAAGGGTTGTTTTTCCTTGTTCATACCAAGATACTACAAAAGCAAATTATGTATCAAGTGGTCAATCCAGGACACTGCCGCAGGGAATGAAGTCTATTCAGAGAGGAAAGCAGTGATCTTAAAATGAAAAATACTTATTTAAAATGAGATCTTCATTTTGACATGATCACAGTCATGGACAAATGTGTGTTCTACCTTTTTAATTGATCTTTTCAGAAACATAATGGTAAGAGTCCTGATGAAATTGTGCTTACCTACCTTTGCTATGGATTTTGAGCTTCACTGTATTCCTTTGTATATATCATAGCTGGCTTTCTGCAGAAAACTCAACAAGTTGCCTACTAATTAATGGTTAAGCTGGGGGATGGGAGAGGTGGCTCATGCCTGTAATCCTAGCTACTCAGGAGGCTGAGATCTGAGGATTGCACTTCAAAGCCAGCCTGAGCAGAAACATCCATGAGACTCATCTCCAATAAACCACTCAGAAAACCAGAAGTGGCACTGTGGCTCAAGTGGTAGAGCACCAGCCTTGAGCTGAAGAGCCGAGGGACAGCGCCCAGGCCCAGAGTTCAATCCCCATGACTGACAAAAAAATAATAATAATGGTTAATAGTATCCTCACAGACAAAGAAACTAATACTGTCCAATATTTAAATAAATAAATTGTATTTGGTAGTTATTCTTTATTGAGGGCAGTGAAGTGTTGTATTTATTATTTGCCATGTGTTCTGTACTGATTCATTTTGTATCCTTAATGTAGAGTCAGGTGTTGAGAATCTCTGGGCTATGGCGATAGAACTGAAGCTCTAATCTGGCAAACAGAGATGGTTGTGAATGGTGTCTTCTCCAAAGTACAAGTCTGGTGACTCCAGACAACTGGAAAGGGTACGTATGCATCTATCTCAGGAAAAAGGACATTGCAACTCAAGGTCGCTTGACTGAACATATCTAGGTGATACATTTTATTTTTAAAGATTGCTTTTTTGAGTCATACTTACCACTGAAGAATCCTAGTCACAAGCAACAGGAAAAGTTTTATTTGGCCTCAAGTCTCTACCAGTGTGAAGCCTAGGGTTGACAGTGCCAAACATTTCTTGGTAACTTGGCAAGGCAATGTGTTCTATTATGGAAAGGCAGTGGTTAGTACATACGAATTCCTCTCTAAGGTGTCTGGGCTCTGTTAGCACCCAAAGCTCTTACAGTCTATGCTGAGCTCCATTTCTCATCTGGCTCCTTTCCTCTGTGCCAGCTCTTCCTGTTGTCCCACTCTTACCTGTGGATCAGGAAGTACCTCTTTCTCAAGGGGCCTATCTGCTCTCTGCCTCTCCTTCACAGCTTTATGGAGAGTGCTTCTGAAATGGACACTGTGTTTCTGAGATACACATATATGTCTTTGAGACAGAAAATTCACTGGATGGGGAGAAATGGGTTGGTGTTCTCTAATAATTCCCTAATTTTTGAAGCATCAAAACAACTTTAAGTGTTGATCCTACTAGAAGAGCTTTAAAGTTTTTAGAACTAGACAGACTAGGATCTGAATCTTAGCTCTCTCACTAACTGTGTGAATGATCCCCTCTCAACTCCACCACCAGCTCCATTCAGTGGGGACAGTTACTCATCGCAATCTGAATCATACACCCTCTGTATGAGGATGTCTCAACCCAAATGAATAGATCCTGACCCTCTGGGTCCCAATGAGGACAGGGGTTCTTATGCCATTTGAAACTAGTATCACTGATGTTCATATGACATGTTAGAGAGAATAAAAACCCAAACAGGACAACAGGCTCCTTGGGTATATATGACAAATACAAACATTATGGAAGAAAGAATGATCCCTGAATTTTGTGAATTTGACAGGAGCCAACTGATCAACAACCACTGGCCACCAGTTTGAGAACATAGAGGAGAATGATGGTAGAACGGAGATTTTTAAAGCAGAATTAGCAGGGTTTTATCCTGTTCACTGTTGTTTCCTAGTGGATTGAAATTTAGAAGTGCTTCTCTTCATTTTGGAGGAGGAAGTCTGGGCGTGAGGAGGGCGGGTGCAGGTGGAGAATGGTGTTGTCTACCATAACGAAGTCAGGTCTTGTTTCTTTGTCTGCAAATCCAATGCGCAGACGCAAAGGCTGGATCAACACATTCATTTTTAGGGTAATAAACCCATTTCAGTAATTCACCTCAACAGAACAAGGCAGGCTCTTTTGGCTAATCATCCCAAGGTCAGGATTACCTGATGCTAATCATCTGATCTGGATCATCTGACAGTTCTCGACAGTAAGTTACAGTCGTTCAAGAGAGAGGTGGCTTGGACTCTCCCCTCTCCACTACCCCCATGCTCCTGTGGATCTTGGGGCTGCTTTTATGGGACAGAGAGATTTTTCTGTCAGGCAAATATGGTGAACTGAAAAGTCTTTTGTATCTTCCATCACCTGGGGAGAGGGGTTTCAAATCTCCTTAGTCTGGAAGGTAAAGGTGACTGGAAGCTAACAAGGGAAACCATTTTAAACTTGATGAGCTGAGAATTGGGAGACTATTTGAAGCTCTGGAAAAATCCCAGAAGGTGGCTTTTCTCCCTTTTAATATAAATGTGTGACTAGACTCTAAGAGCTGACTTGATCTATGTGCTCCTGGTGGATACAAGGCCTTGAAGGCAGCTACTGTTAGCTAAGAGCCATGAGCACTCTCTCTTGAGACAGAGCCAATGATGTGGCCTGACGTTGGACAGGTTTATGCATAGTGCTAGAGGAACTTTTACAATCACCTAATTAAACATATTAGAATGTCAGTTCACAGTGCAAGCACTTTTGCTTAGAAAAATAGAATACTTTCCCCCCCAAATTGTAGCAAGGAATTTCACGTTTAATATCAGCAATTTAGAAAGCTTTACATTTTTTATTATTAATTCTCTCCCCCCAACCCCCACCCAAGGTGCTGGACTAAGTTTTCAATATAGAGAAAGAAATTGCGGGCTTCCCAACCCCCATCATTGTCTTCCCGATTCCTTTCCTTTTACTCCATAGTGAAACTGGGGCACCCTAGCATTGTGGGGTGAAGGTAGGCCCTTTGAACCTCTGCTGGTGTTTGGGGGACAGGGTTGATTTTTTTTTTTGCACACTAGCATTAAAATACCAGACATCAATTTCATTTTCTTATTTTTTCTTGTTTTGTTGTGCTGGTGAAGATGTCAGTACATTCAAGAAGCAGGCTAAAGGCCCTTTGAAAGAATTTTTGGGAAGTACAAATTATGAGGACTCAAGAGAATTATTTATGATTTTTTAGCATAAATTCCCTTAAGGGTCATCTCTGAAGATGGTTGTGGTTCTCTAAGAAGCAGTAAATTCTGCCTGAGGGAAAGCTTTCCCACCCTCCTTCTTCGGGGGATGGGGAGGGGCAGCCACAGAAAACGGCACATATTAGGTAATACCCCCCCATTAGACTGCAGATGTGTGAACTAGTTTAAAACTTTTTATTAGAGTTTTTATTAGACTCCAATGCAGTCCCAGCCTCTTTACACTTGCCAATGTAGCCCGTTGCTCACAAGTTATAACAAATTAGGAATACCTAATGCCTAAGCTATTCTTACACTTTGGGGGCAAAAAAATCCCAAACAAATCATCATCTCTTCTGTGAATCTCATCTCCCTCTTAGAAACTGCACTTACAGGCAGAATGGCACTTAAGCCAGGGTTTCATTGTGGCTTTGTAATAACAGTGTGGCTCAATTCTTTCAAGCACATAAAACCCAAGATCCTTTATCATTTTCTGCCTGGCCACAGAATGCCCTCTCTTGTCTTTTTGATGGCCTTCCGATGTTGCTTTATTTCTCCTTTTTACTGCACGTGTGCCTTACCTGACTTAAGAGTGCCAAATTGGCTTCTCCACAGGCTGGCACTGGCTTTGGATCCCCAAGGTAATTACTGATGAAATAGGGGGTTCCCATCCCCCACCCCTCAACTTGGTGGAAGAGTTCAGATAGAAGAGGACAGACTTCTGACCTAGGAAGGCACCACAGCCTGGTTCTTACCTTCAACGTTTTTAAATTCTGTGCCAGTGAAACAAGCTTCCCAAGCTGTCTAGCTGCCTTGTCTGTGAAAGACATTAATCTCCTTCTATTTAGAGTGACTTACATAGGAGTGAATTAGCACAAACCAGACAGTTCATTTTCTCCATGCTAGTGGCCTGCCCTGAAAAAGCGTTCATTCATCATCCCTCAAACTATTATTCCTTCACGTTTTAATTCAGGTACCAAAATGCAATTGTTATGAACTAACAGCTACACACAAGCATATCTTGGGGGGCAAATGAGCTGACAAGACAACATAAGCTGGTAGGACATAAAAATGACCTATTTAATTACCATGTCATGCTCCAGCTAGTTAAATTAACCTCATCATTTATGTACTTGTTTGTTTACATTTGTGGTACTGAAGACTGAACTTGAGACCTTACACTTGCTGAGCAAGCCACACTTCCAGTCCCTTTCTGAACTGGTTATATTGAAGATAGGGTCTCACTTTATGCCTAGGCTGTGATGTGTGTCTCCTTGTACCACTAGGGATGCCTTTGTACCCAGCCATTGGTTTAAATGGAGTCTCCAGAATTTCTTTTAGCTAGGTGGTCCTTGAACCTCCAGAACTTCCAGATCTCTGCCTTCAAAGCAACTAGGTTGGCTGGTGCCACCATGCCCAGTTAAAACACCTTTGATGCAATTAAAGTGACAGGAATGGCTATGAATTGGGGAAGAGTTTAAGAAATCCCAGAAAAAATGGTGTAGACATCATGTGTATTTCATCCCTGTCATCTTCATGGAGTCTCTACTATCTGCAAGTAGAAGCCAAAGGTGAATGATTCTCAGTTCTAAGTTTTCCTTATCACACCCTGCTGCTTTGCACTGAGATTTGTTCAGAAGTGATGTGGTTGAATGGGATTGTTCCTCACTGTGGAATGAGTTAGGAAGGTAGTATGAATAAAAGGCAGACACAAGCCCTGACCACCGCTCTGTCTGAAGCTGCAACTACTAATAGCACAAGGGTAATTTCCCATAATATGGTGGTACTGTTGGTGTCAACATCATGTTTTTGCATGCATTGCAGGCAGTTGTCCCAAGGTTACAGAGTTATGCTTTATGTAAGAGCCCAGCTTTATGGATGTGATCTTCATGGTAAAGTAGTAACTACCCATCCTCAGTATGCTCTGCAGTTTGAGGTGGCTGTTTGCCTAAATAGGTTTTATATAGATTTACATGTGCATGCATTCATTCTGCTCATAGAAAGTGGTCTGAATAAATTCTGAACTCCTAGAGAGTCAGTTATCCTAAAATCATTCATCCATCCATCATTGAATTCTTCCTCAAAATATTGTTGGAACTATGATACGTTCATACAAAGAAATATACAAAGACGAATCACAAAGCTTTCCAAGGCTTTTACAAGTCTGAGAATTGCTAACATGTGGAAATTTATTCAACAAACCATGGCAACAAGTCAAAATTCATTCATTCATTCATTCAACCATTCATTCAATGTGTATTTATTTAGAAAGGATGCTGAATGTGTGCACAGCAAGATTCAGGAAGAATGAATATGATGATGTATGTCACATATGATTTATGTATGTCCTTTCATGAGGAAAGGGCATGAGAGAATTAAACATCTTGGATTCTAATACCTAGGTATTTTATGCTAATAAGGTAAATTATACAAATTATGGTAACAACTCAAATATAAGGAATTCTATCATTAGCAAGCCCTCCATAATTCTATCATTAAACCTTAATCTCAGAGATTAACAGGACTTTATATTCTGCCTCTGAAATAGCTTCTTATTTTCTTGTTTTTCTCTCTTCGGTCTACTATTCTTGCTCTGTAGCTCAGTGAGTAGGGAACTATCTTCTCTGAAGCACTATTGTTTGCAGGATAAGTAGGAAATAACTAGACAAAGAGAGGAGAACACAGAAATAATTCCTTTTTGGAATGTGGATATTTCACATCTTTTCATCTTATTCTCTACTCTTTTGATGATTTGACTTTGTTGGCCTTTACCAATGTTCACATAGCCATTTATTTGGCTTTCTTGAGGAAAACTAATGTCTGACATTGGATGCCTTTGTGCACACTGAAGTAGGGGCCTGAGGCTGTGCTTGGAGCTCATGGTGGCTGTCAATGGGAGAAGCCAAGAACGGAAGACCTTTCAGGGCATGCCATGCAAACAGCCTCTACCAGTGTGTTCTTTTTTTGCAGGGCAACTTACTTGGTATAACTGCTACATCTGTTGACCTACATTGTCCCATGAATGATCTCAATCTATAAATTTTAGTTGGTTTTATCTACAAGTCTTCTACCTATATAGACTCCTTCTGGACAACTACGAAAGGTAGAATACCCTGGTAGAGCCTCCATTAATTTGATTCACATCAACTATGTTCAGGGGAGGTGAAGTTGTGTAACCTTAAGAGTCTTCTTCGGGTCCCCTATGTAAACTCACAGTAAGTGTCAGATGTTTCCATGTGAACCCCTATATCCAATAGGGATTTTTTTCATATTATTTAATGTTTCAGTTGAACTCCCAGAGCTGAGAAACATGAATTTAAGTATGTACATTCTAAACACAACCTTTTAACACTTAATAACTCATCTTCAGACCTATTTCCTGTGGAGAAATCTCAGGAGATAGCGATTTATTAGAGGATGATGTGTTTGGAGGAAATTAAGAAGAAGACGTTATCAGACTCTCTCTGTAAAGACAGGAGGTTCCCCAAAGCGTGTGGAGTCATGGGTAGGATATGAGCGAAAACTAAAGAGAGATGACAGTGAGAGGTAATTAATGAGGGCTTAATATACATTCTTTCAAATTTGGACATTCCTAAGAGTTGATTCTGCTTTCACCTGCAGAATTCTGAAGATAGTTGGTTAAAGTTGCCTGTGGTAACAGCAAAGGAGAGAGGATATACTTAGGCCAATGTAAAAAGGTAAACACAGGATGTTTTTAATTGAATCTGTATCATTTATATTTTCCTTATTATCTTATTAGTTCAAGACCTGAGTTAGTTAACATTAGCCTAGTTGTCACTTTGGGATGAGTAATTCTTTGTTCTTGCAAATAATTAATTGGATGCTTGGCTGCATCTATAAACTCTACTCAGTCAGTGCCAGTAATAGCCTACAGTTGAAATAATTTTCTCCAGGCATTGCCATATGTTTCTGAAAGGCATATTGACACCTGATTGAGATTGGGTGTTCTAAGTAACTAACAAAACAAGGCAAGCTTTGATTTATTTGCAAATTTTTGTGATGCAAATGCTCCTCCATTGGCTGATTTCAGGATAACTATGTGACTCAACCAGAGGCAAAACTAGGAAGAGGCATGCCTGTGGAGGTTCTGTAATGCTCTCACAGAAACAGATGGAGGTAAATAATAACAATTAGGAAGTTTCGAGTTATAAAAGTGCTCCATCTTTATGTTTAATACAACGTATTGACTTTGAAATTTACATACTTTAAATTTTTAGTAGTGACTGGCTTGTATAATTTCTGAATTGCTTTCGTCTTTTCCCATGTCCAGGCCTGTGACAGCTGATGCTCAGCATTCTGTGTGTGTTCAACAGCCAGGCCCAGTGCCACTGAGGGCCGTGGCTTGCTCTGCTATGGGGGAGCAGCTGGCATTCTGTAAGTCTTTTCCTTGAAAATATGCTTGCATTCTCATCTCTGCAAAGAGATCCACAAAGGCCACAAATTGTTGAGTCTAAGCAACAGTTTCAACCTTGTTATTCTCCCCGTGTATACTTTTCTTAAAAATCCCTATTCTTGGAAACTTCCCCAGTACCAATTTCTCCATCCCATCCCCATGGGGCAAAACATTACTTCTCCATTTGGTTCTGTTTTAGCATCCATCTCCCTCTTCCCCAATACCCCTAGAGCAACCAGAGGACCTGATAACTCTGATAAACATGTTTTCAAGGTCTAGGGGAATGGCTAAAGTGGTAGAGCTACCTCATGCTTGCTAGGCATGAGGCCTTGAGTACTTAGGTTTGGACCTAAGTACTGCCAGAGAATATTCAAGATTTGAGATTAAGTTTTGACTAGCAAAAACAGTAGGTGATATAAATATACTACATATGTGTGTGCATGTTTGTGTGTCTGTCTATTATATAGACAGATGTGTAAATTATTTGTGTAAAATTCTGTGTGATGCGTATATGTGGTGTAACTCCTATACAGTTGTAATTTAGTAAGCAGTAGTTATTACTGTAGATGGGGTCTGGGATAGAAGTGAAGGGAGATTCATGTTTGTTAGCCTATCCTGTTTACAAATTGGTTTTAACTAGTTGACTAGATGCCAGCCAGCCTTTGTTTCTCTAGCTTTTAAAGTCAGACTCAAAAGTTAGTTCAGTCTCCAGTATATTTGGTTTCATTGACTGTATTTGCTGTTTGTATGCACTGGTCTTTTTAGCCTCTTTCTCTAGTATGATGTTGTGGCCAATACACTCAACACATTCTCCGTGCTGTATCATGAGGGTGCTGCTTTGCCTGATTCTCTAAGGGTACTTCAGCAATTGTCTCAGAGAAGCCCTAGTAATGATTGGCATAGGCAGAAGTAATGCTAATGTTATCATTGAGTGGATTGCCTTCAGTTCCTAGGGGAGCTTGAGGAACATGGGACTCTGAGGGGTAAGGTTTACAAAGTGGGGAGGGCTATGATTACTCCTAAAATAAGTTATTGTGGAATCTTGATCTGACTTTGCTGTGGAAAAAGGTGGTACTTATAACTGGGCTCAACTAAAGAGTTCACTAGGGTAAAATATATATTCTTGGACTATGTATTTATTTATATATATAAATATATATTTAGCTAGCATTTTGTTTAAACATAAAAGAGTTCAGAAATTTAACTCATTTGCAGTTGAAAAAAAACCCAAAGATGTCAGTGAGAGACTGGTTATTTCATCCAGATTTTTCCTAGCTTCAAATATAATGAAAGAAAAACAGACCAACTAATACTACATTTATTTGGATAGGTGAGCTTGGTGATCAGATGTCAGCTCTCAAAAGTTATCATTCAACCTAGCTGCCCAGTTTAATTATTTGCCATTTATTCTTGTTCTATGTTTTAGAAAAAAAAGGACTTTGTCAGATGTACTTACAGTCTCCTTTGAAAATGTAAGTTTTCCTTCTGCTGGTGCTTGAAGAAAAACTTCCTATTCTCATTAGTGTCCTTTCTGAGGTTTTTCATACAGATAAACAAAATATCAAGAAAAGACAGATCAAAATTAATTAGAAATTACAGGAAGTCATATATATATTTCTCAATATCAATTGTGAATCCAACTTTAAGAACCAGATCAACATTTTGAAAAATATCTAAATCCTTTGAGAGAAATAAACTTCTAAAGTGGTCTTATGTACATAATATAAAGTAAAAAAAAGTTCCTAAAATAATATTAGCTTTTATGTCAATTTTCCTTTACCATCAGCCTCTTTCTTGACTGTTTTATTGAAAATTCTACAGACAGTAGCTTATTTTCCCACAAACCTCAGCACCTGAGATTTTTGGCTGAGGGATATAAGACCCAGTAAAACTGCCTATAAAATGTAACTTTATACCATAACTTGCACAATGTTTATAGAATGTATTTCAACATTTGTTTTTTTCTAACAGCAAGTATCTCTATGGGTAGTCATTGTATTATAATGGAAACCAAAGTTACTTTTGAAAATAAAAAGTAATGCTTATAAGTTGTATTGTTATATTTTGGGCCTACTAAATGAGAAGTCTAAAAAAGAGAGAACATTCACATCACTTTAGTATAGAATTTTTCTGAGCTGAACCTGAAAAAGAATAATATTTTCTTAGGGTATATTTCATTAGTTTGATTTGCAAGTATAATGGTACAACAGTGGTCCTGATTCTGTATAGCCTGAGTTCATGTGATCAACCAGCATGGCTGGTATTATCTCTCCCCAGAACACTGCTTGCTCACATTTCTGGATCTTTGCCTGGAATAGTAGTCCTTCAAGTATCCATTTAGAAGCTTTGTTATCTCTTCTAACTCTTTATTCAATATTACTTTTGCAGATACCCATGATTATTCTATTGCAAATTATATTATTTTTACTCAGCACCTCCTTTCTCTTTGATGGAGTCATTTCTCTCTGAAACACTATATAATTAAATTACTTGTTATAGCTGTTGTGTTCCTCTTCATGGAAGAGAGTAAAATTCATGATAGGAAGAATTTACTCCCCGCTCCCATTGAGATACAGTGCTAGATACACAGTAAATGCCAGGTGCAGAGTGATGTATAAATGAATTTACAAATCAAAGTAACCACAGGTTACTTCCTTTACATATCTGTGGTATCTGTGAGCTAATTCCTTCCAATACCTAAATGGATTTCAATACTCTTTGTGATAACTTAGAGAAAAATCACCAAAGGAACACAGCCAGTTATAGAACAAGGCAAGGTTGCTGAGAATCATAGACATTTTCTTAACCAAAACAAAGAAAAGAAGAAAGGAAAAAAATCTATGAATGTAGTATTACTCTGCCAAGTACGACAGAGCTGAGGAGTCAGTATTTGACTCAGGCAGTAAATCACTGTGGGTACTTCACCATAATGATGATAGAGATGTGTGACTTCACTCATTTAATTAACCTTCAGCCAGGCATCTTAACTTGTGAACTTTCTAGATTATAACTTCGAATATGTTCTGGGAATTAATTTCCTTCCATTCGAATAGGAATCAGATACAAAGCATAGCAGCTTGCCACTCAGATGTGTAATTGATCAGAGATTTGGAGAAGGTAATAGTATGGGGACCCAAAAGGAGACAAAGGGACAGTTCCTGACTCTTTCCTTCTTCTAGACCTTTTCCTTTTCTCCACCAAGTTCTACTTATTTACATATTTAAGTTCAAAGGGTAAAAAGAAGTATTAGCAGTTTTTTTGTTTGCTTTTGTAGTGCTGGGATTGAACTCAAGATCTTTTTTTTCTTTTTTTTTTATTGTGAAAATGCTGTACAGAGGGGTTACAATTACATGGGCAAGATAGTGAGTACATTTCTTATCAAGCATTTTATCCTCCTCCTTTGTTTACCCTTCCCATCTCTTCCCAACCTCCCCCTGACCCTCCCCCCACCCAATTGAACTCAAGATCTTGTACATGCACTCCATGCATTGTAATACTAATCTGATTACCTAATTCTAGGGAGAAGCTTATTTACAATCAGTGAAAATAATGGAGGGAAAAGATGGTTAAAGGAAAGCCAGACGCTGGTGGCTCACAACTGTAATCCTAGCTACTCAGGAGGCTGAGATCTAAGATTGGGGTTTGATACCAGCCTGCGCAGGAAAGTCTGTGAGATGTTTATTTCTAATTTCTAATTTTCAATATATTATTCCAAACACAAAAGAAGTAAAAGAGAAGTGGGTCCTATCACTGATGTGATGAACCCTACTGAACATGGATTCTTCCTGTTTTCATATTTCTACTGTGTGTGTATGATGCTGTTTGTGTAAAAGTAACTCATTTAGGTCACTTTTCCCCCTCAATATTGTGGATGCCTGGGAGACAAAGGATTTCTCTGACTCCGTTATCATCCTTTCAGTAGAAAGCCTGATTCTGTGCACACATTAGGCTAGCAGTGAGGTATTGTTCTGCATGAAGATCCAGGGCTGTGATAACTCTTCTTAGGTCCTGTGACATTTGTGTTAATAAGACAGAAGAAATCATTTTCTTGACATTGCGGTTTTGTTTGCCCCTGCCAAACATAGAAAGCCATCATGTGAATATTTTTGAACCTCAAAAACAGTTTGGTTAAATTTGGATTGGGAGAGGAGGAGGGAGGTAGTGGTGGCTCTTATTTCTCTCATACCATTCCACCCATCTCATATTAGAACATGTAATTCTGACAGTGCTGACTGTCTTAAAATTTGTGAACAAACTGTCCTCTGGATACTGGTATACACGTGGTTTCTTTAAGGAGCTAGCTTGTAGCTTGTAATTAAATTAAAGGACCAGCCAAAAGCTGCTGAAACAAAGTATAGCCTCAAGGCCATGTTTATGAGTTTCTCAGGCAAGAGGCAGTCATGTCAGGACTACTATTGTCATGAGTCTGAATGTTTTCAATGAAGCCTTCGCACGAATCATTTGTTTAGTACTTGTCATTCAGTCATGCCCCTTGATTGCAGCCCACTATTTCCTCTCAGAGCTGGCAAAAACAAGCCTAAGAAGAAAAACATTTGGTGAGAGAAGTCCTAGAGTTCTGATTTGCAAGTCGTAGATGATCTGAACTCTATGATTAATTCATAGGGATCCTTGGTCTGGTTCCTGTCTCCAGGGAAGACCACACTGAACACTTGTGCTCGTGAAAGAATCAACTGTGTGTCTCTTCTTTTGTGTATTCCTTAGTAGTGGATTTTAGTACCTAGTTGGTAGGGGGTTAACTGTCTTGGTTTCTTAAGAACAGTGCTGGTTTTAGCATTAGAATTCTTTTTTTTTTTGTCAGTTGTGGGGCTTGAACTCTGGGCCCAGGCACTGTCCTTCAGCTCTTCAGCTCAAGGCTGGTGCTCTACCACTTGAGCCACGGTGCCATTTCTGGTTTTCTGGTGGTTTATTGGAGATAAGAGTCTCACAAACTTTTCTGCCCGGGTTGGCTTTGAACCAGGATCCTCAGATCTCAGCCTCCTGAGTAGCTAGGATTATATGCATAAGCCACAGGGCCTGGCTAGCATTAGAATTTTTTATTTTTATTATTTATTTTCATTTATTTATTTTTGTTGGTTGTATGGTTTGAACTCTGGGCCTGGGCACTGTCCCTGAGCAATTCATCTCTAGGGTAGCACTTTACCACTTGAACCACAGAGCCACTTCCAGCTTTTTCTGTTTATATGGTGCTGAGGAATCAAACCCATGGATACAGGGCAAGCACTCTACCACTGAGCCACCTTCCCAGCCCCATAGGATTTTCATAACATGGGAAAACTCTCAGTCTGTGACAAACTGGGACCATTTGTCACCTCTACCTTAAATTCTTTATAAATGTTGTAAACTAAGAGATTAGTAGGATTGTATCAAATTATGCTTTAGGTTTTAGATCATAATACTCAAATCACACATCGGCAGTCAAGTGATGTGCTCAGGATGGTGTGCTGAAGTATTGATTCCCTGGGTTGGCTAGGCAGGAAGGGCTGAGGTGTCTCCAGCCCTCTGTCATTTTCTTCTAGCCATTAACTACTTTGTCTGTTATTTTAACCCTGGGGACTCTGAAAAATAGTGCTATTTTCAATGTGTGTGATAATGAGGGAAAAAAAGTTGAGAAGTACTGCTCAAGACCAACCTGCTAATTTTATGAATAAAACTTAGATAATGTCTATGAAATACAAACTTGTATCAAGCTAAGGTAGCAAGCAACTGGTTCCACTGCTTTTCAACCACTGTCTGGGATCAGCTGATGAAATGCAAAATGAATAGCAGGTAACAGAACCCAGGAAGGTAATTTCATTCACATTGAAGGCATATAGGTACACACACACACACACACACACACACACACACACACACACACACACACACACACACACACACACACACACACACACTTAGATAACATCAATAGAATTCACTATATTGTTTCATTCCTGTTTTCAGCACACTCACCTAAGTCTGAATGAATGAATCTGATGTTTCAAATCCATGCTTGACTTCCTATATATGCAATACTGTAATTTTAATGCACATCAGGATATCTGAAAATGTAAAGAGAGCAAAGAGTCAAAAGCCCAAATCCAAGTTTCATGACACATAGCCACTTACACCACTACTGAATCCTCCCATCAAGATGTGTTCAAGTTTAAAATGAGAACCTACATTGCAAAAATTAAGATGCAAAGAAATGTCTGTGGCCTTGAAGGCATTCCAGTTCCACATGCCCAGTTTTCTTGCTCTTCCTCTTAAGCAGCAAGTAGACAAGAGACAGATTCTTTGTATAAAGTTAGGCCATCACAGATCAGAACTTTACATTGTGCCAAATTTGAAGCCTGCCCAACTTCTGGCTCTTCGATTGCTTAATACATTAGTGGACTGATTCCCATTCCCAGTGGTCGGAGTCCTTGTCCCCATCTGGTGCTAATTGGCACTCTTGTTGGTAGTTTCCAAAAGCAGAATAGAAAGAAAAAGAAAGTATCTTTCTATCCTTAGAAGCTAGAAGCTTAGTACAGGCAGTTTAAAATGTACTAAATTATTCAATGTAAATCAGTTGTTTAGAATCCAGGACAAATTGTTCCAATGAAACCAAATCATGCCTGACCACTAGTTCTTCAGGTAAACTCAGATCATCCTAGGTCATAAAATTATGTCTCAGCCATCATGTTATTCCCCCCACCCCCTTCCCCAAAAGTAGCTCTTGTCTTAATAGCATAGAATATTCTGTGTGAACCAAAAAGCACAAAGGAGTAAGCTAACCAATGCTACCTTGGGTGGTAGAAGGCAGATCTGGAATCTTACCAATTGTGTGATCTCAGACAATTCCCAGAACTTTCTGTTGCCCCAAGTTTCTTTTAACTGCATGGGGAAGAGTAGGGTGATAGAAGTTCCTCTTAATTTTCTCTGGACTGTTGTGGCAAGGGTCGAGTTTCATGATGCATATGAAACAGTTTGAAACCAACCTGAACCTCATCTGAAATGACAGAATCACAGAATTTCTCTTGTTTCTTTACTAACCACAGTGGTCAGGGCCCCCCTCTGTGGTTTCGGTATAGGAAACAAGGTTGGGAGATGATGAAGTGGCAGAAACAAATTACTGAGAGTAGTACCACAGGGCTGGCTCCTTAGGATGAGAAGACCTTCTAGCCCTTATAAATCCTCAAAGATTATGTCTTGTGTCAGGTTGCTGTCTATCAGCCTTGGATTTTCTTCCTAGGTCTCTAGGGATTGACCTGCTGTTTCCAATATCAACACCTATTATTTCTTCACAACACATCTACCTCTCCTATTTTATTGAGGACTCAAAGTCTTTGAGGTTTTATAGTGAATTAGATAGTTTGGTCTTAAGAGAAGGGAAACATGTCATTTCTAACAATATATTTGTTATATATATTTTTGTAAGATTTAGAAAAATAGAACTACAGTATAATTTTTTTTTGTTTTTTGTTTACATCTAAGAACTATTGTGTTTTATTTACACATTAAAGAAGAAACTGACCTAGAGAATTTCCCTGTTGCTGGAGCCCTGGGAAAATGGGAGAAGCGCCAAGTATCAAACTCTGCAGGAAGGTAGGACAAAAAATACCTACACATCCCTGCCGTGGGGAAGCCAAATAAGAAGAGGTAGCCAGAGATGCCCTCTTGATCTTCCTTCCCTTCCCTCAAGGAAGGAAATGCCATCAAAGGCATCACCACAGTTATTATAATTACAGTACTTCATTGACTGGCCACTTCCTGTTTTTCTTCACCTTAGCTTTCCATTGTCTTTTCCTCAATCACCTGTCATCATTGTAAATTGCTTTTCCTTTTTAATATATTTTTATTGTAAAGATACTATACAGAGGAGTTACAGTTACATGAGTAGGTAATGAGTACTGTAAATTGATGTTTGTGATAATATCAAGTGATCTTGACCTCCCTATACTATTCTTAGCTACCAGTACCAATAACATCTCCCTCTTCTTTTCTCTACTTTTTCTTCTTCTATGTTTTCTTCAGGCATCCTTTATTATCGTTCTGCAGTTTAATTTAATACTCATTAGTCTGTGAGAAATGTGATAATTGTTAAATAGTTGCTATCATCAGGGACCTGGAACATCTGAAATATCAGTATAATATACAATACGGAATTCAGATGTCAAGTGCTAAGGACACAGAGCATGGAGAAATGAACTTCAGAGTGTGGACTTTTGGGTAGGAAAAGGGAAATCATAGAGTCATCTTGGAGAGAATACCAACTAAGCCAGGTCTCAAAGAATACACAATGTTGTAGAGGAGACAAGAACTTGTTAAGTTAAAGGAGAACATCCTAAAGCAAATTTCCAAGTTGATCATCACATATAGTAAAAGATCACAAACGTAGTACTACCATGTCCCATTATTGTTTTCCACCTGGCTTTGTTCTATAAAGGTATCAGGCTTCACATAAAACAAAACAAAACAACAACAACAACAAAAAGCCTCTGATGACCTAGGAGTGAGGCCTAGCGTTGAAGCACAGATAGCAGAGCTAAGGTAAAAGTAATTCTCAGGTATATCTTTTCATCCTTTCTTTAATAGTCAAATACAGACCCTCTAGAAAACAAAACGTACTCAACTTGAATAGAAGCGTCAAGAATGTCTTTTGATAACCAGAGCAACCTTACAATCAAGGACACCATGCTCATGCAATAGATTCTTTGCTATGAGCCCCCAGCGTATGGGTTGTAGTCATGTGGTTCTATTTAATGAAAGTATAAACAGACACCATCCCATTCTAATTTAGAAGAAGAGAAAAGTTAGACTTTTGGTTCTCAGGGCAGTGACTCACTCCTAAGTTTTTAACTTAAGAGAGAGCCTGTGTTGACACGGACATATCATATAGTCGGGTTTGATTTGACTGGTCAAGAAAAACAAGCAGGTCAGGCTAAAGAGAGAGAGCAATAGCCAGGACAGTCAAGACACAGTCTAACTGCTTGTCTGACAGATGATTATTATTCCTGTTTTGGTCTGTCACTCGTGTCAAATAAATCATACCAGTTAAACAGATGCATTTCATGTCCAATATGCTCTTCTAGAGTTCTACCCACCCACTGCATTCTTATGGAGACTCCAGGCTTCTTCTCTTTGGCTCTTTCTCTGTTTCCTCCTTTCCTAGTTTTCTTTCTTATTCTTGTTTTTACTTGTGTGTCTTCATTTCCTGACGTGTTTTCTTTGTTTATTCCAGAGGGGAAAAAAAAACAAAAGATTGTGCAAACTTTTCTGAATCTTAACGCTGTTTGCATCTAATTATTTAGAAATTCTATCAGGAATCAGTTCAAGTATTTACATTTCTAAACTAACTTGACCCATGTGTGCCCACAGACACACACAGAGTCACATTCAAGGAGAGAGATTTGTAATACTTTTTTAACTCAAATTCCCAGAATCATTTTTATTTGTACAGATGGCTAGAAGTAAGTTATTTGCTGACATTTTCTAGGAATAATTTATTGTTTATTCTTGCTTCTTCATGGTGTCATGCATAGCTCTGAACAGGAAGTCAGATTCAGTGAACAGGAAATAGGATTTCTGCACTTTTACCATCTCAGCCACCTATCAGCACTTGGTTTATTTTCTCCTTGTAACTCTAAGCATCGTAAGATTGGTCTGTTTGATTTCAGCATTTTAATATCTTACTGCAATTTTCTGAGGCTCACATACCTGATTACCTATTGGTAATCAGCATGGATTTATTTGGACATTTTTCTCTGAGCATGCCTTATGGTCTTCTTTGGCTTTATTTGAATTATACAATTGAAGATCACAATAAAGGCTTTTTGTGTAGTGAGAACAAATTGCAGAGTCTCAAGACCTCTCCTTCCTCCATCAAGACTCAAGTGTCACTTCCCTGTCCCATGTATTCTTATGTGAAATGCCCTGCAACTTTATGTAAACACACTGAAAGTTAGGCCTCCTGTTCCTGAGTGCATCACTGATTGGAAGTAGAGGTTCTTCCCACTTTCCCGGAAACTGCTTTACCAAGCTTGGGGTTCTACTTCTTCACTGGGTCCTAATGGTGAACTGAGTATAAAAGCCTGCTTCAAGTGCTGCCTTCATATCAGTGTTAAGTACCTGATTCTGCTAAGGTATGTGGTCTCCAAATTGTTTAGTTTTTCTTTTATTATACACACACACACACACACACACACACACACACACATACTATAACATATTTAAATATATATTTGTTTTATATGTGTGTATGTATACACACACACATTTGTGTTTTCTCTGGAATAAATGCTCTCAGAAAGGTGTCAAGGAATGGTGGATGCTTAGTCAGCTATGCAGGCATGGTGCTGGTGCCCTCAGAACTCCATAGTTGGGTAATAACTTGTACCTTGGAAAAAAAGGGATGGCATTTTTCTTCCTGTTATATTTGGCCAGAGGGGATCCAAAACAGAATTTTTTAAATAAATAAAGCAACTATTTCAGCATTTACTTAGAACTTTCCAGTGCTATCCAAACTTAGCCCAGTGGTGTTAAGATGAGGAGAAATCTAATACTTGCTGCCTTAAGAATGAGCATTTTATCTCATTACTGAGGCTTTTGGATTGAACGAGGCTCATCATGCTTAGAGCCTTCTAACCTGAGGTGTTGCTTTCTTCCAGAAATCGTAGTCCTTATGTAAACCAGTTTCTAGGGGATACTTCTTCCTTTTGGTCAGATGTTGTCAGGCATATCTAAATCCCAAGCTGGAGTCTTTATTGTAGTTGGGTATAGTTCAAGTTCTTGACTATACTTTCTAATTCCTTAAAGCATTTTCACTTTCTCATCCTGCATAGCTTATCCTGTGTGAGTCCTATTGTAACTTGCCAATATGCTTTTTCATAACTTGCTACGTTCATACCTGGTCTTTCTTATATGATGGGCTCAAAAATGTTAGCTTTTGTTGTCCTCTGTTATATATTTCTCTATACATATTAGGATTTTGAATGGATAAGAGATATCCAAGAATATGATTAATGCTTTAGGTAAAGCTAGTTTCTTCCTTTTCTTTTTCTCTCTCCCTTCTTCCCTCTCTCTCTCCCTCCCTCCCTCCCTCCCTTCCTTCCTTCCTTCCTTCCTTCCTTCCTTCCTTCCTTCCTTCCTTCCTTCCTTCCTTCCTTCCTTCCTTTCTCTTTTCTTTCTCTCCTCTCTTTCTTTTTCTGTCTCTTCTTCCTTTTCTCTCAGTCTTTTTCCCTCCCTCCCTTTCTCCTGCACTTTCTCTCTCTGTCTTCCTTCTTTCCTTTCTTCTTTCCATCCTTTCTTCTTTCCATCCTTTCTTCTTTCCTTCCTTCCTTCCTTCCTTCCTTCCTTCCTTTCTTTCTTTCTTTCTTTCTTTCTTTCTTTCTTTCTTTCTTTCTTTCTTTCTTTCTTTCTTCTCTGTCTGTCTGTCTCTCTCTCTTTCTTTGGGTGGTTAATTTGAGATAAGAGTCTCATGGACTTTATGGCCCAGGCTATCTTCAAACTACCACCCTTAGATCTCAGCCTCCTGAATAGCTAGGCTTACAAATATGAGCCACTGATGCCCAGCACAAATTAATTTCAGGTAAAGAAGATGAGAATTATGAATAGATAGTAGAAAAGGAAGTGTACCTCCTTGGATCACAATACCTTAATGAGCTCAGGCTAGAGGGATATGGCCTATCTCAGGTTTATAAAGAGCAATACCTTGCAATGTTACTTAAAGTATAGTGAGAAGTGGGTCTTCAGCTTTGGGTCATTGGGGTATATTCAAGTGATTTAATACCTGGACTAAAACAGTGCTAAAATATACTAGGGATGTAAGCATGAGACACTAGGAAGATTATAATTACTCAGAATTTAAAAAGACTGGAACACTTTGGTTAACTCAATGTTATGGTTAATTGAAGGTTAGTCAGAAATCCATTCTTATTTCAACACTTTTTGAATAATCCTTATAAAATGCCCTTAGCAAAGTCCATGTAGTAAACATGGACTTCGTAAAAAAAAATCTTCCTTTGATGTCTGGGAGTTCTAGAGCCTCTAGGTCAATGTGGCAAACACAAATTTTACTTGAGAATTAGAAGGCAAGATGCCACAGGAAGTTAGACTTTGCCTGAACTAGTCATTTTGTGTTCTCTAGACTGTGTAGAGATAAATCTTTCATCTCAGGTTGTTATTTAATGATTGCCTCTACCCTACTTTCAAAACTAATTTGTAATAGTTTTGTGTTTGAAAGCTGTGCATGAATTGCATTGTACGAAAATATCACCCCAAATTATTCCCTTCACCTAGCTAATACCCTTTTAACATAATTGGTTTACTTGATTTGTTTTCTTTTCCTTGATTCTAATAACTTTTCCTTTATATACTAAAATTCCAAGTGTTTAAACATCAATGGATACACTAAAGTAATATGCATCAGTGAAAAATTACATAGAAGCTTTGTCAAATAAAAATGTGTAATTTCACAGAAGAATAAAAATGTATAGTTTTATTTAGCACAAGGTAAAATGTTTCCTTCTATCAATTAAACACAAGCTAAATTATATTTTCATTTAAGCTTCTAAACATCAATGGATACACTAAAGTAATATGCATCAGTGAAAAATTACATAGAAGCTTTGTCAAATAAAAATGTGTAATTTTACAGAAGAATAAAAATGTGTAGTTTTATTTAGCACAAGGTAAAATGCTTCCTTCTATCAATTAAACACAAGCTAAATTATATTTTCATTTAAGCTTCTAATTTGGGTGTTATTTATGGTATAACTCTACTACATATCTACTTCATTTTATTGTGAAGTTTTAAAAGTTTTATTTTTATTGTTTTGCTTGTCTAGGGGCTTGAACTTAGAAATTGGGTGCTGTGAGCTCACACCAATACTCCTTCAACTCTTCAATGAAATTGAAAGAGAAAGCTCACTACCGAACACATTCTATGAAGCCATCATAACCCTCATCCCAAAACCAGGCAGGGACTCATCAAAGAAAGAAAACTATAGACCCATTTCTTTGATGAACATTGATGCAAAACTTCTCAACAAAATTTTGGCCAATCGACTTCAACAATTCATCCAAAAAATCATACACCATGATCAAACAGGATTCATTTCAGGGATGCAAAGCTGGTTCAATATACGCAAATCAATTAATATTATTCATCACATCAACAGGAGCAAGAATAAGAACCACATGGTTATCTCAATAGATGCAGAAAAAGCATTTGACAAGATCCAACACCCCTTTATGATGAAGGTTCTGGAAAAATTAGGAATCCATGGAACATTCCTCAATACAATAAAGGCTGTATATGACAAACCTACAGCCAGCATTATACTCAATGGTGAAAAACTAAAGCCATTTCCTCTTAACTCAGGAACAAGACAAGGATGCCCACTCTCTCCACTTCTCTTCAATCTAGTATTAGAATGCCTAGCTACAGCAATAAGGCAAGATGCAGACATAAAGGGGATCCAAATAGGGAAAGAAGAAATAAAACTTTCCCTCTTTGCAGATGACATGATCTTGTATTTAAAGAATCCCATAGACTCCACTCCCAAACTACTCAAGCTGATTCAAAACTTTGGCAAAGTAGCAGGTTATAAAATTAACCCCCAAAAATCAATGGCTTTTCTATATGCCAACAATGAGAAATGTGTGGCTGAAATTAGGAAAGCAACTCCATTTGTAATAGCCCCACAAAAAATAAAATACTTAGGAATTAACTTAACCAAAGAAGTGAAGGACCTCTATGATGAAAACTTTAAAATCTTGAAAAAGGAAATCAACACAGAACTTAAAAAATGGCAAAACCTCCCATGCTCCTGGATTGGCAAGATTAACATCGTGAAAATGGCAATACTTCCCAAGGCTATCTACAAATTCAACGCGATACCTATCAAAATTCCACCCTCATTCTTCAAGGAAATAGAGGAGGCAATCCAAAAATTCATATGGAACAATAAAAGACCCCGAATAGCAAAAACGCTCCTCAACGGAAAGAACACTGCTGGAGGAATATCAATACCAAATTTCAAACTCTACTATAAAGCCATAGTAATCAAAACAGCTTGGTATTGGCATAAGAACAGACCTCAGGACCAATGGAATAGAATTGAAAACCCAGAAATGAACCTACAGACCTATAGCCATCTAATCTTCGATAAGGAAGCTAAAACAATAGAATGGAAGAAAGACAGCCTCTTCAGTAAATGGTGCTGGCAAAATTGGTTAACTACATGTAGAAAACTAAAGCTAGATCCTTATATATCACCCTGCACCAGAATCAACTCCAAATGGATCAAAGACCTTGAACTCAAAGCAGACACTCTGAAAACATTACAGGATGGAATAGGAGAAACCCTAGGTCTCCTTGGCTCAGGTCGAAATTTTCTGAATAGAGACCCGGAAGCACAACAAATCAAAGAAAGGTTGGACAAATGGGATTGCATAAGGTTGCAGAGCTTCTGCAGGGCAAATGACATAGCTGGCAAGATCAATAGAAAGCCCACCGATTGGGAGAAGATCTTTACTAGCCATACAACGGACAAGGGTCTCATATCTAAAATATACTTGGAACTCAAAAAATTAAACCACCCAACAACAAATCCTCAAAGAAACAACTGCCCAATAAATAAGTGGGCGAAAGACTTAAAGAGAAGCTTCTCTGAAGAAGAAAGAAGGATGGCCAATAGACACATGAAGAAATGTTCAACATCCCTAGCCATAAAAGAAATGCAAATCAAAACAACATTGAGATATCACCTCACTCCAGTTAGAACAGCAAAAATCAAGAACTCTAATAACAACAGATGCTGGAGGGGATGTGGACTGAAAGGAACCTTACTTCATTGTTGGTGGGAATGTAAACTTGTTCAACCACTTTGGAAAGCAGTATGGAGGTTCCTCAAAAGACTTCACATAGATCTCCCCTATGATCCAGCAATCCCACTTTTGGGCATTTACCCAAATGTTTACAAACAAGACCACACTAAAGCTACCAGCACAACTATGTTTATTGCAGCATTATTTACCATAGCTAAGATATGGAACCAACCCAGATGCCCCTCAGTAGATGAATGGATCAAGAAAATGTGGTATATATACACAATGGAATTCTATGCCTCCATCAGAAAGAATGACATTTCCCCATTTGTTAGGAAATGGAAAGGTTTGGAAAAAATTATATTAAGTGAAGTAAGCCAGGCCCAAAGAAGCATAGGTCCCATGGTTTCCCTTATTTGCAATATCTAGTATAGGTATGAGTCAAGCGGAAAAGGCCAGATAATGTGATGTTAGGAAAATGAAACCTTAAATATGTATTTTAATGTTTTCGTTTCTTTCATGCATGTGTTTCTAATGCATTTATAAGATTATTTCTTTGTTGCTTTGTATGTCCCTCCCCCACAGTGTAACCCCCGCTTTCACTATATTTGATGTTAGTATAACATGTGGAGGAGATGGGGACAAACAAGTCGTTTAAGGATTCAGGTGGACCTGTTGCAACAATGAGAAGTACAAAATGTCATGTCAAAACCAGCTTTACAATTTCGGTGTGGGGGGGGAGGGGGGTATAATTGGGTGGGGGGAGGGGGGTAAAATTGGGTGGGGGGAGGGGGGAGGCGGGGAAGGGAAGTGAAGGGTAAACAAAGGAGGAGGCTGCAATGCTTGGTAAGAAATGTATGCATTATCCTGCCCATGTAATTGTTGCTCCTCTGTACAGTATGTTCTCAAATAAAATAAAATACAATTAAAAAAAAAAAAAAAAAAAAAAAAAAAAAAAAAAGAAATTGGGTGCTGTCCCTGAGCTTCTTTTGCCGAAGGTTAATGCTCTAACACTTGAGCTACAGTTCAACTTCCATTTCTTTTGTTAACTTATTGGAGATAACAGTCTCATGAACTTTCCAGCTAGGGCTGGCTCCAAACCATGGTTTTTAGAGCTCAGCTTCCTGGGTAGCTAGGGTTACAGGTGTGAGCCACTGGCAGCCTGCTATTATGGAATGTTAAATCATCCTACTTTTCTGGCTTTGTCCTTTCATCCATGACTTCTCTGGTAGGCAATCCTCTCCACTTTCCAAGAATCCTCCTTCTATCATGTTTTTCTTTTGCTTGTCTTATTTTGTCTTAGTACTGTATTATTGCTTATATTATCTTGTATTATTAGCTTGTATTATTTTGTTTTGTTTGCCTGTATTATCTTGTATAATGCAGATAGTCTAAATTGGTAAATTTTAGGGGTCCAGAGGGGGGGGAAAACGCTATGGAATGAATTGCAACACTCTACACAAATTTAATTGTTGAAGGCTGAACCCTCTGTTGATTTTATTTGTACCTTTGAGGAGACATTGAAGTTAAATGAGGCCACCAGGGTGAATGGCTGCTTAGAAAGTTTGTTCCATTATTTTTTTTTAATTGTGAAAATACTGTACAGAGGATTAAAATTACTTGGGCAAGATAATGAGTCATTTCTTATCAAGCATTGTAGCCTCCTCCTTTGTTTAGTTTGTTCCATTATTAAAGAAGATAGAGTACCATATCTTTCTCATTCTTTCTCCACTATGTGAGGACATAGCAAGAATGTAACATCTGAAATCTAGAAAGAGCGCTCATCAGAACCCTGGCAAACTGGTTGAGAACTGAGAAAAAGAATTTCTGAGATGTTTGTAAATGTTTGTTTTGTGTGGAAGGAAGGAGAAAGGGGGAGGCAGGAGGAAACGAGGGACAGACGTGGAAGAAGAGGAAGGGAGGTGAAAGAAAGTAGAAAGTAAGAAAGGATAAAGGAAAGAAGGAAGAGAGGGAGGGAGAGAAAGAAGCTAAGAGGAGAGGAAGGAAGGAGGAAAGGAAGGAAGGAAGGAGGAAAGAAAGGAATGAACGGATGGCAACTTTATGTTCCATTTTGTGTGCCTTGTGCTTGGATGGGGATCTAGCATGAGGCCAGGAGACATGAGTCAATGTGTTTGGGGGACAAGCCTCTCTGGAGCCATTTGGAGAGCCTATCGCTAGGCTGATTGGAATCTTAACACATGCAGTCCCAGAGGCTGCTGACATCCGTGTTATGACCACAGAAGGCCTCAACGTGAAGTGACACTGCAGGGAGGAGAGATGGAAAAATGTTTCTTGTCTCTGAAGAGCCACTAGTACAGCCTCACCTACCACAGGCCCTACCGCCGGAATGTTTAAGTTACATGGGTCATTAAACTTTATTTTTAAACCCAGCACAGTCAGGTTTTCATTACTAACAACCAGAAGATTTCAAAAAAGCAAAACAAAAACCACTTTGAGGAGATTTATAAAACCAATACAATACTTTATAGGCTGTATTCCAAATGTCTTCAACAAGTACCTCTTTCATCTTCATGGCATCCTTACAAGTTGGGAACTGTTACTCAGGTGTTATAAAGGAGAAAATTTGAACAAAATGGTCAGGTGTTGTGTGCTCAAGTTACCCTGGTTATAAGTGATGAGTTCTTTTGACTTTAACTATTATGCTTTTACTAAACTGCTACACCTTGGTGCAGACAAATGAACAAATGGAATATAATAGACATCCCAGAAATAGAACCATACATATGTGAAACTTTAATGAGGGCAGAGGTGGCCTGGCATTTCAGTGTAGAAAAGAGGGATTATCCAATAAAAGGAGCTGGAAAATTTGGTTGTCTATTTGGAAAAAAAATGAATTTGGATCCCACCCTTACACCATACCCCAAAATCAACTCCAGATGGATTAGGGACTTAAATGTCAGAAGCAAACTTTAAAACACTTAGTAGAAAAATATAGGTGGATATCTTTCCAATCTTGGGTAGTGAAGGATTTCTTTAAAAAGGCACACAAAGTACAAACCATAAAAGAAAAGATTTATGGGCTTGACTTATTAAAATGAAGAAATTCTATCCATTGGCAGAATTCTTAAAGAAGGTGAAAAAGGAAGCTACTACCTAGGGAAAATCCACTTACAACATAAAATTGACAGAAGTTTATCATCAGGAGCTGTAACAATTCCTGTGAAAGAAAGTCAAGCACCTCAATAGAAAAGGGAGCAAAGAGGAGAAAAAAAGAAAGAAGAGAAAGAAAACAGAAAAAGAAAGAAAGAGAGAGAAAGAGAGGAGGAGAAGACATTCTAGAGAAGAAAGGTGTATATTTATAAATGTACCAGCCTTGTAATAACATATACAACAAAGAGTAAATCAACATTACTCTGGTTATCATTTTGTATGTATATTACAATAGTTAAGAATTTAAACTGTTCCCCAAACTGGACAGTTTTGATATAAGATTTCTTATAGCTTGCTGGCATAAATTGATTAACCATTGGACAACTAGTTGGCATTGTATCTTGTTTTTTTTTTTTTTGGTCCGGTCGCCGGGCCTGAGGGTGCTGTCCCTCAGCTCTTCAGCTCAAGGCTAGCACTCTACCCCTTGAGCCATAGCGCCACTTCTGGCTTTTTTTTTTTTTTTTGCTTATGTGGTGCTGAGGAATCGAACCCAGGGCCTCAGGCATGCAAGGCAAGCGCTTTACCACTGAGCCACCTTCCCAGCCCAGCATTGTATCTTTCATAGTTAAACTTTCATGTGCTCTATCACATGACAATTTTCAGGTGTGTATACCAAAGAAAACGTTTCTATTGGTGCACCCAGAGAAACATAAAAGAGTTCAAACCTTAAGAGCAGGTAGCAAATCCTTATCAACAGGGAGACAGATAAAGAAATTGCATATTCTGGGATTTATTTGTTCCACATATATTTTTATTGTAAAAATACTGTACAGAGGGCTTACAGTTACATGAGTAGGGTAATGAGTACATTTCCTTTCAAGCACTGTTACCTCCTCCTTTGTTAACTCTGGGATTTATTACAGCAGTGAAATAAATGAACTTTAGCCACATGTGATAACATGATGCTGACTGTTATTGAGTTCTCAGGTGAACATTACATGATGGTTTTTAAGTATTCATAGATTTCTAAAATTAAATAGTACCAAGCAAGAAAATAATATGAGTGTAAAATTTAGCTTGTCTGGGTGATGCAGCATGGTAATGAGATTGGAGAAAATCATATAAAGGGTAGCTTATATTCTAAAGCTTGGAGAGTTGGTGTTTGTTGTCATTGTTGCTATTTTTGTGGGTTTTTTTTTCTGGTCCTGGGACTTGAATTCTGGGCTTTGGTTCTGTCCTTGAGCTTCTTTTGCTCCAGGCTAGCACTCTCTACCATTTGAGCCACAGTGCCATTTCTGGCATTTTCTGAGTAGTTTATTGGAGATGAGTCTCATGGCTTTTCCTGCCCAGGCTGGCTTTGAGCCACAGTCCTCAGATCTCAGCCTCCTGAATGGCTAGGATTACAGGCATGAGCCATCATTGCCCGAGAGAAAGTTGGTTTTTATGTAAATAAAGTAATAAGCTAAATTTTTTTAAAAGATTAAATGAAGAAATTTTAAAAAACAAAACAAAAATACCACATGGCTCTACCACTTGAATGGTTCAACTGGTAGAGACCCTGCTTAGCAAGCATAAGATCCTGAGTTCAAACCCCAATAATGCCAAAAATTAAAAAAAAAACATTTATATACCAATGATGGCAGTTTCATCTGCAAAATGGAGTTAAGAAAATTACCTATACCAGAGGGTTATTATGAAGATTAAGATTCTAAAAACAATTACCTGGGAAATTTAAGTTTTATAGTACTATTTGTGAAAGACAGAAATGGACAAAGGGAGACAGAGACAGCAAGAGACATGCAGAGAGACACAGAGAAGAGATAAAGCAAAGAAGAATGGAAAGAAAGACTGATAAGTAATAATTTCTATATACTTCATGCTTATTATTAAAATATTAGCTCAATGCCAAGGGATATCAAAGGGTGTAAATGAGGCTAGACCTAATCAAGAAAAATTCTAGATGAGGTAAAATTAGAAAGGTTTTTTTTCTAAAATATGTAAGTGTCTCTACAATACAAATACACCAATGTATTCATTTACTAGTTTAAAAAGTCCCAAGTTCTATTTTCAGAGTGGAACTTAGTTGCCACGATAATAGGAGGTGACATTTGTTTGATTTTCCTCCCTTGAGTTGTGGAAGAATCCTATAAACTCCTCTATAAATAACTAAGCAGAGGCCGAAAGGTTTCCTGTAACTTTGAGGGTACAGCCAGTAAGCTCTGAGGGTAGTGTGAGTGTTGGTTGAATCAGCAGTGGGACAGACGCTGCTTGGGGAATTCCACCTCCTCCAGCTAGGTTGCCTGGTCATGAGTATCTTATGTGGTTTTCTTTTTCTTTTTTCTTTTCTTGTCAGCTCTCAGTAGTAGTACTTTAAGAGCCAATAAACATAAAACATTACACCAGGGGCCTTCGAATCCCAGAGGCAATAATTAAAGCTCAGCTGCCTGGTAAAAAAAAAATCCCCCAAACCTGTCCAGTTGTTAAAAGAGAACAATATGAAACAACACAACTGAATAATACAAGCACAGGTGTCCTCATCTGTGAACAGGGGACAGGGCCACAAATACTTCAATTGGAGCAAAGGTCATACATTATTACAAACTTAAATGGCTTAGATACAATGCCTAGCAACCTGACTGCCATATTCTGTTTAAGGTGTGGTGGAGAAGGAAGGAAAGAGGAGGTATGAGTTGGCTTATTAATGGAGTATGGTCTATAGGCAGATATGGATTACTTAGACTACAAAATACATAAGCAGTTTACACTTTTCTTGCTGTAATACCTCAAAGCTACCATCTTCCATTTTTCTTAGCTTTGATGGCTTTCTCCTCATTTCAAAGCTTCTTGGCCACCCATGAATTAGGCACTGGATCTGAATGTTGGGATATACACGTATAGACCCCTTTTCCCAACTTCAGTTATCTTATTATTACAATATCTCCTTTTCAGCAGTCCATGAAGATCTGTTGCATAAAAGAAAACAAGACAAAAAAAAAACAAAACAAATGCCTTGAACTGTTTTCCTATAATAAATAAAAGTCCAAGTAGTAAAAAAAATCACCAAAATAACTTTTTATTAACATCCATTTTCTGTCAGGACTATAATCTCCTTGTTTGTTTGTTTGTTTCCCTTTGAACAAATATGTATCAGGAAGACCAAGAAAAATATGTAATCTGGTTCCTTTGGTCAAACTTTGAGATCTGACAATGCTTGTTCAAAGTCTGAGAACTTCCACCCATTAAAATAGTCCAGGAATATTCTTTCCCTTCTCCATCCTTTCCAGCTACCCAATTTTGTGGAAATACCAACTCATGGTTACAAATGGAAACTTGTTATTAAAAAAGAAATCATAGTATAGGGACAGGTCTACCCAAGAATCAAAAATAAAGTAGAATATGAGTCAGGGATAGAGTCATTCAAAACTGAAAGCCCTTGTTTGACTTTTCAATCCCAGGATTTCTCTTCTTTTCAAATGGCCCATCCCAGAAGCCTAGTGTGAATTGTGTAAGAAGCATGCTTCCATTTGGATCTTTAACAACTCCATCTGCTTTGTGTTTCCGTATAAGTGATATTTAGTTTGCCCATCATTAAAAACAAGTTTTAAAAAATCAAGAGGAGTGGGTAATCCAGAGAGCATTTCCATTTTTTTTGTGTGTAGTGGAATTCTGGGGAGACCATGGGATCTCTCCACATCATCAAAACCTTCCTCCTCGCCCCTTGTGCAATATGGTATCTGCTTTACCAATCAGAGGGAAATTTATCACATAGGATTTAGAGGGGATATTTATGGTGCCCATGTGATCAGTGGCTTTTCCTGGTGAGATGTCAGCTATTCTCTTCAGAAGATAAAAGGCCACAGCTGGTGAGATGATAGAAAAGGGACTGTGTCCGGATTCTTAAGCAGAAGCCTTCGTAAAAGAAGAGAGTTGCAAGCAGCATCTGCTTTTCTTTCTTTTCCTTCTATGAGCAGATGTGGAAGTCAATTAAATAATACTGCTTAGTTGATTCGGGACAAGGGGGTGGGGCATGTGTTTCTAGTAGGTGGAGAAAGACAAGTTTCCAAACTACGCCTTAGGCTTGTGGTCTAAGCCCTCTGACCTGCACAGAAGGGGATAGGATACTGGGTCAGGGCAAAGCAGGTATTTAGCTGGGTGGATTTTTAAGGTTATGACATCCTCCTGACTACAGGACACAGAAAGCAGCTATGTGACACACGTCTGTTGTGATCTTGTAAATGAGCTTTATGATTCATGATGTCTAGGACAGGGAAGTTCTTGAATGTATGTTTCTTAGTAAGCAATGGAGTAAACAATTTAGCCACTGGAAGATAAGATTATACAGCGTAGTAAAGTAATGCTGAAAAGAATTGGAGTCACCATATTAAATTAAAAGAATTATTAAAATGACTTCACATATAAAAGCAGTCTCTAAGTAGAGATTAACAGATAAAGGTTAGTCACATTGTTAACCTTATAACTTTCAAGATCCTCCAATGCTGGCACCGTTGACTTTCATTCTTAGCCCCCTACAGTATCTTGTCCATAGAAAATCTTCAACAAATATGGATGAAATTGCTGAATAAAAAAATAGTTCTTCGGTCTTCTTAAATGACTGAAGAATGCCAAATCCACAAGAAAAGAAAAATAAAATGAGAGAATAATCTGCTTCATGAATAAGGTATTGATCATTTTTCACTAAAATTTCCATTTGTTCATGTTTCAGAACATTCCGGAGTTTTCCAGAATTATTTTAAACAATTCATCCTAGGAGTCCACGAGGCAGGCGTTTCTGCTGACTGGATAGATGTCTTTTCCAGCTGGTCCATGCTGCGTTCTCTAAATTCCTCCTTGAAAGAAGAAAATGACTGGGATGCAGGATATCTGACCTATAGCCTGCTCATTCTCTGCATGACTCAATCTTTGAAGTCTAAAGATAAAACTCATCATGAATCACAAACTTTCCTATAATCATGAGGTCAAATATCCCAGGGAACTTCAACGACTATACAGACTGATGGTGAGAGAGCTGGGCCCAGCTGTGGTGGCCTTTGTAGAGCCCCCTCCCTGTGGCTAAGGGGATGAATGGACCAGCAGGAATAGAAAGCAATGTCTGGTTGATCTTGAGCTCTTGAGTCAACGTAGCCCCTGGCCTTCAGACTGAGGGCCAATGACTGAAGGCTGCTGGAAATTCAGGGCTGCTTTATCCCAAGAAGCATGTTCAGTAGAAGTACCAATCTGAATGAAACAAAAGGTCTATCCATTGCTGTATGGAACGCTGCTGAATGTGGGAGTGTTCAGTACCTTCGAGAAGACTTTAATATCATGCCTGAAGCTCAAATAAATGTAGATTTCCAAGTGCTAATTTCATATTCTGCAAAGTCAAAGTGCAAAGGGTGCTAAGGGAGTGTTCTCTCTCTTGTCTTCTATGAGAATATGGATTCAACTTAATTCAACTCTGAAGCATTTATTTATTGTGTGCTCTTTAGGAAAATGCAATATTATCTTCACAAAAGAAAGGAAGTGGCAGCCAAAGTAATATAGAAAGTAAGACAGGATGAGAGAAAGGATAGAAAAGAGGAAGGAAAAAAGAAGGAAGGAAGGGAGGAAAGAAGGCAGGAAGGCAAGAGGGAAGGCAGGAAGGAAGGCAGGAAGGAAGGCAGGAAGGAAGGAAATAGGGAAGGAAGGAAGGCACGAAGTAAGGAAGGAAAGAGGGAAGGAAGGAAGGGAGGGAGGGAGGGTGGGAAAGAGGGAGGGAGGGAGGGAGAGAAATAGGAAGGTAGGAAGGAGGAAGAAAGGAAGGGGAAGGAGGATTCTTCTCTTACCCAACTTATTTCAAACAAATCTCAACCTTATTTCATGTGTAAACATTTTAAATCTTATCTCTAAGCTTATCTCTACACTTTATCCCCCTTGCTTGCTTACTAGCTGTGAGCTGTGATCTTTTGGTAATGAGAGATCTCTCCCTGTAGCTCAGGCTATTCTGAAATAAAAACCCTCCTGCCTCAGCCTTACAATGCTGGAATTACTATGGTGTATACCTGCCCTAACCCTAGCAGTTTAAAAAATAGATCAGTTGAACTTTGTGTGTGTGTGTGTGTGTGTGTGAGAGAGAGAGAGAGAGAGAGAGAGAGAGAGAGAGAGAGAGAGAGAGAGGAGAGAGAGAGAGAGAGAGAGAGAGAGAGAGAGAGAGAAGAGAGAGAGAGAGAGAGAGAGAGAGAAAGAGGAGAGAAGAGAGAGAGAGAGAAGAGAGGAGAGAGAGAAGAGAGAGAGAGAGAGAGGAGAGGAGAGAGAGAGAGAGAGAGATTGATTCTTGTTTCTTCCTCTTCCCTTTTCTCCTCTAGCTCCTACTCCTCTGTTGCAGTGCTGGGAATGAAATCTGTGGCCTTGTGGGTCCTAGGTAAGTGCTCTACCACTGAGCCTTATTTCTGTCCCATCTCCTCCATTTTCATACTGAAAATACTAAAATCCCCACAGATAAATTTTAGAGTAATAATATCAATAATGCTCCAACAATGTGTTTACTATAGTGTGTGTGTGTGTGTGTGTGTGTGTGTGTGTGTGTGTGTGTGTTTAAATGTTTTTATATGTATTAGGGAAAATTCTACTAAGGATATATATGTGTATGTAGTCAGTTTTGTATTTTAAAAATCATTTAAAATAACTTATGTATAGCTATCCTTCAAACCAAAATCTAATTGGAGTTACTTATTTTAGTTTCCTTTTTAATTTATAAATTGCTTCTTTAAACATTAATGTTAAATAATCATGGAAAATATTTAATGATTCTAAGCATGAATGTACAAAGCTCATTTAATCAGAGAAACTCTACCTTATCATCTTGTCCTTTATTCTTGTCTCAACATGCCTTGTTAAAAACCAGTATTAACATTTGTTTATGTTTGTCCTTCATTTAAAATACATATGCAACAGTCCTATATATATATATATATATATATATATATATATATATATATGTCCATGTGAATGCAGAGAGTATTTGTACCCTCTTGGTCTTTTTGTAGATTAGTAGTAGAGTTCAGAGAATTTTTTTTCCTACTTTTCATACTTCATTTAATGAATGATCCTGGAGAGCATGAGGAAGACATAAAGCTAGTTTCTATTCCATAGCATCTACCACATTCCATCATGTGAACTTACCATAGCTTATTCAACTAGAACTCTAGTGATGGACATGAACAATTCTGAACCTTCTGTATTTCTGTATTTACAAGTAGAGCCATACTGAGTAGCATCATACATATTTCATTTTTTATTTTTTTTGCCAGTGTATCTATAACACAGGGTTTTATAAGTGGTATTGCTGAGCCAACGGTCCCATGGCTATGCAATTTTATTAAAAGTTGTCAAATTTCTCTCTATGGAGGTTGTGTTTTATTTTATTCCTATTGACAGTGCAGAACATTGTCAAATTTTTGGCTGTCTGACAATCTGAGAGGTAACAAATCATATCTTGGAATACTTTTATTTCCATATTCCTTTTCCTATGAGCAATTTTAGGCATTTATCTTTTCAAATTATAAAGAGCTACATATTTCTTTTTCTGTGAAGTCAATGTACCTACTACTTGACATTTTCTTCTGTTGGGTTGTTTTTACTTCTCTATTTTTAAGTGCTATTTATAAGTGAATTATTGTATAAGTTGTGAAAGTCTGTTTCATCTTTGGTGTTCTTTCTGGCAATATAGGAGGTTTCATATTCTTTTTAAATTTTCAATGTAGTCAAATGTTTGTCTTATTGCCTTTAGATTCTGGGATAATTTATCTAAAGGTAATTTATCTATGTTTGTTTTAGCACTTATATATTTTAGATTTGATCATTTATGCTGTTGATTGGTTTTACATTTAACCTAGAATGGTAGGAAGAACAAGTATAATTTTATTTTTTTTCATGTGGCTAATTGTTCACCCTGAAATGCTTTATTTGAAACTTATGCTTTTGTTTTTGTTTTTGTTTTGCTGACTTGAGACACTATCCTTACTGAATATCATTTGTGTTTGAGTTTAGTTTTGATTTTTCTTTTCTGCATTATTGGTCTATTGACCTTATCATGCCCTCATGCTCTACCATTTAATTAATGATTTTATAATATGTATCTTCATATCTAGTGGCATCCTTCTTACCCAGGATCTTCTTAACAGTTATCTCTGTACTTACTTTTTCACTTAAATGACTTCAAAACTAGCTAGTATGGTCATATTTATAAAGTGATATTGTTAAACTATAAATGAATTTAGGAAATATGAATATCTTTAAGCTTTTCTTCTAAGAGTGTGATATGTCTTTCTATTTACTCAAATTTATTTCATTATGTGTCAGTAACCTTGTATATTGCTATAAAGGGTAGATATTTCTTTCTAAATTTGTACTATCTTTCTTTTTCCCTTCTTGTCTACTTTATTTTTCTCTTTAGTTTTTATATTTATTTTGTATCTTCTATATATTCCAAGTGTTGATTTGGTCTCTATGTGAAAGCTATTGATTTTTTTGTATTTCATTTTTATAAGCTCCTTTTTAAAATTAAAATTCTTTGCTGCCATTTTCCTATGTTATTTTGGCTTGTGCAAAGTTACATCATATCCTACCAGATATAATTTTACATTTTCTTTTTTCTCTTCCAATATTTTAAAATATGTTCCTTCTTTACAAAGTTAGTTTAAGTTGGAGTTCCTTGTTACAACTAATAATTGTAACCAAAAACTTTAAAACTGAAGAAAGGTGAAAACAAATTCCAAGGCTACCTCTAATTTTCTTCACTAAAGTTTTGTTTTACCTTTCTCTTGACACTATGAAGAAAATAACATATGATTTAAAGTCACCTTAACATATGGGAAGGGAATAGTCCAAGAGTATATTTGGTTCACAGCAGAATCTAGATGCTCAAATGATGTCCACAGGGTTCTCCATTTCTTTGTATTGACTTGGATCATCTTTGCATGTTGGCTTCTTTTTTCCTGTTTCATATGGATCCCACCATTGCAACTGGGACTATAGGTGTAACCACTTTAGTTTCTAACATTTCTTTATAGTTTTAATCTCAGGGACAAGATATTTGACAGAGTCCCTTCAGGAAAGTTTCAGTCATGATTCTTATTGGTTTTGTTCTTCCTTGAGTCCAATTATGTAGCTTCAGAATGCAATGTACCAGAACATTTGGAATTGCATTACAGAGTGGCCACACAACAGCTACAAGACCTTAAGTCGCAACGTGAATGCTTTTCTCAACAAGAATAATGATCTCTCTCTCTCCCTCTCCCTCTCTTTCTCTCTCTCTCTACATATATATGTATATATATATATATATATATATCCATAATAGCAGACTATGCCATCTCATTAATTCCATGAATTTGAGTAGATGTCAACTAAATAACCATTCTTTCATAATGTTGAAATCTAAGGGGATTCACACCATTCTGATCATTTTAATATATCTAACATAAGGGTTAAGAAACAAGAATTATGTGTCTAATTTCCTTTAAAAAATGCAATTCACAAAGAAGAATGTGAATAAATGCTAGGGAAGTTAATATGTCATAGAAGAGTAGGAATATAGGGAGAATACTGTAGTTAGGTAAGACTGGGTGACATGTTATAGAAACAAAGGTTGAAATGAGTGGTTCTTTCAAAAAAGTTGCATTGAGAATCTAAACACTGGTTATTAGAAGAGAAAGACCACTGTGGTCCTGAATAGACTTGTGATCTAGTGGAAAAGTTAACAATAATTCCATACTATTCATATTCTTAAAGAGGGTTTTGCAAAGATACACAGTAGTTTGAAAGAAGAAGACTAATGGGGGATCCTGCAGAAATCAGCAAAAATGCCCAAAGAACAATGGGTATAGAGTCTCTATCTTGTAGGTATGTTTGTGAGGCAAGTGGACAGATTAGAGTAAGGCTTCCACCACCGGTATCTTCCAGGTGGTAAATCGATGCCTTATTCTTCCTTCTTGTTCTCTTCTTCCTTCCCTACTCTTTCCCATAGAAACTTCTCAGGGTTTGAAATTTCACTTTTTTATCTTAGTTGTTTTCTACTGTATAGTACTTGATTCTAATCACAATGATAGAAACGATTTCATCTTTTCTTCACCCAGCAAGACCCAGTGGCTGCCACACAGAACCTGATTACACAACAGGTGATCACTTTGTATCTGTGGTAGCAGAGAGTAAAGGAAAGAAGAAATAGATGTTTTCTCAATGAGGGGCATGAGGTCTAGACAAAACGGACTGTTATGCCCAACACTCTGCTCTATTACCTTTCCCAGCACTGCGTCACTTTGGGTACTGTAGAGTGAGATCTCTTTCCTAAGAACACCCCTGATGACCATATGGTTGTGTTAAAGACTTGCCAATCTTCCCTCTCCAGTAAGGCAAGTCAGAAATCTCCCACTTTCCTGCTGGACGATAACTCTCTATTCATCAACACATCCATCCATCACAGAAGCATCTTGGCAAGCTAAGTTAAGCTTTGACTAAACTGGGACAGTACCTGTCATTCCATCTTAATACTTAAGGAAACAGAGTATTGCTGAGGGAGAGGACATTTTTCAGGTAGAGAAGGCTGAGCCTCTGGCTCAGAAGCTTTAATGACAAGAAGACAATAATTTACAAGAGTGTGTTAGTTTAGGGATTCCAACAGCTGTTCTGGCACCAAAGAGACTCAGAGAAGAAATCTTTGCTTCCCTGTTATTCGCACAGATAGGAGCCAATCCTCTCCTTAAAGGCTTGGGCTGATGTTTATTGTCCAAGTTTTAGCTTTATCCACTGTAGCTCAAGGGTTCCAGAGGCCTTTTATGGGATTCCCAAGAATAAACCGCATTTTAAATATATTTTCTCAAAGGTCAAGCCTTTGACCCAAATCTGAGGACTGAAGGAATTTCTTACTCCAATAATTCTGTTAGTGCCTTAACTTCATATCATATCCTTTATTTCAAGATTGAAGAAGTAATCTTTTCTCACATTCACTTTTGTTGGCATTGAGAAAATATAATCCTACTGAAATGTAAGAATGGAGTGACAGGAATAAGCTAGATTATGAGATTTTTAGATAATAGCACATCTTTTTTTTTTTTTTAGTTGGTTGTGGGGCTTAGACTCCGTGTTTGAGCTCTGTCCCTGAGCTCTTTTGCTCAAGGCTACCACTTTAAATCCTTGTGCCTCTTCTGGTTTTCTGGTGGTTAATCTGGTCTCACAGATTTTTCCTACCTGGGCTGGCTTTGAGAGGCAATCCTCAGATCTCAGCCTCTTGAGTAACTAGGACAACAGGCATGAGCCACCAGCACTTGGTATAAGTTTTGTTTTGTTTTTAATGAAACAAACTTTCACTTTTCTTTCCTAGCAGTGTTTTATGGTAAGATTTAATAATTATAGTTCAGAATCCTCATAGAGGTGTTTTTGGGACAGTTTCCTACTTATTAATGATTGATCTACTCTGAAAACCAACAAGTGATTTTGAGGACCCAGGAGTAAGTAACTGATTTGAGATAGACCTTTTATGTGGAACTAAAGTTTATCCAATGCATTTATTTGAAAAAAAAAAACATTTGTAAGCATCATCTCAGAGCTAAATTGCAGATAACAGGCACAAAGTGAACTAATTTCATCAGAAAGCTACATTATATGGCAGAATCTGGTAAAGGAAAGGTTGAGAATCTCAGGCTCTAGGCTAACACCATGCCACTGGATGCTGGAAACCTACTCCAGTGGCCACAGAAAAGCCAAGGGTATTCATAACTGTTCTTTTCAACAGAACCCTGACTGTTTCATGACCCAGACTTACTTAGGTGCATTTGGTAGAAGCTGATTTCATTATGTTGCTTGACTCTAAGGGAATCTGAAAAAAAAACACTCATGTTGCTAGATTTCTGGTTTCTTCCATATAGAATGGGGTTACTTGCTTTATTATTTATTTATTTATTTGTGTCACTACCGGAGCTTGAATGCCTGTGGCTCATGACTGTATGCCTAGCTACTCAGGAGGCTGAGATCTGAGGATCCCGGTTCAAAGCTAGCCCAAGCAGAAAAATTCATGAGACTCTTATCTCCAAGAAACTATTCAGAAAAAGCTGGAAGTGGTGCTCAAGTGGTAGAGTGCTAGCCTTGAGCACAAAGAGGCTCAGGGATAGAGCTCTGGCCCTGAGTTCAAGCTCCATGACTGAGCAAATTTAAAAAAAAGGACTGTAGGATAGTTTTTAAAAGCTAATAAATAGTATCTAATGTGCTTGATGTGTATGATGTGTATGTTCTATGCCACTTGGGAGACAAAACGAATAAAAACCAATTCCTGATTCTAAGGGGGCCTATCATCTCATTAGGAAGACATGAGCAGAGAAGTCTACTCAATGCTGCCAGCACATTTGAAGGAGATATCCGAGGCCCAGTAGCATGTAATACTTTGTGCCTGGGTGTTCAGTGCTTCTCTGGGTGACCTTGTACTGACTCAGTTCTCTCCCTTCTTCTTGCTTGTGGGTCTCAAGAATATTTGTCAAATATGCTTGGCATACAACATCTGAAGACAAGGACTGACTAAAGGGAGCAGCCTTGGCTCTACTCCAGTACCCCCTAGAAACAGGATGATGTCCTTCTGTGTGTCAGCACAGTGGGTCATGTTACCCCTGATACTTTATATCCCCATGTGCCTGTGTGAAGTGTGGAAGGAGATGCTTCCTAGGGTTCTTCATCTGTTGTGCAAGTGGGATTTACACAGAGATTCCATCATCCCAGTTGGCTTTTCTGATCCTGAGGTACCAGCATTCCCAGGACACCAGGCTTCTCTGGTTCCTTGCTGTCTTTGTGGAAGTGACGACAAGGCTACCTCCTGCAACCTGGGGTGTATCAGAATGTTTTCTTGCTAGACTCCAGCAGGTGGTAAAAGTATTTCTCAAGATGCAGTGGGATAAAGCCCTCTGTGTCCAATAGACATGCTTCACACAGGGTTTTGGTTATAAATATGAAAATGGATTCTTTGAAGAACTTAGTTTCTCAAGGTGACATATGCTACTATTGAAGGGAACCCCCTAAAACATGAAGGGAAGTTAAGGAAAGACTACAGGTGATCACTTAACTTCTTATGTGTCCCTTAATTTCCTATACGGTCCCTCTTCTTCCCTTATCTGCACTTACCCAGACAAAGGAGCTGGGTGAGTTGCTTGGGTGAAGTTAGTCATCAGGCTGCTAGCAGAGTAGACTGGCACTTGGAAATCCTGAGGAAATTTACTGTTAGCACTTTGAGTCACCAAGCAGCCCCCACCTCTCTCCACTCCCCCAGTCTGAACCTGGATCTTGTTCAAAGATGCTTTCCCTTCCCTTTGACTTACCTTCTGAATTCATTTTGGAAGAATCTACCAAGATCCTTTGAATCCTACAGGAATGTTGAACTCAGTGAAAAGCAATGCGGTTAAGAAAGCAAGTAATAAGCTGAAAGATGTTCATTGGAAGTGGCTAGAGACATCAAAGAGATTGATGAATCTGCATTTCAAAAAGCCACCAGGGGGTCCCATTTTAGCTTACCTCATTCACATCCAGCTTGGCTATTCACTGCCAGAGATATCAGGGTAGGGTATGAATGTAGTTAGCCACAGGAAAGAGATTTAAGGAGTTTTGTCTTGCATCAAAGCTTATGAAAAATTGTTACTTTTATTAACAATCGAATATAGTTGTAACATTCCGCAGGAGTATCTACTATATTTCAGGTATTCTGCTTAATTAAGTACTTCATATGCATCGCATATTTTAATCATCAACTGCATTATTCAGACAGATAACATTGATCCTGTTTTATGGCTTAGGACATTAAGGGTAGAGTTAAGAAAGGAATTGAAGTCTTGATCATAGGCATATTGAATGATCAGTACCATTGCCTTTAAGCCATACTAGGTTGAGAAGGAGTGAGGGGTATTAACTTAGTTTAGAAAACTAGTTTTCCAAGGTAACCAAGAGAAGAGAAATGCTGTAATTGGCTGGTATTCAGTTTCCATTGAATCATGGATTGCTAAGTAATTGTCAATTGATTTGAGTGCAGAGGAACAGGCAAAACATTGTGTCAATGTCAGTGGTAGAGCCACAAAAGTTTCCATAATTATATTACAAAATTTGGTTGAAGGGTCACCCAGACTCTACCCCAAAATATTCAGCAGCAAGGCACATTCTGTACCTCAGGAGACAACTATTTTGAGTTGATTCGAATTTATGTGTCCCTGTAACATATGGAACATTAATCCAGTATTTGTTGCTATTTTTATTCTCTGTGACAAAAATGTAAAATAAATCCAACCTTTTTCCCATATGATAGACTGAAGGTAGGCACTGGTCCATGGCCTAACTAACTCCATTTTGGCTCTTTCTGCTACTTTAACTCCTTTGAGACTCTCTGTCTCTGTCCCTCTGTCTCTGTCTGTCTGTCTCTGTCTCTGTCTCTGTCTCTGTGTCTCTCTCTCATTTGCTTGCTTGCTCACTTGCTTGCTTTCCTACAGCCATCTTAGATTGCAGGAAGGACAAGACATATTAATAACATCTTTAGGTCAAGGGACCAAAATGACTCCTAAATAGCAGCAAGACAGACCCAAAATTAGGACAATTATGTATACTAATGAGGTTCCCCTTTGGAGCACAAAGGATCATCACTTTGGAACTAGATTTCTCACCGCCCCCCTCAAGTAATAACAATATCTGAACTCATTCTGGAACCCAACTGAGATAATGATCACTCAGACCATTGACCTTATCAAGGTTACCTACTCTGTAAGCAACGCGTATCCTGCAATCCCATCTTTTGACTCTATTTTCTATAAAACCTCAATGTTTCTATAAGCTCTTTGAAGATAACTTTTGGACATTTGATTAAACTTTCTATTCTTTGCCTTCACCAATGCTGGTCTCTAACTGGTATCCATGGACGTGTGGCCAAGGCTAGTATGATTAGGATTCTTAAAACTAGAACATTTCCCCCTAAAACTCCAGTTTCAAGACCTTCAGATAGTAGCTATTCTTTTACTCTTCCCTCCATCATTCTTCCTATGACATGGATTTGACCATTCATATTCTAATCTCTCTCCTTTAGGTATATAGAAGTCCCAGTCCATTTGTGTATAAGATCTCTAAGAGGGGCTGAGAAGGTGGCTCAATGGTGGAGCGCTTGCCTTGCATGCATGAGGCCCTGGGTTCGATTCCTCAGCACCACATAAGCAGAAAAAAAAAACGGAAGTGGTAGCGTGCTAGCCTTGAGCTGAAGAGCTGAGGGACAGCGCCCATGCTCAGAGTTCAGGCCCCACGACCGGACCCCCCCACCAAAAAAAACCAGATCTCTAAGAATCTTTTGGAGACAGATATATCTGACTATTACCAGGACCTCCCTCACATATAATATCTAGATATAGATAATTATAATTTATAGTTATATAAATCCTGCTGGCAGATGAAGGTTGAGGAAGTCTCAGAGATAAGGAGACCAGTTGTGACTTTCTCCAGAGTTGCCAGGTTCTTGTCACTGTCAGGGAAAGAATTCAGAGCAGACAAGGTAAGCATTGGTAGGATGTTTTATGGGAGTGAAAGCACAGAGAGCCCCATTTCCTGGGATTCTGTAAAGCTTGTCTATGGTAACTTTATAGAGGGGAGGAGTATTCATGAGTTAAAGAAGGGAAGAGTTGGGGAATTCCAGAAATGAGTCGATTTTTCCCAGAATCTGGTTTGTTCCTTCTTTCTGTCCTCAGAGTTTTCACACATAGCGTGGTATCAGATACATGATGGAGACAGTCAATTTCACACAGCTAATGACAATACAAGATGCTATTCCAATGAAGCTCAGGACAGTTACCAGGTGTCTTGGTTGGCCATGTTGGTCCCAGCTAATTTTTCTTTTACTGTTTGGATGGTCACATGATATCTTACCATATTATGCATTTATCAGCCTGTAGGCAGCTTCCCTCTCCCTACCCCTCCCTTATGCCTCTCTTACTCCCCTCAGAACTGTGACTTCCTTTAGTTTGCACACCTACTGCCTCTTTAAATATTGTTTCAAGTTGAACTGAGTCAACAGAGCTCTAAGTGTTCTTGCTGACTATAAATATAAAGCCACAGATCAAAGGGTGACTAGGAGGTAAGGCACAGGAGTGATTGTGGGTTCTCAGGGCTTTTTCATTCACTTAGCAATTCCTGTTTACACTGCTTATTCATTCATTTACTCATCCTTTCTACAAGAACTCAGTGACTACTTAAATCCTTTAGTTTGTATAAAATATTTGGGTGGGCTGCATGTGGAGAAAGGAGACACTACTCTCTGTCTTCAAGAAACCTATAATCTAGCTAAGGATGGGGAGAAGAACTACAAAACAAAGTAAGTTCTCAAAACATTCACATAATGAGAAAACAGAACTGAATGAGGAACCCCATGTTGTAGACAGAGTTTTGACAGAAGCTAGTCACATTGTCACCTCTCTAGACCTCCTTATTTAAGTGAGACCTTTGTAGTTTTTAGATTCTTTCCAGGTTCTGAGACTCTGTACTTCTAAGTATATGATGACTGAATTCTTCTTGAGAATTACATTTTTTTTCTAAAAGTAAATTTCCCATTAGGGTAAGTATCATGAACACCTGAAATATCTTAGCATATATTCATTGAATGGGCTAAAGAATCCAAGTTAAATAGTGCAATGAAATATACTGCTCCTTGGCTTGAGCTTGAGGTAAAACCAAGAAAGCCCAAGGAAATCCCAAAATAGGTATAAGGATTCTTATTCCAGCTGTTGCTGTGTGACTTTATTATGTGATGACTCCGAAGTAGATCTATGCAGTCTTCATGCTCACGTATAGCGATAACTCAATATAGTCTTGCCTATGCTGTGAGTAGTGGGTGAGATCTGAAATACAAGCAGGGCACATATTGCCTTTATACTCCAGATCTTTACATGCACCCCACCTTGACACCCATTTTATTCTTTTCTCTTCCTCTAAAAAGTTTGGTGGTCCACATTGGAAAGTTTAATTGGCAAAGTAGAAACACTAGAAACCCATAAAACACTGACTTTCCTTTTTTTTTCAAAGGTAAGGTAGGCATAGTCCTTGGCAATATTTTTTTTTCCTCTTCATGAGGTTAGACTTCTGGGTGTAAACACAAACAATAGACACATACTAATACCTATATATGTACATATATGATTCTCAGTAGTCCTGTTAGATTTGTCTTTACCAATTATGGGTACATATAAAAGAAGAATGAAATGGTAAAAGTATTGATAGAAATTTGGAGGAGAAAGGAAAATATACTGCCAAAAGAATAAGAAGATTATGCCAGATGGGGCAAAATTATAAAGGCATGTGGCAGATGAGCTTAAGGGTAAAAATACCCAAACACATCATTTATGTGTAGGCTATTCATGAGCTATTGACTGTTAACCTGATAAATGATAATTTGATACAAGAGATAGCCACTGTAGGACCTTTAGCCATAGTAAAAATATGTGTGCCTATATTCAGTATCCTTACAAGATTTTTCAGCTCCTTCAGGTCAGGTTAGATTGTGGTTGAAAGATTGTTCTTTATAGATAGCAGTGGTAACAGGTCACTGACAAAAATTTAGTGGGATGGTGACAAGCTATTTTCTACACTATTAGAGATGAGATGTTGTTGCTGAAAATGAGATTATTTAAATGATAGTTGGAGTAGGTATTTGAAATTTGCAAAGTTTTGGGTTTGAAATAGCTTAAATATTGGGAGGAGTGTTTCCCTGGCAAACTGTGACTCTCAATAGAATTCTTTAGGGAAACTGGGAAATCAAAGTTCATGCAACTTGGAAACACTTATGCAAATGACATTTTGATGAGATAACCATAAGTAGATTGGGAACACATGGATTAAATCTTGCACTGAATACCAGCTGATTTAAGGAGTAATGTCCAGTATGGTTGATGTCATGAAGTTTGGGTTTTGCTGAACTCACTCTCTTTGGAAGATCTGTTTAAGGCTGTCATCAGATGTATGCGACTGTGGGCTGTTTACAAATCTGTTGTATGGTTTTAGAGATTTCAGAGTGCAGCTAAAAGTCTTCCAAGAGACATGGGATGGTGAAGGGCTGGAAATCTGTTTTTTTTTTTTAATAGTTGATACCTGCCGGAAGGTCAAGGTTACAAATATACTAATTTATGAGTTTGTGTTTACAAACTGCAAGATGCAAACATAAAGGGGATCCAAATAGGAAAAGAAGAAGTAAAACTCTTCCTCTTTGCAGATGACATGATCTTGTATTTAAAGAATCCCATAGACTCCACTCCCAAATTACTCAAGCTGATTCAAAGCTTTGGCAAAGTAGCAGGGTATAAAAGTAACCCTCAAAAATCAATGGCTTTTCTGTATGCCAACAATGAGAAAAGTGTGGCTGAAATTAGGAAAGCAACTCCATTTGTAATAGCCCCACAAAAAAATAAAATACCTAGGAATTAACTTAACCAAAGAAGTGAAGGACCTCTATGATGAAAACTTTAAAAACGTGAAAAAGGAAATCAAAACAGAACTTAGAAAGTGGCAAAAACTCCCATGCTCCTGTATTGGAAAGATCAACATCATGAAAATGACAATACTTCCCAAGGCTATCTACAAATGCAATGCAATACCTATCAAAATTCCAATCTCATTCTTCAAGGAAATAGAAGAGGCAATCCAAAAATTCATATGGAACAATAAAAGACCCCGAATAGCAAAAACGATCCTCAACAGAAAGAACACTGCTGGAGGAATATCAATACCAAATTTCAAACTCTACTATAAAGCCATAGTAATCAAAACAGTTTGGTACTGGCACAAGAACAGACCTCAGGACCAATGGAATAGAATTGAAAATGAACCTACAGACCTATAGACATCTAATCTTCAATAAGGGAGCTAAAAAAATAGAATGGAAGAAAGACAGCCTCTTCAGTAAGTGGTGCTGGCAAAATTGGTTAAATATTTGTAGAAAACTAAAGCTCGATCGTTATATATCACCCTGCACCAGAATCAACTCCAAATGGATCAAAGACCTTGGAGTCAAAGCAGACACTCTGAAAACATTACAGGATGGAATAGGAGAAACCCTAGGTCTTGTTGGCACAGGCCGAAATTTTCTTAATAGAGACCCAGAAACACAACAAATCAAAAAAAGGTTGGACAAATGGGATTGCATGAAATTGCAGAGCTTCTGCATGGCAAAGGATATAGCTAGCAAGATCAATAGAAAGCCCATGGATTGGAGAAGATATTCACTAGCCATACAACGGACAAGGGTCTCATAACTAAAATATACCTTGAACTCAAAAAATTAAATCCCCCAACAACAAATCTTCAAAGAAACAACTTCCCGATAAACAAGTGGGCTAAAGACTTAAAGAGAAACTTCTCTGAAGAGGAAAGAAGGATGGCCAATAGACACATGAAGAAATGCTCAACCTCCCTAGCCATAAAAGAAATGCAAATCAAAACAACATTGAGATAACACCTCACTCCAGTTAGAATGGCTAAAATCAAGAACTCTAATAACAACAGATGCTGGAGGGGATGTGGACAGAAGGGAACCTTACTGCATTGTTGGTGGGAGTGTAAACTTGTTCAACCACTTTGGAAAGCAGTATGGAGGTTCCTCAAAAGACTCCACATAGAGCTCCCTTATGACCCAGCAATCCCACTTTTGGGCATTTAACCAAATGTTTACAAACAAGACCACATTAAAGCTACTAGCACGACTATGTTTATTGCAGCATTATTTACTATAGCTAAGATATGGAACCAACCCTGATTCCCCTCAGTAGATGAATGGATCAAGAAAATGTCGTATATATACACAATGGAATTCTATGCCTCCATCAGAAAGAATGACATTGCCTCATTTGTTAGGAAATGGAAAGGCTTGGAAAAAATTATATTAAGTGAAGTAAGCCAGGCCCAAAGAAACATAGGTCCCATGGTTTCCCTTATTTGCAATATCTAGTATATGTCTGAGTCAAGCAGAAAAGGTCAGATAAGGTGATGTTAGGGAAATGAACCCTAAGATATGTATTCAAATGTTTTTTTCATGCGATTGTTTCTAACGCATCTATAAGATTATCTCTTTGTTGCTTTGTATGTCCCTCCCCCGGTATAACCCCTGCTTTCACTGTATTTCATGTAGGTATATTTTGTGGAGGGGAAGGGGAAAAACAAATGGTTTAAATAGGGATACAGGTGGACCCATTGCAACAATGAGATGTTCAAATCGTTATGTCGAAAACAAACTTTACAACTTTGATGGGGGGGTGGGGAAGATTGAGTTGGGGGGAGCGGGGGGAGGAAGGGAAGGGATGGGAAGGGGAAACAAAGGAGGAGGCTACAATGCTTGATAAGAAATGTACTCATTTTCTTGCCCTTCTAATTGTAACCCTTCTGTACAGTATTTTCACAATAAAAAAAAAACTGCTCTGGGACACAAACTCTGTTGGATTTTATTAAGTGGAAAATTTGACAATTTCTGGTTTTCCTATAAAATACAAAATACAATTTAAAGGAAAACATTCAGACATTTCTAAGTGTATGCCCATAAGCAACAATTTTAATGCTGTTCTACCACTGGGAAAAGAAGTAATCATGGAAGAGAAGGAAGAAGTAGATGATGGTGAATGAGCTTCTCCAACCAAGTCTCCCTAACACTGGCAGTGTCACAAGGACACCCGGAGTGTCTGCGATCTAAAGGAGGGAGAGCCAATGATGAAAAAGACTAGATGGAAGAGTTTCTAACTTTCATATGTTTAATTGTAAAGCAACTCAGGACAACTTCCCACATTCACATTTCAGAAAGCAAGGTGCCAATATCTGAGCACACGTATTTGATTCTATAGTGTCTCGTTATACAATTTAAGTGCTCCTCTGTACATTGAAACATCCTGGCATTTAAAAAGAGGTGGCAACTGAATTCCTAAATTCCATGTCTTCTCTAAATCAATCTCTTCTCCATCCCCCCCCCATGTTTACAATCTGATTATACTTAGTATGTATAAAGAACCTTTTTGTCTCCCATTAGTGTTCAGCATTTTTACACTGTACTAGGCAGATGCAGCATCTGCAAAGCATGAGGTGAGAGTCAGATCTGGAGTCATTCATACAAGGATATTTGTTAGCATCAAAGAACTGCTCACCTTGGTCCTATGTAGGACCAAGAAGAAAATCTTAAAGGCTTTGAGGATGTGTGACACTTACTTGCACAAAATAAGCAATTATTTTAAAATATGGTTGGTACTAATATCATGGTATTGGAAGGCAGGAGTATGAAGGCCTTGAATCCCAGTGTTGCTCCTTCCTAGCAACAGTTCCTTGGGTGAGATAATTTGCCCCTCTGAAACTTAATTCTTCATCTCCAAAGTGAAACTATAAAAGATCCTATGTGATGGAGTTGCTGTGGTAATTGATATAAAAGAAGCAAGATTTTGGAGATGCATCCCAGTTAATAAATACTGCCCCTTACTGCTGCCGCTACTGCTGCTACTGTTGCTACCTTGGCAATCGTGATGATTGTGTGTGTGTGTGTATATGTGTGTGTCTGTGTATGTGTGTCTGTGTCTGTGTTTGGATCCTGGGGCTTAAAGTCAAAGTATGGGCACTGTCCCTGAGCTTTTGTGCTCAACCTAGAACTTTACCACTTTGAGCCACAGTGCCACTTCCAGTTTTCAGGTGGTTAATTGGAGAGTTTCACAGCCTTTCCTGTCCAGGATGGCTTAGAACCATGATCCTTAGATCTGACTCCTAGGTAGCTAGGATTACAGACATGAGCCCCTGGTGCCCGGCTGAGGGGAGCATTTTCTCTTTTTTAAAAGTTGCCCAAGCTCAAATGAAAGCTTCTCCTTCATGAAGTACAGTGGCCAGCTAAGGGTCTCAGAAGCATATTTCCAGTTAGTGAGAATGGATTGTTTCTATCTTATCACCAAGTTCTCTTTTGGGGGGCACAAAGCAGAGTGACATGGACCTCTGTACACTTTGTCCTATCAGACTAGGCTTCTTTTTTGTTTATAGCATTTGTGTTAACACGGTGTTCTGCTATTCTGGGGAAATTTTTATCTTTTAGGAAGGAATCGATTAAAAGGAAAATCAATCCAAAGTTCCTGGCTGATTATGACCCAGGGCCTAACTCCAGCTACCACAAAATTGTGTGTGACACAACTTATTCAGTTACATATGACCTCTAGCTACAGTGATACTGTGTTCCAAGAATTGAGAAGTTCCAGAAATTCTAAAAACTTACTAGTGGTCCTTTTATAGAAAGCATCTCCTCACTCTTATTTTAGAACATCCTCCTAAAAGTGTGATAGCTTATCTGAGGTAAACTGGTGAATTGGTGTGTCTGAGAGGTGAACCTCGCTGACAACTTTTTGTCAATATGAGTGTGCCAGCTCCCTGAGTGATTCCTTAAAAGCTCAGAAAAGACCGTGTTACAAATCCTTCTGCCAACCTGAAAAGGCACAATCAAGTCTTGGTAGATGAAAGAGCAATGCATCAAGCACAAATGATGATTTGATGAATAATGAGTATCTACATAAGATTGGTGAACTTTTGATTTTCTAGATCTTTTAGTTTTTCTAAATCCTTTCTTTATTGATATTATTTTGAGTCACTCGTTGAATTTGCCTGTGAAGGAATCAGTCCCACCTGAGGTTTCCTGGCCATTCCTCTTCATCTCCTATTGGATCATGCATAGTTGTCATGGTGATAACACTCACACATCTTGTAGAACAAGAGATTCTCTGAATTCATTGGCCTTCAAGATGAATACATATATTTGAAGTTAGAGTTTTATGCACAGACTATTATGTAATCAATATTATGACCAATACATAAGATTGTTCACTTTCAACAGCAAAACTGTCATAGAAATCCAAACCTTGTGAAATATCTACCTGAGATTTGAGATTGTTTCCCTGAAATCCTTGAGAATCAGAGGATTGGGCTGTGGATGCAGCCACAGCTGACACCAGGCCTTCTTCCAGGGTTCTTGGGTAGACCTCATATTTTGTTCACTCACATTCTATTTTATTTTTTTAATATATATTTTTTATTGTAAAGATACTGTATAGAGGGGTTACAGTTACATGAGCAAGATAATGAGTCCATTTCCTCTCGAGCATTGTCACACATTCTATTTTCTTACAATGCTATCACTGACTTTTCTCGAAAAAAAAACTATCAGCCACTGATTTAAGTAAGCCTTTATGTTAATATTATTATTAAAGGGTTACACCCTGTTCACCAAGTTGTGAAATATTTCAAATCTCATTGGGAAGTTTTTCTTGTTTATTGGCCATGTCAAGTAGCCAAGTAAATTGTTTACTTCTCATTTGAACTTTTATTTAAAAATCCAAATTTCACAACCAGTTCAGATTTCCCAAGGGGTATTTACTTAAAGTGGAACTTTTATTTAGAAATACTTGATACATTACTTAATAAAAAGAAGTGAATTGTACAAATCAAAATTTCAGGATAAATTTGAGGTTCTCGTTATTTGAAAAAGAATTCCACAGATATTTATATAAAATCCAATTCCTAAAGGTACTGTAAATTCTAGAATTTACTGTAAAGGGGATTTATAGTTGGGGAAAAACAGAACAAGGCCATGGCAAAATAAAAATACATGGTTTTAATTATTATACTTTTTTCACCCAAGATTTGGTTTTCTATAGCATGCCAATATTTCTTCTGTAGGGGGTCAGCAATTTCATTAACAATTGGCAAACCCAATCCTATAAAGGCAACATTTCCAAATTATAAAGCAAATTGCTAGAGAAAAACAAAGCGATTGGTAAACTACTGGAGAGATTTGAAAAATAATTAATATTTGAACTGCTCCAAACTAAACTGTACATTATAATATTCAGGGGAATGGGTAGGAATTTGTGTTTTCAAGAATAGCATCCAGCGTCAGTATGGAAACTGAGAATGCCCTTGATTTTGCAATGCAGCTGATGTCTTTATTTAGTGTTATGAAAAAGCAGAGGATATAATCTAAATAGGTGCAAATTATTAGAGTAACTATTTAATTTACTACCTTGTCTCACAGAGCAATATCTCCTTAAACTTTAGTTGGTAACATTAAATGTTGAACACTGTTTTTCTGAATTTCCTGATTTTTTTTTTTTTGTCAGTCATAGGGCCTGAGTGCTGTCTTTGAGCTTCTTTTTGCTCAAGGCTAGCGCTCTCCTACTTTGAGCCACAGCACTATGTCCAGTGTTCTGGTGGTTAATTGGACAAAAGAGACGCATAGGTTTCCTGTCTGGTCTGGTGTTGAACTGTGATCCTCAAATTTCAGCCTCCTGAGTAGCTAGGATTATAGGCATGAGCCACTGGTGCCTGGCTGAATTCCTTGAATTTTAACAAGGTCATTTTTCAAAGCTTATGGGGGTAACAAATAAAATGTTAATACTTGTTCGTTTTTGTAATGCACATGTTATCTTCTTTAGGGGTTGGTGGTCTATGTCCCTTGTTCTCCTGCCTAAACCTATGGTTCTCTCCCTGATGAAAAATGATGGCTTTTGTGAACTTTGTGTGGCTACTGTAGATAATAAATGAGAAGGTAGAAGAAATGGATGGACTCTTCCCCAAGCAAGAAAAGCTGGTCCTCATGGTTTGGGCATCAATTTCAAGCCTGACAGGTAAAAAGAGGTCTTAGCATAACAATGAGGAGCTGTGACTATTGCTTAATATTTTAAGAAGCTAGCAGTAGCTATTTCTTTCTAGAACCTCCCTAATTGTGCAACAGAGGCAGAACACTCTTAACTTGCCTCTTCCTTCCTTAAAGGGGGGAGGTTAGGGGGGTAGGAATCAAAGCTAGAAGACGCACTAAAATAGGAATGCTTGACTTCTATCAGGGCTGGCAGGACAGCCACGGAACTGCTCATCCTCTTAAATCCTAAGCACAGACTACCAATGTCTGGGTAAAAGACTGAAATTAAGAGAAATGGCTGAAGACCAACCTGTGCTAGTTTTTAAGTTCTCGAACAATTGGAAGACAGGTTGGCAATTTCCTGATCATGGTCATCACAAAAGCCAATGATGGCAAATACACTCTAGTGTTTACACAAAGGAGTTAGAAACTTATGTCCTCTTAGAAACTTGTGTACAGATATTTGTAACCACTTTGGTTATATTGTCAAAACCTGGAAACAACTAAGATGTCCTTCAATAGGTGAATGGATAGATAAACTGTGTGTGTCTAAAGAATAGAATATTATTCACTGCTAAGCCTTGCTCGTGTAACTGTAACCCCTTTGTAACAGTATTTTCACAATGAAAAACTTAATTAAAAAATAACCTAAGAGGGACAGATGGTGAAAAAATACAGCAATGGTTCTCACTAGACACCTTGTTGAAAATGAACTATACAATTTGTGGGTGGGACAGGAAGGAAAAACTGGGAGAGTAAGAAGAAGGGGTGACATGGTTAGAAAAGAAATGTACTCATTATCTGACTTATGTAATTGTAACCCTTCTGTATATCACCTTTAGAATAGCAATTAAAAATAAAAACTTAAGAAAACTGTCTATGAAAAGACATAGGGAAAGGAAACTTGAAAAGCATATTACTAACTGAAAGAAGGCAATCTGAAAGGGCTACATGATGAATGAATCCAACTCGGTGATATTCAGGGAGAAAACAAAATAGAGACAGTGAATTGATTACTGATTGGCAATGATGGGGGGAGATGAGGAAAAGATGGCTAAGAAGAGCAGAGAAGATGCTTATTGAAGGATTAACCCCCACCCTATCATCCTAGATGCATAAGCATGTCGGGGGAAACCCCAGTTGTGTGTGGATGTGCTTGGTGCACAGGCAGGGTAATCCGACCTAACCCTGGCCTTAAACATTCCATTGTGGGCCAAATCAAAAGTCCCCACCTCCCCATCCTAATACTCTTTCCAATAATGTCTGTCTCCTTGCTCAGATCCCATAAACGTCTAACTCCAACTCTACCTCCTTGTACAACCTCCATTCCTGCAGGAAGGTTGCTGTGTCTAGATGACTTCAATAAACATTCTCAACCTGTTGAGACTGAACCCAGCCTTTTTCTTTTGCCTCCATTTTCCTAACACATATCATTGAATTAAATCATTGAGTGAAGGAGGTCATTAAGAAAGGAAACACTATGGTGACCCTTGAATTGTTCCTTCAAATATCTCTGCCTCAATTCAGACGAGAACACACAAACAAGTAATGGCAAAGCCCAGATTTATCAAGAGTACTTCTTCAATATCTGTATTAAAATGATAGAAGAAATTGGAGATAGAGTCTTAGAAACTTTAGTTCCATTGAAAAGAAAGAAAACTTACATACTCATCACCTTCGTTTATACTGGGTGTCATTTCTCCTCTCTTTGGTAATGAAAGTGGTGCTCTGAATGCTCAAAGATAATACAGAAATAGCAGAGCTGAAGTTGGAATGTTTGAATCTGCATGTTTTGAACATCTACATCTATATTAATACATATAGATATAGATCAATGTTTTTATATATAGATATAGATATAGATATATGTTCATAAACATTGATTGAAGACAACTAGGAAGTCTCACACATTTTAATTTTCAAACTGATGCTGTCTTCTTTGTTTTTATTGTCTCTAAGCAGTGCAAACAATGGAAAAAGTTCTCAGTTTGATTACCTAAAATAATATTGCACAGAGTACAATGTTGGCTCTTATTGCAAAACTTAGGAGCAATAATAGAATTGCAATATAGCTACAATGGGAACAATAGAATGAACTGGTAGAGGAACCTGGCCATTCTAGTTTGGAGATTTTTCTCTCTCATTGAACACATCCTTCTTTCTTATTGTTTCATCCATTCTCACACTCTAATCTGTCTACCATATTCAATAAGTAAACGTGCCGTAGGGGTATACTAAAGATTATGGAGATGGGAGGGAAGGGATGGTAGGGAAAAACAAGGGAGGAAGCAACAATGCTTGATAAGAAATGTACTCATTACCTTGCTCATATAATTGTAACCCCTCTGTATGGTATTTTCACAATAAAAAGACTTATTAAAAAAAGATTCTAAACATTGATGATCTGAAAATTGTATAAGTGGTTTTACCTCCATTTTCTCATGTTTACTTATTCAAGAAAGCTCACTTCTTTTACAGATGATAGTTCTTATTATACTGTAACTTGTTTTGCTGTACACACATGGAAAGGGTGTTATTTAACCAAACAGTGCCCTAACATGGGTTATGTTGTAAGCTTGTGATACCAGGCAGTACCGTTCATGCCTACCATAGTGTCCTGTTCATAATGGAATGCTCAGGAACTAGTGCATGAATGAATGAATGAGTGAATGAATATGAGAATTGTGAACAATTTTCATGACTAAAGGATCTGAATGCTTTGGGTTGTTTCTTTTTTTTGGGGGGGGGAGCATTCCTGGAGTACTTTAGATAATAACAATCAAATGACTTCTCTATCTCTCTTGAGTGTTCCACATCAAGGAGAATGAGATAAAAATACTCTTTGTGTAGTAAATTTTCTCTCAGGCTTCAGAGGTGATTTCAGTTACCAAGATAAACAAGGGTTTTTCATTCCCTACCAAGAGATACCACAGTTTATCTGATTTTCAAAACTCTGTTTCTAAAAGTAGCTATGCCAAACGGATCCAATTTGGAAGGTGTTTTGTTTATCTGCTACACTGATCAGTGACAGTCAGCAAAGCTCATATAAAAGAAGATGAGTATCCCTTATCTGGATGGAATTTAATTAAAAATAAACAAGAAGATGGCTACTATTTTAGGATGGCATAGCTTCTTACTGCAATTTAATTTCCTTTCAAGAAAAGATGATATAAAACCTCTTCAAATTCCAATGTATTTCAAACTCTACATTGCATTTTCATTCCCAAGAGTATTCTCTTCCCCTCCCCCTTGACCTTCATTTCTTTTCTGTCAAGTAGTTTGCTTCAACACATGAGTTCCATTAGCTGATTCAGTTACATCCTGCCCAGTATCTCTATCTAGTTAATTTTGACAACACCAAAAGCTGGAACTCTAAACCAACAATTCCAAAAATAGTTTCTTTGAAAACACAGATGCAATCGCAAATAGATTGGATTAAAAAGCTCTCTGGATAATGTCTTAGAAAGTTTCTTTAAAGAAAAAAAAATATAAGGAGCCAACTCACCATACCTGAGGTCTTAAGAAGTAAACCACAAAAATGCATTTATCTCCTTTGTTGTACTTAATGTAAATTCTTAGCATGGAGACTTCATTTGGGTCTGTATTTGGAGTGCATTTGCATTGGGCTGAAATGATAGATTCTCGAAGGACCTTTTCTCATTTCAGATCAACATACAAGTGATAAGTTATGAAAGTTTTCCATTACAGTAGGTTCAATGTAAGTTTGAGAAAATACATGGATTCTTTGTGCTTAATATAAAGACCATTTCTGGCACTTTCATTTCCTCTATGGTAGCAGACATTTACATTTATGGAGTTTTGTCATGTGACAGATGTGCTGGGCATTTAACCTGCAGTATTGTCTTTAGCCTTTTTTTCTTTTTTCTTTCTTTTTTTTGTGTGTATGTGTTCATCAAGGGGTTTGAACTCAGGACCTGGGTGATATCTCTGAGTATTTTTTGATCAAGACTAGCTATCACTCTATGACTTGAGCCATAGCTCCACTGTCTGGCTTAATTAGAGATGAGAATCTCATGGACTTTCTTGCCCAGACTGGTTCCACTACCATCCTCAGATCTTAGCCTCCTGATTAGTTAGGACTATACACATGCGCCATTGGTGCCCAGCTGGTCTTTTGTGTTGATTATAACCAAGATCAGAACTCATACCACAAAATAAAGAAGTAAGAATGGTATAATTGTAACATTATTTATGTCAAATATTAGTTTTTATAAGAGAAAATTTCTCATGTAAAGTAAATACAGAAGAGACTGCTGGGTATTCAACAAAACAGAATTATGTTCCAATCTCCCTTTCAGTCAGTTCAGTTTGTGCCTGAGCTCTGTGATATGGAGGAAGGAAAGGGAAGTGGTGTGGCCTATTTCAGGTTGGCCTTCCAGAACACTCATATGCTCAGTCTCTTTATTCTTTGCAATTCTACTGGTTAGAAGAAGATCAGAGTAAACTTAATACCTGTTGTGGAAGAGAGGCACACTGCTGAAGAGATAAAGTCCTTGAAAATTTATTTTAAAAACACTCAACAGAATCATACAAGCAAGAAACAAACCTCAATGTGTAGACTTGTTCAGGTGTGTGAGAAGCTCATTAGCCATAACTGGTAAAATTAAATGCACACATTTTCCAGGCACTCTAACAGTGTCTTTCTCTCTTTCTTTCTTTCTTTTCTCTCTTTCTCTCTTTCTTTCTTTCTTTTCTCTCTTTCTTTCTCTCTTTCTTTCTTTCTTTCTTTCTTTCTTTCTTTCTTTCTTTCTTTCTTTCTTTCTTTCTTTCTTTCTTTCTTTCTTTCTCTCTCTCTCTCTCTCTCTCTCTTCTTTCTTTCTTTCTTTCTTTCTTTCTTTCTTTCTTTCTTTCTTTCTTTCTTTCTTTCTTTCTTTCTTTCTTTCTTTCTTTTTGTTGGTTGTGGGGCTTGAACTCTGGGCCTGGGTGCTGTCCCTCCGCTCTTTAGCTCAAGGATAATGCTCTACCACTTGAGCCATAGTACCACCTCCGGTTTTCTGGTGGTTTACTGGATATAAGAGTCTCACAGACTTTCCTGCCCAGAATGGCTTTGAACCAGGATCCTTAGATCTCAGCCTCCTAAGTAGCTAGGATTTTAGGCATGAGCTACTGGCACCCGCTGTCAGTGTCATTTTTACCCTCTCATTTTAAATCGTTTCTCTTTGTAATATATTGCTCATGTTGTTTCCTTCCTTTGTATTATCATTGTCCTCCCCAAGGTCAGGTCTTTGCCTCTCTAATTTGAAGTATTAAAATATATGTCCTTCTAAGTCATTTCTGTGTCTTACATTCTTCTGATCCACTCCAACTTGCATTGTACCAGACACTAAACATTGCTTCATCATTTCATATTGGGAGTCACCCTCTTCAAAGATTTTCTATTGCCAAAAGGACAAACATTCAAAATCCTCAGTATGTAACTTATTTCCCAGAGCCTATTTACCTTTCCTTTGCTTCTCATTATTCTCTAACAGAATCCACTGGATACCACTACTGTTTTGTTCAAATGTCAGACTTTCTTATAACTACTTACCAGTTCACAGATTTCTCTTCCAGTGGTATTATTCTCCCTTTCTCACTTTTGAAATTCCTAACTATCATTCTCATTCCATCTTAAGCAGTCTTTCCCATGAGCAATAGCCTAGAAAGTATTCTTCCATCCAAAAAACTGTTATTGAATCAATGGTTTATATGGCTCATCATGTGTCTATAAAACACTTCATTGGGTTGTTACTTTTTCCTGGAGTGTGAAAGCAGGATTCAATATTCAAGGTAGGTCTTTTCTTCAATGATCGTTTGAGTATGTCTTCTATCCTTCGCCACAAACTCAGTGACCTGTGTTTTCAGCTCACAGCCATAGCCATTCCTTTGAGTCACACCCACTCTCAGCTTCTAAATTTGGAGAGAGGTTCTCACATCAGATCCAGATTTCATGTCTCTCTTAGGTAACCTAAATCTTTGAGTTCAGTGCAGGCTGCTTGTCTAAGATGCATTAGTTAATTTAGCATATTTCATTCCTGTCAGCATTAAAGAGATCCCTTCCTTTCTTCTGAAGCCAATATGTCCATTCTCTCTTCTTCAGCTCTCTCTAGGAGAATGCAAGCAAGGTTATGTGGAAACAGCAGAACTCTACCTAAGGAGATCTCTGTCCCAGAATAGTAGAAGTAAATCCTCACCATTAGGTGATAGATTGAGTTCTTGTTCTCCATCCCAATTCAATATTTAAGCCCTACTTTCTAGTTCAGTTGAAGGTTTTTTTAATTTTTTATTTTTTTTGTTATCATTAAGTAGCTCTACAAAGAAGTTCCCATTCTATCAGTTGAAGATTTGGGAGGTAATTATGTCATGAGAGTGGTAACTTCATGAATGGGACTAGTGTCCTTTATAAAGAGACCAGAGATGACTCTCTCTTCTGCAAGTTGAAGATATAGGAAGACTTTGGCTATCTAAAACTGGGAGTAGGTCCTCCCAATCTTTTAGGTCTTGATTTTTGACTTCCAATCTCCAGAACTGTGAAAAGTATACATGTATTGTTTAAGCCACCCATACTAAGACACTTATGCATATTTTATTTATCCATTTAGTTATTTACTTAAAATAAGTATAGTAGATCCCAAGGTGAATTTCCATCTCTTTCTGTAGAGGTAAATGCCCTTTCCTTTTTCTTTTCTTTCCTTTTTGTCTTTCATTGCTTTTATTCTTTTATTGACATATAGTGTATAATTGTATATTTTTTCAACTAACTTTTCTTGAATAAAATAGAAAGAAATCTCATATTCACAGAGCATTTAACCCTTATACACACAAACTCATTTAAATGTCATCTTTAGCATTTACTTGCTACTTGTTATGATTTTGCATGGGACATGCATACCAATTGTTTGGAGTGTGTTCTAGTTATGGTTATGTCATTTAAAATGTGAGGTCTGTAGCTTTATCATAGCTGTCCACAAGAAATGCTTTTAGGTTTCTAACTCCTTGTTGACAGAACCCTGAAGTTGTTTGGCAAAATAAGTGTCAAACTCAGACAAGGTATCCCCATTTCTGAGACCCATCATAGGAGCTCATCATTTTTCTTTTCCAACTTATCATTTGGTTAGAGATGGTAACATAGTTCTAGAAATCTGCTAAACATTTCTGAAAATGGTTTTGATTTGCTGGTAAAAAAAGAGTAGACATGTTGCTTGCCTTTCTTTTCCTTTTGGATTACTTTGGATGGGCGGTGAAAATCCTGAACCCTAGTACTCATTTTGCAATGTGAGCAATCAGTAAGGTAAGATAACAATAATTATAGAAGCATCAACCATTATGCCACGTAGCTATCTACGTCAGATTTACTTATTTTGAAGTATCTCTTGAAGATCATTTACATCTTACTGGTTAATATACACCCCATGAATTCTTCTTGTAAGATGAAGATCACAATCCCACTTTGTTGATGAGAGGACAGGGGCTTAGAATATTTAATACCACAGTTAATGCTGTTTTTATTTTTATCAGTTAGGAACAAACTGATACATCTGGTATACTCACTGAACAAATTGCTATTAACATACAACCCCTGGAAGCACAGGTTATAAAATCTAGATGTAGTATAAGGTTTCATCACAGGCAAACAAAAACTAGTTCAAAATTTCCATCCTCGGGCTGGGAAGGTGGCTCAGTGGTAGAGCGCTTGCCTTGCATGCTTGAGGCCCTGGGTTCGATTCCTCAGCACCACATAAGCAAAAAGAAAAAAGCCGGAAGTGGCACTGTGGCTCAAGTGGTAGAGCGCTAGCCTTGAGCTAAAGAGCTGAGGGACAGCGCCCAGGCCCAGAGTTCAGGCCCCACAACTGGACTAAAAAAAAAAAAAAAAAAAAAAAAAAAAAAATTAAAAAAAATTTCCATCCTCTCCATCTTTCTTCCTTCCCCCTTTTTCTCCTCATTTAAAGAAAAAACTAAATGGGACCAGATGCTGGGTGGCTCATTCATATAATCCTAACAACTTAGAAAGCAGAGATCTGAAAATTGCAGTTCAAAGCCAGCCTGAGGAAAGAAAGTACACGAGACTCATATCTCCAATTAACTAACCAAAAGCCGAAAGTGGACTATGGCTCAAGGTTTGACATAATTTAGGGCTAGCACTTAAGCAAAAACCTCAGGGACAGCTCCCAGGGTGAGTTCAAGTCTCAGGATCAGCTCACACACATACACCCTTAAATGGTAATTTAAGCTATATTCCTTTAAAAAGAATTTGTATTCTTTCTCAATGCAAACAGAGTCTTGTCAGAATACAAAGTCATACAATGGTGTTTCAGGGTTAAATTTACTAATTTTTGGAGCGACATACAGCTAACTTGAATTAACAAAAGCAACTGACTCTTGACTACAGAGAAACATTCCAACCACAGAGACAAGCTTGCTTCAGTCTAGTGCAGCGCATTTTCTAAACATTTGTGCCAAGTACAATGGATCAAATTTTGGTATCAGTTTCAAAGCTTCCCTTTCATGCATAAGAGACAAACTGTCACTTAAATTTTTAGCAAATTGAAATCAGTTAAGGGCTCTGAGCCATTACCCACAGAAAATGGTTTGTGTAATACCAACTCATGTCCCCCTTCTAAAAGGTGGATATTTGCTTCTGTACTCTTTTAAGAAAACAGACTTCTCAAATCCCAAGCTTATTGGGTTGCACCTGGCACCTGAAGCTGGGTCGTGACAGAACTGGCCAGTGTCTGCTGCTAGAGGACCTTCAGGAAAAAGTAGACTTCCAATGCATTCCAACTTTCAGCTCCTTAATCCAGCAGTCCAAACACCTTTGACTACCTTGAATGTGGCCTTGCTGAGTGCTTCCATATTTAGTGGTTATTAGAAAGGATTGTTGCAAGTGACCTATAACGAGGAAGGAGTCAGGGTTGGCTCTGAACCTCCTTAGAGGTCCTGTAATGAACTGGCCTCCGAAGGTCTTTGATGCTGTCCTTGCCCTGAAATACTGTATATGAGCTTTCCGCTGTCATTTCCTCTGTACTTTGCTAGCACAGCATGAAGTCTGCTATTAGAAACAAGGTTTATTGCTGCCTTGCAAACATTTATTGGGTAATATCTAAAACATGGTGTCAAGTTAAAGTAATGTGCTGTTCCAGAAACCTTTTTGAGAATTTTAGTGTTTCAGAAAAATGGCCCTTTGAGCATTGTTCTGTTTCAGAAGTGAAAAGTAGTGATTTGTGTGTGTGTATGTGTGTATGTGTGCATATACACACATAAAATATGCTCACATATCTAGTGATTATGTGGTAGAGACCATTTTTCTTTCAAGAGAAATATTTATTTCTATAATAGATGATTCTCAGACTAGGTGCCTGACAGAGCAAGTATCTAAATTTGCCCCTTGCAGACATTCTCTGGCCATATTTCTACTAGGTCATCGACAATGCACATTTGAATTCTTCTGGGTATTTAGTAGGTTTATATCCACCCAGCCAAGTTCAAGCTTTTCTAGTTTAAAACAAATAGTTCAATATAGCCTCTATGCAGATTTTCTTTCATGTGGCAAAATGGGAAAAGAATTCACCTCAAAGGCAGGAGTCATGGCTCAAATAGCAGAGCATTTGCAAGATACTGAGTTCAAACCCAGTGCCATCAAACTAAATTAAACAACTAAACAAAAGGGAATGTTAGAGAACTCACTTTCAATCCTTTCTGTGGAAATGGGTACAGTGATACCTGATGGGCTGCACAAATTCTCTCTGCCTCCTCCATAATATGTGGCAAGTGGTCCAGGTCAGGTGTTACTAAAAAAGTGTTTTTGAATTAAATAGATGATAATTAAGCTGATAAAAGAATAGCAGAAATAAAATGACAATCTGTACATCTTTTTTTTCTATTTAAGGTACCAAGATTTTGGCAAATTGGCAGTTGTTTATCATCATCAATTTATAAATTACCATAAGAGAAGAAATGGCAAAAGACCTAAAGCTATGAGGAGACTTCAGCTGAATTGGGTGGAAATGGACAGGTGATAAATTGCTTGTCATTCCAGTCCCTGGACAATCCTCTGCTTCACTGTAATTCTCCAGTTGGACTATTCAATGTAGTGGAAACTGCATAGTGCTGTAACCTCTTTGCCTTTCCCACCCCATCCTCTCCTACCCTTAAGCTCTGTGTCTCAGCCCCATCGATCTCCTTTCTCCTCTTCCTTCCTTCCCCTCCTGTTTTCTTATGCTAGATTCTGAGCTTTCTTTCAGGTCCTAACTCCCAGCTTTGGTTTCCATGTCTTTTAATATAAATGTGTTGCTATACTGTCCTTTGCTTTTTTTTTTTTCAGTGTCAGCACATCATCAAAACTGCAGGAGAGTTTGTTACATACATTATTCTATACTCTCAACCAGTTAATCTTCGTGTTTTCCTCCGGTTCTGAGAAAAAAGCCAAAAGATAGCCATATACAGGCCAGGAAGATAGCCCTCACCAGAAACGAGCTGCACTCTCTTCTTGACCTTGGACTTTTCTGTCCCTAGACTGGGAAGAAATACATTTCCACTGTTTAAGCCCCCCAGTTTAAGGTATTTTGTTATGGCAGCCCAAAATGACTAATATATATGACAGAGTCAGAAGCATCATTGAATAAGCTGATGAGTTACTTCCCAGGTTTCTCTCAGTATCATAACTGCGATGACTCATAGTCACAAGTCTCAAAGTCATTCCTACACCCAAGGATTCTGTTTTTCTAGTTTGCATGACCCTAGAGACGTCAATCCCTGTTGTTCTTTTTTTTTTCCCCTTGAGTTCCAGTTACCCTTTGTGTAAAGTAAGCAATAGAAGTGTCAGTTAGGAAAAAGTAATTTCAGGGAACACCTAGTTCCTCTGGCCATATTCCTCTTTCTTAGGTTTTCTTTCTGAGTAGTTGTTTCACAATTAGATGAGATTAATATGGGTTAACTGCCTAGATTAATTGTATTCAGATGGCATTAATAGGCATCTAGAAGCAGAAAACTTCTCTTTCATTACGTTTTAATTTTACCAAATAATACAGACCAAACATTAAAAATATTGTAAGTATTTCTGTTACCTTTTTCCATTAGTTCTTGCTAGAGTCTTCCTTTACAGGGTAAGGTGAAAGTTAAGAGAACTCAATTATTTTCAAAACCATTTTAATGGACACTTACTCACCCTAAGTTAACTTTCTGGTCCAAGACCTAATGATTGATTGACTTTAATATGTCTGAAACTTTTAAACTTTTTTTTTATGTAGACGTTTATCTTGAGAGAAAGTAAAATTATTAAAAAATTTGTGTTTAGAAAGACTAGCTCTGCCTTCAAATGTGGTGCTGAAAGCTAATAGTTAATTTTTATTTGATGTGGGGGCAATTTACTTTTGTTTGGATACATAAGTCTCAATTCAGCAGAACTAACTACACTAAAACTCAAAGGAAAAAAATTTAAAGATGATTTTGATAGCCATGGCATCATTATATAAAATGTTGGCATTTCATATTTTCCAAATAGATACTTGGAAATAACAGAATACAAATAAAATGGTTAAAATTAATCCAATCCTTTATTTTTCTTTCCATTTTTTCCTAACCAAGTTTTTTTATTTCCAGCTTTTAGTTTGCATAATAATATATGATGAATTATGCATGAAAGGCCCATTTCTCTGAGAAATAATCCCCTTTGTGCAATGGGAGTCCAAGTTCTAGTGCAACATGCTTATATAATCATGCAAGCTTTTCCTTATTGCTGAACAATGGAGCACCCTGGGCATCTGTAGAATACGTAGAGATCACTGGTCACCAGAGGGTTGAAATCATAAATCACTCTACTCAAATTCATCCTTATTCCTGGAGAAAAATAACTCCAAGTATCTATCCTACTGGCCATTTTACAAGTGATAATATCTTGATATAATAAAACTGCATATTATACATTTTGCTACCTATTATTTATTTAATTACTTTGAATTAAACACATGGGCTGGAACAATGAACTTTAAAATATTTTGTTGGTGTGCCTTCTAAAAGAATTTTGAAAAGCTATGAATCCTTTTATAACATTCATTTGATATATAAAATGTCCTATAATTTGAATTATTTGCCAAAGATATAACTCTAATTTGGGATATTATTATTTTAATGTAATTATACACAATTGGTCACAAAATCTGAAATGCATTTTCAAAATAAATATTAAATATAAAAAGGAATCAGCTGGGTGATGGTGGCTTTTGCTTCTAATACTAGCTACTCAGGAGGCTGAGATCAGAGGATTGAGGTTCAATCCAGCTGGGACAGGAAAGTTTATGAGACTCTTATTTCTAGTTAATTACAAAAAAGCCAGAAGTGGAGCTGTGGCTCAAGTGGTAGAGTACTAGCCTTAAGCACAAAAGCTCAAGGACAGTGCCCAGGCTGGTTATGAGTTCAAGCCCCAGGATATGCACAAAAAGAAAGAGAGAAAAACAGAAAGAGTGAAAGAGAGAAAAAAAGAAAAGAAAAAACAATAGTAGGAATCTATTGCTGAAGACTTCATTGATTAGGAAACGAAAGAACAGGAGAATAAAGTGAATTAACTAAATCAAGTTATAAATGAGACCATAAGGATATTGTAACCTAATTGGTAGTCCATTATTGTTTTTGTTTGTTTGTTTTGGTTGTGGGGCCTGGGCTCTGTCCCTGAGCATTTTTTTTTTTTTTTTTTGCTCAAGGCCAGTGTTCTACTACTTTGAGCCACAATTCCACTTCCAGTTTTCAGGTGGTTAATCAAAGATAAAAGTCTCACTAACTTTTCCACCCTGGCTGGCTTCAGACCACAATCCTCAAATTTTAGCTTTCTGAGTAGCTAGGATTACCGAAGTGAGCCAGTGTAGGGGCCAGTTCTACGCAGTCCTGGCTTTCTGTACTAGAAACAGTTGCTATCAGTTTCACTGTGGACATTCTTAATATATAACTGACGCTGGCACAACATAGTGAACCTCAGTTATTTATAGCTGCTTACTCTTTGCTGTTAATATACCTTTTTATAGCTGCTTACTCTTTGCTGTTAATATACCTTTTTAGCATAAGGACTATTGTAATCTGATTCTTTTTGGCAACAGCCACACAAAAGAAGCTCTAGAAACTGGAGTGGAGTTTCTATTTTTGTAGGCCTAATTAGGTTCATTGACCTTTTGTTACAATTCTTGGAACTTATTTGGATCCCTCTGCTTGTATACTCCTCTGCTGAGTCTCACCAGGATGAATCTTTAGTAAGCATCTCTTCTGACATAGCTTGCACTCTCTTTGGGCTCCTAATTTGCTTACATCATTGGTGTGCATCATCTTAAGGGGAGCTGGTTAGGATTTCATCATGGGAACCCTGTAGTTGTATTTTGCCTTGTCTCTCTCAAGTGTGTGCTCATCAGCCATGGACAAGCTATTTTATAGTATTCGTACATCTGCCCAGCAAGAGAGATGGCTAGCAAAAATTTTCCCTATAGGCTGAGTTTTGACTTTTTTTTTTAATTTAACAAGCTCAATTTGAAGATGGACGATCAGCAACACAGTTCCCAACTGTGGTTCTCTTGCGAAAGAGGAGAATGGAATTTTAGAGGAAAGACCAGGAGTTTTAGTTTTCTAGGCCTACCTGTCTATTTATTGGTGCTAATTTCCCCAAATACATTTACTGCTTGCAAAGTTTGGCTTCTCCTGGTAGCCCAAAAATAAGGGGCATAATGGCCCAGTGGTAGAAAATGTCAAGTTTTTGAAGCATGGGGAAATAGGAGGAGAAAATAAAAGATTAAAGAAAGGGGGGAAACCCCTCCACCATTCACATTAAACTTGAATGATTGGGCAAAGTAGGCTAGCTAGTGAAATGATTTAGCTTCTGAAAACAGAGGTGTCTGTTCTCATTTTAATTACTCAATGGACAGGCTAAAGTGGGTAGCTTTCTTGAAGTACAGTAATGAAAGAAAACATGCATTGCCTGACTTTTATGAAAGCAGGGATCAAGTGAAATAAAGTAGGAAATGAGGCACTAGATCAATGCTTGGCTTCATCACGACTTTCTGAGGAAATACAAATTGGCAATAATAATATTTGTATAATACTTATAGTTTATAAGTTATTTTCACACATGAGATTTCATTGTATCAATTTACTTATTTATGTTAAAATATCCTTTAATGGCTTACTAGGCCCCAGGTCTAGACACAAAAATGACTAATACAGTCCGTCCTCTCAGAGCTTATATTATATTGCATATATTTAGCTCCTTTTGGTTTCCAAGTCCATTGAAATTCAGATTTTCTCCCAAGAAAGCACATCTCCATGTAAATAGAACTTGCTCATGACTATGCATGGTCCATGGACAGTCTCTTACCTCCACCAAACCAAGCCTAGGCATGAGAGGTTGTGGATTTGCTCTTAGCACTTATGAGCACCCTGTATTCTATGTATAGCAGGCATTATCATGATCAATATTTTAATAGAATAAACCAAAGTTCATCCGGTTTAAGCTATGTTTCCTAACAATTCTATTTTCAATTTTGAATTGTGAAGGTCAGATATACTCCTGGTATAAAACAAAGTGAGCTCAGAATGATGCTAAAATACCAGTTGGCATCCCTTCCCTTTTACGTTGCTAATGTGTAAGCATTATTTATATTTTTCTCTGTTATTGCCTTTGGAAGCTGTGTGTACAAATGTGGATATACACTATTCAATGTTCTGAGTTCGATTCATTCACTTAATTATTTTTCTATTTTGAAAAAGATAGACCCATCACATTCTTTTTCATAGATGTGCCATGATTTTAGTCCCCCATTAAGAAAACATTAAAACTGGATGTTATGCTGTTTTTAAATACATGTTCTTTTCCTTCCACTAGAAACAGAATCAAAACTAGTTGCTCTGCAGAGAAACAGATACCTGTTCCAGCCCTGCCTCAAACCCCAATAACCAAGTATGGTGCTGTTCTTTCACTATCCCAGTGGTATTTTTCCAATGGGAAGTAACGTGCATTGTCCAAATCGCTGCTTCCACACCTTTTTAACTCACCTGCAAATAGGCAAGTTTTAAACTTGGTCGATGTAATGTCAGAATTTTAAACCAGTCTGCAGTGTCCATTTCTAGAAATGCCTAGCTCTCTATTTATGGAAGTCTTTTGGTGCATGTGGCAAGAAACAAATTTGGCCAGCTTCCGTGAAAAGAAGGAATTTATTGGTAGGATCATATCTGTCAGCAATCCTGGAAGTAAATGGACTGTAGGCCTGAGTTCTTTGGCAGAGTACTGCCATTAATGTAACTCACCTCAAAAAACTTTTAGTCTTCTTATCTCCTAGCTCTGAAATTTTCCTTTTTGGTGGAAAGATTTGTTGTTGATCTGGAGCTTCCTTTTGGAGTAATTCTGGCCAGAGGATGTTAGCATTTTGTCCTAATACTGACTGCCCTGTTTTAACTCTTGAATTGATGATGTATGAATCAATACTTAGAAAAACAAGGGTCCAGGAACACAAAGAACAAATGTTCCTTATACGATAAGTGCATAGCAGAGGTTTACAGAGACTCACAATGGCTTAGGGCCATCATCCCAACTAAGAAGGTAATAATTCTCATCTCAGTTCTAACACCTTGTTGTAAAATCCAGTGAAGGATTGGGTATTCATTTCTTATTTGTACAAGCTTTTGTGACTGTCAGTGATGAGGTCCAAGAAAGGTCCTAACTAGCTACCAATTGGATGGACACTAAAGCTTCCTTATCCGTAAGTCTATAAAGAAACAAGTATGTTGATGTTTCATTAGTTGGCTGCTGGTTTTCTCAAGATCAGCATGACCTCTGTAATAATATGCATATATTGATACATTTGTTTTATTATGTTATTGACTCTACTCAGACTTAAAAATAATAACAAATGGAGGTAATGAAAGCAGTAGGCTGGAAAGTAGGAATTTTGCAAAGATATGAACCTACTAGATGTTTGTGAAAATAAGTTAGTTATATTTAAACAAAAGAAAGTTACAACATCAGAATTGTGACATTGAATACTACCTTACTTTGTTCATAGCTATTCAGGATCTTGGGCACAATTATAGACAATGTCTAAAGCAAATCACAAAGCAGCTAGAAATAATTAGGTGAGAGAATTTGTTTTGAAATCTCAAGCTAGAAATTGGCATCGAAAATGTTCTATATACAACTCTTGGGAAAGAAACATGGTTTGGTACAGGGGCTAAATAACACTTGATACCTATCTATGTGAACATTTCCATGTTCCTTCACTAATCAAAATGATAAGGCAAATAAAATGTAGTATTGAAAATGGTCAGGCTTTCATATCTCTGCCTAGGGGTTAAAACTGTCTTTCAATTCAATTGTGTTTAGAAACCATAATTTGGCCCAGATTTTATAACAACATGCATACTCTTGAGCCATAAATGGATCTCAATGATGTATCAATTAAGTAAAGTTCATAATTCCCTGTCAATCAATCACTGGCTTTTTAAAGATAGAAATGTGGCTTTTTAGATGATAATTGAAGGGTGAGCAATTTTTACTACTCTGGTAAGGGAAAGGAAGACCAATTTGTACCCAGGTCACAGATGAAGTGACATCTAAATATCTAGCGCATTAACTCAGAGAAGACATCCTTCCATAAAAAGCCTACTCTCTGACCACTAAGAGGAATGTTGAAAAACTGGATTGATGTTCACAGCGTGAAAGTGCTAACAATAGTTGGCATGTTTTGAATAGCTGAGTGCATAATCCATGGTACCATAAGAAATAACAAGCCACAAAAGAGTTAAAGGGGGAAAAAACAATTAGAGATGTTTTGAATAAAAAGAAAAACACAGCTTTGCCCTCTACTACTGGTGTTACATTTCCAGCCCTTTTTGTTTTATATTATTTTTCAGTCAGGGTCTCCTATGTTTTGACTGGGGTACTTCTTTTACTTAAGCCTCTCATGTAAATCAGATCATAGACATGTGTCACCACATCTGGCTTGTTTGCTGAGATGGAGCTTTCAATAACTTTTTGCTTAATTTAGCATTGAACCAGGATCTCCTTGATCCCTACTTCCTGAGTAGCTGGGATTACAGGTGTGAGACATTGCATGGTTTCTCACTATTTTTTTAAATGGTAATTTCATTTATGATCTGATCTTCCAGAAGAATTTGAGGTGAACAGAATTTTCCTGGATAGCTTTTGGAGTATTTACGTCTTTGAATCCTCATCAACAGCCTGTGCAGTTTGTTGACAAAACTGGATCCCGGAAATCATATTTATTCCATAAGACAACGTGTCCAGCCATGACTGACTGAAATTAAGAACTCCACTAGTCTAGACCCATGCAGACGATCATTCTTCTCTCTCTTATAGTTTGGAATTGAGATGGAGAATATTAGACTCTACTAATCCTTTGAAGTAAAACTATATAAGATCACCTATGTAATATGCAAGTAGAAACAGAAGAATAAGTCTAGGAATACCTGAACAAAAGAGAAGCATGAAGAGAAACAAATGATATGTGTGTGTGTGTGTGTATGTGTGTGTGTGTGTGTGTGTGTGTGTGTGTGTGTGTGTATGTGTGTATGTAAGAAAGAGAAAAAAAAGAGGAGAGAGTGGAGGAGAATGGAAAGAAGTAGTGAGGAAGAGAGGGAGGAAAGAGAGAAGAAAGGGAGAAAGAGAGAATGTGATTGCTAATGATATTTCTTATTTTTTTCCAGTCCTTTTCTTTGTCCCCATCCATACTTACTGCCCTTAGAATCTCTAGAAAGTCTAAACTCCTAACAGTCATTTTCCTCTTTTATTGTGTGATCCATATGAGGAAGCAATTTATTTATTTACCCAATAATGGATGGATATGTTCAGGACATAGCATTATGTTCTAAGTAAAAGCGAATAATGAGGCAGACATATCATGAAATGGCTGTGATGATTTGATAAAGACAGGAATGCATGTCTTTGATGAGCAGAGGGTGTACAACGTTTGTGGTGAGCATGGTACTCGCACATGACAAAGTCTAGAGATACTGAGGCAAGCTTTTCATGGAGAGTGATGCTTGATCTAAGACTGAGGGAAGAAACAATTCTGGAAAAGACAAATTTCACTTGTGTGTGAGTTAGAAACCAGCCAATGTCACTTCCTAATTATAATTGCCAAGAAAAAGACAAAGCACTTTTCCACTGGGTAATTTGTACAGCTGATAGAACAAAGAAATCCAAAAGTCGAAATGTCATTTAATGTGGAGGTGAAGGGGCTGGAGGTACAGATTGCATGCATGAAGTCTTAGGTTCCTTTTTAGCATGGAAACTAAAACAAAACCAAAAATAAAGTGAAATCCAGTGAAAAGCAATAGATCTATTTCCTCCTCTGTTTTCTGCATTCATGATTTGCAGTATCTAAACATATCCTCCAAAGTTAAAGTAACCTGTCAGGTGTTTATGACAACCTAACTCAGTAAAAAAAAAAAAACAATCTGGCTGCGAAAAAATAGAAAACTGAAGCTTGCCACATGGGATATTGAGCATGAATTAGATAGATTTCATCTTTAGGGGCTCTGGCTTCAACTTGATTAATCAGCTAATCAAAAGTCTTTGTTTAATTTTAATTTCCTTATCAACTCCAAGTAAGACCTTTCAGAGCCCACCATCTGTGTAAACACAGCAGTCGTAGGTGAGGGGTGGCAGACCTCTCTGTGTGCCACTTGCCGGTTCATTTCTTTCCTTTTAATTATGGCTCAGCTCTAGGACACATGTGCAGAACAATTTTCTACCCAGATTGTATTTTAATAGGAAAAGAGATTGACAGTTTTAAATACTAATTAGCTCAGTAAATGTAGGGAAAGAGCGTTCCAGGCAAGAATAGTTACATAAAGGCCCCAAGGCATGAAGGAATATAAAAAGTTGTTATATTTGGACACAGGAGCATGAGAGGGAAGAGAGAGACTCTAGAGATAAGCAGGGACTTAGGGATGGAAGGCCTTTAAGCTAGAAAAAAAGAAAATTGATCATAAAAGTCACCAAAAGGTTTTAAAGTAGAGCAATAGTTTGATTAGAGCTAAATTTTACAAGAGAAGATAAGAGGAAGTGAATCTATTTATCACCTATCCACCCATCAATCATCTAATATTGGTTAGAAAATGATGGCATTAATTTGTTTGACATGAGGCACGCTACAGATAATGATTAAAATAGTCAAGGGAATGGATTCTAGGTAGAATTCATTGGCATGATGATTGATATAGTCCCAAAAGAGAAGAAAATTCTAAGGCAGGAATATCTTTATCAGTGGAGTCATTTGCTTTGATTAGAGATACAGAGAAGCAGAGGAAGTTTGGGTTGATTTCATTCTTATTGATGGTTGAGCTTGGAGATCATAAGAAGTCTCTAGAATAAGAGACGCAGTCAGCAGCTCTGATGCTATGAAAAGAAAATGTGAGTCAAGAAATTGTAAATGTGAGCTGGTGGCTTATGCCTGCAATCCTAGCGACTCAGGAGGCTGAGGTCTGAGGATTGTGGTTTGAAGCCAGCCTGGGCAGAAAAGTCCCCAGGAGAATCTCGTCTCTGATTACCCACTCAAAAACCGGAAGTGGTTTAAGTGGTAAAGTGCTAGCTGTGAGCACCAAGAGGCTCAAAGACAGTGCCCAGGCCCTGATTTCAAACCTCAGGATCTACAAAAAAGAAAAAAAAAGCTATTGTAAATGTCATCATCATTTGTGTGCAAGTGGAATGTGCACCATTGGTAGAAATCATTAATATTTCTTAACACTATACAAAGGTTGAAGAGATTATGCCTGAGAGGAAATTCTCGGCTGACTGAAGGTTTAAAGGTCAGAATCAGAGAAAGATAACAAAGATATATAAAAGGAAATAGCCAAATAGCCAAAGAGAGAGAGAGAGAGAGAGAGAGGCTGACAGACAAAGACAGAGAGACAGAGACAGAGTCAACTGGAAAGAGATGAGGGGGGGAACCTTTGGGAGAAAAATATTTTAGAAGACAATTACAAAATAATTCTTGCCATTTTTGGAGGAGTGTCCAATACCTTTTCAAATGGTCATGATATTGATCATGATAGATCAGCCAACAGTCAGTGAGACAGCTGGATTTCTAGCAATTGGTGTAAGAATATAGGTCTGCTCCACACTAAAGCTACCAGCACAACTATGTTTGTTGCAGCATTATTTACCATAGCTAACCAGATGCCCCTCAGTAGATGAATGGATCATGAAAATGTGGTATATATACACAATGGAATTCTATGCCTCCATCAGAAAGAATGACATTGCCCCATTTGTTAGGAAATGGAAAAACTTGGCAAAAATTATATTAAGTGAAGTAAGCCAGGCCCAAAGAAACATAGGTCCCATGGTTTCCCTTATTTGCAATATCTAGTATATGTATGAGTCAAACAGAAAAGGTCAGATAATGTGATGTCAGGAAAATGAACCCTTAGATATGTATTTTAATGTTTTTTTTTCTTTCATGCATGTGTTTCTAATGCATCTATAAGATTATCTCTTTGTTGCTTTGTATGTCCCTCCCCCATAGTATAACCCCTGCTTTCACTATATTTGATGTCAGTATAACTTGTGGAGGAGATGGGGAAAAACCAGTTGTTTAAGGATACAGGTGGACCTGTTGCAACAATGAGAAGTACAAGTTGTCATGTCCAAAATGAGCTTTACAACGTCGGTGCGGGGGGGGGGGGGGAGGGAGGGGGAAGGAGAAGGATAGGGATTGGGGGGGAGGGGGGAGGCTGGGAAGTGATGTTAAGGGTAAACAAAGGAGGAGGCTGCAGTGCTTGGTAAGAAATGTACGCATTATCCTGCCCATGCAATTGTAACCCCTCTGTACAGTATGTTCACAAATAAAATTAAATTAAATTAAAAAAAAAAGAATATAGGTCTGCTTTCTGTTTGGGAAGAACTCTTTCATCTCCATAATATTGAATGGTCATCGTGTATTGATTCTAGACAAAAAAAATCTGCCAGATAGTAAAAAGGCATAACACTTCAGAATAATGGCAATGTGAAGATTGGCAGAGGAGGAAGTCATACAATTTTATTTCCCACTGGAGATAGAGAAGCTGATGCCCAGGAAGCCCTGATGTACCCTCATTGTAGTCCATTGAGCAAGTGACAAGACTGGTTTACTCATCTTTCCAGTTCAGAAAATCATATGCTTAGAGAGACCCTGGCCACTAGAGGGCTCTAATCACATAGGTGACAGTTTAGAGATCCTAATGCCTACAACCCTGCATTTCAAAGGCTATCTGTGAAATGAGTATATTTCTATATAATTCAGTCATACAATTGAGTTAGTGTTAGAAACACTAAGCAAAATAATAAAAAAGTAATTGTTCCTCTCCCTGCTTGGAAATCTTTTCCCAATTGTATATAACTTACACAGGTTGGCGATTTGCTAAATTCTTTTTTTTTTTTTTTGTATTGAGAAAATACTGTACAGAGGGGTTACAATTACATGAGCAAGATAATGAGTATATTTCTTATCAAGCATTGTAGCCTCCTCCTTTGTTTCCCCTTCCCATCCCTTCCTTCCCCTCCCCCCCACCCAAAGCTCCTCTCCCACCCACCACCAAAGTTGTAAAGTTCGTTTTTGACATAAGATTGTTGCAATGGGTCCACCTGTATCCCTATTTAAACGATTTGTTTTTTCCTTCCCCTCCACAAATTATACCAACATCAAATACAGTGAAAGCAGGGGTTATACTGTGGGGGAGGGACATACAAAGCAACAATTTGCTAAATTCTTAATTATAATTTAATTTTTCATTTTGAAGTCCTGGGCTTGAACTTAGGGCCTGGGCACTGTCCCTAAACCTCTTTGTGCTCAAGGCTAGCATTCTATCATTTGAGCCACAATGCAACTTCTATCTTTTTCTAAGTAGTTTATTGGAGATAAGAGTCTCACAGATATTTTTGCCAGGGGCTGGCTCTGAACCGTGATCTTCAGATCTCAACCTCTTGAGTAGCTAGTATTACAGGCATGAGCCATGGGCACCTGGCTTGCAAAAGTCTGTTAGCAAATTAGAATGGGCAATTATCTCTCAACTCTGTTTGTCTTTATCTTACCATCTTGTTCCTTCAAATGATTGCAGCCTTTTTCATTCTGCACAATACTTTCAGAGAGAGAAAACAAGAGCTTAAACCAAAACAAAGTATGGAAACTATTTTTTCTCACCTCTGCCCTATTGGCCCCCAATTTACACGTTTTAGTAATTTTTCTCTAACCCACAGAGATATCATGTGAAGTTATTTTCAGGGTCCCAAGTGAAGACTTGTGGAGTGTAACTTTGCAAAGTTTGCTTCAAATTCCTTAATGGTTGGCTACAGTTTCTAAGATCCTAGATTTTGCAAGCTAGCAAACATTTCTTCAGTGGCCTTGGGACTCAAATTCAGTTATAGGATTGGAAGACTGTTGGAGACAAGCTTGTAAGTTTCACCTGTTCAATCCATCTGTGAGACAGGCCTACTAGAGAGATGTCAGGGGGTTCCTGGGTATGGCAGTTATTTCTTTGGGTACGGGTATTTCTTTGCTCCGAGAAAAGTGGATTCCCCTCAGGATGGCTAGGAACAGAAGACAAGGAACAGAAAAATCCTGTAAGGATGTTGGGGAAAAAGAATGCTTCCACACTGTTGGTGGGAATGTAAATTAGTATAGCCACTAAGGAAATCAGCATGAAAGTTCCTCAAAAACTAGAAGTAGAGCTTCAACATGATCCTGTGATATGACTCTTGGGCATATATCTGGAGAAATTTAAGACCGCATACAATAGAGACTACCTGTACATATATATTTATTGCAGCACTTTTAATAATAGCTAAGTTATATAATCAGTTCAGGTCCTCATCAACCTAGTGAGAGGTTAAAGAAAACATTCTATTTTGTACACACATGCACACACACACACACTGGAGTATTTTTTTTTAGGTACAAAAAGAATGATACTATGCCATTTGAGAAAAATGGATAAAATTAGATTCAGGAAGACATATTGTATATTTCTTCTCATATGTGGTATGTAGATAATTTTAAAGACATGAAAATAGAAGAGCGGGCAATTTGAGGGAGACAGGTGAACAGTGGGAAGCAGGTAGGGATAAGAAAGGGTGATGGGAGCCAGGTATTAGAATCTGACTTATTTGAGAGTCTGAAAATGGGAGGATTAATGTTTCAGATTCAAAAAAAGTCTCTGAGATTCATGTTAATGGAAGAAGCTGGGAATGGTGATACACATCTGTATCTCTGTTACGATGGCAAAACCTAGAATAAGTGGACCCCAGTCCTGAGTAGGAAGCGAGAATACATCTCAAAATATAACCAGTGTAAAAAGGTTGTTCAATGGTAAAGTGCTGTGCTTAGCAAGCTTGAGGCCTTGAGTCCAAACCTTACTACCATTGGGGGTGGGGAGAGAGAGAGAGAATGAGAGAGAGAGAGAGAGAGAGAGAGAGAGAGAGAGAGAGAGAGAGAGAGAGAGAGAGAGAGAGAGAGAGAGAGAGCAAGCAAACAAACATAATTGGGGAGTGATTATGACCAAATATACTACACATACTGATGAGAAAATGTCACGATAAAACTTATTATTTTGTCCAATTAATATGTGCTAATAAAAATAAAATATATTTCAGACAGAACGTAAGAGATCTTTCTGCTTTATTTTCAAAATGAGTGGATTCTGCTTTGCTGCTAGAATATTTAAACTCTCCACAGATCCCTCTAGAGGATGTACTTACTGCCAGCTCAGAGTTTGTCTGACCTTTGTAGCACGACTAGTAAAAGAAGCCCACCATTAAACTAATGGTAAGTTGCATGGCGTGGACAATCCAAGATACTTAAGTCTAATTTGGTTCCATTGTACAGCTGAAAGAATATGGAAAGTTACTGGGTTCTATAGTTTAGAACCATTAGGAGGTATGTAAGAAATATTTTGGTTATTGGGAATATGCATGAAAGAGATCATAGGACTCCCATCTCTTCCTCTTCCTTACATTTTTGTTCAGATGATGAAATGAGGTTTCTGTTCTGCCATACAAATCTAGCTTTGCCATTGGCCCAAAACAACAGGACCAACTAATCATCAACTTAAACCTCTAGAGCTGTGAGTCACAATGAATTCTTCTCATTTGTAAGCTGATTCTGTTACATTGACAGATGATCAATTCATGCTTATGAAGCATGAATTATACTTGGAACCATTTAAATAGTCCTTTAAATGACAAAAGGTAGTAAGTACACGTCTCACCTGATTTATGTAATTTGTACTTAAAAAAATTAATCACTTGACCCTTTTTTTTCTGAGAAAATTCTGAGATAAACAAGACTGTACAGAAAAATTTAATACCTAATTCTAAAAGTCACTGCAGTGATGCTTTCCAGATGTTTCTTGATTATCACCAGTGGAGTATCATTCAAATGTAGTTTAAAGAACATGATGGAGAAGCATGTTTTGAGTAATTGGAGTAGCAGGTGGTTATCCCTTATTAATTATGTAATCACATCTAATGCAAAGTTTCAAAGCCAGCGAGAACAAAGTCTTCTAAGGGTCCCAATAGGTCCCTTTACCCATGGGAAGAGTTGAGATTTGGGGTTAACTCTAAGGTAGATTTCCCTGACCTCCCTCATCTGGTTTTCTCTCTCTCCTTTTTCTCAGGAATTACTCACAAATGTGTTTTGGGATCTCAGGAAGATGGATGTTTCCACTTGTAACTTTGGTTTTGCTTCTTCACAGAGATTGTTAGTTTTCAAGTGAAACTCGTTCGTGTAAGATGTGTGGGCTGTGAAAGGGGAGAAAACCAGTAGGGAAGGGGAAAGCTGGCAAGGAGGAGTTTGGGAGGAAGAGATAATGCCCCAAGAAACCTTTCCACTTGAAGAAAATACTGCAGCCCTAACAGAAACCAACTCATTTGTAAACAGAAATGACATCGTAAATCATCTCTTTCTTTTCTAACCTCCAAGCCATGGGGTTTGTCTGCTGTTCTGTTGATTCTAAATCAAGCTCAGGTGGAATATTCCCCTGCCTTACTGTGCCAAAGACCAAGAGAGAATCTGACAATAAAAATATATTGATTTGGTCAGTAGACTACATACTAGTAAAAGCTGAGACAATGAGCAGTAATAAATGCTGGAGTTACGCCATTCATAATTCTTTCTGTTTCTATTAAATATTGTGCATGGGTCCATAGGTCAGTTTCAATTGGATGTTCTACTGAACTACTGACTGAACGTATCTGTTCACCATGTGGGTTATAGGCATCTGTTCTCTATCAGCGAATGTAATCAAGTGATTTGTCAAAAACTCCATCAGAGATGTGGCCTGTGCATTTTGCTGAATTGAGAACACCTCCTAAAGTATATTGACCTACTGCAAGGCATTGGGAGAAAAAGGCATTGACCAGTCTGAGCATCACAAATAGGCAGCTACATTTCTCATTTATCATAATTCAAGAATAATTTCTCATATTCCACTTTCAGAGCTTCTGAAATCCACTGCAAATGGTCTGTGAATTTGATTCTTTCCCTGTCTTGGAACTCAAGGGACTGGCTTGTGTTTGGCATGGAGTAAAGATGCAAAAAGGTGTATATTCTTTATGCCTATGTACAGATACCTTAGAGGAAATAAGCAGTGATTGGATGCTTCCCTAGACTAGAAAACAATATAGGATGTGTTAGGAATTGAGACTTATTCTAAATGGAAGGAAGAACTGAGTTGTGTTCTTGCAGCTCTTCAGTCAATGATTCAAATAGTCTGTGTGTGTGTGTGTGTGTGTGTGTGTGTGTGTGCGTGTGTGTGTGTGTGCGCGCGCGCATGTGCATGTGTGTGTTCATGTCTGTGCAAGTCCTAGAGCTTCAATGCCAGGCCTGGGTGCTATCCTTGAAAGTTTTGCTCAAGGCTAATGATCCACTTCTGGCTTTTTGGTGGTTAATTGGAGATAAGGGTCTCATTGATATTCCTGCTGTCTTCGAACCTCCATCCTTAGATCTTAGCCTTCTTAGCAGCTAGAATTATAGGCATGAACCACCAGTGCTCAGTATCAAATAACCTTTCTAAATATAAGATTTAAGAAATCTATATATGGCTTACTATTTTTTACAAATGTTTCCACAATACTACCATGTAAATTTAACTATGATCTGATATGATGGCAGTGATATTGCTCTGAATCAAGTGAACATTTTTATGTCATCTTCATTTAGATTTGGCCACAATTTTAAAAATAAAAGCAGATTTCCTTGTGAATATTTTCAATTCATCTGATTTATATTTAAATGTCAGTTATAAAATCTGTTTTTTTTTCTTTTTTTTTGTTGGTCCTGGGGCCTGAACTCTGGGCCTGGGGCTGTCCCTGAGCTCTTTTGCTCAATGCTAACACTCTACAACTTGAGCCACAGCTCCACATCTGGCTTTTTTTCTGAGTATTTCATTGGGGGTAAAAGTCTTACAGACTTTCCTTCCCCTGGCTGCCTTCAAACCCCAATCCTCAGATCTCAGCCTCCTGAGTAGGTGGAATTTATAGGCATGAGCCACCAGCATCTGGCATAAAATAATATTTTTAAATGTAAAATTTAATTTCCTATATAGTTTTCTCTCTGTTTGGCATACTTAAGCATTATATGGCATAAGGTGGCTGGTAGTTATCAGTGAATATTTTCTTCGTTCAACATAAAGTAACTTTGAACACCTTTTGAAATGGAGAAGAACTCCTCCTTTTCCATGAATTTGAATCTCTCTGCCTTGAAGAATAACCATAGATGGAAGCCTTCCAGTTCTTTGCCTGGCCTGACAGAACTCTGTCTTCTCTTGGAGGGGGAATACATGTCATGTAGAGCCAGAATCTCCATCCAGCCAGGCCTACTTGCTACAAGATGGAGGAATATTTTCAGCCTACCCTTTCCTATCCTCTGAGCATCACCACCCAATGTACAACTAGTTCCTCATGTTTCCAAACAGTATTCTATCAAAAAGCAAAGGATTTCTGAAACTCTATTGTCAGCTGGGCTGGTGGAGGCTACATCTGGTTACTATGTCCTAGAGAAAGGGCAGAGGCTACCCAGGAGAGAGCCATCCCCAGTGGTCCATATAGCCCTTCTTCGTTCCTATATGATGGTTTCTATTGCATTATGGTTACCTTCTCCTGTGGTCTGTGATCTCTTCCCAGGTAGGGTCCATCATTCCATCTTTTTTGACTTGTATTTTTAGCATCAATAAAAGATCAAGTACAAAGTATTTGAGCGAAACAATGAAAGAGTTATATCTAATGCTGTTTCAGACAGAAATCTCTTTTTTTCTTTTTTTGTCCCTTTTTTTGTCATTGGTCTTGAACTCAGGGACTGGGTGCTATCTCTGAGCTTTTGTGCTTAAGGCTATCATTCTACCAATTTGAGCCACAGCTCTACTTTCAGTTTTGGGTTGCTTAATGGGAGATAAGACTCTCACGGACTTTTCTGCCCTGGCTGGCTTCAAACTGTGATCCTCAGATCTCAGCCACTTGAATAGTTAAGATTACCTATCTGTGCCTGCCTGTCCAGTGCCCAGTTCAGAAATCGTATTCTTCCTCAATAGTTTTCAAAATAAATAGACTCTCAGCCCCCATACAAAGTTACCTGCAGGCCACCTCTGGAAGTTATTCTGGCAAAAAGAAGGTTGTATTGGGACTATGAAGAGAATATTTCGTATCCCAGAGGAAACTCTGGGATAAGAAATAAAGACCCTTCATAAGTCTATGTGTCACCCAATAGGCTGATGTATCTGATTATGGGCCCTTATGTCTCAATCTTATATAGCTTACTAATGCTATTTTGTGGTTGGCTGGTTTTTCTGTGTGATTTGACTTCTTTTCCTGTTGTATAGACCAGATGTTGACAAACTATGGCCCCTTGGCAAAGTCCAGTCCAGTGACTGCTTTTGTCAACCAAGTCATGTTAGAACATACCTACTCTTATTTGCTTTTTCATTCCAATGGCAGAATTGAGTAATTGGGACAGACACCCTTACATGCCTGTAAAGTATGTTTATTATAAAATAAAGCATTTTTATAGAAAATGTCTGTTGAGCCTTGGTATGTAGCCCATAAAGTATCACAATATGTGTATTGCTTTTTGACTTCTTCCAAACTCTTCAAGGAAGACTCAGACCACCCTGCAATGCTTGTGGAGTAGAAGCTCAGACAGCTCAGAATCAAATCCCACCTCCAGCTCTTGTCATCTATATGACCACAGGCAAATGACTATGTCATCCAGGAAGATATCTGCTCCGATATCCTCCATGATAACCTGTGCTAGGTGCATAGCCGAAGAATACGCAAGAACCACAGCTTCAGATCCAGCAACCATGCTGGAACTATGTGATCCTGATTCTCTTCAGATTCTTCAAGCTAATTACATGACAAGAGTGGTAAGATTTAATTTCCTCATTTATAGAAGGAGGCAAAAAGTAGTAACTTCATGGTTTCTAGAATCATTGTGTGAATGAAATGGACGTTTTGGTGCTGATTTGAATATTCTTTCTGCCATGGACTTTGGGATGCCACCAGCAAGCTGCCATTGGGCTTTGCCTGCCTCTTTCTCCCATGGTTGTCACTGCTGCTCAGACCTTGTGAGCAATGATACCCTTTGTCCTTTTCAAAATTAACAAGGACTCAGGTGCTGGTGGCTCACACCTATAATACTAGCTGCTCAGGAGGCTGAGATCTGAGCATAAGGTTTCAAAGCCAGTGCCAGTGGTAAAGTCCATGGGACTCTTATCTCCATAAACCACCAAATTTCTATTGTAAAACCAAACCTGAATAGTTGCAGTGATGTTCTTTTTTTTTTTTTGTCGGTCGTGGGGCTTGAACTCTGGGCCTGGGTGCTGTCCCTCAGCTCTTCAGCTCAAGGCAAGTACTCTACCACTTGAGTCACCGTACCACTTCTGGTTTTCTGAGTGGTTTATTGGAGATAAGAGTCTCAAGGTCTTTCCTGCTGGGGCTGGCTTTGAACCGTGATCCTCAGATCTCAGCCTCCTGAGAAGCTAGGATTACAGGTGTGAGCCACCGTTGCCTGGTCTGCAGTGATATTCTAATATGAAACATACTGCTTAGCTTCACCTCTTCCTGCCTCCCTTGGCCTGTAAAACTTAAGGTGTGAATTGGAGATGTTATTTGCTCTATCAAAAATTACCAACCTGAAGCCAGATTCCTGGACCACTAAATCCTTGCTTTTGAAAATAATATATCATTGAGATATAACCACTGTGCTAGTTTATGTTGTGTCCATTTGTGCTTTCTGTAATGGCAGAGTTAGTAGTAGAGACAGAACCCATACAGTGAGCAATGCCAAAAATTGGCTCTTTAACCTATGTACAAAATATTTGCCGATCTGAAGTTCATGTGTTTTAGAACCTGTGACTCTTTGAATTTGGCAACTATATGCAAAACCACAAATTTGTAGTGGGTACCAAGAGGTAAGCATTACAATGTTTACTTTTCTTAAAAGAAAATTTTCCACTTAAAATATGATCTATAAGAATTAGATTTGTAATTCATAGTTCAGGAAGTATCTATCTTATAAACCCAAATATACTCATTAAAAAAGAAGTAGTATCTATCCTTCGTTTCTACAAGCAACTGTCTTTTTAAAAAATATTAAACTGAGGATATCTGGGAAAACACTTTAAACTGCACAAATACATTTTTCATTATGGTAATGTACATATAACACAGCATTTGCCATTTCAATCATTTTTTGAGTTTATAGTAGAATGGTAGCACATACATTTGGGTTCATGTGCAAACATCTGTCCCCAGAACTTCTCCTTTCCAAACTGGAGAAATTTCTGTTCAAGTCATTTGTCCATTGCCTGTTCTTTTAAGTTGTTTCCTTCCCCTCCCTACCCTCCTCCTCCTTCTTTTTCTGGAGTAAGCATGCAAGAGTTATGGCAGATTTTTTAAAAATTACATATTATGTGCAGTAGTCTGTTTGATCAGAAATAGGGATTATAAAAGTGGTTTCTGTTATTTTGTGAGTGGTCTATTTACCTCTCTTTTCTGTGATCCCAGCATTTCTTTTCTTATGCTGTTCTCTGGCCCTGTGGAATAAGGGCTTTGCCCCTGCTTTTCTTGGGGAGCTATTTCACTTTAGGGTCTATATTGCTCTTTGAGGGTCTTGTCTTCTCCTCAGGCATCACATGTGGCTGTGTGCTATCAGGGTTGGTCATAAGAAACTCTCACTCTTGCTCATGGTTCATGTAAACATGATCGTATGGTTAATAATGCTTGTGTGTCGCTTGGTAGGAACACAGCTGGAGAACATAAAGATTCAGTCTCTCTCTGCCAACTAGATTTTAATAACCAAACCACAAAGGTTTGGACTATTTAAATAAAATAGGACAAATGGAAGAAAAATCCAATATTCCAACCGAAAAAAAAAAAGCTGATTTGTAATCTGCATGACTGTAAAACCAGTGTTATATTTGAGAGGAAAAACAGTAGAAACATCCTGTGGATAAATACAGCAGACACGATTTGGAGTTTCAGTCTTTGACCCGATAAATTGTGTTATTAAAAAATTGCAGGCAGAAATCTCTTCCTTTTTCCTTCTGGAAGTTTGGTTTGGTTTTATTTTTTTAGCCATCTTCTAAAAGGAATTCCAAAGTATGTTTTTTTTTCTTTTTGACAATTTTATCATTTCTGACTTAAGCCTGTTGCAAATCTCTTTGAAACAAGTAGGCCCAAGGGTGACTCAGGCAGCTGCCTGAATTCCACACAAATGTAAAAAGTCTCTTCCATTTTGAGTGCTAGATTTTGCTGTAATAAAATCCAGATGCTTAAACCATTCAAAGATTACCTTTTTACAGTGTGAACAGAAGCAAGAATGTAAGTGTTATGTTAAAATGTATTTAGATTCCAATTGTTACTAAGCTTTTTGAGTCTAACTTCTGAGGGAGAGTTGACGCAAAGAAACTTAGGAAAGATAACTAAAAGAAATGAACATGGGGATGTCTCATCATATAATTATAGCAGAGAGTCATAATTAGATTACACTGCTATAAGAGTACATGCACTAAACTGCACAGAGACTAGGAGATTCCTTCTTTCTGAGCCTGTGATGATAATCCAGAAAATTGGAATCAGGTTTCTTCTCCATGTTTGTGGAAGAGAGAAAAGCCCATTGTGTTGCAAAACTAAATCCCCATTCTTGCTCCATCATCTCCTGTAACCATCTTTACTTCACTCCTGAATGATGGGGAGATTATCTACAGTTTCTTACACATGCATGTAGAATAGGTGAGCACTCAAAATTTCATTTCACAACCATTTCATTCATGATTGAAAACCTGTGCAGCCCTGGCTTTACATCCACATTCTGTGATAACTCTAAATATCTATCAGCATTCACTAACACCTAACTGTTATCTGGGAATGAACGACTCACTTCTTTAGCCATCTCAGGAAATGATAGCTGTACAAGGGCTAATCTAATACTTACATAGCATGATCAGTTTTATTTATTTATGTTTTGCTCTTAAGACAACCTCATGATATCTCTTGCAAATTCTTAGTGATGGACCTGTGAATGCTTGAGTCAATTCCTGTACTGGGGATGGGCAATGATAACCAATTTTATCAGGTTACATTTTCTTTTTTAATATTATTTTATTGTAAAGATGCTGACAGGGATAACAGTTACATGAGTAAGGTAATGAGTACATTTCTTGTCAAACATTGTTATCCACACCTTTTTTCCTCACTAACCCTTCCCTCTCCCACCCCTCCCCCCAACCCCTGAAGTTGTAAAGTTCATATCCAACATAGTGTGTTGTGGGTATCATTGTCACAATGGGTCATCCTGTGTCCTTGTTTCAGCATTTTGTTATTCCCCCTCCCTTTCCCAAATCAGATATATATATATATAAGACACAGGGTGCCAGAATCAAAGAGAGTAATTTGGGAAAAAAAACATATTAAGAGAAGTAAGCCAGACCCAAAGAAACATAAGCTCTATGGTTTCCCTCATTTGTAATAATTAGGATATGTCTAAGATAGTCCTAGCAGAGGATCATATTGCCTCAATAGCCATATATATATATATAAAACCATAGAAAATGATAGTAATTGAAATGAACTTCAAGACATGGAAACAACAGGTCTTTTCCTTGGTGTTGACCTTGTTGTCATCAATGTACTATATCTAGTTCTTTCTTTTTACTTTATTTCATCTTGCTTTTTCCATTGGTTTATCCCTGGCAATCACGTTATAGTTTCAAACATCATAAAATGATACTATCTATTCTTAGTAGGTGAGAAAGTCTCATAACTGAGAGTTTAAGAAAATGAAAATAGTCCTACTGACAGTCAGAAAATGGAGCCTTCTGAACAGAAGATCTGCTAAGATCCCAATGACCTCAACTGTGCTCTTGATCTCATTTAAAAATGGGGCAATTTGACAAGATGTTTAAAGTTCTCCTCTGATTTTAATAATTCATAGTTCTTTCCCTTCAAGTCAAGGTTGATATCTTTTGCTTAGGAAGGAAAGAGTGAGTGAGAGAGAGAGAGAGAGGAAGAGAATTTTCTTTTAATAACTATGAGTATGAAGCTTACCTATTGCAGAATCTTTATGCTCTTATCATTTTGTCTGCTGGATTGCTTAATTTCTATCGGAAGGGTAGGCAGGATCTCCGGAATGACAGAAGTTTTGTCTCCAAGATTTTATTGGAAACGCAATTGTGTGATGTGGTATGGGGTGGCACACTAAACCATCCTCTTATGTTTCTTCTGTTGGTAGATTAACATGGAGTTGGGTCTTCAGACACAGGAACAGCAGAACTCCAGGAAGGGTTGTTTGAAGAACAGGGAACTCTTACAGGGTAAGGCTGGGAAGACATTTGGCAAGCATTATGGGGAAGTAGAATCTATAAAACATTATTATTGAGGCATAGTTTTGAATTTACTAGCCAATGATACCAAAAATCAGTGGAATTTAGTGCTTGTTGTTCATGAGTTGGTGGCTCTATTTTACTCTCAAGAAGAGCAGAAGTAATGGATGTTCCTGCCAGTTGTGGAAGAAACAAGTCACCGGATTCATGCATTCTGCCTCTACTTAGTGCCATGGAGTTTTGACCCCAGGCGATGCACACCTACAGTTCAGTACTAGAAGGAATGTATGGGTTAACATCTACTTATGCCAAGAACGACATACGTTTTGCATGTGACATTTAATTTCCATGAAAATTAAATAACATGACTATGGTGATAGAGCAAGAAACTGACATAATTAAGAATTAATCAAGCAATCTACTCACGCAAATAAAATAAAGATTGCGTGTTTCTTATTGCCAAAAACCAGAGAGAGGCCAGGAGTAGGCGCCTCCTCACAACCACCTCATTTCTTGCGCTCTGTCTATTTAAGTGTCTGGAGAACGTTAGTAAGTGTAGAAAGCCCAGATACTGGTGTCATTGTGACTCATGAAGGATCGTGAGAGTGTTGGCAATGCTTGATTTTCTGGAGTCCATGGAACCATGACATTCATTTTCTATGCAGAGATCTGAGAAGCTGTTCACATTCTCAGAAGTATGCTATAAGTTTTAGATTCAAGATTTTCTCCATGTGATGGCAAACCATTACAAAATCTAGCCCCACTGTTGCCTATTGGTGTCTGATAAAGTGAGTACTTTTATGCTCTCTTATGTTATTTATAAAGCCCAGAAGTTCTTATCTGTGAGTTCATAGCCTTTCCACATAAAGGAGACTTGATACCTCCTCCTTTCATTTTAGAGGGTTATCCTTGAACTGGAGTTCTAGGATATAGACAAGATTTGGGGAAGAATGAAATATATCAGCCCGGAAAAAAGGGAGAGGCCAAGTAAAGTCTACATCGCTTATACCATGCCCCAAGCAAAATCGATCCAGGATCTGAAAAGATACAACCTTCATCAATTAGGAAATGGAGAAAGAAGAGAGGGAATGGGTGACATGAATGAGGGAGAGATGATCATCATTGGATAGCAGACTAAGGGGGAAAGGAAGCTAGAAAACTAGATAACCCAATTTTAACAAGAAATGTTATAGAGAATGCATTCAGATCTCTTTCAATGTTTTTTTTCCTCTTTGAGTCACAAGTCACAAAGAGAATTCCTGCTCCTATAATATTTGTAATGTCTCTCTGAGCACAATTTATCCAAGGAGTGATCCATTGCTTATGCTTTGGCCCAATCTGATACACTTTGGATTTTATTCAGCTACACAACAAATTGCTTTCTTTATAGAAAGAGGTTGAAATGTTATTTTCTTAGAGATTTGAATGATATCACCATTGTGTGTGTGTGTGTGTGTGTGTGTGTGTGTGTGTGTGTGTGTGTGTGTGTGTGTGTGTGTGTGTGTGTTGGTACTAGAGCTTGAACCTAGGGCCCCCATGCTTTTGCTCAGCTTTTTTGTTTATCTCACAGTTAGTACTTTACCACTTATACTTCTACATGGGCTTCTTGCTGGTTAATTGGAGATCAAAGTCTCAAAGATTCTCTGAACAGGCTGAATTTGAACTATAATTCTCAGATCTCATCCTCCTGAGTAGCTAGGATTATAGGTGTGAGCCATTGGCACACAGTTGGTACCACATATCAACTTTCCTCTGAGTACCCACAAGTATTTTTAAAACCATGCTAATGGTCATACTTACTGTTGTTTGTCATATTATATGTGGGATACCTTTGCCTTTTTGTACATGACTCTTTCATGGATCACATTTAAATTCTTAGCAAATAGCAAGTTGTTTTCATACTGCATATGACCAAGACATATTGCATGGAACAATAGAAGCATAGATTTGTTCTGGACAGAATCAATTCAGATATTCAAGCTTGTACCTCTGGTCTTGCTTCATTAACAGTCACATATAAGGCTAAACTATTTTATATAACTAGAATAAATGTGTTAGAATTCTGTTTTGTACATAAAAAGACAGATGCTGATGTGACAATTTATAAGTCTGAATTTATAGTCTTTTTATTGTCTTGGGTCTGTTTCAAATATGTCTGAGTCTGTTATTTGGGAAGGTTCTATAAAAGAAACAAAAGAAATATTAAAAAATATTGTCCAATTTTATTTTGTTTCATTATTAAGGAGATTTGAATGCCCACCCTTGTTCAAAGTTAAATGAGTCTGCTCAAATCCTTTTGGGACTTCAGTGTAATATGAATTAAAAAAGGAGGAACACACTCTTTTCTTGCTGGAGAAAAACATTGTATGGTGCCTGGTTTGTGAGAGGAAAATGAAATAATTCATCAGATCACTGCAGTTACTAACACTAAAGCTCTGCTTTTGCTTTAATGAATGTAGAATAGAGGTGGTGCAGAATTGTTATGGTAGAGATATGCACTTGATTGCTTCAATGATTTAGATGATTGGCAGTATTGTCTTTGATTTTTCCAGCAAACACTTGTTGGCAGCCTTGTCAATGGCCTGTTCCTACTTTTACCTTGCCATCAGAGACTTCCCCCACCACAATTATGCTTGGGAGACCAGTCATCTCCCATGAAACTCAATCTGAGCATGCCAGTAACTATGAGTTTCATCAGAGGTCAGAAATACAATTCTGGCCAAGAGAACCTATTTGGGGGAGGTACAAAGAAATTATTCCCTTTACTCCTCAATTAAGATCAAAACATACAAAGAAGTTATCTGTTTCCAAATACTGGAGTGCCTGGCTAGCATCATGGTATAGAGCTTCCCAAGAACAAAGCAAAAGTGCCGAGGCTGAAAGGACAGAAAGATGGAGAAGACCACATCCTTAGATTCTAAATAGAGGATTCTATCATTCAATTCATGGTTCCCATGAATTATATAGTCCTGAAATCCTTCTATCTTTGTATTAAATGGTAGATGAGAGAAAGAGAGTTCTCTTTTGTTAAATAATGATGAGGTAAATTTAATCTTTTGTTGTTTTTAGCCAAATGTATGGCATCAGATCTAGAGAAAGAAAGATATGAAAGAAGAAAAAGGACATAGTTATTATATCACTTTATAATTTAATTAGAGAGAGCAAAGCCACACAGGATCTGCCCAAAGAAAATTTATATAGCCATAGATCAAGTGGAGAGTCTTAACTTTCTTTGTCCAGCAAAATACCTTGCTAGTCTATGGTTTTACTTCTCAAGAAAATATTCCTCAGGGAAAAATGGATCATAAAGAAAATCAATTGTATTTAAAAAGCTCTTCAGGAAGGTTAAAAACTCTAGAAAGATGGATATAAATGCAACACTTAGCATTCTCTTCCACAGCATTAAACTCCTCAGTACCAATAGGACTTATGTACTCAATGCCAAACTGTTCAATGGCTAAAAAGGAAAATGTTTGGTCATATCAACTCCCTTCCATTCAATCTTGTTTCCCAATACAGGAGTCATCACCAAATGATGGGCACTCTTGGCTCATGGTGGTTCATGCCTATAATCCTAGCTACTCAGCAGGCTGATCACAGTTCAAAGCCAGGCAGCCTGGGCAGAAAAGTCTGTGGGACTCTTATCTCCAAATAACCACTCAAAAATGGGAAGTAGAACTGTGGCTTGAAGTGGTAGAATTCAACAGCAACAAAAAAACCCCCAAAACCTAAAACCAAAAAAAACTCAGCATCAGGCACTGAGTTCAAGCCCCACAACTAACAACAACGAAAAGAAAATGCTTGTCTTATTTTTCCGTTTTCTGAAAGTAAAGGCATTGAGGATATTAGACTATACTTTTTTCCACTCTAACTGATGAACAGCTCCAAATGCATACTATCTTTCTTCCTTCATTTCTGCATCCACATAGGCTATTTTCTGCTGTCTTTTCTGTGGTAGACTTTCTGCTCTAGAGATATAAGAGGCTTGAGCTGGTCCTAATATGAGAAGAAATAAGGTGGACCATGTCCCAGCTGACAAGTTTCATTGTTTCACTGCCAATCTTCCTCTGCTATGTGAATATTTTATACCAAATAAAGGCCTTTCCTTCAACCTGGGTTCTAGAATAATGAAGAACACAGACACTGGCCAGGGATGACAGGTTACATGAATAAGACACTTTTATAGTCACAAGGTATGTAGTTTCCCATGGTTAAAAAATTATTAAAGCATAACCTATCAGAGGAACATAGATGGATATTTATAGAAAATGTTCCTGATTTCTCTGTAATTATCCTCATATTTTTAACCATGTAGTTTTTGTCACATTTTAAATCCTTTGTAATATCAGACTGGTTGTTTCTCAAAATGTAGCATATACATCCTCTGGAAGACTGTCTTGTTGCTGGCAGGTTAGTGAATTGTACAGCTCTATCTTTACAGACAAGACAGAATAAGTGGAAAATTGGTCTTGTGGGGTAGGTAGATAACTCCCTTTACAGCAACATAATATTGACTCAGTCAGAATCCAAAATGTCTGGATGAGGCCTTTTCGGCTGGAGGATGAGCTAAATAGAATGAAGATAAGGTCTGATACTCCCTATCAAACATCTGGATTAAAATCTAAAATTCAGTCAGTCATTGTGATATCTTTTATTGTCAGCATACCCTAGGTATAGAAGTTTTAAAGTTATCATCATGGATGGTCTTCACCTTGATGGCTGAAAGTTTATGGCCTCACTTGATTACAGCTGAGTCTCCCTCAGAAGCCATTAAGACAAAGCTAACAATTTTCGAAGATGAGGGAGAAGTTTTTAACTCAAAATTTTACTGCAGTTCTGGGAGGTGTTGGTCCTGATTCTCATCCATCAAGGTCACAATTGTGCTTCTGACTTGTATGATGATCCTTCTTTTATGACTAAGCACCAAAGGAATTTGGTTTTGTGGAATATTGTCAAGAAGAGAGGAAAGGGGCTCTGGTCTGGCATCATTCCCAGGACTAAAGTTTGTGGAGGCACCCGAGGAGGATTTGTTATTAATTGACATTGACAGTCCAGTGAAATAGGTTCAACTCTTAGTGATCCCAGTCTGGTTATTCACATCCTGCCAGACGCAGGTTCTCTTCTTCCATTTGCTTGAAGCCTTCCCTTGAGTTTTTTTTTTTTTCTTTTCACCAGCATCTCTACTGAAAAGCAAAACTGGGCGCTCAACTTTGCTGAATATATCAGACCACAAATTAGTGAGGAGATTTGAAGATAAAACTTTAATTGCATTCATACATGTGTTCAGAAGTGAGCTTAAAAAAAATCACTAACTGAATACCAACCTGACTTCTTTCCATCTTGTCCAACTGACTCTCAAGGATGTATTTTTTAAGACAAGCTACTAGATATCAGACTTGATCTGACAAGAGGCTCATGCTGTATCAAACTGGGTAGTGGAAAGAGGAAGGGCAAGTAGGCATGTGTGGAAAAGAACAAACATTGAGAAGTGGTCTTGCTTTATAAGGCTCCACCCTATAATTAACCTAGTCTATGAGAGTTACATTGTTTCTGCTAAACCTCTCAAAGGTTTCACACCTCTCAGCATTATTACATTGGGACCAAATTTCAACATGTGTCTTGGAGGGAACAAAGCGGGGAAGTTCATTTTGGACTTAAAAGCAATTAAACTTGAGATGATTTCTGCCATTTACCTGTTATTTCATCTCAGACAAATAACCTCTCAAAGGCCAAGTTGTTCCTTTTTCTATAAGAATAATATTATATTCCATTTGTTCGATTGTGAGAATTGTCAAAATGGGATGAGATCATGTATGGAAAATGTACCTAACATTTTAAAGCATACAGAAAGTTGTATAAATGAAGAACTTTTCATGTAGTAGGTAGTAATGAAAAATACCTTTTAAACAAAGCTTTGAGGGATAGGAAACACAGTAGAGGCAGGTGGCCTGAGAGGAATACTGTGGTATCTTCTTTTTTAAAGGTCCAAGACCAGGACTTGAACTGGGCACTTGACACATTAGCTCCTTGGCTAGCACTCTACCAATTGAGCCATGCCTTCTAGCCAATCTCAATGCATATGCTGAATGTAATAAGATTAGGAAGGTGTGAAATGGGGGTAGTGTCTTAATGCCATATACTATAAAAAAGTGATAGAACACGAGATATGCAGAGTGTCAGCTCAAAAGTTAAACTTTATTGTCCAAGTCATGAGAGATGTTGTCTCTGTTTTCATCAGAGGAATGACTAAAAAAGCCATGTAGAAAGATGAACTGCTTTGGCAGTGCACAGGAGAAGTTAGAGGAAGGAAACGTGAAACTCATGACACCTATTCAAGAGGCTCTTGTCATTGTCCCAGAATGAAGCAAAACATGACTGAGATAGATGGCTAAATGCAAAATCATGTCAATGGAACTTTTTCCCCCTTTGTTGGAACTTCCTTATAGGATCGCAGTTCTGCCCACGTAACACCACATTGCATTGCTTTTATTTTTTTTTATTTTTTTATTTTATTTTATTTTTTTGGGTCCGGTTGTGGGGCCTGAACTCTGGGCCTGGGCGCTGTCAATCAGCTCTTCAGCTCAAGGCTAGCGCTCTACCACTTGAGCCACAGCGCCACTTCCGGCTTTTTTCATTTTGCTTTATGTGGTGCTGAGGAATCGAACCCAGGGCCTCAGGCATGCAAGGCAAGCGCTCTACCACTGAGCCATCTTCCCAGCCCTGCATTGCTTTTAAAAGTTAAAAGTTAGAGATGAACAAAACGAACATACCAAATGTGATCATTAAAGATGTGGAAACGGAGATGTTAAAAAATAACATTTATCCAGCACTGTTGGAAAGTGCATTATTCATATACCTTGGTCAACCAGTTCAACTGAAACTTGCTTTTTGAACACAGAGTGCTTTAAGAAAATCTTATTTATTTTGCTTGCTTGCATGTCTAATTTAACATACTGTGCAGTGGTAGGATGGTAGGTGGGATGGGAAACTCATGTGTTACGTGTCTGTAGAAACTTCCTTGCACGAGAATAGTCTTGGACTTGAAATAGAAGAATATATACTGTTTCCGTCCTCTGTGACCTCAGACACACTAGAGTGATAGAGTAGGAGGTTTAAAAATTATCTTGGAATCTTTCTACTATAACATTCTATTAATCTATCAAAACATGGGACGAAGGAGAACTTTCAAGGGGATTAACATTTCATTTTGTTATCCTCCAGTATGTTCCTGGTTGGAGAAAAGCCGCCAAAACAGAGGAACGGAACATGCGTGCTTATCCTTCTAATGAAGGGGAGCTTAAATATTTTAAGAGTGCATGATCTTACTTCTCAGAAATACAAAAATTGACACTGAAAGGCTACATTAGCCAAAACAGAATGCGTTTAGAAATCAGAGGTCCTTGCCAAGTGCTATCCCTCCAAGATTCAAGATTTCTTCCCCACTCATAAATAATGTGAATAACATTCCCCCCTCAATAACACCTTTCTCTTGGAAATCACTGAAGTTTACCATCAGAAAAGCAAATTTGCTGATTTCTAAGAAATGAGCCTGAGAAACTGAGAAAGGTCGTTGGGCCTGTTTGGACATCAACCCTTCTTGTGCATGTATATATATATATATATATAACAAATATGTGTCTAGGTTGAGCATGAAGAAATCCAAAGACAGATTGAAAAGGCAAGGAGAGAAAACAAACCTTCTTCAAGGTTCCTGCATTGCTTGAGGTCTCAGTAGTGAGAAGTGGCTTGAATTGAACAGGAAGGTGAAGCCATTTTCTAAACAAAGCTGTCTGGCAGGTGATCTGAAGGCAAGATAAACATTCAAATTTCTCCCAGTTAGATGGTAGGGGTTGTAGGAGAGGGGGGAGAATGACGGAGATGGGTGAGCTGATCAAGATAAACTAGCATGTTGAATTAAAACTCTTCTTGTACGACTACTTAACGTTAATTAAAGTTATCTTAGTTAGTCTCTTGCAGCTGAAGGAGAAACCTCTGATAGATAGATCATGGTACTAGGGACCTGGAAGAAATGTAAAAGCATCAGCTCCTCCATTCTGCCTCTTCTGCTCAAATCTCTATAATTTTGATGTAAAAGAAGATAGGACATTGGTAGTTCACCAACCTGTTTTCTGGAGAGCTATGGTTGACTCTTTGCTAGTTCATATCTACATTAGAAATTATTACACAAGACTATGTGTAAGCTGTACTACAAATCCTCTGCACAGAGGGTAGGCTTTTCTGGGAGAAGCAGGTTCTACCTTTAGTATTGTGTTACCTATGACAAAAGAGACAATACTTGCGTTTTAATGTTTCAGAAATCTTCATGCCTAGAAATTTTCTCTTCTTGTCATACATTTTCATTTTGAATTTTAATCATGTCTTCCTTCACTTCTATCCACAATGAAAAAAGAACAAAGTAAGATAGAATCTCATCTTCAGTATAGAAGCCTGCTAGGCCAAACATGGGCAAGGAGGGATACTTTCCTTAGACTGTCATTCAGCATGTTCTCCTCAGTACCTCTGGGTGAAGGTGTGAGAACCATCATTGGGTGTTACTAGAAGTAGAAAACATCCTCCTGAATCTCTCTTTTCAACACTGATGAATAAATTTTTTGAGCATGCACACACACCTGCACATATAGATGTATGCATATGTAACAAACCCTCTCCATTCCAGAGCCTCCTTTTTTCCCCCAACAAATTCTATATCAGCTCACTTGTATATGGACTCAGAAGAGATAAATGTCCTACAAGCAGAGAGTAGATGGTGTTTTCCAGAAGCTGGGGTGTGTAAGGGGAGATGGAAAAAGGTAGATGTTCTCCATAGGAAAATTATATTTAGATAGTAAGAATACATTCAAGAAGTCTGTTGTACAGCAAGATGATATACTGTATTTTTGAAAAATGCAAAGAGAGTTGATAATAAGTGCTGTTATCACAAAAATGGTAACTATTGAAATGATACATTTGCTAATAAACTAATCATTCTACAAGGGATATGTACTTTTTCAAAACATTACACTGGATATGGGAAATATACACAATGCTGTCTATAAATTAAAAATGAGAACATTAACAGATATGCTCTGAGTTTACTTTGTTAGGCTTTTTGTTAGTCTTAGAATATGAAGAAGAATAGAAATAATTATGATCTTTACTTTCATGGAATTTCTGTGTTCCTATAGAGGCAGATATTTGACCAATGATTATGCCAAGATCTGTGGATTCAAATCATACTAAATATTATGAAGGTAAGTCTCAGAGTCATGTGAGTCTGAAGAGAAAAATACAAGCTCTAAAAAAAGATAGTCTAATCAATAAATTCTGAGCTAATAAGAAACAGGGGAAACTAAAATTTACCACCAAGAATTGTTTTTATTACACAAAGCTTCCAGCTTTCTTCTAAAAAAATGCTTTAGGTAAGCTTTAAGATTCTAAACTTGAAACTGGTGTGGATTACTGTCACTCTCTGTTGCTCTTGCTGGCTACAGTTCATTATCAACAATTTTCTCTCGAAATTCATACCTGTGAAGAAAGAGGTTGACAATCTGGATTGATTTTCCAGGTTGGATCTGGGCTGTTTTGAATGTCGTGAAAGCACGGGTAAGAGACTTACGAGACTTTGGGTGAAGAGAGATGGCTGACTCTTGGAGGAAATCTTGATGCAACTGCTCTGGGTAGATACCTAAATACTTCCCCTTCCATGAATTATGCAACTAGATGGCATGCCCAGCTTGAGACATGTGGCCTTTTCATAACCAGTCCTTTTATGCGTTGTGTGTGAAGTCTGAAATAAAGCTGCCTTTGACCACCATGCCATCAGAAACGATAGCTTTCTTTCCAGGTGCATCAGGTAATAGAAAATTTTGGACTTGCATTTTTTCTTTACAATCAGTTTATACCCCTTCAGTGACATTTTCATGGCTGTTGTGTGTCTGTTTGTAGATTTTTTTTCTCTGCCTAAGTCCATGGGATGTTATTTGTTATGCGCTCTGTGTTTATTTTAAGAAATTGGATCATTAAATCCACATCCCATGTTTTAGCAAATGACCTTCAAGTATAAAATGAGGTGAAAGCTGTTATTTTTAAGAAGAAAGGAAAGCTTTGTGAGAGACCATTAACTGGGTGAGTTTTGTGGTATTCACTTGGGTTTCCGCATTGTTCACCAGAAAACTGCTCCTCTGATCTCACAAGTAATGGTTGCTTCATGCTTTAGAGGAGCTCAAGTCTCCCAAATAATGAGGCTGATGTAACACTGGGAATAGTAAAAAAGGGATAAACCCCTCACATAAGAAAAAATACACTTTGCTCTGTGTATCCTTGAAGAGGTTGAGATCGCGGTAGCAGCTTCAGTGCTGAGGTCAGCACAGGATTTCAAATGATCTTGAGATACCACAGCCTGATTAGTAATTAGTCAGAAATGTCAACATAAAACAAAGAGTTTAGCAAACTGCTTTTTAAATATAAAAATGTGTTTAATCGCCAGAAATGTATTTACCCTTTTATTTTGTTAAGTATAAAATGTATTCAGCTTAGAAGAAAGAATTTTTTTTTTTAGGTTATGTGGACTGGAGAATGTGGACGTAGCTTGGGGTTTTGTGACTTCGTTTCCTAGTGAAGAAGGGTCATGCCACTTATCAGTTGACTTAGTCAACAAGATCCTCATCTTGGAGCTACTAGAAGAATCTGTTTTTGCAGACCCAGCTCTGCTCTTGAATCTTATTGGTATGTGGGGGTTAGTGGTTATATCTAAGTCAATGAGGCTCTGAAGTAGAATGACCCAAATAACCTACCACATCACCCCAAAGAGCATGGAAGTTCTGGTCACTAATAGTCCTGTGTTCAGTTGTTCGATTGAACAAAGGAACTGTGTTACATTGTAGCTGCCATTTTAGAACAGAAATTAGTAGAATGCCTTTTATCTCCCTCTGGTAGATTATCTCACACCTTTCCACCCACAGACACATGTGAACTTTGAAATGTTAACTTAAGCTAACCATGGTTGTAACATATGTGCCATGTCAGAAAACCAGACGCTGAGATAGGACAATCTGAAGGTCAAGGCTACTATAAGCTATAGCAAGACCTTGCCTCAAAACAATCACCATCACAAAAAAAACAAACATAACTGAACAAAAAGGAAAATAAAAACTTTAGTGATGGTGGCTTAACTTCATAACCCTAGCTACTCAGGAAGTTGAGATCTGAGGATTAAAGTTTGAAGTCAGCCAAACAGACACATTTGCAACACTCTTATTTCGAATTAAGCAGTAAAATGTCGGAAATGGAGGTGTGGCCGAGTAATTTTCCCCTTTTCACTGTCATTAATGTACCCAAAAGGATCGGGTAGACAGGTTTTTATTTCATTGGACTCTAGAAGCTTAAATTTCTTACCTCATTTCTTTGATGAACCATTATCATTTAGCCATATCTTGTTTAGTCTCCACTTTCTTGACCATTTTCTTTATTTTGCTGTTGAGCTCTAGTTTAATTCCATTATACTTTGATAGTATACAGAGAATTATTTCATTTCTTTATATTTGCTAAGATTTTCTTTAGATCCTAAAATATGATCTATTTTTGAGGACATTCCATGGGCCACTGAGAAGAATATATATTGTGTGAAAGCTGGATGAATTATTCTGAAGATGTCTGTCGTTAATTTTTTTTATTCTGAGTGACCTATGTGCTTGTGAATGTAGGTTACACTACTGTACTTGCGTTGAGATCTGTTTTTTAATTTACTAGGTTTTGTTTCATAAAATTGAGTGCATAAATGCTACCAATTGGAATATTCTCTGATAGATTGCTCCATTCATTACATGAAATGATCTTTCTTCTGATTAATTTTGATTTGATAGCTGTTTTATCATATATGAGTATACCTATTCCTATTTGCTCTCAGGGTTTATTTGCATCCAAGAACTTTTTAAAACCTTTTACCCTAAGCCAATGTTTGCTTTTGTTTTCAAGTTGTATTTCTTGTACACAACAAATGATTGGGTTTTACCTTTATTTCTGTGGTATTGAGGATTTAAATGGGTCTTTCACCTACTAGGCAGGTGCTCTACCTACCACTTGAGCTATACTTCCATACCATTTGGAATATATTTAGGGTAGGATCTTGCTTTATGTGTGGGCTGATCTGGATAACTTTTCTATTTTGCTTCCCTATGTCAGTGAGGATGACAGACCCTTGGATCCGGCCATATTGTTTTCTCCATTGCTGGGGTAATAGGCACGCATCATCACACACTTTGCTTGCTTATTTATTTTTCTGGATAGTCCTTGATTTTTGGTCTTCAGATGTCTGACTCCCAAATAGGATTATAAGCTTGAGTCATTGTGCCTGGCTGGTCTTTCTTATTTTCATTTTTTAATCAATTCAGCATTCTATGTCTTTTGATCTGACACTTGAGGCCAATGAAATTGTATGTTACTATTGAAAGGTATGTAGCAACCCCTACCTTACATTTAAAATTCTTTCCTATTCTTCCTTTGCTTCTCTACCTATTTGTGTATTTTCTCTTCTAGTTTCATATTTCTGTTGAATTCCCTCTTCTGTGTACAGTATTCCTTTGAGTATCATATATTGTACTGATTTTGTGGTCATATGAATTTAGTTTTGCTTATGATAGCAAATTTTTATTTGCCCTTCAATTATGAATGATACCTTCACTAAAAGTTTTCTGGGTTGATGTTTTCACTGTTCAGCACTGGAAATACAGAGATCTGCTAGTCTGCTGGGTTTTCATTGTATACAGTTTGATGTTTCTCTCTTGTTCTCTATACGTAATGTTTTGACTATAATATGTCCTGGGAGATTTTATTCTGGTCTAGTCTGTTTGGTGTTCTAAAAGTCCCCTCCATACCTCAATGGGCTTCTCCTGTTTAAAATGTGGGGAATTTTCTGTTATTATTTTATTGAATATATTTCATGAGTATTTAACTAGTAGTACCTCATCTTTTCCTAAACCTATGCTTTATTAGATTGATTTTTGTAAATGGTGTCCTGCAATTCTTATAAATGTCTTTCCTATTTCTCTAATCTTTTCATTTTCTCTTATTTTTTCTACTCTAACTATATTACCTTTAAGCTCTTAAATTTTATCTTCTAATTTTGATTGGCTCTTTTGGAGAGATTTGTTTTTATTTTTGTTTTTTGTTTTGTTGGTTGTAGGGTTTTAATTTAGGGCCTAGGCGCTGTTCCTGAGTTGTTCTGATCAAGGCTAAGGCTCTACCACTTTGAGACAAAGCTCCACTTCCAGTTTTGGTGTGGTTAATTGGAGATAAATCTCATGGACTTTCCTGTCTGGGGTTGGCTTTGAATGGTGATCCTCAGATCTCAGCCTCCTGAGTAGACAGGATTACAGGCGTAAGCCACCAGTGCCCAACATGTATTTTTTAAATATATTTTTTATTGTAAAAATACTGTACAGAGGGGTTACCGTTACATGAGCAAGGTAATGAGTACACTTCCTACCAAGCATTGTTACCTCCTCCTTTGTTTTTCTACTACCCTCCATTCCCTCCCACTTGATATAAAGTGCTTCTCATCTCCAGGATTCCAGTTAGAGTTTCTTAGAAGGGTTTCTATATCTTTGTTTACTTTTTTTAATGTCTTATGTAGACTTCCTTATTTCACTTAGCTATTTATTTGTAACTCTGTTGAACTCATTTATGTGTTTATTTGTATTTGAATTTATTTGCATTAATCTTGACTTCCTATAATTTTTTTGTTGAATTCTATTTGAATTTATTTAGTTGTTTGTATTCTCTTTGATTTTACTGAGCTGTTTTTGACATTCTTGTTTCATCTTATTGATTATTGTTATCACCATTCCTTTAAGCTCAATATTTAATATGTATCTCCCTCACACATATATATAATGTATATATAATATGTGTTATATATGTATCTAATATCATATGTATAATAATATAAATGTATAATTATATGCATCTATGTGTGATGATTGATTTTTTAAAAGTGTAAATTTGTCTTCCTTTGTGATATTTCATGTGCTCCTACATTGATATTTGTTCATCTGAATTCAGTTAGTAGTTTGGGATTTTTAGTCATTTGACATCTTTCCACTGAATTATATTTTATGCTCTGCCCGTACTTAGTTGGGTTGATGTGTCATTCTCGCTACTGGCCTAGACTTATATGTTTGATTTGTGAGGACATAGGGAAGTGGTGACTGTTGTGATTCCTCTTTCATGAAATCAATTGCTTTTCTGAATGTCATGGCTTCATGGGAAGTACAGGTAAACATTGCTGCCACATATCAAAAGATAATAATTGTCTTACAACAAAGTACTTGTATCATTGAATGCATATGGAACTAACTGGGCTTTTTCTGAGAGCACCAGGTTTTTAATATTTAATAAGAAGTGTGGCTGAAATTATTTTTGACATCTAGCAGTCATTTTTTTTAAAAAAAAAATGATTGAAGAGGACCTGCAGCTTCGAGAAATCAGCTCACTATCTGTTGTTTTGGTCCTCAACAATAACTGAACTTTCAAGCAACAATCAGCATTTTGGAAAATCAGATTTTTCTGGCACAATAGACTTGAACATTTTTTCACTCTTAGAGGGATTTCTGATGGCAATGATGGTGATGCTAGTTGATGTAATTATAATGCGTCAACATTTGAAGTTACCACTTACCGGACCAGAATTTTCCTAATGACTGGCAGATAATCTTCCAAATCATCTATGAGTAAAAATATTTACAAGGATAAAGTAGATGAGTGGATTTTAATGTCATTAGTGTAAGAAAAGTTTATTGATATGTATTCAGATTTTATATTATGAGAAATCCTTTAAAATGACTATGCTTTACTTCTGGCATAGTGACAAGTAAATCATCTACATCTATCTGTAAGAGCAATTAAAATTCCAGAGACTTTTCCAACTCTACATCATTGTGAGGCTGGATTTCCTACAAACACTTCAAACAAAACAATTTGATAAGAGACAGAATGCAGAAATAGATATGAGGACTGAACTCTTTGCTACTAAGCAAGATATCACAGAAATTTGTAAAACGTGAGGCAATATCATTCTAATTAATCTGTTGGAATCTATACATCTATTCATAAAAGCATGATATGGAAATAGCCATTGGATTCATTATCTTATTTTTAAATGAATGAAAAACGAGCTTTACATTTTAATTACTTATGGGATAAAAATGATAGATATAAGAAATGTAAACAAAGCCCTTTATATTTATCAACAAATTTTCAGTATAAGGGAGTAAAAAAACGAGTATAATTATTTTAAGCATGACTTTAACATCATCTAAAGAATTTTGATCTATTTAAATTTGATTCAATTCAAAATACTTTCTAGTGTTCTTCCTGATTGTTTCTCTTTGTCCTTTGGTTTATTTTGAAATATGCAATTTAACTTCCAAATATCTAGGGAGTTTTCAGGTATCGTTCTGGTTTTGATTTCTAATTTAATACCATTGTGGTCAGAAAACATACTCTGGTTTCAATCCTTTTAAATTTATTGAGACATATTTTATGGCTCACCATATGGTCTATCTTGTGATTTTCTATGTTCTCTTGTAAGACGTTATATTGTGCAGTTTCATTTGTACAGTTTTGCAAAAGTCATCTTGTTTGGCTCATTATTATTAAATGTCCTTTATCTCGGGTAAAAATTCCTCTTTCTTATGCTTACTTTTTCTAAAATAATATAACTGTCTCCATCAGGTCTTCATTTTATTTTTGGATACACTCTGATTACCTCTGCCTCACAGTTGAATTCCAAATCTACTTATATTTAAATGATTGTTGACATGACTTGACAAGCTTTCTATCCCCTGTGCTCCCTGTTCCCCTTTTAGTCATTTTTTCCTCTCATGGTGGAGAGGATGGGGTTGTTCTTGGTCTTCTTTTGCCTCCTTGATTGGATTATTAGTGAATATATCTTCATATGTTGTTCATTTTGTTTTGTTTTTAATGGCTGGAGTAGGTTGTGTTGCCCAATGCACTACCCACTCTTCACACATGGTTCTGTTTGTCAGTTCACTGTGTTGTCAAACTAGCCACATCCAAATAGTCTGTAGTTCTGTGGAGCTAAGGACTACCACATGGAATGATGCAAATATATTCCCATCATCTCAGAAATCTCTGTGAAATAGCCTTGCTTGAAGTTTGTATATATATAGTTAGCTACCAGAATCTGCATTCAAATAATAGTTGAATTTCATTTTTCAATGTTAAGACCTTGAAAATAATGCTCATCTAGTTCTGTGTACCTCTCCATTGTTCTCCTGCAATATGGTTTACTTCTACTTATGTTTTGATCCATACAGTACATTATTATTTGGACTTTAAATGCAAACATATTCCTTTAAAATTAAAAGAAAACCATAACCTTTATATTTCATCTCCTCGTTTAACTCATCTAGTAATTACTCCTCATTTCTATGTGTTCTGCCTGTCATTGATTTCCTAACCTGTAGCAGTTCTTGTCATTCTATCTACTGACCACAAACAATATCAACTTTGCAGCTTGTTTCTTTTTCTTTAGTACTAGAGTTTCAATTCAGGGATTTGCATTTGCTGGACAGGTTCTCTACTGTTGAACCTTATTGTCAGCCCCTTTTTGTTGTTTTCAGGATAGAATGGTGAGTTATGACTAGTCCATGCTAGTCCAGGCTAGCATGGACTATAATTCTCTCAACTGTGTTTCCTCATGTTGCCGAGATGACAGGCATGTGCCACCAAGCCTAGCCATGGTGTTTCTCCTGTAGCTTGGGACTACATCCACCATACCCAGGCATTTTGGCCAAGGCTTCCATTTTGGTTTGTTTTAGAGTGTATGCGTATTTTTATCTTTGTTACTCATATGCGTGTTCTTTTCCTCTTGCCTCTGTTTACATTTTTCTCTATCATTTGTTGTTTGTTCTTTGATTGTGACGTGCCTTGGTGAAGTTTGCTTGGAATGTATCCTGCTTTGGGTTTTTGACCATCTTGGATATGTGGTTTATTGTTTTAATCTTTAATCAAGTTGAAATCTAATGGCAATTATTTCATCAAATATTCCCATTTTTAATCCAGCCTTTGCTTCTGAGACTGTATGACATATTGATATCCCATATGTAACAGGTGCTTCATTTATTTTCTTTTTTTCCTTCTTACTTCAGTATGGGCAATATGTACTGCTCTTTTTGCAAATTCATTCATCTTTTACTCTTCAGTCTCTAATCTGCATATATATATATATATATATACACACATTTTAAATGTTGACTATTTTAGTTGAAGAAATTTTGTATACTCCTGTTATTCCTATGTATTATAGTCATATTTTCTTTTATAAATCCTTAAGCATATTTTAAAGTTTTTATTCTTCATCAGGCTTTAAAAATAATTTTTGTATTATCTTTAAATAGCTGTACAAATGACTGTCAGTTCAACAGTTTTAGTGTGTAATTCATCTTGATCAGTGTGACCCTTTCTACTCAAGCACATATGTAATAGTTGTTTTAGAGCTTTTGTGCAATAATTTCATATTCCCTGGCATATCTTATTCTGTTTCTACCAAGTGATGCTTCCCATTTATGGGTCAAATCTTTCTTTCCTTCACATGGCTAGAAGGAATGATTCTAACCATGAAAAAGATTCTAGACACACTGATTTTTGTGTTGTCAAACGTGTTCAATTCTGTTTACTTTCTTAAGAAAGTTGAATTTCACGAACCAATTAAGTTACTTAGGAATGTCAACTTTCTCCCTTTTATGTTTAGTTAAAAGCTTTGTTTGGACGTAAATACTATAACCCTTTTAGAGCTAGTTGAGCTTACTCTTGAGGTATAATCTTTCTAGTATCTCTTTCAAATGTGTTTGATGTCTAAACATTATCTCTGTGGCTGCGGTTGGTTTGAACACAGTTCCAGGTTTGAACACAGTTCCATATCGTTCCCAACAGCGCTCTATTTTTAGAAATTCCTCAGGTCCCCATTACTTACTTTGGTTCTAATAGTTGTTCTTTTGTTGTTGTTGTTGTTTTAACCAGCACTTCTGGTTTTTACTTTGTGAGAGAACTTTGAACAAGCACTTTAGGAACTCCTAGGTAGTCCTCTGAACCTCTCTTATGTAATGACCTTCTCTGCATATTCAAATGATCTCAGCCTCTCTGACACACAACCTTTGCATCTTCCTTGACTTAGTGAGAAGAAAATGATATCCTGGATTCCCCCTTCCTGAGCTAGGGCCTGGTAAATACCTCTAGACAAAAAGTGGAAGTTTTAGGCTTACATCCTTGTCATAGTTCTTTTAAACAGTGTATCGATTATTTGAAGGGAAAAGTAGGATATCAGAAATCTTCTAGGGACTGGCTAGCCAAGGATAGGCTGAATAGAGCCTAACCTGAGCCAGTGGTGATGACAGTGAATATGTGGCTACAGAGAGAAACATTTGTCTCCAGGGTGAGTTTTGAGCATCAATTGTGCTAGGTTGAGCTGTCTGCTTCAAGGTTCTTGGAATGGGTCTAGCGGTATAGTTCAGTGGAAGAACACTTACCTCACAAGGCTTGATCCCATCATTTTAAACAAGTTTTTGGATTGGGAAGGTGGTTTAATGGTAGAGTGCTTGTCTAGCATGCATGAAGCCTCGGGTTCGTTTCCTCAGTACCCCATAAACAGAAAAGGCTGGAAGTGGCACTGTGGCTCAAGTGGTTGAGTGCTAGCCTTGAGCAAAAGAAACTCAGGGACAGTGCCCAGGCCCTGAGTTCAAGCCCCAGGACTGGGAAAAAAAAGTAAAAATAAAATAAATAAATAAACAAAATTAAAAATGTTTTTGAAAATGCACTTAAAGGAAGAGGATACACTAACAAAAGACAGCCTTTACTGGATGCCTGTGATTTTTAATGTCATTATATTTCATTATTTTTTTCTAGGAATTGTCTGGTATATATTTTTATCCTCAATTTACAGATGAAGAGGCTGGTGCTACAAGAGATTAAATAACTTGGTTAAAGCAAGTCAGCTGGTATGGCAGAGCCAACCTTTAATTTCAGATATACTTCCTAGGATCCACATTCATATCAGTGGAGAACTATTTCTGACAAGGATCAGAGTCCATAAAAACTGAAAATGGTAAGTACAATTAAACTAGAAGTTAAAGTCCTGAAATCTCTGCCTAAGTTCTACTCTTGTGGAATTTGGGAGTCCATCTTCTGTCTAAGAGTTTAGTTGATTATGAATACTATGGTTTAACTTTGAACTACCAGATAATGTCTCATTGCCAATGATACACTCACAAGTGATATAGCTAAGGATTTTCCATTCAGTCCCCTACTGAATCATTTGTTCCAATAGCTTGATGACCTGTTTTGATGTACTAAGAGTTCTAAGTACATTAAACAATCTTATCTTCTGCTTTAAAACTCTTAGAATTACTTTGGGAATAAAAGAAAAAGGACCAGAAGCATAATTCACTTAAGCCAAACCAAAAACAACTTTTTAATGTATTTATGTTTCCCTTACAAAGACATTAACCATCAGGGAAATGGATACAGTGGGGACAAAGTGACCAGCCTGAGTACTCTCTGTGAAGCAGCTGTCTGTTATCAAATATAACTGGATGGAGATTTCATTATGTTAACACAACAGGATCCTCCTAACAGTGGCTTAGAGATGCTATGTTTAGAGAGATTTCTCTTTATTTATCCCCAGTGACTATCTTGGTATTATTTCTTTACTGTGAGACTTTCCTTTCTGCTGTACTCTTCAGGTCAGAATGGACCTTTCATTCCAACAATTTGCTCCTGGTAAGTTCTTTCTTATTGCAGGATATCTGCATGTAAAAAAGTCTAGAGAAATGTACCTATGTAGATTAAGTCCATCTATGTGCTTTTTGTCGCCTGTAATTAATGACAAATTTGTTCTGTCTGTGTAAAAGTGTTCACCAGAGGAACTGAATAAACAGAAATTAACAATACAGATGGATGGCCAGGATTTTGCAGAATCTGCACTAACAAATACAGAAGAAGGATCTACAGGGCTTTAAGCAGAACAGTAGAGGTGAGGAGGGCTCCTTCTCTCTCTCTCTCTCTCTCTCTCTCTCTCTCTCTCTCTCTCTCTCTCTCTCTCTTTCTCTCTCTTTCTCTCTCTCCTACTCAGGCTTGGTTAGGTTATTTCAAGCAAACAAAACAAAAACTACAGAAGTGTAGAAGTGTCCCCTAACCCAGTGGGTTCCTTACCCTCCTGCAGAAGCACTGCCAGGAGTCAGTTTCTGCAGCGAATGCCAGAAGATGGGTCAGGCTCATGCTTTCCTTCCACTTAGCTTTGCTACAGATGTTACTCATATTCATCAGTGTCCAGCCCTTTGACAAAAGTTACAGAGTTCCTTGGCTCAATAAAAATCCTGTGTCATCGAGTTCCCTGGGTTAAGTGCATGCTACTTAGGAAAGCATTTCCCTTGTCTATTTGTTTGATGAGATGTTTGGAGACCTCCAACATCTGAATATCAGTTGCAGCCTGTCCTTCCCGTTTCACTATTGCCAAATGCCCTCTTTTCCCTTCGACTTCAGACTCCAAGGTTCTCTTTCTCTGCCCAACTGTACACTTTGCTATCATTATTGGCAACCCTTAACATTTCCTTGAGTCCTGTGAAATGTAGACACACTCTACCCCCATGTGAAGAATGCTGGGAGCAGAAGGAGGGAGGCATTATAGTTTCACACAGTTTTTATTATTTCCTGCCTTCGGTCTCGATCCCGAAGGCTGAAGATGATTTCCAAATGTGTCCTGCAGCCAATCCCATCATTACACGGATATTAGGTCCTACAACTCAGCATAGTGGCTTAGGAGTCTTCATGCCTCATGAGACCATGTGTGGGTTAAGTTTTGACATTGAAGGAAAAAACAACAGCCTTGTAGAATTAATTGAAAACATATACAGTGCGGCAGGGCATACATGTGGATCTCAGCCTGTGGCTCCATCCGTTTGAACGGCTTTCTGTTCAGCAGCATCTCTGTTAGGAGCCAAATCAGTTTTTTTTTAAAATAAAAACAATAGACACCTTTTTAAATTCCTTTACAGAAGCACGTGGGAGTTGTCTCTACCCACACAAATTTATTTGAAGGAATGACAGAGTTTACAAGTAAACTGCTACTATAGAATTATTGTTGTTGTTGTTGTTGATGTTTTTTCAGTTGTGGGGCTTGAACTCTAGGCCTGGGTACTGTTCCTGAGTTCTTCAGCTCAAGGCTAGTACTCTACCACTTGAGCCACAGCGCCACTTCCAACCTTTTCTGTTTATGGGGTGCTGAGGAATCGAACCCCGGGCCCCATGCATGCAAGGCAAGCACCCTACTGCTAAGCCACCTTCCCAGCCCCAGAATTATTTTTGATATACAGAGACCCTCAATCTCACTGGAGCCTCTGAGTTCCTGCAGTGACATTGAAGGCCTCATGGGGACACATAATCACCTAATCTAGTCTTTGCCAAGGGAAGCCCAATGGTGAAGTGAACAGAATGCAGACAAAGGCATTTCTAAGGTAATGTTACCGTTTCTCCCTATTTCATTAAAGTAAAATGAAGGTACAGGATAAGATATTTGGGTAAAAGCAATGAGGGCACAGTCATGCATGGAGACTTTTTCTAATCTTGGCCTGAAACATACTTCTTGAAATTCCTTAGAGGTACCATATTATTTCAGTATTCTATGCTATTCCTGCAATGGTTCCAATGATCTCTCTACTTTGTTCTATACTGCTTCCTGGCACACTCCCTACACACACACACACACACACACACACACACACACACACACACACACTCACACACACACACATTGGTACCTATACATGTGAACACACATGCATATACTTACATATATATATATATATATATATATCAACATGGATACAGGCATTCACACATGTAGGCAGGTGCATGCACACTCAAATGCTTGCTTTTATTCACTATTGCTATCCACTTTGGGGTGTTTTTCCCGAGGTATCACAGGATGGGGTTAGCTGCCTTTGTTGTATTGTTTCATTAATATCTATTCACATTGCTCTCTTAGCATTTATTTACCTCAGCAGAGAGCCTATGTTTCTCTCTTCTTGTACTTAAAATTCTGTAAAGCCAGGTACTACATCTTTATTTTTTTTAATATTAATTATCTTTAAGTAGTTGCACAAAGGAGTTGCCATTTAACAAAGCGGTTTATAAATACAACACATCTTGATCATGTCATCCCATTCAACATTCTCACTCATCTCTCCCAAACCAGCCTTTCCCTTACTTTTCTTAAATTTGTAGGATATACATTGAATTCTTGACTTCATTCTCTCCCTGCTTCATTTGTCTATCCCTCTATCCTTGATCCCACCACACTCTTTGTAAATACCCATTTGCTGGTGCTTATTTTGTTGGACTGTGACTTTGCTTTTCTAAGGAATTACACTATTTTAGTTCTCCTTTAAATCTACCATATTTCAGTTAACACACTTACAAATAGGGTTGCATCAAACTTAAAAGTTTCTACATGACAGAAGACAACCAATAAGCTAAAAAAGACAGCGTACAGAATGGGAGAGTTAGCTATACATCAGACAATGGCCCAATATCCAGATAGCTTAAAAAAATAAATCCTCAAAGAACTAACAAATGAATAAATAGGCTAATGAACCAAAGATAGACTTCTCAGAAGTAAAAATGGACAGTAGACACATTAAGCAATGTTCAACATCTCTGGCTATAAAAGAAATGCAAAGGAGGACAACATTGAGATTCCACTTCATCTCAGTTAGAATGGCCATTATCAAGAAAACAAATGATAGTAAATACTGGTGAAGATGTGTCTAAAACTTTACTACACTATGGGTGGAAATGTAAACGTTTTCCACTACTCTAGAAAGCAGTATAGAGGTTCCTCAAAAAGCTCAACATAGAACTACCTGCGATCCAGCAAGTTTACTTCTGGGAATTTATTCACATTTCATTATACAACTAACCCTCAGTTTAACTGGTGATACCTAATATATTTTCAGTAAATGTTGAACTGAATGACTATAAATCTACTATTATTTGCAAGATTTCTCCATTTGAACAGAAATGGCTTTAATTGGAGATTTTTTTTACACCATTGGTTTTTGTTGTTCCAATAGTTCTGAGTTAGGTTCTGAAATGAGTTTTAATCTTTGTACCTCAGTGGGCAAATTGTGTGTCTAAAGCTTAGCTATCTAACTGTAAGAGATAAATGATGATTATCTCTAGCAAATCAGTTATTTTGAAATTCAATGGAAATAATCCATATAAAGGAAGGTAACGTGATGATGGCTGGGAGGCTGATAGAAAATGTTCTTAATATTTAGAGATGATATTTTTTGCCACTAGGATAAGTTATTTGCACAACATGGTATTTCACGTCTGTTTTCATCCTCTGCCAGTAGAGATAGTGGCTTGAAGTCCCTGGCAAAAAACAGGCACTCAATCAACATTTGTTGAATAAATACACAAGTGCATGTTGCTTTTTAAAATACAGCAATGGCTTATACAGAACCATGCACACTTTCTGGCTGTTCTGAGTGTTTGTGGAAGACAACTGGCTAGAAGCACAACTCCATACCTTGGACAGTAGTAACCAAACCTGATTCTTTCATTCCTTTTAATCTTGCCTTGTTGACTTGATTCCTGGAGTATAAATCAGCATTCAAGGAGGAAGTGTAGAATTTAGGCCATAAATAAAAGAACACTAAAGGCATGTTCTTTCTCGAAAAATCTATCAGACCTGGAAGGAAAACTTGTGTAGGAGTGACCCGGGGAAGCTGAGGAATACACTGAATGACCTCCGGAGACTCCTTTCAGCATTAACCATCCGTGAAGGAGATTTACAGACCCACATGCATTGACCCCAACCACTTTGGCTTCTTGCTTTTCTCCCAGTTTGGCCAATGTTCTCACTTCATTCACTATGGTCATTCCTTCCAAACTTGCCCCCTGCCCACCTGCCTCTGCTGCTGGAAAGGTCACTGGGCCAGAGCCTTAGGGTATGGGAGAGGTGGGATTGGTAGGGGCACCAGCTGGGCCATACACACAACATGAGCAGAGCCAAGTTTGTCATATGGACAGGCCTCCCATGTGAAATTTGGCTTTCTTCTGTTTGCTGACTTGGCCAGATGAACAGCGTTCACCCCAGGATCACAGGAAACTCGTAATTGCTATGTAGTCTCTTTGGAGACCCACTGGGCCCTCAGATTTCTTATTTATTTTTTTCCTCTTCCATGGGAATAATGGTGCTTCTCAGCCAAAGGACATACTTTTTAGACTGTTCCTTTGGCAGCCCTGGAAAGGAAGCTCAAGGGTCTAGTGATTTTTGTTTGTTTGTTTCTTTTACTATGCATCAAGGAGAAGCTGGACCATCTTGTGGGAAAGAGAAAGGGGTGGGGAGAATATGTTCTTCATGAACTTACCTGCTCTATTTTATCAAGTCAATCAGACTTTTCCAGTAAGTAGAATCCTTAAATTGCTTGGTGGAGGTGACAGAACATGCTAGAAGAGGGCACTGGGTTCTTTGAGTCATTCTAGCCACACCTCTTATTTAGAACAGCTAGATTATATTGTGCAAATATTTGACAGATCACTACATCTGTTGGCAGCCAGACTGTTTTTTTTTCCTTTTCTTTTTTTTTTTTCCTTGCGAATAAAAGGGAAAACAAAACCTGGCACTAGGCTAGGGTTGGTTATTTATTTGCGCCCTGATGAGAAACAAAACTTGGCTGTCCTTCAAGGTCTTAAAGATGAGGCTCTGGTGAGCGTAGAAGCATTAGAAAATGTTCTCATTTCTCCACAGATGCCAGGACACCATAGGGAATCTCAAGGATGCTGACTTGAACAGTTCTGGAGCTGAGTTTTCTCTTCCTTTCTTGGAATAATCAATTAACTAAACAAAGAGGTAGAGAAGCTTGTCCAAAGGGAAATGGTGACAAGCTCAAAATATAATCGAGCATTTTGGGAACTCATGGATCATAAAAGCAAAAATGATCCAGAGGCTCCTTCTAGTTAAGACATATTTTTACAATACTATAGTGGAAACTCAAAAATCAACTGGGGGTGAAAAATGAGTAAGTCAGGGTAGATTTGTGATAAATTTAGTCCTGGTTATATAGAGATGGAGATTTGGATATAACAGTAATATTGAGGAGACAATGGAAATTAGAGACCAATGTTGAGGGGTTAAGGCTATTGGTATACACCAGGGAATCATCTATGCTATGAATTTGTTTAAAATTATGAAAGTGCAAATTTAAGAAACTAATTTTTCTTTGAATTTTTGGTAGTCCTAGGGTTTGAATTCAGGACCTTGGACTTGCTAGGCAGATGATCTGCCTCTAGCTGTGACCTCAGCCCTTTTATGCTTTAGTTATTTTCTTAAAGAGACTCTCCAAATTCTCCTAGGCCTGAGCCACAATCTTCCTATTCATATTATACTATGTGTCTGGGATGACAGGCATGTGCCATCATGCCCAGCTTTTTATTAGATGTCTTAAGGTCTCACTGAGTATTTGCCCAGTCTAGCTTTGAATAATCTTGAATATTCACAATCTCCTCCTCTTGAGCAGCTAGGAGTAAAGTTGAACAATAGCAGCTGGTTAGCCGGCTTGCTGGTAAGGAATTTTAATGCAGATGTAAAATATATATATAGGATATAATTTGGTGGAATATTCCCAGCTAGTAAAGGAGAAAGTGAAGAGGTTAACAGGACAAGAACCTTTCAATGCCACAGAACTTCAAGGAAGAGAAACTCTCTAATGGAAGATGCCTTTCAGGCTCAAATGCTATAGTAAGAGTCACCCCCTAGGTGTGGACAAAGAAAGCAAGTAAAGTTTTCTCCAGTTAGCTTTGAGCTAATCACTTTGAAGAATGATGAGGTAGCAGACCAGCTAGAATGGGTTCTTCGGGTCTGGAAGCTGGCAGCAGCTTTTCTGTTAGAAGTTTGGAGGAAGGAAACAAAGATAAGGATTTTTGAGAGAGTAACAGATCATGGGAAAACTGTACAATTTTGCTCAGGATTGACTTGGAGAAATCTTAGATAGAAGGAAAATTTACTTTGGATAGAGAGACTTTGAATTTCCATGGACCTTAGCTGTGGATTAAAAGCAGAGCAAAGCAAAACAAAACAGAAAGCCACATGGGAACTGAAATATGTAATCCAAGGAGACAGCACCTATAGAAAAGAAGAGCGGCTTTCTTTTTTCTGTGCAATGGATGGAAGGAGGACAGAACAGCTGAAAAATAAATAATAGGAAGTTTCATACAAGCTAAAGGCCACAGAGAAGGAGATGAAGGAGCTCTATAAATAGGAGATGAGATCACCAGATAAGGACAGTAAGGAAAGATGTGGGATTATGACATCATGTGAATGCCACAGAGCAAAACAGACCACAATGAAATGAGCCTATGAATACTTGTGTTCTCCAGGGAGAAGTGTTCCTGGTTTGTTCAACTCTGAATCGAGCTATACAGAATGTTGACTCACAAATGTCTACATTTCCCAGTTCTCCATTTAGAATAGTATTGGGAACATTCTTTGAACTGTAAGATTTTAAAAATGATGTTTAAGAATGATTGGATTTTCATTGTGAATATGGAATAATATGCAGCTATGTAGAATTAATTTGTGTTCCTGCTGTACAACAATGATATAAAGGTGGATCCTGCTATTTTTTTTAACTACTTCTCATAGAATCTGACAATCTTCCTAAATGGAATTTAGGTGAAACCAAGGCTTTGTTCAACTCTCATCTAGACTTTGAGTTATGGTTCATTTAGAATGTGCTAATTCACTTTGATGTCTTCCTGAGCTTGGTCCAATGAAGTTTTTTCCCCAGAACGTTTGCTGTATTCAATTGTGTAAATTTTAGGTTAATTTTTTTTTTTTTGTCAGTCGTGGGGCCTGAGCTCTGGGCCTGGGCACTATCCCTGAGCTCTTCAGCTCAAGGCTAGCACTCTACCACTTGAGCCACAGCGCCACTTCCAACTTTTTTCTCCTTATGTGGTGCTGAGGAATCAAACCCAGGGCTTCATGCATGCAAAGCAAGCGCTCTACCACTGAGCCACCTTCCCAGCCCTTTAGGTTAAATTTTTAGGTCTGTTTTGTTCTGAAGAAATGTGTTTGTAGATTGGTTACTGGCTAGGAAGATAGAAATAGGATCAGGCAAATATTCTATCTTATATAGATGGATGATAATATTCTATTCTGCTACTAAACTCCAAGACTGATTCTTCAAGGATTTGATACAGTTCCACCCATTGACCATTTTGTCATGTGACCTTCCCATGAACTATCACATGGCCTTGTCTTTGAAATAAAAGGTCTATTCGATCAATTTAGTAGAAAAAAAAGAGAACTAAGTAAACTTGTTCTGTGTAGTTTCTAAACAACAAATTGAAAGTTAGACATCATTTTACTTCTTGTTTTAATCTTTAAAACACAAATCACTGAAACAATTTAAGTATTAGTAAGCTTAGCCACCTCACCAAATATGAAGAAAAATATGCAAAATCGTCCACTGAGAGAATTGACAGATTTTTTTTTAAACAACAGGTTTGTCTTTATGAAGTCTCAGTATCATACAAGTTAAGCAGGATTTTTTTTTTCTCCAAACCAGATCGGAAAATGCAATGTTACTCTTAAAAAACATGAAACATTTGAGATTTTGTTTACTTTTCAGCTGACAAGTAGCCCTGTCAGCTTCACAGCCTGGTAAAAAGCATGAGACTCCTGGATGGAGACAACCAACTTCTTTGCTCTCAATAGGCACAGACAGCAGACTGCTTACCTAGCTTGAACAAGGCACTGAGTTCCATCCCTAGGCCTGCATATGAAAGTAGTTGCTTTGTAAAAGAGGAGCCTTGCACCTATGGATCAAAATCTGGAAGTATTCACTAAGCATGCTTGTGCTTTTCTTGGGAGTAAGGAAGGGGTGTCTACTACCAAATGACCACATAGTTCTGGAGTTGTACCTAGACATAATTGCTCTTTCTTTCTTTCTTTAAAATGTTTTTTATGGTAAAAATACTGTACAGAGTGGTTAAAGTTACATGAGCAAGGTAATGAGTGCATTTCCTATTGAGCATTGTTGCCTCCTGACAATTTAGAACAATGGTAGTCAGTCTTGCTGCTTATGAGACATGCAGAAATATGAGCAACCTGTAGAGATTGTCTCCCAGCAACTAGTGGGTCATTGAAAGTTGAAGATGCTTCACCATTGACATCAGATGCAGAGTAGACTAAAGCTCATAAATATCTTCAGAATTATTAACTCCAAGGAGGCTAAAAATCAGTTGTGATTTTTCCCTGATTTAAGAGAAAAACACATTGAAATCATTTTGAGCAAATGCTGTATAGGTATCAAAATAGCTTTAACAAAGACTATGGAAATATTGTTATTCTTCCCCAGTTCAACCCTAATTTAAAACGTAGCTTCAATAAAACATGTCTATTAGAAAGATGTCAAGTATCCCTTACAGAAAAACTGTTAAGGTTCAGATTTCAATCAACTTTTTATTGCAGTGGTTTGTGAATCTACTTAATTTAGATTTTTGTTTTTAAAATAAATGCAAGACTCATTCTTATTAAAAAAATTCTACATAAATCAAAAGCAGGTACCTTGTCATGTATACTCAAGACCCTTAGAAAACAGGTTCTTGTAAGTCTACCTTATAGACAAAAGCGATAAGCATATTTTTTCACAATGGCTCTTTGTGAGCACTGTTTTCATTAGATTTTTAATAATATAAAGGCTGCTTGGTTTAGGACAGAGGAGTATAATAAATATAGCACATTAAAATAAAATAAAGCATGTATTACTCAACTGTCTGTCACCAAATGTTACAATTTATCAAGTTTACCCCAAATAATAAACCCTATTTTGTGAAAAAAAAAAGAGAGTGGAACAAATTGGAATCTTTCTAAAAAACAGTATCATCTTGTCCACATGAGTATATGTAGAGGAAAGGGAGCGAGTAAAATCTGGGTGCCCACGGAACCTCTGAATGCCAGTACACTACAAGTACGTGTATTTCAAAACTGGCATAATAGATTGCGAAAAGTAAGGGAACTTTTGTGGGAATATGTGTTCAGATCATGAACTTTCTACTCTTCATCCAAACATATTTAGGAAAACCTATGTTGTACATGTTGGTAAATTATTACCAGTACGACAAAAGAAATAAAGGATTAAGAAATCTGTATCATTATTTTCTTTTAAAAATACTAGGGTTTTAACCCAAGATCCTGTGCTGGCTGGGTAGGAGCTCTACCACTTGAGCTATTGCCCTAATCCCTTTTGCTTTAGTTATTTTTAAGTAGGGCCTCACGTTTATTCTTGGACCAGCCTTTTTCACAAACCTTTTACTTACTGCACTTAATGCTTCACACATAGCTTGGATGATAGGCATCCACTACTGTGCCTAGTTTTTGTTTTTGTTTAGTTGGTTGAGAGTGAATCTTAAGAACTTTTTGCCTGGGTGGCCTTGAATGATGAACCCTCTAATCTCCACATACCTAGTAACCACGAGAGTAGCTTTGATTACAGTGTGAACTACTATACCCCGCTTTGTTTTAGGCAGGGACTTGCTGGCCTAGAACTTATGATCTTCCTCTTTAACCCCAAGTGCTGGGACTACAGGTGTGTACCACCACCCCTGGCTAAAAATCTACATCTCAAATACACTCCATGTTCATTGGAAGGTTTTGTGATGTATTTGCTTTCCCTGTATTTGGAATATTTGATTTGGCTGGGTAGATTAGACAGTAAATTGTACCTTACATTAACTTTACATTAAGATAAATGCCAAATAAGTTAAGGCAGATCTGAGGAAGCTCTGAGATCTAGTAGGGGAAGGAGGGAGAAAAAGTCTTAACAGATAGAAGATCCAATAACTTACTGCCTGTCCCCTCCTGCTGGAAAGCAGTGTTTCTTAGTATATGAAGATCAAAGAAATCAGAGAGTCCCTGGTGGTTTCACCAGGGATTTTCAGACCCAGTGATAAATGGTGTCATCCCCGGTTCATAAATTTTTTTTGAGTTAATGAAAGGAATTAACTTTTACGAAATGACCATTGCCTTAATTTCTTGAAGAGCAAGGAAGAATCAGCTTAGAATTCACATAGAAGAAATTACAACATGTTAGAAGAACTGTAAGAATTAACTGAATTAACATTAATGCCATCCCTATCCCCACTCCCACGGGTAACTGGCCTCTTAATGGATTGGCTGTGATCAATCAGTCTTATTTGGTATGAACAATTAGGCACATTTTTAGTGAATTTTTAAAACAGAGAGGGGAGATGTGGGCAGCTCAAGAGTTTAATTCTTAAATCTAATTTGGAAATTGGAGTACTGATTACCTTATGCAACCTTCAAATGCTAGTATAGCTATTAAAGCTGTTGCAAAGAGACTTAGGTGACTTGAGCATTCTCCCTGCCAGCACTTGGTTGATACACAAAACTGTAGTTACTAGTTACAATATATACTATGCTAGTGGTTATAAACCATAGATTTCCTTCCTTCCTCCCTCCCTTCCTTCCTCCCTCCCTTCCTTCCTTCCTTCCTTCCTTCCTTCCTTCCTTCCTTCCTTCCTTCCTTCCTTTCTTCCTCCATTCCTCGCTCCCTCCTTCTCTCTCTCCTCTTCTTTCTCTCCCTCTTTCTCTTTCTTTCGTTCTTTCCTTCCTTCTTTCTTTCTTTCTTTTCTTTCTTTCTTTCCTTCCTTCCTTCTTCCTTCCTCCTTCCTTCTTCCTTCCTTCCTTCCTTCCTTCCTTCCTCTCTTCCTTCCTTTCCTTCTTCCATTTCTTTCTCTTTCTTTCTTTCTTTCCTTCCTTCCTTCTTTCTTTCTTTCTTTCTTTCTTTCTTTCTTTCTTTCTTTCTTTCTTTCTTTCTTTCTTTCTTTCTTTCTTTCTTTCTTTCTTTCTTTCTTTCTTTCTTTCTTTCTTTCTTTCTTTCTTTCTTTCTTTCTTTCTTTCTTTCTTTCTTTCTTTCCTCTCTCTGTCTCTCTCTGTCTCTCTGTCTCTCTGTCTCTGTCTCTCTCTGTCTCTCTCTGTCTCTCTGTCTCTCTGTCTCTCTGTCTCTCTGTCTCTCTCTCTCTCTCTCTCTCTCTCTCTCTCTCTCTCTCTCTCTCTCTCTCTCTCTCTCTCTCTCTCTCTCTCTCTCTCTCTCTCTCCTGGAGTTTGAATTCAGGCTTCCTGCTTGCTATGCTCTACCATCTTAACCACACCTCAAACTCCTATTTCCTTTGGTTATCTTTGAGATAGTGTTTTGTTTTTTGCCTGGGATGAGCCTGGACTTTGATTTGCCTATCCTTACTTCCCACAGAGCTGAGCTGAGAGACATTTACCACCATATCCAGGTTTTTCTATTTAGTTGGAGGTGTCACACAGTTTTTATCTGGGCTAATCTCAAACTATGATCTTCTTCACCTCAGCCTGTCACATAGCTGGGATGACAGGCAGATGCCACATACCCAATATTTTACTGGATAAGAAGAACTGAGAACTTCTTGCCCAGGTTACCCTGGAACATTGATTCTCCAGATTTGGGCTTCCCACAGACCTACGATTATAGCCAGTGTACCCAGCTCTCCATACAATTTTTCAAAAAATGACATGAATTCCTTGTAAAGATAAATATTTATAAATCATATACTTTTCAGCAACCCTCATAATTCTTATGATAGGTGGATTACTTTTTCCATGTGTTGCACATATGAAAATCTTAGATTCCTAGAGAAAGCAATGTTAGGATCATAAATTCCTACCATGGGAAGAGAGAAATTGGTAACATCACCAAAACTGAGTGGAGATGAAACCTTCCAATGGAGATGCATTCCCTGTTGTACCATATGATGCAAACAAATAATGGGGCCTGGGGTTAGTTTGTCCAGCTAGAGGTGAGAGAGGAGAATTGGGATTATGGTGGAGGAAGTGAATTTGTTCAAAATGTTCTGTGTGCACACATGGAAACATTGCAACAAAAGCCCCTCATAGTACAAAAGTACGCTAATTTAAAATAATTTTTAATCTTAAAAATAAATTTCCCAAGCTAGCCTTTACATAGTTGAGTAAAGCCAAGTGCTTTTTCTCCTCCTTAATTTTTCAATCCTGATACATTTTCAGGAAATTTGATCCATATGTTTCTGATTTATTTTACTCCAAGTCATCAAATGTTGTTTGGGAAGACTCTTCTCTGCCCAGAGGTTTTTTAAATTGCCTTCTGAAGATCTCTAAGCTAGAAATGGGAATAGATATAAGTAGTACTGACTGCCAAACCTCAATTTCTTGAACCCAGTGTTAAATAGACCAGCCTCTATTTTTAAACTTGGCAAACTGTAGACAACATTCAGGAGCTGACTCAAAAAGAACATTACAACAATTAGCCACTATTTGTGTTAATTGTAGGTGCAAAATACTTTTTTGTGTTCTAGCAATGTGTGGGAAGGTATTCAATTCTTGATAACTAATAGAACAGCAATTCATTTTACAGTTTCCTGAAAACTTCACTTAGCTATCATCAGTCTTGCTACAATACTCTGAGACAGACAAGGCAGTTAGACACATTCCTGTTATGCCAATGAAGTAACAGAGGCTCAGGGAAATCAAGCACACTTCCTGATAATCCTTTAGCGATGTTGTAAGCTCAGTCCTCCTAGCTCAACATTTTTGGTTCTTTTGTCTTTCCAGAACTTACACTAGTCTATTTGAATGGGTGACCCAGTGTATAAAATTAAATCTAACTCTTGCCAAGGGTCTTGTGAATAGCAGGGTGTTATGACCCTCCATTGTCCATGTTATCTCTGGCCTTCATGTGAAGTCAGACAGCTTACTGGTAATAAAGCCAAGTTACAGGTATTTCTAATGAACTATATAGATTTGGTCTGATTTGATTTGGTCTAAGTAGTTCTAGTCAGTTCATTCACACATTTAGTGTTTGAAAAAAGATCTGTTACAAAGATGACTACATACATCATATTATTAAACATGTTTATAATAGTATTTGTCTAAAAAATCTGTGAAAAAACTACTTTTGAAGCCTATTTTGCAAATAAGGAATCTAATATATGAAGTTTTCCATTTGTTTTTTGCTTTTGCTAGTATCAGAGTTTGAAGCAGTTTCATGTGTTTAGCTGGTGCTCTGCCACTTGATCCAAGTCTCCTACCTAGCTTTTAGCTGTATATTTTTTTAATCTTATGGCTTTTCCTGCCTGTACTGACCTTAAATAATTATCCTCTGGGTCTTAGCATTCTAAGTAGTTTAGTATTGCAGGTTAGAGTCACTGGCACCTGTTTAGTTGGTTGGATTTTTGAAACAGGGCTTCACTAGGTAGCCAAAGGTGGTCTTGAACCTGTGAGTTGACCTTGTAATATGATCCTTGTGACTATAAAAGACAAAATAAAACATAGTCTAAGGCCAGCTACAGGCAAACATGTAAGACCCTGAAAAAGAATCCAAAAGGAGAGCCAGGTGTTGGTGGCTCATGCCTGTAATTCTAGCTACCCAGGAGGCTGAGATTTGAGGATCGTGGTTCAAAGCCAGCCTGGGCAGGAAAGTCTATGAGACTCTTATCTCCAATAAAAAACCATCAGAAAACCAGAAGTGGCGCTGTAGCTCAAGTGGTAGAGCACTAGCCTTGAGCTGAAGAGCTGAGGGACAGTGCTTCAAGCCCCAGAGTTCAAGAGGCCCAGAGTTCAAGCCCCACGACCCCCCGCCCACACACACACAAAGAATCCAAAAGGAATTCCATTGTTTGCTATTCAGCAGATATCCAGAATATATCAAGACCTCAAAAAAGTTAAAACACTAGAATAAACAAGTAATAAACAGGCAAATGAATAATAGAACAGATAGTTCTTAAACCAATTACAAATGGCCAATAAATATATAAAGAAAATTTCAATAGTCTTGTCAATAAAGGGAATACATATCAAAACAAGACTGAGATTTCATCTTGCCTTTGTCTAAAAGAACAGGCATCAATAAAACAAACAACAAATACTGGCAAAGATTCAGGGAGAAAGAAACCTTTACACAGTATTAGAAGGAATGTAAATTAGTAAGCCACAATGGAAAAAAGCACGCAGCTTTCTCTAAAAGCTAAAAATAGACCTACCTGTATAGATAATCTTGCTATACATTTGGACACATATGTCAAGGAATGTAAATCAGCATTCAAAGGAGATATATGCACATCTATGTTTATAGACACAGAATTTATTACAGCTACATAATGGAATCAGCTGAAGTATCCATCAACCAATGAAAAATTATGGAATTATGAATTATGCTATGTGCACAATGATGCATTATATACCTATAACAAAGAACAAAATTATGTTGTACTTCCTGGAATATAGGATTCTGTTGTTTCATGACAGCATTAAGTTAAGGAGGAAATTGAGGTTGTTATCGGGTAGCCTTTAAACAAGAATATTTTATTAGACTATCCAAGTGGGCTTAATCTAAACAATATATTCTTGAAAATAGAAAAGAGAGGCAGAGATTGGGTGGAAATATGAGGCAGGATTAGAAGAAGTATCAATGTGAAGTATAAAGAGGACACAACTTGCTAATGTTGGTTTGAATATGGAAAAGGAAGGCCAATACCAAGGGAGTTAAGAGTCCCTAGAAGTTGAGAGTACCCCAATATATAGTCAGCAAGCAAACTGGTACCTCTATCCTATGTACACACACAGTGTCCTGAATTTAGCCAATCGCTTGAATAGCAGGAAATTAATTCATCCCTAGAGCCTTCAGTAGGTGGTCATCCTTCAACCTGGTTTTATACTTTAGAACAAAAATAAATCAGCTAATGAATTTTATAAACTTCTTTATGTAATCTATGGGTAGGTTTTATGACTGAAGATTAAATAACATCTACTTGTAAACGAATGGGCTAGGTTTTTGTTTTCCAAACCCATGCTGTAACAAGAAGCTTTAATTCTTTTTATTTTTGTCATTGATGAACATCCTTGAATACTGAATACCCCAAAGCTCATGTGTTAACAGCTAGGTTGCTCAGGTGGTTACTATTGGTAGAAGGTGAAATTTAAGAGGTAAGGCCTAGTGTGGGGTCTTTAGGACACTGAAAATGTGCTCTAGAAGAGGATTGCTGGGGCCCTCTCCCTTGCTCTTTCTACTTTTCTTCCTGGACATGAAAGAAATGGTTTTGCTCCTCCATGTGTTCCCACCATGAGATGTTGCCTGGCCAACTGACCTATCACTTGATAGGTCTGAAGTGTCTTTTCCTTATAAATTATTTATGCCAAGTAATTCATTACAGTGACAGAAAAACTAATGTCCTGTTATTCACTGCCCCAAGATAAGTATTCAAATGTTTTTTATTCTTTCTTGCGATTGTTTCTAACATATTTATAAGATGAGTTCTTTGTTGCTTTGTATGTCCCTCCCCCACGGTATAATCCCTGCTTTCATTGTATTTGATGTTGGTATAATTGGTGGAGGGGAACGGAAAAAACAAATCATTTAAATAGGAATACAGGTGGACCCATTGCAACAATGAGATGTACAAGTTGTTATGTCGAAAAACGAACTTTACAACCTTGGTGGGAGGGGGGTAGGTGGTGTGTGTGGGAGAGATGGGAAGGGATGGGAAGGGGAAACAAAGGAGAAGGCAACAATGCTTGATAAGAAATGTACTCATTACCTTGCCCATGTAATTGCAACCCCTCTGTACGGTATTTTCACAAAAAAAAAGTAAATAAAAATCAAAGAAAGGAAACAAAACACATGTTCCCTAGAAAGAATGATTCTAAAGGACAAAGGCTGAATAAGAATTCCATCTTTTGGATGAATTCTCATGAGGGTCATTATTTCAATTATCTTTTTGTCACATATCTACTACTCTGAACTTTCATGGCTCAAGACAAAACACAATTTTATTATTTTTTATAATCCTGTGGGTCAGGAATTCAGATGTTGTACAGCATCTTTGTTTCTGAAAACGGATGATTTGAACAGCTGGGGAATGGCTCAAAAGATGACACCAGGGGCTGGGAAGGTGTCTCAGTGGTAGAGTGCTTGACTTGCATGCAGGAAGCCCTGGGTTCAATTCCTCAGCACCACATAAGCAGAAAAAGCTGGAAGTGGTGCTGTGACTCAAATGGTAGAGCGCTAACCTGCAACTGAAGAGCTAGGGCCAGAGTTCAGGCCCCACAACTGATAAAAATGAAAATAAAATAAAATAAATGACACCAGATTGGGCTGCTGTTTGGATTCTCCACAACTCCCTTCCATGTTGTTTCTCCTTCACCTTGCAGCATTCTCTGTCTCCAGGGTTTCTTTCTATGCAAAATCACCAGCACAGCACTGCAAATGATTGAATGGTAGGTAAGTTCATCCAAAGGGATGGTGAAGACACTGACAGTTTCCTTAAACTCTAGTTCAGAACTGGAAATTCCATATCTCTGCTTCAGCTCTTTATTAGAGAAATCTACGCATCTCTCTTTTTAAAAATGTATTTTTCATTTTTGTCAACCTACATTTAGAAATTTCACTGAGCGTTATAAGAATCAGGTAATCTATGTAACTTATTTATTTATTTATTTATATTATGAAAATACTTTACAGATGGGTTACAATTACATGGGCAAGATAATGAGTACATTTCTTATCAAGCATTGTTGCCTCCTCCTTTGTTTCCCCTTCCCATCCCCGCCACTCCCTCCCCCCCATACCCCTCCTCCACCAAAGTTGTAAAGTTCGTTTTTTGACATAATGACTTGTACATCTCGTTGTTGCAATGGGTCCACCTGTATCCTTATTTAAACAATTTGTTTTTCCCCTTCCCCTCCACAAATTATACCAACATCAAATACAGTGAAAGCAGGGGTTATACCGTGGGGGAGGGACATACAAAGCAACAAAGAAATAATCTTATAAATGTGTTAGAAACAATCACATGAAACAAAAAAAAAACATTTGAATACTTACCTTGGGGTTCATTTCACCTAACATCGACATCTGACCGTTTCTGCTTGTCTCAGACATATACTCACACATATACATATAGTTATTGCAGATAAGGGAAACCATGGGACCTATGTTTCTTTGGGCCTGGCTTATTTTACTTAATATAATTTTTTCCAAGTTATTCCAGCATTAATCTATGTAACTTTGCATTAATTAACAGCATTTTGAATGTCACAATAAGCCCCCAGAGGCTGTGGGATGCTAACATAATAGCAAGATGGTAGCAGAACTCAAGTAAAAAACTGCTGCACTGCCTTCCTTCTTCAATGCTGATAAATTTGTACTTTTCAAGTATTCCATCATTAATTCCTTGAATTATGGCTACAGATTATCTTTGTGGGCTTTTGTGAGTTATGACTCTGTGACATATAAAATTTATGGCCCTAATACCTAGCCTCTTGCTTTGTCCTTTGGCTATATGATTTTGTAGTTCTCCCCCTCCCCCACTGGAAGTGTAGTGTACTTTACCAGTCTTTGGACTTAACTAAATGTCCGTTTGTTCTAAAACTAGGCCTTAAGTGACATTGTGTATTTCCACTTCTTTACTCTTAAGCCTTTGCCATTGACATGGGATAAACATTTTCCTACATGTCCACTGATTCAACGAAGAGGGAAAATATACAGTGTAGACCCAGATATAACCTAAAAGTTGAAGCTGTGACTAGTGGAGTCTGACCTAGATTGGCTGACCCCCTTCTAAGATGAGTCAGTGACAGTAATAGACACTATAATCCATTGAATATGAGGTGACTCAAGAGCATGGATATAATAATATTTGGCTAATACGAATGGCTAGCAAGACTAAATTGCAAGAGGATAATTTTCCTGTGACAAATAATGGTTGCTTCATTGTCTCAACGAAATTTGGAAATCATAAAGTCAAAGAAGTCCAACCACATAGCCAATGCCTGAGAATCCTGTATTACCCACAGGACTCTTTATTCCACCAGACTCAATGGATTACCAGTTTTATGGCATGCTTGAAAGGGTTCAAACTATTAGCTAGGAGAATGACAAGAACTATTCTGTGTGTACTGCTGATGTATACTTGTAGATGCTGGAAACTGACTTGAGTGGCTGCTAGAGTAGCCTCAAGGCCATTCCGGTTCATAGCAATTATCAGTAGGAAGTGTTGGAAAGTAGAAACAGAAAACTATACTATATGAATACAGCATATTGCTAGAGTCAAAGAGAGCCTTGGTCTCAGCACATGGATCTTGTATAAGGCCCCAAGTCAAATTATCTGAACCTAGTCCATTTGGTGGAAGAATTTCACTTTGGCAAGAGGGCTACTTTTCCTTAGTTTGCAGAAAATGCTCTTCCAAACCCAAGCAGAACCCTCCCTACCTGCATCTTGTTTTGAAATACCTAGAAACGCTTTTACAAGCTAACGAACAACCATATTGGCAAAAGCATTGAGAAATGGACCACTCTAGCAGCTTCTTGGAGCAGTTGGAAGAACTAAAACTGCAAAATGGAAGCAGCACACTCTATCTGTAGCTTAAGTGCTGATTAACCCCAGCCCTAACTCAACTCCACTGGGGAGGAGGGGAGAGGGACACTGCCTATGGGGTGAATAAACCTTTATTTCTTCACTTCCACTTCTGGCACTTGGGTTAATTCTTTTACACCCCATGCACTGGACAAATCTCCCAGACTTTTCATAGACCATGCTGGCAGTTACTAATGTAAAGAATACTGACAAGCAACTGTTATGGGACACACTGACATGTCCATGGTAAAAGCTAACCATTTCCCTTCTTCTTAAGGATGAATGAATAAAAACTCTTTTTTCTGAAAAAAAAGCAACCATCTTGCTGAATGTGTTAGAAATGGGTGTACAGGTGCCTTCTTGTTCGCTGGCATGTAATTAAATGCATATTAGTTTTCATTTTTCATCATTGACATCGATTATGTAAAAGCATTGCTACCTACATGGGAGACAGAATCTGAAATTGGTTGAAATGTATCTTCATTTCAACAGAAGAGCTGTGAAAAATACAATTTGATTTAAGCTTTTACTCTAGAAGCAATTGGCATTTTGATGATTTGTGTGAAAGTCATAGTTCATTTTTTTAGTGTAGAACAAGATGATTTTTACAGTACTGGTTCTTTGTTCGGATTTGAAATATTTTGGGTTGGTATAGCATCATTAAATATATTGTCTGCAGTATCTCACCCTTCCTCTATAGGTTATGTCAACATGAAATTCCTGAAAGTAATGTCAATGAAACATGAAATTAATTTTGTGTGGCTTACTAGTTTTTGCCAAAACAGCAGTCATGTCTTTAAAGTGGTTACTTAAAATGCAGCTATTTTCTGTCTATGGAAAGTTTAATTTTTCTCCTAGGACTTGGCCCTTTTATTATTCCTCCTCACACGACTAGAGGATATCAAAACCCACATGCTTTCATGGCATTTTGTGCCCGAGAGATCTGTAAGAGTGTTCCCAGGTGGGAGCCTACAGTAAATTTTAACAACTATCTGTTGGTCTCTGCTATAGAAATGGCAACTTAATGCTTTTTATGAAGAGAGAAAACAGGGTCAAAAGATAAAATAATAAATCAGAAGGATGGAGTGAACAGAAGATTACTGGAATGATTTGAAGGGAGACAGTCAACCGATTTTGAACACCACAGATTGTATAGTTTCCAATGGCAGTCAAACAGATTGTATAGTTTCCAATGGCAGTCAAAATATGAAACAAGCTCAAGTTCTTTATTACATGTGGTTGTGGCTGATGGAGCAAAAATTAGACATTGAATTTTCTATTGACCAGTCCCTTCTTCCCACTCCCAGTTACCAAAGTGGATGATGGGCAGTGGGGAAGGGGAGGTATCTTAGTGACAGTGATGAAGGCTGAGTCAATGTTTCAGAGAAAACCAAGTTGTACCCCTTAGAAAATACAAAAAAACAAAGAACAAAAGGGAAGACGACATTGTAGAGTGCTTTATTTGTCAAGAATAAAGGACTCATCTCCATCAAATTTTTTTTCTTTTACAAACCTAGTGGGTTAATAACACCGGAACTGGCCCCCAAGGGGAATATTTAAGTTCGAGATAAAGATTTCCCAGCAATTCTGCTCTGTATGACCTGCACTGTTGTAGCTTAATGCTTGGTCAGGTCTTAATGGTGACAACCACATTTCGTAATTTATGAGTCAAGAAGCATTTACTGAGAAGCTCACATGGATAGGATACTATGCCCCGAAGGATTTTTCATAGACAGATTTTTATTTATTTGTCACATGGTCCTCATTTTAAAGACAATTCTTATTTAAGCCAATAGGGCTGAGGAACTTTCTGGTATTATTGCCCTTAAATATTGAACCTGGACAGGATCCAGATATTTTTATTCCAAACATAGGTTGTAGTGATGGTCAAAGGAAGAAATCAAAACTTAGCAGGAAACATAGACTTATAGAAATAAAAAACAAAAGACTTTAAAAGGACTTACATTAATAAATTTACCAAATAACTTCTACCATGCTCCAAAAGGAATTTAAGATAATTTATGAAAACTCATATAGTATAAAAACAAAATGAAGTTACTAGTATGGAAAAAATAAATTGTAAACCAGGATAGATTAAAAATGCCTATTAATGAACAAAAACATTAACCATAGAAAGAGTTGTGTGTGGTCAGTCACAAATGTTCATATTTAGGAAGGTGGAAGGCAGAAAGAGAGAATAACAGAATACTTTGCGTGTTGGCAAATAATGGCATAAGTACCATCGTCAGCATAGATGTTTCTAACCTGGCTTATTTCCACAGGAATTATGTCCTAACTGAATGGTGGTTTTATTCATTATGATGGGTGTATTGTATCATAACTTATTATCACTTCAAATGCATAATATGTCAGTTGTGATCTAAATGATGTTTGTTTGTTTGTTTCCAAGTAAGAGGAGCAGAGACCAGACAGGTTTTACAAGAGAAAATGACAATTCTTCCAGTGTGAGGTCAAAGGGTATAAGGTCAATGGCAGTCATACAAAGGCAAAAGTGTTACTAAAGTTCAAAGTAAGAAATAAGGAGGATTTGATATGGATAGAATGGCCATCATCTGTTAGAAAGAAACTCTCTAGAAGTATACCAAGGAGCAATATTTGGTCATTGAAACAATCGCTTACAGAGCTTTATAGAGAGAGAGACATCTATCAATGAGAAGCCAACAGTGTGAGCAGTTTAGACGTCAGGAGCTAGAGTGCAGTTGGAATGTAATAAAGAAGAACTCAGAGTGGACTGGGTTTGCAGAATTGAGGACAAGCACATAGGACAAAATACAGCAAGATCTTTTTAAATGTTTTCTTCTATGTTGGATTTTGAACTCAGGTCTTGTGCTTGCTGTAACAATTGAGTCCTGCATCCTTTTTTTTCTGCTTTATTTTTGAATAGGGTGTAACAGTTGTCCATGGAGCTGATCTCAGGTTGTGACTCTCCTACATATGTCTCCCTATAGCTACATTGCAGGGCCACAATGTTTTGCTTGTGGCTTACTTGCTGAGATTGAGTCTCACTAACTTTTTGCCTGGGCTGATCCTACCAGTCTGTGCCTACTGGGTAGGTGGAATGAAGGTATGAGCCACCGCACCAAGAAGTAAGCAAGACGCAAACAGTCTATAGACAGGCAGATATAGATAATAGAGGTTTCAGATAAAGGTGTCAGTGAAAGATAGTTATTAAAAGCTAATTCTCTTATTCCTAGGGAAGTATATCCTGAACAAGAATAGTCTCTGTATTTAGGAGTTCCAGGCTCATTATCCCACCAAATCTAGAGAAGCTGTTGATGTGACGAAATCCATTTTTCTTGCCTTGTTTCCCTCTAAGTACTCAGGGTGTCATATTGCTTCCTGATGGTCTAAGCTTCCGTCTTATTTTGTATCTGTTGTTGTTTCAAGATTCCAATGACTTCACCATTTCAAATGTTGTCTCAACTTTCCTGGTCTGTGTTGCTTTCTGTACTTTGTCAACTTTCTGGACTGCGTGGGCCAATGGAAAACTAATTGTTGACAATAGTAATCTACGTGGTACTCTCTAGTAGCTGAGGGTTAACTAAAGTCTTTTGGCACATCTGGACCATAAGTCCATTCTACTTCAATCTGAGAAGGGAACAATGATGTATGTCCAAACCAGGTTAATCATTGGGTAACAACATATCAATGGAAGATACTGGGTTATGAAAAAAAGCCCATGACATATTTTGCAATGCTTTCTTGGCTGGTAAATTCTTGGCATTTCTTCCCAAGAGAGTACTCAATTTGCTTGGAGTCTGATATGCAAAAAAGAACACTTCTGTTAAGACAGAGTCTTAGGGCACTGACCTGAGTTAAAAATACCAGAATTTGAGGACCATGTTCTTTATAATGACCCCTTCCAGAATTCCAAGAGACAAATAATGAAGAATATGAAGATTTATGGTCTCAGCTCTCCCTCCAACTCCTTACTGGAGGCACAACTAATATGTCATTAATCTTCTGATATTGACATTTTAAGAAGAAATTTCATTTAGGTGCTTCCTCTGAGGAATCACGGTGATTTCTACCTTTTATACAGACCCTTTCATTGTAACCATCTGAGAAAAACAAAAACAAAAACAAAAAACTCAAACATGGTCATAATAAAACACCTTACAAACTAACAATTTGGGTAAGTAGCATTAAGGTGTGGGATTTAGAAAGCCTTGAAATTCCCAAATGAAATCATTTAGGTGATTCTTCCTGTGCCTGCTAACCACTCCGGGATGGACATTTCTTCAGGATTGCATCACTTCCCAAATTCTATCATCCCAAACTTCACACAGGATTAGTCAGGAGGAATAGTAGCAATCACCCCTAGGAACTAGCACTTTTGCTAAGACTGGGCAGATTAACCACATGTGCTAAGTGAGTTGAGTCAATGGCTGACTTCATTCATTGAGAATTCACACAGTGCCTCATAGGGGTAAGTGAAGTGAGGAGCAAAGTGATGAAGGAAAAACATGAATGTGGTTGCTTAATTGGCTTGTACTCATTTAAAGCTCTAACCCATTGTCTATTCACTTCAGATGCTCTTGAAGTCCTAGGAATTCTCAGAGAACCAAAGCCATATATGTGAACAGTTGTGATGATACAATATTGCCATTTTCACTACTATGAGAAAATGGTGCCATTTTTCTTTCCATCAAAGTCTTCAGCACATCATTAGACAATGTCTCCAATTTTCTTTCTCAGGTACTGTGACTTAACAAGGTTGTAGCAAAGAGAAGAAAAAGGGGGGAGGGGATAGGACTTGAGTGAATCTATATGACAGATCTTGTAGTACAAGTGTTTGTGGTTAACCAAGAAACACATTATGAGTCAAGCCTTTGGAGAGAGGTGAATAATTAAAGACAAATGCTATGACATAATCATTTACATGCAGCAGAAAGATTTTAGATTAAATCTGGCCTGACCCACTGCTCGGCAAGTGTTATCATGGATTCTTGAGAAGTATTCACTTATTTACTTTCTAATTTGGCCCATATGTTTTATTGCAAACAAAAAAATTTTTGTATTTCCCCGAGGAACTAGCCTGAGTGCTGAGATAGTTAACAAGATTGGCGTATTTGGGAACAGATCTCCTGTGTGCACCAGCAAATCCAATGAACAACATGTCAGCTTGAAAACACCTCATTTGACATAAGCCAAAGAGCTTTGCTCTAAGCACCTCTCCTGAAATGAATTCTCCCATTTTGAGAGAGGTTACTATGTGTGCATTCAAATCACTCAGTAGCCCAATGACTTTGCCATGATAATAACCATCCCACTTACAGCTTACTTTTTTTTTTAACAGCTCTTCAAGCCATCCTAGATGCACTCACAAGCTCACACCACATTTTCACACATACACCCCCACCACATACATAACCCCTGTGGCATACACACATTCATACACACATAAGCACACAAATCACACACACACACACACACACACACACACACACACACACACACAGAGGTTTCTGGGCCTTACTGTAGATTACAGTCACCACCTATATCAATCTGATGTCATGTAACCGGTGTTTGAAGCCAGGGGTGGATTCTCGCTCCCTTCCTTTCATAATCCTAGCACTATAATATAAAACATGCCACAGAACTCCCGGGGATGGATTCATGGCTTTCCAAGTGCTATTAAATTGTAGTTGCTGCTTTTATTAAATGCAGGAAATAAGAGTTGGGGGAGAAAAAAGGATGAGAGGGAGGGCCTGCATCACACACTTTTGTTCTTTTCATTTGGGTTAAGATAGAATTTTTTTAAAGGCAAAGCAGGTTTTCTGCAGAAACAATGGTAGGTACTGTGTGGTTAGCTGATACAGTTCTTCTAGGCATTTTGGAACATTCTATCAAAGAGACAAATGCTTGTTGTAGGGAAGGAGAAACCACAGAAACATTCATTCCTTCCAGAAAGACTGAAGCTTAGAATTAAAGGCCTTTACCCACAAGTTACAGGGTGAGGACTAAGACTTAGAAATTGTTACCTACTTCCATTATGGGATAATTCTTTTCTGGTATCAATTACCTGGCCACATGGTATTCTTCTTCTTCAGGGTCTTACATGTTTTCCTGGAACTGGCCTTAGACCATGGTCTTTTTGTCTTTTGTAGTCATGAGGATCATATCACAAGGTCAGATCACAGGCTCAAGGCCACCTTTGGCTAAATAGTGAGGCCCTATTTCAAAAATCCAGCCAACTCACCAGGTGCCAATGGCTCAAACCTGCAATCATAAACTACTCAGGAGGCCAAGACCCAGAAGATAATTGTTCAAGGTCAGCACAGGCAGAAAAAAACCCCATAAGATTACAAAATAAACAGCAAAAAGCTAGGCTGGAGACTTGGCGTAAGTGGCAGAGCACCAGCTAAACAAATGAACCAAGGCCCTGAATTCAAACTCTGATATTAGCAAAAGAAAAAAACAAGTGGAAAACTTCTTGTATTAATTAGATTCCTTACTTGCAAAAAATCTATTGTTTGCTATTCATCAGACACCCAGAATATATCAGGACCTCAAAAAGTTAAAACACTATTAGAACAAACAATTGATAAATAGGCAAATGAATAATAGAATTACAAATGGCCAATTAATACATAAAGAAAATTTCAATAGCCTTGTCAATAAAGGAAATACTTATCAAAACAAGACTAAGATTTCATCTTATCTTTGTCTAAAAGAACAAGCATCAATAAAACAAACAACAAATACTGGCAAAGATTCAGGGAGAATAATGAAAATAGACTCTGGGGGAATAAAGAGACTTTGCAGTGTATAAGAAAGATAGGCTGTCTACCAACATTTTTTCCTCAAAGTGGATAGATTTCAAGAGAAACATGTTCAGAAATGGCAGTGAAAAATGAGAGAGCAGATATACATTAAAAGGATATTGCACCAAACTAAAATGTGTGGACTTGCTCCTGAAGTAGTAGAGAATCCATGAAAGAGCTGACGGAAGTTACATGAGGAATATGAATTTCGGACAGCCATCTGGCACTGGTGAGAAAAATTAATTGAAAAGGAGAGCCTTATGAAAATTTAATATAAATGGAGCTATGACTTTGCCCTCCAGTCTTATTATGTTAAAACATACACAAGAAAATTAATTTTCTTTGCCATGTTTATATGGCAGATTTGTCACATTGTATATTTGTTGCCATTATCCATCTTTGTAACTCATCATCTTATAAAACTAAAACTATATACATACTTAACAGCTACTTCCTATTTGCTCTACTTTCTATTTCTTATTTCCAGTCCATTCTGCATTCTATCTCAATGATTCAGAAAAGTCTGTTTTGTGACAGGCTGATTTTATTTAGCCTGGATATCCCTAAGTTGTTGTCAGTGTTGTTTGTTTTGAAGGTTGGATAACATGTACAGATTCTTACTTATCCATTTGTCATCAGTGAATGTTTGAATTATTTTGGTGTTATTGTGAATGGTAAGCAAACTTCACCTACCAAAACAAACTTTAGACTGATGGCTTTATTAAGCACCCTCTTTACAGGAGTACCAATACAAGGCATTCTCAAATTTTCTTAAAGTTTGGTGGAAGAGAACTTTTTCCAACTCATTCTATGAGATACTCCTGATACCAAAGCCAGACAAAGATGCTAAGGGAAGAAAACTACAAGCCAATATCTTAAGTGAACATTGACACAAAAATCCTTAATAAAAATAATAGAAGCTGAATCCAGCAGCATATTAAAATTATTGTAACCTTTGAACAGTGGGATTTATTTTTGGAGTGCAAGGATAGCTCAATATATAAATATTGATCAATATATTTTATAACAGAATGATGAGCAAAATTAAACACATGGTTATTTTAAATGATCCAGGTGTAAACTTATATTCAATATACTTTCATGATAAAAAACATGACTTTAATTAGGTTTCATCTACTGAGCCAATTAGACATTACCCGAGTCAGCAAGAGCATATGATATTAAAGATAGATGTTACTTCATTTTTGAGATTGTCTTGTCTTTATGAATACCTGTAGCTTGTCTCCAAATTTTTTTATTGCAATACTTCATTTTCCATTTTATTATTATCAGTTTTCTTAAAATATTTATCCATCCATATTTGTTATCAGATATTTCATTCTGAAATATAATAGGACTATGAGTAAGTTTCCCAGCTATTAATGCAAAGAATTTCCTGTCTCTTAGTTTTTGAAGATAGAAATCACACATTTTTGCTTTATTTACTTATTTTTGGTGCTAGTCCTGAGGCTTGAACTAAGGGCCTAAGCACTGTCCCTGAGCATTTTTTACTCAAGGCTAGCACTCTAACACTTGAGCCACAGTTCTTCTTTTGGATTTTTGATGATTAATTGGAGATAGGAGTCTCACTGACTTCCTGCTGGGCTGGCTACAAACTCTAATCTTCAGAATTTAGCCTCCTGATTAGCTAAGATTGCAGGAAGAGCCATCAATCTCCAGCATAAACAAAACTTTTGAATTTGCTTATCTTTAAATGTATCCCTATCTTGTTGTTGTTGTTGGTGGTGGTGGTGGTGGTCATGAGGCTTGAACTCTCGGCCTGGGCACTGTCTTTTAGCTCTTTAGCACAAGGCTAGCACTCTAGCACTTGAGCCACAGGGCCACTTCTAGTTTTCTGGTGACTTATTGGAGATAAGAGTTTCATGGACTTTCCTGCCCAGGCTAGGTTTTTTTTTTTTAATTTTTATTTATTTTTTATTGTGAAAATACTGCACAGAGGGGTTACAATTACATGGGCAAGATAATGAGTACATTTCTTATCAAGCATTGTAGCTTCCTCCTTTGTTTCCCCTTCCCATCCCTTCCCATCCTCCCCCCTCCCCCTGCCCCCACAACCAATCCTTCCCCCCCCCACCAAAGTTGTAAAGTTCGTTTTTCGACGTGACTACTTGTACTTCTCATTGTTGCAACGGGTCCACCTGTATCCTTATTTAAACGACTTGTTTTTCCCCTTCCCCTCCACAAATTATACCGACATCAAATACAGTGAAAGCAGGGGTTATACTGTGGAGGAGGGACATACAAAGCAACAAAGAAATAATCTTATAAATGTGTTAGAAACAATCCCATGAAAGAAAAAAAAAACATTTGAATACATATCTTAGGGTTCATTTTGAATTGTGATCCTTAGATCTCAGCCTCCTGAGTAGCTAGGATTCCAGGCATGAGCCAAGAGCACCCAGCCCCTATCATTTTTCTGTTTTTGTCCCTGACATTTTTACCGATTTTTTCATTTTTTCTAATACTGTTTTGTTCTTTTTTTTTTTTTTTTTCCTGTTGGTCATGGGGGTTTGAACTCTGGGGCTTGGTCACTGTCCCTCAGCTCTTCAGCTCAAGGCAAGCACTTTACCACTTGAGCCACAGCACCACTTCCTGCTTTGTTCTTAAATAATGTTTTAGGAAGACTTAAGCATTTGTTCATATTTTATCAAGAAATTTTCCTCTTCAATTTTAAAATTATGTCTATTGAAAGGAAATTTAATCCATATGTTACTAAATTTCTCACACTTACCTCATCGGAATTTGATTCTATAGAAGTATTCAATGAACAAAAACCTTTGGGAAATACTGAAAGAGACTTAAGAGAAATTGTTTTTGTTGTTGTTGTTTCTTTGTTTCTTTTTTTAAAACTAGAATTGAATTTGCTTGCTGAAGTCTGACCAATTATATTTTTGGCTAACTGCACAATGCCTAATCAGCCAACAGGTTTGAATTCCATTAAAAATGTTTGACTTGTCAAAACTTATATGACTTTTGGTGATGTTAATATTAATACTTTTTTCTTTCCTTTTACAATTTATTTTAGCTATTCTTACAAAGAATTATTTCTCTAATTATTTCTATAATCATACTTTGTAGAAGTGAAAATCATTGCTTTAATTTAAATTTGAGATTTCCAATAATATTAAAAATTGCAATCTTTATGTTTATGTGACTGACTGTAAGCCTTATAGAATCAAATGGTTCTCAGACTCACAGATGCATACATACATACAAACATACACACACAAGTATGGTACACACACATATAATCATATATTTGTGATGATACTGTGTTCTAGAGTTTTTAGTGGTAAATTGCATAACTATTACCTATAGTATTTGTCAAATAATGAAAATGAAAAGACATCTTTCTAGGTCTACTGCACCAAATCTCTGCTTTAATGGATCAATAAAATTTGGTGAATGTTAAAAACCCACCATCAAATAAAGTGATGCAAGTGGAAATGCTGAAAAACGTAACGTTGCTGTGAATATTCATTTCTAGTGTTTTAGCAATATTAAGGTATAATTGATAAATAACAATGTATATATTTAGATATAAAGTGTCTAAAGGTTTGATAGATATATACATTGAAAAAATAGTTTCCATAAACTAGTTAGCATATCCATATCCTTAGGATATACTCTTAGGAAATTTCCAGTGTAATAATATATTATTGTGAATGATAGTATTGGTAATGTAGATATTTGGGCAGCATTAACTTTGAAAAGTCTCTCCAAATCATTGGACGCTATCAATATTCATTCTTACAACTATCGTTTATTGAATGGAATGGGAAAGAGAGACATCAAATATTATTAAGTGCCTGATACAAGCCTGAGAACATGTCTCACCACTGTACTAAAAGGTCTGTACATGAAGCAAGTGTCAGAGTACTCTATCAGATGCCTAGTTTCCTTTGGATGCTCACAGCCTGAAGCTAACCCAGAAGGCTATTCGGTGCAAACAACCTCACCCAGAGACCACAACACACCCCAACTCCACAAAGGAGAAGTAGGATTTTGGTTTTAAGGAAGAAGAGGAAAGGAAAGGCACAAATAGCCGACAGAAAGGGTGGGTTTCACTTAAAGAAGTAGCGAAGATGTCCAAGTGAAGTTTATACATGTAATCAGGAAGCATAATAGCAACACATGTCTTTAACTGTGAGTCACATTAAGTTTATTTAACCTTTTTCTTTTGTTTAAAATTTGTCCTGTGAGCCAGTACATCTGAAATATGAAGATGGGTAGATCTAAAAGACACATTACCTGATTTGAAGAAACTGCTGATATCACAGGAAAAGCAAACCCATGTGTCAGTGACCGGCTCCAAGGACTGAAATTGGTGTGGAAATAGCACAAGCATGCTTTGTGGTACTGAATTTGGAATATACCTAGCTTCTCATTCAAAGTAGAACATTTGTACTATTGATTCATGATATGCTAGAGGTGAAGTTAGATGATCAATCTGAGATTATAGTATTGAACACAGTCCACACGTGTTCACCACTGGTCAAGTGATATTGTTGTGTCTTACAATTTTTAAAGTATATGCCCTCTCTTCTAGTCTAACAGTATGAGGAGGAGGGATTAAGCTCACAGTTCATATCCAGGCCCAAGGAGAAACAACTCAGTCCAGAAAACGAAAGAAGGAGTCCTCTGTGCTATAATTAGACCTGATAGATTCAGGGTAGATAACATATTATGGCTAAGTCAGAATGAACAGAAAGGACAATCAAAGTGAATGTGTGAGGTATCTTGACACATGCCAAGAACTGTGCCAAACACCTTCTTGAATAAACATTTATTGCTTCTCAACCATTCTTAAACAGAAAAACTATTTTTTCACTTTAACGAGGAAATGGCAGCTATGAAGAATTTACGTTCCCAAGAACACAGAACATTAGATGGCTGAATTTAGAGACAAACAGCATTTTCTGCCACCAACCCTCCCACCCCTTCCCTGCCCAAACATTCTTTAACCACGTTCCTAGCTTGTTAGTTTTTCTGATAAGAGTAAGGAATTTTTATCCTCACGGACATACGAAACACATAGAGATGAAGTTTCTTTCATTTTACTTTCTCCCCCTCAACTTTTTGTCACTGTTTCCTCTTGTCCTCCATCTATAATTTACAGCATGGCCTTTTGTGCTTAGTCATTGAGTTGATCTGAGTCACAGAATGTGCTTTGAAGTCTGGGCATGGACATCGGGCGATAAGAGGAGCCTCCACCATCCTCAAAGCATTCCCATTTTGTTTACTTTACTTCTACTGGTATTTGATCTGTGTGTTCCTGCTTCTAGCATTCTTGAGTGTTAGCCTGTAGCACTTCTGACTCAGAACAGCTCTTCAAATCCTCCAGCCCCTCCACTGGTTGCTCTTAGTCCAAGTGCACGCACAAGGAGAGCCCGGGAGGACCCTAGCAAAGAGTAAGTTAACTATGTGGGAGAAATGAGTAAAAGCGTTGGATTCACCTCCTGTGCAGCACCTGCTAAATAGGAATGTTATTTGTGGTACCTATAAAACAGTAAACAAAATGAACCCTTCTCTTCTAAAGGGTAGCTCTTTGACCTAATAAGCATTGCAAATGTTAAAAATCCCACTTTAACTTAGAGAAGAGGAAACTGATTGGAGAGTTCACTTCTTCAATAATGCTGAGGCATTAATTCTTTTGATCCCCAAAGGTACCTTTTCCCAGAAAGTACATTAGAATCACCTTTACAATACTACTTGCTTTTTGGAATAGGAAATGTAATTGGTTCAGTGTCGATACTACCTAAGTTACTGTGGATCTTTTGAGGAGATAAAATGAGAGAATGTGTAATCTGGATTGCAGGGGCAGAGGTGGGTCTGTGGAGGTGGTAGTTAGTGCTTTTGAGAATGATAAGCAACCCACGAGGCAATTTCCAAATACTTTTTTTTCAAAAGTCTTTTCACTTTGGAATCTCAACATTTACAATGCGGGTGTTGTTTGTGTTTAGGTATTTATGTATTTTGCTATGAATTGTACAGAGTTTATTGTCTTCTAGAAAGCATTCGTAGCTGAGACACTGAGTGTTCAAAGATAATGTTAACTCATTCATGTACTGCAAGAAACTGGCCGAGGCAATATCTCCAATCTGGAAATGGGATGATACCAGCAACAATCCTAGGTTAACTAACAAAATTCTGCATTGAAAAAGTGGAGTTTTAGTTAGGTACAGTAGGTCATGCGAGTAATCCATCTATTCCATGAATGAGCCATGAATCAATGCCAGAACAGCAAAACTTTAGTGAGAACACATCTCAACAAGTAAGCAGGGTTTGACATCTCACTTGCAACCCCAGCTACAGAGGAGATAGAGTTAGGATGACTGTGGTATGAGACTGGCCCCAGACAAAAATGCTAAACCTCATAACAAGCACAAGCCCTTGATTACAAACCCCAGTGGTACAAATTAAAGAAAAAAAGTGGAATTTTTGTAATGTGATGATAGTCATTGTACTAACCATGGTAGTGCTAGAGGTAAGCGGTTATTATTGCAAAGGACATATACTGATCTTTATTTCCATTTCCATTTTATCTTTCTTGTGGTGAAACAAACAGTCCTTCACCTTTCCAATCCTCACAGTATTTGGGCATAACACAACAAATTGGTGTGTGTAGACCAGGCTGTCTATACACATGGTGTGTAGGCAAACATGATGTATGTAGTCCATAGTCTGCCATTGTGCATTCTGCACAATCTAATTTTAAGTCACCAGACAGTTATTTTAGCATTTCACATCCACATTCATGTCTCTCCCAGCAATGTTGGCAGTCCCAGTCTTTTGTGGTATTATATCATTTTGTACCCAGAGAACATATTTTCTAAATAAATGAAGAGATTTGGGAAAGAGGGCCTCTTTGGCTATTTTGTTTCAGTAGTGTATCTTTTTCCTACCCTCCGCAAAACTTTCTGCCCTGGCTAAAGGCCCAGAAAGATAGTAGGTAGAGTATACATTTTCTATTCTACTTATGGAGTACACTGTAGTGGTGGGGGAGGGGGGTAGCATTTGTGTCTGGAGTGCCTGATGCATTGATTGTCTGAGATCTATGTCCAACCACATTACCTAGTGTCCCCTTGTCCGCTAACATTTGTCTTTAGTAATCTTAGTATATAGTGCTTATATCTTTCATCTCCATATCAGAAATTCCTCTTTTTCCTTCCCAACGTATGGAGTCAGAGTCTCTGAAAGAATAGAGTGGTCCCCTTCTGTGACCTGGCTTGCCAGCCTTGCAGCCGTGGGATATGCCGAACTAGTGAGTAATGTCTGGGAACTCATTGGCTGACTGCCTCTTGCTCAAGGACAGTTTTGCATTCTTACAAATTCTCCACGTGTTTCTCCTTCAGGCACAATATCTGACACTGGAATTTCTGAAAAACCTGCAATCCTGCGTCAAGCCAAGTCGCTTCCTTGATTAACAAAATAAGTAACTAAAAAGAACCAGTTCTGTTCGTCCTTCTGACAGACTCTGTGCAGTAACCTTGTGCAGACAGGTCTTTCGTGCCATGAGGCAGTTTGGCACCTTCCTGCAGAACCTGGCACTTTTATGGAAAATCCAGGGTCTGGTGTTTTCTCTGCCCTACATGGTTGCTACTTGATGATCACTCTTTGGATTTCTGTCTCATGCACTTTCACTACTTAATTTAGGACTTGATTCTATATACGACTTTAGGTTTGGGGACTCATGTTTCCTGGTCTATACTGCTAATCTGCTAAATTGTATTATGTACCTATTCTGAATTCTACCCAAAGCACCTAGCATAGTATTCTGACTTACCTAACAGTCTACTGGCAAAATCAGTGCCACAGAAATGAACTCATGCTAAATGCTTTTGATGACACACCAGATCTTACACATTCAGATGAATGCTTTCCTTGGCAAGGCTGCCTCCTGTGGAGACTGCTCATGGTACGGTATGCTAGTTATCAAGGCCCAAAATAATTTTTCACTGTCTCCCTCTGGATGAGAGAGGTGTGCTTACTCAAAAGAAGGACTCAATCCCTGACACTTATTTCATGTCTGGTGTTTAGCATCTACTGTAATGTATGACCGTTTACAGTGGCAACTCAAAAGAGAACTAAGAATGCTCTCGTTCACAGATTGTGACCCTTGAAGAGTGTAAGAGAACTGATGTTATAAGACAAAAAACATCAAATGCTTTAAAGGAAGTGCAAAGAGTTATGAGATCAGAGGGGAAAAGGTGATTTACAGCTGAGTCTGAAGGGAATTTATGCAACCATAATCTTAATATTTGTAGTTGTTGTAATTCTCTGTCCTATAATTGGTTTAATTTTAGGCAACCACTAAAATATTTTTTGGCCACTAAAGTTAAGAAGCAAGTGAAGTCAATTTTAAAATGATTGAAACAGAGGAATAAATCATATCCCTAAGTTGGAAATGAGTTTTAAAGTCCACTGATATTATTGGTTTGCCTGTTTGTTTTGATGGTTATTATTATTTTTTCTTTTTCTGCAGAAGAATGTGACAGCAGAAGAATGTGGCAGCCAAGCAGGTATCTTAAGATGATTATGTTTAGCCCTCTAGTTTCTGATCATTCACTTCCATCTTCCATGTGTATCTCTGTCTTCTCACTTGTAAACTAGATTAAAGGTTTTCAGTGGAACTGTGGCAATAAAATAGCATCTGAGAATTGTTGAGCTACATAATGGGAGCATTCCCTTACAGATAACACAGCTGTGATCCACACACATTAGATGAGAGGCAACAAGCAACACCATCCAATGGCATTCCCGTGCCCAGAAATCCCAGAGAATTCTAGACACAGCCCTGATTGTCTATCATTGTGATTCTTGTTGGTTTTGTTGTTGCTGTTGTTGTTGTTGGTTTTTTGTCAGTTATGGGCCTGGGCGCCAACCCTCAGCTCTTCAGCTCAAGGTTAGTGCTCTACCACTTGAGCCACAGCATCACTTCTGGTTTTTCTGCTTGTGTGGTGCTAAGGTATCGAACCCAGGGCCTCATGCATGCAAGGCAAGCACTCTACCACTGAGCCACATTCCCAGCCCCTTATCATGGTGTTTTAAGCTCCCCCAGAGAACTCATGATTCTGAAATGATTGTACACGTATGCATTGTGTGTTTTCCATACTAGAGGAAAACATTTCATCAAAGGAATGAAGTCATCTCTCTTGTGCATAGATGCATCTTGAGTAACCAAATCAGTACCAGGAACAATTTTTTAGAAAATGAATGAATTGAATTAATCAAATTAGTAATAGTAATTACTAATTTGGTGTCACATATAAGCATCCTAGAGTAGATGTGAAGATGATGAAATGTAGGAATCAATTCAATTAAGATATAGTGGGGTACCTTCTAGACATCTACCTCTGGTGAGGCCAGAGAAGAGGGAGTGAATGGGCCTACCTTCTTAAAAAATTATTGTTATTATAAAGATGATGTGCAGAGGGGTTACAGTTACATAAGTCAAGTAAAGAGTACATTTCTTTTTAGATAATGTCACCCCTACCCTAGCTCTTTCCCAGGAGCCTATTATGAGCTTATATTTCACATTGGAAAACAAAGCAAAAACACATGCAATACCTGATGCAAGAAAAGCAATAAACCAAGATTGTGGGTCAAGAAAGACCAAAGAATTCTCACTGACAAATGGTGACTTGGTTAAGTAGGAAATCACACAGAACATTAGACAGAGAAATGGGAAGAATTCCTGAGAGCTGGAATAGCCTAGATGATTTTCAAGAGGAGAACAAACATCATGAATAGAAAAAAAAATGTGAAAATGATGGCCTTGGCAAAGATTGGGGTGGGGAAAGGAAACAAGATTCCTGATTGGAGGGAAAGAAAACTGACTCTTATTGACAGGCTACTGTATACCCAACACTAGGTAACATATGTTCAGATATATTTCTCATTTTCTTCCACCACAATCATGAAGGTGGTATTATCTCTACAGAGGAATAAACAGACTTGGAATTCCATTGACAAGTAGGATAACTTGCCTAGATTCACTAACTTACAGATGAAGCCAGGATTTGTACCAAGTAGTTTGAGTACTGAGAACCATGCTCCTCCAGCAACTGAACATGGACAGGAGCCTTGAACCTGTGGAAACTAGAGCTGTGTGTAGAAGAATAGAAAAAGAGAAGTTGAAGATTAATTTGTTCTTAGAATATGTGATGTGCCTTCAATAGTATTCTATATTATCAAACTAGTGATATGATTCTTTGAATGTGTTAATATAGGAAACTCAATCTGAATAAATGGAAGGAAAGAAGTTAGGAATGAGGACATCAGTGAATATTTGTAATAACTCTGAGGTGAGATAAATGCAAATGAAGTAGAAACAAATAATAGATGAAGCTGTATTTAAAAATGGAATATTGGATCATTCTGGGGAAAAATTGGGAGAAATATGCAGCCTTAATATAGCTGTTCATTGATTCTCCCTAGTCATGTCCCCTCCCACTTTCACATTATAGCATTACCTTCCTGTCTGATAAAGAACCCCACCTCAACACACACACACACACACACACACACACACACACACAAAAACATACTCTCTCCTCTCTCTCTCTCTCTCTCTCTCTCTCTCTCTCTCTCTCTCTCTCTCTCTCTCTCTCTCTCTCTCTCTCTCTCTCTCTCTCTCTCTCTCTCTCTCTCTCTCTCTCTCTTATTCTCTCTCTGACTCTTTTTCCTTATCTGTAATTTTGGGTTTTCTTCAGTTTTTGAGACAGGATCTCACTATGTAGTTCAGACTAATTTTGAACTCATTATTTTTCCTGTCTCAACTTCCTGAGTAGCTTATTTTTAAATCTTAAAAAAATATAGATGATTCTAACTCTGTTAAGAAAATTAAGGAATACTACTGGCCACTGTTTTGCAAGTGATGAGAAGAAATAATTAGATTGTACACTTAAAATTTGTCTTTTTGATGTTGGGTAGATCTGGAGTACACATCTGTAATCTCAGCACCCAGGAAGATGAAGGAGGAGGAATGCGAATTAAAAGTCCATCTGAGCTACAAGAGTTCAAGGTCAGCATCAGCTATAGATAAGAAAACACCAAACACAAAGACAAAAATAAAACAATAAAAATGTTCTGTTAGCTAAAAAGCACTGGTTGTACTATCTTATCTCACTGAAGTTACAATAGACATTCATTCATGTATTACAAATGACGAAGTACTTGTTTCTTATCACATTCCTGAAACCACAGGACTAAGGGGCTTAATACATGTGAAATTGCATCAGGTTGCTTTGGAAGAACAGAAAGTCACATATGAAAAAAGAGAATGCAAAAAAAAAGGAGTCCTGAGTCTAAATGAACAAGAAAATTGTATGCTTTTCTCACTCACTCATTATACCTTCCTTCTGTTCTAATACAAATGTCATGTAGTACAAGTCTGATTTGACAGCTGAGAAGTTAGAAACCCAGTTTTTGCTCCTTCAAAGTCTGTATGTCAGACCTGATTTTCAGAATCCCATATAATAATTGTTTGCTTTTTATTCATGTTTACCTTCATTACTGAGAAGAATGTGTTTATTTCTGCATTACTACTGTTATGAATAAAGAAGATGCTCACTAAGTGGATTTAAATAGTGTAATGAATACTGTGGATTTTCTTGTTGAAGCATTCACAGTTGGATTGTTCTTAGAAAAACAACCTATTTGGAGTTTTTATATACTAGCCAGTAAAATGGAATATTTTTGAAAAGAAGAAACAAACATTTAAGTGTCCAAAGTGTAATTTTCACCACTAGCTTCTTATGAATCCACTGGAAATTAGAAGATTTTGATAAAGAATCTCATTAATTTACAAAAGCTCCCTCCCCCTGCTTTCACCCCCATTTGGGGCTTAGGATCAAACTTAGCACACCATGGAAGTGAACATATGCTGTATACCTGAGATATTTGTCCAACTCCTTTTTTCTTCTTTTGTAAATCGATTTTAACTTTCTCAAGATTTATGTGTCAAAAACACTTTAATAAAACAGGCAAAGGGAAAATTTATATGAAAGATAATGATTCTATTCACAAGATACTACATGTAAATGTCCCAAAATATAAGAATAAATCCAAAACATTTCCCCTATTATTGAATTTCTTCTATATAAATCAGAGTATAATAAAAAGAAAGTACAGTCAAAGAAAAGTTACCCTTTAGAAAAGATCTATTCAGCTTCAAGTACATGAAAACTTTGAGCAAAGTCACATACGATGATAACTTGTTCCCTTTGGGACCTTCTGGGCCACAGATACATTTTTGCACACGTGATTCCTGGCTCCTTGTTTTCTTACCTAAGCTAAACCCAGAACCAGAAAAGGCAGTAGTCAGCAGTGGGAAGAGAACCAACTTTACACTCAGACATTCCTGGATTTGAATCACTGCTACTACACAAATTCAAAGTCATGAGTCCTTGGATAAATCACGTCAACTTTCTGACTGCAACTTTCCCTATCTCTGTAGTGGGAGTTCCCCTCCACCATGAAACCCATACTAAGGACCAATACACATGCTCTCACTCCCTTCTCTCCTCTTTTGGGAAAAAAAAAAACTCTTTTGATCAATTACTTTATATCTTGCTCTTTTTAAAAAAAAACCAATGGGCAACTATATATATATATATCTTTATGGGGTGCAGTGTGACATCTTGTGACCTTCATACATTGTAAAATGATCCAGTCTGGATATGTAGACTACCCATCATCTGAAACATACATCGTTTCTTTGTGATGAGAACATTCAGAATCCACTCTTCCAACAATTTGGGATTCTGCAATATAATATTGTTTAACCTTGTATGTGATAATGCAAAGTACATATTGCTAGGATGTAATAACAACTACGGTCATCTTTACTCACCCTGGTAGGTTGAACCTCAAACTGGCTGCTTTCTAACTGGCTATCTGTTGAAGCAATTTATCCTTTTATAAGGGTGAATCCAGAGTGCACTGAGTAATGCATAATAAAATTAGTTTTTGGGGAAAAGAACCAAGTTTAAGAGAAACACAGAGAGAGAGAATGAAAGAGAGAAAGATAGAGGAGGGACAGATAGCAGAGTAAAATAATCTCCAATGACTTCATTGTAAAGTAATGACTTTTACCAAATAACTGCATTGTAGTTTTATCTTTCCAACCAAGATTGTGTTAATGCTCTAAAATTAAGTCTCTTGTGAAAGTTATCTGGAATTTCTCAACAAGTTTTTTTTAAGGGGTTTTATTTTTTCATTGGAGGTCATGCCTCAAGAATTTGTAGGAATTCCGCCTGGAAAGTAATAATCAGTGGAAACTGGCAGTCAAAGCTAATTTATATTACTCTTCCAGATAAAAATTCCTTCCATCTTAGACCTGCATTTCAAAAAAGATTATTATCACTCTGGAGAGAATACATCAGTGTAGAGAAAGAAAGAATGACCTTAAGGATGTCTTTACTGCCTCTGTGCAACTCCAGGTCTGCTGATTTACAAACCTCCTTTTGAAAGCCTCCCTTTTGAAAGGTTTTGGGGCTATTCAAACCAAGAGGATGTCCGAGGCGTGCTTGAGGAGAACTTTCAAAACAATGTTTCTTAATTTGTGACCTGTGGGAGTTCATGACACATCTTGGGTGGTAGAAAAAGGGAGGACAGGAGGAAATGTGGGAGAGAGAATGGTTCCATAGCCCAAGGGAGGAAGGTGTTTTTGCATCCAGCAATATATTCTCATTCCCTTAGTGGCTAGGATTGGTTGTTCCTATTAACTATGGTTGTGTTTTCAAATTTAAGATGCATTCACATTAAGGACAGGCTTAATGGAAATGCTTTGACAACTTTTAACGACTGACAGACCTAAATTTAAACCCCAAGTTATCCATTTAGTAGCTCTTTCATTTATGGGTTTCTTAACCTCTTGGTGTTTCAATTTCTTTATCTATAAAATGGATTTCATAGAGTTGTTAGGAGGTATCAGTAATGGCTATTTGTAAATCCGTTTGGTCAGCCTTCAGTTAGTATCAAATAAGAGTTTATTAGAAAAAATGAGTAAATATGAGTTCATTCTGCTCTCTTCATCTCATCCAGAAAATTTCAGAAATGTCTTCTCTAATGTACATGAGTTACAGTCTATTCAAGGGACCAATAGAAAAAAGTTCAAAATCATTTTCTATCTTTCCTTGATGATTCTGAAGGTTAAAGCTTCCAAATATTACTGAATCAATGCTAACTAAAATCCTCAAAAGATATATGCCAAATTAGGCACTCTATGACTCAATCAGACATTCGGAAGCCCTGCCCGTTTCTCAAGATGAGGAACTCATATCTAAGAGGCTAAGAATAACTTCTGAGAGTCATTTTTGATTCACAGGATTTCAGTCTGAGACACTTGCCAAACACATGCATGGTATCAAAACCATATGGCCTGTCTTTTCTATCTCCCTAGATACGTATAATGGGTTAGATTCACCAAACTTCTAGGGTGCAACAAAGCAGAAAACTGAACAGAGGAAATGTCCCATTTACTAAGAATTAAATCATCTTCCTTGAAATATTTCAGCAGCTGAGTCTAAATTTGCAAACATTGTAGATACAATTTATATAATTCCAGAAGAGCAACTGCTGTGGACAACACTGTAAGTTCTATGTGGTTTTTCAGTGGGTAGACAATCATTTAACAGTAGAAACAGAAGACAGATTCGCTTCCAATTGTGAGCTCATTGCTAAGGTCACAAGTGAAAGCTGAACGAGAAATGGAGTCCAAAATAAACATCAGTTTGGACTATAAAGCTTTTCTCGGAGGGTGCCCAGGTTTATATGAAGGAATTCTACCTCCAACAAGGAGAAATCTAGCTCACTTTTCCCAGTTATTAGTGGGCAGATCTCATGTCTTCCTGTTCACATTGATCTATTCCTCAACTTCAAATCTATTTTCCAAAGACCCTGGCTTAAGCACCACATGCGTCCTGAGTTCTTCTGATTCTTACTTCACTTGTTTTAGAGGAGTGAAAAAAATAGAGTTATAAACTATCTGTAGGAACAGTCACTAACATGGCTGGCCAGAGAAACTCAGAGAGAGAGCCAAAAAGTTTAATTTGTTGTAACCTATGATTTCTTAGTAAATATTAACTAATGTTGGAAGTATGCATGGATTTACTTCCCTAGGCTGTTTGAAGCTTTCAAATCATAATTTTTTAAAACAAAAAAATTTAAGCAAGACTTTTAAAGAATGACTCACAAAAGAAGGGTGTTTGGTTCGCATCCCTCATTCCCATCCAAGCTGCCTACCTGTTTTCAAAGTGATGTTTTTCCTTTAAGAATTTTTCTCCTGTACTTATGTGCCTGGTTGATAGATAATTCTGGTATCTCTAAGACCCTGAGGGCCCATTTGGTTAAATACCCAAGCAAACTAACGACCATGTACTGAGGAAGTACCTTGTATCTCACTCACAACGAACTATATGGAGGGGCATGTTAGAAGTGAAGATTTGACCATTCCTTCAGATGGAGAATCCCAGGGGCCCCATATGGAATGAGAGCTGGGACATGATCTAGAAAACTGCATGTCCCCTAGCCATGAAAGGTATCTCTTGGCCCACCATGCAGAAACTCAGTTGATTTAGAAATAGCTGTTTATGTAGCTTGAGTTCCTAGAAGTTATCATTTCTTTAATATGAATTCACTTTTTACTCGCGTATTTCTAGAATGCCAGATGGTACTTTCTCTGCATCCCATGCATCTAGCTCTTTAGAATTTAGAAAAGTTTCATCCTATGTGGAGTAATTTATTGTTGCAATGTATTGTATTGTAACAAATGGAGGAGAAAGCCCACTAACAAGGAGAAATTGTGCAAGGTAAGGAAGCTATCTGAGATATTGCAGGAAATGAGTAGGACAAGATGGCTAGAGCTTAGCCATTGCGTTGGAGGACTAGAACACTGGAAAATATATAGAGGAAGGTTCTGGAAAGGCTGATCACAAAGGCCTTCCAAATGCCATGATGAGGATTTGGCATTTGGTTCTACAAGTCAAAGAGAACAAAAAGAAGTATATGATTGCATCTGCAAAGTGAAGCAATGACAATGTCAGCTGTAGTTTGGAGAATAATTGAGTTAAGGGACAGACCAGTAGCAGAGAAGCCAGTAGAAAGTCTTAATGAAATCTAGAGGTTCTGGATTAAGTAGTGAAGAGGAGTTGAAGAAAAAAAGGGACAAATGGGGAACCACCGACAGGTAAAATCAATACAACCTCATGGCATAGAAAATAATAAATAAATGTATATTTCCTCCATTCTTATGAAGTAAGTTTTTTTTTATATTTTTAAAGCTTACTTGAAATCACACAGCTTTCAGTGAGGACAGTGTGAGCCCATGGACTCTATAGTGAGTGTGTGGTTTGCTGCCCTGAGTTCTTTCACAACTCATTCTCTGGGAACGGAGAAGGAGTGTCAACTTCTCATGGTTCTTTGTTGTTTCCCCAAATTGTTATGGGGTATAAACTGCATTACTCGGGGCTCAGATTGGGATGTGGTGCAATTGTCTCAGTGAAAGACTCTGGAGACATAATCTCAGCTCCAGAACTCTTAAGAAGGAAAAGCCGAAGCCACTGTGGTGATGGCCCTCCCCAAAACATAGTGATTTCAAAGCACTTTCCTTTAAAAATCTTACATCTAACTTCCAGCCAGTTTGTGTTCCAGGAATTCAAGCTCTGAGAAAGCTATTCTGTATGTTTACCTTTGAAGTCATACAGAATTATCACAAAGTGGTTGAACTAAACCTGAAGGAAAGGTAAGTTTTGAAAGGACAACAGAAATGCTTGAGCCATGTGGGATGATAGGGGGAGGAAATCAGTATCTTTGACAAACAATGGCAGGAGTAGGGGGCTCATTTAGTTACAAGCAATAGAAGGTTGTGATCATGCTGCTTTTCACATTCCGATGGGTTAGAGCTTCTGTCTTGCTTTCTTCCCTGTAAAAAGTACATTGATATCATCTGAACTGTATTCTTAAAAACACACATGAAGCATCTGTGGATAGGATCTAATAGAAGAGAGAGAGAGAGAGACAGACAGACAGACAGACAGACAGACAGACAGACAGACAGACAGACAGACAGACAGACAGACAGGGATCCTTCCCCAGAGGTTATCGGATTGCTCTCCCAAGGATATCTTCACGGCAGAGTGAATATGGATATAGATGAATGAATGTAAGGACATCTCCTTTCTATCACTTGGCTCAAAATTGCCATTCCATGAAATGGCAGCTGACCTTCCTTCTCTAATAAACTGCTAAATTTCAATGGTGGCCTCAAAAAGAAGATACTGAGAAAAATGGCAAAGTTGTTTTGAAGATAATCTTTGAAGACAATTTGAGGCAAGACAGAGAAAACCTATGTCTCCCACAACACACAACTTAGGTTTCTAGTATCTGATCTAAGGCACCCTGTTTTGAAGATCTTACTAACCTAAGCACCGTATTTAAAAGGCAAACTGTTTCCATAGATACCAGTTCTGTTCTTGACACATTGTGCATTAAAATATTTGAGCTATTTGTTTCTCTATATGCATGGTGTGTAGTGGCTCAGTCATAACCAGTTACTAATCACTTGGTGAAAGTAAGTAGGAAAGACATTATATAAAACCACTGGTTTGTGTCTTGTAATGAGCCTTCCAAATACAAATTCTCTCTGGCTCCTAGCCATCGGAAACAAGATGTTTAATTTCAATGTGAGTTTCCGGATTCCATATTTAAATAAATAACAAAATGTGACAGATGAGGCAAACAATGACTCCAGTGATATGATTGCAGTGCATTGCCAAGTGGTGGGGAGTGGGAGAGTTGGAGGAGCCTTCATTTTGAACTGTGACCCAGAGATGCAACAATTAAATGGAGACTTTACACTGTAAGGTTCTTTCCTTTGAATAATAGCAGAATGAAGCCATTATTTTAGGGGAAATACCCTACATCCTTTCCCATTCTTATGGTCTCTCTTACTCCTTTTGTTTTTCATTTCTAGCCTTTGGATAGTTTGTTGAGACCAGAGATACTGAAACTCTGTGCAGAACAGAAGTTCATGTTTCTGGTTCACCTGCTGAGGAATTGATTGGTCTGTTGAAGGAAGTTGTCTCCAGAGAGCTATCTTAACCCAGATGTAAAGTAGGAGGCTGATTTTTGTGGTTACAGAAAGGAATGGGTAGAGCAATGGACCTGATGTTTCCTCAGCATTGAATCCCATGTCGAAACTGCCACTCCGGGGTGGGGGGGGGGAGGAACGATGGAGTTGGGTACATGATGACATGAGTAAGACAATAATATTCCATGCCTTTGTTATTGTTAGAAGCAGATCAGTGTCTTCTCCAGGTAACCCCCTCTGGAGCCCATTCTGTCAGTCTTCATGGATATCTAGGATTTGGGGCATTTTTTTAATCTTTCTCAATCCATTTGTATAAAACACATTTTAAACTTTAATTTTCATTTAATTTATTTAATGTATTTTCATTTCATTCCTTAGCACCTATGCATTGCACAGAATAATTGGTTAGAAGAGAGATGAGTAGGTTTAATTTGATTAGCATCATTAGCACTTCTATGTCCACCAGACGACAAGAGACATGGTGAAACTGAAAGTTCGGGGAGAAGTGGGTTGGAACATCACCCATAAAACAGCACATATTATTATTGAAGTTGAAGAGCAACTAGACAAACAGATGTTCCCAATAGAATAGGAAGTTGTAGATTTCAGAGAGAACTGAAAATTGGCACTAATTTTCATACATTTATTTGCAAGCTACTGACCTCCTGTATTTCAAAATTATGCAAATGAACAACCCAAAAAATGGAAAGAAAAAAATATCCAGTAGAACATGGAAGACAGGCACTTGACAACACCTGGGTCATAGATCCTTTGATCTTGGATTTATAAAGTATTCAAAGAACTCAAAACATGCAAATCTCACATGGACATTTTTCTTTCTTGCTTATTGTTTGTTTGGGAGACCAAAAAGCACTTCATTAAATATTAACTAGGTCCATGAATTTTACTCATTACACATGAGAGGAACTGCTATGAAAGAGCTTAATTAAGATTTTTACAGCTAGTAGTGGGATGGAATTTGATCATAGGTTTTCTTTTTTTTTATTGTGAAAACACTGTACAGAAGGGTTACAATTACATGGGCCATTTAATGAGTACATTTCTTATCAAGCATTGTAGCCTCCTCCTTTGTTTCCCCTTCCCAGCCTCCCCCCACCGCCCCCACCCAATCCTCCCTCTCCCCCACCAAAGTTGTAAAGTTCGTTTTCGACATGACAACTTGTACTTCTCATTGTTGCAATGGGTCCACCTGTATCCTTATTTAAACGACTTGTTTTTCCCCTTCCCCTCCACAAATTATACCGACATCAGATACAGTGAAAGCAGGGGTTATACTGTGGGGGATGATCATAGGTTTTCTATTACCATAGACTGTGCTTAACTCCTACACAAGATCACTCTATGAGTAAAGGAGATTCGGCAGAACTGTAACTTTGATGTGAGTAGAGAAAATTCAACAGAACTTTGTAATGTGTCTGATGGAGAAAATAGAAGACTTACAGCTATGGTCAAAGGTAAGATATAAAGTCTTGAAGTACAGTGGCAGGAGAACCAAAATAAGCCTAAGGCACAGCACAATAAAATCAAAATCGTTCATAATCATCATCAGTATTATACAGCATAATAACCAAGAACAATGTGATGGCTCCTAGCCAGTTGAATGATAAGGTGAACTGTTCTTTCAGAGAATGAGTTTTCTCCATGATCTAGCAAAGACAGAGCCAAGACCTTGGGATGTTGATAGGCATCTGTCACTCTCCCTGAACCACAGGGATTTTTGAGGGTTAGGGATCAGAATGACTGGCCATTTGGTGCTATTTCTTATTCAATTAGGGAACCATTGATGAATAGATGTTTTCCTCTATTAAAAACACAAAGTAGAGGCTGGGAAGGTGGCTCAGTGGTAGAGTGCTTCCTTGCCTGCATGAGGCCCTAGGTTCAATTCCTCAGCACCACATAAGCAGAAAAAGTCAGAAGTGGAGCTGTGGCTCAAGTGCTAGAGCATTAGCCTTGAGCTGAAGAGCTGAGGGACAGCGCCCAGGCCCAGAGTTCAGGCCCCACAACCAACACACACACACGCACACACACACACACACACACACACACACACACACACACACACACACACACACAGTCAAAGTAAGTAGGGTATCCCAGTGGCTTTATATCAGACAGACTTGCTTGGGTTTAAAACCCAAGTTTGGTCACTGAATTATGTCATCTTGGGAATGTTTATCCAACTTTTCCGAAGCACAGTTTTCTTTATTTATAAAATGAAGCTGACACAAGTTATTGTGGGCATTAACTAAAACAAGGCACTTGAAAGGACTTGACAGTTCCAGGAGCTGAAGAAAAAGAGAAAGCTAAAACAGACTTTGTTAGACACGGCTGGGAGTAACTTTTTCCTTGAACACTCTATAACAACTCCTACATTGTGCAGCCCATTAGCCTGTAGGTTATTATACATGTGGTGTATTGTTTCCTCAAACCAGCTCTGCCACATTTTGTCCCCTGTTAATCTGTAAGATCTTGAGGCATGAAGACTGTAAGATCTCTTTCTTTTATATTCTCTTCCTATAGGAAGTCCCGAGCCTGCATTCTGATATCAGAGTATATCACTTTGCAATTAACAGCACTGTATGGAACTTCACTATTTACAAAACAATTTCACATGTATCACCTCATTTGATCTCATCCTGCCTCTCCTGGGCTTTCTCAGTTCTCAGATCACTATGATTAGGCAGTGGACAGACGACGCCATGCTCAGATTTCAGCATTAAGCATGAACTCTAATACTCAGTGAGTTTTCCTTTGCCACCTCCTTTTTCACACTAACCTTATGCCCTTAGAAATATATCTCAATTACACACCCCGGGGTCCTGTACCTCCAGGAGAGGGTTCCAACAGCCAAAGAAAACCCAGAGACTACGGAGCCCAGCACAGTTTTGCACACCCTTTTGAAGGAAAACAGCCCAGGTTTATCATCGGATTCACGAAGGCCTTAACATTTTCTGACCCAGGTCAAGCAGAATGATATAATGGAGAATAGGACTGATGATATTTTAGAGGCATGGGTTACTTTTAAAGCTGATTTCTACAAGATGCCCACTGAATAAAGTAAATGTTTTTTTACACATCTAATACAATGTTTTTAGAGCAGATTAGGTTTGTGGAAATATTAAGAGGAAAATTATCCATATACCCCATGATTTTATACATACATAGCCTCTCCCATGCTCAATTATTCCCTCCCTCCATGTACCAGACTGGTACACTTCATACCATTGAGGGATCCATGTGGTACATCATTATCATCTGATCCCCTAGTTAATCTTAGAGTTCAGTTCTGGTCTTGTGCAGTCTTTGGACAAATACAGAATGACATGCATTCACCATGGTAATACCGTACAGCATGTTTGTGTTTTGCCTTTGTCCCTTTCTCTTATCCCTACAAACTACAGATTTCTATGCCATCTCCAGAGTTTTGTCTTTCCAGAGTGTCATGTATTTAGAATCATATAGTAAGTAGGCTTGTCAGACTGACTTCTTTCACTTGGTAATAAATATATTTGCAATTCCTGTATATCATTTTCATGGCTAGCTAGCTCATTCCTCTTAGCAAGTAATATTCTTTTGTCTTCATGTATCAGTTTATTTATATACGTATATCTTGGTTGTTTTCAAGTTTTGCAAATTATAAACAAAATTGTGATAAACAACCATGCTCAGGTTTAAATGTGGACATATATTTAAAAATATTTGGGATGAGTAACAAGGAGCATATTCACTAGATTATAGGAAGCTTTGTGAAAATTTGCCAAACTGTCTATGGCTACACCTATTTCTTCTCCTCTGAGTGAGAAATTAGAGTTCCTGTAACTCCATACCCTTAACTAACACTTGATGTTCTCAGTGTCTGATTTTATTCATCCTAATGGGCGTGTGGTGGTACTTGGTTTCAATCTGCTTATCTTTGAAGGCAATATGCTTTGAAGCATATTTTCACTTGTCCATTGTCATGTGTATATCTTTTTTGGTGAGGAAAATGTGACTTCTTTTTGTTTCCTGTCCTGATGAGGAACTAATTTGACTAGCACACATGTTGCATGGGGGTAAAAAGGGAAATCATATTGAACATTCCTCTCTAGTTTGGTTCACTCTCTGCTCAACACACTGCTAGCTTATTCACGCGTTGGAAGAATGAGAGGCTGGGGCATCAGGTCTGGAGCATACTTTCTCATCTCTTTCTCTGTGTTCAAGTGAAAGAAAGGTTTTTTTTAATCTTAAAGGTGTAACAGCTGAGGTCACTGTCTTCTGTACAAAGATTCTGACATCATAAAGCCATACTTGGGACCACAGAGAACAAAAGGATAACCAAGTCTCATTAAACAGAGTAACTATGGTAACAAGTACAAAGATGAAAGAGTGCATCATCTTTGTGCTCTCTCTTTTTTTGTGTCTTCCTTCCTTACCATCTAATCTCAATTTGATTTCAGGTTTATACATTGAAAGAGAAAACACATGGAGAAGAGAAAAATTACTACAGAAAAATGTTGAGAAGTGTAAGACAGGTCAATCCACACACTTTATGAGCTAAATAAATTAGCTATTTTCCTGGGTTTGAAAGCCAGCTGAGCAGAGTCAGTATAGAATATTTCTCAAAATGTATGATGGAGTGCCACATTGGATAGAAAAGTGTCTGATCCATGAGATGGTGCAAAGGTAACTCAACTTCTATTTTGACTCAGGGAAGGAAGAGGTTTCTCAGGCCCAGGGCATTGTATATTTCAGAAAGAAAGTTTCATCTCAAAGACTTTTAGTTTGTCTTACTGATTTCCACCAATTTCCCACTAGAAAAATTATGATTATTTTCTTTTATGGGTGTGAATGGCATGCCACTTTTTTTTGAACATTTTAAACTGAGTTGGGTTCCAATCTGGGCTGAAATTCAGTGGCACTCATCTTTGTTGTTAAATTGTCAAAGTTTCTTCTTAGTGACTGCAAATAGCTCCTGTCTCTAAGATCCTCAAGTGATCTTCTGATCCCAAGAGTCCCCAGTTTGTCATTTCAAGGAAAGTGACAAGCTAGGCTCCTGTACTAACTTTCTTTCACTTCCCCAGAGTGAGAGAATCCCCTAACACCGTAGTGGACATAGATCTGGTGGTTATCTGGCTCTTGTTAGCTTTAATAGCCTGACTGCAGGTGAGATCTGTAGCCTTGCAAGTATACTGTTTGTTTTATTTGTTGGCAGAGGCCAAAGTCCAGATAATGTAAAATATGCACCATTTTATGGTGCACATTTTAGTGTTACATAATACATTTTCTCAGAACTTTGTGTAACCACTAAGTCTAGCTCACTAAGAATAAATTTCACCATCCTCAAAAAGAAAAAAATCTCATGTCAATCAGCATCTCACAGACTATAGCACAACCTCTAAATTCTGTCTTTCTAGATTTTTCTTATTTGGGATATTTCACCTGGGTGTAATCATACATAGGTAGCCTTTCCTGGCTACTTTTTTTCCCACTAAGGATTATGTTTTTGAACTTTATCTGTGTAGTAGTACAATTCCTATTCCATCATAAGAAATAATTTGCTAGACCCATTCTGAAGTAATCATAGGACTTCTTTCCATCATTCCTAGGTTACATGGAAACTTCCATTCCTTCTTATTTGGTTAACTCCAGGTTTTGCTAAAACCCTTTAGTAGCTCACTAATAATGAATTCAAAGTGGATTTTTTTTTTTTGGTCAGTTGTGGGGCTTGAACTCTGGCGAGGTGCTGTCCCTCAGCTCTTCAGCTCAAGGCTAGCACTCTACCACTTGAGCCGTAGGATCATTTCTGGTTTTCTGAGTGGTTTATTGGAGATAAGAGTTTCATGGACTTTCCTGCCTGGGCTGGCTTTGAACCATAATCCTCAGATCCCAGCCTCCTGAGTAGCTAGAATTACAGGTGTGAGCCACCAGCGCTTGGCTCAAAGTGGGATTCTTAAAGTTGTTCTTCATGACAAAATTCCTTGGCAGATTCTTTTCCCTCATACTTGTAATACTTGATTGATAATTTGGTAGGATATAAATATCGGAGTTAAAAATTGTCAGAATTTTTCATACCCTATTCCACTGTTTTCTAAGATTCAATACAATGTATTTTAAAAATTTGTATTAGAATATGTTTTTCCTTCCCTTTGGGAAATTTCTATCTCTTCCTGATCACAAATACTCTCAATTACCTAGCTGGGATTCTTTTCTTATTGGTCTAGGAACTCCATATACCCTTTTCAGTAGAAAGATACCTTTATGCCTGTTTGTTTACAAGATGGGGTCCTGCTGTATATAGCCCAAACTAGACTTAAAATTCAGAATCTTCTGATTTATTCAGCCTCCTGAAGACTTGGGTTACAAGTCTACACCACGACTCCTGGAAAAATCCATGCTTTTCAGATCTATGAATTACAAAAATCACTTTCTTGTTATTTTCTGACACTCTTTTTAGGTGCCAAACTCCTGAAATTAATTCTATAAGTTTTATCTTTCTACTTCCCTTTCCATTTTTCCTACTTTAGAGAATTTTGTGGCTTTATCTTACATTCTGTATAATTTTTGCATTTAAGTTCTTATAGTTTTACTAGAGGAAAGTTCTTTGACATTTTAATAACCTATATTTGTTTAAATGTACATTTCAGGAAACAAAGCACAAAAGGCAAAAAGCAAAGTCATCGTCAGTCATAAACAGTTCAGTGGAATGCATCCTGGATCCTGTGTGTGTACAATTATTAGCATTGGTTAGTAATTGCCTTTTGTTTTTCTAACACAAGGAAGAAGGCAGTGGTCACAGTGGTAGTTAAATACAGGTGTCTTTCAGGCCCGTTTAATGAGTTATATGATGAAGAATGATGTTTCTTATATAATATAGCATCCTATGAGTCAGACTGCCAAGCTTTTCTGATTAGGGTAACACAGCCGATTTCATCTTGGCCATCCTGAATAGTTGCCTAAAATTCATGAAGTCTCATCCCTTATTTATTGCCTTGTTTTTTAGGTTAGCACTTCTTTGCACCAGGTTCTCAGACTGGCTGACTATTGTCTTCTCAAACTGTCAAGAAATCAGTGTGTGTGAGAGTGGGTTGTGTGAGATTATCCTTTGTGGTTTGATGTTTATGGATACTAACTTGTGTGACTTTCCTAAGTCAAACTTATTCATTATTTAGAATGTGTAATATAGTAATAAGCAACTTGTTAATGTCATTCTAGTAAGAATGGAAACATTAGTCATCTTCCCTCCCCACCTATGTACAATGTCAGAAAAGTAAGTAAAATTATAGCTTCACAGGGAGAGCAAGATAAAGTTTCAAATCCTGGAAAAGCAGATATTCATTTGTATAAATAAATGCCAGAAGGATATTAGGGATAATAATGTTATAATAATAATACATTCTATTCCAACTCAAGTATTTTGCTAAGTTTTAAAAATACCTTTTATAGGCATTTAAAAAAAGCCTTATGTAAGAGGCATTTTCTATGTGTTTCCATGTGGAAATGAGGCTCAAGGAAAGTTACATGGCTCAGTGGTGGTCCAGAAGGGGTGTGGATAAAACTTTGAATATCTCTAAAGGCCACGTATTTCATATTGCATAAAGCAGTGATAAAACTTGCATTCACTTATAAGCTTTAAAAATGGCTGGGGACTTCTTGAGAGTCATCTATCTATTCTCTTCTGCCATTCTACTCTGTCACCTTGCCTCAAGGAAAGAAATTAAGATGTTTTATCTATTTGTAATCAAATTTTCAATGATTCTGAGCTCTCTTGAAGACTATATATGTGCAATTTCTTCCTCCTCCTTCTATTTTCTTCTTTTGTCTGATTTTTTTTTAAAGATCGTGAGGGAAAAACAAAGGAGGAAGTAACAATGCTCGATAGGAAATGGACTCATTACCTTACATGTGTAACTGTAACCCCTCTGTACAGCATTTTTACAATAAAAAACATATTTTTAAAAAAGAAAGAAAGAAAAATACATGCTTGTGGAGATTTCTGAGGTTCCTAATAATAATGTGACTCAGAAAGTCTTCATTTGAAGGATATATAAATCTCACTGTGGAAAAAAAAAAGCATTCTGTCTTCAGTTTTCTCTACACTGTTGAAAATACTTTTATGATAGGATGGCTCTGCTACAATTAAACAAACATCCTATAAAGAAATTCAACTTGTCAAAACTGGCTTGTTAAATAAGCCTGGAACCATTATCTGAATAACAAACTAGATCTGAACTTGGATAACCAACTTCACTTTTATGGGTCTTCCAATGACCTCATTGTTATAATAAATGAGTACATCAGGTTTCCTTACCCATCAAGGAAGTCCTCGACTCTGTGCTTCACAGGACTCAGAAAACATAATGTATCCCATGCTGCAAGCGTAAAACATCTTCTGGGTTTTCTCCATCTAGAATCCACAGCCAAGTGCCAAAGCAACGTCATCATCCAGTCAAGCCTTGACTGAGGGAACGTGGTGCATCTCAGTTCATCTCAGTGCATCGGGTCCATAGCCTGACGTTGAGCTTCATTCCTTTGTCCTATTTTACTTGTTTGTTAGTTGTTTTAGCAATAACACTATACGTTCTGGCATGTAGATATCTGGGAGCGCTAGAGCCTCCCTGGTGGTCTTCTTATCAGGAAATAGTCCCTTTTCCAAGTAGCTCCAACACTGCTTGGATGGAAGGACACCATCCCAACAACTGCTCTCTCCTACATGTTGGAAGAGTAGGTCAAGGTAGACAAGCTCCGTCATTGTCCGTTCAAGGAGATGATGGTGGAAGACAGTCAGAGAGGAGTGTTCTTGACCCTGCATACCTCAACTGGGCCTACAGCCATTACAGCTCTATCCCATCCAAGGATGTGTGCCTCATTTTCATGCCCCAGGCCAAAGGTTTTAAAGCTGGAGTGATTTTGTCTCTCCTCTACTCCCGTAGCCACAGGTGTTTGGAAATGTCTGAAGATATTTTGGATCACAGCTGAGCAGCACGATTAGCACTTGGGACGGAGCCCCTTCATCCCATAGTATTCATGACACCCCTGCCACAAGAAGAAGGAATTTATCTTCTCCCTCTTAGTGTTAATACGGAGAAGGGTGAAGTCCAGACCTAGACACAGAGATCTTGCCCCTGTGTTGACTTGCCAATTAATGGTTTACCTTTTCTAATCTACTGTTAAAACTGGCATTTTTATATGTGGCAAAAGAAGCAGTAAATATTAAGAAAGATGCAGAACCATTTCATTGAATTTAGATTAGGAATAAAGTATAATGGCTGGAGCACTAAATTCAAGATCCAGACATCCCAGATTCCAACCATAGCTTCATCATTTCAGAGAGGTTCCAATTTGGATGAATCCCTTCCCCTCTATCATCATCATTTTCTAAACTGTACGATACCTTGACATTGATACTACATTTTGTACTTTTGATGACCAAATAACTCACCATGTAGCAGAGCTTTGAATAGGCTTGCCATACATAAATGCCAGCCTCTCTCTCTGTGTGTGTCTCTCTGTCCCTCTGTGTCTCTCCCTGTCTCTCTGTGTTTCTCTCTGTCTCTCTGTTTCTCTGTCTCTCTCTGTCTGTCTCTGTCTCTCTCTGTCTCTCTCTTTCTCTTTCTGTGTCTCTCTCTCCTCCTCCAACTACTTAATAATGACTAGTGTCCTTGGACAAAAGAGACTTGACTCCACTAAAAATTTGCAGGGTGGGACCTAGCAGTTTAAGGTACAGAATCCATGGTGAGGTCCACTTTTAGTGCTCTAATTCAGACTTGGTGAGCAGCACTGTCCAACTGACTTCTACAACAGTCCAGGTCTCATTTTCCGCATGTGTGAACTGGGGATGATGGGATTAGACAGAAAATAACAGTGGGAGGAGAAATCTGAGATCATACATGTGAAAACAATTTGAAACATTATCATAGATTCCAACGTTTCAGATACCATATCATGTCTTATCATTTAGCCTTTCCCTATATCCCCATATCTACAAATGTTAACAGAAACAACAAAAAATTATCTATTTCTTTGCCAACCACGAAACTGGAAATGCTAACTCATTTGAAGCCCCAAGATTTGTTTTTCTGGACCTAGGCCAAGGAGTATAATTAATTAATTTTCATAGATTCATTTTGACTATTAAAATGGCCATGTCAGTTTCCTGGTTTTAAGAAATGGAAATAGGTTAAACACAATTTGTACCAATTATTTAGGTCAATTGGTAAAATGAGTTCTGATAAGTAGACTTCTGAACGTGAGGGCTATACCACCTGCATTAGTTAGTTTTTGTCACTGGAGAATAATCCTGTGATAGTCAAATTATAAAGAGGAATTGTTTGTTAAGGCTCTCAGTTTGGGAATATTTAGTCGATGGTGGTTCTAAGGCCCAGAGTGAGTGTCTGAATAGCATCAGACACAGGTTGTGGAAACAGGCCCTTACTAAGGCTTTTTGTTTTCCAGTTTCTGATGCTACAACATGATACACTCACTATATTTTCTGCTTTAATTGGAATAGTCTTATTTTTCATGAGCTACTGGATGTGTTTATCTGTGTGGAGCAAGGCTTGGGGTTTAGGTAAGCAGAATCATTTCAAAATCCATAGTATCTCTTTATTACTCTGCCGTTGTACGTGCTGTGTCCATGTTCTATGATGAAGAAAACACTTGGGCTACATCCCAATATGACAAGCACTCAGCAAGGTCAATGAACAGTCTCAGCTTGGGGTGAATATAGCTGTCAAAATGGATCATAATGGCATGGATCAACATCCTAAGTAGAAATGTCAGGGAAACAAAGCATAACCTCCTGTAAAATTAATTGTTCCAACTGGGAATTTCAGAGGATCAGGTGGAAGTCATTGCTTTGCTGTGATCGTGGAGGTCACTGCTCTGCTCTGCTCTGCTACAATCAAGACTCCTAGCCATTAAGGACCTGAACAAAAACAAACGACAACTACAACAATTAAAAAAAAAACGTTCACCAACAATCCTACTACTGGAAAAATAACTAGGGGGAGGCATCATGATTTCCCTGTCTGGTAAAGCCTGTCAGGTCTGGTATGTGTCTTTCATGAGACACACTTAACCTGGTCCATACTTCTTTTGATCAGTCTAGGTATGATATAAAAGTGAAGCTGAATTTATCATCCAATTTACAGTATGATTCTCACTGAAAGCTAAATCAACATTTATCATTTCCTCTAGAGGCCTAATATTAAAGCATCCCATGTCATTACTTTTGAGCAGTTTCCCATGGCCCTACTCTGAGGAGCAGAAGCTACTCCACATGATCCAACCTACAGTAACCTTTCAGAGTTTCCATTAAGATACTGGAAGGGTCTTTGCTTAATTTATTCTCTGGCTGACTTGATTCTCTGTCAGAGACAATAGATGCTTTGGCTTGTAAATCTTCCCTCCCTCCCTCCCTCCCTCCCTTCTTCCCTCCATCCCTTCCTCCCTCCCTCCCTCCCTCCCTTCCTTCCTTCCTTCCTTCCTTCCTTCCTTCCTTCCTTCCTTCCTTCCTTCCTTCCTTCTTTCTTTCTTTCTTTCTTTCTTTCTTTCTTTCTTTCTTTCTTTCTTTCTTTCTTTCTTTCTTTCTTTCTTTCTTTCTTTCTTTCTTTCTTTCTTTCTTTCTTTCTTTATCTTTTTGCTTCTTTCTTTTAAAAAGAATCCATAGCAAATGCAAAAATTGACTTCCTTCACTATTTTTTCTTAATTCCAAATAACACTGTGTACGGCTGCTGCCTCGAGAGGCAGGAAGGCCATCGTTTACCAGATGTGAGACTATTCACCCATCATTTCCTGAAGCAATGAATTAGCAACTCATTCCATGTCACAGAAAAATTGTCTCCCAAATAAGCCAAGACATAATGGCAAATCCAATTAATGTTCCATTTCTTCAAGTGAGTCTGAAGGAGCTGATAGAAGGCACTGAGTGACAGGAAAATTGGGTCAAAAATTGCTAAGTTTCCAAGGCCAGGGGCAGGAAAGGAGCTTCAGTAGACATTATTTTATTTCATTGATCCCATATCATAAATGTTTCACATATTATATAAGGAAGAAAATATATCATAGATAAGAGTTTCATTCCACTTCTTTGGCAATGAAGTTTTAAAAAGTAGTTGTGAATGGTAGCGCAAAGACAAAGTTCAAGCATGAATGATGTATTTAAATTGGAGTAGTGACTAGGGATAGAGTAAAGCTATAGTTTATAATCCTGAGCCTTAAGATAAGGTTAATTTTATTTCATTCTTGTAGGCATATTAAATTTTATGACATGTTCACATATATTTCATTCTATATACATCTTTATATAAGATGTTAATAATTTTAGAAGAATAATACAATTTTATTTACTTGTGGTTCACCTTAGTATATAGTATGCTTGTGACCTACTTAAAATAAAGATTCTTAAGATTTAACAAAGTTTCTTGGGGTCTTGGCATGGAGATACACTCCTGTAATCTCAATTATCAGGAAGTAGGAATCAGGAAGATTAATATTACACCTCAACTCTGACAATGAGTCACTGTCTCAACAAATAAGCTAGGATTGGTGATGCACAGGTAGGCCCCGAGTTTCAAAACCAATATGTCCCCAAATCCCTGAAAAGTGGAGTTATGCCTTAGCCAAATATCCATCACCACAATGAAATATGTGAGATAATTAGAGAGGAAGCTTATTTAGCTTTAGTAAATTTGGAAGTTCTAATCCATGGGATATTAGCCTCCTTTTATGTCTGTGGCATGGCATATAGAATTGTGTGGTAGAAAAAGAACCCCACCATCCTTCCATGAGCTAGATAGCAGAAGAGGAGAAAGAAGAGACCAGGTTTCCACAATTCCTTTCAGGGCAACGCTCCTCCCACAATGACCTAGAGACCTCTCAGTTAGGCTTTCTGTCTCAAAGATTCCACTACCTCCCACTGGTATCTCCTTTGGGATCACACCATTGGCCTATGGGACTTTAGGGGTTATTTATAGCAATATGTACCTTGTTCTCCGAATTTGGACTTGACTATTTTCCAAATTTTTGATAAAATTTCAAAATTAATTGATAAAAGTCAAGGTTAAGTTCACACAATGTAGTCCACATTTCTGAAGAGATAGAATATTACGGATACCCTTCTCTTGCTTTTGAGTAATAGCCGTGTCCACACCATACAAAGTTACATAAGGCAGGCAGAAGAGATGGAGGACACAGTTAGTCCTTACCATTGAGGGGCTTAGACACCAGTGGAGACACTTGAGGGCCATCCTCAGAGCAATAGAGACTGAGTACTGGTAGGACTCTAGGAAACCACAACTGGCATGGTAGACATTGGAGTCAAGGACATAGGAAAGAAGAAAAATAGGGCAAGATTAGCCAGGGAATCTTCATTTATTTCTCTAAAAATGTTCACAATAAAGAAGAGAAGCATGCAGGGCAGGCTGGGTCCCAATTAGAGGGAGAGAAGGAGAGGAGAATAGAGAATATCATATGAAAACCATCCTTGAAAAGCTCAGCTTGTTTTAGAAAAAAAAATTGATGGTGGTTGTCGGGTTGGTTGATAATAGAAGAATCCTTGAAACTTGGTGTGGAACATAAAATCCTACCTCTCGAAGCATATCGACTAATAACATTCAGATCCTAAAACTATTAAAGACATAACATTAGAAGCATTTTCACATTTCAAGAGTTCCTCAGGATGACCATAGGAGCCGAGTGAATCTTGAGGATACTGTCAGGCTACTGGTCCCTACATAAGGTTTACAATTCCCAACTGTTATGGATGTGGGCACGGTGTTTGCAATGTCCCAAATTAAAGTGACTCCCTCATCCCACCTCCTAGCATTTCTGTTCAGAATCCCTTCTATTCTGGCTGAAATTCTACACCTCACTTCCTTCCATTCCTTTTTTAAGCAAGTTAATCAGAGAATTGTCCTGCATTAATCCTATACAAACCCCAGAATGGGTAATAGAGAGATGAAGCAAAATGCACTTTTCTTGTTAAGAGAGGCACAATTCTCTTTGAAAAGGAAGAACCGACATAGGGAACAATGCTTCAGAACGCAAGCTCAGTGGTGCATCATAAACCCAGAGTCGGGGCAGAAATATCGAAGAAATTTAGTTGTTAATTTAAAATTAAAAAATGTTCCCTCTCCTCAGTCATTAGCTATTGAATTCTGTCACCCCAGTAAACTAATTCTTCCTGAGCTGTCGTCATCAGGTGCCTAAGAAAAACACAATTAAATCAAAGTCAACACACTTTTATTTATTTACTCAGAGATTTTGGGGAGGGTGGGAGAGAACTATATCACAATGAAGGTTCTGATTATGAATGGAGTATATTGAAAAAAGTCTTACATCAAAAAGCGTGCCTTGACAGTTACATATGACATCATGTGACAGATACAAGGAGGATTTTATGTTGATTTCAACCTATTATTTTTATTGCAGTGGTAGCAAATAAGTTAAGCTTCCTCTTAAGGCTTTAAAATTGTTTACTTTCTCCAGGCAATTACTTAACTTTGCAATTATCCAGAAAGTGAGCTCATGTGGGGAGGAAAATATAGTAAATAATCTTAACACGAAGTAGTAAAAAAAATCAGAATTTCCATCTGGTACTTTTAAATAGACTTGATTTCATGACTGATATTCCCTATATATGGGGTCTTAGGCATCACATTCTCTGTTCTTTAATTCATCCTTTTAATACGCCAACAGTAGCTGCTTTGAAATCTTTGGCCCTGCAATCCAATTTATTACCTTCTTGGAGAAATGTTCATTGATTGCTTTTCCCCCTACTCTGAGTTATAGGTCACACTTTTGTGATTTTTTTTGGTTCTCAGTTTTTTTTCTTTTCCTTCTGGGCCTTTTTGTTATTAATACTTTTGGTTGTTACTTAGTTAATTTATTTTCATTAATTATTTTCATGAAAATACTTTTTATATTTTATATTTTTATATTTTATTTTTATTATGTATTTTATAATTTTTCATCATCCTATTTTGTAATCTCGAAGTAGTTGTACAAAGGGGTTTTAATTCAACATGTCAGTTCAGTCTTAATATCACCCTTTCATAATGCTGCCCTATCTCTTCCAATCCCACCCATCCCTTCCATTTTCCCAGCTCCATTTTCACACATATACACTGAATATTATGACTGAGTTCTGCCACCCTTCCATTCTCCACTTGTCTACCCTCCCTTCAACACACAGCTTCCTGGGATTTAATTTATTAGGCCATCTCAGCCCAGATTTTTTTTTTTTAGAAAAACACATAATTTTCAGTTTTCTAGGGCCATTCCATATCTGCACAGCTTCGTGGGCTGCCCCAGGTTATCCATCAAGAGCCCAGGCTACGGTGCTTTGACTCTGTAAGTAGAGCTATGTTTTGTTAAGCCTGGGAAGTTTTCGAACGCCCTCTAGTTCTTATTCCTGCTGGTCCCTCATAGGGCTCTACTACATGAATATGTATGTTTCCAGTTCATTCTGTGCCAGGGTTGCATGACATGCTTCTACAGGCCTTTGATGACAACTGCCTTTCCAATGCTTCCCAGTCTAATCCTCTGACTGATGCTCCACTCGCACTCAACCGGGTCTGCAAAGTGTGCAAAAAGGGCGGCAGACCATTCTCATCCCTTGCTGTTGCGGGTTATCCTCCCTGGCATCCAAATAAAGGGAGCTTCCTGCCACAGTGAAGCCTGCTGGGCTTGGCCCACCGCCTTGGAAGATTTCCAAGGAACTGGGGTCATTTTTGTTGTTGTTCTTAAAAGTATCTGACTCTCTTATTTAAGGTAGCAGGTCTTGCTTATCTTTTTATGCTTTGGGAGGTGAAGTTCTACCTCACTCTTCATGCTTGAATTATGCCTTTTTTTTCCACCCAAGAGATTTTTTTTTAAGTTTATCCTTGGTTTACCTGTGGTCCTAGACATCAGTTCTCAGCGGGTGGCCATCCATCAGATAAATCTGAATCCTACCTCAAAAGGGGAGGAAAGGGACTGGCTCTTTCAATTTATAAAATGTTAAAAATACACATTAGACAATTCCAAACTTCTCAATGAAATGCACAGGCTTTTTATTGGCAATGTTTTTAAAATACTTTTCAGTGCCCCAGGGAAAATAATTTTAAAAAATCAGATTATAGTCTTTTAAATTCTAGTTAGGAAGGCAGTCAGTGGTAAGGGGCAAAAGAAACCCTGCCACCAGTACCAGTCAGTCAGTGAGCATACATCAAACCACACACTCTAGATATGCATGGCTCCACTATTAAAAAAATAAGATCATGTACTATAATACAAGCATACATGATATGTAAGCACAAACAAATGGACTCAAGAATAGTATACTGAAGGGAGGAGTCCAATGATGTAACACATCTGAACAATGATTGAAAGAAACATTTATACAAATGAATATCAGGAAAGTGAAACATTTTCTGGTTGAGGGGGGAAACAAGCAGGAAAAAGCACATGAATGGAAGGAGGAAGAGTAAGCAAATACAGTCATTATGTTTAATGTGTACTCTAAAAATTGAGCTATGTTAAGTCAAGAGTAAGGATGGGATGGTGAAACTGGGGAAGAATGATGTAAGGGGTGACATAAATCAAGATGTATGGCATTTATAACGACTTCTAAAATTGAACCCCCTTTTATGTAACTAGTTAATACAATTGGAAATTAAATAAAGAGCACAGATATCATCCAATGTCCTTCAAAAACATCTAAGTAGTTAACAAACAGCTGTACGAAGTGTCTACCTGCTAAGAAGTTTTTCTTCTCATGTTCTTCTTCTTTCCTTTAGGTTCTGTTTGCCCAGTGAGCAAAAGTGTGCTTGCTGTTCCTTTATCTATTCAACCACAACTCGAGGGAGGTCTGAAGCCAGATCCTCCATCCCATTTTCCAACCACAGTATCTATGCTGGAAATTTAGACATATTTAGTATTCTGTCAGACTTAGGCTCTCCACCAAGTATTATATCCATTTAAATAAACAAAACATAATAAAAAAAAACCCACTATCATACATATCCTTGTCACTTCTTGGAGATAACAGTTTTAGTACATTCATGACTTCTAGTTGCATTCCTCTTATTTTTCCTTCTTTGAAAAAAAAGGCAAAATATACTTATAAAATGAGGCTTTCGATATCAGATTATCCTTTCTAGTACATGTTTATACTCGATGGTTTATGATGTTTATAGTCAACATGCCTCATAAAAAGTAAAAATTGAGTTTATGAGTTTAAATCTCTAGGAATAAAAAAATTGAATGGGGGAGGTAGGATGTGTTCCAACCATCCATTAGGCTGATATATTTATAAAATAAAATAATTGTGTCATAAAAAAGCATAGATCGATCAATCTGGATGTAAAGTACTAAGGATAATCTTTTAAATATGTTCCATAAAATGTCCTTATCATATTGAATCATAGGTCAGACACTATCAGATTTTTGATCACTGCCTACTTTCCTCTTCTGAGTAAGAACATAGAGGTAACTACTACTCTGTAATATTGTGCATTAACACAGTATTTCCATGACCTGTGAGGTCTAGGAGCTGGACTATTTGAAAAGAATTACTCACTAGGTTTAGACACACACACACACACACACACACACACACACACACACACACACACACACACACACACACACACACACACACACACACACACGCACACAGTATCCTGACTTGCCTCCAGCCCACGTTGTGCTATTTCTCGAATGCATTTTCTCATTCAGGGATGAAAATAAGTTCACGGTACCTACATGAATAGAGGCAGAAAGCCAGGCTTGTGCTTCCTTCTGCTATACAGTAGTTCTACGCAGCAGTGTCTCCCATATTCACCTCCAGGAAGTAAGAGCAATATCTCACCTCTTTCTGCCTAGGCCATGCAATAGCTGATACTGTTTTTTCTCTGATGATAACCTATAGTCAGTCTCCTCATTCAGATAAACCCAGGCACACAACATCTTTCCCTTCTAAGAAACCTTGAGAAAAGACTGGCTGATATGGTTTGTCACAGACATAGAAGTGGTGAACATTTAGATGGATGACATCACTTGCTGAGAATCAGCCAAAGGAAAGGGGGATTAATTACAATGGAAGTAATTAGGCTGGGGATAAACAATGATTTCACAGCCAAGCTGGACCACATACCTAGTTACTAAGGCCCCTGAGCACCTTAGGGACTAAGTCATAAATCCTGTAAATCCCAGAGTGGGCTGTGGGTTTAATAAATATTTGGTTAATGAAGGATTGAATGAAATGGATGGGTGACTAAAGTACTACGACCCTCCTTTCACACAAAATCAACACAGTATCCATGGAATACTGCAGAGGCACACCTGTCTTTGCATGGGGCCTGGATTTCATGTTTGAAAGCGCAAGCTTTTGCAAATGAAAGTTGTTGCTTTTACTTATTAGATCATGTGATTTTTTTAAAAAAAGAAATCACATAGTACATTAAAAACAACAACAAAGAAAAACCTCTTGTTTCCATGTCTTGAAGTTCATTTCCCTTAGCATCATTTTATATGGTCATATGTACATATCATATACACATAGCTATTGAGCCAGCCTGCTCATCTGCTAGGGCCATCCTAGACATATACTAATTATTAAAGATGAGGGAAACGATGGCATCTATGTTTATTTGGGTCTGGCTTACTTCACTTACTATGATTTTTTCCCAAGTCCCTTTCCATTTCCTTACAAATGGGGCAATGTCATTCTTTCTAATGGAGGCATAGAATTGCATTATGTATATGTACCACATTTTCTTGATCCATTCATCTACTGAAGGACATCTGGGTTGGTTCTATATCTTAGCTATGGTAAATAATGCTGCTGTAAACATGGTTATGCTGGTAGCTTTAGTATGGCCTTGTTTGTGGTCATTTGGGTAAATGCCCAGGAATGGGATTGTGGGGTCATAGAGGAGCTCTATGTTTAGTCTTTTGAGGAACCTCCACACTGCTTTCCAGAGCAGTTGAACAAGTTTACACTCTCTCCAGAAGGGTAGTAGCATTTCGTTTTGGCTACATCCCCTCCAGCATCTGTTGTTATTAGATTTCTTGATAATAGCCATTCTAACTGGGGTGAGGTGGAATCTCAATGTTGTTTTGATTTGCATTTATTTTATGGCTAGAGAAGGTTAGTATTTCTTCATGTGTCTATTGGCCAGTTTTATTTCCTCTTCAGAGAAGTCATCTTTAAGTCATTAGGCCACTTATTAATCGTTGAGGATTTGTTTTGGGGTGATTTGATTTTTCGAGTTCTAAGTATATTTTAGATTGTTCTTATATGACTAGTGAAGATCTTCTCTCAAACTGTGTGCTTCCTGTTTATCTTGCTTGTTGTGTTGATCATGTGATTCTTTTGCTTAACTTCTGACACTTTTTGCCCATTTCACTCAGCATAAAATCACAATAACCTCTAAAAGGCAACATGAGCTGTTCTGGCTTTCCCCTTCTTTATGTTTCTGACATATCTATTCCTCTTTCATGCTCATTCATTTCATCCTATATTGAGATCTTTGAGATTACTTCGGTGTACCAGGTACAAACTTCGAATTATTAGGGGACTCTGTGCTGGTTCTTTCCACTTCCAGGTGATTTTTACTGAATGATCACATACTTGTTCTCATTTCCTTGAATTACTACCTTGCACTGACAAGTAACCCTAATTGCCCTACTTGATACACACTCCAACCCCAACTATAATGATTACCTCATACTTCTTTACTCTTGACTGTTGTCACTCACCACCTATGTATATAACATAGAGCTTATTCATCATGCTTTGATCAGTCTATCACCCTTGACCCACTTCCATCTACTTAGTAAAATGTGAGCTTCATGGAGGCAGTTTTCTTGTTTTGCTTAGAGATATGATCGTGCGATGATCGTAGGAGGCAGAGGCTTAGTACATGTTTGTCAGATGAATTACTATTTTCTTGGTAAGTGTTTTGGACAAATTACTATGATTGGAAAGCTGATGTGATATATTTAGTTGTTCCTAAACTGAGGTATACAGAGTACCTAATCACAGAGTACTCTTGTTAAAATAGGTATTTGGATCCTACCACTGAAAATGCCATTTACTAGTCAGAAATGGGCGGTGAAGACTTGAGCCAACTCTGATGGAACCTTGAATGACAAGAACATGACTGTGGATTCTATTCACTTTAAGTTTCTACTCTGTAGTTTATCAACTGTTTTCTTAGACAAACAACTTGTTGAAGCTCTTCTTTATCAGGCTTTTTTCTCATCTGTACAATGGCAAGACCTATTTAACTAATGAATGATAGAATGAAGAACTGAGGTAAAGGTCCTTGAGGAAATCATTTATGGATTTATAATTAAGTACTATAGCACAAGGCTCTAATACCTATCAAAATCATTCAAGGGACATTCATTCCCCCGTTCGTTTAAGCATTGTTACACGTAACAATAAGCATGGGGATATTCTCTTCATGTTTGTAGCTTTCTTCATTTGGTAAAGGCTCAGTTTCCTAGGTCCTCATCCTGGAACGAACTAGTTAATCTCTGTTCTTGGAATAGACAGAGGCTGGCTAAGAGTGACAGGTTTTGTTGTGGATATGGACTTTGATGGTTGTTTTTTTTTTTTTTTTGACAGTTGGTTTTAATATTACTACTTGGTGAAAAACATCCCAGGTTTATGTGATTGACTACATTTTGATTTAAAAAAAATGGATAAAGGCTGCATAGCAAGAGAGATTAATGAGTGGTCTTAGTTGAAATGATGCTATGATTCAGTGACTGTGACTCTTAAAAAGAGTTCTTTCAGGGTTTGGTTCTTTCAGGATTTGTGAAACAAAAACAGAATTCATATCCTGATTTAAGAAGCAAGGACAGAGTTTATGAATCCTTATGAGGTAAAGTACCATGTAAAAATGGGAGTTTTCCTGCAACTTCAAAGTTTATGTTCCTACAATGATTGGAGTAGTACTTCCTTGTGTTAAGTAATTCATCCATAACTTCACTGAGATCCTTCTCAGAAGCAAGTAGCTTCTGGGCCCATTGTCTTAGAATTATGCACCTTCCCATATGCTCTCCTCAGAGTGGTAGGTGATGGTGTTCACAGTTGAAAATCAAACAATGCCTAGCCTTTTATTTTACATCGCACAAAAGCTTATTGTTTATCTCTTGAGTCATGGGTTTAATGTTTGCTTGTTTATGATTCATTATTTTATGAACTCCCTAAAGGTAGGGCTAGATATCATGTTCTTCATTTCACAGCCTTTTATAGGATCTGGATCCCTGACTTCAACCTATGAAGAATGTAATAAGCCTTTATTGTTGGGGTGATTAGCTTATCAGATCTAACACTGGCTGCTTTTAATCCATGCAATCCAGGAAAGGAGCATTAGCTAGAAAAACAAGGGAAGAAACATTAGCTAGAAAATTATAGAAAGTGCTAGATAGATCCCCCTTTCCCCCCTCCCACACCCAGGCTGAGAAAGCCCTCCAGGCAGTCTTTCTCTATACCTCCATTTATTGCCACCACTCCTTGTCTAAGACTGGAAATACAAGTGAAAATAAGAAAAATGAGTGGGAACTTTTAAGACATCAAATAACAGCACAACTAGTTATACAACAAAAAAAATAGTAGTTAATATGCTCACCCTCACCAATAATAGATTAATTATATATTTTTGAAAAGACTATTGGCAAAGTAACATGCCTATGGCACTGGAATCCTAATTGGCACTACTGTTTTGGCCCTGTGACCAGCTTTACATCAGGGACTTATTTTCCAGTTTTTTTCCTCTGAGTTGCAATCATTTGCTCTAGTTGATTTCTAAATTGAATGGCATGCACAATAAATGTGCTCCCCCCCCCCCACCCCCTGGTGCTCACAGGGGGATTATAAAATGCAAAGCAAAACAGTGGGAGGCATTGAAGTGGTTCTCACACTGACCTTTCTTTAAAGCAAATAGGAGAAAAAGACATCCAGAGACCCAGGTTAAGCCACACTCCCACCCATACTACTCTAGGTTGCCCAATGTAACCAGTCATTATTATCTCCATGTACTATAAGCAGACAGACCCCGGGACAGTGGGGGCCAACCTTGATCTACAGATGTAAAACCCTTAGCTGAACAGACAGTATGCTTTGGAGAGGCTTTGAAGTCATTTTGCTCAAGTTGGTAACCATATTTCAGGTTGGAACAATGGCCAGGCCCCGAGTTCAAGCCCCATTACTGGCACCATTAAAAAAAAAAAGATTATTGTAGACAGATTTTGAATTTTTAATAGAAGCTTTCCAAAGAGTTTATAGTTTATAATTTTAAAATCACATATAGTCAGACTTCATTCTTACAATGGTTTAAATATTAATTTACGTTGTCACTGCAATAATCCTTCTTAACCATCCCAGAGAACCACACAGGCAGGCACCAGAGAAAGATTGTTATAAGATTTATTAGAGGGGCCATCTCTCTTAGGAGAGGGAGCACATGGCCTCTGTCTCTATGCAAGTGACAAGCAGATTTAGGGGAGGTAGTAAGGTAAGTGCCTACACAGGTAGGTCTGGGCAGAGAGAGGAAGCAGCCAGCTGTCTGGCAGGAACTCTAGGGCAGGGAGGAGGTAGAGCTGAGACCCAGAGGTGGGGATAATCAAACAGTCACATGGAAATTCTATTTGAAATTGCAGAATTCAAATATGCATACATTATTAAAATCTCTATAATCAAATGATACTAAACCTAAATAAATGAAAGAACTACTTTTTTTTTTTAAGTACAGGGCTTTGAACTCAGAATCTTATGCTCAATCTGGAGGTACTTTACCATGTGAGCTATGCCCTCAGGCCATTTAGCTTTAGTTATTATTTTTTTTTTTTACATAACCTTTCATGGTTTTGAAAAGGGCCAGCCCTGTACTGCAATCTATGTTTCCCCATGCCTAGAATTACAGGCACATTACCACCACACCTTGACTTGCTCTGGGGTCTTGCTTTTTCCAGTCTTCTTCCAGATTTCTGTCTCCCAAGATTGTAAGTGTGAGATAACCCTTTAACAATGGTTGCAAATGAAGAAAAATTAGACAACTTAGTGAGACAAAGAAGCAACTATGCATAAATGCTCACTTCAAATTTGTTACAGGAGGAAACTAATGAATATGACTAAAACAAGCTTTGAGTATTCAAATGAATGCATTTACAACTTCTAAAGGATATTGGCAGTTGAAAGTTTACTCTCATTTGAAGTTTAGACTTCATCCTACCATCCCTCCCATGGTTCTCTCCCTGAGTTATTAGTATCAGATACTTGTCACTTCCTAGCACATTCTCCTTGGATTGATTCCAAAAAACGAAGCCAATTTTTAATTGCAATAAATTTTGAATTTCTGTTTTTGTCCTGGGATCCTAGTCAGCAATAAAAATTTCCCAAGTGATATATAAGCTAGATAATTGCCACCAGATGGTGACAAATCATAGAGAGGGCCAGGAGAGATTTAGATCAAAAGCTATCCCTTGGCTGCTTAGAGGTGCACATATATTCAGGTCACTTTAGTAACTATGGCAACAGGTAATTGAATTAATCTGAATGTTACTTATCAGGTTATAGTGGGGTTTGATGGTAGCAGATTTCTTTATTTTCATCATTCTTTTATAAAATAAAGGCATTTAGTTAGGCTACTGATTTTCACCTGAGTACCAGTTAGCACAGTGGACTTTATTTTCTATGGCATTATATATGATTTATAGTCTTTTTTCAGTTTTCTTTATGATCCAAGGATTTTTATTTTTTTAATTTTTTTGATCCAAGCATTTTTAAAGAGCATATTTTTAAATTTTCATATACTTAGGACTCAAAAATCTTTCAAGTGTGTTTGCAAAAGAAGTGACTCACCTTTGAATTATTTTTCAGTGATTTTGATTAAACATGTGGCGTATAGAATCTAACTTTTTAAGGTACAAAAGTTTCACTGAGTTCAAGAACACGAATGGTTTCTGCAAACGTTCCATAGATAACCAGAGAAATGTATTTTCCATTGAGAACTAAAAATGTCTCTTTTGGTGTACATATATGTATTACATGAAGTGCTTTATTAGTTTGCTCTACTTTTCTATGGCAGCATTATTTGAAATCTGTCTCTTCAGTCATGAAAAAGATATAGTTTATATTCTACCAACATTGCCTTATAATTGAAGTAATTTAGCTTTAGTTATTTCACTGAGGTATTTGGTTGGTATAAGTAGTAATTATTGTTTACTTAGTTTTATTACATGAAGTAATAGCTTCAAAAATACTTTTTCAGCACATATACGATAATTTCTTTGCCCAATTAAATGTCTCACATGCCAGTATTCTCTTTTCATTTTTATCCCTTTTATTTTGATCCTAACATCTCTAGTCTGGTTCACTTGTTATTTGATTAACATCACATATTTTTCTGTTTTTCCCCCCTAGATATGTTAAGTAAGAGACATTTAGCAGTCCTTCCAATGCTGTAATTGAATTATGACTGAAAAGTGACTATACAGGAAGTATAACTACATTTTTCAGTTTGAATCATAGCTATATCTATACAGCTAGTTCTCACCAAAGGCTGGGAGTTGGGTTCATTACTTCTGTCCCAATGCTCTCAAACATCAACAATAAAAAAAAAGTCTGGTCATTTTCTTTTCTTACTATCTGGATGTGGGGGATGAAGATAAGAACATAGGAAATGTATAAACTCAAGAAAGGGGTACCTAACTCATACAAAAGCACTCTTCACCCTGCCCAAATACATCCAGTTCCAGTTATTACATGAATAATATTTATACTTGTATTGCATGTGAGACATTGCAGCAAGTTGAAGCTGATTTGTTGTAGAAGCACTGGCAAAGCATTAGCAAATACATATACTCTCTGATGCTTGAATATCCTCAACATTCTTTTGCTCCAAACAGTGAAGGGTATCCAAACTCTAAGTTTATTGGATTACAGCTCATTAGCAATTAAGTTTTTTTTTCTACAAGGATTCTTTCACTGTACTCTATCTAGGGTTCCGATGTAAGATGTACTCTTTTACACACTTTTATATAGTCTCTTACATTCCCTTTTTTAGAACAATAATTTTTTAAACAACAGGTTTCTCAAGACACAATTCACAGTTCATGCAATTTATTTTCTTTGAGATAAATAATTTAATAAGTATCAACAGATCCACAGAGTTGTGCAAATATCATCAAAATCAGTTTTAGAACATTTTTAGAACATTTCCATACTGCATAACACATCCATTTTCCTCTGCAAAATCCCACATCTATTGGCAATCACTCCCTGTGTCCTCCCTGCCTGCCTGTCTCTAGGCCACCACTAATCTATTTCCTTTCTCTACAGACTTTCCTATTCTCAGCATACCATGAAAATGAAATAATCTATCTGGCCATTTGCAATTGGCTTCCTTCACTTAGAACATTTGGTGTTGCTGTTTGTGAGAGGAGAGCCTGTTATGCCGCTCAAACTGGCACTGAGCTTTCTACATAGCTCACACCAGCTTCACACTGACAGCTCTTCAGCTTCTGCCTTCCAAGTAATGGGTTTTTGAAGTGCCTTTGTGCTATGGCAGGTATTAAGACATCATTCTTTTTCATTTTCAGAAGTATTCCATTGTGTGGATGTATCACATTTTATCTAACCATTTATTAATTGACAGGTTTCCCTCCCACATACATACACACACTTTATTTCTTTCTATCGAGAGAAATGTTGCTGTGCACATTCAAGTTTTGATTTGGACAGTATCACTGGGGACAGTATTATTTATTGGGTTATGTAGATAGTCACTTTTGAGAAACTTCCAAACCACTTTCCAAAGTAGCCACATTATCTTACATCTCCATCAGAAGTGCGTGAGGGCCGCTGGGGGTGTCATTGGCTCAGGTCTGTAAATCCTAGTTACTCAGGAGGCTGATATATGAGGATTCAGATTCAAATACAGCCTAGGCAAAGAAGTCTGTGAGACTTATTTCCAATTAATTGCCCAGAAGCCAGAAGTAGAGCTGTGACTAAAGTGGTAGAACCCATTCCTGTGTGAATACAGATATGTGATAGTGCCAAGGCCCTGAGTTCAAGGCTCTTGCATTGTCCACATTCCCTCTCCATCTTCCTAATAGAAAGTTGGGTAAAAGGCCTGTCAGGTGAGCAAGCTTCTTTGACTAGGGAATGAAACTTTGGTTCAGAGTCAGGGTTTTGTGAAATGTGTAACACTTTCAGTTGGATTCTTGAAAGATTCAAAACTAGAGTTAGAAATCAACTATATACAGAAAAAAAAAAAAGCAGAAACCACTTGAATCTCTGTAATTTTCTGACCATAGTTAACGTTAATTCTTTGGGGAAAGAGATTAACCAATGTATCAAGACTAAAATAGTGCCAATGTATTTGAAACAAATATTGAAAATGCTAAGCAAAAAAATGTACAAATCAAAAGTGATAGTAGAAAACTTTAGGAAAAATTAAAAAAAATAGAATGGAAAAAGCAGAACAAAAAAATCAAGCACTGATACAGGACATCTAAGAAACACTACATTGATGGGATGAGAGTAAACCTAGAGTAACAAATTTATTTTAAGCAGGCAAGCCTTAATCCATATTTTAAAACTTGAAATCATAAATATATTTTCTGAGCACAGTGAAATTAAAAGAAAAAAGCAATAATGGATAAGATTGCCATCCCCAAATGTGTGAAAAACAAGCAAAAACTCAATAATCAAAAATAACCAAAGAACCCCAAGATAGGGACACAAGAGGTTTTATCTTTGTTGCTGTTGTTTTTAATGTATTCATAATGTACTATGTGATTTTTTTTGTTTCTTTTGTATGTTCTTCCCCCATGGTATAACCCCTGTTTTCCCTGTATTTGATTCCGGTGCCCTGCATCTTGTATATACATTCTAATTTGGGAAGGGGAAGGGGAATAACAAAATGCTGAAATAAGGATACAGGTTGACCCATTGTACAATGAGCTGTACAAGACACTACCTTGGAAATGGACTTTACAACTTGTCGGGGGGGGCAGAAGGATAGAGGGGTTGGGGAGGTAGGGAGGAAAGGGATGGTAGGGGAAAAACAAAGAAGGAGGTAACAAGGCTTGATAGGAAATGTACTCATGACCTTACTCATGTAACTGTAACCTCTCTGTATAGTATCTTTACAAAAAATATACTAAAAAAAGAATAACCATAATGTAAGTTGAAAATTAATTAGAAAATTTCCTGGCACAAGTGGCTCATGCCTATAATTACAATAACTGAGTTAGTTGAGACTTAAGAATTATAATTAGAAGCTAGTCCAAGCATAAAAAGTCTACAAGACTCACATATCCAATTAGCCAGCAACAAGTTGAACTGGAGTCATGATTCAAATGGCTGAACCCCAGCATTAATTGTGAAAGGCTGAGTGAGGGGCCCTGAATTCAAGCCCCAGTACTGGCATGAAGAAATAAAAGATAACTAAAACATAAGAACGTGTAGAATTCTAAAACACTATGAATACAGAGAAGTCTGTATATCCTTATGCCCAATATAAATTTACAGATATATCCATATATGTGATATATAGATATGAAATATGTGTATATAAATATGAAAGAAGAAAAGCTTGAATCCATATTTGAATATTCACTTTAAATACTTAAAGCAAACAAAATCTAAACAAAGAAGAGAAGAAAACAATAAATTTTGGAGCAATGAAAAGTGGAAACAAATAGACAATCAGAAGGATCAAAGTAATTAAAGTTTGGCACTTTCTAAAAGAAATTTTGAAATGCTAAAAAGACTGATTAAGAAGGAAGAGAGAAAAGAAACAAGAAAGAAGGACAAAAGAAGGAAAGAGAAGAAGGAAGGAAGGAAGGAAGGAAGGAAGGAAAGAAAGAAGGAAAGAAAGAAGGAAGGAAAAAAAGGAAAGAAGAGAGGGATGAAGGAAAGAAAGAAAAGCCAAAGCAAAGAAGGAAGAAGGAAGAAAGGAAAAGAAAGATAGAAGGAAAATGAGAAAGGCTTACAAACAAAGGAAGAAGAGAAAAGAAAGAAATGGAAAGAGAGATAAAGCTCATGTTTGCTTTCTAGAAAAGGGTGTTCATCGTTACATTTTGTTTAAATATTCAAAATATGAGAAAATAAAGAGCTGTGTGCCAATAATTCTGAAATCTTACATAAAATAAACACTGATATGGTATTTTTTGAAAAATATACCATAGCAATCATAATTCAAGAATAAATAGAAAATCAAAATGATTACTGGTTTATGTAATGGATTTGTTATTAAATAGCCTCTGCACAAAGGAAATTCAAAGTCCAGGTGGCATTACTCATGAATTCCCCTAAACATTCAAGGAAGCAATAAAATCAATATTATAAAAATTCTTCTAGAGAAGAGAAAAAGAGGAATACTTCCTAATTCATTTTATGGTGCTGTTAAACTTTGATAGAAAAACCTGATAAGAATGTTACAAAAAGATGAAAATTTCAGACAAATTTTCTTATGCAAAAGGTTAACAAAGACCTAGGGAAATAAATCCAACCATGAATAAAAAGACTAGGACCTTGTCATCTAATGGGCTTAAAATTAAAACTCAATTATCATGTTTTAAAAAAAGACATGCAAAATCATGTGGATTTTCTTTCACCTCTATTATTTTTATAGATACAGAAACATAGTGGGATAAAACTCAACATTCCCTCATGATCAAGGCTTTTAGAATCAAGGAATGTGAGAAAACACCCTTAATCTGATGAAATCTACAAAGTGAAAAAAATGTTCTAACTAATAAAGAAATACCTACAAAATACCTCCACTACGTTTCGTGATGATTTTTTAAGTCTGTCATTTGCTTATTGGCATGTAATCAAATTATCTATTCTTCTTGTTCTATTCAACAATATCTTGTGGTTCTACCTAGAGTACAAGATAAGAAAAATAAATTTAGAGATACAAAGTTTGAAGAGGAAGAAATAAAATTGCAATTTGGGGAGACAAAATGATTTTAAGCATAAAAAACTCAAGTGATGTTATGTTTCAACTAGTAGAATTAATAAGTGAACTGCCATGGGTACAGTACCAATGTACAATTGAAAAATACACTGAAATATACTTTTCCATATGTATACCTTGTCTTAGAAGAGTCTAAATTTACTCCTCTGTGTCTTTCTAAAACTATTTGATTCAAATACAAAATGTCAGAATGAGCACTGAGCTTAGTGCTTGCATAGAGCAGAAATGCAATTAATTTATTTGTTCATTGAATGATACAATACATTTACAATAGCATGAAAACACAGTGGATATATCTGAATAATTACAATAGAGAATATATGAGATCTCTAAAACAAAACAAAGACCTGAAAACCTAAAACAAACAAGAAGCACTGAGAGAAATTAAAGAAATCCTAAATAAATGCATACCATGTTCATAAAAGTCATTCTTTTTTATTTTTTATTTTATTTTTTGCCAGTCCTGGAGCTTGAACTCAGGGCCTGGGCACTGTCCCTGAGCTTCTTTTGCTCAAGGCTAGCACTCTACCATTTTAGCCATAGTATCACTTCTGGATTTTTCTGATTATATGGTACTGAAGAATCGAACCCAGGGCTTCATGCATTCTAGGCAAACACTCTACCACCGAGCCACATTCCCTGCCCCAAAAAGTCATTCTTATATTCATGCATATGTTGCCTAAATTCTTCTTTTAATTCAATGCAATCTTATAAAAATATGAACCATTGTTGCAGACATTGATATGCAGATTCTGAGGTTTTCATAGAAAGTCAGCACTCTCTCATGATGTCAGGCTGTGGTTAAGGAAAAATAAAACTGCTGTTTTTGCTACCTGATATTCAGACCTACTATAAAATAATAATAATTAACATTTTATGTCATTGACATAAAAACAGGCCAACACAACAGAGGGATAAAAATAAACTCTGATAGTCGTGCTCACCAGATGGTGACAGAGGTGACAGGAAAGTCAGGGAAGAGAAGAAATAGTAAGTCTGTGTGTTGTGTTATTTAAAACAAATAGAGGAAACATAAACCTCAAATCCTACTACATTAAACAGAGAAAATAATACTATGTGCAATAGAAATCTAAATATTAGAGAAAATATTTTAAAACTTTTGGATATAAACATAAAAGACTATTTTCCTAGCAGTGTGCCTGGGATGCATGCTTATAATCCTAGTGATTTAGGAGGCTGAGACTGTGAGGATCATAATTTGAGGCTAGCTTAGGTATATACATGAAACCCCTTCTCCACTAGTAGCTGAACATACTGGTGTAGAAGGCTGAGATTGGAGGGATCATGGTAGCAGAACAGCCTGGGTGGGAAAATCCTTGAGATTTCCTTTCAGTAGGGACTGGGTGAGGTAGTTAATGCCTATCATGTCAGCTATAGCAAGAAATGAAAAAAAATATATAATAGGAAGCTTCCAGGTCCAGTCTCAAAAGTAACCCTTGCCTGAGGTGCAACTCAGTAGCAGAGTGTCTGCCTGGTAAGGGAAATCCCTGAGTTCAAATGCTTTTACTATAAAGAATTAAAACAATGAAAACATCAAAAACCCTTACATGTCTCTTTCATAAAAGAGCCATTACATGTCCGGCAGAGAATAGGAAAGAAGCACTTGTCTTCAATGTAGACAACAACAATTTCAGGTTTTGTTATTTAAAATTTCAACTATTAAACATAAAGCAATGGCTAAATGCAAAGCAATAAAAGATATGAACATATATACTTTACAAAAAGACAAGTTTATATAATATGCTTCACTAGTTATGAGGGATATGTTGACTTTATAAAGCCAGTGCCATACCATAATATCCCTACAAAGAAGCTAAAGTGAAAATATCAAAGAGAAAATGCAAAGCGTGGGCATGAATATGAAGAAATCATTGCTTTCAAACACTTTTGTAAGAAGGAGGAGAGGAAAAAGAACAAGGAAGGGAGGAAAGGGAGGAAGGTGAGGGGATCCTACCATGTTACCTTAACGATATGTGACAGGGTTCAAATTACTTTTTTTTTTTTTTGTCAGTCATGGGGCTTGAACACTGGGACCTGGGTGCTGTCCCTCAGCTCTTCAGCCCAAGGCTAGTGCTCTCCTACTTGAGCCACAGCGTCACTTCTCTAGTTTATTGGAGATAAGAGTTTCACAGACTTTCCTGCCTGGGCTGGCTTTGAACTGTGATCCTCAGATCTCAGTCTCTTGAGTAGCTAGGATTACAGGCATGAGCCACAGGTGCCCAGTTCAGATTACTTTTTAAAATACATGTATATGCTTTTGAAAAATACATGCTTTTAAAAATACATGTATCTGCTGTATATGCTTTTGAGATTCTGCACTTCAAGAGAAATCAGTTCCTGCTGATTGTTTCTAGATGATAGATTTACCTAATGTTTAAAGATTCTACAGTATTTGGGGTTGGTATCATTTGTGGAGGGGAAGGGAAAAAATAAATCGTTTAAATAGGGATACAGGTGGATCCATTGCAATCATGAGATGTACAAGTTGTTATGTGGAAAAACGAACTTTACAACTTTGGTTGGGCGGGGTGTGGGGGGGGAGGATTGGGGGCGCCGGGGAGGGAGGATGGGAAGGGGAAACAAAGGAGGAAGCTACAATGCTTGATAAGAAATGTACACATTATCTTGCCCGTGTAATTGTAACCCCTCTGTACAGTATTTTCACAATAAAAAAAGATTCTACAGTGAATATATAATAAATATTCTTAAAGAAATGTGCTACTTTAATCATTATAATATTTTTCAATGTTGAGCAAGCTGTTAACTGTCACTATAGTTCCAGGCCCCACAGTAAACACAACACATAACATCTCATTGGCTGAAGTCTTTGTGAAAATGAATCAGCCCTCTCCTACCTCCAATGGCTAAAATAATTGTAGTAATAATCTGATGGTCTATTTAGTCCCTTATTAGAAGATATAGTCCTAGCAAATTTTGTGCTTAATTTCCACAGTTTTAACCCTTTGCATTTTTAGAAAAAAAAACCTTTTAATATCATTTTCTAAAAGTGGAGAAGAAAGAGAAAATTAGGTTGGAAAAGCAGTTCACTCTTCTAAGAATTGTATGTTCTGAGTTTAAAGAAAATAGAGGCTTTTCTACCATCACCCAAGCCTGAAGCTATGTGTTCATTTCGATTTTGCAATCTGCCAGTCATCTCGAGAGAGCCAGGTGTGGCAAACAGATCCTCTTGCCTAAGTCTATAAAGCAAACCTCATCACCATGAGTGTCAGAGCCCTGAGATTTATTATCAAGTGATGTATTTTCAAAGAGCAGCACAAAGAGTCTTTTAACACTGAATTTGTCAGGGACCTTGTGGACATCAAACAGATGCTTTTCACTTGTAGCATTTGACTCTGGACTTCAATGTTTCATATGTTAAGTGATTGGAAACTTGGGAACCATGAAGTAATACTTTGCTCTGATTTGGAAAATTTGAGTCTTTAACAATGAAACTTTAGATGTGTATTAAGAAATACTTTGAGGAATGGTATAGTGTTTTCTTTATAGAAGGGGCTATCATTTGGTCCACTCTTACTACTCTTTCAAGGATTAAAAAAAAATCCCTCAAGTTGATTTCACATTTTCATGAGATCTTTTTTAAACCCTTCTACTCACCTACATTTTCCTTGATTTCTTAAAAAAATTCAAATAAGCACTGTGTGCATGAGGCTTTAATAAAAGACTCCTAACGTGGGTCATTTGATTTTTTTTTTGCCTTAAGAAAGAAAACAGATGCCAGCAGCTGATTGTGATCATGCCATATTCTTCAATAAACACGGCGCCTCCCCTAAACCCAGCGTGCTGCCAGCATTTATAATTCTGCATACATTTGAACCCAGATAGTTATATTGAGCTTTCTTGGTTACCAAGCACATGATAAACCACAGAAAGCATGCAAACTGGAAGAAGCAGAGTCTGGCTATGGTTCATAGCCCTGATATGCAGCTTTAGGTTCCACTAACTCTAACTGCATTTTGAGCTGGAGAGCAAGGGAAAGACACGGGGCTTCTGGAACTAGAAGGCAGGCAGTGCCCAGCATTGCTAACTCATGGGATACACAGCTAGGCCACCAACATGATCTTAAGCCTGTGTCATAAAAGTCATCATTTATTTATAAGCAAAAATGTGAGCCTTCCCGAGTCAAGAAACTTACAAATTTCACTCAACAGATGTTTTTTATAAGACTTTTTACAAATTATACTTTTTTAAAAATTAACAAAGCACACCTTCTTTAGTTTGGACTCTATTACTCACTCTTCAGCACAGTCTGGACTACAAGGAAATAAAGTTTATGGACTATCTCCTTAGAATGTATTAGAAATGACAACATAGTTCCATAAAAGTTTGCGCTTGCTTGACAAGTCACACAAAGCCCACCAAGAATGATTTCTTCTTGAACGTAAGATGCACTGGAGAGAGTACTAGATGTCTAATTGAATACTCAGAATAGTTTTGTCAGAGAGATATTACCTTCACTTTTTAACAACAAAAGAAGAGAACAATTCAAGGGAGATGGTTTATGTGTTGGTCCCATCACCGTGGACCCCAGAGATCGAACTCGCTGCTCTTCCTATTCATGCTCTTTGGCTATATGGAAAATACACCTTAGAGCTCAGTCTACTTTGTCATAAATGGAGAGTGTGCTGTTCTCTCTAGGCTGGAGAGAAGATTCATCCCATGTAAAAGAGAAATCATGAATAATATCCTTCCTGCCCCTCATGTGCACCATCATTTGATAAATCAGACCTGGTGGACTTGAACACACTAGCTTTATTATTGACCACCCCAGGTCGATCACAAAACATTGGCTATGTCCAGAAAAGAGCTCTGTTATTCCACTTCAAGGCCAGATGTCTAGGCCAGCCTGTCAACTGGGTCATTACAACTTGATTGAAAGGATAGGATGTCACCTCTCATTAGCTTGAGGTCTGACCTTTTAGTAGATCAGTTTTAGTCCATTGAGACACATGGACCATGAATGCTATCTACCAGTGAGATAATCTGCTCTCCTTCATGAAGGGCTGATGAGATGTTAGCATGGCTATGCTAGCAGAAGTTTTTCATGTAACAAACAGTTTAAGGGAAAAGAGGTTCACTTATATTATTCTTTCATATTTGAGTTTCTTTACCATGAAACCTAAAAGGAAGTTGAGATTTTTCAAGCTCTGCTCCCCTCTCTTTGTTCTTTACATAGGAAACCCCAGCCTTCTGTTTTCCACCACTGTCCACAATGTGGAGTTACTAAAATGGCACTGAGATGGTTACATTGTCACCATCAGGAAAACCCCTTCCCCAGTTTATCATTCCTAGTCCAAAGCTTGGGTGAAGTTGGGTTATATAGTACCTTCAGGAAAGGACAGATGTATAGTGAATCCCACTAAAAGGAGAGGAGGCTGAAGGGGCTTCTGAGACCTGAGATTTTCTCTCCTGTTAGGACCTATTCCTCTGTCATATGTTCCACAGGACAGAATTCTTTCACCATTTAGAAAAAGCCTTAAATAGCTTGTGCTATAGTCAAAACAATAATGAAATTGTATGTATTTTTTTTTTTTTGGTTCTGGTCATGGGGCCTGAACTCTGGGCCTGGGTGCTGTCCCTCAGCTCTTCAGCTCAAGGCTAGCGCTCTACCACTTGAACCACAGTGCCACTTCTGGCTTTTTTTCTTTTTGCTTATGTGGTGCTGAGGAATCGAACCCAGGGCCTCATGCATGCAAGGCAAGCGCTCTACCACTGAGCCACCTTCCCAACCCCTATATGTACTTCTTTATTCTAATAAGTCTTTTATTTTATTAAGTTTATTTGCTGTCATCATTGTTAGTAGTATTTATTTTGGTCATCTGAGCTAGAGTATTTCTATGTAACCCAGGGTTGTCTTGAACTTGAGATCCACCTGCCGCAGCCTCCTGAGTGATTCAATTACAGGTATGTGCCACCATTAGGAAAGCTTATTTTTAACATAGCTATTGTAATGATCATGTGGATCTTGTCCTTCTGTTGAAGTGTTGAATTACATTAATTGATCTACATATGTTGAACCAGCTTTTCATCCCTAGAATGAATCCCATTTGATCATATTATATGTTGTTTGTTTGGTTGGTTGGTTGGTTAGTTGTTGAATCCAGTTGGCCAGAATTTTATTGAGAAGTTTTGCATTGATGTTCATCAAAGACATGGTTCTACAGTTCTCTTTCTTTGATGGGTCCCCTTGTGGTTTTGGGCAGAGTGTTATACTGACTTCATTGAACGAATTTGGCTGTGATCTTTCCCTTTCAATTTCATTGAAGGGTTTGAGGAGTAGTGAAGTGAGTTCTTCTTTGAAGCTCTTACAGAACTGGCTGTCAATCTATTGGGTCCTGGATTTTTCTTGGATGGGAAGTCTTATATTGCCACTTCAATTTTGTTACTTGTTATGGGTTAGTTGGTTTAAATCTTCTTGGTTCAGTTTGGGTATATCAATATTGTCTAGGAATGCTTCCGTTTCCATTTCTTTCAGGTTCTCCAATTGCTTGGCATAAAAGTTTGCAAAGTACTGCCTTATAATATTTTGAATCTTGCTTGTTTCTGTCATGCTGTTCCCAGTTTTGTCTCTAATTTTATTTATTTGGGTGTATTCTCTTCTTTTATAGTCAGTCTTGCTAAGGGTTTGTAAATTTTGTTAATCATTTTCAAAGAACCAACTTTTTGTTTTGTTGATTCTTTCTATGTTTTTCATCTCTAGTTTGTTTATTTCTGATTTAATTTTGATTACTTGTTTCTGCTTGTTGGTTTGGGATTTGGCTTGTTCTTGTTTTTCAGTGAGCTTAAGGTGCATCATTAAAGTGTTGATTTGAGATTTCTCCAATTTGTTGATTTTGGCACTCAGAGCTATAAGTTGTCTGCTGAGTTCTGCCTTTGCTGTGTTTCAGAGGGGCTGATATTTTGTGTGTTTATTTTTATTCAATTCCATAAATGTTTAAATTTCTCTTCTAATCTCTTGAATGTGTCTATCTACATGTAAATACACTAGATAGTGAAAGACAAAAAAATACACTTGGACTTGATAAATTATATACAACCTTACACATTCATTCATACACTGAGACCATAGGAAGATATTCTTAGGAGAGGATCACAAGGGCTCAATAGTTATGGGCATATGATCATATAAGATAATATTTTTCAAAATGCACTCCAAGAATGGAAACTAGAGGTTTTTTTTGTTATTTTTCCTCTTTCATTACTGCTTTTGTTTTCTGTACCTTTTGTCTTGTTTATAAGTTTATCTGTTTGGGGGAGGGTAAGGGGAGAGCACAGAAGTGCTGGGACAAAGAGTGAACTCATTAGACACTATGTTGAAAATGAGTGATACAACTTCTGGGACAGGATGGGGAGGGAAAACAGAGCAAGCAAAAGAAGGGGGGCATAGTTCAAAAGGAAATGTACTCATTACCTGATTTGTGTAACTGTAAGCCCTCTGTACATCACCTTTACAATAACAATAAATAAATAAAAAGATTTAAAAGTAAAAATAAAAGTAAATAAATAAATTAGCTAATGATAATTTTAAATAAGATGAACTTTGTATTATTATTTTTCATGTGTTAATGTGTATAAAACAAGGTGTGACTTTTTATTTTTATTATTTATTATTGGTCTTCCCTGATAGTTTTAGCATTGTAGAGATATAATAAGCTCAGAGTTTGTAATAGCCCAAGAAATTACCTCAGAAGCTAAACAATTGCTCTAAATCTGAGAAATTAGCTATCAATTTTCTTCTGAAAATTGGTTCAAAGGACCATTCTTGAAGCACATGAGATGATGCTCTAAAGGAAAGACAACTCCAGAGGGTAATTACAGAAACATTAAAAATTTAGGTTTGTAAGATGTTTAGACCTTCTCTCTCCCACATCTCTCAAGTTGAATTTGGAGAAAAGTAGGCAGAGATGGTTTTTGCTATTTGCATAAAGCTACTCAATGGATGGAAACATTTAGAAGCCAGATATATGGGTTTCTCATTAATTCATTTTTATTCACTCAGTACCATTCATTAAGAACATACACATTCGAGGAGGAGGCTGCAGTGCTTGGTAAGAAATGTACGCATTATCCTGCCCATGCAATTGTAACCCCTCTGTACAGTATGTTCACAAATAAAATAAAATTAAATTAAAAAAAAAAAAAGAACATACACATTCGATGACTTATATGTGTCAAACATTGAGGTGCTGGGGACAAAGAGACAAATACTACAAACCATCTCAAATTGAGCATTGACAGCTGGATGGGGGGGAGAGAATACCCAACAAGGGATTACCAACTAGATGCCACGGAAGAGGAGGAGCCCACCTCGGTCCTGCTGCCTCCAGAGAGCCTCCTACACAATGAGAAATCCCTGTTGAAAGTTCTAGAAAGACCAGATGAAAACTAGACAAGGGAGAAAGAGAGAGCAGAAAGTGTAGTGGATGTACTTACCTGATCAAATTGGGCCTAGCTAGGTAATTAGAATAGTCATTTATTCAAAACCAAGTCATTGTTACTGCTGTAAGATCATGCCATAAGCTGTCATTACAAATACTGCCCATGTTGTGAGTCCCAGTCACATATTGCCCAATAAAATGTGTTGACACAGTCATTGGTAACTGTTGAAAACTTCTCCATACCATTTATTTGTCTTTCTCACAATGTCTGAGTGGTTGTTAAGAGCCAAAGCTTGACATTTATACAATGTTTCAATGACTATTTTGAAGTGTATAATTCAGTGTGGTACACACTATCACCCAAAACTAGGTTATCTTAGGCACATGAAAAATAACTATCCCTAGATTAGATGAATGAGTGAGGTGTTTTGGTAAAATTAGATGATAAAGATGACATTTCTTTGTTTATTAAAAGAATGCCTTGCTGGCTGTGGGTGGCTCTTACCTGTAATGCTAACCTCTTAGGAGGCTCAGACCTTGAGAATTAGTTTGAAGCCAGGTCAGGCTGAAAAGTCCTTGACACTCACTTCAAAGTAATAAGGAAAAATTTAGAATGGTAGAAGGAATCACTGCCAGCCATGAGCAAACAAGCCATGCAAGTGCACAAGGCCCTGAGTTCAAGATCTAGTACTGGTGTATGAGAGAGAGAGAGAGAGAGAGAGAGAGAGAGAGAGAGAGAGAGAGAGAGAGAGAGAGAGAGAGAGAGAGAGAGAGACAGACAGACAGACAGACAGACAGACAGACAGACAGACAGACAGACAGACAGACACAGAAGAAAAAGAGGGAGATGTTTAATAAGCATTTTGAATTAGTGAATACCTGAATATATAAATGAATATTTGAAAGTAACCTGGTGAAGTCTGATTAAGACAACTAAAGAATGACATCGCCCCATTTGTTAGGAAGTGGAAAGATTTGGAAAAAAATTATATTAAGTAAAGCAAGCCAGGCTCAAAGAAACATAGGTCCCATGGTTTCCCTTATTTGAAATAACTAGTATATATCTAAGACAAGCAGAAAAGGTCAAAAGCTATGTACATATGACCATATAAGATGCTTTTAAGCAAAATGAACCCCAAGATAGGGACACAAGTGGTTTTTTCTTTCTTGCTGCTGTTTTTAATGTACTTATGATGTACTATGTGATTTTTTTTGTTTCTTTGTATGTTCCTTCCCCACAGTATAACCTTTGTTTTCACTGTATTTGATTCCAGTGCCCTGCATCTTGTATATACACTTTTCTAATTTCTAATTAGGGGAGGGGAAGGGCAAAAACAAAAGGCTTAAATAGGGATACCAGTTAACTCATTGTAACAATGAGATGTACAAGACACTATGCTGAAAATGAACTTTACAACTTTGGGGGTGGGGGATGGGGAGGGAAGGGATGGTAGGGGAAAAACAAACCAAACAAGGAGGTAACAGTGCTGGCTAGGAAATGTACTCATTACCTTACTCAGGTAACTGTAACCCCTCTATCCAGTATTTTTACAATAAAATCGTATAAAAAGAAAATATTTGCAACTCTGTACAGAATGTAAGGAAGTACTTACTTTGAGATAACAAGTGCTGTGGTCATTAATATCATGTCACAGAGCATAGTATCACATTATCCAATGAAATGTGTTGAATAAAACCTAGTAACTGTTGACAACTGTGCCCCACCCTTTCCCCCACCCCACAGGAAACCACATCTCCTCACATCCAACACCCCCAGACAGTAAGAACAACCCTCTGCCTGAAATGATCTTGGGTTCCTAAATGTATGGAATCCAGACTCACGTTAGTGGATGACTTCAATCATCCCACATGGGACCCATCGAGTGCACATTTCCTTTTTTGTTTTTGTCTTTTTTTTCTTTCTCTTATAGTTTTAAGGTCCATATGTCTGTTTGGCTGGAAATCAAGCTTCATTACATGTTCCTATTATCCTATTATATAACAATTTTATTTATTGCTATTCATATAAGGACTAATTTCTTTGATAGAAAGGCTGCTAGTGATTATTTAAGCTCACAGCTCACACATAATGAAAACAATATTACCAGAACTCCAAATAAGTGCCGGACCTTAGAGCCATACCTCTCAGGCCCTTTCCACAATCATGTAATTTCCTAATGTCAATGTATCCTCTCAGCTTCTTATGCATATATGGTGAAGGCAGACAGGAACTTTATTAAATGCTGGAAATTCATGAAAAAAAAAAAAAAACAAGCACAGTGTGCTTAATCTCCATGTTGGCATTGAGAAGTTCTCCTGATGCCAAAACTAGACGAGTTCAGGGACCCACAGATATAACGAATGCATGTTAGGAAGTCGGCCGTTTTATGTTAGCACATTCTGTATGTGTATACTCTGCTCATAGAAATGGCAAATTTGTTTGTGACTATGCAAACATTTTTAGTCATGGCACACACTCAGAGGTTGAACGTAAAATAGGTTGTATAAAATATTAAAAGAACATTGATGTCAAGTCAGATGCTGAACTATTTTCCCACACTGATCCATAGGTAATTAGATTACATTCTGTAAACAAAGGATTGGCTTGACAAGCTCACTTTCTTATTTCTCAGGGTCTGGGAGCAATCAACGATGCCTCGGTATTAACTTTAGAGAGTATATTTCCAACTGAAAAACGTTTTCTGCTTAAAGAATGTCACCTTTGTTTCTCAGATGCTTACTTTTTTCTTTGCTTATAGATGTATAGATGAGAAAATGAATTGGTTAGTGTGTGGTTTAATGAAGGTAGTTGCTTCAGTCTATGCAAAGTGTCTTTCTTGTTAGCCATCAAAAACATATGTTCTTCAGTCAAGCCCCAAGAATATTCCAATTAATTTAATTTTTGCATTTCCTCAGGACATCCTAATTGCAGTAAATTATGATATGCACAAGTAAGAGATCTTATATAACATAAGATACACATTGGAAAATGTTGTGAGAAAGTAATACCTTAGAAATCATTCCCAGTGACTAGTTTTTGTTCCATCCTTAAAATATAATGTATGAAATACAGGGAATAACATAAGATATACACTGGAAAATGTTGTGAGAAAATAATACTTTAAAATAATTTCCAATGACTGATTTTTGTTACATCCTTAAAATATAATGTACAAAATTCAGGGATAAAGAAATGACTAACCTTACATATTTAAAGTAAATGCCAAGACTTGTGTGGCTTCAATAGTAGGGTGCTTGTCTTCCAACTGCAGGGCCCTGAGTTCAAACCATAGTACCATCAAAACAAAACAAAATAATAATAAGATAGAACTACTTCCAAACTACGGCTAAATACACATTATCTGTGGTCTGTTTGCAATTATAACTTGGCGTAGGGGCCTTTCCATAAATGCTCCTAAGTGATAAACACACCAGTTCAGTCATCAACTGTTACATTTTACAAAAAAACCCAACAAATGAAAATTAGAATTTAATTTAAAAATTAGAATTCCAAAGGGAGTATTTGATTAATGACCAATATCTCATGGTGTTTTGTAGCACAAGAAAAGAGTGGAAATCCACAGACTTACAGTTACTACCATAGGTGCAATCTTTTTCTTCTTGCTTGAATGGTAGAATTATTATTATTATTATTAGTAGTAGTAGTAGTAGTAACAGTAGTAGTAGTAGTATATAACTTTCAAAATTATTTCTCTAAATATATAACTTGTAACTTTTAGGGTTGATATTTGATTATCCTTTGTACCTAAATAAACATGTTACTCTATGTGTAGAATTCTATGAGCACTGTTTATGTGTGATTATGTTAAGTAAACTTAAGGGAATCAGACAATTTAAGGAAGTCATACAACAGATTCATCCTTTTTGTATTTAATTGCTTACACATAAAAGTTACAGCAATTAAGCACAGCTTCTAAATATAGCTTCTTTTGGAAAGTACAAACACTTTGATTTGAAGCAAAAATATATCTTGAGTTAATAAAAGTAATCATTACAGCATTAGTAATGATGGATCCATGAATGTGTTCTTTGTTTCAAGCTGTGTCTTAGATTCTTAAGCATGCTAAAACACACATATGAATTCAGTCTCAACATGTTCTTTTGATTTTTATTTCATTGTCTCCAGTGGACATGGACAACTTTGGGAGCAGGATATTGGGTGAACTTGATTCACCATAGCACTGCTCAGCATGATTCAAACTCTAGAGTAACTAATCCCAGAGGCCATCTTTCTACTGTGTTTGTCACTGTTCCCTCCAGAGTCTTCTCTTCTTGAGGTCTCTAAAGTTCTAGGATTATAGGTATGCACCAGCATACCCCACTACTGTGCATAGTATTTTTAAATGAACTACAATGAAGCTATCCAACCTTTGGAATTATTGATGAGTTACAGAAGAGCTAAGTAACCTGAGGTAACGTGGATCATTTTGACTATCTCAAATCTGGGTAACAATCATCTTCCTAAAAATATCAGACTTTTGGAGATGTAGATGGTAAAAATTCTCTTTCTGAAGCAAACATACTATGACTGCAAACAAACTGAAAGTTTAGAATTTCATGAACAAATTCTGTCTCCTAAAATCTGATGATTAAAAAACCCATTGATATATGCTTGACAGAAACATGTACCATTTCAAATATATAACTTTGGACAGATTCTACAGTCATAAAAATTTCATACTTGGTTTTCCCAAGATAGGTGTCATGGAGATCATAGGAAAATACAGAGTCATCTCGATTAATAGAAGAGCTTACTATTGAGAAAATTAAGGCAACTAGCACGGGCCACGTAGACAGTGATTATATGCTCTTCTTGGTAACTGTTTGACATAGCCTTTACCCTCATGAGAACCTACATACAGTTGCCTATAGATATTGATGTTCAACATGTAAGGGAAGCAAGCCAGGCTTGTCAAGGCATCACAGAAAGTCCACAAGGAAATTGATGCAGACAAAACATTTGTCTGGATGGGCTTCCCCAGAGAGTGTTTTTGCCATATGTTAAAAAAATTATGATCCTTTTTATTTTTATATATTTTAACTTTTGGATTATGATTAAGAAATTTTTCTTATCCTTTATTGATTACCTTTGTCATGAATACACATATACACACACATATGCACATACTATACATGTGTACAATGTAATATATTTGTTGAATTAATTTTTGTTTGAATTAATATATTCAAATATTCAAGTTCATTTCTTATTGATGTAAAGTCCAATTTCTTTTAGTCCCAAGTAAGTTTAAAGAAGGATACCATGGGTTTTGATAACTTCTTGTCTTTCTACTCTTTCTGAAAATCAAATAGTTATTTCCGTTGCTTACCATCAATGTTTGATGTTTCTCTCTCAACATCTGGATCTCATCTCCATGCATATAAGATATTCACCCATGTGTGGGCCCCCCTGCCCTGTCTGTGCAATTGTTTAAAGGATCTTAAGGATGACTTAGTTAAGATTCCATGCATTTCAATATGCTGGCTGGAGGGATTGACTTTAAAGTGGAATTTAAAAGTAGTCATTTCTTTAAAATATCCTATACAATTCTCTGTCTTTGTTTTATTGTTTACAAAAAATTGATATAATTACATTTCAACATGGCATTTTCCCCCCAAAGTTCTCCAAAAATGACTTCTTAATTGGAGCACTATCTGCTTGGGTGGGTGGCTAAATGGGACCTATGAATCAGGCTTTAGGTTGGATGGAGATCTGCATTGGCATAGTTCTACCATACATTTCAGCTCTTCAACTAGAATTTCAGTTTGTGTAACTACTCCCCACCAACCCTACCTAAAAAAGTTCTTCTACCGGAATTCAAGCTGAGCAAATATATATTCAGGTGAGCACACAGAGGAAAATTTAGGCTTTGATAACAAGTGGGGTTACTGAATGGGGTGGAACAAGACACAGACAGTAGCAGAGTGTTACATTTCTAAATGAACTTACCATTATGATGTTTTGTATGTGTGATGGTCCTGGGTCTTGAACTCATGGCCTAGATTCTGTCCCTGAATTTTGTTGCTCAAGGCTAGAGCTCTACTACTTGGGCCACAGCTTCATTTTTGGATTTGGGTGGTGAATTGGAGGTAAGAGAATTTTTTTGGTAAATGACACATGATTTCTCCATGACATTCCTATGGCTTAAAGCACTCATGTGATTCACATAGCTTAGTAACTATAAAGCACTCTACATGCTATTTGTTTTAAGTTCATTCTTGTTGACACTTTAAATTAGTGTTATATGGTCCGTTAACTTTTTTGCATGGTTATTTTGTTTTTTACTTACATGACTCTAAATAACAATTTTTAACTGTTACTTTTTAGCTTTATAGTTTCTTATACTGTATCATCGTCCCACTAAGCAAGAGTGGGTTATATTATTTTAAAAAATTGTTCTAGTACCGGGGCTTGAGCTCAAGGCCTGAGTGTTCTCCCTTAGGTTATTTGCTCAGGCTGCCACTCCACCACTAGATCCACGGCTCCACTTCAGGCCTTTAGGTGGTCAATTACATAAGGGTTTCAAGACTATCCTTCCCAGGCTGACTGAACTATGATCCCCAGTTCTCATCCTTCTGAGTATTTAGGATTATAAGCATGAGCTATCAGTGCAAAGCTGGATTTACATTTTTTCATCTGTCTTGTTTCATTTGCCTACTCACCCCATCCTCCACCACTTCACATGTCTTTCCTTTTTACTTATATCCCCTTAAACACTCCCTTTCTCTCTTCCCCTTGTTTGGATGTGTGTAATGACACAATTTAGTGTAATTTTTATCACTTTCCTCAATTTAGAGTAGTATAAAGTATGATTTTTATGGCTTAATAATGCTATGAAAGCAACATACATTGAGAATGAATACTACTACTGGTTCAAAATTTGACATTTTTCCTGCCTAGCAATTTGTGTCAGGCAACAATTTGTGAGAAGGGCAGTAGCAGCCAGCCATGCTCCCATTTGTACATAAAACCATGAGAGAAATAAGTCACATTCTACAGTATACTGTTACTAAGTGACAATGTTCAGTAGGTTAAGTGTATTAAAAGCATCTTCAACTTAGTATATTTCCAACTTACACTGAGTTTATTTGGATGAGGTCCATTATAAGCTAAGGAACATCTAAATGAAATACTTTTATTTTTTCAGTGATTACTGATTATATTAATATGATTATGTAAACTCTACTTGAAGCTGAAACATGCAGTTTCTAAGATTATATTGTCATCTGTAAAAGTTATACTCATTGTAATTAATAGTCTTATGTATCTGGGTATGGTGGCATACACCTCTAATCCCAATATCTGGGAAACTAAGGCAGGAAGATTTTGAGTCAAAGCCAGTCTGCATTACAGTCTGCATTACTGAGTTTCAGGCCAGCCTTGGCTACAATAGTGAGACCCTGTCTCAAAAACAAAACAAAGCAAATGTAAAGAAGAATCTCAGAAAAAGAATAACGGTCAGATTTAATTCTATGGCTTCATATTATATACAAAGACAAGTAACTTAAACCTCTATTTCTCCCTTGTGCACATTTTCCTCAATACTTTAGTACCTGCTGAGAAAAATCTGTATCCTCCTGTCTGGTTGGGTAAATGACTACACAAGTCTCCAGATTATATGATTTCTTATTGTATGAAACTCAGTTCCTTAAAGTCCTTAAAGGTTTATGCAATTATCCCAAAGAGTGAAATCCTGAGCACCATAATCTTTTTTTTTTTTGGTCGGTCATGGGACTTGAACTCTGGGCTTGGACGTTGTCCCTCAGCTCTTCAGCTCAAGGCGAGCACTCTACCGATTGAGCCACAGCGCCACTTCCGGTTTTCAAGTGGTTTATTGGAGATAAGAGTCTCAGGGACTTTTCTGCCTGGACTGGCTTTGAACCGCGATCCTCAGGTCTCAGCCTCCTGAGTAGCTAGGGATTATAGGCGTGAGCCAACCATCGACCGGCAGCACCATAATCTTAACTGATAAATTCCTGAAAGATTAAATTTTCTAAGTTTAGAATCCTCACAGTCTAAAATGTCTGAAATCTAAAATCCCCTAGTTCTGGGGGAAAAAAGATAAAAAATATATGTATTTTAAAATGATATTTATTTGTGCAACTTAAAACATGACAGAACAATTCATAGATCACTTTACACAAAATAGGCAATAATAATATGTTTTTGCATGCATAAACATTGAGGCATTCTAATGATTATCATATAGGAAAAAGAGTCACAGAAAATAAAATATATTCATAAGGAAACAGATCAGATCTGGGAGCTGGAAGCTTATAGCTACAATCCTAGCTACTCAGGAGGCTGAGATCTGAGGATCACAGTTCAAAGCTAGCCCAGGCAGGCTAGATCTTATTTTCTATTAACCACCAAAAAGCCAGAAGTAGAGCTGTGGCTCAAGTGGTGGTAGAACACTAGACTTGGGTAAAAAAACTCAAGGACAGTACCCAGATCTATGGTTCAAGGACTGGCACAAAACAAAATAAAGAGATAAGAAACAAAAATATAACTTATAACTGTGGTAATCTGAATGATTGTGATGGATGATGTTATTCTTGATAAGATCAATCACATATCAAAATGGTTCAGAACCACAGTGGTCCAAAGAGTAGAGATAGTTTATCTTTTACAAATGAAAATGTGAAAAAAGGGTATCTCCAACTTAAATTGATAATTTAAAAGAGTGGGAACAAGCTTAAAGAAAAAAGAAAAAATGCACCATTGCAACAATGAGATGTACAAATCGTTATGTGGAAAAACAAACTTTACAACTTTGGTGGGGGGGTGGGGGGAGGCTGGGAAGGGATGGGAAGGGGAAACAAAGGAGGAGGCTACAATGCTTGATAAGAAATGTACTCATTATCTTGCCCATGTAATTGTAACCCCTCTGTACAGTATTTTCACAATAAAAAAAGAAAAAAAAAATCCAAAAAAGAAAACAGCAGATGAAAATGCAATTTTAGGGGCAGACTCTGTGTAATTACAGCAAGATTGTTTAATTAGTCAATCTAAGAGCTGGCTTATTTTTACAAACAGTAACACTACTTTGAAGTTAATGCTCTTCATCATCATAAATAGCTACTCCCTCCACCCCCATTTAGGTTATGACTTCCTTGGAAAATAATCATGTTTTTCTAGGTAGTGCTGCTCTTTGGGAAGTTCCTCTCTGATTCAATACACATCAAGAGCCTTCCATATTGAAGTTTCTCCTCTTCTTTGCTGTGATTTCATGCTTTCTGGGGGGTATCTAGAAGTCTATTAGCATGTACTCATAGATAGACCACAAATTTGGCAAAAACAATATTGGCTATAAAATGGCAATACCATTGTAATCCCACAGTGCAGATAAATATTTGGAACCAGTCAGTAACTTACTTTCACTGCATCATACTTTGTGGTCTGTCTTTTCTAGAATTCAGCTTTCTACTCTTCTTCTACAGATCTTCTTCCCCTACCATGGGAATTGTACTATGTGGATTTTCAACAATTCAGAATTTGGGTCTTGGAGAGTTTAGTATTTCAGAATTGTGTTTCTCAGGATTTTAGGCTTTAGGACTTTCAGGATATTCAGGATATTTTAGGGATTTTAAGAATTATAGACTTAGGGATTTTGTCCTTGGAAATTTACATATGTAGTATTACAGCACAGAAAGTTGGGAAGTTGCTCTCTGATCTTTTAGTATCAGTGCTGATCTTGATCCCTCAGAGCTAAACAGTGTAGAGGACTGTGCTTAGAGCTTGTGTATCCTCTGGGTGTTGGTTATATGAGCGATATATTGATTTCCTACTTCAATCTGTTTCCGTGTTTCCTATTAGATGAGTTCCAATATATCTAAACTGAGAGCATATCTTCTCAAGATAGATATTAGGGAGTCAATTACTACTCAGTTGAAAATGTAGTGTTCTCTTAAGAACACCATATCTTCTAGAAAGGGTACATAAATAACATTTTTTCTTTCCTTCCATTGTAAGTGTCAAAATCCAATTATTATTGATACAATTCTTCAACTAATTATTTTCATTGCCAAATTCCATACCATCTGAAAACACCCCTGTGGTGTTTTTCCAATTCAAACTGAACAGCTGAAGTTTCCACTTAAAGTACACGTTTCTTCCCCAATGGGACACACTAAGGAAAGCTGGATGTTTAAAATTCAAGACTATATGACTCTCTGCCTTAATAAATAACCAAAAATGAACAACAACAACAACAATAAAAAGTAAAAATAGCCTTGCAAGTGTTCATACTTAGTTAATTTTATGAACTAAGAAATTACTAGCCTGGCCGGGTGCCGGTGGCTCAAGCCTGTAATCCTAGCTACTCAGGAGGCTGAGATCTGAGATCTGAGGATCGTGGTTCAAAGCCAGCCTGGGCAGGAAAGTCCATGAAACTCTTATCTCCAATAAATCACCAGAAAACTGGAAGTGGCGCTGTAGCTCAAGTGGTAGAGTGCTCGCCTTGAGCTGAAGAGCTGAGGGACAGCGTCCAAGCCCAGAGTTCAAGCCCCATGACCGACAAAAAAAAAAAAAAAAAAAAAAAGAAAAAGAAATTATTAGCCTGGCTAGTAATTAGATGAGGATAAAATAGCTGAGGACAGGACTAATTACTATTATTGGAATTGGAGATAATCTGTGTGAACCAATTGTACACATGTATGTATATGGATATATGTGTGTATGTATATGCATTTATATAATATATATAAATAATATGTTGTGAAAATATACATATACACATACATACATTCTGCTATTCTCTCAATTTTTTTCTCTGAGAGTATCTGCAAAGAGCAATATTTTGATAGAAAAGTCTTCTCTATTGCTAGTGGTTTCTTTGTTTTTGCTGTTTTGCCAGTCCTGGGGCTTGAACTCAGGGCCTGGGCTCTGTCCTGAGTTTCTCTGTGATTAAGCCTAGCACTCTACCACTTGAGCCACAGTGCCATTTCTGGCTTTTTCTGTTTATGTGGCACTGAGGAATTGAACCCAGAGCTTCATGCATGCTAGGCAAGCACTGTACCACTAAGTCACATTCTCAGCTGATAGTGGTTTCTGAATTCTATATTCTAATACAAGGAACTAGAAGTCCTTGGATATATGGTTGATTCAAGAATTTGGGCAAAATAGTATCAAACAAACCTTTTCCCCCCTCAGTAACAATAGTGTGCAAAGAATGAAAGGGGGGTTAGAAGTGTGGCTCAAATTGGCAGAGTGCCATCCAATGGGCAAAGATTCAGGTACAGAGTTGGAGTTCCAGTCTTAGAGCCAAAGCAAAAAAGAAAGAGAGGGAGAGAGAGAGAGAGAGAGAGAGAGAGAGAGAGAGAGAGAGAGAGAGAGAGAGAGAGAGAGAGAGAGAGAGAGAGAGAGAGAGAGAGAGAGCGAGAGAGAGAGAGAGAGGGAAGGAAGGAAGGAAGGAAGGAAAGAAGGAAGGAAGGAAGGAAGGAAGGAAAGAAGGAAGGAAGGAAAGAACAAAAGAAAGACAGAAAGAAAAACAGAAAGAAAGAAAGATAGATAGAAAGAAAAAGAAAGAAAGAAAGACAAAGACATAATAAAACAACAGCAAAGTAAACGACAAGAGAACAATTCTGTGTCAACCTCACCTTCTTCCCCAAATTACAACATATTATAACTCATTGACAAGTAAAAACTATGAGTTGTTCAACTGAGAGATTTAATAATCAATGAGACATTGTCGTAGCCTCAAAGCAAAATGCTTAATTGCAAAAGTAGAATAGCTTTATATGGAATAGTCCTGGAAGACACCTAACTGAAAAATAAATCAATAGACAACTGTAGTATCTGTAGAAATGGGAAACACAAACCACTTAATAAGATACACTGAGTAGACTGCTCCTTTTATAATTTACATAATAAAACGGTACCTTAGCAGCAAAATGAGCCCCCAGATATCATACATGGTAACGTCAACTCCAATAAAAATTCTTCCATTTCATGGCAGCAGTAAGACATTAGCCAGTTGCCCTCAAACACACTGACATTTACAGGATGCTATAAGAGTACATTTCAGATACTATGCAAAATTAAAAAATATTTTTCATTAGGCATTTCAAAAAACTCTTTGACTTTCCCAGAGTTTCATTGCTCTTGAAGTGAAATTTTAAAAGGTAACCATTTGTTTGTTCTTGCCAATTAATTGCATGTTGTGAATGTTCATTTTTAACTTCTTGATTTCTTATAATTTAAAGAAAATGGCTTATTACCTAATGTTCAAGGGAAATACTCCTTTTCCCCAGAGAGAACTTTTCAGATTTTTAAATGCCAATAATTCATTCCTAAGATAAATAATACCAGAAGTTGCCAAAATGATCATGCCAAATAATGGATATGTCAAGGGTATCTCTTAATTTCAGTCAGACAAACCAAAACTGGCTTGGTAAAAAAATATTGGGGTGGTGATGAAATAGGGAGGTAGAAAATGAAAACAGTAAGTATTAAAACTAAAGTTATACTAGGCCCTTAAGAGGAGGTAGGGACAAAACAAAAATATGCAAAACACCAATTACAAATTAGTCACAGTGAAAAAGAATGAAGTAATAAGCTATTCTGAAATTATCCCTAACATAAATTTTGAATAAAATGAAAGAAGCATCAAACTTTCACACCACTTCTTAAAAAAAATCCCAGAGGTTCTGAACTAAACTGCTGGCAAAAACATGTCTTTTGTGGGAATTTAGCCCAAAAAATGATGACTTCAAAAACAGAATGTCCACTATTCATCATAGAAGCATTTATCTGATTCACAATAGGAAAATCACATATGTTTTTCACAAGCAATCTATAACAAGAGGTCTAAATAATTTCACCAGGCAAAACATTATAATAATAGTTTAAAATAATATTTTGTATTTTGGTAAAATCCATTCACTATTTCAAATCAAATTTCACATCCACTTTCTAAAGTACTGAAGTATTAGAAAGGAAAGAATGGAAGCTATTTCAGGGAATTAGTAGGGTTTGAGGTAAGTCCATGAAGAATGGTGGTGAACAGGTCGACTAAATTGTTTGGCCTTTGGCAATGAGGAAGATTATGGCTGAGGGAAGAAGTCTAAACAATTACCCAATTGGTGTCTTATTTGTTGCTGGTCCCTCAGAAGACCCCTGGTCTGCCTCAGTTTGGGGCCTATCCCTTAACACCTGACTTTATCATTGCTTCTAACGGGCAGCAGACCATGGCTAGGTGAATAGATGTGTCCCAAATTCATACATTGGATCTTAACCCAAGATGAGAGGATGGGTCTGTGGTCTTCTACTAGAGTTTTAAACATCCCTTAGTGCCTTTTGCTCTTCCTCTTGACCCTGCCAGGAAACAGCAACAAGTCACCATCTTGGACAGAGTGGGTCTCACTGTACATTTCTCTAAGCCTTCCCAGCCTCCAGAGAAATAGATTTCTGTTCTTTATTACCCAGACTAAGGCATTTTGTTAAAGCAGCAGGCATGCACAAAGGCACACACACACCTGCAATGAGTGTAGAAGGGAAATCCAGAATTCCTATGAGCTGAAACCAGACATATCATCATAAAATTGGCTGTTCACATGACCTGATGGATATGGAAGGCAATGAACATAATTCTTCTAAAGGAAGAGTGACTAACATGGCCATACTGTCACCCCTACCTCTGATGCACTTGAAGGTAGTAATAAAAGTTCAGGGTTGTTTTGTTTTCTTTACAAAGTGGGTCCTTACTGCTTTCAAGAAGCTTTGGCTCTTTCAGAGAAATTTTCCAGAGGTAAACTTACCTCCCTACAGTGGAGATGAGGTTGATCCTCTGAAGAGTGAGGGAACTCATTTCCAAAAATCTAAATTCTTACAAGCAGCTGGGAATAAAACTGTGGTTCAATTCCTTCATGCCGTCACTCTTCTCCAGGCTCCTGATTCATCCCCTTTCTTGATTTTACCTAGCTTACAGAGAATGGCGATTGATGCACGATAAGACCACATCTATCTAACCCCAAGGAGAATTAAAAGCCATTTATATATCTGATATTTTAGGGAATGAAAGAGAGGGAAAGATTTCCAACAAGTACCAAGGTACTTGTTACAGATACTGACGTTCAAGTTCCTATCCTACTGGGTTCCATGATAGGAGATTATGTTCACATTCCTCTGTGATAGGTCAGAGTTCACTGTGTTGATTCAGTGTCTTGTTTGGGCTTCTGCTGCTGAAAGTGTATAAGGACCAAACGGTGATAGAGAGGTGATGGAGAATAGCCAGCTATAAAGATGCTAATACTTGTGAGACTCCTAAGTTCAAGGATTCATTTGAGTTACAAACCTCTGTGACTGAAAAAGTTAACTGAAATTATGAGCTAAGATGTTTCTACTCTCTCTAGAAAATATGATGACATTCACTTCACCATTCATTAGAGGCTGGTATTCCAAGAAACGCCACAAATTAGCTGATGTCCTCTTAAGATGCTTAGAATCTCTTGAAAATAAGACTTCCTCATCGAGGAGAGCTTCCTGGAGAGATACAGCTTTACAATGTACAATGTACTCAATTATATAAGTTGGTATGGGGTCTGTTCCTGTGTTTTGCTTAGGTGATCATCAATACTATCTTGATTCTGTGAGGATTCAGGTTCTCTTTAATTCACACTGTATCCAGGGTAGTTGGGATGGGACATTATTTTAGGATTAGTCCTTGTGGACCAAGTTGGAGTCTGTGTAGTTGCTTAGACATATCACAATGCCTAGACGAATGCTTTGGATCAAGTGAGAAAGTTAATAGATAAATTTGAAGGACAGCTAGCCTTCTAAGGTATATCCTCAGTGTTCTTTAAGATTTCTCAGCTGGATGAAGCTAATGCTCTGGGAGTCACTTTTGTGGCCAGTAGTGGCCCCATCATGGTGTTAGAAGTCCTGTTCTTAATTTATGCTGTATGAAAGGAAATAATGTAGTCATCGATAAATGACAGAATTTAACAAATACCAGAGATTACACATGGTCTACATTTTACCCTTAGCCCCGGATTTGGCTAATGCTGCACTTCCCTTTAGAAGAGTTTACATATCTGTGTCAACAGGACACATTTCTAAAGGGGAACTTGTAAAGTGGAATCAAAACATACACTACAGCATGTTTTCTCTCTGTAAAGTTCTGGCTCTTTAAAAATATATTCCTAGTATCTTTAAGTAGTTGTATGGAGGAGGAGCCATAAAATGAAGCAGTTTATGAATACACTGTGTCTTAATCAATGTTACTTCTTTCAACATTCTAACCTTCCCTGACAACCTACTCCTTCCCTTACTTTTGTTAATTTTGTAGGATATACATTGAATTCTTGACTGCTTTCCCATCCCCCCCACTGCCCAAGTTATACCTCTCCATGTGTTAAAAGCCACCTAAAAATCTGGTGAATCAATTGTCACATGTATTCTATGATCTGAATTTTCTTGAAATATTTCTATACTTGAAAATGAAATGATTATATTGCCTTGGTAATTCTGTTTTCACTGCGGCAAGATATTCCTTAGATACAATAAAGACCTACAGTTGAAAGACAAAATCTGGGCATTTTCTTTTTTTTTGGGGGGGGGGGGTCCGGTCATGGGGCCTGAACTCTGGGCCTGGGTGCTGTCCCTCAGCTCTTCAGCTCAAGGCTAGTGCTCTACCACTCTTGAGCCACAGCGCCACTTCCGGCTTTTTTCTTTTTTGCTTATGTGATGCTGAGGAATCGAACCCAGGGCCTCATGCATGCAAGGCAAGCACTCTACCACTGAGCCACCTTCCCAGTCCCCTGGGCATTTTCTTTTATCAAAGTAGTCTCAATTATAATCAGCCTACTTTGTATTTCTAGGTTCATTTTGCTGTATTTCCATTGAAATAATTAATTTCCCTAAGAAGATGTTTTTCTTTCATTGCCATTGTTTTTTAAGACAGTCTTTACTTTTTCTTTTTAAGGATTAGAAAAGTAATAAAGATACTTGAGAGGCAGAGATGGGAAACTTATAATTTCAAATCTAGTCTGGGCAAAATTATCAAGACTCTCTATCAAAAATAAAACACACACACAAATGCTGTGCATATGGCTTAAGGAGTAGAGGTACTTTTCTCACATGAGAATGATCCTGGATTCAATCCCAGGTACAGGGAAGAAAGGGAAATTCAGAGTAAGTAGAGAATAAAAAGTCCAAGTCTCCTGTTGCTCATGTACTAACCTTTTCTTCATACTTTTGCAAAATTCTAGTTTCCCTACATATATTTATAATTGATTGGCTTTTTCTTGTTGTGATTTTTTCCCTCTTTCCCTTGTAGGAGAGAGCAAGATGATTTCCACACTACTAGAATTAGAACATATCCTTTTGGAGGGGCAGTACTGGAATTTGAGCTCTACCACTTTGAACCATGGCTCCAGCCATTTTGCTTCAATTATTTTTCAAATAGGGTTTCAAATGTTTTGCCAGAACTTGTCTTCTACTTACATATCAACTTGTTCTTTGAGTTAGAGACTTTAACTCTAAGGGTAAAGGAGGGCAGAGGGCTGGATTATAGGATAGATCTATTCGTTTTTTGAGGAGCCTCCATACTGATTTCCATAATAATTGTACTTGTCTACATAGTCACCAATGTTGTTCTTTGTGGTTTTGGTGATGCCCATTCTGATGTGAATGTGAAACAGAATTTCAAAGGTTTGGTTTGCACTTCCTTTTTAAAAAATAAATGTTGAGCATTTATTCCTGTATTTATTAACATAGTTTTTTTTTAGCAGTGCTTGTTCAGTCTTTGCTCACTTATTGAGCTCATTCTTTGGAAGTTCAGTTTTTTGAGTGCCATATCTATTCTCGGTATGAATCCTTTATCAGATTTACAGCTGGCAATTATTATTATTATTACTACTACTATTATTATTATTTTGTAGGCTGCCTGTAATGACTACATTCTTTGCTAGGAATAACCTTTTAAGCTTGAAGACACTTGTTTATTAATCATTATGTCAGTGTATTGAGCTGATTTGTTGAGCTACTGGAGTCTACCCAGGAAGTCAGTGCCTATGCCAAAAGTTGCAGTATTTTTTCCATTCTTTACTGTAGTACATCTGACTTTACATTAAGATGTCTGACACACTTTGGCATTTTTTTCTGTTGTTGTTGTTGTTTTTTGAGGAGGGGGCTTGAACTTATGCTATTCCTGAGATCATTTTGCTCAAGGCTAGCACTCTACCACTTGAGCCACAATATCACTTCCGGTTTTCTTGTGGTTAACTGAGGATAAGAGTCTCATGGACTTTCTTGCCCAAGCTGTCTTTGAATCACGATTCTTAAATCTCAAGCCTCCTGATAGGGCCTGACCCACTTTGAATTGATATTAATACAGGTAAGGATCTAGTTTCAGTCTTCTGCATGGAGATACTCAGTTTCTCAGTTTTCCCAGCATCATTTATTCAAGAGACTATCTTTACTCCACTATATATTTGGGTTTTTGTGTGTGTATGTGTGTGTGTGTGTGTGTGCGTGTGTGTGTGCGTGTGTGTGTGTGTGTGTGTGTGTGTGTGTGTGTGTGTGCCAAAAATCATAAAGCTGCTCTCGTAGCACAAGTTTATTTCTGGCTCTTCTAATTGTATTGGTCTTAATGCTTGGTTCTGTGCCAGTACTTTTCTATTTATTTATTTTTTTACTATGGCTCTGTAGTATAATTTGAAGTATTTCCTTTTTTTGATGAAGATAATTTTGGCTATTTGGGGCCATTTGTGCAACCATATCAATTTTAGGATTAATTTTTCTATCTCTATCTCATTGGGATTTTGAAGAGTATTTCATTAAATATGTAGGTTATTCTTGGCAATATGAACATTCTCATTATATTTATTCTGCCAATAAATGAACATGGGGGGGTTCTGTCTATTGTCTTCCACTTTTTTCTTCAAATGTCTCCATTTTTTCTTGCTTTGCAAAGGTCTTTCACTTCTCTGGCTAGGTTTATTGCTACATTTTATTTATTTTTGAAATGACTGCTTGTGGTATTGTTCTAATTTCCCTCTCTTTCTGTTCATTGTTGGGTGTAAGGATTTTTGTGTATTGATTTTATTACCTAATATATTGCCAAAGGTGTTTATCATATTTAGTAGTTTTGGGGTATAATGTTTAGGTTCCTTTGGAAATAGGATCATATCATTTACAAATATTTACATTTTTTCATTGTATTTTTCTGGATAGGAATTCTGTTAGTATATTAAAAGAAGATACCTTTGTCTTATCCTTGATTTCATAGGAAATTGTCTCAATTTTACCCCATTTAATATGATGTTAGCTATAGGTTGTATATAGTTTTCAATATTTTAAAGTATATTCCTTCTATTTTTAGTTTCTTTACAGTTTTCAGAACAAAACATATTGAAATTTGTGAAAGGTCTTTGCCTTATCAACTGAGATAATCACATGATAGTTGTCTTTGATACTGTTTATGTGTTATATTTTGTTTATTCATTTATGTATGTTGAAATAATCTGCATTCCTGTAACTGTATTCTGGTGTGTGAAATTCTGGTTGTTGAGTTCAGTTAACAAGTACTATATGCCTATGTTCATCAAAGGCATTTGCCTACAATTTTATTTTTGTTGTGTCTCTGCCCAGTTTGTAATACTAGCTTCAAACAATTGGGTTTAGTAATAATTTTTCCCTTTCTATTTCATGGAAAAGTTTGAGGAGTACTGATGTTAGTTCTTCAAAAGCCTTATAGAACTCAGCCACTGCATTCTGGGCTTTTCTTTGTTGGGATATTAATATTTCAAACTCATTGCTTGTTATTGGTCTATGTAGGTGATTACCATCCTCTCAGTTCAATTTTGCTAAATTGAGTCTAGAAATACGTCCATTCTTATTAGATTTTCCAGTTAATTTGAATAAAAGCTTTCAAAGTATTCCTGCATGATATTCTGAATTTTACTTGCATTTGTTGTTTCATCTCCACTTTCATCTCTGATTTTATTTATTTGGATTATTTCCCTTCTCTTGTTGGTCATATTTGCAAAAGTTTATCAATTTTATTTAGCTTTTCTAAGAGCCAGTTTTTTGTTTCATTCATTCTTTTTATATTGCTTTCGTATGTTTCACTGGTATCTTCCCTAATCTTTATTCTGTTGTTGTTGTTTTGCAACACTGGGATTTGAACTCAGGGTCTCCTGCGTGCTAGGCAAATGTTTTACCACTGAGTGACAGCTCCACCCCCTTTTTTGCACTGTTTTGACATAAGGTCTTGCTGTACGCCTGCACCTACACCTGGATCACAATCTTCTGTACTCTCCACTCAATCTGGGCTAATAGTAAATGCACCCAGCCATTGGTTGAGTAGGGGTCTCACAAATTTTCCCCTTGCCTTGAACCATAATCCTCCCAATCTCAGCTTCCTGAGTAGCTAGGCTTATAGGTCTCATAATCGTGGCTGGTTCCTGTTTGATTTTTGAGATAGTGTCTCATTCACTTCGTTGCTGGCCTCAAACTGTGATCCTTCCATTTTTTTTTTCTGTGTAGCTGGGACTACAAGCATACACAGTGAAGCCTGGCCTATAGTTAGAATTCTACAATCTAAATTAAAATGTTAAAGCACTTAAAATGTCTTCAAGTGTTTATAAAAAGAAATGAAAAAGAATGCATAGATGGTGGTTTAAATGAATCTTACTTTAATATCGTATTATTCTCTAAGATTCTAAGCGTTTTAAAAATTACTTCATTGAGTAAACTATTTATATTTATAATTTGGCAACAAAGGTCACTTTTCACAAAGACATTCCACATATAGCAATAAATCTTTCAAAATTCATTCATTATTTTCTTCCACTTCTTCAGGAAGCTTTGTAAGGATCCATGACTGCAGCTTTTCTAGCTCAGGTTTCCTTATTTCATGGTAATACTTCGGCAAAGTATGAAACTTCGTGCTTACTCCTAGATGTTTTAACATTGAATTTGTCTCTTCACCCCAGGAATAAAGAACTAGTTCATCCACAGTGCCATGACACTGAAATAACTCTGGAAGCACACCATTGTTTTTCTGAACAGCCTAGAAAAAAAGGAGGAAAAAGGAAAGGTTGAAGAAATTTGATTTAAGTTTGTTCTTAGAAAATGAAGAGCAGAAAAATTCGAATTTAGCCAAGCTACAATAATTAAAGAGATCAGGTTGTGCCCTGGGAGGTACATATTAGGAGGCAGGCTTGCGAACATCATTGGGGCTGTGGTTATGTGAACTATAAGCTCCAGGGTATAACCAAAGAGTAGTTCTCATTGTCTGTAGCTGCTTTATCATTTATATTTCTGGGAATGAGGCTGAAATAATGTAATACATGTTCATCAATTTGCATGTTAATGTAAATTAAGTATCAATTTTATACTTGTATTTTAATATTCTCATGACCCAATAAACAAACCTACAAACAGTCATCTTTATTTTTGTGCCAGTGCTGAGGCTTCATCTTAAGGCCTTGTGCCATTACACGGACATTTTGCTCAAGGATGATTCTTGAGCCATGCTCCAAGTTGAGTATTTTGTTGGTTAACTAGAGATAGAGTCACATAGACTATGTGTCCAGGCTGGCTTCAAACCGTGACCATCCAGATCTCAGCCTTCTGCATAGCTAGTATTACAGGTGTGAGCCACCAGCAAGTGGCTTTCAATTTTATCGTTAGTATGTACTAAATTTTCACAGAAATAATACATATATACATACATATATAATACATGTTTATGCACATGTATTAGCTTTTTCCTCTTTAACAATGTTCTTTGCAGAAAGCACTTCCTGAACATTAATGACCACCTGGAACTCATTTGACAATGAAGTCCAAGGGTTACTAAATTTATAGTAACTGTACCACAATTTTTATTGCTTAACTGTCAACTCTTTTTTAGTTTCAATGTATCTATAGTTTTCATGTAACCTTTTGCAGTTGTTTTTCACATCTGTAACTTACCTGGTAAACAGCAGAGAATTTATTCAGAAAACTAGAAAGGGCAAACACTCCTGCCACATCTTGATGGAATCTGTAGGCTAAATGCATTGCCATGCATCCTCCCATAGAAAATCCTCCTAAATGAAGCAAAAATGGGCTTAAACAAGCAGCAGGACATGTGTGATGATTCAAAGACTATATGCTAGTTTCTAACAAATAATTTTAAAATATTTTAGTCTTTTAAAGATATAGCTAGCTAGCTAAACAAAATTTAGTCTATTTTAGAGTTCATGGAGTAAGACTTACTATGGTGATATCATTGGTAAAGAGATTTGTGATACAGACTTATCAAGAAGGATATAATTCAAAATGTAAGTCATAATTATACCGACAGCATAATAGCATTATTTACTTAAACTTCAATGTCTATGTCTATGTCTATGTTTATGTCTATGTCTATGTCTATGTTAGCTTTATTCTTAGAGAAATCCTCCGGGTACCATTTCAGGTTATCCCATGCACCTTCTTGTCTTACTTGCCAATTACAGCTGTTTCTAGCTCTACCTGGTACCTATTGGTCACTGAATTAGGAAGGATGATAAAATAATTGATGAACTAGTTATGATATAACTATGACTTATGATATAATGAAATAAATTTACTTATAAAGGAATTCAGTGATATAGTTGGTATTTTTTCCTTTTCTCATACCTTATTTGTGCCAGGCAAGCACCATATCTGACTATGCTCCAGTCCTTGGATTCTGAGACAGAGTTTTGCTGGGCAGCACTGGCTAGCCTCAAGCTCATCCTTTTCCTTTCTTTGCCTCCTGAGTATTATAGTCTTTTATGTATCAAAAATACACTATTAATCAAAGATTAAAACACATGGACCTTCTGTTCAAGGGGACTTGGATGAGAAATCAGGAAACAATATAGAAGTGAGTGTAATGTGACAGGAGCAGAGAAGCTGGTGATACCACATTTGACTACAGGCCAGAGGAGTGTAGTGATAGTTAGAAAATATCTATTTTATATTTCCTGAGAGAATAAATAAATATGAAAAATAAATCATGTAACCATGTACTCACAGAAACAGAAAAATATACTTTGGGGCAGTATCCAGGTCTCCTAATTTCCAACTTACGGTCTTCCTTCACTTAAAAATATAAAGCTGAGCCCTTAGAGAACACAACTTTGAATCTACTTTGAATCAACTTTGAAATGGGGCCAAAGGAGATCAGATGGCCTGCGTAAAAGTTGTACCTCACATTTTGATTAAAAGCTAGGACTTTTGGAATTCAAATTGCTTAAAACAGAAGTTTCATGTATTTTCTATCATCCTGACAGTTATTAAAAAGGATATCTTTATCTGGGACAGGCATATAATATTTAGGACCCAAGATACAACATATGAAAGAAGACTATCAGTTTATCAAGCATAGAATTTTTAAAAGGGCATAAAGTGTAAATAATAACCATTATGCTAAGTACTCTAACTATAGTTTTCAACATTGCAGAACAAATTAACTGTCTCACCAAGTAGCCCATTAGGGAGTTTTGAAAAACATCATCAAGAGACTTTCCTCTCTAACACTTACAGACTCAGTTTCAACTAATAAAAGTTCATCAATAAGCTTGGTGTGTAAAAAAGGAGCATCAACATCTTAAAAGTGTGTACATTGGTACAATGGGTCGACCTGTATCCTTATTTAAGTATTTTGTTTTTTCCTTTCCCTCCCCAAATTAGAGAAGTGTATACAAGATGCAGGGCACCAACATCAAATACAGTGAGAACAGGGGTTATATTGTGGGGGAGGAACATACAAAGAAACAAAAAAACATCACATGGTACATTATAAATACGTTAGAAACAATAGCAAGAAAGAAAAATACCACTTGTGTCCCTATCTTGGGGTTTATTTTGCTTAACATCATTTTATCTGGTCATATGTTCATAGCTTTTGACCTTTTCTGCTTGTCCCGACATATATTAGTTACTGCAAATAAGGGAAACCATAGGACCTATGTTTCTTTACTATGTTGAAAAATGAACTTTACAATTTAGTCTGGGAGGTAGGGGGGAGGTGTAGCTGTGGAGGTAGGAGGAAAGGGACGGTAAGGGAAAAACAAAGGAGGAGGTAACAATAACAATGCTTGACAGGCAATGTACTCATTACCTTCCTCATGTAACTGTAACTCCTCTGTACAGTATTTTTAGAATAAAAAAGTATTTTTAAAAAGTGTGCGTACAATTTGTTCTTGTACATCAGATTTCCCCAAACTTAAAAGCGACTGAGCTGTATTATCTATAAATTTATGCAATTACAAACCTTTGATCAGTCACATTTGAATATTAAGAGCTTACCACAGAAAAGACTCGTATGGCTGGCAGTTAAAAATTTACATTCATCAACATGAGGAAGAAATCTAAGCTTTTATCTGTCTCTCCACTTCAGCTCTAGACACCATTGCTTCTGAAGTTTTCTGTGTAACATCACATGCATTATCAAAAAACACGTATTTTGAACAAAGATGCTGATTAAGTATTAGTTCTTTGTAAATGAGTTTTGTAGAACTCTTAAGGTTCTGTTCTTTAGTCTATCGCTAAGTCTGACTGAGTGCATGTGACTAGCTGAGCCAGGTGTGTCTGCCCATGTGCTGGCCTCGTCTTTATGAGCCTAGTGGCAAGCACAGGGCACACCATAGTGTGACACCCATAAATTGTATTTAACTGATATTTTAGAAACCATAGATAATAGGATTAAAGTAATAAACAATAAAGCAGTATCTTAACTTCATACTATTGCTTACAAAGGTATAAACAACCCTTTTTCTTAAAAAAAAAAAAAAAAAAAAGCCCAGGACAGAACAACTGTATGTCTTACCATTTCCTAGAAAATAAAGATCCCCTAGGTTTAGAACAGTGCCTGGAACACATGAGGAGCTAAACAAATAGTTACTGGATAGACAAAATTAATGTAAAATAAAGTTTGGAAAATGTTTCTGTAAAAAGACAAATTTATCATCATAAAATGTACCTTTTATGTGGTCCGATCTAGTTAGAGCTTAGAAAAATCTAAAACTGAATACCTAGCTCCAGGCCAAACATTCCTAATTAGTTTCTTATAAAGAATTTTTAGACTCAGTTCTAGGCCCATTAACAAAATATCACTATTTTTTAAAAGCTCTTATGTGTAAATCATATGTTCAAGAACCAAAACTGTGAAACAAATAATTCAAAATTAAGCATATTGAGTAAAAGTAAATAACAATAATGTGGTCATGATTTAAAACAAATATATATGCTACAGATACCAAAGCTGGGATCTGCGTTTATAGGCATGAAAAGTGATATTAGCAGTAGCAGTAGCAGTAGTAGTAGTAGTACTGATTGTGGTAGTCGTATAGGGCCTGATGCTTACTTAGGAACTTTACCACTTAAGCTACTCCACCAGTCCTCTTTCAAGATAAAATTGCATTTTATGCCTGTGCCCTGCAAAGACTACAATTTTACTTGTGTTTCGCTTTATTACTGGGATGGCAGGTATCTGACACTATACGCAGCTATTGGTCAGGATGAAATTCTTTGAATTATTTTTATGCCCTGGCTCAACTCAAACCATTGATCTCCACCTCCCAATTAGCTAGGCTTACAAGCTTGGGCCAACAGACCCCATAAAGTTATTTTCTTAAGAAATTCAAGAACTTGAATTAGTTTGTGTCAAATATAGCTTGTGAATATTTAAAGTCTTGTTAATGTGACCAAAAAATTAAATTTTAACTTTTACTTAATTTTTAAGTTTAAAGTTGGCTATAAAGAACCACATGTAACTAACGGTTATCTTATTGAAATATGAAGTTATAAAGCATCTCAGTCCTACCTGTGATTTAAAAGCATTTTAAACTCCACCAATTCAGTTAAAATACATATTGAATATGAAGTTATTTTTAATGTTAGAAGTACTGAGGTTTGAATGCAGGGCCTCAGACAGGCAGGTGCTTTATATCCTGAGCCATGCAGCCACACCTGAAACCCTTTTTGCTTTAGTTTAACATTTTCAAATGAATTTTTTCAACCACAGCCAGCTTGTTCTCTGAGATAGCATTTTGCTAACTTTTTGACCAGTCAGGCCTCAAATTGTGATACTGTTATCTCTACCTCCCTCCTCAATGGGTTTATAGACATGAAAAGTGATCGAAGGGAAGTCTGAAGTACAAATAAAGATCATTAAAAGATAAACCTAAATAAATAGGCGAAAAGATACCTGGAAAATTTGGCTGCGGAATGCTTCTAACACTTCATGTTTATTGACTCAGGAACCTAATCTCTGTACATGATTTCAGAGTCCCTTGACAGATCTAGCCTAACTTTAAAGAAGCAAAAGAAAAATAAAAAATTTACCCACTTGAAATTTCCTTTGAAAACAGTAGCCCTGCCTTCTTATCAGTCCTACTAAGTAGGATTTTAAGCAAATGTAGTTAAAAAAAAATAAGTGAAAAGAAATTCCAAAACAAAGCCTTTGAATCCCTATACATGCCTTGAACAACTTGGCTAATGCAGAGAAACTCTCAGTCAGTCCTGAGTTATCATCAGTTGTGTTTAAATCATTGTGTGTATGTTGAGTTTTTCCTTATCCCTGATTTTGTGAAAACGTTCCTCCCAAAAGCAAACAGTGCCCTCCCCAAATCAGCATAAAAGTGAATGTGCTTATAAACTGATAAAGTAAAAATCTGAGATTTGTTTAAACGTAGAATGTCTTTAGTGGAAGTTGGATAGTATTGTGGGAAAAACAAATCAAATACCTAAAATACTGAACTCTAAGCATCCTGAGAATCTGCAGTGTAAGGAAACAATGATGGAATATTTGGATTCCAATGGTCTACTGTACGTGTAAATGCTTCTTGCAGACATTTCACCTTGTGTTTGATTCTAGAAGTTACAATGAAGAAAAATGAACTTATTGAAATATTACTACTTTAATTAACTTGCCCACTTATAATCTTGGGAAGTATCCAACAATTCGTCGAAAATACAAATCCTTGAAAATACAATTGCCTAAAGGATGGGATACTACTATAAAAGGATTGTTGTATATTTTCTCTAAAAGAGAATTTAATTTAACACAAAGAACTAGTCACTCAATTTTCCATCTAACAGTCTACCATCTACTACACTGTGTTCAATAAATAAATAGAAAATAGTAAATTCATTGTAGGTAGTGGTTCTAATGGATATTTATAGTTGCTTGTGAAGTATTTAAAATGTCAAGAGTCAACATTTCAACATGTACTTAAGATTAACAAGCTGAATAAAGCATGTTAAAAATAATAAACTTGACTTTATAAACTCTTTATATAAAATAAAACAGAAACAATCTATATATAAAAAGCAATCCTGGGAAAATTAAGATACTCTATCTTAAAGCAAAATCCCAAGGATAAAAGGTTTGTTGTCAAGCAAACAGGATTTTAAAAATGTAATAAAATATAATCACCCTCACAAATTTCAGCAGTTCTTTAATTTCATGTATATAGTATTAGAATTATTCTTCAAAGTTAATTCGCAAAAGATTTTAGGAATATAAAAATTATGCCTACCATATGAATTTGTACCTTTACTCTCCTACAAAATATATAGGATAAATTATTTCTTTCTCTCTATGAAAAATTGTTAGGACAATAGTTCCAGGCCTTTATAGTCAGGGTAATTGTTGTTAAAGATGCTAGTATCTAACATGTTTAACTAATTAAAGTGTGTGTGTATGTACATAAATGTTTGTAGGTGTGTGTTCTCATTCCTGACTTTTAGCTCCAGGAGAACACCAAGAGTTCAGAAAGAGCAGCTTGGAATTCCAACTTTCCTTCATTTAATTTTTGTTCTAAGCATTATTATAGGAAACTCTATATTATTTCCTAGAAATACAAAAAGAAAATAAGCTACCTAAAACCTTACTGTATACACATAATTTTAATGTTTTCTAAAGATTCATTTCACTGGTTAAACTCACTACAGCTTTATAGCTTGCTTTTTCTTGCATGTAATACTGATTGAAAAAACTTAAAATACACATTTTAAACTAAACTGAAACTGAGTTCCTTCCATGTGTGTGTATTTACACCATATTTAACAGTTGTATAATGTTCATTTTTAGGAATAGATTGTAATTCCTTTTAACTATTCCCTTCCCTCATGGTACCTACTTAGATCATAATGTAACTAACTCAAGTCTGGTCCTAGAAGCCCTTGTTCCTTCCTAAGTCAAAGGTATGAATATATTCTCATATTGTCAAAATGCTGATAATTTATTTATGCAATCTGTAGGATTATTTACATCCTAGATCAAAAGGCACACCTAAATTATAACAGTATTTTCTCTTAACAAGTTAACACCACCTAGTGGACACAAAAGGAATCTCATCATAATACAAAGTTCTTGACTAATTCAAAAGCCTTGGGTTCTAATCTCATGCTACATTAGCCAGTAATCTCTTCGAAGTTTAGTGTTCTCACTTCTGGAATGATAATAATTATATCCAATTCTGTTTGCTGTTAGGCTCACAATGTCATGAGGAGCACCTTAAATTAATACTGAAATAGAGATATTAGTACAAATATCAATATAAAATCATTGGGCAGAAATTTCTGTTTAAATAATATAAAAGAGCGATGAAGCAAAGAGCAGACAGTACTGGTCAAAAGCAAGTACATGGGAGAAAGTTCCCTACAAGGCTCCATGTGGTGAATAGATTGTGTTTAGTTACCATGGGGTTAGAGTATAAAAAGTACAAAATAACAGCAAGAAAATAGATTTTTAACATGAGTCTAAGTATTTCACATAAATGAATTTGACTGTCCAAATCCCATTAGGTAGGGGATAATTATCATCCCAGACACAGGGGATAAAGGAAACGCTCTTCTGACAAAGTGGCAAATCTACAGTTAAGACTTTGGTTGGATTCTGAACCTCAATTCTCTGGATCTCAGACTTCTTAGCTAGGATGATAGGTGTAAGCCTGGTGGCTTGAATTCTATTAATATTTGAAATCAGAGTTCTAATTAAATACCTGACTTGGGTATCTTGCACCAATTATATGAATATTACACCCATAGAATAGGATAAAAAGGGACCAAAGATTATTTTAAGAGGCTTGACTGAAAAAATATCTAATAAGCATCATCTCCTTCCTCCCCCCCCCAAAAAAAAGATAGTGTAATATTATCGCTACTTTACAGTTTATGCAGCAGCAGTCATGAAACGATGTCCAGCTAGGAGGTAGCAGACTTCAGATTTGAGCCCATTAATGTTATCACTATAAGCCATGGTCCCTTGGCCTGCATATAAGAGTAAACAAGTACCTCCTAGTCAGACAACAAACTTTCTGTCATAGCAGGTCATTTCCAGTAAGATCAAAACCAGGCTTATTGTTTGTCTTTCTATGTTACTTCCCTTATCATTCTCTATACTTAAATTTCTAAGTAAAACTGTAATAATTTGCATCTTCAATGCCACTGCCTCCGTGCTAGTATATCCTCTCTTACTGTCCCAGGTAAAATTAAATCTCTCCTCCTCTGAGTGTCTACAGTACATGTTAATCACTTAAATCATTAATTCATTTCCAAAATTATGTTATTCATTATGAATCTCCAGAGCTTTGTGTCAGACTTTGTGAAAGGGAAATAAAAAGGGAAATATGTGGTCATCTCTTTGCAGAGCTATCGGTAATAGAGTGTTATTGTACTTATCCCAGCCCAGTAGGATTGCAGTTTTAATTTCAAGCACTTTATGGCTACTCCAGTTTATAAGAAATTTGTGAGATGGATCTTGTTTTATTTTTCTATGTCTTCCTTTGAGCATAGAAAACACTTTGTACTGCAGAAATAGAGAAATATTTGCTGCTCAGTGCTGGAGGCTCAAAGACCTACAATCCTAGCTACTCAGGAGGTTGAGATCTAAGGATTACTGTTCAAAGCCAGCCCAGGCAGGAAAGTCAGAATGATAGAGAGTCAGACTTGAGCAAAAACAAAAACATACAAACAAACAAAAGCCCAAACAGCTTAGGGACAGAACCCAGGGCCTAAGTTCAAGCTCTAGGACCAGCGCACACGCACATGCATGTACATACACACACACACACACACACACACACACACACACACACACACACACACACGAGACAAGAAGTATTTGCTAAAGATTGAATGGTGAAATCTTGTGTAAATTTAAATTCTATCTTCTGTTTCACAGGCTGAGCTTAGAGTTCCTTTCCTGTGTTCTTCCTAGTACTCTCAAAGTACTCCATGGATATCTGACTAGAGTTATACAGTTATGTTAAACACAGAAAGAGATAAACAGAGATGAGGAAACAGACAAGAAGATGGTGTCACTAAGTTAAAAGCCATGCTGTTTTTAACTACAGTAGAAATCACAGCTAATAAAGAAAACAATGGCCTTTATCTGTTAGTACATTACATCTGTTTATAAATCAATGGGCAGCACAGTATTTCAGTGAACACAAATTTCATAGTTTGATTATTAATTGAATTTACCCAAATACTATCTGTACAAAATTTCCATTTGTATTTCAACATTAAACAGAATTTGTAATTTCTTTATGCAATACAACTATTAAAATAGTTACACTGGGGATAACCCTTTCACCAGAACATGCTCTATACTGCTCACTTTCCATATGCTTCTTCTTACTCCGGTGATAAGTTAGAGGAATCGATTATATTAATTTGTATATTTGATAGATGAGAAGAAGGTAATTAAGTAGAATAAAGACCTGTAGAATAGAGTAGAATAAAGGGCTAACTGAAAATATATTAACAGAAGTATACAAATATTTCAATTTGTAATAGTTACTCAGAAAAGTAAAGCTTTTATAAATTTGATAGAAATAGTGACCATGTATTCAATTAAATCAGGGCAGCAATAATTTAATCTTATATTCATAAAACTTAAAAATAGTTAAAAACGGAAATGAATGTCAGCTAAAATTAAACTACAAAGACAATTTCAATTGTCCTTAAAAATGGTAAAATAGCTAGTATGGTGGCACATGTCTGAAATCCCAGAAATATGAACAAAAGGATCATAAATTGGAAAACAGTCTAGGTTATATATTTTTTCAAAAAAAGAGAAGAGATGTAAAATATGCTATTATTCAAAAAGAAAATCCTTTTATGAGCTTTCTGACTACAATCATTTTGAAACCCTTACTATGTAGTTTATTTAAAACTATGAATGTGTAAATTGATATACAAAGACCTTTAAAAATGTGAAATGTATATAGACGTATAGAATGAGATAAAAGTAGAAAAATTAATTAACAAATCTATAAAGGCCTTACCTAATATTATCCTGTTCTTTTTGATGCCACTTTTTACTTCATTATTAATCAGATCAGTAAGCACCTGACAAGTTACATTGATTGATTCAAGGTGTTCCGGGCAGTCAAGAGCTATTCTAATTCTGTCAAACCACACATTAGAGATTCCTCCTTTCAAGGGGGTATATGGCCTGTTTAAAACAAAGGAAGAGGGACAAAAACAACAGACAATATTAAAATAGTAGCTGTAATTTCCACAAGATTAGGGTATGGAACAATCTTAATTTTCTGAGTTTTGTTAAACAATCAAATGAAAGATGACACAATGCACATGGCACTGAAGTTCCTATACTTACACTGAGCCTATTAAAACTTACGAAAGCGAATTCAGCACTATTAGTTACCTATCCATCTTTAAGAGGTAGGAGAATTATAGTCCTAATATATCTTAACTCATTATAATCCTTTGTAATAATAACACTGTATCTGTGTCTGTTATATAATTATCAGTGCATTAAACCTATTGTTTTGAGTAATTACAGTAGCGTTAAGGGGTTCAAATCCAGTACTGGGAAAGGTAAATAAAAGAGGAATAACAGGATCCACAGAGATCTCTGCAGGCATTTACAAGAGATACAGGGGGATATGCTTGAGAACAAAAATTTCGACAAGGAACAGAAGCACTTGACCAAAGCTGCTGCTGATCATGTGGTAAGTCCTAATTTCTCTTTACTTAGCTGTGAAGAAGGTATTCATTTTATACACAAGGAAAGATAGCCAGTGATGAAAAACGCACAATGACTGAATGGCATCTGTAACGATGACGAATTCTCTTTGATCACCATAGATACAGATTCCTCCTATAGCTATACCTCCGTGCCATCTCAGATTTAGCTATACATTCTCTTCTCCAGTCACTGAAGTAGAAGTATAAAGCCACCAACCAAAAGAAAAAAAAGAAAAAGAAAAGAAAAAATATGTATTTTTATTACCACAATCTTTAAAAAGAATGGCATTGTGCTAAAAGGAAGAGGGGAAGCACTGTTTTTCTGTACCAAATCTACCACTCCAAAACAAACTGACATCCTCACTGGGAGCCTGGTGACGAGAGCATTTGCAAAGATTCTTAGAACCACCAAAGGTGCTCAGACTGAAATTTAACAAAAATCCCATACTCTTCAGACAATCCCATATTTACTCAAGCAATCATGTAACAAACATTGTTTTGCAACAAACGTTCTAAACTTTGAATACATTTTCTGAATATTCATTTATGTCAGTCATACAAAGCCAGATTTTTTCCTTTAAAAAGTGCTTTTTCCCTATCATATATGTACACAAAAATTTACAAATATAGTATACCTTATATATAATGTGCATGTAATAATCATACACATTTATTCACACATGCTTTGAATATTTTTGTTGTTGTTGGTAGCACTAGGAACAGAACTCGGGGACCCAGGATTCTAGTGCTCTAACACTTGAACCAGCAGCTCTTTTTTAGTGCTTTTTTTCAGGGCCAGCCTGGACATTTGATTCTCCCATTATGCAAGCTCAATTAATTTGGTGAGATTGTGTGAGACGCCTAAGGTCTCTCACTAGCATTTTGCTCTGGGTGGCCCTCCCAATAATCACAAATGAGTAGCTGAGAATATTGATGTGGGCCCTCATACCCTGGCTTGATGTTTAAAATACCTACAATCTGCTTCATCTCTTCATCTTTTCCCTTCTCTCTCTTATGTGTCTTTTCTTCAATACTATTCCATGGTAATAATCTGGAAACATTTCCTTCAATTTTTACTAACTTTTTACTGAAACATACATTTATAAAGCGTTTTGGACACTGCTGTTATACAATAATGAAATATGCCTACCTGTCTTTTTATGTGTTGTACACTTTCTTTTCCTTTAACAACATCTCATAGAAATCCATCCATCTGATATAACTTACACCAATCTTCTAAGCAGTTATGTTGTTCTCTAAAAGTATGATGTTCTACAATTTAATCAACCATCTTACTCACTGGCCACTTATTTGGTTACCCACGTGATAGATACTAAGAAGAATGTTACATTAAACACATATACACATACATTTTTATGTAGTGAGATTTTTATTCTTAATGGAACTCACCATCTCACTGAAGTAAGGCCAAATAAGTAAGCCTGCCAGATCGAAAGTACACATTACATTTCTATATGATAGATTTTTTTTCAAAATTGCTTTCTTAAGGGAGTTTAAAATTTACTTTCTACTAGAAAGGTAAAATTATCCTTTTTCCTGTAGTACCCACTGCAGTAGATACAAAGCAAACACAATCTGCATATTGATTCAGAACATATCTGTCCTCAGAAAATTGTATCAGGTACCTTTGTAGGCAATTCCCACATGCTTCTGAGTGATTACTGCCTGATCCAAAGTTACACACAAGTGACAGCTGTGGCTGATGTTATTCGCTATCATGTTCCATTGGGGTTTTAATTTTTTCTTGTTAGTTCAGAAGAGCACTTTGTCTATATTGACAAGTATCTGCCTTCTGTTTTTCAACCATTTTTGTAAGTTTATTTTTAATAAATATTATGAATTTAATATTTTTAACCAAATAAAAGATTTTACATTTGCTATAATATTTTTAAACTAAATTTCAGATTCTCCTGATTTGTTTTTCCTAACCCATAGGTTTGACTACATAAAATCTCATATAAACTAAGAGCTTAGTTTATATTTTAACTTTTAAATCTTAAATCCAAGAGGAACTTATTCTTATATATAGAGTGGTTTAAGTGAATATTTTGAAGTTGTATGAGGTAAGTCCTTCTCCTCCTCCCTTTCTGTATTGTTTTAATTTCATCCTGTTATTAGTTATTCAATGTTCCTAATTTATTGAAGAAATTAATCAAAACATTCAGTAGATTTTAAAAGTACTTACTTGGAAATACTTTTAAAATGTCAATTAATTTGGCATTATCGACTGAGAATTAATGCTTGGATAAATCCTGAGGGCAAGACAGGCTTTTGTAGGCTGAATTCTCCATCCTCTACCTTTACTGCTCTTCTCCTAGGTTCTCAACTGGTGTGAAAGAGAAAATCCTGAAGCAGGTCTCTATCAGGCAGCCTAAATTCGCCCTGGTTGCCCCAAGTGTTCTGACCCTCAAGGGACTGGCTCAAGACAGAAGATAAATTGGAGAAAAGGCAGAAAATATTCAAACCTTTCTCTTCCCAGAAACCACCTCAGGTTTTAACTTTCTTAAAAGGACCTTGAAAATGGAAGCAATTGCTTTCCACACAGTCATTATCAGACAAAATGAACCCACAAATTATATTCAGATTGTCACTAATATATCTGAAGTTTTAAATCAAAATTGAATATACAACACTCACTCCAAAGTTCAAAGTAGACTGTTACCTATTTGAATTCTTGCTAGTTCCCTTTCCATTTTATTCTGCTATTCCTCAAAGTGTTTATTTGTCTGTCTAAGCACTTAAATAAGGATGATATCATAGGCTAACATGTGAATCATGCTGGGACTTCAGCCATAAATGGAAAAAATGACACTTACCTAAGGTTCTTTTCCTTTGACAATGCCTTACTTAATTAGATAGATGATCCAGGCATCTAGGATCCCAATGAAGTAGTTTACTAATCTGGGAGATATTTATTATTCTTTAGTTTCTTCAAGAAAATTAAATTTTACAATCAAAAGGAATAATTGGAAAAATGTAATGGGACAAAGTACTTTAGAACTATTTTTTGTTAAAAAAACAATCACAATGTATAAGTCTCTTAAGATGTTAAAATAACCTTTAAATAAAGAATAAAAGATTGTTTTTTAAACAACTAAAACATTTGGCACGTATGTTTTGCTCATTCACCTTTTCCTCAAATAAATCACTTTATTAGCTGGTATAAAACAGCTCAGACATTACCACAATAAATAAATATGTTTGCAAAGAACATCTGTGTAGTTCCTAAGTCAATCAATCAACCCATTACAGGCTGGCAAAATATCAAGCAAGAGAAAATGTCCAAAGTACTTGAACAGTAAGAAGTTTCATTCCAAGTTTTGTTTTGAACTGTATTTCTCTAAAGTCATGAAATCAGAAGTCATTCACAGCTCATAAGATAACCACCTGGATTCCTCCTCAGTCTCCAATACCTACCACCTCCTCCAGCACCCTCTGTGCCCCAGTCCTATTTGTCTCCAGCTTCACTAGTAATGTAGGAGCTTTGCATCTGCTTTCCCTCTACTGGAATACACTTTACCACCTAACTGCAAGGTAAGCTCCCACTGATCATTTAGGTTTTCAACTCATATATCACTTCTGCAGGGCATTCCTTTGACTCTCCAACTTCCACATCTATCTGCAATACACACAAAGACCTCATCCTATACCTCACTTAACTGTCTTAATGACATTTATCATCATTTGAAATTATAGCACTGTACATAATTATTTGAGACTTTAAATTTTCTTTTCCTCTTCAACCTCATACCTATTGGTATTCAGCTGTATTTCAACCAAAACAAAAAGTAACAGAACAAATTCAGCAGCATATATCAGAATTGAGTTGTTTTCTATTAAACTAGATTCTAAATAGATTTTTTTTAATGATGCAACATGATGCAGTTTTGGTTACATTATTTATTTTTTCGGTCATGGGGCTTCAACTCTGGACCTGGGTGCTATCTCTGAGCTCTTCATCTCAAGGCGAGTGCTCTACCACCTGAGCCACAGTGCCACTTCCAGTTTTCTGGTGGTTAATTGGAGATAAGAGTCTCACGGACTTTCCTGCCTGGGCTGGCTTTGAACCATGATCCTTAAATCTCAGCCTCTCCTGAGTAGCTAGGATTATAGGTGTGAGCCACCTGCATCCAGCTGGTTACATTATTTTTATAACAGAAAACTCAACTGTTTTTATAAAATGTGTACTTATATTTAAAAAGTAATGTATCTAGTTTTGTCATTTTAAAGAAAAATGTATTTTATTTATATTTATTTTTTATTTTCTATCTCTGCTTGAGCTCTTTCATAGCAAAGACTTTTTTTCTCCACAAGGGGCTCAGAACAAAGTTTGGTATATAGTAGATACATACTACATAAACATTTGCTGAATGGCAAATGTCAATAATCATTGGTGTCACTTGAGAATGATCTATGTCAGCTAGAAATAGAATGTCTAAAATCGTTTCATTTGTGTTCTGGATATGCTTTGACTTTGCTTTGACTTAAAACTTTTATATTTTCTAGAAAATGGTCAAGTTTTTCTTTTTCTTTAAAAACCTAACTGAATGAAAGCACATGGTTCTAAAAAAAGTCATATGGGCTAATAGGTATTTAAATATTCTATTTAAAATATTTACCAGAGATGTACACTATGTCTCCAAAGTAGCTATTTACTCTTTTGTGGAGTTCCTGACAAATGTGCTGATAGCATAAAGTTGGTATCAGGTGAAGGATCTCTGGATATGCTTCAAAATGAATTCTAAGTGATGAAGGGAAGACAAATCCTTGTTACTATGCCTCAATCAAATGTGCCTAAGATATTTAACAACACATATTTGATAAAAATATAAACGTGCACTTTATTTGGAAAAATTGCAAACCCAAAGAGTGGTGGCACCACACAAGCCTTAGTCCTTTTATAACTTTTCAAAAACCAAGGGAAACTATATCATCATATAACGAATAAATAACTTGTTAAAAATTATTTAAATATGAATTCTAGTGTAGTAAGCCCAAACTAAGAAAACACCTCTTACTGTAAGTAAAGCAAAAATATATCACAGAAATGGAAGTCTTTATTCAGTATTTCAATAAAGGAATCTCAAATAAATATAATGAAAAAATACCACAATGGTCTCCATTTTAATTAATACAGCAAACTAATTGTTGAACTTTACTTAACTTGCTCACACTCAGCTGATTTAAAATGTCTATTAAATATAGTTGAGGAAAAGGATTATTTATGACCAAAAGGGTAACTCAGAATTTAATCACAACAATAAGCTATTATAGACCACAAGTAAGTAAACACAATAGACTATTATTTTCCTCTTGCATTCTTTAAAATGGCATGACAATTTAAAACACAATCATATATAACCTTGTTTGATGGGTTTTCAACAGATGTTGATGAAGTATATATGACAATTAAAATACGACATAATTTGTGGTTCTATAGTTACCTCTTAAGACAGAAAGACTTGCTTTGTATATTGTACCCTAGCACAATCAGGAAAAAAAAAAGAATAGGTAACAAACTGAAGTATTAAAAAGTCCATATAACTTAAAAAAGGAGGAAGCAGAGTGTAAGGTAGGAGACCTAAATTCAAACATATCAATTCAGTGCTACACAAAATTTAAGGGACTTAAACAAATCATTCAAAAGGTAGAACTGTCAGGTTGGTTAAAAATAAATAAATAAAGCCTACTATGTGTTGTATCTAGGAAACATTTTTAAACACGATTGATAGAAATTAGGTTATAAAAAACAGGCTACACAAAGAATTCCTATGTAGTACTAATCGTAATACACCAAAATGAGAGGAAAAGTATAAAATACACACAGAAAGCAGATGTACACTTTACCATTGTGTAAGATAAAAGTAGGTATTAGTACAGGAAAAATAATTACACAAGAGTATATGTCTAATAATATATGTCTAATAATATTAGTAGAAATAAAAGAAAGACAAATTAGTCTACAATTGTAGTTAGAGATTTAACATCCTTCCCTTGGTAAACAATAGAACCACTAAAAAAAAAAATCACTAAACAGACAAAATTTGAAGAATATTAACTACCTGCAATGATTCTACTTTTATAGAACTTTATACAAAAAATATATAGTAGTCTCCTACACAGACCAGATGCAAAGCCATAAAATAAATCCCAGTGAGTATCACAGCTCAAATAGTGCAACAAATACACACACACACACACACACACACACACACACACACACACACACACACACACACACACACACACACACACACACACACACACACACACACACACACACACACACAGAGCTACGAAACTACTAACACCATCTCTTAATACAGCTTCCTCATTCTCTTGAGGTCATCTGCTTTTCCAACCCTAACTCCATTCTACCAGGAAGCACAAGCATCCACATGGTAGTTTCACATAGGTGTTACAGTAACAAGATACAAGGAAAGTGTTCAGCTAGTACTATCCAGCTCTAGCTGCCAGATAATGTGAGTAAGCCTCTGTGATGGCTCCAGGCCCCAGCAGTCATGAGTCACACCCAGCCTTCAAGGTTTCCCAGGAGAGGCCCGAAAAACAACAGAACACAACTGACTCACCACTATTGTACCCTTTCTGAATTCCTCCCCCACAAAATTTGTGACCATAATGAAACTGTTGATTGCAGTAGTTTCTTAAAAAATAACACTGGGAGTATGAAGGGAACAAAGAATTAAAATATTAATAATAAAGACTATAGATAGCTGAAGTAGTGATTAGCAAGAAATACTTAGTTTTAAGAAAAATACAAGGAAATAAGGACTATAAGATTAGTACAAATGAAGCAGAAAACTACAAGAAAATAACAAGTCTAAGTTAGTTGGATAAAAGAGATGAATAACCCTGATAACTCTTTAGGGCAAGCAGAACCAAGAAAAAAGGAAAGAAAATAGAAAAACTACTAATGAAACTGAGTAAGAGAATCAATATAATCCATGAAAGCACTAAAATACAAAAAACTTTGTCAATAAATCTGACAAATTACACAAAAGATAAAAATTAGAACAGAACCATACCTCATTAATACTGACCCCAAAACAAAGTAAGTCTGAATAGGTTGTGTTTTGGTATTTTCTTGTTGTTGTTCTGGTCCAGGTACTGGGACTTGAAGTTGGGGTGTTGAGCTCTTACTTATTGTTTTTATTCACAGCTGGTATTCTATCACTTGAGCTAAACCTCAAGTGGAAACTTAGACTGTACTTAAAAAATGGTAATTTGGTGAGTAACAGTAAGTAGCTCTCTACATACTCTATGAGAATTTATGCTGTTCAAAATGGCAGCCTCTGGCTAATGCAACTATGGACTGAATTACTAATACTAATTTAAATTTAATCAATTAAATAGTATATAAATTGAGGTATGATTAACATGTTGCACAAATATTTCACTTTAATGCTTATTTTAGAAGTATGCTGAAAAATATTTTGAATATACTAGGTTAAATAAATGACGAACTTGAATTTTATCTGATTCACCCTTTTAAATGTGGTATCAAGAAAATTTACATTTATATATGTAGTTCATATTACATTTCTGTTAGTGTAGTCCAAATACCTGGTTAGATGTCCAAATAGTATTGATTAGGAAAATGTAATAATAAGTTATTAAGAATTCAAATGAATCATTTCAATGATAATATATTTGACTAGATCACAGTGGTATCCACAAATACTTAATATACAGGAGAATATTCAGACTCTGCAACATGTCCAAGCTGAAGTTTGATAAAGGCAAATGTAGAATTCATATCACAATTGCTGATAACATACAAAATTCCAATAATATTAATTCCCCAAATCATTTCTAATGGTATTCTTATATGCAATAGTATAATTACATTTATACTTAGATTAAAATATGTATATCTTTCTCATCACCATAGAAATATCATTATTCCTTCCAAATATTACTTATTGTAAACAATTTCAAAGATATTCAACTAATAACACAAAAAACAATCCAGGTCAACAGGCCTTGTGTTGAACCACAAAACTTCCGAAGTCTTTTTGTATTAAAACAATAATTTTTTTGCCTCTTTAAATCCTATATTATCATTTTTGTGCTATTTCTTTAAAGGCTTTCAATGAAGTAAATTCTTTTTTAAAATGATTTTCTTATTATCATTAAACAGTTGTACAAGGGTGTTTCAATTCAACATGTCAGTTTATTATTACCATGCATCTTGACCAATGTTAACCTATCATCATATTATCAAATTTAAAAAAGACCTTTGAAATTCTGGTTCTTTTTCTCCTTGACACTAAGCGAATAGAAAAATAAAACTTTCTGACTTTCCAAGTTTTCTAGTCTTATTATTACCATGAAATTTAAAAAACATACCTATAGGTTATAAAATCTAAATATTTGCTAAATACCCAACTGCACATTCCTGGTTTACCTATTCAAAAACACAACATTATTTCTAAATAACCTTTTTAAATGTGGAAAGGATGTCATAAACCTCTCTTCCATATATTCTGAATTGTATTAACTGAATTATTAGAAAGACTTTTGCTGACAAGGTTTTGTTGTGAGGTTGTTGAGAAGAGAAGGTTTGAACAATGAGCAATATGCAGGGCAAGAAGAAGCAGAGTCTAGCAGGCCACGTTGGGATACAGTATAAATCTAGGGCTGTACAGTATGTTTAGCAGAGAAAAATTATTCACTTGGCAAAACTTGGCCCAAGAATTGAACTGAAAAATAAAGAATACATTCTAAACATCTGGCTGGCACACCTACATATATTTTTTTGCCACAGGGTCATCTTGAAAGTGAGATAAATGACTACATACCTGGGAGGAGCCGTTGGATAAATAACTTTTATGTGATGGAATGCTAAATCTTTATTTAAAACCTGTTTGATCCACTTTCTAAATCCTGGTCCAGAATCACCTGATGAATCACAAAATCTATGGTAAGATAAACATTTTAATAATGTAGTGCATTTAAAAGCAGTCTATAACTTAAGTAAGCAGTCTATAACTTTCAAGTAAAACAAAGGCTGGGATCAGGAATTCTTAAATCTCCATAGAAAAAAAAATCCCTGTTTGGAACATAATTTTTCATGCTTGATCAGACATCAACAGTACACTTTTAATTACAACAGTTTCAACTTTCTTTAAACTTGAATTTTAGGTTTCCTCATTTTAAACGGGTATAACAATCAACAAACTTACTTTCCTAAAAAAGGGAATTTTTCCCCTTACCTAGCTCTTAATTTTTTCTTATCTTAAATAATAAAGTTCCTAATGCGATTGTTACACTTTTTTTTTGGTCAGTCGTGGGGCTTTAACTCTGGGCCTGGGCACTGTCCCTCAGCTCTTTGACTCAAGGCAGGCATTCTATCACTTGAGCCACAGTGTGCCACTTCTGGTTTTTCTGGTGGTTTATTGGAGATAAGAGTCTCATGGACTTTTCTGCCCACACTGGCTTTGAATTGCTATTCTCAGACCTCAGCCTCCTAAGTAGCTATAATTACAGGCATGAGCCACTGGCGCCCTGCTCCTTACACTTTTATAGTTAGCCCAGCCTAATTCATTTTCTTAGTTAAAATAACACCCCTCAAAGGGAGTAATCCATGTCCTTTTATTTTCAATTTGAAGAAATCAGAATTTAATTGACATGTTGTCTGAAAAATAATCAAAATTCATGCAAGACTATAACAATATTTGTTCACAGAAAAAGAAAGTAAATAGGTTGATCTTATGTGGTAGTAAAGAAGAAATTTTAAATGCCACAACTCTAATGTTTTCATTAATTGAGTCATTACAACATCAATTCATGAATTTTCTATTGAGTAACTTAATGTGCAGGTACTGTGTTCACTGCTGGCATAGCAATGATGGGAAATATTGGTTTATTATAATTCACAGTAATTAGCCAACTAATCACAAAATAATATGAAAGACAAATATAACCACTGCAGAGGGTTTACTCTATTCAGAATGAATCTAGTTAAGGAGTACATAGACAAGTTCACTAAGTATAAACTTTCCAAGGCAAAGTTCATTTTGTTTTATCCAAGAAGCTATGGTTTCTACTGTCTGGAACAGTAGTGACACAACCAGGACAACCAAAAGAGTTGCTGAATTATATGAACTTCAATCTAGAGGATGGTGAGAAGTACAGAAGGAAAAAAAAAATGAGGACAGGTAAAATGCTAAGGATCCAAGGCAGAAAGGATCCGGAAAGAAGAGCAAGGAGAATAGCCAAATAAAGAATGAAAGCCAAAAGAACAGTTGTTTTGCTCAAATTCAAGTAAGAAGAAGGTTTAATGGAAAAATGTCTACTAGACTTATCAACACAGAGGTTACTGGAGACTGCAGCAAGATCAACTTAAGTCAACTCATGAACTCTTATTATGTGGGAAGAGATATCTCAACAAGATACACATGGTTGGGACCTTCTTGAACCTTCTGATTTAGTATGGAATGCAGACCCTAAATTAAGTAATTACAAGTATGATGATTATGACTGAGAACCATGGGATCTCAGAGGAGCAAATTAGCAAATCTGGCAGACTGAAAAAAGTATGAAAGACTCAAATTAAGTTTGCAATGTATACCTTTCATGCTGTATGCTATTCTACAGCTATGTTCTAGGAAATTTTTCTTGTAAGATACTTGTGTGATTTTTTTTAAATGGAAGGGCTGTTTCTAGTAGATTTTTTTCAATCTTGAAAAAAAACCTGATTACTACATGAAACAACATCCATTCACAAAGTTGACTTTTTTTAAATGCCAGCACTTTATTCCAAGAATATGATACACTATTATAACTAGTTTGTCACTACTTGGATTAACCAGAACATATTCTATAATAGAGACATATACATCAAAGTCTAATGTAAAGTCATTGGCCTCTAACCTGCACGATAAAGGCCTATTCCTGAGGTAAGACTTTTCTATACCTCAGTGGAGATTTAAATGTATAAGAATCACACTGTAATTGCTGCCCAAATTACTGAAATATATATACACATATATGTATATGTGTATGTATGTATAATAGTATGTATATAATAGTATATATTCATTAGCTATAATATACACATATATTTGTATTTATAATGAAATAGGAATTATTTCTATGAAATATGCTGATATGATTTATTACATATTTATAAGTATATAAATGTGCACATATATTTATTATATATACATATGTGCATATATGTATATTTACAATACAAAAAATACATGACTGTGGGTTTCAAAGACATGTATTACATGTTATAAAAATGCCAGTAATTTGAAAGGGACAAATATAGATAAACCACAATACCCGGGAGGGGGGGTGTTGGAGTAACAAAATCTGGAAGCTATTTATAAGATATTGTGAATTAGTTACCTTATTATGAGAGGAATATAGTATGGAGAACAGATGAGTACCTATTTTGGGACCTGCAACAGAAGACCAGTCTCCTAGTTGTATTGCCATGATCTTAGACATCTTATGTTCTAAATTGACTTCACCAGTAAAGTCTTTTCCCTTTAAACATCAATTCATCTTGGTTTAGGGCTTTTCACACATCCTCACCCCTAAATACTGATTTGGGACTTGTAAAGCTTTGGGCTCAAATGCTGACTTTGGTCAGAAAGCTTTGGGTTCAAATCCCAATTTCACTGCCACTTACACTGGGCCTAGTGGTTGAACCACCACTGCCCATGCTCTGTTCTCATCCCTGTGTCCTTCCAATCAGCATCACATGTAAGCCTTCACATGTCTTAGCTGAAACTTCCTTGGAAAAATCTGACACAGTTTCATCTTCCAAATGACTTAAAGCCTAACCACAGTTTTGTCTTTCCTTACAATTCATTTGGCAGTAAATCGTGTACCATCTTGTGATCTCCCATGAACTGCTGACTCAAATTAATTGAACTGTTTTTGTTTCTGAAAATTAGGTAGGCTCCCTAAGGACACAGGCTGCATCTCATTTCTTAAGAAATAAAAATTAAAAATTCCTGAGAACTTACCCTGGGCCAAACACTGTTGATGAATGGATTTAAAAAAGGGTCCTTCCAGGGGACTCCCTCACCATCCAATGGGGGAGAAAGACATGATCACAGATAGGAGAGAGAGAGAAAAAAAAAGTTATAAAGAAAAAGAATGAAAAGAACGAAGGGCAGTCAGAGGGTGGGCAAGACCTGACCCTGGGTCTCAGAGCTGACTCTGTGCTTAAGGGACAGAGGGAGAAACGAGAAAACAGGAAAGCGGAGCCTAGAGAAAGGCGAAAAGCACACCTGCCCTGGCACCACGGGGCCACAGGGGAAGGAGATATGTGATCAATATTACCTATATTAGCTGTGAATCTCAGTTGCCTACAGGAGCCTAAGACTGCAGAGAGAAAACAGTGGCAAATAATCCATTGCAAAAATAAAAAATAAAAATAAAAGAAACCACGAATGTCCGGACCCTGAACAGCACTCAAATGATAATCGACTGCCCCTAGCAGAACAACTTACCTCACTAAACATCATGTTAGAACCTGGACGGGGGAGTGGGGGGTGGGTGGCAGGGAGTAGGCATGGCAAGGGCTTCCATTGGAATGTTGTGGAAGGAATACTGGCCAGGACACCATGGCCAGAATCCAGGTGATAATGGTCCAATGACCAAGGAGAGAGGGGAGAGGAGAGAAGGGGAGAAGGGGAGGGGAAAGAAGACAGGGGGCAGAGGGAGGGAGATGAGGAAAGGGGGGGGGGGAGGGAGAGAGAAAGAGACAGACAGACAGACAGACAGACAGAGACAGAGAAAGAGACAAAGGGGGCCATGGGGCCCCCTCACCCTGGGGCCCTCTATGGGCCCCGCACCTCCTCCACTGGTAAACACTGGGGTGGCTACACCGACAGGAGAACGGGCCCCAAGCTGCCGCGACAACAACAAAAAGGACGTAGAGCTTCAATCCACCTGAGCCATGCAGGAAGATCAGCGAGGCGCTGTGCCTTCCAAGGGGCGACACAATACTGGTCTCCAGGGGCACTAGGCCCGCGGCCGCCGCCATCGCCCAGGCCTGGACCCGAGTCCTGCCCGCCACGCCCCGCCTCTTTGCCGTGTCGGGGCCGCGCACGCACGCGCACACACACGCAGGCACGCAGGCACGCAAGCACGCAGGCCTGGCTGGCACTTTCAAAAGTACGGGAGCGCGCCTGTCCCCCGCCCCCTGCGCATGCGCGGAGCTAGCGAGGGCGCCTGCAACTTCTTGGATTCTTGGGGTGAAATGTGAGGCGAGTATTGCTGTCCTGGGAGTTTGATGTGGATGGCACTCCAGAGGTGTTAGCCTCCTGTGATCTGTTGTAATGATGAATGGGTATCTTTTATCTCAAGCATTTGCTGTGGAATTTTTAAACACAATTCTAAAACTCAGAAGTACCTCCTTCACAGAAATATTTCTGCCAACTGTGTTTAAAATTCAACAGATTGTATTTCACCTACCACTTTGGAACTCACACCAAATGCTTGCAGGGATTTGTACTCAGGGGAAGCCAACTCGACAATAATTGCTCTTTCCTTTTTTTGTTTTTTTTTTTTACATCTCCCCCAAATAGTTAACAAACCAGATCTACAAGGAGATGGAACCTCATATTTATTAAGGTAGCTATTACTTAAAAAGTGGAAAATACATATTAGTGAATAGGTAGAAGCAGGAACTTTTATACTGATGGGAATATGAAATAATGTGTTATCTGTGATGAGTCCTGGAAAAATTAAACATGGGGTTGGATTAAATAATCTGCCTGCAGACATGGCCCCAAAAAATGAAAGCAGGGACTCTTAGTAGGTGCTTGTATACCAATATTTATAGTAGTATTATTCATGATAGTCTAAAGGTGAAAAACCCAAATAGCAACCTACAGATGAATCGATAAAAAAATGTGGTAAAAGTGGGTTATGACTGAGCCTTAAATGGAGTAAAATTCTACATCTTTACTACAGCATAGATCAATACTCAAAAGTTATCAGCTTTCATTATTATTTCATTATTATGCTAGTGAAAAAAGCCAGGCACAAAAAGGGCAAATAATGTTTGTTTTCACCACCAAATGAAGTCTCTACAATAGTACATTCAGAGAGCCTAAGTAGAATAGGGCCCATCAGGGACTAAGCAAGAAAGGGAAATGAGAATTGGTCAGTGCCACGTATCCATTTGGAATAGTGAAAATTTTCTGGAAAAGGACAGTGATTTGGTGGCTGCACATTAAGATACTGCTACTGACCTTTCAGGATCCTTTAGAGGGTAAAATAACAAATTTTATTACCAAAAATTTAAGGGTATTGAAAAATATTTGTTGTTTTTCATAAATGCCTAAACATAGATAATTTAGCAATGTTAAACTATTAAAACTGTAACTCAAGTAAGACGTTCTTTCCTCAGGGAACAGCCCACAAAACAGCCCAGCCTAACTGAAGTACAGTTAGACATCAGCCTTCTTCCCACAGAATTTAAACTATTGCAACTTTTATGCGTTTATAGTATTTTGCTGTTCCTGGGTGAATTACAATCAAGATTTAGTTGCCCAGATTCATTCTGGGCTATCATTGTATTGCACAAATGCTGTGTCATTAACTAGCCAGACAAAAAGAAAGTGATTCATCTCCCTAAAACCCATAGCACTAAAGCAGTGTGTTAAGAGCAAACTTTCTGAGAAGACTAAGTACAGTTTGCCTGAGCTCTCATAACAATATCTTATAAAGCACATTTGTCTCTGCACTTGCCTTTTGGAAAACAGTTCTAAGTGGATTTTAGAGCCAGGTGAGAAGCCATTGGAGTAATATCAGACAATACTCTTAATGGCATTACTTGAAATCCACTCACTGCCACAATATCTTACTCTGAACAACTGTGTTTTTGAGACAAGAAACAAGGAACATAATGATTTCATAATTACTATTACTCTTATTGAAACTATTATTAAGCAGTTGAATTCATGGGACTGTCATAGGTAAGTTCCGATAACATTTTGTACTATTATAATCTACTCTGGGCAAAGAGACTCAATGACTAAGGAACAAGAGCATCTTTCTAGTCTTTCTTAGAGCCTGGACTAGTTGGGTTTGATTACAGAGACCAGCTACTTAACTTCTGCTAACATTCATACATTAGATTACAAAAATAAATCAAGGGTATATTTCAACTATTTAAAAAAATACTTCTGGAATGTGAGTTGTAGGATGTTAGAATTCCTGTCCTTTCCTTCCCTCCCCTCCCTCCCTTTTTCCTTCTTTCCTTCTGTCCTTCCTTCTTTCCTTCCCTTTCCTTCCCTTTCCTTCCTTTCCTTCCCTTCCCTTCCCTTTCCCTTCCCTTCCTTTCCCTTTCTCTTCCCTTTCCCTTTCCCTTTCCCTTTCCCTTCCCTTCCCTTCCTTTCCCTTCCCTTCCTTTCCCTTTCTCTTCCCTTTCCCTTTCCCTTTCCCTTCCCTTCCCTTCCCTTCCCTTCCTTTCCCTTTCCCTTCCTTTTCGCTTTCCCTTCCCTTCCCTTTCCCTTCCCTTCCCTTCCCTTTCCCTTCCCTTTCCCTTTCCCTTCCCTTTCCCTTCCTTTCCCTTCCCTTTCCTTTCCTTACCCTTTCCTTCTAAATCTCCTGGGTTCCAGTTTGTACCAGCTCTTGAATAAACACTGATCTAAACAGGTAGATAATCAGAGATAGATACCTGCAGGTTAAGATTTAGGATTTCACCTGGAAATCAACTCTTCCCAGGTTCAGATATAATTAGAATGAACCAGATTCTTCCAGACCCAAAGTGTTCTTTTATTTCCAGTAATTTAAATGCTTAGCTATTGTTACTATTCCTTTCATCTTTATTTATAGCACAAACAGAAGGTTTTATATTACTATATTTAGAGATGCCATCTGGTAGGCAAACTATTGAAAAAATGTTTTGTTCCTTTCATGTAACTGTAATACTTTGGAAATGTAATTAAATTTCAGGATAGCTGCTTGCCTCTTTTATGGCAGATCTTTTGCCCTATTGAATAGGGAATGGGAGGAGAGGATAGAATTATCCCTAAAAGGCATATTCATCTGTGTATCTTCTAATTTTACTGTATACACATTTGCTCTCCACCAACCTATGTTGGCATCTGTTACTGATGCATTCTTCTCCTGGTAACCAATTCTAGACTTAAAAAAAAGCAAGTAAATAACATAAAGTAAAAGCTATGAATGATCTCTCATTCTCATGGTTTCAGTGTTTATTGGGAGCTAAGTACACACATAGCAAAGTCAGAGTTTAGCCCTCTGTTCTAATGTGAGTTTAAAAGAGTCTTTAGGGCATACTTGGTGGCTTTTAAGAAGCCATTTAGAGTTGAACATTTGTTATTGAGAATGATAAATGAAATTGCACTAGTCATGCAGACAGTACAGTTATGCTTTTTTCTTTTACATTCTTAAGCCTCACATATATCTTCTCCATTGTTTAGAGTTTACTGCATTGTTCAGAGAGAGAGAAACAGACAATATACACACATGTCACACACAATATCTCAGTGTTATATAACTTAAAAATTAAGTGTACAAAGAAAATCCTGGTACATTCCCTTTATACACTGATGAAACATCTAGAAGACTTACAGGTCATGAATTTTTATAAATCAGTTAATTTACACATTTTAGATGTGGGTTATGAAATTTAGTGTAATCATTACCTTAGTCCCAGAGTCCTTAATGTTTTGAAGTGCAGATACTTTAAAATCTAGAATTTTACCCTTCTAGATACAGAGGAGAGGGGTTCTTCTATTTCTTTCCATTACTCCTGCTAGCAACATTTGGTCTCATTTCTTCTTTAGAGCAGATAAGTCAGCTAGGACCTATCTATGTTGGGGACAAGGAACAAATGAATGGCTCAAAGACAGCCTTGGAGCAGTATTGAATCTTACTTTGATGGGTTGTTAACAGGCAGTGGTTCATATTTATACCTAAGCAATGTCCAGGCTCAGGAGGAGGATGCTGGATGTTCCTGTCTCTAGTAGCAGACTAGATGGTGTATACCAGAGCAACTAAACAATACTCTTCTTTTCTGTATAATAGATTTTGATGATTTCCCCCCCCCCAAAATCCAAGCATTTTTAGCCATTCCTAAATAAATCTTTTCCCTTAAGGACTTTTCAACTTTCCCGTGAGATGAGGTAAAGATAGCATATTCTATATGTTTAATAACAAGAAAAAAAGACTATCAATCCAGGCTAAACAATTCTTTTGTATTAACTTTAGAGAAGAGACGATCTATATAAGCATATATGAATATTGAAATATTACAATGGCAAGGAGGAATTTCTGTTGTGCTTCAGGAATGACAAGCTGTGTATTCTTAGACAGGCCAATTGTCCTTACCGTTTCTCTCATTACAAGATAAGAGAGGAAGGTTTAATAACCTTCCAAAATTTATGATTCTAGGATCATAGAAATTTAAACATGCAATTCTCCTTACTCTTCCTATGATAACTTCTAAACATTAGAAAAATATGAGTTATAAAAGAGCCTTTAAAATAGATGATATGAAATCAATTTTTGCAATTTAAAAGAACTACAATTTGTTTTGAAAGTGTGTTATTTTCAGAATGTCTATGTTTGCATATTTGTGTGTGAACAGATTTTGTGAGAAGATATGACAGCAGATTTCTTATTATCAAAACCGTGTATTAAGATAATAAAGAAGTTTTGTAAAGTTCTCCTTAATTCATTTTCTGAAATCATGCTTTCCTGAACATACTTTTAAACAATTTACTTGTGAAATGATGGCAAGCTGTCAATTTTCAAGAGCATAGTTTCTTTGTGTAGATTAAACATGGATGCAAATTTGAATATATCCAAAAAGAATTGAAAGTAGAGTCACAAGGAGATGTATGAACATTCATACTTATAACAACACTATCCTTAGTAACCAAGTGGTGTATGTGAGATTTAAAGTGCTATAATAAAATACCTATATAGAGGGGTATAGTGGTATATGCCTGTAATCTTAACTAGTCTTCTAGCTATTAACAATGCAGAGATTAGCATCGTGGTTTGAAGCCTTGCAAAAAGTAAACAAGGAGTATGTTAATAAGTCAAGTATGGTAATACACACCTATCATCCCTTCTACACTGGATATAGAAGAATTATGAGTGAAGACATCCCAGACCAAAAAAGAAAAAAAAACAGAAAAGAAGAAAAAGAAAAGAGTGCACGAGATTCTGTCTGAAAAATAACTTAAAAATAATATTTTGGTTTGGAAGACAAGAGGATTAACTCTGCTAAAAACTACTGATTTATATCTTGCCTCGCAAAAATGCCACTTTTGAAATATATTGGCACTTGCCCCTAATAATAAAAATATTTCAAGACGGGTTGGGAAGTTGGCTCAGTGGTAGAGCGCTTGCCTTGCATGCCTGAGGCCCTGGGTCCGATTCCTCATCACTACATAAGCAAAAAGCAAAAAACTGGAAGTGGCGCTGTGGCTCAAGTGGTAGAGCGCTAGCCTTGAGCTGAAGAGCTGAGGGACAGCGCCCAGGCCCAGAGTTCAGACCCCAAGACTGGATCCCCCCCCAAAAAATTCAAGAAAGCTAGGAAAGTACAGACTATTTATTTTCTTATCAAAGGGTAAACTTTAACTATATTGGGGTTGCAAACAATTTAACGGTATAGTTCACCTAAATTATAAAAATATGGAAGAACTTTTCAGAAATTACTATAGATTATGAAGATGCATCATCCTTCATGGGGCAGAATGATAGAAGGGTTGGCATCGATCAAAATCAATTGTACTCAAAATCTGACTTGATCAATTGAAATTCCTTTGGACAACTACTTAATATTTTTAGAATAAAAAATCTAAAAATGAAAGCACAAAGAGGTAATTGTAGTCAGTTTGTATCAAGTTAGTCTTTGAAAACATAAAAAGAATGCTTAAAAAACAAAACAAAAAACGAATGCTGCTGTACAGATTCAAAACTACTTTTCCTCATAGGAAATTATCCATGAAGATGTTTTTTATCATGCAGATGAATTGATGGTAAAAAAAGATTATTCATGGTTCTAAAAATATTAATTTGAATTTTTTTTGCTGTTCTTGTCAGGATAATTCTGTTCATCACAAGGTTAATACCTGTAAGTGTGTTGAGCTAATAATTATTAACAATTTGTTGTGCATCCAGAAGGCACATAGTAGAATGGAAGAGAAGACAAATTCCACATCTCCTTCGACATACACAGACTGACAATGTAATCATTGCCTTAATACCATTCATTAAGCCTGTAGAGTGAATTATCAATAAATATGTTCTTTGTCTTAAAAACAAACTTCCTGAAAACATAAAAACTTATGGTAAATGAAATCTCTTGATTATTTCAGTTTGCACAGGACATGATTTTTATTTTGACCTATGGCCTTGGCTATAAACACAAGATGCATGAATTTTCCCCCCACAATTTGTGCTTTGTGTAAAGGACAATGTTTCTCTCATAACCCTATTAAGTAGACTTGCTCATTTCTGAATACAGAAAAAAGAAAAATATATAGAGCGTGAAATAAAAAGTTGGCCATACACAGCAACCATTTCCTTGCTATGTCCCATAGGTCTCCAAGGTATTCTGGTAGTACTTATCTAAGACATTTCACTAGGGATTTCTTTAGAGTTTAGCAATAATGATATGTTTTCACATTTAGTTTATGATTTACATTAGTTCTATGGCATTGAAAATATTCATTTAAACAAGAATAAGAGGAGGAAGTGACACAAATTGTGGCCACTATGGAAATCTATAAGGAAACAACAAAAACTACCATATGATCCAGTTATACCACTTTCTGCGCATGTATCGGAAGGAGTTCAAGCGAGCCGATAGTAGAGATAGACACATCCTTGTTTGTAAGCAGGACTCTCCACAATAACCAAGTATTGCATCAGTCTAGGAAAGAAAATGTATTTATATACAATGGAGTTGTGTTTAACCATAAAGAAGAATGAAATCATGTCATATGCAGTAAAATGGATGGAATTGCAGATCATTTTGACAAGTAAAATAAGCAAGATTCAGAATGATGAATATTATGTGCTTTCTCTCATATGCAGAATCTAAAAAAAAAACCATGAAAGTAGAATGAGGACTGTTATGGAACAGGAACAATGAGGTAGGGCAGAAGGCATAGGAGAGATAGAAGACGGAAATATGATCTGTTTTAGATACATATATGAAAAACACAATGCAAGCTCCTTCTCCTGATTATTATTATCATTATTTCATTATGTATTTTGTTCTGGTTCTGAGGCTTTGAATTCTGGGTCTGGCATTGTCCCTAAGCTTTTCTGCTCAAGGCCAGCACCCTATCACTTGAGCCAAACTCTACTTTTGGCTTTGTGGTGGTAAATTGATGGTGAGTCTTCCTGAATTTTTTCTGCCCAAGCTGGCTTGGAACCGCAATTCTCAGATCCTCAGTCGTCTGAGTAGCTAGGTTTATAGAGATGAGCTACCAGTGCCTATCCAAAAGCTATTAGTTTATAAAGTTCATATACACTAATAAAAAAGCTGAAAATGTATTTTTTTCTTTTATCTATCTCAATTAGAAAAGAAGTCCTTTGTACTCAAAGATTATGCCATAGCAATTATTTGTAACTTAACATGAAGCCCTTTGAACAAAGATCTTTAATCTGTGCCTCTGACTGTCATTGGTTTTAATTATTGTCTGATTTTTACCTCCGTTGGCTGAAGCCTGTCCTCAAAAGATGTGGGTACATTCCACATTACACTATTGCTATTCTGCTAATCTTTCTTGTCTCCCACATTGTTTGACAAAGTGCTTAGAGTAGTCCTAAGATTATTCTTGTCAGCTCTTGCTCTTTGAAGTTGACCTGCTTACACTTACTGAACTTATGTGGGAGTTTTGTGCCTATCTCTGTGAAGTTAAAATTGTGATGAACTTTAATTTCAAGCAGATGAAAATCTCAATTTAAGAGCTGCAAAATCCGAGATTACTCACATACCTAGATATCGCAGATTCATGCATGCAACGTTGTCTAGTATTTACCCTTTGCCAATGTGAATAGCCCAACACTTCAAAATATTAGTTAATCCTCCTTTTCAAAGTGAAATCAGGTATCAGTGTTACCTTTATAGACATGGTGTCAAAATGAGGTAAAGTGACTTTCTCATTCTTAGTCATCTTCAGTGTTCAACTGGATACCAAAAATAGTGATTATTCCCTAAGGACTGATAAATATTTGGGGATCAATAGTTCATTAAATTGCATCAAACGAGTAACATGTCAATAGAACTGGTAGGTCTTCAGTTATGTCCTGAGCAATACAACAAAAGATAATTTTTAAAAGTCTGCACTCTCACAATACTTGTATACATTTTTCTTAAAGAGTAAACCAAAAGACATATTTGAAATTATCTGTTTAATACTGGAACAAGCTAAAGCTATCAACATTCTTCTTTTGTCCCATTTCCATGATATTTAACATTAGTGACCTTAAAAAGTCATCAGAGTAATAGGCAAATGGGTTTATTCTTGGAAGTAATCTGATATTTGTATAATGTACGTTTATTTGTGAGGGAGATAGCATAGTGACACATTTTATTAAGGCATTTAAAAGTGATAATATTACTCTGCTCATGTAATTGTTGTCTTGTGCCGTATTAAATACACTCAGATACTTTTGTGAATTGGTGAAAGGTTACCCTTTAGAATGTCCTTTAAATTTTTCTTATCTTTAGCTAGTTGTACAAAGGAGGTGCCATTTAAGAAAACAGTTTAAGCATGCAGTGCATCTTGATCACTGTCACCCCTTCAACAGTCTCACCCTACTTTGAGTCACCCTTTCCCTTTCTTAATTTTGTGTTATATACAAAGCTGTAACCCAAATCCCTATTTCATGGTATGTACTTCCCAAATGGTACGTCTTTCAAATGTTTGTTAGGCTTTTAGTTTCCTCAATTAGTATTTACACTTTTGCTATTATTTTCTACTTTATGAGTGCTTGCTTATGTCTTGATTGAACGGGTCAAAAGCTTTATTCAGATAAATAAAATGGTTTCCGTTATTATAGTGCAGTATGATAATATGCATTGTGCATTAAGGCACGTATTGTTGGTGAACAAAAGATGGATCATACTCTGGTCCTACCTTTAAGAAGTTCACATTTAGCAGGGTGACAAGTAGTAGTCATATGAATATAAACATATTGATTTATTTTATTATTTTATTTATTATATATTATTTATAACATTGTGTATTATATAAATATAAATATGGCAATAACTTTTGAAAGGTAATAGATAAAACTTTTCCAGATTCAGAGGGGTAAGAATATATATTGGCAGCTATTGGAAATCCAGAAAAGGCATATGTAGAACAATGGCAACTATCTAAAAAAACTCCTTTTTTCAGACACTGGGATCTAACATCACTGGAAAGCTGTAGAGTAGAACCCTGAGCTATCTCCTCTCTTTGCATTGAAGTTCAGTATTTCTTTATGGAGAAATAACGTATCCTGATAATGCAGTTTTTTGCTTTATTTTTTGCTTGTTTTGTTCTGGCTTCATCTCATTTGTTGTTAAGTCCTTAAATAAAGCAATCTATTCTCTACTGTATTTAATATTTCTTTCTATAATTGTACAGTTTTCTGGGATTTGTTAGTTACAGTAAACTTTCAATTGATTTTTCTTGGTGATTGAACATTGACTGATTGACTGGTGATCGGTCATCAGGAAAGAAGCCAACCCAAGAAAAACAGCTTGGGCTTGATTGTATTATTTCTTGTATTTTTTAATGTTATTTATTTATTTTTGGTTTATGTGGTACCGAAGAATCGAATTCAAGGCCTGATTCATGCTAAGCAAGCATTCTACCACTAAGCCACATTCCTTTCCCCTATTTCTTGCATTTTATACAAGAGCTCCTAACCATGTCCTTTGAACCCTGTTATGGTTATTCAATAAATTTTTGTTGAATGTGATGTTCCTCAAAAGCCTCAAGTTGCATAATTGTGCTACACTATTTATATTGTTAGGGAAAGCTCAGCTGCCTGGTAAAAGGGATAATTCTGTTCACCCCTGGATAAATAGATCATTATGCAGTGTTTCCAACAGCTTTTCTAGAAATGACCCCTTTGAGGTTCAAAAGGGAACCCAAAGTGATTAGATTTTACAAATGGTATGCCACTTCTTATTACATAGAGTATTCAATAAAAAAAGGAAATCCCTTAAGACAATTGTGTTTGTCCCATGGGTCTCATACCATACAGTCTCATTCTGACAGCATCACCATTTGGCATTTGTTTGTCAGAAATGGGGTGGAGTTTAAAAGTATTCTTTCTGCCAGTTTATGTGATGCCATAAAGCAGCATTTTTTCATTTTTCAACACTTATTAGCTCAGCTCCCCAGCTGTGCAGCACCACACCCTGGTGTGAAATTGAGAAGGAGGACTCTGACAAGTTTATATTGGCTGAAATTTATAGCTCTTCTTTTGGGTGAGGGGAGGGTTTTGATTTTTTTTTAATGGACATCGTGATTTCTTTATGTTTGAAAAATCCTTTACAACATGGAGGAATGGGTTATGGGAATGATTAGTGGTAAACCGTGTTTGACTCTTCTGAATAAAGGTAAACAGCTATGCAGATAGAGGTCGAAGGAAGCAGGGAGTTCATTAAGTCAATAATTGATTGGCTAATTATTCACCGAAATACTTTTATATCCTGCAAATGTGTAGCTGAGGACTTGGCATGAAAAATATGTGTAACACGGTGGGCCAAAAGAGAAAATGACAAGAGCAGACTCCACTTTGATTATTACATAATTATTCATTCAGTGGCTTCAAAACCTTATTTACCCTGTTTTATGAAGAGTAATTTTAAAAACACAAAATTAGATGATTTCATTCAAAGCTTCAGGTGTTCAGAGAGAAATGGAGTGACTATGGTAGCATGATGTAGGATATTCAAGTGCAATGATTGACAGTAAGATAAACATTTTAAGATAAACAAATGTCATTCTTGGCCTCTTTTCCACTCTCCCACACACCCTTGTGACAAAGGGAAGATTATTAAAACATTTTTCAGATCTATTTTGGATGAGGTAGTACAAGTGAACTCAGATAAAGATTGTTGTATTTATGTTGTATGAAAGGCTTATAGATCAACATAAAATTGGGATTTTAGTCTCCTAATAAGGAATGCTTTCCATTGGAAGGTTGAATCATTGAGGCCTTAAAAATCCTAAACAAGAGTTGAAAATATGGCTGCAAAATGCTCTCAGCCACAGTATGTATATGAGTGAATGAGTGTGTGTGTGTGTGTGTGTGTGTGTGAGAGAGAGAGAGAGAGAGAGAGAGAGAGAGAGAGAGAGAGAAGAGAGAGAAAGAGAGAGAGAGAGAGAGAGGAGAGAGAGAGAGACAGGATTCATGTGTGCTAAAACTTGCATAAGTCCAGGCTGGCCTCAACAATGAGTGGTAAGTACCTCTTGGAAGAATAAACTTAAATATTCTTAAAATATAGCTTGAAAATCAAAGGTCACCCTCAATAAAATGACATTTGGTGGGGGGTGTGGGGAGTTACTGAGGTTTGAACTCAGAGCCTTAAACTTGCCAGACAGGAACTCCAACACTTGATTCTCACCTCTAGCCCTGCATTTGTGTTGGCTATTTTCAAAATAGGGTCATGCTTCTTGCCTGCCTAGTAGCTCCCCTGGACTATGGGATCTGCCTATTTGAGGCTTCCTATGGAGACTAGGGAAACAGGTGGACAATTTGTCCATCTCTCCATTGAGAAAGGACCTTGGGAAGTTTTCTGTCCAGGCTGGTCTCAAACCAAGATCCTCTAAATCTCAGGATTAAATTACAAGCCTCAGTCACCCAGGTAAATTTCTTAATAGTCTCTTGGTTCAGACAAACAAGACTCTAGGCATTTTAGGATACATATTTTCCTTAAAGCAAACAATGTTGAGTTTAATGACAAAAGGAAAATATTACTCTCTAAGGGGAAAAAGTGACATCTTTATAGAAGTATGGAAATTTAAATTCTATCTTTTAGCTGTGGCTATGAGAGAGATATTCAGAAGAGATAGATATTTTTGAGCAGAAATATTCAAACATAGAGACACATATAAAAGGTTTTATAAACAATTGGTGCTTGGTACAACTGAAGAAAATAGGAACTATCTATTCAATGAAAAGCATGGAGTCCAAAATTATAAGATGGTCATCTTAATCAGCCCTTAAATCTTGAACATATTTAAGCTTGGGAGGACACAAAAGACAATTAGCCATTAGAAATAGGAGTGATATATTCGTGTACATACATGTTAGTTATGGCAACATGGAAATAAAGTAGAATGTAGGGGTGGATTGAAAGACGCTTTATGGAAAAATTCATGAGAAATCTTCAGCAGACCAGAGAAGAGGAGACAGAGCAGATTGGAACGGTCAAATTGGGTTAGGATTTTGTTAGCCATTGCACTTTGAGGCAAGTTTTAGGTATTGGCTTTTTTTTTTAAGTTATGCAATCTTTTCATCATGAACCATGGAAATCACACATTCAATTGTGACTTCATACTTGTGGGACTTTTCTCTTCTTCTCAAGCAAGTCTAGGCTTCTTCTCCTGTGTATTTATGTTATGACCTTAACAGAAAATGCACTCATCATGATCCTCCTTTTCAGAGGAGACTCATGACTCCGCACACCAATGAGTATGCCATCTCTCTCCTTCATGGATATCTTGCACATTTCCAACATTGTCTGCAAGATGATCACTGACTTTCTGTCTGGCAGCAGAACTGTTTCCTTTGTGGGGTATGGCTTCCAGCTGTTTTTGTCCCTTGGTATGCTGGGTAGTGAGTGCCTCCTCCTGGCTGCCCTGTCCCATGATCATTATGCAGCCACCTGCCACCCACTGCAGGACCCCGTGCTCAGGAAGGATGCCATCAGCAGACTCATGGCTGCAGGGTCCTGGCTGGTTGGGACCCTCAACTCCATAGTTCACATAGTAAATATCATACATTTATCCTTCTATCATTCTAGGACCATTAGTTTACTCTTTTGTGTGAGAAATCCCTGCTTTGCTAACACTGTCCTGTGTAGATACATCACACTATGAAAGAATAATATATTTAAGTGGAATTATTTTTCTATTGAGCCCTTTCTCCATCATCTCCCTATCTTACATAAAAATTTTGTACACTGTGTTCCAAATGAAATCTTCACAGGCACACACACACACAACTCCTTTCCACCTGTTCTTTCCACATGGTTGTGTTCACAATGTACCACAGACCATCTATCTTCACCTATATGAAGCCGAGAATATACCACACTTCAGGCCAGGATAAGTTCCTGGCCATATTCTACCCTATTGTCACATCTATGCTTAACCTCATCATCTACAACTTCAGGAATAAAGATGTTCTGGCATCTGTTAAAAATATACTCCAAAGTAACCTTCTAAACAAAAAAATGAGTAGAAAATGAATATATTTTGCACTTTCTTTTTCATATGCAGTAACTTTAGGCTGATTATTGTGTTTGTATTATTCTGCATGTTTTGTGTCAGTACAGTGGCTTGAACTGAAGCTCTCAAGCTGTCATTAGGCCCAAGGTTGGCTCTCTGACATAAAACCGCACCATCACTGCTAGGTTTTTGATGATAGGAAAGAGTTAAAAAATATTGTTTCGGAGTATTCGGGTGAAGATATTTGCACAGATAAACTATTAAAGATGGAGCAATGCCATAATGAATATTGACTTGGTGGGTTTCTTGAGATATCAGAGAAAATGAATGAAAACTGGAAATTTTAGATTGGAGATGACAGTAATTTGGAGAGTTATTAACATACATGAATTAGATTATAAAATATAGGAGTTGATTAAATCAATTTAGGGGAGAACTAATGAGAGTAAAGAATAAAAGACCTAGGAATGATTCTTTTCTTCTTTCCTTTCTTCCTTCCCTCCCTACCTCTTTCTCTCTCTTTCCTTTCCTTCCTGCCTTCCTTCCTTCCTTCCTTCCTTCCTTCCTTCCTTCCTTCCTTCCTTCCTTCCCTCCCTCCCTCCCTCCTCCTTCCCCCCTCCTCTTCTTCCTCCCCCTCCTCTTCCTCCTCCTCCTCTTCCTCCTCCCCCTCTTCCTCCACTTTCTTTCTTTCTTTCTTTCTTTCTTTCTTTCTTTCTTTCTTTCTTTCTTTCTTTCTTTCTTTCTTTCTTTCTTTTCATCTTCCTCCTCCTCCTCCTCCTCCTCCTCCTCCTCTTCCTCCTCCCCCTCTTCCTCCACTTTCTTTCTTTCTTTCTTTTCTTTCTTTCTTTTCTTTCTTTCTTTCTTTCTTTCTTTCTTTCTTTCTTTCTTTCTTTTTCTTTCTTTCTTTCTTTCTTTTTCATCTTCTTCCTCCTCCTCCTCCTTCTCCTCCTCCTCCTCCTCTTCCTCCTCCCCCCCTCTTCCTCCTATCTATATTTGAAGCATAGGGCAAGGAAAAGAAATCAGTGTAAAACCTCTTAGGAAATATCCTTGGAGTAGAGTAACCTAAGTGCAGGTGTCATGAAAACAGAAGCAGCAATTATTTTAGCTGTGGGTGAACAACTGGAAGTAAGAGGATGAGATGGGACCATTGCTTTGGCAAGTAGAAGGGAGAAGATTAGGAAAGCTTGAGAGGGCTGCCTGAATAGTCAGATTTCACTGCATTGGGAACTTAGAGTGAGCAAGTATATACAGCAAGTGCGACTTACTCCTGTAGAAAGCTTACTTGGAATGTCAAGAAAGGGGTAAGTATGGAAGTAAAAGTTATTTTAAAATAGGATTTGAATGTATAATTGACAAAAAAATCCAAGTAGTAGGGAGAAAGAGAACAATGACAATGGGAGCCCCATTATAGCATCCATATATAATCCAAGCAAGCCGCATAGCAGCTGGGCCAGATGTTTTCAGTCAAATTCTGCCCCAAAAGAAGATAGGAGTAGATAAATTAATAAGAGGACAATCTGAATGTAAAGCTACTCCACAATGGCACCAGGACATGTAGAAAACATCATACTTCATGGAAAAGGAAGCTGAGGGGAAAAAATGAGCAAGGACTGCTAATTAACCACAAACCCAAGACAAACACTGGAGATCATCTTCACTGTCATTGACTTCAGACTAAAAGAAGAAGAACTAATTTAACGGCATCATAGTGGTGACAGGAAGGCTGAAAATCTAGATGGGGTGAGGTTGTTGATCAAATTGATGAGATTATAATATTGTGTCAACTACGTATGGAAAGATTTAAGTCACAAGGGCAAATTATACTAGAAAACCAGTGAGGAGATAAAGCCTGTATGTTTCCAGTGGGAACTCTGAGCCAGTGGAATGGGATTGAGAGAATGAGAGGGCACAAGAAGGACACTGGAATCGAGGCCAATGTCGCTATTATCGTCTGGAGGATCACAATGGAAGAAGGTTCCACATGCGTGTGGAACTGGCTGGATCTTTTAGCATTGGTAGGATTTTAACGGTAGAAAAGGAGGATATTCTGTGGCCAAAGTCAAAGAATTGGAGACAGACTGAAAATATTCATGAAACCCCACAGGAGGGGAAATCCTTCCAGGAAGGAAATAGTCTGAACACCTCTATCTGTGTGGCTGCCGTTCGAAAGATATAGGTAGGTAGATGTTGCTGATTACAGGACTATATGAAATCCCAGTGTGGGATGAGAGCGATTACAAGTAGACTATGAGGAGCGATAACTAATAGGACGTGGGGGAAATAAGCAGTAATTTTGACTTAAAAACGTAGACTCACAACCCCAGAAGGGGTGGCTGAGAACATGACTAAAGAAATTCAGCAGGAGCCGGGCGCTGGTGGCTCACGCCTGTAATCCTAGCTACTCAGGAGGCTGAGATCTGAGGATCGCGGTTCAAAGCCAGCCTGGGCAGGAGAGACCGTGAGACTCCTATCTCCAATAAACCACCAGAAAACCTGAAGTGGTGCTGTAGCTCAAGTGGTAGAGCGCTCGCCTTGAGCTGAAGAGCTGAGGGACAGCGCCCAGGCCCAGAGTTCAAGCCCCACGACCGACAAAAAAAAAAAAAAAAAAAAGAAATTCAGCAGGCAGGAGATGGAAATCTGATCTTTGGAACAGGGACACAAATAGAGATAGCTTTAGTTGTGAGATGATAGGATTTAATGACAAATTAGAAATGAGTTGAAGTGGTTCTAATGAGACAACAGGAAACAATACTTCTACTGAACACCATGAAGAACTTAGAAAGCAGGCAGAGGGCAAGAAGAGGGAGCCAAGGATGGAGTGGGGACCTCAGGGCTTCTAATGTGTATGGTGCAAAAAAATGTAAACTTCTTAGGAAGCCATGGCACATAAAAATACACTAATCACGTTATTTCCATGGTTTCTCTCATTTAACAGAACCAACAGAGCTGTTACTCAAAAGAGCTTGTCAGTAGCAGACATCAACCTGGCATGCACAAGTCCAGAATTTGAATGATTCATTTGGTCATTGGGAGCAAGGACTTCTGGTGAACAGGCACTCTTAATGATGGCTGTATTCCAATTAAAAAACCTTTAAGAGAGGATCATATGAAAAAGACCATTTAATCACACCTTGATTTTTTTTTTCAGTCACAGCTGCACATGAGTAGCAGGCACCATACCGGGAACACTACCTTTGATTGCAAAGCATAAAATTTTTACAGGCTCTCTTTTTTTCTCCCTAATAAGTTAAAATTTAGAGTCTTTTCTGTGTTGTATTTGGGTAATAATCTTAGGAGAAAATATTCAACTGTGTATAAATGGACCCAGTTAAAATATTTTTTTAAATCCTTTTTTTGATGGTTTCTAGTGAGGATGTGGAAAAAATGTAGATTAATGAATAGTTTAAATAAAGTTTGCTGTGTAATAGATTTAAAACTTGACCAGATAGAACCGTTTTAACTAAGAGTAATGAAAATAATTCTTGAAATAGTTGCTTTCATGGAAGAAATATGACAGACTTTTATTATATTTTTTGGAATTAATCTTTTTTTCTAAAATATTTCCTTTAACTTTGTTTTTATAGAAATAGAATGTGTCTTTTAAGAACATGCCACTTTATAATCATATGGAAGTATTCGACACAGGGAGAGAAAATCAATCTCTTGCTATAAGTAGATTTTGCTCTAATTATCGGGCCATCAAAAGTGAGAATAAATATTGCTAATCATGGCTTTTTTCACCTGCAGAATGTGATTAATAGACTTTTTTCTCCTTTTTTGTACTGTATGATTTACCAAATTGTTATTTTAGCTCCATCTTTAGAAACTCTCTTCTTTTTTCTCCAAGTACTGGGATTTGAACTCAGGGTCTTGAGCTTTCCATTCAGACACTCCATCACTTACTTGAATTACAAGCAGCCCAAGAATCTGATTTTTCAGTGGATTCTAAACATACTGTGATACCGTTTCTCATGATTTGTGAAATAAGCAATAGAAGTACTATTTTACTTTCTTTGGTCAGCCTTTAAAAAACTGACCAAAACCAGAAGGGCTTAAAAAGAAAAAAAAAATGTACTCTTTTATGCTTTTGAGACCCAAAGTTGGAAAGGGAAGTGTTGGCAAGGAGAGCACTTCCAAATTCCTAGGTTTCTCCAGAAGAATTCATGCTTCCTTCCTCCAACTTCTGGTTTGGGTGGTTGATTTCAATACACGGTGACTTTGGGTGTGCAACTATATCAGCCCAGTCCCTAACTCTGTGTCTTTAGTTCCCCAGCTCCCTTTTTATTTTTATTTTTTAAATAAAGACATCAGTCATTGGATTTACTACCAAACCAAAATCCAGGATAATTTTAATGTGAAATTGCAACTAGTTGCACTTGCAATGACCATTTCTGAATAAAGTGACATTCTGAAGTTCTGGGTAGGCATAAATGTAAGAGGAGAAAATAATATTCAGACCAACACAAGTAATGATAATAATAATAATAACAATAATGATGATGATGATGTTGCTGGCCTGTAACAGATTTCATTTTGAAAACTTCCATATTGAGGTCTTACTTCAGGAGTGGACAAAGAAGTGGAGACTTCAGGATATAACACAGGAAGAGGTGTGGCCCCTAGGGGAACTGTCCCTCAGGCTGTGTGTACAAGTTCCACAGAGTATTTACTGAATAGACTCACAGCATGATGTTTGGTTTGAGTATGTCTCCAAGACCCTCTATAAATTATTATGCTCTATAAATGAGAACATGCAAGAAAGATCTACTTGATGGCTAAATAATCTACCACATACTAAATTGGACCTTAGATACTTCTTTTGGTCCAGTAAAAATAAGGATGGAGCTCTGGAGAAAACAACCTTTTCATTCAAGTGCTGTCATTCATTCACTAACAAACATAGATAACATCTTACCCTGGTGTATGATGTGTTTTTTAAAATTGATTTGTACACATTCCAGTGGAATAGGTAGGTGAACTGAAATGCAGAGACCTTGTTTGGAAGTGTATGGCTCATCAGTGAGTTCAGAAAGTATTTTCTAAACATTTGTTTGGTACCCAGCTCTGGCTAGGAGACCCCTAAACTAGGAGTAGAATGAAGATTTTGTTAACACTGGTCCTGTGGCAATGAATAAATCACACACCTTATGTGTGTGAGGCTCCAGAATCAGATTCCCAATTTTTCTATTTCTCTCTATATACCTTGTGGTCAAGGATAAGAGTAGGCTTATAAAAAGGAATAAATCAGTTTGGATACATAAGCCATTTAGACAAATACTTGGAACATAACAAGTGTTCAAAAATCTTCAATTATAATTACTATTATTACTGTTGTATCCAAGGTACTTCAACTCAATGAGTACATATGATTCTTAATATCACTTACAGAGGTAATATTTTTGACTAATATTAGCATATTTAGTATTAATATCTATATAGTGTTTATAATTTGCAGACATCTTCTTACAATTCTTTCAGCATTTCTTCTGCTTAGTCAATATGGTAATTACAACCAAAAATACTATAAACCAACTAATGTTTAGAGTATTTAAGTGACTCATTTAGGTGACTCATTTGTGGACTCAAATCCAACTTTTCTGTCATAGGCCAGGTCTTACAAATTAAGGGAGAGAAGAAAACACTGTTGGATATAGAGAAACTACATCTAAGGCTTCAGTGATGTGAAAAATGGAGAAGCATTCTATACCATGCAAGACATACTGATTTTGAAGCCAGAAATCTTACATTTTAGTCTCTTCCATGGGAGCTGGAAAATAATGTTCATGCTTTTGCAAAGTCAATTGACTATTAATGAGATGGATCCTCATTCCTCATGTCCACATGCCTCTGTTTCAAGTGGTAGAGCTCTGAGTTGTAATATGCAAATGTTCCCTTTACTTGCTGAGTTTGTACCTTCTGGAAGTTTGCAGAGTCTGACTCTAGGAGGACATGTGTTTGTATACTGTGCCAGTGGCCATGTGTTTGTGAGAGGTTCCCATATGCTGTTGTGGATACAACAGGATGGGATTCTTAAATGTTGATATTAGGGAAATGTCATGTGATTAGACTTGGACAGGTGCCTGAAACAGACCACCTATTGTATTTATTTTGCTGCCAAACAGGTCAAACAATTTCACTTGAAGGGCTTTCAACTTTCTTGGTAGTGAATAATTCAGTTCATTTTAAATGCATGCTGATTTGCACTGAATGATTCATTTTGAACACTTACTTTGGGCACATATTTTTTCAAAAGTTTTGTTTTCTTTGTTAACTCTATTTTGAAAATTTCAGGAAAAAAAAGAAGAAAACATCATTCTACCTTGATGAGGGAAAGAGGATTTCTTAAGTTAACCCTGGAAATTTAATTAATGTTCAATAATGGCCCCATGAAGAATGATCTACTTGATTTCTTTCCTTGAGTTTCACCAGGTCAACTAATTGCAATCTGCATTATTCTCTTGCTTTTTGCCCAACTAGGTACTATTCTATTTGCCTGCAGAAAATCCCTCCACACCACCACCTGGGGACTGGCAGATTGGCACAGAGTAAGTGTTTAATGACTTCAATTGTGTATCCCACCTCAGAGCAGGTAAGGGTAAGACTTAGTTCCTTTCTTTCCCTCCCTCCCTCCCTCCCTCCCTCCCTCCCTCCCTCCCTTCCTTCCTTCCTTCCTTCCTTCCTTCCTTCCTTCCTTCCTTCCTTCCTTCCTTCTTTCTTCTTTCTTCCCTTCCTTTTTTTCTTTTTCTTTCTCTTCTTTTTCTTCCCAGTTCAGGGGCTTGAATTCAGGGCATGGGCGCTGCCCCTGAGCTTTTTTGCACTCTACCACTTGAGCTACAGCTCCACTCCTGGCTTCTTAAAAAAAAAAAGCTAATTTGAGATAAGAATCTCACAGGCTTCTCTTCCCCATCTGGCTTCAAACGTCAATCCTTAAACCTCAACCTCTAGGGTTTTAGTAGTGAGCTGGTGGTACTGGGCTTAGTTCTCCTGACTACTGAAATCAGAGTTCTTCTTCTGAGAGTTTTATGAGATCAAGAAAAGCAATGGGGGGGCTGGAAAGGTGGCTCAGTGGTAGAGCGCTTGCCTTGCATGCCTGAGACCCTGGGTTCGATTCCTCAGCACCATATAAGCAAAAAGAAAAAAGCCGGAAGTGGTGCTGTGGCTCAAGTGGTAGAGGGCTAGCCTTGAGCTGAAAAGCTGAGGGACAGTGCTCAGGCCCAGGGTTTAGGCCCCACGACCGGACCCCCCCCCCAAAAAAAAAAAGAAAAGAAAAGCAATGGGAATCCTCTTCAGAATTATGTTTGCTGTTATTTCCTTCCTGATGATAAATAGTTACTACCACTAGAACAATTGTGTTAATTTTCTTTGAATCAGCATAAGGAATACTCAAGAAAATTTCCTTAAAAAGTGGGGTGGTGCTCTGGAAAGCAGTGCGGATGTTCCTCAAAAGACTACACATAGAGCTCTCCTACAACCCAGCAATTCCACTTCTGGGCATTTACCCAAATGATCACAAACCAGGCCATACTAATGCTACCAGCACAGCTATGTTTATTGCAGCATTATTCACCATAGCTAAGATATGGAACCAACCCAGATGCCCCTCAGTAAATGAATGGATCAAGAAAATGTGGTGTATATATACACATATAATAGAAATATATGCTTCCATCAGAAAGAATGACACCACCCTATTGGTTAGGAAATGGAAAGACTTAGAAAAAATCATATTAAGTGAAGTAAGCCAGACCCAAAGAAATATAGGTCCCATGGTTTCCCTATAATGTAATAATTAGTATACATCTAGTATAATCTTATCAGATGAGCAGAAAAGCTTAAAAGCTATGTACATACGACCATATAAGATGATGCCAAGCAAAATGAACCCCAAGATATGGACACAAGAGGGTTTTTTTTCTTATTGTTGTTTTTGATGTACTATGTGATTTTCTTTTGTTTCTTTTGTATGTTCTTTCCCTGTTGTCACTGTATTTGATTTTGGTACCTTTCATCTTGTATATATATTTATCTAATTACCTAATAACAGAATGCTGAAACAAGGACACAGGATGACCCATGGCAACAATCAGACTCATAAGACACAATGTTGGAAATGAAACTTTGCAGTAGTGGGGACAGTGGGAGAGGGAAGGGATAGTAGGAGAAAAACAAAGGAGAAGGTAACAATGCTCGATAGGAAATGTACTCATTACCGTACTCATGTAACTGTAACCCTCTGTACAGCATCTTTACAATAAAATAAAAAAGAGAAAACAAAGGAAAAATAATCACCATTTCACAAGGTTCAGTTTGTGACTGATTGCTTGGTTCCATAGCTCTGAGCCAGTGATGAGGTAGCACATCATGGTAAAAGTGGAACTCGGTGGGGAGAGATGGAGAAGAGAAAGATGAGAAGAGAGAGAAAAAGTGGGGTGGGAAAGACACACACACACACACACACACACACACACACACACACACAGTGGCACTAAAGTTACCCTACTCTACTATTTGCTTCAAGGGTGTATACCCTACCATCTCTTTAGATATCTTCTAAAGGTTTCATCCCTCCCAACCATATCCTCCTGAGGATTAAATCTGCAATGCCTCACATCAGCTGTCCTGATCTAAGCAAAAATTGAATGGCTCTCAATCCCTTTTACTCAGAGAAGACTAATATATAAACTGTTTATCATCTCCTACGCCAGTTGGACTATTATCCTTAGGCTGTACTATAGTTGATTTTTACTGTTAAATTCCCACAAATATTCAGACTTTTGTAGCATTCCAACTAGTATTCAAAAACAAAGAGAAAGTTTAGATCTAAGAATCTCCTGTTAAGTTTGTTAATAACATATGAAATATCTGGTAGGTTTGAAATGGGGTTCAATACAGAGTGAGATCTAAAATGAATGAATGAATGAATGAATGATGCAAACGGCCTGAATACTACACTGTAAGAAGGCCTTCTAGATTTCACTGAGGTACTGTTTCTTCCAACGCATTCATTTATTCACTCAGTATGTGTTTTGAACAATTGTTACATGCAAGAAATTACACTAGAAACTTTGCAGGATCTAAAATGAGCCAAATACTGTCTGTTATTTACCAAGAAACCAAAACTATAGCAATCAAAATGTTACATATATCTTTTAATCATTTACAGAGCTAGGAAAAGGCAAATGAAAGAGCATCCCTCTTTTCCTCCTTAATGTACATAAACTCTTATGTCTCTACATAGGCACTAGAATAATACTGAGGAGAGAAGTGTGCAGCTTCATGCACAATAGAATACTACTGTTGGGTGTGTGGAGGGTTATTACCATAAAATTTAAAGTAGAATACACTTTTCAATTTCCTCTTCTACTATTAGACTCTCAGTTCTTTAGTAAAAGTCTTATTCAACCTTACAACCCAGTCTGTGAAAGTAAAACTACTATCTTTAACAAGTATGTGTCAAAAGTATGACTGGCATTTTTCTGACAGAGACCTCAGGCAGGGTCTAATTTATACCTGAAACTTGAAATGGAAATTTAGAAACTGAAGTGATTTTTTTTTGGTCAGTCATGGGGCTTGAACTCTATCTAGGCCTGGGTGCTGTCCCTGAGCTCTTCAGCTCAAGTATAGAACTCTACCACTTGAGCCACAGTGCTACTTCCAGCTTTTGCTGAGGAATTGAACCCAGGGCCTCATGCATACAAGGCAATACACTACTGCTGAGCCACTTTCCCAGTCCCTGAAGTGATTTATGCAAGGACAAGTAACTGTGTAGTAACAGGTCTCAGTATCTCAGATGTAGGCTTCTCAGTCCAGAATTCTTTATGCAGATTGGATAGCTCTACACATAGGTTAGATTGCGCATCTTTATCAGTAAAACAACACAAATGCAGTTTTTGATATTTTCCTTCCACATATCTACATATTTATATGGCTAGATTAATGTTTTAATCATATTGGGCAAGATATTTAAAAATAACTTTATAGGATGAGGTTAAATATAAGTGGCATATAATTGAGATCACTCAAAATTTTATTTTAATATGCAAGAATTATTTATGCAAATGGGAAATAAAATAATAAGCATAAATAAGAAGGTAACAAACTTCCATCTCCAGAGCCTTGTTTTTTCCAACTATTTGATGTAGGAATTGTTTATTAAATAAGGGTCCCAGGACCCATTCGTGTATTTCATTGTAGGTTTTTTCCCTCCAAGCTATACTACCCTCATACTAGTTTGATAAAAGGAAAGATCAAGACCTTCACTTATGAAACTCAGGAGGTAGATTTTTATGCTCTGGATGGAAAAGTACATTTTTTCACCTTCTAAATACCACACATATCTGTTTCATCTCTCTTTAATTCCTGGGAGAGTTGATGAAAGAGAGCTGTTTTTCTCCTTAGGAATTTCCTTTGGATTATTCTTATTTCACTATGTTAATCCTCTGTTTTTAAGTTTCTTCTACAGAAATTACATATATTTCAAAGCCAGAGGATTTTTATTTCTAATTTGCAATGGATAGCAGAAGGAAAGGAATGCTTTTAGACCTAAGATCTTGTTTCCAAAGAGTCCTTAGATGTAACCGTGAAGGCTTAGAGTTTGGTAATGAAGGAGGTAGTGGGGATGGACAAAGGCAAAAGTAGACATCAGGATAAGCAGATTATCTCTAATGTTTTACAGAGTGTTAAGAGCCTTTATAAAATACAAGCTACAGGGAAGCTGGGATCTGACAGCTGTTGGACAAATGCCAGCTGGGGAAGAAGCAGGGACACAAAAGGTGGCCACTAATTTCCCAAACAAACCCCAAGATGTCAGCTATCTTAATGAGGAAAATAAAGCTCTTTGTGTGATAATAGGTACTCCTAATGTTGGAATCAACATCTTGTATTAAGTACTCAGACAAAGGTCCTGAGTATATGTTTTCTTAAGACGGTATAGAAAGAAAATGGATGACTCCTTTGCTATAGATAAGATACTGGGATTACAGTAGAAAATTAAGGAACAATTAGTTTATGGATGTAGTCTATAAATAATTAAGCTGTGTATTCACTCATTCAGATCTCAGGTAGATCTAGGTGATAATTTTAGTCTCTTTTTATTTTATTTCTACACAGCAAGCAAATTATGAGAGGAGAATATCAAATTACGTTGTTTAATTCTGTTAGTTTAGGACAGCGAAAGACAAGCCTCTCTTTGAGAATCTCTTGATGAATAGTATTATGGCAGGTGCAGAGTTTACCTCAACTCGCCAAAAACAAACAGGGCTGATGGAATGTCATTCAGCCCCGACTCCTACAAGTTTTGCACCATCAAAGGCTTCTAGCCCCTAAAATAAAAGTGACAAGAAATAGAGTGAACTATCAAAATAATTCCTCCCAGCTGGGAGATTTGGAGTGAGGCGCCATCAAAGGCATAGTGTGCCTGACCCACTTAAGAATCTCTCATGCTTTATGGAATTTGAGGATTAAATGAAGCCCCAAGATTTCTGGGTTTGGGTTCCTGTTGTTTACCCTTGAAAATAAAAGAGCCCACAAAAACCCAGTCATGAGGCTTTGTGCTTCAAATCATTCTTACCCAACATGTTGATGAGTTAAGTATAAATGAATCAGAAACATACGGTTCAAATTTCTGTGGAAATCCACACGGGTATATTAAGGGAATTAAAGGGAAATGTGTTAGGCCAAACATATTTAAGAATTTTACAAAGCCCAAATCCACCAAAATATTTTAACATTTTCTGGTGAGTCTGTTTCAATTTTTTCTTCCTTCATAGTGTGTTTTCTCAATTGCCTTGAGCTTATATTTTTATATTCTGTGATAGATCCATAAATAATTGTAATATGTGACTAATGAAATTACCCATTTACTTCTTTAATTCCCAGCAATCAAATTTGTCATAAGTAATGATGCTATAGTTAGACATAAATCAAATATGTTAAAAAAACTCTAGGGAATTTGGATCAATTACGAAGAAGCTAATACATACTATATTGAATTTAAGTCATTTCAAAGGCATGCATTCTTTTAATTCATTCATTACTATTTACCACTATTTGAGACACTAATTCTAGCTATCTGGGGGACCATGTAGACTTTTAAAAATGAATAAATAATATGTAGATCATGGGCTGGGAATGTGGCTTACTGGTAGAGTGTTTGCATAGCATGCATGAAGCTGTGGGTTCAATTCCTCAGTACCACATAAACAGAAAAGGCTGGGAGTGGCATTGTGGCTCAAGTGGCAGAGTGCTAGCCTTGAGCAAAAGAAGCTCAGGGACAGTGCCCAGGTTCTGAGTTCAAGCCTCAGGACTGACCAAAAAAAAAATAAGATGTAGACCATGCTTTCAAGTAATATGTCAGTCTTGAACTTGTCCTATGGTAAAGTATCATAAACTCAGAGATATTTTTTATTATACTATCTAATTCTAAGTAACACAGATATTTCATTCCTTTTTCTTTTTTTGTTTAGGGGGTATTATGGTTTGAATTCAGGTGTTCTACCACTTAAGCCAAGCCCGAGATCCCTTTTTTGCTTTGTTACTTAGATCCTTAATGTGTACATATGCTGTTTGTTTGCTTTTGGTGAAGGGATTGTTACCAGGGCTTTGTGCATAATACACTAGTATACTGAGCTATATATCCAACCTTAGGACTTATTTTAAAGAGTTTTTCTATGTACTTATTACCTTACTTATGTAACTGTAACCCCTTTACAATAAAATAAAATATTATTAATAAAAAAGGTCAGATAATGTGATGTCAGGAAAATGAACCCTTAGATGTGTATTTTAATGTTTTTTTCTTTCATGCATGTGTTTCTAACGCATTTATAAGATTATCTCTTTGTTGCTTTGTATGTCCCTCCCCCACAGTATAACCCCTGCTTTCACTATATTTGATGTCAGTATAACTTGTGGAGGAGATGGGGAAAAACCAGTTGTTTAAGGATACTGGTGGACCTGTTGCAACAATGAGAAGTACAAGTTGTCATGTCCAAAACGAGCTTTACAACGTCGGTGCGGGGGGGGGGGGGGAGGAGGGGGGAAGGAGAAGGATTGGGATTGGGGGGGAGGCTGGGAAGGGATGTGAAGGGTAAACAAAGGAGGAGGCTGCAATGCTTGGTAAGAAATGTATGCATTATCCTGCCCATGTAATTGTAACTCCTCTGTACAGTATGTTCACAAATAAAATTAAATTAAATTAAAAAAAAAGAGTTCTTCTGTAGTGAAGTCTATTCCCACCAACACAACATGTAGAAAGATGATCAAAATTCAGTTAATATTAATATAAGAGTATATTTCAGAACATAATCTTTTCTCATTATGTAAGTGGAAATTATTTTCCACATGAAATTCCTACATATGGTCTGACATTTTTTTACTAATAATTCTCTCAGTGAAAGGGAATTTTGTATAGTTAGATTTTGTTTTGGTCATTTATATTTCAATGTTGTCCAGTGGCTGTTTCTAATTTCACTGAATAATAGTATATAAAAATGAATAAAGAGAGGAAAGCAATTTATCCATTTTCTAATATTATTCTAAAAGTACTCAGAAACATAGTTCATGAATATGATAGGAAGATAGAGGGAAGAATCCTTCTTCTTAGGTATGAAACATTATACCTGGTCACTAAATTACTGCACCAAAACTAGATTTATTATTTAAATTTAGGAAGGTTTATGTAAAGTATATACACAGACTCATTTAACCCATATAGAACTACAGTGATGTAGGTATACTGGAGAGGTATCTCCATCCTACCACATCTGTTTTGGTAATGGGAATAACGTAGGCTGACAATATCCTCCAATCAATGATCACTGATAAAGACAATGTGGATTTGAGTCTCTTTGTGGAAGTGGAGGTTTATGGGCTCCTACTACAATGAATTCTGGGAGTAGAGGACCCAGGGAGCTTTCCCTAACAGGGAACCAAGACCTGAGTTATCTGCTGCAGAAAGCTATTACATAGATAGGGCCCAACCCAAAAAACTGGAAGTGCTGTCCTAGCAGACTCAGAAAACAGAACATTGAGTCAAAGAGGATTATTTTCAAGCCTTAAGATTTCATGGAGCTTGCCTTGGTAGGTTTTGAACTTGCTTACAACCTGCCATTCCTTCTTTCTTTCCCAGTTGTCCCTTTGGAATGGAAGTCTTGATCCTATGTCTTCCCACCAGTGTAGTTTGAGATCATATAACTTGTTCAGTTTCACAGGTTCTTGTGTAAAAAGAAAGGTAAGACTTTGAAGCCCTAAAACTAGAAGAAATACATATCTAGCTACGTAAGATACCTTGTTCATAGTATGTTGTCAGAGCAATTCAAGCTAAGATACTGTCCATTCTTTGACATCCAAAACAGCTAATAGCCCTTAAAACATACCTCCTGATTGAGTCCAGCTCTGCTGGGGAGAGAGTTTCCACATCATGGAAACCTCATTGCCAGGGCCAGCAGCTCGAAGAGCCAGATATGGTATGGGGGAACACCTATGTTTCTGTGGCAGCTCTGCAAAGTAGGTAGATAAAGCTGGAGACTTTCCAGTCTTTGTAGAGCATCAGACAAGATGCTGGTACAGCAATGAATTGGGTCATTTGTGAGCTTTTTGGAATCAATATTTAGAAGTTATTGTGGTGATGGTTGTGAGGAGATTGTCTGTGTTCAGAACTAGGAGCTTTCTGAAGGGCAGGAATAACTTAAATCCTGGCTGATTTGGTCAGAAATGATCAGTCAGTAGCAAATCTCAGGAGTAAATGTGAGCAAGTTCTTGAAAATTCTAGAAACTTGAGCTCTCAGAAGCAATGCAGTAGAGAAAGGGATGGGAGGTAGAATGTGGTTGACCCAGTGGTAGGAACTGTCAGGGCCCCTAGTCAGCATTTTAAACTCAAGGTCTAGGTTCATTCCAGGGAAATGACAAGGCATTGAATAGGAGTGAAGCGGGAGTAGAATACTGGAGGCTCAGGAGGAGTGGGAGTAAAGTTTGGTAAATCTCTGCATTAACGGTTTAGTTCACTTAACTTAGGATATGAGTTATGTACCAGTACATTAAACATTTACTCTTCGAGAAAGTAAGAAAGAATTTCAAGAAAACTATTTCCTCAAGGGGATAAGTCATGGGATACACAACCAAAATAGAAAGACCTTCATATCATCAAATATTAGCCTTTTTTCTCTCAATTTTGGGCAAAGTAGGGATAGAACTCAGGGATTCATGTTTACTGTACAAGCACTTTACCACTTGAGTCATACTTTGAGTGTCTTCTATATGTAGGTAAAGTCTACTTTATGAGATAGAGTCTCACTTTATGACCTGGCTGGCCTGAACTTTGATATTCTCATGTGTACTTCCCTAGGTCACTAGAAATGACACATGTGTGCTACTGTATACAGACACCAACCAGTTGAACTAGAGTCTTGCAACCCCCCACCCCCCGCCTTTTTTTACTTATCTCGCTTCAGACCATGATCTCTCAATCTCTGACTCACAAGTAGCTAGAATTACAGATTTGAACCACAATATCCTCAGAACGTGTTCTTCATACTTTTAACACAGATTTCCCAGGTCTAAATATCTTCTTATTTATGTGATGACTGCATGACACAGCAGTTAAGAGACCATGGGCAACAAAAGTCCTAGACTCAGAACTCAAATGAAATCAATTAACTGGTGTGATAAGGAGTAAATCATTCAAAAATTTAACCTTTTGTGTTTGTACATATCCTATGAAGATGATTTACTTCTGGTGTTTTTGTCCTTAGTAATGGGGATAGAACTCAGGGCCTCATTCATGCTTACTAATCAAGAGCTCTACCATTGAGACATGGTCCTAGTACTTGTACAGGCTTTGAACAGGTAATAAATGTGTTCATATATTCAAAGAGCATAGACTTGTAAGTATATTCTATTATTATCATGAGTATCTACAAAATTAATGTATATAACATTTAATAAATATTCAAATTTTGAATGTTTGCTATATAGTTCACTGATATAAACATGGCTAAAAGTTCAAAATTTATACCTATCATCCTTATGCTATATTTATGAACCAGAAAGAAGAAACATCAATAACTAATTAATGTTATAGAAAGTTAATTCCAAGCCGGGCGCTAGTGGATCACGCCTGTAATCCTAGCTACTCAGAAGACTGTGATCTGAGAATCGCAGTTCAAAGCCAGCCCGGGGAGGAAAGTCCATGAGACTCTTATCTCCAGTTAACCACCAGAAAACCGGAAGTGCTGTGGCTGAAGTGTTAGAGTGTTAGCCTTGAGCTAAAGAGCTGAGGGACAGTGCCCAGGCCCAGAGTTCAAACCCCAAGACCGATTAAAAAAAAAAAAGTTAATTCCACAAGTACTAAGTTTTATATATATATATATAATTTGAGGTTACCTACTTTAAACAAATTACTGAGAAGACTGCCAAGTCTTTAGTATTTATTATTTGCCCTCCTCTTCTGAATTTTTAGGTTTCCAATCTTTATAAAATTAATGTTTATTTCTGTTTTGAATTTTTACTGATCTGAATTGGCTTAAAAGACCTAAACAGGCTTAAATCTGAACTAATCTTGTAGTTATTTCCTCTAAAACATGTGGAATATGTTTGCTTTATTGTTTTTAAAGGTTGTTTTATTGATCCTTTTATATGATTTCTTTACTACAAAAAGAATCATGCAGTAGAAAGGCTTGCTATAAATCTAATAATAGTAATGATAGGCTATTAAGATCTGGTGTATATTTTCCCTTATCAGTGGTCAACCTCTTCACTATTGCTTTAATTTCTAATCATTCCTTCCATACTCTTCCCCCCACCCCCAACCCCTGTAACTTTCCATTCATATCCCATTTATTCCAGGAAGTGGAATCCCATAGCTGGCCAGCCCTCCTCCTGGTGTACCTTCTACAGGAAATAACAGTCACCAGGGTAATTATTCATGTCAATTCTTCTCCCTTAATACTAATATAAAATACTACATTTCTAATTAGTGTTTTGTCAGCAGAACAGCTTTTACCTTTGTAAAAGGTAAAAGCTTTATTCTGGGAATGCAGTTCAAAAGCACATTACTCCCAGCTGAAATACTTTCCTGTGGTTTGGCATTTAATCCTTTCACTCATTGCTAAAGTTAAACAAAAATCACTTACCTTGCTTCTATGTATTTTTACATATGGCACCTTCAGGTCAGCTGTACAGGATATCTTTATATTTTTTGAAGACTTTCTGCATATAAAAATTTTATATCCATTTTCCCACTTTAGGGTAGTGGCCTATTTCTGGTTGGTTTTAATTGGAAAGTTCAGTTGCTGGATCTTTAGCATTTTCTGAAATACATTTTATCTTCTTCTGGTTGGATTCCCATAGGCCCTCAGAAAATGAAATGAAACATTGGTCTTTTTCTGAGAGATAGTCATTCTTACTATGTTTTGAGCTGATTGCTGAACTAATATTTAATTATCTTGTGCATACATTTTTAAAAATTGGATAACATATTTAAGTTTTTCATATTCATTGTGATTTTGTTGCCTCATGTTTTTATGTTTTCTTTTCCCTATTTTCTCTTTATTTTCTTTTTTTCTAAGGTGTACACACATTTATGCATGCATGCATACAGGCATACATATATGTTACATAAAACTTCTGTCTTCTTTCCTGACTCAACAACAGTAAGAATGATGCTTTTAAAAAATGAAGCAAAGTATATAAATGTAGCAGCTCAAGGCCTTGAACTTGTGATCTTCCTGTTTCAGCCACCGGGGTCCTAGAATTACAGGTATATGCCACCATGCCCACTTCTATTTATGTGTTTTAAATTTGCTTTGGTAATTTCATTATAAATTCTTTAATTTAAAAAAATCTTTAAAGCCTGGGAAGGTGGCTCAGTTCTAGAGTGTTTGCCTGGCATTCATGAGGCCCTGGGTTTGATTCCTCAGCACCACATAAGCAGAAAAAGCCAGAAGTGGCACTGTGGCTCAGGTGGTAGAGTGCTAGCCTTGAGCTGAAGGGCTGAGGGACAGCATCCAGTCCCAGAGTTCAGGCCCCAAGACCGAGCAAAAGCAAAGCAAACCAAATAAAAAATACCTTTAAGTAGTTGTACAAAGAAAGTGCCATTATGTTTATGAATAGAGCAGTTTATGATTATAGTGTATCTTGAGCAGTGTCACCTCCATCAACACTCTCATTCCTCCTTCAGCCCACCCTTTCCCTTACTTAATTTTGTACTATATAAAATGAATTTGTGGTTTCATTCTCTCCTCTTCCCCCTTCATTTACCTCTCCCCCTTTGGTCCCACCCCCTTCTTGAAAGTACCAATTTCTTGGTGCTGATGATTTTGTTGGGCGTTGACTTAGTCTTTCTAAAAAAAAACTATACTATTTGAGCTCCCCATAGAGCTCTACTATACTTCAGCTAATTCATTTGTAACCACTTGCATTATAGGCTTATAGGTACACTTTACCACAAATGAGAGAAAGCATGCAACATTTATTTCTTCGGGTCTGGCTTTTACTTAATATAATTTTTCCAAGTCTTTCCATTTCTTTACAAATGGTACAATATCATTCTTTCTAATGGATGAGTAAAATTCAATTGTGTATCTATACCACATTTTGTTGATCCATTTGTCCATTGAGGGGCATCTGGGCTGATTCCATATCTTAGCTATGGTGCATAGTGATGCAATGTTCTTAGTTGTGTTGATAACTTTACAGTAACCTTGTTTGTTGTTTACTTGTAACTTTGTTTGGGCATTGGATAAATGCCCAGGAGGGGAGTTGGCGAGTCATAGAGTAGTTTTATGTTTAGATTTTGGGGAACCTCCCTACTGCTTTCCACAATGGTTGAACAAGCTTGCATTCTTGAGCTCTTTTTTATTAGCTTACATTAGTTATACATGGCTGGATTTCATTGTTACATTTCTACATGTTTACAAAATGTTCCTTGTCACCCTCCCTTCTCCCTTTCAAAACAATTCAACAAAAATTTTTGTTCTATACTCATAATTGCAAACAATCTATTGTGCCCATATTCATCCTTTTTAAAAATGTTTCAAAAGGATAAAAATTTAAGTGGAAATTCTTCAAAAAGTCAAAAAGAAGGAGACTCCAAATTGATGTCTTATAAGTAATGGATATTAGTATTGAGTTTTATTAGATCTAAAGCATTAGTACATTTTCCTAATAGTCAAAGGTTTGAGATTCTGAGTATTTGCTTTTTGTAAGGCTATCTGAAACAATACATGAATTAAAATTAAGAAAGGATGTCAAGAATTATAAAAGCCCCCATTTTTGATCTCTCATTCACTAAGGGGAACAGCAGCTTAGAGATTATATGCTATATTTTTTATTCTTTTACTGAGACCATTAGTCTACACTACTCAATAGGGCCTGTTATAAATTTGAACTTGAGGATGGCTTTGACATTGAATAGTTGCCAGGCAAACTACAACCTGGCTTAGGGCTTCTACTGAGAGCCTAACTTATGAGTGTGGTCTTATAATAAAGATTTAGTCTTAATCACAGATTGGGCGTTAGGTCCTCTCAGTCAGCCAAGCTGATTCAAATAAAGCAAGACTGGGCTATAGCCAACCAAGATGTCTGCAGATCAGTTCCATTTCTATCCACAAAAATGTTGTCTGAGCAAACCTGTTCTGATTCTGGAGTCTGCCCAATTCTAGTATCACCATCAAAAAGTAATCAAAGTATAGATAGATAGATAGATAGATAGATAGATAGATAGATAGATAGATAGATATAGATATAGATATATAAATTGTTGTAATTTTGTCTTTTTATTGGGTACTGGAAGCCAGACACTAGAGCCATGCCTGTGACTAGTAATAATTCCACAGCTAATTGGTGTTCATTGAGAAGTGCCCGGTTTATCCTGGGCAAGGGCAAGGGAAGAAATGTCAAGAATAGGAAGGAGGACAGTTACTCATAATTGCCATTTGGCCCTGCCTTTCTAAATAGGCCTCCTCAGAGGTTAGAGAGAAAAATAACTGGTAAGTTTCCAGATGTGTGTCTGCAAGAGGAGGAAGAAAAGTAATTACCTAGCGAACTGACATTAGGATCATGGCAGGGACATGAACTATGATTAAACCAAAATTTAAAAAAATCTGAAAGAGACCACATAATACTAATAGGGTTCTGCACAGCCTGTTCTTAACCTTGAACCTCATCAAACCATATAGTCAAACAAGTTGTAAAGAGAAGTTGATGAGATTAAAACATGGAAAACAGCATAGCCAATTTAATCCCATTAGAAGTTTTAGAATCTGCCTTTATACAACTGACCTGCATTTACTTAGTGCAAACAAAGGAGAACTTTTGCAATTACTTAGTTTACTTAATTGAGTCAGACTGCAAAAACTGGGCTACTCATTTCGATATGATTACTTGATACTACTTGATCCAAAAAAATCCACGTGGAAGCTTGAATTATCTAGTTTAGCTGTCTAACATCAGATTGATCAAATTTTTATAAAGCTCAGGGTGGAATTTCAGGCAGTATAATTGTTATAGTCTATAGCTTTCTGTATTTTTAACTGGAAATAGTATTATCAAAGGGAATGGAAAAAATCTGAGATGATTTGGTTGTTAGTATAAAGCATTTTATCTTTATTCCATGATTACTAATAAATTACCAATAATAATATTTGACATACGCTGAGACGGGCCATGCCCTAGAAATTTTTAATCAAGTTAGCATAGTCAGCCATCCTTTCTCCTTGATCAGCTGTATTATTGCAAGTTATTGATCAGTGGAAGCTGCTGGACCACAAGTATCCTGGAACAAGAGTTAGAGCAATCACTTGTGATACTACTGAACCATTTTCTTTTTTATACCTTCTCTAGTTCTTTATTTTTTAAATTGCTATTGCAAAGGTGATACAGAGATGGATTACAGTTATGTAAGTCAGGTAAAGAATTCATTTCTTTTTTTGAACAGTGTCACCTCTTCCCTCATTTTCTCCCAGTTTTTTTTATTACCAACCACCTTCCCCCACAGTTGTACAGTTCATTTTCAACATAGTATCTAGTGAATATCACTGCTGCATTTGTTCATCTTTTGTCTCACCATTTCTGTGCTCCTCCTTACATTCCCCCAACAGAAAACAAAGGAAGTGACAAAGGAGAAAACAAACAAAAAAACCTTCGTTTCCATTTCTTGGAGTTCATTTCGATAAACCTCAATTTATATGATCATATGCATAGAGCTTTGAGCCTTTGTGATCCTCTTTAAAGAAAAGCCTCTTTTAGTCTTACTGTGTAAATGTCTAGAGTCCTATAATTTATCATTTCCAAGTGCGTTTTTCTTTTACCACTCACGTTGTTTACTTGTAGACTTGAAGGCATGTTCTAGTTACAAACAATATGACCCATGTTTCTTTATGTCTGGCTTACTTTGCTTAATATAATTTTTTCCAAGTCTTTTCATTTCCTTATGAATTGTACAATGTTATTCTTTCTAATGGAAGCATAGAATTCCACTGTGTATATATACCACGTTTTCTTACTCCATTCATCACTGAGGCACATCTGGGTTGATTCAATATCTTAGCTATGGTAAATGATTATTCAATGAACATGGTTGTGTTGGTGGCTTTAGTGTGGCCTTTTGTGTGGCCTATTGGATAAATGTCCAGGAGTGGAATTGCTGGGTCATAGGGAAATTTTATGGTTCTGAGGGATCTCTGTACTGCTTTCCAAAGTGAACAAATTTACATTCCCACCAAGTAGCATTCTCTTTTGGCCACATTCCGACCAGCCTCTACTATTGTTACAAAACATTTTCTATACTCAATTTTGTTCCATCTTGAATCATTTCCCTCCTTTATCTCTCTTTTGTCTATTTTTTATCTACTTTTTTAAAGTTTATTTTTTTTGCCAGTCCTGAGGTTTGTACTCAGGGCTTGGACACTGTCCCTGAGCTTCTTTTTGCTCAAGACTAGCACTCTACCACTTGAACCACAGTGTTATTTGCAGCTTTTTCTGTTTATGTGGTACTGAGGAATTGAAGGCTTCATGCATGCTAAGTGAGCATTCTACCCCTAAGCAATATCTCCAGCCCCTCTTCTATCTGTTGCTATTCTCCAGGTCCTTTGGTTTTCTTCTTCAGTTCTCTGTATTTTATACTCCTTCTCTAAGTCTCATGGATCTAGTGATTTTCTCTTATGTGCCACATATCAAGCCATTCAAAGGAGTACAAATATATAGCCTTACAAATGTTGCTTTCATCCAGTACTTGCTAAAAACAACCCTATAAAAAAAACTACAAAGCAGCGAATTTTGCTATTCTTTATTGTGGTAAAATGTACATAATATTTACCATCTTAAACATTTTTAATGTATAGTTGAAGAGTATGAAATTCATTCATAATGACTGTCACTATTATCCCATTTCCATAATTCCTTTCATATTGTAAAGCTGAAACTCTGCATCTATTAAACAATAACTTCTGTTTCCCATTTTTCCCCAGTCCCTGGCAGGCAACATTCCACTTTCTACACCTGTGATTATAACTACTTCTATATGTTTCTTATATGTGGAATCATACAGTATTTCGTGCATGTGTTTGTGACTATATTATTTCACATAACATAATGTTTTCAAAATATATTTGCATTGTAGCTCATGTTAGAGCTTACTTGACTTTTAAGTCTGAAAAATATTTTATCATATTTATGCACTACATTTTGCTTATTCATACATGAATATATCATTGAGAAGCCTTTATATTTTAATTATTCTAAATAATGTTGCTATGAACACTAGAAAGATAGACAAATCTCTTTTAAGAGCCCATTTTCTGTTCTTTGAGTATTATACTCAGAAGTGGAATTGCTGGATTGAATGTAATTCTAGTTTATTTATTTATCTTTTTGTAGAAGTGCCCATACTCTCTCCAGTGACTGCAGCATTTTACATTCCCACAAATCATGTACCAGGGTGCGGATATCTTTATTATTTCGCTAACAGAAAATTTCCTGAATTGATTTAATATTGATTTTTTATAGTAGCTATCTATATTACATGGGGCTTTCTAGCAAAACAAAACCAATGAGAGATAAGTAAGTAGGCAGATAGATAGGTAGGTAGATAGATTGTTAGATTAATAGATAAGAATATATCGATAATCAGAAGAGATTTGTGATGGGCATTGGTTTATGTGGTTATGAGTGCTAAGAAATTCTTCCATGTGCTCCATGCAAGCTTGAGTATAGGGAAAGTCAGTGATGAAAAATGGCTTGAATCTGAATGCCTGAGAACTAAGGGCGTCATTGCTATTCCAACATCCAAAGACCCAAAACCTAGGAGCTCTGATGTTGGAGGGCAGGAGAACATCTCAAGAGAGGTGTATTCATTCATCTTTTTCTGTGGTTTCATTTTATTTTGGCTTTCAATGGCTTAGAGGAAACTTCAACTTGGTGAAGATGAATCATTTTTATTAATCTGCTGATTCATGCTCATCTCTTTCTGGAAATATCTCAATGAAACATTGAAAAACTAATATCTTTCTAAGTATACCTGCTTCTATCCCTTATCAAAGCTATTAAATAAGATGTATAAAACAATCAAACATCATACCATTCTAATGGGTGTGAGTTGGTATCTTCACTGTCATTTTTATTTATAATTCCATGATAATAATGATATCGAGTGTATTTTGGTGTGCTTGTTGGGCATTTGTATATGTTTTTTGGGAAAATATCTATTCAAGTTCGTCACTCATGTTCAAATCATGAGTTTGTATTTTGTTATTGAGAATTGGAGTTTTTCACATATTTTAGATATACATCACTTATAAGATATATGGTTTACGTTTGTTTCCATTGTGTGGGTTGCTTTTTTGGGTGGTGTGTGTGTGTGTGTGTGTGTGTGTGTGTGTGTGTGTGTGTGTGTGTGTGTGTGTGTGTGTGTGTGTGTGTGTGTGTGTGTGTGTTTGGTACTACAGTCTGAAGTTATTGCCTTTTGCTTGCTAGGAAATTGCTCTATATGAACCATGCTATCAACTCTTTGGGAAAAGGTCTACATATTCAAGTTCTTCACTCATGTTTAAATCAAGAGCTTATGTTTTGTTACTTGAGTTTTACATATATTTTGGATATAAATCATTTATAAGATATATGACATATTTGTTTCCATTGTATGAGTTGCCTTTTTGGGTGGTGTGTATATGTGCATGTGTGCACGCATGTGTGTGTGTGTCTTTGTGTTTTTGGTACTAGAATCTGAAGTCATTGCCTTTTGCTTGCTAGGAAGGTGCTTAACACTTGAAACATACTGTCAATTCTTTTTCTTTGGACTTGGTTCTTTTCCAAATAAGGTTTCTTTTTATGCCCAAGTCAGTCTGGACTGTGATAATCCTATTTGTGCTTCTCCTCATTACTATGGATGACGAACATATACCACCATGCCCAGACACTGATAACATGGAGTTTTATGAACTGACTGGCTTCAAAAAATTCTCTAAGTTCTACCTCTCAAGAAACTAGGATTATTGGCTTGAAACAGCCATACACAGCCACTGTCATTTTGATGCACATTTTAAAAAACATTTTTATGAAGTCTAATCTCTCTCCCTCTGTTACTTGTGCCATTGCTGTCATGTTCAAGAAATAACTGTAAAATCAAATATAATGGATATTTGCCTTTTATATTGTTATAAAAGTGCTATAATTTTAGGAATTTACTCATTTTGAGTTAAGTTTTTAATGTATAAAGAAGAGTTGAGCTCCGTTCTTGTGCACAGTGATAGACTATACTTTTTCTGTGCTGAAACTCGGGCTTTAACTCAAGTCTTTGAGCTCTTGATTCTTTTGCTCATGACTGTTGCTCTACCACTTAGCTACACCTTCACTTCTTAGTTTTGCTGCTTATATGGAAACAAGAGTCTTTTAGATTTGGCTGTCTGGGCTGGCTTCCAACTGTAATCTTAAGATCACAATCACCTAAGTAGCTAGGATTACAGGCATGAGCCATAGGCTTCCAGCTTTATTTTGCTTTTGTGTTCACACGACTCTCTAGCTATACCTATTTCCAAGTACACTATCTTAGAATGATTCTTTCTTTGAGCTACCTCAATAGCACTCCTTTCTTTGACATATATTTCTCATCTGTGAGAAGAGCAAGCTAACTCAGAAAAATCTTTCTTTATTTTCATTTATGAGGCTTTAAACCTAACCAATATACCTGCTTCATGGGTTATTTCAGTAGCTTACTGCTCTTCTTATGATTCTGTCAACTTCTGTTTCTACTCTCTTATGCTACTCAAAAACCTACCTGGTACCTCGGTTTATTAAAAATAATCCCAAGTCCATAATTAATATTGACAAGGCTTTTAACTCCCATTTCTGGTCTCTTCTTCCTTCTATCTGGCTTTATCTTCTTGGATATACATGCTGGGTGCTTGAACATTACCAAATATCTGCTCAGATGCTCACCCCTGGCTGGCTTCCTTTCTCACATTTTTCAGTTTTTTCCTCAAATATCATCAGTGAGATTTCTCCAAAACCTTGATTAAAATGACAAGGCCCTCAATACTTCCTATTCTCCCTTAGTTCATCTTTATCACCATAAGCAAGTGAGGGTCATACTTGGATATGTTGTTCAACATCTATTTCACCCTCCAGAATGTAGGATTCCAAAGGCTATATATCTGTTTTCACCTTTGTTAATGTTTATACCCTTTGTAAGCAGAGCATTGATATGCATCTCCTTGTAATTTAGTCAATATTTGCCAAATAAGTGATTACGAAATTAAGGTGAATGACACATTGACATTAAGACTACTGAATATATAAAAAAATAGAGATGGTTAATAATATTTGGGGGGCATTTTGAGAAAGGCTTTTGAATAAGTACTTTTTTATGTTAATAAACATGCCTGAAAAAAAAAGAATGAGTGTAATTTTCTTTCCTGAACTTTACTTATCTTCTTTTTCCCTTGTCTGGGCCTGGCAGAAGACTAAGGAACAATTTGTTGTTAGCTTTGAATGGCTCCTCATGATGCTCTAAGTCACAGAGTGCTACCCACATTCTGATCATTGCCTGCATTTTGCAGTTATATTTCTATATGATGAATCTTTTGTGGACACATACCAACTATCGATTAATATCAATATTCACTAATATTAAAATTATTCAATCAATGATTTGCCTGCTTGTTAACTCCTAGACAAATGAAGCAACTGTGCACATCCCTCAACAAAGGTTTGGCCTATGTTCACGGATCACTTCTGCCCAGTGGAGAAAACACATGGTTGCATATATGAAAGCATTTGCCATCATTTAAGTTAAGCTTTAGTACCTCATATAGCACAAGGTATGTCTAAGGTAAAATTATTTGTTCTATACTTTAAAGTTATTTAATAGCATCTTTTTTTTATAGTGTGTCATCAGAGCAAAAACTCTTCAGTGCATGCAACAATGTAGCTAGGCTGGAAGATTTAAAAAAAAACTAAGCAAATCAAAAGCACAACACTTTCTTGTGGCTAAGAAATGGAAAAACTAACTGCATTGCTTAGATTACTGCCTTAAAATTGAAAAGGAAGATCTGAGTTTTGAGAAGCCTGTGGGAAAATAAAAATCAGTGATAAGCACATGAAAGAGATAAGTAGGGAGAGTTCTTGTTGGCAAAGATGTAGGGAAATAAAAATTCTCATACACTATCGGTGAGGATGTAAATGAATGCAGGACCTATATAAATCAGTAGGGAGGTATCTCAAAATCTAAAAACAGATCTACCTTAGGAACCCGTCATACCACAACTGGTATAAAAAAGAGTGCATATCCATACTTGTTGTAACTTGATTCACAATAGCCAAATTGTAGAATCACATAAAGTGGAACTAAATCTAAAATAAAAAGAAAGATCATCATCATCATAATCATCATCATCATAATAGAATATACATATAAAAGAGGGACTGTCTGGTGATCAGAAGAATAGGAGAGAGGCAATGGAAAAGATATAGAGAAATGAAGATGATCAATTTGCAGATGTTCAGCATCTGTAGATAGATGATAGATAAATAGATAATAGATGATAGATAAATGACAAATAAATGAATAGATGATAGGTGATAAATGACAGATAAATAGATGATAGAAAATATATAGATAAGTATATATATATATATATATATATATATATATATATATATATATAATATCTAGAGAGAGAGAGGATAGATCAACCAAGACAGCATAATGAAACCCTCCTAAGACAGTTTAAGGAGGAGGGAGAAAAGAATGGAAGTTTAAAGGAATGTGTAAAATTGTTAAAAAAAACTATATCATAAACAAGTACAGTAACATCACAATGAAATTCCAGTAGCATCATGATGAAATTCCTTGAGTTATTAATATGTATAAACACAAATGAAAAAAAGAGGCTTACAGTCAGTGCTGTACTGACAGTTTTGTAAGTACACCTGGGGAAATCACTGGTTACTGCCTACAATCCTTTATATTCTTCATCCACATTCCCCAGTTCCAACATTCTGCTACATTTTCTTTCTTTCTTTCCATCTTTCTTTCAATGTTTTCTCAAGCACTTGTGAGTAGGCTGCATACCTCCTTGTCCTATGCTCTCTAATGCTCTGTGTATTTCCTACAAACAAAGCTATTTCTCACACAAAACCACACTGAAATGATCAAATTCAGGAAATGTACAAGTGAAGAAATATATATTCTTACCCTGCTCTTTTTCTGTTCTTTTCCAGGAGCAAATCCCTATTACTTCACTGGATTTTTTTTCAATTCTTTTTTACAGCTATGTAATAATACCTTCTGTGTGATGTGTATGTCATGTAATATTACTCAATGATCTCCCATGCCAGGGCAATTAGGGAGTTTTCCAGTATGTCACAATTCCAAATAACGAGGGAAGGCATAACCACATGTATATATTTTCATATTGTTTGGGGTAAATTCCAGAAAGTGGGATTGCTGTGTCAAAAGATCCAAACACGTATAGTTTGGTTTAATATTGCAAAATCTTCTCTCACTGTAAGAAATGTGCCATTTTCCTTCCCACTAACAATGTGTGAGAAGATTTTTTGCTAAACATGTATTTCAGTTCTTCAGGTTTTGCCAATGTGACAGATAAGAGAGGCATCTCAGCGAATTCTAATGTATACTTCTAAGAACAAAGTAGTATGTCTTTTCACACATCCAGGATTGCTTCTTTTCTTAATTTGTCTATTTGTCTATTTTCTCTTTAGATTTGAATTTTTCATTATTTACAAAGCTTTTTACACATTAGGGATATTGGCATTTTTCTTTCATATCTGTTACAATTGTTTTCCGATTTGTGATTTACTTGTGGAATCTGTTTTGTTTTGTTGCTTAAATTATTTTTGAATTTTTATCTCCTATGTTGACAAATTTGTTTTTATTGAAGTTTGAGACATAGTTCTAATGTATGTCTCTTTATTAACTGTTAATATGGAGGACTTCTTCCACATTTTCTTGTTGTTACATTAGATTGCCAGCATACTTGGAACTTATTCTTGATTATCATGAAAAATGAATATAATGTTATCTTTTGCTAAATGAGTTTCCATTTGATCCAGTGCCATATATTAAAAAGATCTTTGCTTCATTGGTAATGTCTTTCACATAAAAATTTTCACACACACATATACATCATATGAAAAATAGCATATATTTCAACATGTGGTATTCCATTTAATTAATCTGTTTATTTGTGCATCATTACCATACTTACTCAATTACAAAGCTGTGCATATTTAATACCTTAGTTATTATCCACCTATAGCTATTGAAATTAAAATTTACTGACATGAGCCAGCTACATTTAAGTGTGTTTATTTCACGACATGTATCTGGTGACTATTATGTCAGAAAATACAGATTTTAAATGTTTTCTATCACAAAAAAAAATCTAGTGGAAAAGGCTGTCAAAGAGGTTTTGTAGTAATTCTCATGCTTGGAATGACTAGTTCTCTCAAATGTTTTTGCAATGGGCATCAAGCTCAGGGCCTTTGTGTATGCCAGGCAACTACTCTACTACTAAGCTATACCCCCTCTAACCCATATTTCTTCCTTCTTTCTATTTTCTTAACTATTCTTTTTTATTTTTTGTGTGAATTTTAATGTCATTTTGCCTAGCTCTTGGAAAAAGGTCATTGTGAATTTATCAGTATTTCATTTAATTTACAAACTAATCTGGAATAGCTGATACAATTGATGTGGAGATGTATAATTTAATAACCAGAGAGGGCCTTCTATATGTGCATGTGTACTTTTTGTCTTGGGATGGCTCTATAGTTTCTTCATGTTGGCTTTACAGTTTTTTTTTTCAGTTCATTCTGAGTATTTTATTCATTTTAGGGAAATAATTTTATTGAATTTTGATTAGAATTAGGAAAAGATCCTGAATGTTAAGACTTATTCTACATCTAGAGATTTAATCATATGATTTTTCTCCTTAGATGGGTGTCATAGTCTACTCTGTGTTGCTATGACAGAATGCCATGGACGAAGCCATTTACAATAAAGAGAAAGTTATTTAGTTCACAGTTTGGGGATCTGGAAAGTCCCAAATGACTCATATCTAGTGAGAGAATTCTTGTTGTGTCATCTGTACAATGCATGTTGAGTCATGGGTAGGTCAGCTTCTATCCTTTCCTAATCAGCATTAATCTATTCCTGAGGAAAACCATGGCTATCTACTAGTGCTTCAATTATATCATTCCATTTAAATTCCTCTTAGTCATGGTTGTGGATTCTTTTCTCAGAGGTAGTGTTAAGAAAAAACCTAGTAAACATTTTCTTTTGTTTACATCAATATTTATAAGTATATTGGTTTGTAGCTTTCGTTCTGTTATCTTAGGTTTAGTTACAGATGTTGCATTCACTTTACAAAACATTTTATTAGAAGTTTTATTTTCTGTATTCTGAAATCGTTTATATTTTATCTGTCTGGTGGTCAGCAATGGTAAAAGGCCTGAGATAAAACTTTTTATGAGTGACCACATTAATTTGATGCTATTTCATGAATTCTTGAGTCAAAGACAAAAGGCTTTATTGGGAAAAGCAACTGGTAAAGTTTCACTTTCCCCCTTGGTCATTTTTTTGTCCTGAACAGACAAAGACGATGAGCCTAGATGGATGACTATAATCATAGTAGGTTGTAATACAAGACAGAAGCACTAAGCTTGTTGAGTTCTGCTGCTTTTATATAAAGTAAATGGAAAACCTACTTTTTGAAGAAGGAAATTACTTAACTTCTCAAAACTGGTCCCTCAAAACACAATTCTGAGAAATGGTCCAAGTCATGAGTGGCCAAATCATTACATGCTTGGTATATTAAGCAAGTATGTCCAGGGAAAGTAAAAAAAAAAAAAAAAAAGAAAGAAAGAAAGAAAGAAACACAAAAAAACACACAAGGTAAATTGCTTGTCCCATTACTGGTCTCTAAATGTTAGATATAATTTTAGCAGGAAATTGTCTTTTCTTATTAGGTTATTGTGGAGTCATTCCTTGATAAAATACTCAGTTTCTTCCATGCAATCCATTTTTATTTGAAAATAATACAATAGAGAAAATAATATAGAGGGAAGGCTGTTTAGATAGAAAATGTAAAATCAATAGTTGGCAAAAAAAGAAACGTAAGACATGACTGTGGAAATCAGAAAGGTCATTGGAAGGGAACAGAAGTATGAGAAACGAAAAGATGATTAAATATTTTCTGCAACTACTTGTGATTGACATATTGTGATCATCCTTCTCACTGAACACATTAATACCGGAAATGGTTTTCCTAGCTGAAAACCATGGGCTGAAAAGAACTCTCTTATTTCTCTATTTTGGAAACTTAAATCAGCATCTTATTTAGAAAGTAAAAGCCATTGTTGGCTTTTATGAGGCATACCTCCCAAACGTCAAATGCATTTATTTATTCTTTCAAAACGCCCTAATCTTGACAAGGAGGGCCTCAGAGAGATTGCTCTGAGGTTGGGCTGGGTGCTTCTGGTTAGCAGGTATCAGAGCAAGCAGCTCAAGTAGAGCCAAAGACGGAATAAAACTCAAGAGCCACGGTCAGACACAGTTTAGGGCCTCAACTTTAAGAGGAACGATGGGGATATACCCCTTTATCCAGGAATAAGCACTTACATGGGAGACAAGTGAACATTAGTCTAGAACGAAGGATTTGGACAAGAGAATGGGAATGGATTCCGTATATACTCCATGAAGTGTTGGAATGCCCCTTGGGACATTTTTATAGGGCACATAAGGTCTCAGCTGTGAATAAAGAAGGAACTCTTAAGAGTTAAGCTAATCCTTGAGGCAGGCTCAACCATTTTTTTTTTCAGGGGGAGGAAGAGGGCAGTAAGCATTGGAGAAGGGAGAAGAGAAAGAGAACAGTGCAAGTTGTGAAGCTCTACCACTCCATGAATGTGCCAAGCGGGAGGAAACCCTAAGGTTTCAGTGCAGGTTTCATAGAAACATCATTTGAAAGATTGCGGGTGGTGGGGTGCAGATGATTGGGCGAAGGGAAGGCAAAAGTAAGAACAAATAAGATGGTCAGCTGGATGTAAAGCTCTGTGATGTATTAAAATATCAGTAACTAAACAACCGAACTGTCACTTATAAAACACATGCCCAAAGCATGCTGGGACCTGTGAGGAACAAACTCAAAAGATGCTGTGGTCTTACACCAAGTAGGGTCGGGATTAGGACAATGAATTTGGGAAGGTTTGGGCATTTGAGAGCTCATTAGGTGCTGTCTCAGTTGACAATATGCTTTGGGATCTGCTATTACTCAGAACTCAGAAATAAATATCCCAGAGGGGAGTGATAACAAAGCCTCCAGTAGCAGGGGTGGTCCAATAATGATTCTTGCCATGGCTTTATAGCCTGCTACAGATTTCCCATGCAGGATGAGCTTCAGGTCAAGGCTAGAGTCTTGATAGTAGATGTAGAAGATGAAAAAGGAAATTAAAAGTTAGGACATCAAGATTTGATGGTCTTTTGTATACCATGGTTTAATCCAAGTTACAGCTTTTGTAAACCAAGGGTAAATCCAAAATTTGTTACCAAATTTTTCCAGTCCTGGGGCTTGAGCTTTTGGCCTGGGCACTGTTCCTGATCTTCTTTTGCTTGAGGCTAGTGCTCTACTGCTTGAACCACAGCACCACTTCCAGCTTTTTCTGAGTAGTTTATTAAAGAGAAGAATTTCAGAGACTTTCATATCCTGCCTGTCTTTGAACCACCATCCTCACATCTCAGCCTCCTGAATAGCTAGGATTACAGAAGTGAGCCAAAGGTGCCCAGCCTTATGTTACCAATTGTAACTAACAAGACCATTTTCTGGCTCTGATCTCCCCTCAACTGAATCAGGCAGGATCATTTCCAAACTTGGTAGAATTGACTAACAACTCTTAGGGTCTGCATTGTAGTCATACAGTTGAAAGCTCTCTATATCATGCTAAGAAATCTGGACTTTGTATTTTGGATGTCTGATATAGTCTTCAAATATTTTTTTAAATGAACTAAACATAAGTTTCTATTTCTGTGTGATGGCTCTAGAAGTGATAAAGCAGACCCGGACACCTGTTATATCATGACGTGATTTATTTACCTTATGATAGGTTATATGGTAATGCCTTAAATGAAGTCAATCCTAAGTATGGGAGGGGATATATGCGATTATATAATGAATTTATTTCTTTAAAAATGATTTTTTCCTAAGAAGATGAGCTTAAGGTTTTTCAATAAAAATCATTCTATCACCTGTATTCTCTTCTAAATATATCCAGCCTCCATTAAAATGTAGAGATGTATTCTTTATATGTTGTGTATATATATATGTCTTCTCAGCTCACATTAAAACCCTCTCATCTATTAGATGATATCCCAAATTATGATTGTGGTCTGTTTTTAAAGGACAAGAGTTATCTCTGTTGCCTCTGGAAGGAGGTAACAGAACTTTAGTCTTTATGTCATTTGTTTCTGAAATTAGAAATTGGAACAAGAAAGAAGTAGCATATAAAAGGTTTTTGCCACCTAGGTAAGAACAAGAGTTTAGTTATGCTTTGAGAGAGGAAGCCTGAATTCACTGAGAATACAGATTACTTCTTTATCTTTATTTTTGTATTTTTATTATTAAAAGATTGGACAACGAAGTTATAATACAGATTGCTACTACTATTATTATGATGACAATGACTACTACTATTCATTCATCTTTTTTTTTCTATTTTACAGTCTTGAAAAGGTGATGGAATGAAGAAAACCTTTCACCAATGTGAAGCTGGAGCAGTCTGGGTTTCTTGAGTTGATCTGGAAATTTTTCCATACTGCACATGCAGAGATTACAATAGCAAATGATAATGGATCTAAGAAGCTGTTTGCTCACATTGTATTTCTACTAAATAATTCACACAAGAGAGAGGCAATGAGCTAAGCCCAGATTAATTCCAAGCCACCTTGAAATGAAAGGAAATTCAGCATCATAAAAATGGTCATATTTGGCTATTTCTTTTTTTGTATATTTTTATTGTAAAAATACTGTACAGAGGGGTTACAGTTACATGAGTAAGGTAATTAGTACATTTCCTATCGAGCATTGTTACCCCCTCCTTTGTTTTTCTGATACCATTCCTTCCCTTCCCACTTCCCCAACTTCTCCCTCCCCACCCCACCCCCCCCGAAGTTGTAAAGTTCCTTTTCAACATAGTGTTTTGTACATCTTGTTGTTACAAAGGGTCATCCTGTAACCTTATTTCAGCATTTCGTTACTTTTTTCCCCTCCCCCAAATTAAAAAAAAATGTGTATATAATATTCAGGGCACCGGAATCAAATATCAAATACAGTAAAAACAGGGGTTATACCATGGGAGAAGAACATACAAAAGAAACGAAAAAAATCACATTGTACGTTATAAATACATTAAAAACAACAGCAAGTAAGATAAAACCACTTGTTTCTCTACCTTGGGGTTCATTTTGCTCAGCATCAGCTTATATGGTCATATGTACATAGCTTTTGACCTTTTTTGCTTGTCGTAGACATATACTAGTTATTGCAAATAAGGAAAACCATGGGACCTATGTTTCTTTGGGCTTGGCCTTCTTCACTTAATATAATTTTTTCTAAGTCTTTTCCATTTCCTAACAAATGGGGCGATGTCATTCTTTCTGATGGAGGCATAGATTCCATTGTGTATATATATATACCACATTTTCTTGATCCATTAATCTACTGAGGGGCATCTGAGTTGATTCCATATCTTAGCTATGGTAAGTAAGGCTACGATAAACATAGTTGTGCTGGTAGCTTTAGTATAGCCTTGTTTGTGATCATTTGGATAAATGCCCATGAGTGGAATTGCTGGGTCATAGAGGAGCTCTATGTGGAGTCTTTTGAGGAACCTCCATACTGCTTTCCAAAGTGGTTGAACAAGTTTACATTCCCACCAACAATGCAGTAAGGTTCCCTTCTGTCCACATCCCCTCCAGCATCTGTTGTTATTAGATTTCTTGATTATAGCCATTCTAACTGGGGTGAGGTGGAATCTTAAAGTTGTCTTGATTTGCATTTCTTTTATGGCTAGAGAAGTTGAGCATTTCTTCATGTGTCTATCGGCCATTCTTATTTCGTCTTCAGAGAAATCTCTCTTTAACTCTTTAGCCCACCTATTAATTGGCCAGTTGTTTCTTTGAGGATGTTCAACAAAGACAGGACACCATGTATCAGGATGCAAAATGTGGCAGTGATTTCCGCAAGTCATGGAGACCAGCTAGATGGACTCTTTAGAACAGCATCTCAGCAACTCCTACCTTTGTAGTAGACCCTGCAGTGCACTCCCATTCCACGGGAAAATCTCATTCTTCTGAGAACACATGCTTGATTTCTGCAAGTCTGTTGCACCAAGGGAAGAGTTGGTATGGGATTGAATCATACAAAGTAAATGGATGGATGTTTCTCTTCTCTTTGCCAGAGTAGACTGAGGTAGAGCTGTGCTCTTAGCTTTCTGAATCTCTAGCTTCCTTATTTTGGCACACCCATCCACTGTCTTGCTGGGCTGCTGGGAGTGTAATCTGGGCGTTGCTCCTGGAGTGTTGCTTAAAGTCTGTTAGTTTTAGCCTTGCCACACAAACCTTCTACTTTAATCCTTTCTATTTACAGCAGGTAGAATGACTTCCGCTATCCTCCCTGAGGATGCTAGCAGATCTCGTCATAGTCTTGCAGGACTCCTAGTAGTTAGCAACAAGTATGAGCTGGAAACAAATCAATTGTAATAGTAAAAGCTTTGGCATAAAACTAAATTATTTTTTAAAAGATGGGATATCTAACTAATTTTGACTGCCTTAATTTAATCATGTAGTGTTGACAACTTTATTTAAACATCTGCATGACTATGCTTTTTATTTATTTTATAGAAAATAAAGCCCTTAATGTGACTGAGAATATTGATTCTTGAAAATATTTTTACCATGGATATAGTCTGACATTAATCTACTACTTTGATTGGTGTTTTCTTTTCTATTTTGATTTTTTTAGTATGTTATTAGAACCTGGAATAGTGTCAACTTGTGTAGAATATAAAACTTCATTTAAGTAAATTGGAAATTCTGAGACTACTGCCCATAACCCTTATTTTGAACAAACTTTTGAGTTTACTGTTAAGTATCCAGGAACCGGACTCAGTGTTTTAATATACTCTTTCTTTCTTTCTTTCTTTCTTTCTTTCTTTCTTTCTTTCTTTCTTTCTTTCTTTCTTTCTTTCTTTCTTTCTTTCTTTCTTTCTTTCTTCCTTCCTTCCTTCCTTCCTTCTTTCCTTCCTTCCTTCCTTCCTTCCTTCCTTCCTTCCTTCCTTCCTTCCTTCCTTTCTTTTGGCAGTACTAAGATTGGAATTCAGGCTCTTACACTTCGTCAACTTGCTTGCTTTGCTGGCACTCTACCTCTAAGGTTACAACCCAGTCCTGCTTTTGACTGGTTATTTTAGAGATGGAGCATACTGAACTTCTCTGTTTGAGCTGGACTTGAACTGTAATCTTCCAGAGAGCAGGGTAGGATCACAGATATAAGCCACTGGCCTCTGGTTTTAAATTTCTTTTAGATTTGATAAACTTTGTTTGATAATAGACTGTGCAGTTTTTTTCTTCAAAAACTTGCCCTCCAGAAGTAGAACACTGCTTATCAAAAAGTTGTGTTCCTCCATGATATGAATTTGTGTGTGTATGCATTTGTGGTGTTGAGATTTGAACTGAAGGTCTCACTTTTGTTTGGCTTGCTTACTCTGCTGGTGCTCTATCACATGAACCATGTCTTCAGTCCCTCTTTTGGCTGGTTATTTTAGAGATGGAGTCTCATGGACTTTTCTGACCAGACTGACCTGAAACTGTGACTTTCTCAATCTCAGGCTGTTGCGTAGTTAGGACTACAGATATAGCCACTACTGTCCAGGTAAAATAAAACTTTCAAAGATATTTTTTCTTCTTTGGGAAATTCATAGCCATAATTTAAATATTCAAAACAAACAAAATTCAACTTTTACCCAATTATATTTTCACAACTACCTTCTAAGGGCTTTGTTTATGTTTTTGTTTTTGTTCAGTTCTGGCTTGATTTTCTGATCAGAATAATAGTAAAAAATAACCTAGGGGAATCTGAAACGATGTATAATTCTCCTACACTTAATGCAACATGTATTGGATGCAAACTGTGCTAGGTTCCTCCATTGACATGACATGGAACAAAAGACAATATGCTCCAAATGCATAATTCTTTGGTTTGAGGAATCCATAATGCAGAAGGAAAATAAGAAATGTGAACAGTTTTGATATAACCCACTGAGGGTTGACAGAGGCCTAACATTGCACCTAGAGGTGGAAGCATTCCCTTCACCATTGGCTATTAGAATCACTTGGGATGCTTTTAAAGGAACAGATTCTCTGCTCTAGTGTTTTATTTTTTTCTTGGATTCATGGTCTGGGCCTCAAAATTTTCTGTATTTCCTGGATTTCTAATGTGTAGATGGGTTGAGATTCAAGGTTCATAGTTGCTTCCTGGAGAAGGCATTACCTAAAATGAGCCTCAAAGAAAATATACCTACTATCAATCAGCATGTGAATCTCAGTCAAAATCCAACAAGCCATTTGTTTGCTTTGTTTGCTGAAGTAATAATAATTTATTCTAATTCAATTCATACTACTTCAGATAAAGAATAAAACTAGAATAGATTTACCCCCATAAAACTTGCCTAGGATGTAAGTGATTTCACATATTTCATCCCATAGAATCTTCTCAGTAACATTATAGAGTGTAGATGAAAATTAGAGGACTTGTGTTCAGAGAAAATGATAAAGTTGTTTTGCACGTGAGGGAGTTCTGCTACCTAGATTTCAATTAGCAAGGTTTGGCTTTTGACCAAAAGCTGTGCATATTCTTGGGAGAAGCAAAGAAATTCAAGTTAAAATACTTTGGACTTGAATCAAAAAAACAAACAAACAAACAAAAATCCCAGAGACATCTGGAAACCAGAATGATGCAAGATTATATGCTTGGGTGGAGGTAAAAGGAAAGGCAAGGAGGCAGTGGCCCAAAAGCTAGTGAAAGGGGTTGATGCACCATGCTACCATGACTCCACAATAACACTGAGCACTTGGGAAAACCAGCAGGTCATGTTGAAAACAACACATTCTGAGAAATGATGACAGGTCCATTGATTTACAACTTGGATTGAACACACACAAAATGAACAAAGAGACTGCTGAAAGAAAATGTTCTACAGGAAGAGGCCTCAGAAAATACACACTCTGACTTATCAAGGAGTATGCCCTTACTTGAAAGTATAAACAAAAAATCTAAAACCTAGCTGTCAATGCATACACTTTGCATCAGTCAATTAAATTTTCAGTTCATGGGAAAAGGAGTATATATCATTTTTTTGCACAGTAGAATATGGATTGGCTTTGTTTCATCTAACTTGTTTGTGTCATAAAATAATTGGGAGGCTGTAGCTTCATGCTAAGTCATTCCTCCAGGTAGAGTGAGAATTTCCCAATAAGAAACAGATGATGTAAAGATGATGTAAAGATGAGGTTTTTATGGGTCCTTGACCCATACATCACTGTAAATTCACATGGATATGATGAAATATTTAAATTTGGATAAATGTGTATGTCACAAAACAAAATATTTTGGATAGAAAATAAATATAACATTTATGGAAAAAATGATAGTGGAATTTATGACCCCTTCTCTTTAATCTCAAGAATTTAGCTAAGATGGCTTTCCTCCAAGAAATGTCTTCCCTAACCCTCGTATTTCCCCATCAAATGTGAGTTATTACAATAAAGCTGCTAAAAATATCCTTTTACCAGCATAGGAGTTAAATGGCTTGAACACTTGTCAGTGCAAATAATAAACTTCTTAAAGAAAGCCACCTATACAAGATTTCTGTGTGCTCACCAACACTTGATGTAGAGTGTTTTGTGTTTATCTAGTTGTTTGCATATTTGTTCATTTATCTTTGAAGTGCTGGGAATTGGACTTAGAGTCTCATGAATGCTAGGAAATACTCTATGAAGTTCATCACATCACCCAGGTTTGTTTTGGATCATGGAAAGACAGGGGCTTGCTTTGGGCCTGGGCTGACCTGAATTCTGGATCCTCCTCTCTCCATGCAATACCATACATTTCAGCCCTTTAAAGTGGTGTAGTGGTGTCTCATGGAGTTTTCAATTTATAATTTCCCTAGAGACTATATATGAGGCACAATTTTATGCTTTTTCTTTTATAATTAAATATTTACTTTGGTGAGGTGATTTTTAAAACATTTTTGTCCATGTTAAACATTAAATTGCTTTTTCCTAATTTATTTTAAAATATTTTGATATGTACTGGATGTGAGTGTATTATGAAATATTTTTATATGTGTGTATATATACAAATGTATATATATCAAATGATTTATATGTATATCATATATATATTTACAAAAGAACCCAATAGTTCTTAATCTAGGGGTTTTCAAGGCTCAAAGTTTCAGTTAAGTCAGTATTTATCCCATAGGGCTGCCCATTAGAAATTTCTATTGCACTTTGGCCAAATCCCAATGCCAGGAATCTACCCCCCAGATAAAATCAGGCATAAAATTGAGGCATGAGACATAAGCAAGTGTTATTTTAAATTTCTCCAGACAAATCATATATAGAGATACATTAAGAATTGTTGAGTTGAAGCAAGGAGAGAAGGGGAACATTCTGGAACAATGTTATCAAATAGGGAGTCTCAGATCTTTGGTCTCTACAGCAGCACCAGTTTAGGTTAGCAATAGCATATTGACAAATTTATCTTTAAAACTAAAAGTCTAGGTGAGCACAAATCTGAGGGCAGTTTCATGGCAATAGGCAAAAAGCAAAGTTTCCATTTGTAAATGTGAATCTCTCTCTCCAGCCAGCCCAGCTCATCCTGGGTAAAAATCATGTGACTTTCAGTTGAGAGAAAATAAATTGACATGTGTAGTCAGCCTCCAATATTCATATACTTTTGATAGGCGATTTAATGATCCTATTTCTGTCTTAGCTCATATAGATTTCTTCAGCATTTGTTATAGTCAAGTGCTTGGGGTCAGCCACCCTTTAAAATTATATATCTTAACTTCTGGTAATATGAGGAAATAGAACTGATTTTTGGTACATTAATCTTCTAACTAGTTTTCTTTCTAAACTTGGTTTCCTATAATGGTTTTTTAATTCTTTGAGATATTTGAAAACAATATAATAGCATTTGAGAGTTGTAATCATTTTAATTTTTTTGTTTCTTATTTTTATGCATTCTTCTGGTACCTACACCTCACGTATTTATTGGCATTTTTTGAGCACCATTCTGATTAAGACCTCAAGAAGAATATTGAATAAAAGGCCTGTCATGGAGTGTGGCTGTGGTAATTCTCCAGTGCTTCCACATGCTGAACGATAATGGGCACACAAACTTTAGAAGACTAAGGCCCTTCTAAATCCTATTTCAAAAGAGGTATTATTATGAATATGACTTACATTTTATAAATTTTATCCATGTGCGATAAAAAAGCCAATTTTAATTTGTTTTGCTTCCTTGGTGAATGGGATTCATTGATTTTCTAATTTAATACGACTTCTTAAAATTTTTTCGTTCATGGGGCTTGACGTTAAAACTGGGCACTATCCCTGAACTTTTTTGCTCAATAGTAGTGTACTACCACTTGGAGCAACAGTGTCACTTGTTTTCTGGTGTTTTATTGGAGATAATAGTCTCATGTACATTCCTGTCCTGGGGCTGTCTTCCAACTGTGATCCTCAGATCTCAGCCTCCTGAGTAGCTAGGATTACAAGGTGTGAGCCTCCAGTGTCTGGCTTAATGTGACTTTTGAGTTTGTGTTGAAGTTCAACTTTGTAAGTTATTGGTGACTATATTTTTTGTAACATTGTTGCATTTGTGGTAGTTTTTGCCTGTTACGGGGCTTGGACTCAAGGCATACACATTGTCTCTGAGCTATTTTGCTTGCGGTTAGCACTCTACCACTTTAAGGCACAGTTCTACTTCCAGTTTTCTGGTGGTTAATTGGGGTTGAGAGACTTACTCTCCTGCTTGGGCTGGCTTCGAACCTCAATCTCAGATCTCAGCATCCTGAGTAGCTAGGATTACAGGCATGAGCCACCACCACCTGGCTGGTTTTTTTTCTTTTTTTTTTTTAAACAGAAATTTTAAATGATGTACTTTTTGCTTTATTTAACTTGTCCTGACCATTCTCTCCTCAGTACACTTTATGTTTTTATCCTCACTTTTAACAGATGAGAGAATTAGAGATTTATGCCTGGGAATGGCTTGCTCAGTGAAATACAGCTTATAAATGGTGAAGCCAGAATCCACAAAGTTCTTCAGCATCTTGTTCTGGTACTCTATAGACTGGACATTCAGTCTATAATTTGAGAGCTTTCTTTGTCCCCTGTCTCTATCATTCAGTGAACCAACAGAACTAATATAGATTTGCCAAGTGTGATTAACTAATCAATGAGGTACTTAGGGGTCAAATTCTAGATGCTACTTTCTGAATTTTTAATAGGGAAACTGTGCTTTTTTAGCTGATACGTACTGCTAGAGGATTTTTGGAAACTGACATGGTTCTGTTCACCCCTTTCACTGTGCAAATTCACCACACGTGCCTTGGCAGCATGTTCCGCCATCATGTAGAGTGGCTGGTGACTTCATGTACTTCATCATCTCTCTAGCTTAACAGAGGAGTTCTTTTAGGTCATGGACCACTTTTTCTCCTGAAGGTTTATGAAAGTTTGTGTGTTCATGCTCATTAGGTAACTTCTAGCAACCTTGGCTGAGTACCTTGGTAAAAGGCTGAACTTGTAGTCAGCATTGCTTCATAATACACACATGCGGAGCTCATAATATATGTGACAGTTGATTCGCTTAAATCACCCAATTAATTTTTTTGTAGTCTTGTATAAATATAATAAAGTAGCTCTAGAAATGAAAGATGTTTTCAGATTAAATTTGACTCCACTGAACTCACAGAATCAGAGTTAACTAATATTTCATTTTTTTTGGTGATTTTACAAGCAAAGTTGTTTTAAAGGGTAAAATGTCCTTAAGAGATTGAATTTGTTTCTACTCCCATTTTTCTTAATTATGTTCATGAAAAGCCTACTGATTTTAGCATTTATTAATCTGCAGTGGAAAAATGGTTCTCTTTTGTTGACATAGAAAGTTTCCTACACCAAGAGTGTGCATGTATGTGTATAACTCTTAACTTCACCTTTAATATCTTTGGCTTCAAATCACACATTGCCAACCCTTTAAGATATTTCTTGGCCTCTTCCACTAGGAGAATACTTCTCTGGCACATGCACACTTAAGTGAAATAGAGCAGCTGAAAAGATACTGTGAGGAGATGACATTTAGATAAAGATTAGCTACCAGTCCTCATCATTTTTCTTTCCAAGTTGGCTATTCACTGTGCCACTGCTCTCGAACTTTGTCAGAAAAGAGAAATAATGGAGTTTTCACAAATGCTAGCCAGGTGCGTAAAGCAAATGAAACCTTTCTCTGCCAACAAGGATTTGTTCTTTGAGAATGGAATGAGAACATAGAGTTAAGGGTGAGATGTTATTTTCAGCCATCACATGCAAGCTAGGTTCTTCTGGTGAGAGAGCTGAGGTTCTCTAAGAACCATGACAGCTAAGCAGCTATAAATTCATACCAATCGAAGGAGATATGTCACCAGGGTGACAAAGAGAGATCTAATACAGGACAGGAGTCATTCTGATGGCTTCTGTTGTTATGTGCTTAGAAACTAAATCATTAGACTTGTCTGCTGTGTCACTATGTATCCTCAAATGTAGACAATGAATGGGGAAGGATGAAGAATGAATATTCTGAAGAGAGAGCTGCAAGATTGTTCCCCTAATATATTCTTTCTTTAAAATAGCTTCTCCAAGAAGGGTGCTAGTGGCTCACACTTGTAGTTTTAGTTACTCAAGGATCTGAGATCCAAGCATCTGTAGGCAGACATACATGAGAGAAACTCTTCTCTTCAATTAACCAGAAAATAACTGGATGGAGAGGTATGGCTCAAGTGTTAGCATAATAACCTTGAGTAGCAAAAACTAAGCAAAACCATGAGTCTGCGTCCAAGCCATATTACCAATACAAATACAAAAAATTGAGCTTTGAGGGGAATCTGAGCGATAATGCATTATTTCATTCTGTCTTGGATTCTGTTCATGGTGGTGAAATGAATTAACAGGTTGGCTGTTTTGTTGTTGTTATTTTTTTTTTTTTACTAATGTCAGGAACCAAATCAAACAAAACAGTGAGGAGTAAATAGATTTGTTTAAAAGTGATAAAGAAGGAGAGAAGGAGGAGGAGGAGGAGGGCCTTTCTCTCAGATTTAATTATCTTTCTCATGCACTTATTATTTGCTTCAAATGAATATTTTGTAGTTAATGTCAAATAAGGAGAATATACTATAAGCAAACAAGAGATTTAGAAATAACTTTTTATTCCTTTTTTTCTTTGAGCTTCTGCTATACATCATTATTTGAGTTTTAATACTTTGTGACTATATTTCAATAACATTTTTCTAACAATAACATCTCATACCTGAACTATGGATGAAGTTATGAGAACAAGCACATGAAGAAGAAATGCTCTTCTCAACTATAAACACTTCACATAAATCTTCAGAAGATTTAACACCAGATCTTTATTTTAATTCTTATTCTGTGTCCCACATACATGGTTACATTATTCCCTGCAATAATATTTTCTTCAACTGGATTCTCTGTTCTGGGATCACAGTGCGCCTTCTGACCTGAACTCTTATCTTCTACCTTCTAACAGGACAGCAGTCATAGGTCAGGCAAAGAAATGTGGGGAACTGTTTGTATTTCCTATATTAATTGGATGAAGAAGGAATGTTATTCAGAGAACTTAGGGGGGAGAAAGAACACTTATTTTCCCCTATAACTATTTAGTGTAACAGGAATTTTTATTGGTTGAATAATGCATGCATATAGAGTATGCTGAGCAAGTTCAAACTTCTTCATCCTCTTTCCTTGATCTCCCCCATCACATTGTACCCCAGCAGAACCTATTTTATATTCCTATCAATCTTTTTGTTAGTGTGTAGTAATTTGCAAAGGAATGTATCATAGTGCTTCACACACACGCGTATTAATCCCCTCCATTGTTACCTCTTTCTATGTCCTATTCCATTTTCACTAAATTTCCTTATGCCATATATAGGTATATGTGTGTATATGTAAATACATATGTTTGTGTATGTATTTATATATATATATATATATATATATCTTTTAAGTCTGGAATCTACATATAAGGAAAATATATGACTTTACCCTTCTGAAGCTGGCTTGCCTTGTTTCAAATGATAATCTTTAGTTTCATTCATTTTCCAACAAATGACATCATTTTATTTCTCACTATGACTAAATAGTACTCTATTGTGTGGATATACTTTCTCTTGTCCATTTAGTGGTCCTAGGACACCCAGGGTGCTTCCATAGCTTGACTGTTGAGAATAGCATGTAGTGCAATGAACATGGATGTGCAAGTGTGTCTTATTGTATCTTGATTTCTATGCCTTTGCCTATGTGCCCAAGATTGGTATTTGATGAATCATAGAGTAGTTCCAGTTTAAGCTTTTGAGGTGCCTTCATACTGTTTTCCTAGTGGCGGAACAAATTTCCATCTACCAATAGTGTGTGAAGGCTCCTCTTCCCCTGTACTCCCCCCAGCTTTTGTTCACATTGTTGTTCATGCTCCTGATGATGGCAGTTCTGGCAAGATCAGAAAAATCTCAATGCCACTTTGACTTGAATGTTCTCTTCATAGCCACTTTTATTTTTTCTCTATGGTCAACGTTCATTTTCTGTATGTTGAGACATTTGCATTTTCTCTATGTTCCTTCATGTATTTATTGGCCAGCTATACTTCTTTCAAGAATTTTCTATTCAGTTCAGTTGGCCACTCATAAATTGGGTTGGTGATTCTTTAGGTGTTTAGTTTTTTTAGCTACATAAGTATTCTGGTTATTAATCCCTTGTCAGATGTATAACCGGCAAAGTTATGCAATCCTACTTGTCAATCCTTTCTCTTATTTTGTGAACTGTTGAAGTTTTATTGGAAAAAGTATTCCTTTTATTTATATATTTCGGTGCTTACCTAAAGGTTTGCTGTAGTAGTTTCAAGATTTCAAGTCTTATATTAAGATATAAGGTTCACTTTGAATTTATATTAGTACAAGGCAAGAGACAAGGATTCAGTTTCAGTCTTCTATACTCAGATATCCAGTTTCCCAACACCATTTTTTGAGACAGCAGTCTTTTCTCCAATTGTTTTTGCCAATTTTGTGAAAACAAACAGAAAAAACCCCTCTTGGATGTAACTGAATGGGCTTATTTCTGGGTCTCATTGTCTACTCTGTATGTATATTTTTTCCAGAAAAATGTTGGTTTTTATTAGTGAGGCTCTGTGATCACTCTGTTTGCAGTGAGGTACTTTACTCATCTTGCTCAGGATTCTTTTACCATTTGGTGTCTTTTGTGCTTCCATAGGAACTATGTCCGTGGAGATGTTATTTCTGAGATTGCATTGAATATATAGATTGCTTTTGGTAGTAGAGCCATTTTTTTCCACAATATTGATTTATACAGGTAAATTTGAGGTATTATTTGTCAGTTCTTCAATAGACTAGACATTAAAATGCTAGCATGGTGGTATGTAACTCCCTTCTTAAATAGGAAAATCACACTGCAGATTGGTCAAGGCAAAAAGTGAGACTCTATCTCATGAATAACCAGATGAACAAATGTAGAGTACTTGCCTAGTAACCATGAAGCCCTGAGTTCAAATACAAGCAAAAGAAAAAAAAGACTAAATATATTTTCCATGTGAGTGACCCCAGGTCCTACCTGAGATAAAGTTTCAGGACAAAATGTTGTACAGAAACAATTATAGGGTCTGGGAAGGTGGCTCAGTGGTAGAGCGCTTGCCTTGCATGCATGAGGGCCTGGGTTTGATTCCTCAGCACCACATAGGCAGGAAGTGGCGCTGTGGCTCAAGTGGTAGAGCTGAAGAGCTGAGGGACAGCGCCCAGTCCCAGAGTTGAGACCCCATAACCAGACCTCTTCCTTCCCCCCACAAAGGAAACAATTATAGCAGCATTCATCTTAATAGTCAGGAAAGGAAAGACCTTAAGCCCATGAAATGATAAACTGATAAATAAAATAAATAAAGAAGAATAAATAAAGAAAATAAATTAAGAAAAATAAATTAAGCTGCGATGGATGCTACAACATAGAAGAAACTTGAAAGCTGTATGTAAAGTGAAAGCTAGAGACAAGGGAATATACATTGTAAGATTTCAATTATGTATGTCCAAAATAGGCAAACCTGCAGGGATAGTAGTTACTTGGCAGTTGACTATGAGCTGAAAGGTGATGGGTTATTATCAAAGATGCATACAACTTTTGGGAAGCATTAAAGATTATTTTACAAAATTTATTGCAGTGATAGGTTTCTATCTCTGTGATCATATTAATTGTAGGCCTCAAGTGGGTGAATATATAAAATATGAATTCTATCTCAATAAATCTGTGAAAAGTAATAATTAGGCACTAGAAAAACCATAGGAGCTTAAAAAACAATTTGGTAAAAATAATTTCATGTTTGATATGTAGTAAGATTAATATAATTTATTCTGGAATGATAAATATGTATATTAAAATTTTGAGAGCAATGAAAGAATAGAAACAGAATATTTAACTTATAAATGAGTAGCAGGAAGGCAAGATAACATATAAGTTTTAATTGCAGAAGGAGAAATTACAAAATGGAAAGAAAAACACAATTACTTATAAAACATGTAATTTTGCCATTTCAAAGACAGAAATCTTCATTTTATAGTTGAGGGCTTGCATTGAATGAGTGATCCACCTGCCTCAGCTACTAGTATGTTTGGAATTTCTTATAAAGTAGAAAGAGGGTGAACTTGGTCTAATTAAATTATTGGTATCAATAGCCCTTTAGCTAATTTAGAAAATGAAGATAGCACAGAGTATATAAACATGTGAGTGTTTTTTCACTTAGTAAAAAAGATGTCATATTATATATGGAAATAAAAGAACAAAAGTTCAAATTATTACCCAATATCAGAAGGTAATGCCAGAAATTATAAATATTAGTTACACTGAAAATTCTTTCAGTCCTTAAAAACTGAGCTTAAGGAGGGAGAGGCATGGCTTAAATGATAGAGCAATATTACTTAGCAAACAGGTTGTGTAAGTACCACCACCAAAAGAAAAATTACAGTTACAAGTTATAAGTTAGATTTAATGATAAAATTCTACAGCATCACAACACAATAGTTAAAGCAGAAAAAAAATGCAGTGAAAATAATCAGAGAATCACTAAACAAAGAACCTAATGAGGTTTGTGTAGTATTATAAAACTATGACTACTTTTACATAGGATATGTAGAATACTTGGAATAATCAAATAATCTGCTTTTGGTAGTTACAAAAGCCTTCTCATAATTCAGGCATGGTGCAAATTAATCCATTTGTCTTATATATTTTAACTATAGTGAACTTTTTTTCACTTTTTACTTTATCATGTGTATCATGCTAAGTAGTAATATAAATATCTTAAAGTACTGCCACTTAAGTTTTTACACAGAACTGTGACATTTAGTGACATATGAATGAGACATCAGTATGTCATAACCTAATTTTGTAAATATTAAAAGCATATAATTTATGTGAAAGATTGTAGATATATTGATATCTAATTGTTATATAAATTAAAAGTCACTTCTGAAGGGTCCAGCAGTTTGTTCATGCTCTTACTGCAATTCAGATGGTTAGTTGACTTAGTTGATTGGCTTCTGAATGTGTATTGTGTAAAGACACTGCATTTTAGTGTCCAACCAGTTTCAAAAATAGAAAGGATATGGAAATCCCTGACAGAAAATTAAACAACCCAACTTGCATTCTCCTATCCCAACTTCACGCTGTGATTCCCAAAACAATTTGAGGGAAAATGCCAGAAACAGATGCATACACTACCCAGGAGACATACTATAAACACAAAACGACGCCAGGCTTATGTCAGAGCAGGTGATAGAAAAGTTAGAGGAGCCGAGAATGGAAAACTCTGGAATTCCAGATGGTCTCCATCTAAGAAGCATTGTGCACAAGTGATAAGTGAGTTGGGGAACTTGTGGCTGACATGTGCGAGTCATCTCTGAAAACTGAGGATGCACAGGTGGCTGGGTCTGGATTGAATGCCACACCTGTCTTTGTAATAATGCTTGCAATTCTGCGCTGCCTTTCATCAGGGCTCCCTGACAGGTTTTGCAGAAATACCACTGCGGCTTTTAGAGGGGATGTGAAACCCATTTTGGAGTGGAGAAATCTTAGAATTTTGTGATAAAGCAAACGTTTAAGAGCAGCAGAATGGTCTAGAAAAGAACAAAGAAATCTGACTATCCTTTTTCAAGTGAACATGCTGTATCCTTTCTTTCTCTTATTAAAAGCCTATCTCTTTAATTATGCTTCAAAATTAAACAAGCATTTGCAAAGAGATCTAATATGTGTGAAACAGTACGAAAGGACCAAGGAATATTAACAAATGAATGTAATCTTGCCCTTGTAGATAAAGGTTTCTTTAAGGGCCAAAAATATAGTTATAAATAATGTGATCTAGACAAAATAATAGTAGCATAAATAAATGTTAGGCAAGCACAGAAGAAGTAGAATTTTGGTGGTATAATTGTGTATGACTTCACAGAGTAGTGGCAATAGAACAGTTAAATTGAATTTTATAGAATGGAAAAGAAGAGTTCAGAAATGAACTGCACATGGGTGTGAAAGTGTGTGACAATTTATGAATTCTCAATTAGTTCAGGATTAGCAAGTTGTCAGTATTGACGGGGTTATGGTACCTAGGGGTATATCTGTACGGATGAATATGAAGAATTAGAGGTGAGCTGGATGCCAGTGGCTCATACCTGTAATCCTAGCTACTCAGGAGGCTGAGATCTGAGGATCGTGGTTCAAAGCCAGCCTGGGCAGGAAAGTCCATGAAAGTCTTATCACCAATAAATCACCAGAAAACCAGAAGTGGTGCTGTGACTCAGGTGGTAGAGTGCTAGCCTCGAGCTTAAGAGCTCAGGAACAGTGCCCATGCCCACAACCAGTCAAAAAACAACACAAAACAAAATAAACAAAAAGAATAAGTAAGTTTTTTGTCTTACAAAGAAAATATTTTCCATTTCTTCTAATATATTGAATTTAAGAAAAGAAAGAATGTTAAAGGAAAAGGGTTTTTGTCTGGTTAAATCCTGAAAGTGAGGAAGAAATTGAAGATGACTCCAAAACCTTCAGCATGTGACTGCGGAGCTAGTGAAATGATTAATAGAGAGAGGACACAATGGTGGACAGGATGAGAAGGAAAATCCTATATTTGCTTTTGATATTTTAAGTTGAACCAGCAAAATGAGAGACCCTTGAAGATAAAATCAGCATGATCTTTGAAATTATTCTGGCATTAGAAAGAAAAAAGAACAGGTGTTTCCTTAAGGTTCCTAGATATTAATGCAGGAATACAAATGGAAGACCACACACCACAGGTTTAAATTTGTTAAGGGTTATAATTCATGCCACAAACTGTTTAATAAAATAAAACATAATCTCTTGCCATGATGAATGTATAGTCACATCAACTGTATAAACCAGTTATGAACTGGAATTCTGAGCTAAAAAACGTGGTAGCATTAAGCAAAGGCCGAAGCTTAGTTATCTTTGCTCCCCGACCCCAGCCCCATCCATGCTTGGCACAGGCTTCACACACATTTGAGGGGATCCCCAGCCTGCTAGCTCAAGCCATGATCACTTCTGTGCTTTTTCTAGGATCATGAGTATGGAATAAGAATTTCTTAAATTCAAACACTACTCAAACCCTGGAAGCAGACACAAGGAGATTTGAGTAAGGAATCCTAAGGCCCTGGGGGTAACTGAGTGTGGTTTAGAAGGGAAGAGTGTAGACTCTAGATGAGCATGATCCATTGGGCCAGCAGACAATGTACTCTGTCAGGGAGAAGGAAACAGAGCATGTATCTAAGATACCTCCTCTTGTCCTGATCTAGAGACGTTACTGGGAAGAGACTCCTTAGGAAGTAGATTTGTGAACCAAGCACATATAAGGGAGTAAATAGTGTAGTAAGATCAAATAGAGTGACAACAAGGGATTAAACCACAGGGAGAAAACACAAAAGAAAAAAGAAATCACGTAGTACATTAAAAACAACAATAACAAAGAAAAATCTCTTGTTTCCATGTCTTGGAGTTCACTTCGCTTAGCATCATCTTATACAGTCACATGTACATTGCTATTGAGCTATTCTACTCATCTGCTAGGACTATCCTAGACATGTAATGATTACAAATGAGGGGAACCAATGCAATAGCAATACTCACAAGAAAATATGTTGGAAATTAACTGTATAACTTGGGGGAGGGTATCTGGGAGGAAGGGTATAATAAGTTCATTAAGAAATGTACTCACTACCTTACATATATAACTGTAACCTCTCTGTATATGACTTTAAAATAAAATTAATTTAAAAAAAATAGTGTATTAAGGAAGAACAGAGCAAGAGCAATAAAAGCTCCATCTAGAGGCCGATAGTATAGATTCCCAAGATGGAGCTGGAAGGGTGGAAATCTATGGTAGAAACTGTACTGCATGCCTCAAAAAATGAATTAGAAACAAGAGACAGAAGAAGTATGAAGAATCAAAAATGAAGGCACATTTTATTTATTTGTTTGTTTGTTTTGGTGCAGGTCTGGGGCTTGTCCTATGGGCCTGGGTGCTGTCCTTGAGCTTTTTCACTCAAGATTATGGCTTGTAACTACAGCTACACCTCCAGCAAGTTTTGCTGGTTAGTCGGAGGTAAGAGTCTCACAAATTTTCCTGCCTGGCAGGGAAATATTTCAGAACTGTAAGCAAGCCTAAGTATTTCAGTGATGAAAAACAATGGAGCAAGTATAAAACTCTGAGTTCAAATCGAGAGAGAGAGAGAGAGAGAGAGAGAGAGAGAGAGAGAGAGAGAGAGAGAGAGAGAGAGAGAGAGAGAGAGAGAGAGAGAGAGAGAGAGAAAGGAAGAGAGAGAAAGGGAGAGAAAGGGAGAGTGCGTGCGTGCTGGACTCAGAGTCACAAGATCCTAAGAAGTACACTGCTTTGTTCCTAGGTTGGTTGTGAAGCAGGATAAGATTCACTTCATCATCCTCCTTTTCCACATTTATCATTTAAAAACCTGCAGTTTTTACCCTCTAAAGCTCTGGAAGTCATCTTCCAAGCAATATCCTTTTGGGAAAGGTAAATAATTAAATGACGAAAGCAGAACTGGATGAAAGAAGGCGAGAGCCCCAGGATGCAGCTGCTCATTTTTCTTCCTTTCCCATTTCCAACCCTCTTTTCAAAGCTCCTAAGGGGTCTCTGTGCTACACGGTCAGAAAATTTGAAGTAGATAATCTCTAAGATCCAGTCCAAGTATAAAATCCAAAGATTCTGCTAAGGCAGGTACAACTTTGTTCATGAACTGGAACTGTGGGGAGGAGGAGGGGAAGAGGCTTTGAAATTAGGCCATACTTTTGAATTAGTGGGTAGGAAGAGAGGAGATATTTTAAACAGGAAGAGGAGCATAATAAAAAAAATAGTGAAAGGAATAATACTGGTTTCCTTGGCAGAGGATGTGTGGAATAATAAAGAGACTTTTCTAACTAAACTGTAGGGATTGTAAGGTAGAATGGTGGGAAATAAAATTTAAGTACAGGGCACTTACCTTTCATATGAGACAAGTGTTATTCCTGGAGGCTTTGCATACTTTAAAACTCCAATAATTCAAAACAAATTTTCCCAAAGGGGGAATGCATTTTTTTGGACCTTTCAGATTTGCAATAGTTTTAATGTATATTTGCTTTGAAGTTGCTTCTTTTTCTTTTGCATCTCTTTATTGTTTTGCTGAAGGCAAAGGAGGTGTTTCAACTTCACAGGACTTTATCGCAACTTCTATCGATTCCAAAGTTATCGATGTGGAGTTTGCTTCTCAGTGTGACCTGGAGCAGCACTGCTTTCTTATGAAAAATAAGGTTTGAAATTAGAATAACGGTGCTTGTTCAGATTGTAAAAGCTTGCTTTTAGAAACGCTAGGGCAAAAGTTAATCAAGAGGGGTTATTGTAGTACTGACAAAGAAGGGTTTTGTCCTTCCTTTTCCCCAAGGTAGTAGGCAATAGCAGTAACATAAACACAACTTGCAATTCGTTCAGTTGTCAAATTATGCTACTTTGCAAGAATTATATAAATTGGATTCCTCATCTATTCAAATTAGGCACAGACATTTCTTTAATCCCACAGTTTCAAGTTCGTAACTTAGAACCCTACTTGTGTGTATTATGAAACTGATACAAGAGGCAGGGAGTGTATGCTATTTATCTTTGTACTTTCAGAACTGTCTTAGCTTTGTGTCTTTCAGTATATATAGTATAGCATTTGCTAAATGAAATGGAATTGCTCTTTGGATAGTTTGGACTAGGGGGAGGTGATAGAAGGGATTAGACTTTCACAATTGCTGTACTCAGGAGAGGGTTGATGCTAAACATTACATGCAGCAAAGCCTCTTATTGATTTCTCATTGGAGGAGAGTTTTTCTTTCCTTCCTTCCTTCCTTCCTTTCTTCCTTCTTCCTTCCTGCTTTCCTTTCCTTTCCTTCCCTCTCTCCCTCCATCCCTCCCTTGCTCTTTCTCTGTCTCTTTCTCTCTCTCTCTTCCTTCCTTCCTTCCTTCCTTCCTTCCTCCCTCCCTCCCTTCTTTCCTTCCTTCCTTCCTTCGTTCCTTCCTTCCTTCCTTTCTTTCCTTCTTCCTTCCTTCCTTCTTTCCTTCCTTCCTTCCCTTCTTTCCTTCTTTCTTTCTTTCTTTCCTTCTTTCTTTCTTTCTTTCCTTCTTTCTTTCTTTCTTTCTTTCTTTCTTTCTTTCTTTCTTTCTTTCTTTCTTCTCTTTCTTTTTTTCTTTCTTTCAGTTTTATTCTCTTCCTCTCTTTCCCTTTCCCTCTCCCTTCCTTTCTTCCCTCCCTTTTTCTCCCTCCCTCCCTCCCTCCATCCCTTCCTTCCTTCCTTCCTTCCTTCCTTCCTTCCTTCCTTCCTTCCTTCCTTCCTTCCTTTCTTTCTTCCTTCCTTCCTTCCTATTTCATTTTTCCACTGAACTTAGGGCTTCATGTTCACTCAGTTGGCACTCTACCCCTTGTGCCACACCTCTAGCATAGCTCTTTGCTGGTTGTTTTGGTGATGGAATCTCACAGACCTTTTGGCCTGAGCTATCGGTGAACCACTATCTTCCAGATTTCAGCTTCAGGAGTAGCTAGGATTACTGGTGTGAGCTGCCAGCATGTAGCTTGGTGGTGGAGTTTCTTAATCACAGCACTCCTGTCATCCTGTTAAACTTTGAGAGATTAAACGCACACAGTGATTTGTGATTGTGCAGGATTCCACAAGACATAACTCTTAGACAGAGAGCAGGGTGTGAGTAAGACTTGGTGCTGAGTTACACTGGGATGAAATATATGCAAAACATAAGGAGTCAGGGATGACTATAGCAAAGAAGGATGAAGCAGAGTGTTGTGCAGAGCATGTGGCTTGAAGCTAAAGCCTAGAATGCTGGGGCTCTGTCCAGGCAACGCTAAGAGTCTAGGTGAAGAGTAGAACAGTCAAATCAATCATTGGGATAACACAAAACAGCTAGATGTGTGCCACCATCAGCTATATCACTAGGGAATAAGGGGAAGTCACAAATCAGGCTTCCCAGGGCCTTTTCAAATATTTTTTATCCAATTAATGTCATCCTGAAATAAAAACTCAATTAAAAACAAATCATGAGAGGACTCTTCACTTTCCATCTCAAGGAGCTTATAGAAAGATGGCAAGAATTTTGTAGTCTTGAGAGCCTAGTCAGGGGCTTTGATTTGTTAGATTCTAATGGTAGAATTGGATGTTGCACATCAGAAATTATTAAATAATTTGTTTTCAAAATACTTCTTAAAAATAATTCTTTTAATCCTATTTTCTGTGAGACTGTGAGATGAGCTCTGTCTAATACATAATGGCAGAAGCTTTCGAGAAAGTCAGTTATAAATTATCTGAATTAAATCAACGTAGTCTTATTCAAAGTGATAATAAAAAATAAGTCTTATTATCAATCATAGGGTGAACTCAGTGTACTAGGAAAAGTGAGGCCAGAGAGTTTTTCATTTGATTTGATTTGATTTTTAGAGTGGATCGATGTGACAAGTTGAACTTTTTCCTAAGGCCACAAGCTGTGACTTACATATTCCTTACAGTGTGTAGTAGACTTTTTTTTTTTTGGCTAAATGTGCAACTTGAATAAACTGTAGTGAAAAGGGGAAAGTCCTTTGGCCTTTTGTTTGGCCACTAAAACACTATGTAATTAAAGTGCTTTATTTCTAGGTCAGAATTTAGATTTCCAAGCTAAACTACCTATCAATTGTACTCTTAAAGAGGTGAGTAAGAAGGGCAAAGGGTCAGGAGAGAGACAAAGGAACAGTATTTTTACTTAAAATTTGATTTACCTGTCTGGTCATAAATGGGGTGCACCATTTACCATTGCGTTCCCAGTTTATTTCCATGACACCCTTAACATACATTAGTAATTGTGCTAAAGGAGTCATTTCCTACAGAGCTGAATGAAATGTGTAATATTTTCTGTAATTCACACAAGAAAAGCCTTTTCCTATACATTTGGTATCCTACCTGTTGCCATCCTAATTTCTCATTTCAGATTAGTAAAGAAAAGTACATATAGCCAAAGAAAGCCATTAGAACTTCTACGTGTAATTGTTAGGCTTTTAAAGACAATTTTGCAGAAGTATTGAATTGAAGACAAGGAAAATTGAAATGGGAAAATAACACCTGAGTCAGCACTTCCATGCCTCCATTTCCTGTCCTATAAAAGAGTCTCTTGCCCCATACACTGGGGTGTAATGTGCATCAATTAGGTTATATCAACTCAGTCTACTGAATGGTCAAGCTTGTAGCTTGCTTCCTACAAATAATATACCTGCTTGACTTAAATATATAATTTTTATATCAAATACCCCATTGGGAGAAATATGTGCCCATAATAAGGATGAAAACATAACAGTAAACATTGTTTTATATGCTCCTTTAAATAAATACTATTAAGAAAAAATAAAAATACTCCATTACCTAGAACTGTATAATTTTTGGAGATAACAATAAGACATAAAACAGAGTAATAAAACCAATGTTCGGCAGTATTGACTCAACACAACCAAAGGATCAAGATGTTCTCCTCAAAGTCCCATCTGTTCATACACCACAGATGTGTACATTTTTCCAAAATGAAGAAATTATTAGCCTTTTTTTAATATGGTCTTTAGCATTTGGGAAAATTCATAGGGAAGGCATATGGCCAAATCTTAGGGCCTAGCTCAGAACTGGGAGGGATTGATTACAGGTTGCTTGCCATGTAGCTAGAGAGCCCCTGGGAGAGGAGCTTAGCTTTCTCTGTGTCCTGCTTAGCACTCTTTTGGCTCTCTCTGAATCTGTGAATAATGTTTGCTGATACAGCTGACAGAGATTTGTCATCTTCTTGATTGTAATATGTCATCACTTTCATGCCCTACCTACAGCGCATGCTAGCCGTGGGGGGCTACAGGGAAAGCACACAGGGCTTGTCTAAATGTCTACAAGAATGGACACAGGGGTTCTCTTAAAACGATGGCAGAGATGAGAGTTCTACCATTATTTATTGAACTTAAACTTTGCAGTCATTTCCAGCGTACAATAATGCCTTCTCTTGGTTAGACTATTTTCCCCCCTTCAGCATTACAGTACTTCATTATTGCCACAGGGGGAACTGTTGGCTTAATTTTGCTTTGGAGACACTGCTGCTGAAATTATTAAACTAATGATTTATGTTCTATGTGATACAACAATCTCTTGTGCTTAAAACGGTTACTATGTTTTGTTTACTGTTTATAACTACCAGCGGTTGTGCCACAAAAAACCCCTGCCAGCTTGCAAGGTTTATTTATCCCTGTGGATCTTTAGAAACCACTGATTAATATAGAAAAAATTTGAATGGCTTATATATTTTTTTTTAAAAAAATCCCATAAGCTATGAATCAAGCCAGTGTGGTGTGCTACAGGGAGGAATAGTTAAACGAGAAGGCACAATGAATATCAAAACTTACAGACTCTCGTATTTGTGCCTGGTTTTATCAAAATGGAAATTATGAGTGCTTTTCAGGAACACAGAGCTGTGACTCCATCAGCTTTGGGCTATGAGATCATCAGCATTTCCCTTCGGGTGCTGCACATTTTACCATATTAAGGAACCAATTTGCTTAGAGAACCGTTGCATGTGTTTAAAGGCTGTTAAGTTTGATGGCTGGCAGAATGCTCCCATTTAGCCTTGATGCTGCCCTCAGTGAATGAAGCCTTTACAATCTGGCTGGCATTTTCTTTTCTTTTCTTTTCTTTTCTTTTCTTTTTTTTTTTGTTTTCTGAAGTTCTTTTGTGTAACCGAAGACATACATGAGGCAGATGATGGCGTGGTCGTGGACATGTTTTAAAGGGCAGCATGGATGTCATATTGTGTTTAAGTTTTGACACTGGCCCTACCCAAGAGAAGGGAAGGAAACATCACTTTTTCTTTCAGACAGCTTCAGACCAATTCCAAACCTCCCATCTTAGATTTCATCCTCCAGTGACATCTTCCAGGTGACTCCTCAACCCCATCTGTCATTTTGGCTATGTTTGGACCTCAAAATAGTCCACCACCTCTGTCTGTCTTAGACAGTTTTGTATGTTTGTTACTCTCTCACCAGCCATTTCTGACTGTTCGCAGGGCATTTTTATTCTGAGATCTGATGTAGTCCAGCCAGCCAATGAGTATGAATGTTTGAGTCTAGTTCAGGCATTCTGTACAGTAGGCTAGCACAGGGTACAGCTGGCATTCTTTGAAACAGGGGTAGGTATAAGTTTTTAAAACATTTCTCAATCAGTCTATAAATGTAAGCCATGGGGACAACTCAACCTGAAAGACAGGATTTGAGCAAGTCAGTTTCTAAGTAGGAAAGCAAAATCCAGGCCCAAAGTATGGGACCAAAAATGTTCCCGTTTTTTTCATGTTCTGATTTCAACATCTGTGTACAGCTTTACTCTTAATCCCTTGATACTTTCTATACCAAAATGGGGCCAGAAACTAAAGAGGAAGATATAGATAAAGTGCCAAACCAAGGAGCAAAAACATCTGTTTTATTGTTTAATTTCTTCCTCATAACTCATTATTTTTTTCTCTAAGATGCGTGAGCATCATGAATATTTATGATATTATAATGTGTGGTAGTATGGAAAACATATGAGCCAAGTAGCAGTTTTAACTAGAAATACCTGCCTAATTCCTGAATGATTTCAATCATATGTGTTTTCATGTAGAGACTTAGAATTACTCCCTTCTTCTATTAGAAAAGTACAATGAAAAGCAACAAATTCTGGTATGATTTATTCTAAGTTTTATTTTGATGAATTCCCCATTGGCCTCTTACCATCATGTTTAGGAAAATGAATCCTATGCAGTTAAAAAAATCAAAGGTAATTACATTACAAATTATTTTTAAATCACAGAAATGTAAAACCAGTATGAGACATGATTTGAAATTTTATACAAAGCACAAAACATATTAAAACATAATACTTAATTAGTATGGGGAAGGTAAAATATCTGTGATGTGTCAGATTTTCTAACATGGAAAATTTTAGACTTCAGTAGACTTCTAGTGAGATTGGACTTCACAGATTTCATCAAGTGACACTTTTTTTTTCCAAGTGAAAGTTAGTTTGAAAATGAAATGGTTTTTTTCAGAGAAACTAGAGACCACCACATGAAAACAATAAACAACCACTTTCATTGTATCTCTAACCATTATATGAGAGGATAACACATTTCTCTCTCAGATTTTAATGTTGAGATGATCTGGAGACATTACTTTAGATATAAATTTGTTATTCAAATATAAAAACAGAAGGCCCAGAAATATTCAAGCCTAAGTGTTTTTGTGCATGTATGTTTTTATATCTTTTAAATAATATCTAGGAGTAGAATTTCTGGGAATTATACCTTTTTCAGAAAGTCTGAAAATATTGTTTACTGATGTAGCTTTTTGATTTTTCAGCAGTAATGTATAAAATTTTCAGTAGTAATAGTGTAAAACATTACATTTTTATATGCTCTTCAACCCTTAGAGTTATTAAGCTATAAAAATTTAAATCATTTAAATAGATGGGTAAACTATGCTGTCGTGCTTTAAATTTCCATATGCCAGTTTTTTATCCCATATATGTTTTTCAATGCTATCTTTTATGGTTCAAATATAAAATGTCTCACACAAGATCATGTGTCAAGTAAATTAGCCTGTTAATACTTTTGATTGGTATCTGTGTGCCAATGGCTCCTGCCTGTAATCCTAGCTATTCAAGAGGCTGAGATCTGAGAACTGTGGTTCAAAGCCAAAAAGGGAAAACAAATCCAAGAGGTTCTTATCTCCAATTAACTGCAAAAAGGCTGAAAGTACAGATGTGGCTCAAACAGTAGAATAAACCTTAAGCCAAGACTACAAAGCCCTGAGTTCAAGCCCCAATTCCACTATGGGAAAATGAGTTTTTCAACTGGAGGATTGTCAATAAATGGGACTATTTATTATCAATTTGGAAAAATTAACTTAAGGAGTATTGCCCTGAAGAGATCTTAAAAATACTATGTCTTCCATTCAATAAACAAGTAAATAGCAATGTTTATGAAGTCTTCTGCCATCTGAGCATTTATTTGTAATTTTAGGATAAATACACATATTTGGTTGTTTATTCATAAGCTATATTTATGCTATAATTTTAAGATACAAGCAATATATACATACATATACATATTACTTGTATCTTAAAATTATATATGACAAAATATTAAACTTATATATAATTAAATATAATTACATATAATAATTAAAATTATACATCACTTGTATCACTTGTATCATATATATTATTTGTGATATATATTAGCAGTAGCCTTGTATCTTACAGTCTTGTTACTTCACTTTTTAGTTGTTGTAGGGTTTCTTTTTATGTGTGTATAGATTTATTAGGATTTTTCACCATTTAAAAAAATCAATGAATCTGTCAGTAAACATATTCTAATTTTTCTTTTGCAAATTTTATTTATTTCCCCTTTTTGTTGATCTTTTCTCTTGCTAGAATGGCAATGATAAGTTAAAAAAAGATTAGTGAGATAGTTTACTCCAGCATTGTTTCTGATCAATTGGAATTTGACTATTAACGCGATTTTAGTAGTATGTTCTTTGGACAATGTAAAAAGGCTTTCAATTTTTACTTTCACAATATTTATGATTATTGGGGACTAGCCTTGAAGGTATGCTTTTACTTTTCACGAGTGAGTATTATATTGACTTTAGTGAAAAGATGTATTTATTTATTTAGCTGGAGAAAACTTCTTTATACTTTTAATTATGTGTGTATGTATATCAAGGCATTTATTAGAAGAAATTTTCTTACACAGTTATGGAGATTGGTGAGCCCAAGCTCTTTGTAAGAAACCAATGGTCCAAAAACCTCGAAACCTAGAGAAACAGTTGGATTCTGATGTATGTTTGAAGATGAATTGTTTCTTGCTTAGGAAAGAGGAGTATTTTAATTCTAATCTGGACTTTAAGTAATTGGATAGAGCTCATCCATATGGGAAGGGTAATTTCCTTTGTTGAGGGATATAAGAGAAAGGAAGGATGAGCAGACAGTCATTATATTCAGTGTAAAAAACAAAGACAAAAACCCCCAAGAAAATCTTTATGCTAACGTAATTCAAATATACTCTCATAGAAAAATCCAGAATCATGTTTCAACAAATAACTGGGCACTCTGGAGCCTAACTTAGCAAATAAAATTAGACATGAACATGCCCCAACTACCTTCAGGATAATTTTCTTCACCAGATTTACATGTAGAAAACAAAAATAAATGTGGAATGAATGACTGATTTTGTCCTGCTATAGATTATTCTTCTAGAGGATTTTGAAAGATGAAAAATTCTTCAACAGAGGGACTTTATGAGTAAAGTACTCCTCATGAGTAAGTCACAGAGATTAGAAAATCCCTAGAGACCCATAATAACTTGTACCCACAGAATTAAAATGAAAAGAAGCTATGTCAGCAGGCAAGCTAGATAATTTATACCACAAACAAACAAACAAATCCTTCATTTTTAAGCTTTCTGGTAGCTCAACCCACAGATTATTTTTCTCCTTTCCAGGCAACAGCAAAACTGAGTTTTGCAATTCATTTGTCAGTGTTTTAGAATGAATTATTATAATACTTTAGGTTAAAAGAGTTACAATAAAATCATCTGCACAATCATTCATTCGTACTGTTATTTGGTATTGTGCATCCCATTGGTGTTCAAAGCAAATATATGAATTTATTATATGCCTTAAAAGTAATTTGTAGCCTTGAGCCTCATACCTATAATCCTAGCTACTAAAGAGGCTGAGTCTGAGGATCAAGGTTCAAAGCCAGCCCAGGGACAAAAGTCTGTGAGACTCTTATCTCCAATTAACTACTAAGAAAGCTGGAGTGGAGCTGTGGCTCAAGTGGTAGAGCTCTAGTCTTGAGAACAAAGAAGCTCAGGGATCTGTGCAGAAACACACAAAAGGTTAATTATTATTATTATTCAAGTAGAAAAGAACCATAAAAATTCCCTAATGACATGTTTTTCTATTTAACTTAAGCAGTGTTAATGCCAAATGAACTTTATAGAACAGTTATTTTTTTAAATAATTTCAAATATGTTCCTCTATTAAAATACATTTATATTTGTTTATAAAATACAGTTATAATGAATAATGGTGAACATAATTTGAGCTGCTCATTAAATTATCAGGATTAGGAGCTAAACTAAGTGGAATCTTTTTATATTATATAAATAATTTTGTGACCATAGCTCTTTTGAGTAATGCTGTATTTTCCAAACTAATACTGATTTTCCAAACTAATAGAATTTTTGTTGTTGTTGTTAATCCTAAAGTTTAAACTCAGAACCTTACACTTGCTAAGGAAGGTGCTCTGCCACTTGAGTTAGGCTGCCATTCGCTTTATATGTCATTTTTTTTTGCCAGTCATGGGGCCTGAACTCTGGGCCTGGGTGCTGTCCCTCAGCTCTTCAGCTAAAGATTAGCACTCTACCACTTGAGCCGCAGCATCACTTCCAGCTTTTTCTGTTTATTTGATGCTGAGGAATTGAATCCAGGGCCTCATGCATGTTAGGCAAGCCACCTTCCCAGCCCTATGTCTTATTTTCAAATATGGTTTTGCTTTATGTCTGGGAAGGCCTTGACTGCAGTCCTCTGTTTTGTGCTTGCCTTGGTCACTGGGATGACAGGCACATACCATTACATTCAGTTAATGGTTGAGATGGAGTCTCTCAAACTTAATTTTCTAGGCTAGACTCCAGCCTCAATTCCCTGATCTCTGCCTCTCGAGTAGCAAGTATTAAATATTTGAACCATCTTATAAATCAGGTCTTGAGCAATGAGGCCTCTGGATTTATTCATTTTATCTTTCTCCTTCCTTTGAAGGAATTTCTGTTCTTTAGACTTCAAAACCATTAGAATAAAACTATTATAGTCACTCTGACCTATCAGTGTCCCTCCTTTCAAGAGGATTTCAAACCTCAGAACATACAACTCAACTGGCAAGCCATTGTATGGCTTTCGTCCTTGACTTCTTACTTTCTAGTCCACTGATTTGTTCTGTTTTTATATGTGGACTCAGCACTTTGGTAGGATAAAATTATTACCCCCTAGAAAGCAGGTCAGAGAGAGAAGCATGCTCCTCAGATGAAAATCAAGAATGCCAGCCAAGCAGAATATAAAATAAAATTATTGTAGCTTAGGATCAGTCACTGTTCCAGAAGACAAGAGGCTTGGAATCTCTTACTAAGATGTCAAACTTCACCGGTCATTACTAAAATAATGTTGCTTAGCTTAATCCCTTTACTAAGGAGTTATGAATCACTTTGAGTATCTCGGTAATGAGGACCATGTTAGATGTTGCTATAGCAGCAAACTAGAAACTTAGAGTGGCTTAACACCGAAAGATGTGCTTTCCATTCATGCAAAGGCAGGAGCAGGTTGGGATGTGCTCCTATATCTAGGAATTTCACCATCTGGATGGAGCATGTGACCTCCAGGACTGAAGCCATCAGGGAAATGTACTTCATGAATGTGGGTAAAGAGAACTAGATTCAGCTAAAGTTTATTTATTCATGCTTTTTCCTAAGCAGTTACATAGCATAAAGTAATAACAACAATAACTTTGACTTACTAACAATGTACAGAATCCTAGACCTCATTCTCAGCACTTTAATCCTTCTTATCTCAATGCTGGTTATTTACCCAGATGGAAGGTCTTATTAGTAGGACTTTTATTTTACAGGTGAACAAACTGTCTTCAAATGTTCAATGTTCTTTTTGTTTGTTTCTTTTGTTTTGCTTTGCTTGTCCTGGGTCTTGAACTCTGGGCTTGGGCACAGTCCCTGATCTTTTGTGCTCAAGGCTCTACCACTTGAGCCACAGCCACACTTCTGGCTTTTTGTGGTTAATTGGAGATAAAAAAAAAATCTCATGGACTTTCTTGCTTGTGTTGGCTTTGATAATTAGATCTCGTCGTCCTGAGAAGCTAGAATTACAGGTGTGAACCACTGATGCCGAGCTCAGGGGCTTTCTTAAGGTCACATGTTGGTGAGTGGGACAGAGATTTTGATTATAGGAGGTCTGGCACCAGATTTACAGTGGTTTTGTGTGTGTGTGTGTGTGTGTGTGTGTGTGTGTGTGTGTGTGTGTGTGTGTGTGTGTGTGTGTGTGTGTGTGTGTTTGTGTGTTAAGTTAAAATCCAATAGAGAGCAACCAAAAAAAAAAAAAAGAATTCTAGACTTCATTTACAGCACTTTAATCTCTCATCTTACTTAAAGCTTGTTAATTACCCATTAGAAAATGTTATTATGATGACTTCTATGTTACAGGTGGGCAAACCATCTAAAATACTAAATAGCTTTCTTAAGGTCACATGTAAGTAAGTAGGATAGCAATTTTTATCAAAGGAGGTCTAGCACCAGAGATACGGTGCCAGTGTGTGTGTGTGTGTGTGTGTGTGTGTGTGTGTGTGTGTGTGTGTGTGTGGTGTGTGTACATGTATGTGTACATGTATGTATATTGGGGGTGTTAAGGTAAAGTTCAATAGAAAACAACCAAAATCCAAATCAGCCATCAGTGCTTTATTCTCACTAACAGCTTGCATTTTCTACAATTAAAAACATTTCATTAGAGACAGGAGAAATCAATAGATAGGTTTGCCTGAGTAGTAAATAATTAGAGCATGAAGAACATTGCAGATATTCAATCATCAATTCTAAGAACATGGACTTTTGAAGGCCAGGGGATAAAGTTCAGTGGTATAGGGTTCAAGGTCCTCAATTTGATCCCCATTACTACAAAAACAGAAACAAACAACAACACAAAAACCATGGACTCAACCAGAAATTCAGTACAAACTGTTTATTTCTTTTAGACATTCTGTCTACATGTGTTATTAATGTCACCAGAGGAAAAAAAAATTCAGCACATCCTGACATGCTATTCTTCTTGCCTCTTTTCTTTGTCTTTCTTTGTCAGTCTTTCTTTCTTTCTTTCTTTCTTTCTTTCTTTCTTTCTTTCTTTCTTTCTTTCTTTCTTTCTTTCTTTCTCTATCTTACTCTTTCTCTTTCTTGCTTTATTTCTCCTTCCTTCCTTCCTTCTTTGCTTTCTTCCTTCCTTAACCTCCTTTCTTTCTTTTTCTTTCTTTCTCTTCCTTCCTTCCTTCTTTCCTTTTTCCCTTGCCTTTCCAAGCCCCTTACAGGGGATCGGACTCATGGCCTCCAGCTTGTTAGACAGGTGCTGTAATAGTTGAAACACTCTCCCATCCTTTTTTGCTTTTATTGTTTTTTCAATAAAGTTTCACCCATGGCTTCTATGTAGCTGAGATTACAAGTATGCATGACTACATCTAGTTTATTGGTTGAAGTGGATATTCCTTTTTGTCTAGACTGGCCTCGAGCTGCAATCCTCTTGAACCCTACCTCCTAAGAGGCCAGGATCATAGGCATGAACCACCAGTTATGGCCTTTTTGTTTTTTATCAATTTTTGAACTTTTCATTTCTGTTTTATCCATTTCCTACCTTACCAAATTTAGTTCATTTTGATTCTATGATAACCATTATACATTGTTCCTGACTTTTAAATAGTTAATACTTTTTCAATCAATATGTGCCATGTATGGGTGTCTAAGATCTTGCTTCTTTCCTTCAGAGAAAAAAGAATGTGTAATTAAAGCTACTATTTTAAGAATTAAAACTGACATGACAGAGGAGAGTTCCACCAACCTTCCTTTTTGACTTAAGCACTTTCTGAGACTGAAATAAGGATACCGGGTCTAACTGCACCATCTTTGCCACATGATGGATGACAGGGAATTGGTTTAACCAGTGCCATCTTGTCTTCATGGTGGAGGAAGCTGAAGTCCCACCTCTCAGGTGATGGGTATGCCTGAATTCCTAGAGGCAGGGGCGGGGACTTGGACAATAGGCTAGCAGACCTGCCAGTCTTGGGACATGAACTCTCACGGTCACCTTGACCCCTGACCAGGATCCTACTTAGGCTTGGAGAAGCTCAGGAGCCATAATGCCATGCCTCCTGTCTCTTGGCTCTTCTCCCATCATCATGTGACCAACTTCAGCTCTCTATTGGGGTTGATCTGGTTTGTTGGTATTGTTTTTCTGTTCTTTCTTTCCTCTCCTACTGTTATGGGTCAGTTTTATAATAGTGTTCAGTGTATTCAAGAGGCTATAGGTCTTTGGGACAGGAGTCCACCTGCAAACTCTAGCTTTTTAGTAAAGACTCCCAATTCAACCTCTCAAAATGTGGTTTTTCTGTTTTTCACAACTGAATTCCCACACAAGACAATGTACTTTATCTGGAAATATCATGAGAATATATAAGTAGGTTAGTAGTAAGTATAGTTTTACTATAAAAATGAAAATATCTGCTTTCCTCGTGGAAATCTTTTCTCTGATTTGAGCCATGCTTCACATGCTTGCTTTGTCCAATCTATAATGTTTACATTTACTCTTTCGAATCCCACTACATCATGGTTAAATGTAAACAACTGAGGTTTGTTTCCCTCTCTTGGAATTTCTAAATAACAGTTCTGCATATTATAACTTTAAAGATGTGTCATGGCAGCTGCAAATAACTTTTAAAAAGAAACTTTGTGGAGCAAACTATCACATTTCATCTACAGTTTGGCAACATGCACATGCTTTTCTGGCTTCAATTCAGCCTTCGTTTCGCAAACCAACTTCCTGCGGCATGAGAATATACATTTTTCTGGGCCAAATATTCCAAAGTGGACACCAATTTGGGACTCCTAGTGTTTTCCAGCTCTTCAGCTTTTGGACATATGAGCACTGAAAATGCCAGATTTCTACTATTCATGCCAAACATTTATTCTTTGGAGACTGAAAAGTCAAGCATCTTAACATTAGCATAAACTGCCAGAAGTAAACGTTTTTATGAAACCATCATTCCCAGGCAATAGATGGACAACCCGCACCAACTTCCCAACCAGTCATTTCCATTGTCTGATCAACACTCTGGGACTCATCAGTTACTTTGAGGTCTGGGAGGGAGTTAGGAGTTACAGGAAGAGGTGAGAGGTGGAATGCTAATGAATATAACCAGAGTGGGAAATGTGTTAATTATTATAAAGGGGAGCCAGACATTTTAGCTTTTTATTTTTTAATTTTGTTTTGTTTTGTCCTTTCTGTTGCTCCCCACCTGGGATGGGGATGGAGGAGCTTTGCTGTTTTGCCATTCTCTTCTTCTTCCAACTCTGTATCTCCCAGCTCCATTCCCTTGCAGCTCCAAGCACGGGTTCAGTCTTCTGAATTCCATCTGAAATGCATACTTCCTCCTTTGGTGTATTGGAAACTGAGTGAGGAGGGTATTTACATGAAGAAAGAGCAGAAAGCGAACTCAACAGACCAGATCAACTTTAATGGAAAGTTGAAGAGGGACACCATGGTGACCTGGGGAGAGGCAGGAGGTGTGAGGTGTAATGGGGGCAGGGGTGGAGGGACTTAAGTTGGGTCCTAGGCAGGAGTAGGGTCATTTGTAGCTGGAGAGTTTCAAGGAGTTTCAGGACATGGATTGAGAGTTTGTGGTAATGGCCTGAAATAGAATGGTTTCAGGAACCTATGTGCAAGTTGAAGGTTCAGCCAGGGGTGACCTGCTTCTAAGAACTCAGGTGCCTATCACCTGAGGAGCTCAGGTCAGGGAGTGGGCTTTCACATTTAGATTAAGGTTCCAGGCTGGAGAATTTTGGGAAGGTGGGGGCAGGGGAGGCGGTCTGTGGGCCAGGCTGTGGAAGCAACCTTGAATTATGTGAACAAAGCAGACTCCCATCAGTGTGTATGGGCACCATTTACTGGAAGGTTCTTTGACTGCTAAAGTCAGGTATTAGATTCCATACCGGGTGCTTGGTGAGCACAGTGAAAAGCTTTTTCCCATAGCTGTGGGGATATCTTTGATCTTCAGCTCAATGGCTCTCAATTAGGTACCTTTCTGTCCCACAAAGTAAAAGAGAAAATGCCCTGGTAATAAATCATCCATAAAAGAAAATCAGAAATGTGGGTACTTGGGGCTGGGAAGGTGGCTCAGTGGTAGAGCACTTGCCTTGCATGCTCGAGGCCCTGGGTTCGATTCCTCAGCACCACATAAGAAAAAAGCCGGAAGTGGTGCTGTAGCTCAAGTGGTAGAGTGCTAGCCTTGAGCTGAAGAGCTGAGGGACAGCGCCCAGGCCCAGAGTTCAGGCCCCACGACCGGACCCCCCCCCCCAAAAAAAAAGAAATGTGTGTACTTTTGACATTGTGAGCTGGCAATGAAGTGGGGATGCTGGGTCTAGCCAGCACCATCTTAGCCACGTGATAGACAGGGAGCTGGGTTTAACTGGTACCATCTTGTCTTCATGGTGGAGGAAGGGGAAATCCCACCTCTTAGATGATGGGCATGCCTAAATTCTAAGAGGCAGGGACAGGGACTTAGATTACAGGTTTCTGGACCTGTCAGTCCTATGCCTTGAACTTAGGAGACTCTTGAGTTTCCTGTGACCTTGCCCCATGACTTTGACACTATTTAGACACAGACTAGCTCAGATGCTATTATACCATGCCTCCTGTGCTGTCTCCTGTCCCTCCTCTGGTCACCATGGTATCCCACTTAAGCTTTCTGTTGGGGTTGATGAGTTTGTTGGTATTGTTTTTCTGCTCTTTTCTCTCCTGCTCTCCTGGCTCAGTTTTCTGGTAGCATTGAGTGTATTGGAGGGACTGCAGGTTTTTGTGACTAGAGTTTTTCTGCAACTGATGGCTTTCCAATAAAGACTACTGATTCAACCTCTCAGAATGTGGCTTCTCTGTTTCTTATGACTGGGTTACCTTACAGCAGCAAGATGGGCCAGGAAAAGGTGAAAATGGATTGGGCTATGGTGATGGAGATGTTGTTGAGAACAACCTGTTTCTGTATAGATTGTGCTAGCAGAGCTGGCAGAGCATTGAACACAAAAACGTGAGGAAAATAGAGCAATCAGTGATTAAGCTTATAAGTTTTGTCTGACAAAGTCTGTTTGAACAGGTGCCATTACTTGAAATAGAAGAAATGAGAGAAGTAAGTTGTGGGGAGGGTATTATCATTTAAAACTTAATGTATTAAGGTCCTGGAGTAGAACGAGGTATTGGGGAATGGAACTTTAAAAGGTGGAGTTTCATTGAAAAAAAGGCACTGGGGATTTTTGAAGGTGATTGTAGAACTCAGGACTCTTTTCCTGTTTGCTTCCTGGCCTAGAGATGGTTTATTGCTTTTAAATAAGAAGATAAATGCAGATAAGAACTGAAATATCAACTGGATTAAAAAAATACTAACTTTCAATTTGAATTGGATAAAAAGACCCCTAGGCATTATGCATTCAAATTTCTTCTGAGAATAAGAAACCTAGTTCTCACAATAGAAGCAGGAAGTGAAGGAAAGCTTACAAGAACATCTGTTCTCAGGAGATTTTTCAGACTTGAATCACACACCAAAGGAAGTTTGGATGGTTGGGATAAAGTTCAGATATTTATCTGAACTCTGGAGTGGTTATTCAAATCAAAGCAAACATAATACATGATAGTTCATCTAAATAGGAAAAATTTATTTGACAACCTAGACCATAATGATATACCAAACATTTCATTACTAACCTTTCATATCTGCTATATATAATGAATTTGAAATGGGGAGAATAACTAGACTTTCTGCAATCATTATATTTATTAGAGTTGAAATTAAATAATTCACATGAATCTGTGGTTGCTATTGAAGAGGCCAACTTGTCTATACATTTTTAAACTGTGATTTCATTAGCTATAAGGTTAATCAAATTAAAAGTAAGACTAACGGAGTTAGGAAAGGTAGCAAGTAGAATAACGTTAAACTTCTGGGTATAGAACAATAATATACTTATTATAATATATATCAATAGCTCATAATTGTGTTTAGGTACTGAAAAGACAGTTTTTACTTACACTAAAAAAATCAAGTTCAGTAATACAGAATATAAATTATATGTTGGTTTGCATTTCAGTTGGATGCAAGAGAATAAAATTATTCCTCTCTGTTTATATAATGTTCACTGAAATTGGTCTACATTTTAAAGCCATCAGCAGATAATTCACATGCTGGGAAGAAACCCAATAAGAAGAGAGCTTAATTACATGGTATAAATCAGAATTTGGGTGAATTTAACTATATTTTTGGTTTGGCTAATACCTTAAGCCAGTTTTCAAATATTTAGATTCAGCAAAATTTGAAATGCATATTGCACAATCCAATCCTCTTTTCCCTTTAAAGTGATATGCATTTAATAAAAAATACAGTCTGTAAATCTTATAACCTTGTAGCTACTTATCATCATGCGCATAAAAATTTATGCAATCTCCAGGTTAACAAGTCCAAATTTCTTCAAAGGCCAGTCAGTATTCATGAGGAACACGTTAAAACTGAAACCTTAACTTACTCTAAATCTATGAAGTGTTCAAATCTACATGGATTATTATTACTAGAGCTTCAGGCTGTAAGAAACACACTCTACTCTACTTGAAATGTTACCAGAGGAACAAACCTTTGGCAGACACTTAAAAGAGATATTTCCTTTAAAGCTCAGTGGTACTTTCCTCATGACATTCTAGGAAGCTTTTTATTTCCCTTGTGATCATTTTCATTGTTTTATTTGTTATGAAATAAATACTCATTTGCTTTTATTTTTAATATAAATTAAAATTAGCTTAACTGTTACATAAAGCATAAAAATTTCAGTCAGTGCAAACATATAAAGAACCCCAGGCATTTTTATTCCTTCATGATGATAACATTCAAAATCCTTTTTCTAGCTACTTGAAACATATGGTACATTATTATTATTATCTGTTCTGACCTAGTTGTCCAATAGCTCATGAGAACTCTTTATTCCTATCTAACTGTAACTTCATGCCTATTGACCAACCTCTTGTCTTTTTCTACCTTGACTCTAAGAACCTTGGTTTCTGAAAGCCTGACATTTCAGAAAATTTTTAACTCACAAATTAAGCAACTAAAGTTACCGGCAATCGTATGCTTCTGTTTTGGGAAAAAAAAAGAAGTCTTGAGTGCATTTTAATTTGCCCAGGAGAGGTCAATGGAGGGCTAAGGTTGCACTTGCTTTTCCAGTGGACTTTCCATTTTTAAAGGAAAGGAGTCTAATAGGAAAGGTGAAGAGAAGTCACAGAAACAGAATTGTAAAGAAGAAGCTGTGGAAATCACTAAGACAAGGACAGGAGGGTGGCGGTGACTCTATTTAATGATATTTATCTAGGACTTTTTAAAAGTACCTCTTCAAAAAGTGAGAATTAAATAAGTGTGGGAATTTAGGGATTCAGTAAAGGGTTTTAGCCTTTTTTTCTGGTTATTTTGTAGAGGTTTTAAAGAGTCTTTGAATGATGACAAAAGATTGCTGTTAAACCTGAGCTTTGGGTAGTGATACAGCAGTATTTAATCATGACATGGGTCTTTGATGTTACTGAACATACATCTCTGAGGGGTGAGGATTAGAGAATGTCACTAATATAAATGGACAATAGAAACTTAAGGTTAGCCAAAGGCCTGGGCTTCCTATTTTTCCTGAAATTACTAAAAATATTCTGAAACTCTTGTTTCCTCGCAAGATAGCACTGTACTAATCATCTAATCATCAGTAAAGGTTGATTGTTATTGATAATATTTGTACAAAATAAGTAGTTACAACTATCATAATCTTTTCAACTCTTTTTTAAAAGAACTCTTGTCTTTTAATTATCCCTTAGGCTGGCTGGTCACAGACAACAACAACAAAACAAAAGGTATAAAAAGAATGAGAAGACCCATTTCAATTCTTTCCTAAATTATCTTTCTCTTAATACTCTCTATGATCTCTCTACATTTCCTTCTTCTTTTCCCATCACTGTCTTTCTGATTCTCTTTCATTAATAACTTCACCTATATCTTCCTTGTTTAAAGTTTTTTTTTCTTATTTTAAGCATTACTTCTTTTGAAGACTTGTTTTTTTACTGTTATAAAGGTGATGTATGGAGGGGTTACAGTTGCATAAGTCAAAGGGTGCATTTCTTTTTTGGACAATATCACCCCTTCCCTCGTTCTTTCCATTTTTCCCTCCTGTCCCCACCCATAAATTGTATAGTTCATGTTCAACATAGTGTCTGGTGAGTAGAGTTTTAGTTTTTAACAGGCTTTAAAACTTTACTTTCTGAAAATTGCTTTCTCTTGTACCTTGTAATTTTTCAATAAAGCAAATACATTTATCTTCCAGAAATGGTAGTAAGATCCATGCATTTGATCTAGATTCGTCTGGAAGATTTAGAGTATTGTTCAAGCCTCTCTATACTTGTGGTATACTGTCTAGTTTCTTAATCCATGACTGAAAGTTCATGCTGGTGGTTCATGGCTATGATCCTAGTTCAGGAGGCTGAGATCTGGATAACTGTGGTTCAAAGACAGCTTTAATAGAAAAGATGTCTGTAATACTCTCTCCAGTTAACCAGCAAAATGCTGAACTGGAGGCATCGCTTAAGTGGCCAAGTGCCATCCATGAGCAAAAGAGCTGAACTGAAAGAATAAAAGAAAGTTAAAAGCTTTTTCCCCTGTGTTTCACAAGATTGTCTCCAGAAGTGATGTTTCCTCTGACATTTTTAATATTAGTAATTTGAGTTCTTTCTATCTTTACTTTTAGTCTAGCTTGCCAATTTTATTGATCTTTTAAAAGGAACTTTAGGGTTTCTTTGTTTCTTTGGGGTTTTTTGGGTCAGTTGTGGAGGCTGAACTCAGGGCATGGGTGCTGTCCCTGAATTCTTCTTCCTCAAATCTAGTGCTCTACCACGTGGAGCCACAGCTCTGCTTCTGGTTTTCTGACAGTTAATTGGAGATAAGAGTCTCATGGACTTTTCTTCCCAGGCTAGTTTTGAAATAAAATCCTGAGATCTCAGCTCCTGAGTAGCTAGGATTACAGGCAGGAGTCACCAGAGCCAGCTGGAACTTTAGTTTTGATTTAATCTTTTCTATGTGTTTCCTCTCTTCAAGTTTATTGATTTCTACTTGAAGTTTTACTATGTTTCCTTTTCTGCCTACTTTGAATTTAATTTGCTCTTTTTTCCTACTTTGGTGTAATCTTAGATTATTAATTTTTAATCTTTCTAAAATTCTAATATATATTTCTTATCTAATGCTAGAAATTTCCCTCTTAATATGGCCTAGAAAGCATGAGGTCCTAAGTTCAAACCCTAATATAGCTACACACACACACACACACACACACACACACACACACACAAACACGTGCAAATACATATATATGTATATTGGTGTATATATATAAATATATACATATATATGTATATTTGTATATATACAAATATATGTACATATTGTTTTGCATGTGTGCTGGTATTAGTGCTTGAATTCAGGGCCTCTTGTTCTTACTCAGATTGTTTGCTCACCCTAAGCACTCTTCCATTTAAGCCACACTCTACTTCCAGCTTTTTGCTGGTTAATTTGAGTTAAGAGTCTTGAGGACTTTCCTATCTGGGCTAGCCTTGAACCTCAATCCTCAGATCTCAGCCTCTTGAGTAGCTAGGATTACAGGTATGAATCACCAGTTCTTGATTTAAAATGCTATCACTATAAGACATTATTTGCTATTAAAAATATTATAGTTTTATCCTAGCTCATCATGATCTAGCTGAATATCTTTTTGTTAATTACCTGAATATGCTAAACTTTCTCACCTCAAAGTCTGAGCACACAACGTCCTGTACTGCATACGTTCCTGACCTCTTTCCCAGGACAGTACCTCATCTTCAAGGCAGTAAATTAAGTCATCTCACCCAGACAGACAATTTCTAATCATTTCTGACTGGAAATGATTTCTTTGTGGGGCTTGGATAAATGCCACCCAATGGCTCTGTTCTTTTAAGCTTTGTCAGTATCTATTGCAATGTGGTAGAACTTCTAAGAGATGGGGCATTTTGGAGGATGTTATGTCACTAACTTGGTACCCTAAACCCTTCCTCTCTTCCTTTTGCTTTTCCTACCACCATGGGTGAACAGCATTGCACCATCCACCCTATTCTCCCCGTCCCCACACCCCGCTTGATGGTATCCCTTGCTACAGACCCCAGAGCATTGGTCTTCTATCTGTGGATGGCAACTTGTAAAACTGTGAGCTAAAGGAAACCTTCCCTTCTTGATAAGCTTTATATTATTGGACAATTTTTTTCTTTTACAATAACAGAATGTCAACAACATAAAACCCATTTTATTTTTAATGGTACAATTGTGTTGTTTCTCAGAGCATTTCTTAATTGTTCTTAGAACAATCAGAAGGTAATTTTTATAAAGGGCATACATATGAAAGTTCTTTACAGTTTGGCCACTCACTTGAATTTGCAGGATGAATATGCAGAGTTTGATCTTTTTTGTGCATGTGAATAAAGTTTTAGCAATCCTAAATAGTAGTTGACTCAAATGCATGCAATTAAGAGGACCAGAAGAAATTATAATATTCTTTTCTTATGTCCATGACATAATGGACATAACAGGTTCTAAACCATTGAAGTCGACATAAGTAGTAAATAATAGTAAACAGGTAGTAAATAGTAGTAAATAGGTAGTAAGTAGGTAAGTGGATGGATGTTTATTGATTATAAATCAGACATAATTATTGAATAATAAGTTGTAATTATCATAAGAAATAAGCCCTTGAAACTTAAGACACTTTACTGAGTTACTCCATAGTTCTCTGTTTAGCCTTAGATTATTTGAAATACATTAATTGTCTCAAGTTAAAGAGTAAAATTTGAGATCATATAATAGAACATTATTGTAAAGTTTATGAAAGTTAAGAAAAAAGTTAGATACTTGCTGGAGACTTTCCTCTTCACTTGACATATAAATTTTATGTAATTCTTTTAGTAACATTTCAGAACTCCTTGTAGTCATTGACTGAGAGCTCCCAAAAAGAAAACATTACTGAGAATTTCAGTTTCTAAGAAATTCATAGGAATAAATTTGGTTTGCAAATTCAGATAAGTGAATTCTTTATTCAATTCAAGATGTAATTTATTCAATTGCATCTTTTCCTGTTGTCCAAAGCAATTGATGAAAAGAATGTGCTTATAGCTCACACGTTCTGTATTCTTACTAAAATATGTGAATTGCAACTGGAATTCTATGGTCTGAAACAGACATGAATTTGAATTAGTCAATTAAGTTAAATGAAGACCAGAGAGGAAATTATATCTGGAATGATAAGAGAAGTCAAACTCTTCAGTAGCATATATAATATTTACTACATCCTGCCAAATTTGAAATTCCTTTATATCATTTGATGAAGCACAATATGAAAACTCAGCTTCTGTCTCAGTCATCTGTTCGCATACTCTGTATTAGCTGGGGACGTTAAAGAAATATTTTAGTAACACCACAAGGATTGCAGCCAGCAATCTTTTCTGGGTTGCATGCAAAATAAACAGAGACTAGAATGAAAACTTATTCAGTAACAGAATTTTAGTCAAAAAATGGTATAAGGAAGGAAATGAAATTGAATTTATAGGTTGTTAATGAATTCTGGTTTTGTTTAGGTATAGTATCTTTCAACCAAGGGGACCTACTGCGTATTTCTTAGCATGATAAGATCATAGAATAAAAAAAATAAGGTTTATTCTAATTTGAGCACAAACTTTAGAAGAACTCTTTGTGGATTGGCAAATGGAGTAAGTTGACATCCAAGAGAAGCATTCCTTTGAAAGCAAGGTAGTGTCAACCCTTTCCTGTGGGCAAGATCCAGTGGGTACATTTAAATCAGAAGATAGTCTGGCATATTATTTCTGGTCATATTTTTCCAACATATATATATATACATATACATAAATATACATACATATATACATTTATATACATCATTTACATATATATATACATACACACAGACACACACAGACACACACACACATATATATGTCCGTTGTGAGGACTGAACTCAGGACCTAGGCACTGTCCCTGAGCTTATGAACTCGAGGCTAGCACTCTACCACTTCAAGCCCACAGCTCTACTTCTCTTTTTCTGGTGGTTAATTGGAGATAATAGTCTTACAAATTTTCCTGCCCAGGCTGGCTCTGAATCATGATCCTCAGATCTCATCCTCCTGAGTAGCTAAGATTTAGAGACATTGGACCTAACTCCAATTTTTATGCCTTCATGTTTTCCTATCCTATGGTCATTGATCTTTGAGGCATGGGCATTAGAAACTTCATTTAATTTTCTTTGTAAAGAACCTAATAATGTCAAATAAACAAGTAAATGATTGTAAAATATTTGAATATTTTAGAAGACCTTTGGACTCTTTATGTATTCATATGGCTCCTGTAAATTTTCAAAACCTTGCTTGTCATTCTTAAGTTGAACCTGGTCCTCCTGAGAGTCTTTGACATTGTAACTCTTCCTCCTTATTTGAAGCTTTTAGGTTTTATTAGGGCTATGGTAGTCATTTCCCTCATGGTCTCCAAATAATACTTTAAAAAATCATAAATCCTGCTGGCCTTCCTTTATTTCTTCAGCTTTTACAACTTGCTACGTAAAATGCATTTTTCTTCTCTGAGATCAATACTGTGGCAATAACTTTACAGATTCATGGAAAACAGTAGACTTCAAATGGGCTCCTTGTTGATAATAATTCAAGGTCCTACAATGGTCTCTGATGTTCTGAAATGTAGGGATAGAAATTTGTTGTTGTATCCCCTTCATCTTCACTAACTCCATGGCGATGGATGTTTGCTTTCAATGAGAGGAGAAAAGAGACAAGAGAATACTTATCTTAAACTAGGAAAGAAATGGTGCACTAAAAACCTCACCCATAGGGAACCAGGAAAAGGAGCAGCAGTTTTCATTTTTAATTACAGTCATTACCTATTGATGACATTGGAATCCTAGGTTCAGGGCTATTTTGACGCAGGAGATTTTAGTTCTGTCCCCTCTACCTTTCGTCTTGGTAACATTGCACTTATTTTGTTGTGTTCATACTTGTTGTACTTATTTTGAGTCTATAGGGATCCTTACAGAAAAAAAAGAGGGGCATGTTATCCCTCTTAACAGTTGCCTTTGCTGTATGCCCCTAAACTTAGTCTTTCTAACTTTGTATAGTAACAGGAGAATTTTTGTTCCTTTCTCTGTGCTCTTGCTTCCTGCACACATAAATAGCTCAAACTACAAAACAACAACAAAGGAGCCTGCAAAAGAAAATCTCACCGGTTGCTGGTGGCTCTCGCCTTTAATCCTAGCTACTCAGGAGGCTGAGATCTGAGGATCATGGTTCAAAGCCAGCCTGGGCAGGAAAGCCCGTGAGACTCTTATCTCCAATAAACCACTAGAAACTTGGAAGTGGTGCTGTGGTAGAACACTCGCCTTGAGCTGAAGAGCTGAGGGACAGCACCTAGGCCCAGAGTTCAAGCCCTACAACCAACAACAACAATAAAAAAATCTCTAACACCTCTGGCTTATGAAAATTCATCTATGTCCAAAAATAACTTTCTAATATATACATTTAAACTCTTACTTTTAAAGCTATGCCAGGAAAGTGGAAGTAATAAGTCCCATTTGTAAGAAAACTATGAGATTAAGTGTGTATGTTATCACCAGATTCTAAAGGTAAAGATCAAGAGAGTAAAAGTAACATTGAAGAAAATTACTTGGTGAAGTATGGCATTTCTATAAGCTTAGAAATAGTGAGAACACATACACAAGGTACTACGAATGTTCTGAACTCAAAATCTCAGTCATATTTTGTCGATAAATTACATCTCTGTGACCAAAAATAAAATGGGCTTACTTTATTTTGTGCTGGTCTTGGTGCTTGAACTCAAGGCTAGCACTCTGCCATTTGGTTAGTATTCTGCCACTTGAACCTCATCTCTGCTTCTGGCATTTTGCTGGTTAATTGGAGATACGAGTTTTAAGGACTTTCCTGCCCTGGCTGGCTTTGAACCATGACCTTAATATTTCATCTAATTAGAATGATATCAGACATGAGCCATCAGTTCCTGGCTTTATAGGCTTACTTTTAAATTAGAAATGGTTATTATCTCCCCTCTTCTGATGGTTCAGCTGGATAACTGAATACCAAACATAAATAACTGGATACTAAACATAAATGGAAGTTTAAAAAAATGCCTGAAACCAAGGCTTTCTTCTGATAGGATATACTCCTATATTTCAAGGTTCTATTTTCTGGAAAGGTCAGGGACTATCTTTTGAGAATATATGTAAATTATTGTTACTTTATCTGAAAAACAGGAGAATAGTTACTCATTGAAAATATTACATATAATCAAAGCACAGAAATAAGTATAAGAAATGAAAAATAAAAAACAGTTTAATCCAATCTGACCAAATAAGTTATGAAATCACAGGTGTGAGAATAATAAACCTCATCCAGGGATTTCAGATATCATTTTGACTGATATTGGCATTGATTTCAGATCAAGACAATTACATAATAGGTAAAATTTCAAGCTGTGGGCTGTGCGCTGTGGTCTGATTATCTTGTACGTCATTGCCTTAGTGAGTCCTGCAATTACTAACTATGCAAAAATGTTACATCTAGAATTAGCACTTATTTTGTGAACAACTGGAAAACATATCCAATATTGAAGAAAGTTCTTAAATAAAGCCATTTCACTTGGATTTAATTTTTTTTCACTGATGAAAGTACACAGCCAATTCTGCATAATTTTTTCTCATTTAGCAATCAGAATTTTAAAGATTTTAATTACCTAGATTTATTGGAAAATAAATGTTCCCTGACACCTCATTTAATTTTGATATGTGATGGTCTAACACATTGTTGAATCTGGGACTATGAGAACTTACACCAATCATCATTTTAGGCTTCATTTCAACACAAAATTCTTAGATCCAGAGAGACTTTGGTTTTAATTCAGGTTTTTGTTGTTTTTTTTTTCAGTTATCATTAGTATTTTTCATCCTATCAACTGAGTTGTATCATCTGAATTTCATAGAAGTAACTAAGACCCAAAGTTTTTCTTCTATGGAGTTTGTTCTACTGCTCTGAACAGAACAATAAATCAACTCCTAATTATTCAAGTTAGAATTGACAGAGTCAGGGTCCTTCTTTGGCATCTGTAGTGAGTAACAATGCCATGAAGGAGGTTGTAAGATACTTGCCACTGGCCTTGCAATTTTTGGATTATTACCCGTGTTCCTTAATGAACACAACTATTTGTTTTTGCCTGCTTAGAACTAAAAGACAAAGTTGATGTTTACAAAGTCCCAAACAGCCTCTCCAAGCAGCCCCTAAAATTCCTATTTAGACTTTGAAAAATATGAAAATTTCTCAATGTTGAGCACTTGGCCTGGCCATCAAACTATTTGTAGCATATAAAAGATATTTCTCCTTGCCAAGAAGACTCCTTTTATGCTATTTTGCTAGGAACAATTTTAATTTCCAGGCATAAAAAGGACCTTCAGGAAGAGACTATTTTCCTTCTCAAAACATCTCTCTGACATCCTTTCCTTTTTCTTGATGAGAATTCTGTTCCGTTTTTTAGACGCTATGTCCTCCTAAATGTCATCAATGATAATTAACTTTCCTTATGCCTCTTCTATTGATATACAATTTCTCATGCATGTTATTCTTTGAAGCTGTTAGATAATATTGGGAGCATAATTTTCTATTTTGTATAAAATTTTCCCAAGTGTATAGGTTTGTACTAAATAGAAAAATGTGTAGTCATTTATTTTTAGATGGACTCTGTTCTTCACCTCCTCCTATCTTACCTGTCAGAGAATAACGGAAAAGACACTAAGTTGAGAATATGACAGCCTGAGATTCAACATGGCACAGGGATGTAATTTCACAAATAAGGTATTTTCTAAGAGAGAAGAAACTAGTGTTCTCCATACTGAATTGACACTCCTTTGTACAACTATTCAAAGATAATTTAAAAAATGGCTTCCATAAATGGAAATAATTCCGTTTTTATAAAAACTAGGAAAACATAAACAAATGGAAATAGAATCAACTCTTTCTTTCTTTCTTTCTTTCTTTCTTTCTTTCTTTCTTTCTTTCTTTCTTTCTTTCTTTCTTTCTTTCTTTCTTTCTTTCTTTCTTTCTTTTTTTGTTGGTTGTGTGGCTTGAACTCTGGGCCTGGGCATTGTCCCTCAGCTCTTCAGCTAATGGCTAGTGCTCTATCACTTGAGCCACGCACCACTTCCAGTTTTCTCAGTGGTTTACTGGAGATAAGAGTCTCACGGACTTTCCTCCCTGGGTTGGCTTTGGATCATGATCCTCAGATCTCAGCCTCCTGAGTAGCTAGGATTATAGGCATGAGCCACCAGCACCTGGCTAGAATAACTTTTCTTAGGAGAAGTGTACTCATAGGAAAACTGCTGTCCCCAAATTGGTGAATGAGGTGATTACCAAGACCACAACTTACCACAGCAGAACAGTGCTCAGAGAGCTACATGAGACCAATCCAAGGGAAGAAACTCCATTCATAACGGTTGCATGTGAAGAGGCTAACTGAAGACCAGGGGAAGAGGTAAAAACTACATACACACCCAGTCAAAGGGAGGGCCTCAGACCTATGTGAGTTTTACCTCTCTATAAGCAGATACTCAGACTATCGGAGAAATCTGTCACCATTCAAGTAGGGGAGAGGGGAATTAATAGTTGGTCCCAATTTGGTTATAAAGTAAAATCTCATTGGGATTATTTTAACATAGTGAGAAACTGGCTTTTTTATTTTTATTTTTTCAGGATGAGATTTGGCAAAAAAAATTCACTGTGTAAATTTACACAATTACATACTATATGTGATTGTCATATTCACATGATCCAAAGTGATTTTTTATCACTTACATAGAGTTGTGTGTTAACTATAAAACATTAGTCCTTCAAACTACATTCTTTCTATTTGAAATCAGTCCTCTTCAAATGTTTGCTGAAGTAACATCTGGCCATTTTATTTGATTCTCAAATGAAGGTAATCATAATCACTAATTTCATCTTGATTTTTCTTGTGATATTTTGCTTTATTTTACATTTTTAAGATTATTTGTAAGTAGTTGTACAGAGATTTCAATTCAACATGTCATTGGATGAGTGCAAAGAATCTTCATCAATATCACCCCCATTATCCTTCTCCCCATCTCTCCCAAACCCACCCCTTGCCTCAGTTTTCTTAACCATCAGCATAGAGCTTTGCTTTCTTATTAGATGGATACCTTTGTAAGTGTTTTGAATTGTATTTTTCTAAAGGTTTAAAGTCTAGACTCTAATCTTATATACATCATGTGTAATCTCTAGTCTAGTGGGAAAAGTTTCAGGATGAGAGATTATTCATTTAATAGTCTAACAAAACAAAAATAAAAGAAATAACAAAACAAAACAAAACAAAAACCAAAGAATGAATTGTTCATGTCTGTAATCCTAGCAACTCAGGATGCTCAGATCCAAGGATAGTGATTGAAAGCCAGCCTGAACAGAAAAGTCCATGAGACTTTTAACCACTTAACCACTAAAAGCTGGAAGTGGCGCTATGTCTCAAGTTGTAGAGCACTAGCCTTGAGCACACAAGCTCAGGGACAGCGCCCAGGCATTGAGTTCAAGCCTGGGATCAGAATAAAAAAATATGGAATTTCAACAAAAGAAAATAAAACAAAGCAAAATCAACTCTTTGAAGTTGATTTTGAAGGATTGGAAGGAGTGGAAAGGTCAATAAGAAGTTAGAAACTTCAAAGAAATTAGTCAAGCTGAGTGAAATGCATCATCTACCAATGTCTCAATATGTATGAAGTTCAGGTTAAAGAAGAAAGCAATATTCTTTGCCAAGTGTGGTGTTCCATACCTGTAATCCTAGCATTGAGGATACTGATGGAGTATCTAGAGTTTCAGGCTAGTTTGAATACATAGCAAAAGAAGGCATTCTAGGCCTCATTTGCTGATAAGCAGAGATGGAAAGTTTGTGCTTCTAGAATGTCTGAGGAAGGAAATCTTGAAAGATGGTGGTAAATTTCAGTAGTACTCTCTGAATGCAAAGTGCATTGATGGTGGTAAATTTCAGTAGTGCTCTCTGAATGCAAAGTGCATTGATTCAAGTGGGAGAATATTTGGGGATTGTTCTAAACATCATTTTTCTTTATTGTTTTGTTATAGTAATGGTGTATTTTAAAGGATATAATTGTATTTTCTCAAAAGGTTTAAGAAGTGTGTATATATATATATATATAATATGTATATGCATAGGTATAATCTCTCACAAATTTCCAACACTGGGAAAAATTATGGTGTTCTGATGTGACCACTTGTGAATAAAAACCAATTCAATTTGACAACCACACCTGATTCTCAGTTCATCTTCAACATTTTAATCATGTGGAGTTTGTGGATTCTGCTGTGTTTTGTAGGAAAAGCAATTGTGTTATGTAAGAGATGAAGCTTTGTGCTTTTCTCATGTTTTATGTTTTAAGTCCCTTAGAATCTTTCCATCTGGATGACTAATTCAGAGGGATTTTTCTCTTCCATTGCTATCATCCCTTCTGTGAATTATTAATATATGTTTTTATTTATAATCCATTACCTTTAAAAGGGAGTCATGGATGAGCAAGATCCAGCTGCACTTGAGCTCATCAAATATCTCTATTTTTCAAAGTTTTAGCATATTCCCAAACATGTTTCCATGAACATTTTCTCTGCATTCATGATCCCTTGTGTATTTAAGGGAAATGTAAGCCTTATGTTTCTTTTTCATTTAGGTTTAACTCATTGAAATGTTTTGTAAAACATTTAAATGTCCTAGGACGCTTTTATTACTTATTTTCTAATAAGCAGAAATTTTTGTTTTGCCAACAATAGAGGTGAGGGTGGAGAACAAATAAAATCAAGGATTAAAGTTTGCTTAAGATTTTGAAACCAACAAGGTTTGAGTAGGTTCTAAATTTGGCAAATCCTACCCTAGTTACTTGGAAGAAATTCTTCTTGGCTAAACAAAAATAAGCAGTTTGGTGAGTGACTCTGTTGCTCAAAGTAGTAGAGTATTAGCCTTGATCAGAAGAGCTCAGGTATAGCACTCGGTACCCAAGTTCAAGCCCCATGACCACCAGCACCACCAACAGCCACAACAAAAAGCAGTTTCAGGAGTGAGCTGGCTGTTCTAAGCCTTATTGCCATATTTTAATTTCCTTGTATCTGTCTGTAGGCTACACCATAAGTTTTCATAAAATATGAAGTATAAATACAAAATATACTTCAACATGTTATAACATCAATGTATCAGGTAATGTGGAGTGAATAATATTTAAATTGTAGTTTATAAAAAGACACATTAAGGAACTGAAATTTTTAAGAGTTTTTAATTAATTAGCTATGTATGATTGAAATGATTGAAGTTAGAAATGCCTCAGCATTTAAAAGTCTCAATATATATTTTTCAGATTTTTCACAGCTTTTGTATGAGCAATCAATATGGCAACTAAGATTAAGATGTGCCTTTGGTTAAGGCAATCTGTAACTTCAATTTGGCAATATTAACAATAGATCAAATGAGTATGTTGCAGAGTTAGAAAAAGTCACCTCTTGAGCTTCTTGAAACAGGAGTTGGTTCCATTTATGAAGCACTATTGATTGACCTTTTCTTTTCTACAAATTAGTGCAGTGTAATAGGTTTTATTAAATTGAGTTCTTAGCCATAGAGTAAGGCCTATTCTTTCATGAATTCAGGAGTTGGATTTGTAGATTAGGAATTGTCAGATTGTAGAAAAAAAAACATTTATCTCTGATTTCTAACATTGGTTCTTTTTGTTCAACCCTCTAAGTTATTTTGCTTATATGTAATCATCTCTACAGGCTCAATCTAAGTTGTTCAGCAAAAACCTGAAGACTGTCAGGTCATCAGGAAATACAACTCCTCTTAAAATGTAAGTGCTCTTAAAATGTAAGTGCTCTCAAGCTCTACTACCTGGAGATAGCAAGACACATCCTGGGAAGGAGACAGGATTTCAATGTACCTTCCCAAACTGCCTCATTCCTTTTTGGCTTTTTCTCCAGTGATATGTCTGCAGCTATTTTTTAAGGCAAATACAATCATTTTGCTATATTATTTATAATCTGTAATCCTGCAGCCACTAAACCCACTACCGTCACTACCTTCGCCAGTTTGACAAAGGTAAACACTCTAAGTCAGGGAATCCCTGTTTCAATGACTAGAAAATAATAGGGAAGGAAGCTCCATGGAGATTAGTCTTCTTCATAAAGCATAGTTTAAGAACACCAATGCTTATAGGAGAGGCAAGTAGCTTCTAAAAAATGTTGATTATGGGCTGAGATTTCTTAAAACATAGTATCATTATAAAAAAATCAAAACAAAAATAATTTTCCTTTAGAAAAAAACCATAAAAATAGAATGGACAGGAAGAGAAGCAGCAGAAAGTCCCCTCTGGTTTCAGAGACAACATTTCCTTCTCTTCCATCCTGAGGATATCCCTGACTACTGAGTAAAGCATAGCCAATTCTAGCTTGGAGCTCTCACGAGACCTTAACTTCCTTTACAATACCTGATTCCAATAGACGATTACAAATCCAGTGGACATAACAAGGACATATATATGTTTAATTTTGGACCAGGTTCCAGTTGTGATTTTTTTTCTGACATAAAATTTCAACTTCCTCACAGTACCGTTAAACCAAATTGTTAAAAACAGATGTAGATCACTATCTTTCTAGGTATTAAAAGTCATCAATGAAGACATTCTACCAGGTAATTTATCTGTGTCAATTGGCATAGTTTTGTCTAATTGGCTGGCATTACTGGCATATAATGAAGGTACACACAACATTAGAGGAAGTCAGGATCAATCTCGATGCAGATCAATTTATGCACCCTATTCTATGGCACTGATTTGTGTGGCTAAAATCCATGTAATCATGGAATATATGAAAAAATCACAGGGGAATAGAAAATGAGTTTAGCTACTTGAAAGTCTACCACAAAAAGACTACCACAAAACATCCAAAAGCCTTTGCTTTTTTAAAGACAAAAAAATCCTGGAGAAAAATTTATAATCTTTAGTTTATAAAAATCTTAGTAAACAATGGACCAAACCACAATAGGATATTAAACAAAGATTATGAGTAGACAATTCACAAAATAAGTGATGGAAATTGACTTGAAGTAGATTAAAAAGTGTATAGCTTCTTTTATAACAGAATAATTTACAATTGAATGAATGCCTTGAAGCAGCTGTCCCATATCCAAAGGAATAAAAGTGTGCGAGTGTGAAATTCAGCAATGTTAGTTGGAGCTAGTAATCCAGGTTACCATGTCTAGCTGGAGGGAGGCAAACCTTCACATGTTTTGGAGCCACCTTTGGAATATGGTTTCAAGGAACTTAAACATTTAATCTTTTTTGACTCATAATATCAAAAATTGTATTTTGGGAACAGAGATTAAAAACCAGCAGAGGTTGACCTCAGTATTCTTTATAATGGTGAAAATATTAGGGATTATCTAAAATGTCCAATAAGGAATCTTTCAAAACCTTACAATCTTAAAGTAAAATAATATAGAGCTATTTAAAGTGATGCTTAAAATATTTTAAATTACTTAAACGATAAGTTCAACTGAGAAATTCAGGTTAAAAAGCTTTACTATGAATGACATTTTGAATATTTTTTATGACATATATATCAGATATATATAGGTACTTATGCATGTACATATATATATATACATATATATATATAATTTCTTCATGTGGTATTGGCTGTCTTTAAGCATGATTTTTCTGGTTAGGAATCTAAGAAGTTAAGAAAAATTTTAAGGACATACAGTATAAAGCAATCTGTCAGTAGAAGCTTCATGATTATTAACACAAGTCTCCCAACTTTCTTATCATTGAAAAACCTATGTGTGAACATTCTGATGTAAATGTGTGAACTATAGAAAAGAGTGAGAAAAAAATCAATACGCTATGAAGAGTGGATCATAACATACTAAGAGTAGATCTTAACTAGAGATCAACTCAACTGTTCAGTAGATCTTGTATCAGTGTCAAGATAATTTAAATTTCCTATTCCCATTGTTTAGGCTTTGTTCAAAATTCTGCTATAAATAGGTACTAATTTTATAACAAACATCAAGAAGAAGGAATAATTCCAGTTTGGCTAGTTGTGTTATTCTGAAAGCCACATGCTCCTTTTTCTACCTGAATCCCAAAGTAAGAGGAGGAACAGCTCTTCCATTTCTTTGGAAGAATTGAGAGAAGTTAACAGGATGACCAGAGGTAGGAAGCCAGAGAGGTAGGAGGCAGGCTTTTGAATCATGGAGCTTTGCCAACAGGATTTATTTTCAATCTCCCTTAAGACCTCAATGTCGTTTAATAATAGGTCAGCTGATTCTTAAGTGAAAAGTTTAGGGACAGATTAAATATAGCCTGCTGTGACTGTAATGAGGGATGATTGGAACCTAACTCAGTTTCTTTCTTGCATGGAAAACACCAATTAGTATTAATGAATCACTGCTTATGAGACAACCAGGTTTATAGTTTCCAAAATAGAATGACTACATTTTGCCTACGATAGTTGGTTTCTTTCTTATTTTATTTGCTTTATCCTTTGAAAAGATCTTTACACATACCTGAAAAGGTTAGTTTTTTAAAGAAATTATGATTATGTGTATAATTAAGTTTTTTAAATATTAAATATAAATTGTACTAAGGCTGAAAATTAAGAGCCTGTTTTGGGCTACATATTTAAATTCCCTGTGTACTTTTACTTCACTAGCTTAGTCTAAGGTTGATTTTCTGTCTTAATTGAAGGAGAGCAGATAGTGTTCAGCAGAAACTGTTGAAATAGCCATGCTTGTTTATTTGTGGTAGGTGCTATAAGTTGTATAAACCTTTTGGAAAGTAATTTGGCATTTTGTCAAAATGTCTTAAAAATGTTTAGTCTGAGAAAATATAAGCATTTCTAGAAATGTATCCTAAGAAGATAATTACAGACAGACAAAAATGCATAGAAAATACTTAAAATATACTGTTAGATCTTTCTAATACAGAGGCAGTTTTTTTTTATTGGTTACTCATATCCTAAGTGTCAAGATTATGGCCTGTTACATACTAAATGCCTGGTAAACTGTGTACTGTGTGAGCCAATAAATAATGTTGAATGAATAAAAGTCATTTTCTCTGAAATATCTAAGAGTAAATTTGAAAATTAGAAAGATAGGATAAATTTTGTATATACAATAAGTTAAATCTTATTTTTAAGTGAATATAATTCTATATGCCAGGGAACATTTCAAAGGACTCAGAACAAATCAGTAACAGTATTTGCCATATGGAACAGAAGATGAAGACTTACTTTCAATGTCAAGGTTTTTATGTTATTGATACTTGATCATGCATAATTAAAAAACTAAATGTTCTTTATGTGTAGTAATTGAAAATTAAAGGTCAATTTGAAAAGTTCACACCAAAATAGAAATACTAATTTATAGTCTTCTGCCTTTTAAAATTACTGTAGATTTTTTGATGAAGTTCTTTTTCTGTTTTGTTTAGTATGTATGATATTATATGAGGAGCTATTTTAAAACACAAAAAGGTATGATGAAGTCCTGGATCTTGAACTCAGGGCCTGGGCGCTGTCCCTGAGCTTCTTTTGCTCAAGGCTAGCACTCCACTACTTGAGCCACAGTACCACTTCTGGCTTTTTCTGTTTATGTGGTACTAAGGAATTGAACCCATGGCTTCATGAGTGCTAGGCAAACATTCTATCACTAAGCCACATTCGCTGTCTGCAAACACCTTTCCTGTAGAACAGTTTGCCTGAGCTTTAAGGAGAGCATTGTTATAACCGAAAACCATATACATTAACAACAACAACAATAACAACAACAAAAAGAATAGGGAAAGTTTCTGACAATGAGATTTAGGTCTCTCCAAGAAGACCTTGGAGAACAAAGTTTTGTACCTTGACTCAAGATGAAACTCTGCAACAGTAACAAAGACTACTGTATGGACCACTTTTAAGGAATTCCTACCTCTTATGAGTGTTGGAAAAAAACCGAATAGAATCTGGACAGAGGACACAAACTGAACACCAATTTGGGAGTGAGCAGTAGAAATTTTATCAGACAGAGGACTCAAGTAGTTATAGTTTTAAGTTCCTGGTACCTCACTGAAAAAATTGAGCAAAATACACATGTGTAATGAGAGATTTATTAAATATTCATTGAAGTAAAATAAACTGGCATGCTGTTCCACGCATCAGGGTTGGCCTGAGCAAGAGAGTTCCAAGGACCCAAGAAATAAGTGTGTGGAACAATTGATGGCACATATGAATTGAGGGGAGGATCAGAAGGTCCCTTCCACAGGAGGGGATCCTTTGGATAGACAGTTTTGAGTGGCACTTGGTGCAGATACAAGTTTTCTAAGGGTGCATGTCCATTCCTACAATGCATTTATGATAATGATATTAATGATATGTATTGCATAAACAAAGGCCCTCATTAAAGACTTTCCTCAAAAGTTAACACTTAACTAAGTGGAGTAGCGAGTATGTGCCATTATGGGAAATTTCTTTTGCTGAGCAAGCATCCTGGTGAGTAGGATGTGTTGCTCACATGTCTGGCCATCAGGAGATTGGTCAGTTCTCTTTTATGGTCCTGAGATGGAAATTAGGAGGAGTTTGGGGCATTCTAGGACAGTCCTGTGAGGGCCTTGATTAATCTATCTGCCTCAGAAAGAGAGAGATGAAATTGGGGTGATCATACGCTTCATGAGGGTCTTGATTGTGGGAAAACAATGACAGGATTTAGCATTAGCGTGTTCTCGGATGACATGGTTTACTAATTTTTTATTGGTGTTTTCCATAAGTATAGCCACTCCAGAGAACACACATCCTTAGGTTTTTGTACTTATTTCTCACCTCACACTGTATCGAGGCAGGAGTTTGTATTTACTGATGGACTGGCAGCATTAGCAGCTCCATGAGATCATAGGCAGCAAAGTGGTCCTTAAGCTAAATGTTATTGGAAGTGAACATCGTACCTATTTCGAGCTTTGGCATGTGACATCAGGGAAGGTACAACAGCCTTTGTCATTGTTGAGGAAGTTCTTCATGACTTGCTCTTCTTCATCTTCCCTCCACTCTTCTGCCCAATCCCCATTGGCCTCTGCTCATCTCACTCATCTGTAGCTGATCCTGGTCCCCACCTCTTCTCATTATCAAATCGAGAAAACAACATTCTACTTGACTTAAAAATATTTTTTATTTTAAAGATGCTGTACCGAGGGGTTACACTTGCATGAGTAAGGTAATGAGTACATTTCTTGTCGAACAGTATTACCCCCTCCTTACTTGATTTTTTTTTTTTAAGGAACTTGGCACTACAGGCCACTTTCTCTCCCTTCCAATTTTCTTGTTGACTTTCATTAAGTCAATAATGCTGTTCTCTCGTGCGGTAAAATGGTGCACACCCTGTAATCCCAACTATTCAACAGGGGGAGGTAGGAGGATTGATGTCCCATGACTGGCCCAGCAAAAGTATGAGACAGATAAGTAAGGTAGAAGTTAACTGCTGGCTCAAGTGGTAGAACGTTTGCCTAGTAAACATGAGGCTAGTACCCCGTCCTGCTCTCCCCCCGACACACCCGTATATTGCTAAGTGGTGCAATGTCATTTCTTTTTTTCATTCTAAGTGTTTAGTCGAGGAAATCTCAACCATACACCCTCTGAAACCACCACTGTCCGCCCCCTTTTTCTTCGTCTTAAGTTTGTCATGGAGACCCAAATGCCTCTCAGGCACTCCAGTGTGAACTGGAGAAAAGTATCTTCCAGAGAGTAAGCTCTAGTCATGCCATTTGTCCCAACTTTACTTCAGAAATGAACCCTTCTACTATAGTAGAATGCTAGAGGATTTTTTGTTCTAGTCTTTTCACCATTCCCCAGCTCTCCCTGTTTGTGTGATACCACACAAGTCACAATCTGGTCTCTAACACACACAAGCCCACACAGTGTCACATCCACACATTACACTTCAACCCCACTGAACCTCTGTTGGAGCCTGAAAGGGCACATTTTGTAATGATACATGATTGTCTTATGTTTTCTTCTACCAAAACTGACATTTGATGCCTTATTCAATGGGTCAAAACCTTATTTTCCTTCCAAATGTATGGCACATATACTTTCCCTTTGAAGTCTCCCCAAATCTATACTTCAGGGAGGAATAAACACTCTCACTACATAAAATTTTACCACAATTCCCAGACCATTGCATTTTCCTATCTCCTTTCATGACTGTATTTTCCATAGTTCTATGAAAACAGAGGTCAACTCAATCTAAGAAGCTTTCCAAGAATGTAAAAAAGGGTAAAAATGGATATGAAAATGATGGAAGACAATATGAAAGATATAGAGGGTCAAGAGCAGACTTCTAAAATATAAGGATTCTGGATTTTCCTAGGGGGGAAAAATTAATTGGAACAGAAGAAATAAAAGAATTTAAAATTATTATGGAACTAAAACAAGTTTTAACTGATGAAAATTGGAAACTCTCAATAAATTCTTGGCAAAAATCAATAAAGAGAATTTGCATGCTATTTGGGTAAAAAATACAGGACAGGATGAAGGAACAAAAAATCTGGCATTAAGCTTTGCTTTATATTACATTCCATTTTTGAAGGAGAAATTTTGTGATATAAGCATGTTTTTCTAATATGAGCATTTCATTCTGGACCACATTAATGTGTTTTCAAGAAAATGTACAACACAGCTAAGACCTGTCATAGGTGTATCTGAAGAAAGTTGAAATAATTTAACTGTATGTTCTTTAATTTCTTATGGAAATAAATGGGTGGCTTTTATAATTGTTCTTTGTGTGAATGGAACTTTTCTCTCAGTCTGAGGACATCTCCAGATTTATAGTTTCAAATAGATATTAAATAATATTACAGCTACCTGTTTGTTGATGATTTAGTTAACTGTATTGCTTACCGAGTCTATAGAATTCTCTGCCTCTTATCATAGCTAGACTGTGTACTGTGCAGGTATACATATACAGATATAGCATAATTGAGCTAGAGAAAGATCTTAGAGAGACAGGGTAACTATTCTAGAAAGAAGTGATATCTGAGTAGAAAGATAAAGAAGAATGTTCTGGGAGCCTAGTAGAAGAATATCCTGGGCAGAGACAGCAGCTTCTGTAAAGTTTTGAGACAGAGAGGAGCTCAGACTGTTCAAAAATTTCTAGGATAGTTTCAGATACAAGCTATAGAAAGAATGAAAGGCAATAATATAAACATTGACTTGTAGACCTTACCAAAGAAGAGATGTACATTAGTAATTTCTACCTCCTTTATGCTGGTACTTGCTAAGAAAGAACTTGATTTTAAAAAAGTATCAGGAGAAATATTTTCTATAAAGGAGAACTTCACAATTATTGAACTTAACAAATATTGATTTTTAATGTCCAGGAGATAATTGTTAGTATGCTTTAGTAACTATGTTAAAATCAGAAATCTAATATATGTGTGTGTGTGTGCATTCTAAATGACATATTCTAATTTAAATTCAGAGATGTGCAATGTAATTGCTGTTTGTAATGGTGGTAATCAGAATCAACTTTGGTTTTATTATTACAGGGTTAATTAAACAATAATAAACAGTACACTACTGAGTAAAATTTGTACTTCAAAATGAGATTGTAGATAGAATTTCTTTTCTTACTTGGAAAATGTGTTCCATACATTGTTACATGAAAAGAATAGACAATAGATATCATAAATATATCAAAGTTTGAAGTAAAATCTCAAGTGTCTGATGTTTATGTAAAATATCTATGCATACAACAAAGGCCTGAGAAGGCATATATTACCTCTTTGAGCTACAGGATAGAGACTTATATATTTACCTTTGGCTTACCTCTGTTTTAAAACCTTTAATATCAATCCAGAGTGGCTTTGTTATGTAAAATACCAGAGTTTAAAATGTAGTTTAAAATGTTCTTCAAAAAAATCAAAATAGTCATGTCATTTTTGGAGAAAAAAAGCAAAAAGAATAATATTCACTAGTTACATATAAAAAAGTAAAGAGAGTGTGAGGCACAAGATGGTTCACAGATTTTGATAATATTTTGAGAAATATGAAATAACACCAGAAATATTCATGGGAAATAACAAGAGTGGGCATCATAAAACCACACCTGGGAATAACTTACTTAAATACTAAAATATGGATAGTTTCTTACAATTCTGGGATATAGTGCGACTCTTTTATCTTCCTTAGATGAAAATAACAAGACCTACTCAAGTCAGGTAGTAATTTCCCAATAAGAAATTAAAGGCATATTTGGGAAAGGGAGAGTAAAACTTTAACAATTGTTCCCTGGCAACACATGGTAATGAGGCAAACACTCAAACTTCATCACTTTCCACAATCACAATGGTATACATAAAAATCCAAAACAGTGATATCTGAAATGATTTCCCCAAATATTCCTGAAGAAAAGTTTCAAAGTATAAAAATTTCCAAAATATAATCCAAAAGATTCATATCTTTCTATCACCTAGGGAAAATGACAATTATTTTAATAAATATATTGGTCAGATAGATAGATAGATAGATAGATAGATAGATAGATAGATAGATAGATAGATAGATAGATAGATAGATAGATAGATAGATAGATAGATTAAACTATTGCTGTGCACTGGTGGCTCATGCCTATAATTCCAGATATACAGGAGACTGCGATCTGTGAATCGAAGTTCAAAGCCAATCTGAGCAGGAAACCTATGAAATTCTTATCTACAATTAAGCACAAAGAAAGCCAGAAATGGAGCTGGGGCTCAAGTAGTAGAGCATTAATCTTCAGCCAAAAACTAAGGGCCAGCACCCATGTCCTTAGTCCAAGACCCAGAATTAGCACAACAAACAAACAAACAACAGAAGAAATTATCTGGCTATCCTCAGAACATTTTTCTGAAGGTGACGTGAGGTAATAAACCAAAATGGTAATAGATTCCTAATACTTTTTATTATATAATTTTAAATTGCTGCTATAATGTTTTGGTTTTAATGTTTATTACAGCATTAAAAATAATACTGAGATGAGCATAAAGCATTGAATTAAGAGTTATTAGATCAAGAACATATCTCATTTGAAGATATGTATATTTGCACATTTGTTACGCTTCTAAAAGTTCCTGAAAAACAGTAAATCTTTCCCAGTCCAAGAACCTTAAAGGAAAAACAAATCTTTGGAGTCTTTTTTAATTTCTTTTTATTTTTTATTTTAAAGATATTGTACAGAGGGTTACAGTTACATGAGCAAGGTAATGAGTCCATTTCCTACAGAACATTGTTACCCCCTCCTTTGTTGTTCCTCTACCATCCCTTTCTTGTTTAATTTCTATACACTTATGTACTTTGTGTTCATATCTGAAAAAGAAATAGAACTACAATAGTATGTTTTGTTAGTAACCAGAAGAATGAAACACCACAAAGGAAAAAAAATCTAACCAGGGCCCCTGCTCCCTGCCCCTTCAGCTCAGCAGATGGCAAAAATCAAGTTTGACAGTTACCAGAGCTGACAACTCATTCATGATGCAATTTCTGAAGAAAATAGAATGCACATCAGGGACCTTCTATCCCTCTGCATTAGACAGAGTCATTTCCTGGAGGACAGTTTAGATCCCAGGCTATGCTGTTGAACCTAGCTTAAAAATAAAGACCAAGTTCTGGAAAACATTTAATTGCTATACAGGCATTTCTGGAAGTGGTTGAAGATCCTCAAGAGGAGGAAATCCCCTTATGTGGTCGATGAAGGCATGGCTAATAACGGACTGGTGGAAATGCCATTTTTATTTAAAGGGAAGAATTGTTTTAAGATCCCCAAATTAAGATAATATGTTACATGAATTATAGAGTTTTCTTTTTTCTTTTAACAATAAAATGCAACAAAGAAAGGATAATATTTTATTTTCAATAAAAAGGAAAAGTTTCTGTTGAAGCATAAAAGCAAAAAAAAAAAACCATTTTCTTTGTATCAAGGACAATGACTTTTTGTCTATAACATATGTTGCAAATTTTGCATCCTTAGTTTATTATTTATAGTGTTTCAAAACAGAATAATTTTAACCTTTTCTCTCTGATATAGGAATGTTTTTTCCTTCCTTGTTTTTACTTCAGTTTTAGAAAGCCTTTCCTACTACACAGCAATTCAGTTAGAGGAACTTGTGGCTTAATTTTTAAGAAATTAATCTAAGCCATCGCATCCAACAAAATATAGATTGAAAATTTTAACATTTTTGTTTCAAGATGTTATGATGACAGGTGCTCACTACTAGGTAGATTTTGAGGTTTTGTTTGACATATATATATATGATAGTATGATATATATGATATTCATATAAAACCTGGGTTACAAAATAAGTTCTAGGTCAGACATAGAAATATATTATATATACTATAAAATATAGATAATTACAGATAGGACATATATACTAATTTCCAGGTCAGAAATAGAAAGTCCCTGTATATATATATATATATATATATATACACATACATATATAATATGTATTGTATATAATATATACTATATTACTTTGTCTGAGCTAAAATTTAGTATTTAACTTAGGTTGGCCCCAAACTTAATGTCTTCTTATTGGACTCAGATTCTGAAAGGGGAAATTATGTTGATGGCTTATTCGGTTCTCGCTTCTTCCTATCATGGAGTCACTTGACAAAGGCCTCAGGGATGCTCCTTCCTCCTTCTAGTTTAAAGGTGTGATACAAGGATTTTTCTCAGTGAAATAGGAGGATAGCTTTCCAGAAAATTGTATCTATTGCAGTCATCTTCACTCATAGCCCTTATCTTTCTCCTGGCCATGCTTTTCCAAAGGAGAATCATCACCTCACGAGGTCTGAAATGATCATTTAAAACTTTTAGGAATACTATATTGCATTTCTAAAGGTGTCTTATGTTCTTGAAGTGTTAGTATCACCCTCGAGACTAAAAGGACTTTTAGCTCTGAATCTGCTGAGTACTGAACCTAGAGACTTCTCTGTATCAATGGCTTCATGTATAGAGGGAGGGAAAGAAGATTTGTCTTACGTCAGGGGCTTATCCTGAGGACTCTAACTACAAAGCCATATTTTCAAACTCCAAAACTTCTATAAATGCATGGTTTTCCTATTAGGAGGCCTTGCTACCTTCCTACCTGAGGGAACCTTTCCCAGAGTGCCCTGCCCCCACCCATCACTGGCATGCCTGCTGCTTTGTTTAGAGAAACACATTTTATGGCAGCACAGACATAGACCTGGATCACCGGGTCACTGCTGTGTTTCCATTACAAATACACAGGCTTCAGACTTCAGCCCTTTACACATGCTGAACTTAATCGGAGTCCCACGTGTTGACTGCCTTCTGGAAGAGGCCCAACAATTACAGGGGAGTGCACCATACAGACTTGGCCTGAGTGTAATTTCAGCTTGAACTTTTTCAAGGGATTGTTATAGGGTCCTATTCTGCAATCTTTCAACATGGGAAATTCTCCTGGGCATGGAAGGTCTGGAAATTCTTCAAGATTTGGAGGTAGAGTCTTTAAGGGAGGACCCTTAACCAGAATGGGGAACTTAAATCTCATTTCACAAGCTTGCTAGTTTTCTATCTGTGTGGCCTTTTACTTGAAATAAATAAGCAAAGTATATAGTTTTAAGTACAGTGGTTTCCACATTCCTGGGACTGATTCCCCCCCCCCCCCCCACACACACACTCAGGTTTATAGCACATACATCACAAACACAGAAATGGATCCAAATGGCTTTTACAGAGATAGTCAAAAAGACTTCATGCAGCCAGTACAGCGGGAGGTGCTGCCAGAGAAGAGAGGACCCCAGGCCAATTATCAATCACTTTAGCCCCTCCTTTAATCTTAGCAACCCTCAGCTGCAACCTGTGCTTTAGCATCCAGAGAATGGGGGTGCAAAGTACAAAGCAGTGGTGTTACCCATAGCATCGGTAAGTACTGGCTTATCAGAGCCCTCAGGCTCTGATCCACATACAGATCCAGTCCCAATTTCCACGTACTAGAGTTTGGATTTTAAATGTTCTCAAAGTCCATGGAAGGGGTAGAGTCTAGGAGTAAAGTACAAGATTTCTGGGAATTTAATGTATGCTGCCAGAGGTGATTTGGGGACTCTAATCCCACCTTCGGCTTCTCTTTTGCTTCCTGGTGACGAGGTAAGCAGTTGCACCATTATACCCTCTTAAGCTGTGGTGTATCTCTTTGCCACAGCCCCAAAACAATGGACTGAAACCTCAGAAACCAGGAGACAAAATAAATCCTTCTTTAGAAGTTGATTTTCTCAGGTTTTCATTTTAGGGGAAAAAAGCTGTGTAACTCATCACAACATGTCCCTTTGGTCACATTGTTTCCATGTCATCATGTGGTGACATTATCTATATATCTGGGGGAGACACTAAGACCTAGGACAGGCTTCGTATGAAATTTTAAAAAAATCACTGACATTCATCCATTGTTCTGTGGTGACCTAGTGCTGCCTTTATAGTGAAAGTCAGCATGGAGGGACCATTGACAGGGTCCTACATTCTTTCTCTCCATTATGAGATACTTTATTGATCTTGTTTTTATATCTATTGTAGCTAAGAAATTACTTCTGCATATCCTAAGCATTCATTACCTACTTTCTCTTCTGTTTTAAGTAAAATCAGTTTCTCCTTTAAAAAAATAATGGGAAGTTAATCATTTCCATGAGAAAAAAAGAGAGCGTGATCACATTAAAATACGATCCTTGAAAATGCATGGTGCCCTTGACTTAGGAAGTGCATTAGGAAACTCTCTACAGAGGCAGGAGTGAAGAGGTATCTCAATTTTATAAGGTATATTTTCTTTTTCTGTAAAGGACTACAGGTAGTCCTTTAAGTAGTCAGGTAGTGACTAGTTTTGGATTTATGGGATATAGAATTTTCTGTTGAGAATACTTACCTCTCCATTTTAGTACAAGTGCAACATAAATGATACTTAAAGACATGAAGGTGGCGCTATCCTAATAAGACTTTGTTTAGGAAATTAGGCAACTGGTCAGATTGGGCTAATAGTCTATAATATGCAATGAGTTGCTGAATACAACATTTCATGTGTAGACAGTAAAAAAAAATCACCAGACAATAAGTAGACTCTATTATGGGCTGCTGAATATAAAGGAATGAATTAATGCTTTGCACATATATTGTTCTTTTCTAGTACCCAGCAGGGTGGAGCTGATAAACAGAATTCTCTCTTTCGGGGGTGGGGAAAGTGGACTCTCCAAGTCAACGTGTCTGCTCAGCCCTGTTTGCCTTTCATCATTGTCGTTTTCTAGTGCTGGAATCCCACACTTCATCTACCAGCTGTGAATTGGAGCCAGAAAATGGTAGTTTTATCTTTGGAACAAGCAATAGATTTATATTTAACTTTAAGTCACACTGCAAGAGGCACTTATACATGCCTTATCTTATTTAATCTTCCAAACAATCCAGTGAACTAAAATTCCACTATTCCTACCTTACAAAACAGACAAGAATAGGTCCAGAAAGGTAAAATAGCATCCTCTATTCATGTTCCACTAGTTGGTAGAAGAGATTGAGTCTAACCCAGAACACAAGAACATTATCACAGAGGTCCTTTCTTTGAGCCTACATAATTTAGTTGGAAAAGAGTAGAAAAGACAGGAAACATCTTGAATCCAAATAAGGATGCTAAGAAGAGGGTTGAGTATCCAAAATTACTTTTAAGGTGGGCTTTTGTTTTGTTTTGCTTTGCTTTGTCTTAACGTTAACATTGTAGCTCTGTACTGGAAGGGACATGCATTCTTCATTCCTTTTTCATTACTTGAGATTTGTTGCAACTATTATGCAAAACCAATAAAAGGAAAAATGATTTTTTTAAAAAATAAATGTCATTTGGCAGGCAATGCCCAGCTGAGAAACTGTGGGTCTCATGGGACCACAATATGCATTTTGTAAAAAATTTCTTGAGACAATTTATGGTTTTAAGAAAACAAAACAGGAAATTGAATTAAAAGAAGAAACATATTTAAATAATGCTGAAGTGATGACATAGCCAACCAAAGCCCCCAAAACCAAACCCAAGATAAGGCATTGCCAGCTGTTTAATTTTCTGGCATTAGCTGTTTAATGACCCTAAACTAGGAGAGATATTTGATTGAATTGGGACAATAACACAGCTCTTAATAGATGGAAACTAATTTCTTTTTTGGGGGGGGGTTCACTTGTGGGGCCTGAACTCTGGGTCTGGGCACTGTCCCTCAGCTTTTCAGCTCAAGGCTAGTGCTCTACAACTTAGCCACAGTGCCACTTCTGGCTTTTTTTCTTTTTGGTTATGTGGTGCTGAGGAATGGAACCCAGGGACTCAGGCATGCAAGGCAAGTGCTCTACCACTGAGCCACCTTCCCAGCCCGAAAACTAATTTCTTAAACTGAAGGGCTCTAAACACAAAGTTAGTTATTGAACTAAATTCCCTAAGCTATGACCTGCATTTTGATATTATTAATTCTGGTGCCTGATTGTGAATTGCAGAGCCTGAGCATGGAATGGCTATGGGGCAGGTCTAAGGGATACCTTATCTTCAATGCTCAATACCTCTTGAGGAGTAAGGAATTTTAAAAATCCATTCAAAGAAATCAGGCTTTGATTTGTTACACACACACACACACACACACAAATACACAGTCTTTTTTAGTGCTCACTTAAAAATGGTTTAGAAAGAATAAGTTGATTCCAAGTGAACCATTATATATCATATTCATATCAATTCTTGTTTGGTTAAAAAAGGAAAACTGTTGACATTGAGCAAGTTTAACTTTAGAATCTTCACATAGATATCTCTGAAACATTTTTAAATCAGTTATGAAATAATGGATGCATACAAAGATGATGTTTTTCACATGATTTAGATTTTCTTTCCTTTGTTGAATACTATAAACATGTAATTTAGAATACAGTGTAGCCTCTATGTTATAGTGAAAATATCGAAATGTTCTATTATGTTTTCTATAGCCAACCTCTGAAATACTACCATTGTGTTTCAAAAGCAGATTATAAAATTGTGCTGTCATTTAAGAGAAGACAATGCCAACTACCAGACTCATCTAGAAATGTTTCTTGACTCACTTGCAGTATTGAGTTACTCTGCTTTAATGGGGCTGGATTTGTAAACAATACATGTAAACCTTCTTGGTCAATCCGTTTTGTGGTGCTTGGCAGCACAGATCTCTTGGATGCCATGTTCACCAGTTCACATACATCACATGGTGATTGAACAACTAACCACCCAGAAAGTCTATGAATAGTTCATATTCTCCATCAAAAATGAAATTCTTGGCCTGAGCCAGATGATGTGCACCTATAATCCCAGTTAGTTTGGAGGCAGATACAGGAGGATCATGATAACAGGGGAATCAAAGTCAAGGACGGCCAGGCTCAGAAAAAAGCCAGAGATGCTCTTATTTAAAAAAAATGTTTAAGGCACCAGTGGCTTATGCCTGTAATCCAAGCTACTCAGGAGGCTGAGCTGAGGATCGAGGTTCAAAGCCAGCCCGGGCAGACAAGTCCATGAGACTCTGATCTCCAATAAACCACCAGAAAACTGGAAGTCACACTGTTACTCAAGTGGTGGAACATTACCCTTGAGCTGAAGAGCTGAGGGACAGCACCCAGGCCTAGAGTTCAAGCCCCACGACCAACAACAACAACAAAAAGCTGATATAGTTTTCTTCACCCATGGAATACAGAAGTAGCCAGCCATGAGACAACTGAGACTTTGTAAATGTTCCTCTGTGATATGAACACAAGACCTTCCAGTTGAACCCAGAACAGGTGATTAAGTTTGGGGATAGAAAATTTTTTAAGATAGCAATAGATCATACCTATAAACTGTAGAAAATAATGGAATAATTTTATTCATCATATCCATAAAGTGAATTAAACCAGAAAAGTTAATTATAAAAATTTGACTGGAAGCCCCCTCTCAAGAAACCTTAGATGGGAACACATCTCCATCATAAAATGTTCTTTTGAGGCAAGCAGAAGAAAGTGATGTGATTTTGGTTCTTTTTCTCAAGGTGATATGAGATCAAATGGTAGGGCAACATGTGGGAATTTCTTCACAAATTGAAAAAGTGTTTAGTTTGATCTATGTTTTATTTTATTTGATCACACATTAAATGAAAACAAATGCCTTGATAATGTTTGGCTTTGGAATTTGCTTTACACTGAATAACAGTGCCATGATAGTAACCTTGCATTGGAAACATAGTCACTGGAATAAAACAAAAATAAAATAAAAGGTAAGGAGAAAATCTTCTTGTCTGTTACAACAAAAAGCTCCAGTCACAGAAGGGTCTGTGGGAGTAAGAGAAGGAATGGTATATGTATTTAAAAGGATCATAACATTGACTAGAAATGGAAGAGGTTGCAAGATCTAATTATGTACTGAAAAGTCTGAAAAGGTCTCATCCTTGGGGGAGGGAAAAGGGGTTCCACGCTTTATCATGTTTTCTAGGTTTTTCTTAGTCAGAATACTAAAAGCAATAGTTACTATACAAATGCTATTATGAAAATGTTGCCAATATAATATTAAGTATGGAGAAATTAACTATATTATTGGCCATGAGTGAAACAGTTTCTTTGCAGTGATCTTGTGAGAAGATAAATATTGTGAGGATTCTTTTTCCAAAAGTAAGCTGAAGTTCAAAGACAAGGGCAATGAGCTGGTAAGGTCATACAGCAACTAAAGACTAGTTGAGGACTCCAGCCAAAGCTGTCTGACCCCAGAGCACTTTCACTGAACTACAGTGCTAAACTGTATTCCTTAGAAACCAAAATGTGATGAGAGAGTTGGGGAAGAGAAACATTTAGAGAGCTGAGACATCAAACCAATATATAATAGTGGGACCTTTTGCTTTTCAAAGGTCATTTTCCTCCTATCTTGCCATCATGCCATCTACATCATCCCAGATAACAATGCAACTTGTTATGAAGAAGAAACTAATTCTCTCTAATACTATTCTTTCCCCTTTACAATACTAAGTGGATGGCTTTATTTTGAAATATCTTTTTCTCCCCAAATGAAAACAGTATTATTTTCAAATAAGATTTGCCATTGTGTAGAAATATGTTTTGTTCATTGTGTAGAACATAATCAAGATTGAAACAAATTCAAAACTCTGTCCCAAGGCCATTGCTGAAAAGTGCCAGCAGACATGAATTCTCTAATAAGTCAGAGCTACTGTTTGCTGGGGTTTCTACTTCCAGTCAAATTAGGAGGACTTTATATCTGGTAAAGTAAATGGAGAAAATAACCTTCTTCCTGCATTGTTTCCATAATTCCTTGGCTGTGCTGTATTGCTTAAAAGCTGCTTTTTTTCTGGGCCTACAAAATAAATATAAGCAAGGTAAAAGTTGGGCACTCAATCCTCCTCTATGTTAGTGTCCTTTGAGCCATTCCTTCTCACAGTCACTTTTGCAATCACCTTGGATGCACGGAGGACTGGAGTTACTAATACATACCTTAGGACACAAGCCAGCCTGCCCCTCAGGCAGACAGAACTCTGTTATCTTGTGGTACTTGGAGAAGCTACCCCAAATGAAAACAGCCAACAGCTCAGGAGAGAACACCTGTCATGCTACACTGACTAACTTGTTCCGGTCTCTAGTGAAGACAGTGATAACAATTTATTTTCCCAACCCTCCAGAGACAAAGACTGAGATAATAGATAATAGTTACCATACAGGCTGCTGGAACTAGAATTATTGAAACTTTAAGTATGTCCTTCCCCTTTTCCCCACAATTCTTTGTCTATATCCAACTCATGTCTATGTTCCTGAAGATGGCTGATGATAAAATACAGTGCTATCTTCCCATGACATGCTGGGGCCATGTGACAAATCTTTCTCCACCATTTTCCTGTGTCACGTTGACAAGTGACCAGATGGGACTTGTGGAATTCCTACAGTATAACTCTAGTTCAGCCACTTGAAAGTATCCTAATTCTTTTTGTAATTCTGTTGCAAGTTACAGCAGTCTATTGTCAACCTCTGGAAGACAGAACTAGACAAAGTGAATTAACTCTGAAAGTGTTACGAATGTCAAATGTGATGAGCTGAGTGGAAAATCTTCTTAAGCTTTGTTTATGTAATCCCAAATAAAATTTTGATATCAAACTAGATTTTGTAAGTGATAGTGAAGATCAGAAAGCTCTGAGATGTATTTTTCTTTCAACCATCAAATGACTTTTTAAATTGATACTTCCCTTAAAGATAGAAAAAGTTTTCAATCTGAAGACAGTCAGCTACTAATTGAGGTGCTCATGTCCCAACAACCCGAAGCAATCTCGGCTGTCATAGATCTGAAGATAGAAAAGGGATAGGATACATATTATTATTATTAATTAATTGGTTCAGGGTACCCTCCTCAGATGCCTTTTGACATCAATTATCTTTCCTTTTTTTCATTTTCATTTTTAATTGCTCCCCCGGGGCAAGTAGAGATAACTAGGGAAGGGAACAAAAAAACAGAACGCATGTGGGATAATTTGAAAAGCTTGCATCACATGGCGAGGTAACATCTGTATGACTGAAACAAAGCAGGCTGTAGCTACTCAGTCTGCCCTCATTTCAAGTTATCTTAATAAACTAAGATCACAAAGGGGCCTTTCAGGACCAGGTGCCATTTCACCTATGAAGAGCTGAGCTACCCAGCACCACCTCTCAGTTACTGTCCCCGCTAGCCCCCCCGCCCAAGTTTGCTTTAGTTCCATTAATCTTTGATCATTTAGCATGGAATGCTTGAAGCATTCCTATCAGACTGGAAGCCAGGTTTTGAAAATGAATTCCTCATACTACCTTCCTTTTTTCTTTTGTGATTGGTCAGTAAGGAAGACAATAAACCACTTGAAAATGGACTCCATGTGTTCAGGGTGAGGGAATGTGGAACACGGAGAAAGACGGTGAAGATGTCACAGGGTGCATTTTCTCACCAGTGTGGGCAGGGAAAATGTGGAGGACCCCATGTTAATGCCATCTCTGGGCTGTGCAAACTCCTGACTCCAGCTGGCAGAGGAAGAGCATAGCATTTTGAAAAGCCAACTCCGTTTTTCACAACAAATCCTTTACACAGCTTGTGGACAAAATTACTAACTCACATGCTAAACCTATTAAAAATGTATTTTACAAATTTTGAAATGAGGAAAATGCTCTGTAAAAAGTTTTACAGATGTTGAATGACTGTAAACGTGGTTAAAGATGTGGGACCCTCTCCAATCCCTTCTTTCGTGGATTGCTATTAGCTTACACTTCAAATCTCTGGTGGCCACGTATTTCACGTTGTTCTTCCAAATGAAATCACTTCTCTCTTTTATCTGATCTCCTACAGTCTCTCTGTTTTCATCAATATCTGACAGCAATTCCCTGGGATCCCATATAGTCCATGCTAATATCCTTATGTGTACCCTCTTCTGTCTTTGAAATCTAATACCTTAGCAGTGAAATAATTTATTGAACTTTATTTAGACTTTTATTTTTTTCATATGTTTTGATACTACCCGTTTGCAAAAGTTTTTGGAAATTTGAACCAACTGTTCATCGAAAGTCATAAAAGTGTGATTAAGGATTTTTTTTTTGCTCTCCTAAATCCCTTTTCTTTTAAGCCTTTAGTTTTTAATACATGATGGCAAATGTCGCCAAGTCCCTAGGTCTGCCAATGATGGGAAAATGAAGATGAATACTTCCCAGAGCCCCAGCTAATGAGGAATGCCATACAGGAGATTCAATGAGCCAGAAAAATCCATGACAGTCCTATTTTTCTCAAAAAATAAATAAGTAAAATCCTAGGATTAAGTGGTTGTCAGAAACTGGAGATATTGAATTCATTGTATTTGACTTTCTGGTTGAGACAGCTGGAGGACAAGAAAGAAGCGAGAGCTATGGGTCCCACATAGTTAGTTTTTCTGTTCCTCAGCAGCACTGAAAACGACACACTGGCTGAGAACATATTTTTAATGGATATACTACAGATTAATATGTGCATTGTTAAATTAACAGGAAGGCTTGTTTCAGTGAAGTGGCAGAAAAGTAGACATCTTAGTGGAAAGGAAAAGAAACCTCTTTGATAAAAAGGAAAGGAAGAAGCTGACGTAGAAAGAAAAAAAAAGGGTAAAGAATTCTTTTGCTATGTGTTTAAAAACCAGGTCTCTAAGCAACATGTTACTCTAGTTGTATCCTTTATTTTCTAATATGTATCAGCCTCTCGCTGTCAGGTTCATATGCCCTTCTATATTCTTCTTTTACACTAGAACATTGTCCTTTGGCTGAGTCAAAAATTTGAGGCAAGAATGAAAGATGTTTTACTTTATTGCTAACCTGTGAGATGTGTTTATTTGCCAGTGTTGTGATGGTCGTTTTATTGATTGATTGATTGTCTTTTTGTTCTTTCTCACATAGTTTCTGACATGCAAATATAATTCCATTGTAAATAAGTAAATTATGTTTCTTAGTGGGAGTTTGAAAAATCCTATTTCTTATTCTTTTGTTCATGCAAGAATACTTTCCATGGCTTGTTACTGAAGTTTACTCTGCACTACCAGAATGAACAGGCAAAGGAATGTCCAAATAAAGAGACCCTCATCCTTCTTTAACTGACTCATAAAGACATGAATTAAGCAATCTCTGATTATTGAACCCAGATGCATTTTTCAGAGCCACAAGGGACTCATTGTGTTATCTGTATATGCCATGTACATGAATGTTCAATTCAATTATTCAATCAAATCTTATTGATTGTCTTAGAGCTCTGGATACATGAAAACAAAAGATAAAGTTTTTTTATGAATCAATTCTCATTTGTATAATGTTCAGTAGTTTTAATTGCTGACCCAATCAATTAATTATGTGATAGTATTGATTAAACTTATATTGCCTGTGACATTTATGTTATTAGATTAAGTGTTCAGAATGCAAGACTTCATTCTAACTTTCAAGGAACTTATTTTATAGTGTAGAAAGTCATTTAGGCAATGCATGAAATAAGTTACTACAATTGCTCTGTAAATTATGATAAAATGAGGGATGTGTATTAATGGGCCATGGAATGTGGGTAGTCAAAATTTCTTTTTTATTTCTAATGGCTAATTAATCTAATAAGGGATGGTACTCCATATTGAAAAGTCCCATTAAAGAACAACACAAAAAAGAGTTTTAGCATGACTATTTATGTTTGCTTTTTTCTTATTAGCCTTGATAGAGCTTAATTGTAAAAGTTTATCCATTTCTGTAGCAACTCCCAGCTCAGTTTGTTGAAGAGGATGTTTGTTTGTTTTTCTTCTAGTATATATTTTTTGTTGTCAAAAGTTAGATAGTGAGAGCTGTGTTATTTCATTTCTTGGTCTTTTATTCTAGCCCATTGGTCTTTATATTTATTTTTGTGCTAGTACCACACTGTTTTTTGTTGCTATGGTTCTACAATCTAATTTTAAGTACAGTATGTTATAGCCTCAATTTTGTTATTTATGCTGAAGACACTATATTAATCAATTTAACTCATTATGTAATATTCTTTGCACCCTTTTCTCTAAGAAGTAACAATGTTATGATTTTCTGTTTCCGTAAAGAATGTCATTGGAATTGTGTTGATGACCTTCACAATATTACTTCTCCTTAATCTATAAACGTGGGAAGTTTTATCATCTGATGGTGTTTTAAATTTCTTCAAGGTTTTGTAGTTTTTCATTGTTACAGGTTTTCCACCTTCTTGGTTAAGCATACACTCAAGTATTTTATTTTTTTGAGGCTATTGTGAATGCAATTGTTTTCATGATTATTTTTCTCTATATGTTGTTAGTATACAAAAAAGCTACTGAGTTTTTGTGTGTTGATTTTATACTCTGCTACATTGCTAAAGTGTTGATCACATCAAGGAGGGCTTTTTTTTGGAAACTTTAAGGTCTGTAATTAGGGATAATTTTAATTCTTCTTGTCCTTTTTGGATCCAAATTGTTTCTTTTTCTTGCCTTATTGCACTAGCTAAGAATTCCAGAACAATCTTGAATAAAAATGGAGATAATAGAGATAGTAGATATCCTTGTCTTATTCCTGACTTTAGAGGAAGTTATTTCAGCTATTCTCCATTTGCTATAATTTTGATATGGAATATATAATACATATTCTTTAATATGCAGAGGTACATCCTCCCTAATCATAGCTTCTTCAAGCTTGTATAAGGATATTTTTGTCAAAGGTCATTTTGTGACAGTTGAGATGATCATGTAATTTTTGTATTTGATTCTAATTATGTGATGCATTACATTTATTAATTTATGTATATTGAAACATCCTTGAATTCCTGAAATGAAACCAACTTGATCATAGCTTTTTAATGTGTTACTGGATTTTGTTTGAAAGAATTTATTGGGAATATTTATGTCTATGTTCAATAAAGAGATTGTTCTATAATTCTCTTTTTCTTGCCTGGTTTGGGAATGAATATAATATACTTTTCCTTTCTATTTTCTAAAATATTGAATATTAGTAATGTTACTTTAAAAACCACTATAGGAAAATATAAGAAAATTCTAGAATCTATAGGCAAAGGAAATTATTTCTGAATTGGACCCCAGTTGCTCAGAAAATAAGAGCAGTACTTGGCAAGTTTCTGCAAAGCGAAATAAACCATTACTAAAACCTGGACAACTCATAGAATGAGAAAAAATCTTAACCAACTATTCAACTATGAAAGATGATATACAAAATATAATATATGAAGAGATAAAAATTAAACAACTAAATAACAAATAACCCATTTCATAAATGGGCTAGCAAATTGATCAAACTTTTCTTAGAAGAAACACAAATGTGTAATAGATACATAAAGAAATGTTCATCATTAACAATAAAGGAATTGAAAAACAAAACTCCACTGAGCTTCCATGTCACATTACTTAGAATGGCAATCATCAACAAGAAAACAAACAAATACTAGTGAAGATGCAAAGGGAAAAAACTCTCGAACCCTGTCGGAATATAGAATAGTGCAACCACCATGAAATTCAGTCAGGAGACTTCTTCAGAAACCCTTCTACCTGATGACTCCTCTTGAATATATATCCTAAGGAGAATAAATTAACATACAAAGGAGATACCTGCATGTCCATGTTTAATGCAACTCTGCTCATAATAGCCTAACTATGGAATTATCTGAGGTACCCAACAATCAGTCGATTATGTACCATAGATTATTGCATAGCCAGAAAGAAAACTGAAAGTATATCATTTGCAGGAGAATGGGAGAAACTGAAAATTTTCATTTTGAATGAGATAAGCCAATTTCAGAAGGCCAGATATTATAGATTTTTATATGTTGACAGACACCTACCCAACCCATGTTTTTTGCAGCTCTGTTCATAATAGTCAAACTGTGCAATCAGGCGAGGTGCTCCACAACCAAAAATTGAATAAAATACAATACATACATACCATGGAATGTTACTGAGCTATAAAATAAAATGAAGTTAGTCAGGCACAGGTGGCTCAAAGCTGTCATCCTAGCTACTCAGAAGACTATCTGTGAATAAAGAAAGCCAGCCTGTGGAGAGTCTGCTGATGAGGTCTACCTCCAATCAACAAGCTAAGTTCCAGGCTAGAGGTATAGCTCAATTGCTAGAATGCTACCCTGAACAAAAAAGCTAAACAAGAACACAGAACCCTGAGTCTAAACCCCAGTACATATACACATACAAGGAAAGAAATATAATGTCATTTTCAGGAAAATGGATTGAAATAGATATCATTATGTAGACTAAGATAAGCCAAGTTCAAAAGGCCAAATATTGTACTTTTGACTCTTTTGTGGAATATAGACTGGAAAGTTAGCCCTATATATACTTTTTATATATGTAGACAAAAAAACCTGATTATAACTGTAGGGTTGTTTGGGGTGGGAGAAGGCGAAAGAGAATGAGAAGAATATAGGACAAATAATATTGGAACACATTGTGTATATATATTTAGATAGTTTACAGATATTATAGTACATGTGGGGAAAAGAGAGATGGGGAAAGGGAAATAGAGGAAATCAATTTTGCTAAAATATAATGTGTGCATATACGAAATAACATTTTGAACCGCTTGTGTGGCTAATATACATTAATTTTTTTTTAACAATACATTGAATAAAATGAATGTCAGAAAGGTAAAACAGATTCTGTTGTGGAGCTATTACCAACAGAAGGGGTTGGGAAATGGAGAGGGTAAAGCAGAGGTGAATATGGCCAAAATATTTTATATGAATTCTACAAATAGAATGGCGAAACTTGGTGAAATTGTTTTAAGAAGAGAATGAAGGAGAGCAACAGGTCTGTATTTGATTAGAGTACATTGGATACATGGTTAGAAGTTTCCCAATATAATCCCTGTGTGAAACTACTAGGTTCCAATAACAGGTATCAAAGAAATGTTCACATAGCACCAAGTCATCTTCCTACTCATAGACTTGTCACAAAGTCATACTTTGTGGAAACTTCAAGGACTAGATTTAACCTGTTTGCACCATTTGGAAAAAAATGAATGTACTAACTATTGGCAGGAAGTAAATGCCATTGCTAGGCCCCTTGAAGATTCTTGAGATCTGCCGTAGGGTAGCAACCGAAACATTTTTTCAAAAGGGTTTTATTTAATAGTCACATTCCTAAATATTTTATTTTCAGAGCTCAATCCAGAAAATGATCTCAAAGGTTGTTTTTATGTTTGTTCTGGTTGTTTGTCCTCTCTGACAAATGATAGAATTATTTTTGCTCAAATTAGAGTAGCACATTTTTTTTCCTTACACTTTCTGTGAAATTAAAAATTCTAAGGCTGGGATCTAACTCAGTTCAAAACAAGTTTAAAATCCTATTTTAGAATGCCTTTATCTACTTTCCAGTAAAAGTAAAGGATACTTAAAGAATAAATAACAATTTGTTTATTCATTCATGGAATAACTGAATACCTATCATATAAGAGAGAGCATGATGAATTTTAACACAAAAATCATCCTGTAAAATGAAGAATTCTCTTTTGAAAGCCTCACAATATAGTAGATGGAACAGATATCATGATAGACTGACTGTATTGTTATTTATTTAGTCAGTAAGTATTTAGCACCCATGTACTAGTCATGAAGCTAAATACTTGAAATGTTATGGTGAATTCTATCTTCATGGTGCTTACATTCAAATTGAATAAGCATCCAATAGATCAATGGAAATGTAAGATAATAAAATGCATGCAATAATAAAGAAGATGATTAGTTCTAAGAGGGAAGGAAAGAAAGAGCTGTAATTTAAAAATCTATACATTTGCCATTATGAAAGGAGCAATGATAAAGACTGCTGTAAATAGATGACAGTCAAGCTAATACTCAAAAGAATATAGGTCAGTTATGTGAAGAAAGGATAGGGAAAGGATTACAGAGACAGGAAGAATATTGCTAAGGGCTAGAAGTGTGATTCATCTCAAATGTGATATTTTTGTGCTAAAATCGTTTTTACCTTAGCACTGGTAGCTCATGCTTATAATCCTAGCTGTTCAGAAGGATGAGAAATGGAAATCATGGTTCAAAGCTAGCCAGGAAAACAAAGTGCATGAGATTCTTATCTCCAACTAACCAGCAAAAAGCCAGAAGTAGAGCTGGTAAAGCCCTAGCTAGGCTTGAGCAAAAACCAAAACCCAAACAAAAACAAAAACAAAAACAAAACCCTTAGGGACAGTGTTTAGGGCCTGAGTCCTGGTCCCAGGACTGGCACAACAAATAATAAATAAACAAATAAATACATAAATGAAATTTTAAAAAACTTTCTTACTACCTCGAGGCCAAAGATCAGTTAATACTCCCTTCCTGGTATTTGATTAAGTTGTAAATTATACTGTGTTGAAATCATTTATATATATTCCTGGCTTCTCACGTTGCTCTTTTCATTCACCATTGGTCCATCTTGTCAAACTGTTTCAGAGTTTTCTTTCTTCTCTGTTCTTCTGTCAAGTTTGAACATATACCAGTGAGGCTATGAGACTGGTGCAGACTCCCTTGCATAATGCCTATAGAATAATTAATGTAGGAAGAGTAAAACTTTTATCTCAGAGATCCCACACCCCAAGGGCAAAGAGGGTTTCTTTCCTCTTCTACTCTTCGCCACCACAAAAGAACCTATAGTAACCTGAGCCATTGCAATAGGGAGCCAAGAGAGAGCTGAAATGCCAGCCAGTCAGAACCTGTGGGATGCATGGGGTGAGAAACAAAGTCCCAGAGCAGATGAACAAATACAAGTGCTAAATGAGGACAGAGATACTGTAAGCTTTCAGTGCTGAGAGTTAAGAATGAAGACTTGAGGCATTTAAATTTTTAAGAAAATCTGCTCAATTACCCAAATCTCTAACTTATTTTCAGAACTTAGTTATAAGTTGAAATATATGTTTCCAGTTGTGTAGTTTGAAAACTCAATGCATTTTCCTAATTTTATCCAGTAATATTTTGAAATTTTGAGCCATAGGGAGTCTTCTCCCCATCGATTTATAATTTTATAAAAAATGGTGAATTTGTAAGTTGGAGAGGTTCACACATTTTCAATAGATATTAAATAAATGAAAGTTTGAAAGGCAATTTTTTCATATTCTGATTTTATTGCATGTTGTGAAGTAAAATTATTCTCTCCACCCAGAAATCTTGCAAGGGGAAATAGACAGCATACTTTAATGACACAACTGGGATATAAATTTTGAGATTTAAATGCTCAATGTGGAAGCATGCAAGTGTTCAGAATAACTTAAATTATCAAGAAGAATGTTTTAGGCTCTTCCAAGGGAATCTTACTCACAGGTAAGTGTGATACTAATATCATGAAAATCACTGACCAATGAAATAATTTTCATACTTTTTCAGGGGACATTTTTTCTGAAAAGCACCAGAACTGACAACACTTTGTTTTGCAGTATCTATATACCTTAATAAAGAAAAATTTTTGAAAGACAATACAAGTACTTTAACTCCTTAAACATAAAAGCTCAAGAAGGTCTGCTTTCAAAACAAGTTGAAGGTTTTAACAGCAAAATGAACATACTCCAGTTGTTACCTTGTATTAATTAAGATAGCTTGAGTCATGCTGTAGTGAAAATTCGCTTCCAAATTCCAGTGGCTAGCCACTCCAAGGCCTATTCCCGCCAAGTCTTGGTGGGATTTCCTTTTTGTTAACAATCAAGTAGGTTCTACCATATGTAGTAACGTCCAGTGCAGTGACCTCTTACAGGTAAGATTTATAAACACAGGAAAAAAATCTAAAGTGCAAATACCTGAAGGCATCTAATAGTAAGCAGACCAGGCAAATACTAGAGAAAAGTCAACACTAGAAAGAAAGAAACAGCATAGGGTAAGTTTTCAAATGATGAAAGAACTTCAATCTTGATAGTAAGGCCCACTCTTGAGTTCTGCAACCCTGGGACAATTCAGAGAGAAAAATGCCAGGGTTTTAATCTCTGTGCAATAGATTCTAAACATCATAATAAAGAAAAAAATCAGATTCTGCTATCCAAGAGAGACAGAGTTTGAACTTTGAGTTCAATTTTACTCAATTTATTTGTCTTTGGAAAGACTAACAAGAACAAAATCTAAGTCTTCAAAGAAAAATCCATAATCTCTACACCAAAATCAAAATTATCTGACCTATGTATACAATGGAATTTTATGCTTCTATCAGAAAGCATGACATCACCCTTTTCATAAGGAAATGGAAAGACTTGGAAATAATCATCTTAAATGAAGTAAGCCAGACTCCAAGAAACATAGGCTCTATGGTTTCCCTCATTTGTAATAATTAGTATATGCCTAGGATAGTGCTGGCAGAGAACCATAATAGCTCAATAGCTATGTACATATGGCCATACAAAATGCTGTTAATCGAAATGAACTCCAAGACATGGAAACAACAGATCTTTTTTTTTTTTTTTTGGTTGTTGACTTTGTTGTCACCAATGTACTATATCTAGTTCTTTCTTCTTACTTTATTTCAGTTTTCCCCCATTGATTTGTCCCTGGCAATTACTGTCTGATTCTGGTACCCTGTGTCTTGTATATACATTTATCTGATTTGGAGAAGGGAAAAGGAATAACAAAATGCTGAAACAAAGCTACTCACAAGGCACTATGTTGGAAATGAACTTTACAACTTTGGGGGGTGTTGGGGGAGGGAAGGGATAATGGCAGAAAAACAAAGGAGGGGGTAACAATGCTTGACAAGAAATGTACTCATTACCTTACTCATGTAACTGTAACCCCTCTGTACAGCATCTTTACAATAAAAAAATTATCTGACTTATTAATCCTATTAAAAACCTGAATTTGCAGCAGGTAAGAATTAGTGGGCAAGAATTTTATAGTCACTATTATAACTATCCTCAAAGAAAAATATGTTCGTAATCAATGAAAATGCATAGAACCGTAACAGAAAAATAGAAACTATTAAAAAGATGGAACGGGACTTTTAGAACTGAAAAATAAAGCCCACAATTTCAGGAATTCTAAAGCATTATGTAGTGGTTTTAATGAAAGATAAGTACAAACAAAATGTACCAGGTACATCATGATCAAGCTGCCAAAACCAAAGATAAATAGGATATACTCTTTTTTCCTGTTCTTTTGTTTGAAGTAAAGTTTAACTTTTAGTACTTAGATATAAAATATGATTTCCTGATACTAATAAAGTTGGATTATATACATACTGACATGTTGAATTGAAATCCTTTTGTATAATTTTGGGTGTGTTTTTTTGTTTGCTTTTTTTTTTTTTTTTTTTTTGGTGCCAGTCCTGAGGTTTGAACTCAGGTTCTAGATGCTGTTCTTGAGCTTTTTTGCTCTATAAGTTGGGTCACAGCTCACTTAGTTTTTGTTTGTTTGTTTATTTTGCTTTCACTAACTGGAGATAAGAGTCTCATGAATGTTCCTGACTGGGCTAACTTTGAGCTATGATTCTCTGACCTCAGTCTTTTGAGAGGCTAGGATTATGAGCATGAGCCACTGGTACCCAGCTTGTCCAACTATTCAAAGCTAATAAAAATAAACAATAAAAAAAGCTCTGTCGTGAAGCTATACTTGGTAAATCTGTAGCTAGATAGTGAGCAAGCACTGTGTTATAAGAATTGAAAAGGAACTTTAGTTGAGTGTGTACAGTAATTTTCTTCTGTAAGGATTGTGAGGAAAGCCATTATTTGCTTCAAGGGCAATCATAATGGAGAAAGTATTATAATCAATGTCTTCCTGGAGAGCTTCTTGTGATTTGCTACCTTAAAAATATTTTATAGGAGAAAAAATAAATCGATTTAGTTAGTTTCTAACAAATATGAAACCCATATAGAACTGTAGTAAGTGATAAAGGGAAGAAAAGAATAGAAAGAACCAGCTAGAAGCATCGGGCATGGAGGAAATAAAACGGTGATGGAGATTGAAATATAAACATGACAGACAGCTCTGGGCTCAAATCTTGTTCTTTCTTATTACTTTTGTCAGCTAGGGCTCATGATTCCACTTTTGAAAGCTTAGCTTCCTATTCTCCACAGTGGTGATGATCATAATTGTTTCATGAAGTTCCTATCAGGATTAACTGTGAATGCATCTAGGACATTAAGAAGTGATCAATAAATCTTGGGTCTGTTATTAAGGAAGACTCTGACGATAGCAATGCTCTGATAGGATAATTCATAAAGCTCTTGCTTAAAAAAGTAGTGGTTACTTCGGAGCCTAAAAATGATCTCAGTCTATTTCATTTAACTTAATATGAATGGACACAGAAAGAAGTAAATAAGGAGGATTATGTTTTTGTAGTTTTCCCTATTAACAATTGAGTGAAGATTTTAATATCTATGAATGCGCATGCAACCCTCCCCCCCACACACACACACATAACACACCCATCCCCAGCTTTTTCCTTTCTCTGTGCTGGTAAATGCGTGACTGAAATGAGACTTGTTGAGACAAAGTGAAGTCCTGAAATAAACAGTGCGAACATCAGTAATGCTTTAATTTCCATGTTTCATGGTTATGCAAGCCCACTGCTTTGGAATTTCAACATAACCTTGAACCATCACCAACTTTAATTTCCCTCACACTTCAACTAGTAGTAATTGGGCCCTCCCTTCCCTTGCTGCTGCTGCTGCGGCTGGCATTTTGTTAAGAGCCTTTCCTTTGCTTTCACTGAGTTTGTTTAATTCCTCTTGGCAGCTGCAAGAACTAGATGCCAAACCTCTGTACTTGTCACATCAGAGCCATGACTCCCACACGGTTGGCTGGACTGAGCCTCTGAATTGTTAATAAAGTTGCCTTGGTCAGCTCTGGTCTCACCAAGAGCTTTTCTTTTCTCTCAAGTTGATATGAAATGCAGGGGTTGAAGGGTCAGATGCAACTCAATTCAAATCACCCCTCATCTTCCTGTTATTTGATCTGTGGAACCCCAAGCTCCCTCTTTTTTTCTAAAAGGAGAATAAAAGTAGCATTTACATGAAGGGTTAGTTTGGGATTCAACTAATTAGTGTAGATAATGTGTGTCTGGCCTGTATTAAGCCCTCAATAAATGTTTGTGACTATTGTTTCTCTTTCCCATGGAGAGCTGGCTGCCCCCTTGTATTTGCCCCTGCAGTTGAATGCCCTGTTCATTGTGGCTCTAGAGACCATATTGCTGTTGTTGAGTGCCCACATCAAAGAGTGTCCCAGGCTGCAGTGATGAAGGACAGTGAGCTTAGAGCAAAGGAAGTTTACTCTGACAGTTCTGGAGACAGACGGGAAGTCCAAGTTCAAAGTGTGGCACTGTTTCCTAAAACCTGTAGGGAAGATTCCTTCCTTGCTTTCTCTCAGCTTGTGTTGTTTGATCGAAATCCTCAACCTTGTGACGATGTCAATCCCGTAACTCCATCATCTCTCTGAGAGTCTGCGTCTCCACTTTACATTTTTCCTCTTTCTGTGCCTGCTCTCCTCTTATCAAGTGGTACTGGTAACGCTGGATTTAAAGGACACCTCTACTCCTAGACGACCTCATCTGAATTAACTGTGTGTGCAAAGATCTTGTTTCTATGAAGGTTATATTCTGAGGTTCTGGGGACTCTAAGGACTTCAACATAATTTTTGAGGGAGACAATTTACCCTGTAACCTCTGGGGTCCTTTTGGTTTTGACATCAAAGTCAGTTCCTATTTTCTTCTTCTCATCCTTCCTGGTAGGTGGGCTGCTATCCTGGAGGGGTAGCAGGAGGCTACTAGGGTAGACTTTTGAAGTCACAAAAACAACTATGATTGGAAAGGACTAGCATAGTCTTTTTCAAACCGGGGTTGACAAGTTTCGGAAAGGATGTCTCGTACTCACTCCTAGTGATTCAGATTAAATTGGTTTGGGGTGACGACTAGGCTTTTGGAGTTTACTCCCTTGGTGATTGCAATGTTCTGGCATCTCTGAGAACCACTGGATTAGAAGAACTCAGAGTTACTGGTGGCAGATTTTCTATTGGATTTTTAAAATCCTGATTGAAAGAATGAGACTTATTTGTTTACCCAAAAAAACTTGGAGCCAGATATATTTGAGAGTTCATGTTTCAAAAATCTATCTTTTTTGAATTTTAAAAGGTCATGTGGTATATACATAGCATATAATAAAAAAATTACAAGTGGGATCTGGACAGCCCTCCTTAATCAAACTTAATATTTTTGCAGTGAAGCATGTAAACATTTATATTATGAAGAGGCCTATGTCAGTTCAGGTCAGGTTTTGACACACATGAAAAGTATTTCTAAACTTTAAAAAAAAAGTTCAGTTTTCAGTTCTTTATAGATTATTGAATTGAAGCATAAGGATTAGGAATGTAATTATAAAACTTGATCTTGTAGAAACCAAGTAATACATGTCAACATTAAGTTCCTGGCCCAAACCAGAAGTAAGTATGGAGCAAAAAGTATTCTGGTGTTTGAACAGAAAGGTCAGTCCTGATTACCCATTTCTTTCTAACAAACTTTACTCCCGATGCCATTTCTACATCTGCAGAACTATTTTAGCTGTTTACAAGCTAGCTATTGAACAATGAAGACAACTTCCTTACTTGGAACTTATACTGGGTTGAATAATATCACCCACAGATTCATGCCCTTCCTAAGCCTTGGCATGCAAACTTCTTGGAAACAGAGTGGTTTTCCCTTACTCTCATTTGACTGGTATTCTCCTAACCCAGGAGAAAGGATGTGTTGTGAAGACACAGGGGAACTTCCCTTTAATGGCAGAGGCAAAGATTACAGTTTTGTAGCTCAAGCCTAGCAAGGTTGAGGATGGCCAGCAACATCAGCAGCTTAGAGAAAAACCTGGAAGAGATGCTTCCCTAGAGCTTTCAAAAGGAACATGGCTTTGATCTGGAAGACAGATTGAAGAAGTCTGTCCCTCAGAACTAAAAGAATAATTTTCTGGTTTTATAAGCCACCAAACCTATGGTTATTTGTCATGGTAGCCTCAGGAAATGTATCTAGAACCCTAGTGGCAGTACTCACAGGATAATATAGATATAGATACAGATATATCTATATGTATATCTGGATATTGATATAGATATAGCTAGATATTGATCTATAAATCTATGTATCTATAGATATAGCTATAGATCTAGCTATATCTATATATCAACATCTTATTTTATATTGACTAAGACCCTTCCTTTAGTATTTCCGTTCATTTCCAACTGGAGAGAAACATAAATGAAGATGAAAAAATGGTTTACATAGTTGAAAAAAGGAATTACTTCTACAGATAAAAATTAAATTTATCATCACAAGAAAGTCAAAAGAAGAGAGGACTGCCAACATCAAATGTATAAGAAAGAGAATAGACATAATTGAAGCCTCTTTGTACAGCTACTTAAAGATAATAAAGATAATAAAAAGAAAAGAATAAAAAAAGAAAAAGGAATTAGACAAGAAAACATACTCTCTCCTCTGGGCAAATAATTGCTGATCTCATTGAAAGTAGGCTAGATGAATTAACTCACAGAGATTGACAGACATAGGAGAAATGAAGAGAAACTTGGAGCTATATTATTTTAAGAGCTATAAGCCAGATCTACATCAGCTGACCTCACTTCCCTCAATCCATGCCTCCTCTTAACACGATTGTACTTCCGTCTCCATGTTAGAACTTAGATTGCTAACACCAGAAAATCTGGACTTTCTCATCTTTCCCACTGCCTTCTCTCTCCAGCTGTTAGGAGAGTGTCAAATCAGGTACAAAATGTGGGGAACATCTATAGAGGAGGGGTGGAGGGGAGGGCTTATTATATCAGGTAACAGATGAATTCTAGGAACAAAGCACCCTCTCTTGTTATGATAAGCCTATTTTCTGCCCTTGGAGAGCTTACTATCCATTTTCAGAGCCACAATATCTACATTACAAATGGAATTTTTAGCTGGGTGCCAGGGGCCCCTGCTTATATTCCTATTTACTCAGGAGGCTGAGGTCTGGGGATCATGATTCAAAACCAGACCAGGCAGGAAAAGTCCATGATATCCTTATCTTCAACAAACTACTCAAAAATATGTTAATCTTGAGCAAACAAAGCTCAAGGACAGTTGTTCAGGCCCTGAGTTCAAGGCCCAGAAGCAACACAAGCGCGCACACACACAAACCAGAATGCTTGCAAAACTACAATATTATATATTTAAATGGTACTCTCTAGTCCTGTAAGCATTTCCGCTGTGTTCTTGAATTTGATGCAGAAGGTAAAGCAAATGTCACTGAAACCCACTTCATTTATAAATAAGGTGTATGATATGCCACAGATGGCAAATGAGAGAGACTGGGCTATGGCTCAAGTCTTGTGGCTTTAGGGCCATGACTTTCAAGAAGAGTCCCGATAGCATATTGAAGTCTGAGAAGTTGAGTTGTGTAACTTGACATGGTAGAGCTCAGTCTTTAGAACCAGACACACATGGGCCTGCAAAATCGCTTAGTCTCCAAATTACCTGGGTGATTCTAAACAAGTTCTTTCATTTATTTCAGGCTCTTGTTTTCCCAGCTGCAAAATAATGTTTTTTCTAACTACTTTTGGATGTTAGTAATGATTAATGATGCAATTTCCACAAAGTTTGAGTATTTGAAGATGGCATTAATCAATTGAAAAAATAACATAAAACCTTTTTTAAGAGGCCTTGAGGATACACAAAATAACCACATGGTCTCATAACCAGGTGAAAGACACCGACTGGCCCAGGAAGCGTCTTGTTCTATGGCATCTATTAGATCTCCAAGTCTTGCTTTACCATGCTATATGAAATCTACCATTTCTCAGATAATTTTCATAACCAATTACTTTGTGTGAAACCGAACACTGTCACTCTTGTTGTTTTGATGAAAGTTAGTCTCTAATTCCTAAGTTTACAACTTATCACAGGATATGAGATTTGCTCATAGGAAAGAATAAATAACCGTAGTTGTGAGAAATGATTTCCTGAAACTTCAACTGCAAAGGGGCAGCCCTGCCCAGGGAAATGAAGTGATATGTTTAAAGATCAGGCACGTTCCCAGCCTCAATGATAAAATGATGAACTTGGGCATTTCAGGAGGGGTAGTGCCTATCTCCAGGAGGTAGAGGAAAGCATTCCGTGGATAACTTCAAGGTGGAGACCTTCATTTCTGTGCAAACATAATTATCAGGGGATTTCCAAAAGCAGTTACCTAATTCTGATTCAGTTTGAAAAAAAAGTTAAAATAGTGATGGAGGAAAGATAAAAAGTGTAGCTATTATATAGCAGAAAAAAAACGTGCACAATATGGCCACTGAATTTTTTGAAAAGTGAAGGAAAAACACTTGGCAGCACCTTTTTGTCTTCCAATTTTTATTTTTCCTTGACTGGCCAGGGAAGGGTAACAGGTGTAAGAGAATTGGTGATAGAGAGAGAGGTGGAGAGGAAGAGAAGGTGGGGAGTCCTTTTTTATTCTTTGTGCCCAGAAGGAGACATAACATGGACGGTGTGTCTGCACTGAAGAAAATCAGCCAGGGAGGAAAGATTTTTTTGAGGGCCACAGGGCTTGTGTCAGCAGGAAAAGGAGGTGTTTTGGCAACTGGCAGAATGGAAAGCTAATTATGCAGTTAACTTACCATAATCTTGCTTTTCATCTTTCAATTAGAGGGAGGAAAGACCTTTTTTGAATTGCTGGGATGAGTATCTTAAAGAATGCATTTGAAGATAGAGACTTGACTACAGACAAGTCTAGGACATCTTGGTACAGATTACAAGAAGTTGCCGCTGTCGAAGCCCTGGGAGACACAAAAAATACAGAAAAGTTTGCTGACCTCAGGGAAGGGAAAAAAAAACTCCACACTAGGGCAAAGGCAGGACTGATTGTCGTACACCTATCTCCTCTGTGGAGATGTATCATTGTGGAATGACAGAGGCTCAGAAGATCCTGGTTTCCTGAGTCAAAGCCCCTATCTATCAGGAGCATCATCTTTGTACACAAATCCAAAGACATCAAAGCCCCTTCTCTGTGATTGTTATACGAATTTGATCCACCATTATATTTAGCTTAATCTTTTAAGCTAGCAATTATTCTAATTCTCTGTTCCCTTGAAAGAGTGAAAAGTAAAACTTTCAGGGCAAGACAAATAAAGCTCATGGGTACATTTAAATTACAGATGCCAGCAATGTGTAGTGCCAGACAAGATTGGCATATGGATTGGTGTACTAAGTGTGAAAGCTCTGTCTTTAAGAGAAATGAACCCCCAAATAGGGACACAAGTGGCTTTTTCTTTCTTGCTATTGTTTCTAACGTATTTATAAGGTACCATGTGGTTTTTTTTTGTTGCTTTGTATGTTCCTCCTCCACAGTATAACCCCTGTTTTCACTGTATTTGATGTCAATCTAATTGGGGAGGGGAAGGGAAAAAAACAAAATGTTTAAATAGGGATACAGGTTGACTCATTGTAACAATGAGATGTACAAGACACTATGTTGAAAAATGAACTTTACATTTTAGGGGGGTAGTTGTGGGGGTGGTAGGAAAGGGATGGTAGGGGAAAAACAAAGGAGGAGGCAACAGTGCTTGATAAGAAATGTACTCATTACCTTGCTCATATAACTGTAACTGCTCTGTACAGTATTTTCACAATTAAAAAAAAAACATAAAAAAGAAAGAAAATAGGAGGGACTGCCAGTAGAATAAAATGGGGAAAGTTACCACTCATTCACATTCTCCTTTACCCTTTTCCAAGCAATTGTATTGCTGCACTTGCCCATTGGTTTTTTTTGTTTTTGTTTTTTTGCTTTTGTTCTAAGATTCTGGGGGCTACATTAGTGATTTCTTTCTGCTTCCCAGAAAGAAGCTACTTGGACAGAGCAGCTTCCTACTTTGTCTTTTCCCCAGCATGCAGAAAACCATTGTGGAAGCTTTCAGCCTCAGATCCTCTGAAACAATGTAATAAATAACTTTTTATGTATATATTTTATTGTTTCCATTTCTCTGTAGAACATGGCTAACTCAAACAGGGCATAGGAAGACCCAGTGCTCTGAAAATGGAAATGAAGATGAGAGCCATCCTGACTGTTCAGTGGCCCTGGACTGGCAAACACTGGAAGACAAAGAAGAATCAAAGACCCTAAGTCACAAAATAAACCCACATTATGGCCTAACTTAAGGTATTCAAGAAGAACATGGTCCTCTGCTTATGCTAGTCAATGGGAGTTTATTACAGGTCATCTGGGATGGAAGGAAAATAGCCATTCTTCCTAGAAAATATGACACATCAGGAAGTCTGAATTGATTATAGGCTTAATGATCAACAGGAACTTCATTGGTTACTCCCTTATTTTTTTCTTTTTCTTTTTCCTTTTTGTGTATGTGTATGTGTGTGAGATCTACCACTGCAACTTCATCATTTGGCCTTTGCCTTCCAAGTGACTCTATTTATTTGTTCATATTTCCCAAATTTACCATATGAGTTCATGCTCCCTAGAGACCCAAGGTGTGAGCCACTAATATAATTCAAGAAAAAATAAATGAGTCCCTCAAATCCTTATGACATCCCATCTAAATAGGCTACAGGCCAATCTTACTTCACGTTGTGTGGCTAATCAAGTATAATCAAGTAGTACAGTCTTCTAGTGACCTCTGATGAGGTATTTGGAAATGAGAGGTATTCAGCTTTACAAGAACTATATCAAAATGATTCCAGATAACTTTAATTTGGATGAGGCCCTACACAATCTAATTACAGACATCCTATTGCTATCAAATAGACAGGGTTATTTCAAGCTGAATTGTAAGATATCTACAGCTTCTTTTCATGTGATTCTGCTGTTTTTGAGGAGCCTTACACTTTACTGATGGAATCATCCTCCAAATTCCAGTCAGAAAGAGTTTACTTATGATGGAAGCCTACAGAGTCAAGCTTCTCTGCTTTCATCAAACCAGTGATGCTGGGAATGGCCAATAAGGCTCTATCTAGTCTTGGATCTAAGCTAGGTACTGGAATTATCATATATCCATGCAGATAGATACATATGATTAAATCCTGCTGCATCTATCCAGCTTTCTCTAGGGATATATTTCCATTTCTTCAGTAAAGTTAAATATAAATAATATGTATATATATATTTATGTATATGGGAGTTGAAAGTGAAACAAAGTACTATATACTAATGTGGAACTAACAGCCTTTGCTGATTCTTTCTTACAGCAGTTTTTATTGTGATTAAGTGATTACATAAATTTCACAGTATTGTGGGATAGTGATACTTGGTTAAAATTGCAAACACAATCTAATCTTCATGGGGCAAATTGTCTTTATCGTGGTCTATAAAGTTTATGCATTCTATGAGCTTTGACAATACAGTTATTGATGATTCTGAACCACATATATACTATATATTATATATATATATATACTATAGACTACATGAATGTATACATATCTGAATATATAGAAAGAAAATCCCATACATACATACATATATATATATACACAAGCACATATGTTAATATATTAACATATTATCTATAGTTAAGTATAACACATAGAGAGCTAAGCTTTTTTGTTCTAGAAAAATAATGGATTTCATTGTGACAGTTTCATAAATGTATCCCACACTTAGAGATCACATTCATCTCTCTCATTCTCTCTTAGCTTCTCATTATGTCCACTGGCTCTCCACCAAATAATTCCCCTTTTATGTTAATGTCTTTCTGTTTGTCTGTATGCTTTGTTTTTATTTTGAGGTCTATTCTGAATGTGAAAGGATCATAGTGATTTTTTTTAAAAAAAGATTGGAATGTACAGTATAGACAATGAAACAATACAATAGGGGACAAGAGTTTGAAAAAGACCATAATAGTAGAAAAGGAGGTAAAAAGTGTTGGGCTTCCCTGTATGTTTTGAAAATAGAGTAGATAGACTGCTGAATGAGCAGGAATGAGAAAAATTGAAGATGACTTCACTTTGAGCTAGACAATAGGAGTGCCATTTCTGAAGTGGAAAAAGTTACCAAAGCAGGTTAAGGATGGAGAAAAGACCCAGTTTGTGTCCTTTAAGTGTGAGATTCTTATTAGATATCCGAGTTGAGTGTTGAAAAGGCATTTAGGAAATTTATTTCAGAGCTCAAGAGAGAGAGCAAATGTGGGAGCCATTGGAATATGTGCCACAGAAAGAAGAAAACAGATCCTAAGACTCAGAACTTAACCAAAGCAGGAAATTAGACCCAGAGAAGTGACTGGTGGAAAAATAGCCTCTCTTTCTACCCTACCTGTGCCCTCTCCTCCATGGATCTTTGCAGGTATCAAAAGGGACAATATGTGAGGTAAGTTTTCAGCTACCCTCTCTCCAAGTACTACAGAGTTTCAGATGTCTAGATGTTTGGATGCATTCAGGAGGTGGACAATTGAACTATGAATTTATTTTAAAAGACAAATTGGGCCATCTGTTGTAAGACACAAATCATACTTTCATAACAGGAACATTACCTGAATGTTTCAACTAAGGTGTTTTCAACAAAGTTCACCTAGATAGACTGGGCATAGACCTTAAAATAGTGTTTAACTCGCTGGACACAGTAACTTAAGCTGACACACTACTTGGGAGACAGAGATCAGGGGATCTCAGTTTAAGATTATCCTAGGCATAAGGTATACTCAAAGGCAAGATGTGGGAGTGTCTGCCCAGCACCACAACTATAGGGGAAACATAATAGTACATACACTCTTGTCCTCCCTAGAGACACGGGGGAAGCCCCAGTATGAGACCCACAGCCCAGGCTTGTTGGGGTGATTTTGAAATCAGCCATAGGAGGCTGGAGACATGTTTCAATTGGGAGAGCACTTGCCTAGGAAGTATGAGGCTCAGAATTCAATCTCTAATATGATCAAAATTAAAAAGGAAGGAAGGAAGGAAGGCAAGGAGGGAAGGAAAGAAGGAAGGTAAGGAGGGAAGGAAGGAAGGAGGCAAGGAAGGAAGGGAGAGAGGGAGGGAGGGATGGAACAAAAGAATGAAAAAAGCAAGCAAGAGGAAAGAATGAATGAACGAAAGAAAGAACAAAAGAAAAGAAAGCCAGCCTTTGGATCTCAGAAAAGGGGTCAGAGTCAGCATAGGAATTTGAGGATTATCTACATAGGAGGGGGAATCTCAGTGGGATGCCTAGAGCAGAGTTGATAAAGAATAAGCTTTTGATCTTTGGAGGTCACATGTGTCTAGAGTCTAGAACCAGCAGTGACAGAAAATATGTGAAAAAGAGTACAAACAGAAGAATGAAATTTCACATTGTGTAGCAACAGTTCTAATATGATATTTTCTGTCCCAGATCCTTGAATGAATCTGAACTATGTTAAGCTATACTGTATTCATTTTTCTGCCTTGCTGACAACAAAAAAAAAGTACTATGAAGGTACACCTGTAGCTATTTATACCATAAAAGCTACAAAGCACTCTTTTCAGCTAAGCTTCTGCAAAATAGGACTTGCTTAGATAGAAAGTGAACTAAAATGCCAGATCTCATTTCCGGCGACTTTCACAATAGTGTAGAAATGACATCCACCCTCATGATTCCGGGCAAGAGATCTAAAATAGAAACTCTGAAAGTTAGAAACCCACACCCTTATTTTTTTTTTCAGTCTTCCTTTGTTTTAATGTGTCCATTACTGGGGAACTCCTCATCTAAAGAGAGTTTTCATCCTCTTGACAACCCTTGAACTCTGGCATCATTCCCAGTGCTGAATTATAATCCAGAATTGCTTCACTAAAATGATGAATACAATATGGAGAGAACAAAACATGGGCTACTCTTTGGTATCCTAGGCCAATCATTAGTAAATAGAGCCAACACTGAATCTAAGTGGAGTTATTTGAATAGAGGCAGTGCTAAAGTACCAGAAGTACTGGAACACTACAGAGTTTATCAAGGTTTCTGCCTTAAGATGAAGCTTATTGTTTGTCTACAGAAAAATAACAAGGAAAAAATACGAGTTTGATTTCAAAGCTTGTCCAAGTAGCAAGTAACTTCCAACAAAATTTTGAGCTGTTTTGGCCTCTCTGGTCATTGTCAAGGATCTAAGAACAATGTAATCTATTCTTCACTATTAGTAAATTTAATTGTTTATAATTTTGCTTGATTGTGATCACAATGGATTTTGCCATCCTTCCACCTGGTACTTGAAGAAATAAGCACACTAACAAATGAGAAGATACTGGTAGATTGGTAAAACATGGAACATCGCTGGTCTCAGGTCACTGGAGAATAAATATTCCTTTTGAAGTATGCCTCTCAATTTCTTATTTTGGCCTATACTGGAAAACTACTTCCAACACAGAATCCTAGAGCCAACATAGGGGCATCATGTAGGGCTCTGTTTGTTGGCCAAAAATGCCATAACATATAACCAGTCCCCAAGTTGCCCACTGTAGGCAGTTCTAAATGACCAGATATAATAAATAGATGTCTGTTCTCTTTGCTTCAGTTCTGAATTCTTTCTACATCTAAGCTAGTTTAATTCTATTTAGGTTTCCTTCCACATTGAAGCATATCACTAATGATCCATAGGTAAATAGCAAATCAATGCAGGACTGTATATTGATTAACAAGTATAAACTGCAGGTATTTGCAGCAATAACACCAATATTATGTTGAAATAAAGAAACCAAATCTAAGCTGGGCTCTAGTGGCTCATGCCTGTAATCTTAGCTACTCAGGAGGCTGAGATCTGAGAATAAGGGTTTGAAGCCACCCTGGGTATGAAAGCTTGTGAGATTCTTATCTCTAATTAACCAGAAAACTGGAAGTGGAGCTGTGGTTCAAAGTGATAGAGTGCAGCCTTGAGCAGAAAATCTCAGGGACATTGCCTAGGCCCCGAGTACAAGTCCCATGAAAGACAAAAAATAAATAAAACAAAAATAAAAGAAACCCAATCTTAAAAGGCAAGATAAATATGCTGATAGAAATTAGAACATATGCTGGGCATCAGTGGCTTATGCCTGTAATCATAGCTAATCAGGAGGCTGATATCTGGGAATCAAAGTTCAAAGCCAGCCCAGGCAGAAAACTCCATGAGACTCTCATCTCCAATAAACCACTCAGAAGACTGGAAGTGGCACTGTGGCTCAAGTGGTAGAGCGCTTGCCTTGAGCTGAAGAGCTCCAGGATAGTGCCCAAGCCCAGAGTTCAAGTCCCGTGACTGACGAAAGAAAGAAAGAAAGAAAGAAAGAAAGAAAGAAAGAAAGAAAGAAAGAAAGAAAGAAAGAAAGAAAGAAAGAAAGAAAGAAAGAAAGAAATCGGAACATACACCTTCAATGATTTGGCTAACTGCAAGGAATCATGGGAAAAACCTATAGGATGTCAAGAATGTTCTAGGTTTGTTTAAGTTGATTACTTCAGTGTACACATTTGTTAACACTCATTCAAATTTTATAAATTTTAGGAAAATTATTTCTCAATAAAGATTATTCTAATAAATTTGGGTCACCTTGAAAATGTAGTCTTAATTTTTATGGGTTTTGTCGAAGACACTCTGTATGTATTTTTCAGTCTTGTAGACAGCCAATATATTTACTGACCTACTACATGTTTTCTGTGCTTACCTAACATAGAATTGTTTAATCTGCCATTTGTTCCAAAGCAGCATCTCAACCAAGAACCACAAGTCAGGGAGCAAACCTTTGCACCTGTTGCCTTCCACAGCTTTGATCTCATTCTCAAAATATGTATCTACTCTTGGACTGCTACAACAACATCCTGAGTTTAATGAAAATAATTTGCTTTACTCTTTTGCCACCAAATCCTAAGTCAAAAAAGAAAAGAAACAAACACACAGCTGATCTTTTAATAATGGTAAAACATGTAATCTGTAAATTTAGTGTTTTTTTTTTTAGAAAACACAACCAAGAAACTGAAACAGTTAAGTGACCTTCCATTTCTTCTAATTCTTCTCTGTGTATATAGGTGTGGCTGTAATGTTTGTGTGTCTTCATATAAAAACATCAGAGCACCTCAAACAATGCTATTTGTAAATCTCTAGGCCTAAATGCATACGTAGCAAGGGTAGGATCTTTATCCCCAAAGGACAGAAAAGTCATTCTGGCATTGCATTAACTTGTTTTAAATAATGGAATGCTTGAACTTTATATAATTTCATAAATTGTATAGAGATCCTAAACTGTGATAAAACTGTATTGAGAGCAGGGCACAGTGGCACAGTCCTGTAATCCTAACAACTTGGATGGCTGAGGCAGGAGAATCACAAGTACACGGTGAGTTCTGAGCTAAAAAAGCAAAACTTCATTTCTAAAAACAACACAAAGCCATGTTCAGGAAAATCTGGACAGTGTCTTATATGGCATAGCTCTGCAACTGGATTCCAATAAACTTCCCTTTCTGCTTCCAATCCTATTTAAACAGTATGATATTTACTTACTCTCTAGGCTTCTTCTTTGTATGTAAAATGGAGACAATAGTCATTACAGCCCCCAAGGAAGTTCATAAAGATTAAATTTGTTAATTAGGCAAAGTACTTTGTGATCTTAGGAGGAGTTTTCATAGATAAAGTATAAAGATAGCATTATAATTGGTGAGAGGTTCTGCTTTATGGGTGGGATGACCGACTCTTGGAAAGGTCACTGAATCGACTCACAGGCCTGTCAAATGACAGCAATCTAATCTTCCTTATTACACTGCTCCCTGTCATGTTACTATTGTTCCCTGTTTTCTGGCTTTCTACCGGCAGGGCAGGCAGAATCCTTAAACATTGAGCAACCTTCTGGCTTGGAGAAAAACTAAGTGCATATTTGCCTATATTCCAAAACCAAGATGACGTGTGCTTCCAATTGAACAGATGTGGTCAGCCGTTGATTGGACCCAGAGGAGAAGAAATTAAACACATCCAAAAAACACAGGGAGTAGGAAATAGGAGTGAACAAAGGTGAGCTGATGCACCCTGTCTCTCCTTTCCCATCATTGTGTTTCCTTTCCTCTTACTCTTCCAAGTTTCCCCCTTTTTCTCTGTCAGGAAATTTTCCAGGTCTGGCTTTCTTTGCATGGACAGGAGCAAAGGTGAGCCTAAGGTTAGCAAATCTCTCCCATTACCTTCTTAGCACACACAATGGAGCATCAATTTTGAATGGAGCTCCATTAATACTGCCAATTTCAATCATTTAAACATGCATTTACTCATTAGTGGATTCTCTAGGTTTCTTGGTATTTTTGCTTCCAGTTGCACTCTGTGTGCTAGTCATATCATTGAAACACAGAATTATGGAAGAGTTGAGTCGGAAGGGACTGGAAAACCTTTGTTCCAAATTCTCTCTCTCTATTACTCCAAATAAAAATCCATCCACACATAGCATCTCTGCAGCGCTTCCTTGAATCTCAACTCTAAGTACTGGAAGTCCATGCCTCAGAAGACCTATTTATCCAGTGCTGATCATCAGCAAGTTCTTTGTCCTGAGCCAGAACATGCCTTTCTATGATTTGCACTCTTTCTTTAAATTTTTTTTCCCCTCCAGACTAATATGAAATACACATGACCATTTTCTACAGTCTTTCTCAGGATTGCTCCTTACTTGGGTTAGACAGAGCTGTCTTCTCAATTCTCTCTCTGTGTGAGGTCTAGTGTTTTATCCAATTATGGTATGCCTGACTCCAATCAAACTTGGTCAAGCACAGGCCTATGACTTTTCCACATAAGTTGCTAATAATCCACCTCTCCCTCATTTCTACCTATCTTGATGATTTCTGGAAGCTTTCCAATTGCATTCTGCTCCTCTGAAGCTATGGTTCAAGCTGCTTTCAGGTCATGAGGTGCCTGAAGTCTTCCTCCCACCTTTGAGCCATTCACAGTTTTGGTATCTGCTTTATAAATGGTCTTCTAATTGGCTGGTGAGGGTACTGACGAAAACGCGGTGCATGCATGTGTCCAAGAGTGAAAGTCCCCTCTGAAGAAGTGCAGGAGCAGCCATGAGCTCTTGGCTTCATCCCTCCTTCAGTATCCTTTGCATTTTTTTCCCCTGCACCTTGGCCACAAGTATACTTTCTCCTATCAGTCAGTAATAATACTTCTTCTGCTGGAAGGCTATCTTAGGCTGACAAGAGCTGAGTTTTCCTATGCTGGTGGAGGCTCTTCTTGGGAAGGCATGGTGTTGTGGGGGTGACTATATACCAGGGACAGAGGGGCATGAGGGACACTCATCTACCATGAGTGTCACCTCCACTGTTACCGGAGGTCTGCAGGGGCAAATAATAACAGCCTCCATGGGACTTTTTCAGGTAACATACAGTCACTTGGCTTCCGTGTGTGTGTGTGTGTGTGTGTGTGTGTGTGTGTGTGTGTGTGTGTGTGTGTTAAATTATATGTAAAAAATTACCAGCACTCGGTTTGTGTGCAACAGCTAATATACGTATATACTTATATCTATACATGTCTGCATTTGTTGCCTTTGTGATATCTTTTAGTTTCAGGCTGGCTTTCTTTCTATAGAAATTGATATAACCTATTACAACAATTCTATATCGATTGAAGAGTATCTGGAAGGAAAATCTTTACTTTTTTGATATTTTTCAACCACAATGAAATGAATGCCTTCAAATAGAAGAAATTATCCCTAATAAGAAATAAAGCAAGAATGGAATAAATATGTTCTCCTTGTTCTTTTTATTCTATCACATGCCCCATTATTTAGACTCTATTATTCTTTTTTTTTGTTCTGAATGTAACTTTAAAGGACATTATATCAATAGAATTTGTTACAAACTGAAGTCATTCTGAATTATATCATTCCTAACTAGTCTTATCATCTGATAAGTAAGATGTTCATCAAAGCAAGTATCAAAAGAATTTCAGGTATTTATCAGATTGACCTACAGGAATTAAAAACATTGTTCCATTTCTACTAGCATGCCTGTATTATGAAATACGTTCTAAGGGCTTGGCATGGTGGCACACACAAGAAATCCCAGCTAGTCAGGAAATGAGGATTTGAGATCAGCCTAGGTAAAAAGTTAGAGAGACTTCTCCCCACCCCCTTCTTAGCCAATAAACAGTCATTTGCCTGTGAGTCTAGCTACACGTGTGTGTGTGCGCGCACGCGCGCATGTGTGTGTGTGTGTGTGTGTGTGTGTGTGTGTGTGTGTGTGTGTGTGTAAATGAAAGGACTATGGTTTGGGAAAAATGTAAGACTATTCAAAAATAAACAAAAACAAGAGGAGGGGCTTTAGTATCTTCCTTCTAACTATGACGTATACACTACTTTGTGATGAAACTAAATTTCTCTTTTTTCTTTTCTTTTAGCCATTACCATTGGCCATTTTGCTTTGAACTCAGGGCCTCATGCTCACTCAGTATGCTTGCTTGGCTGACACTACCACTTGTGCGTCTCCAACTTAACTTTTTGTTGCTAGTTTGGAGATGGTATCTCACAGACTTGTGTCAGAGCTGCCAATCACTTTCCATAACTCTGCCTCTTGAATACCTAGGATTATAGGTAGGAGCTACCAGCACCCAGTCACAACTTCTTTTTTTAAATAAGTTTTTTATTATGAAAATACTCTACAGAGGGGTTACAATCACATGAGCAAGGTAATGAGTACATTTCTTATCAAGCATTGTTGCTTCCTCCTTTGTTTTTTATTCCTACTGCAAATGCTTGCTATCATTGTCTCATCTGCTTTTATCTCCCACAATGCGGGCATGAGTTCCAAAGGCCATCTGATAGATTTCTGTGGATTGAATTAGGCAGGATTTTCCATTGCTATTTCCTGGGTCTGAGTACATTACTTATGATTTCATCCTGACTATTCAGTAATATTTGAAAGTTCCAAAGTGGTCCTCAGTTTAATTCATTATATTTGAATAAATTTTCCTCAGTATTTCTATCTTTAGAGCATATCACATCAAGTTTTTGTTTTAAAAGTTTTTAGTTTTAACTCATTGGACTATATAAATTAAAGCAAGAAAATCAATTTTTCTCAATGTGATCGAGAAAGTAGATACATGCATGCATGAGAAAGTAGATAAGTAGTATATCTATGATCTTAATTATAACCAGATTCATAGTAGCCATTTGCTATTTTTATCTTTTTCCCATCAGTTAAATTTTACTGAATGATAGAACTCTAGACTTCAAAAATACCTCAGATAAAAACCTCATTCAATTCCAGTATACTTTTGTAGATGCAGAATTGCAGGATAGGCATTTATGTAACTTATTCAAGTTCATGTTTAGTTATTTTGAGTGGCTTAAACTTTGAATTTCAATTTCCTGTCAGAGAAACATTCTTCTTAATACAAATTGGTCATTTTAACTATCACCTAAGGAGACAGGTGGTCATCAAAGGGAAAAGGAAAACAAAAATAGAATTTGTCATTTTGTCATTCTGGCTAGAGGACAAAAATTGGTAGCATGTCAAACTCAAAACCAGGGTTTTGTCTGAATCTGGAACTTTCCTAGATATGGTCTTATTCATACAAAACTTTTCCTCTGCTGAGTAGACTAATAATCAATTTGAAAATATCTGTATATCACAGCCATAGTATTCATACCTGCAGAAGCACTATTGGGTAGCAATATCATGGCACTAGAAGCATTGGGTGTGAATACTAATGTGTATTGTATATTCTCTGGTTTTCTCACCCTTGAATTGGCACATTAGACAACCATTATTGAAGCCATACTTCTGAATGCATGGAAAACCCACTTGTTCCAACTTGTCAAAGTGTGTATTATTAATTTCTCCACAATAATTTTTTTGTATCTGTGTGTTGATACTGGGGGTGGAACTGAAAGCATCACTCTTTTGCTTGTTTGTTTTCTTTTGTCTTTCACTCAAGGCTGGTACTCTACTACTGGAGCTAGGCCTCTACTTCCAAACAATTCCTTTGAAAAATACATAACATCTGTGGGCTGCAATCATGTGTGTCAGTTACTAGCTGATGAAGGTCTGGGAGGACATGGGAGGAATAAAGGAGAAGGATTTATGTGTCGTTTAGTTGAGTGGAGCAAGGATAAGTTTTTGGGCAGCAGTGGTACCAGGTATGCTCAATTTCAAAGATAGACAAGCAGTTCTCATGCTCAGGTTTGGATTGGGCCCTAGAGACTTGGCTGCAGAGTGGCAATTCAGATGCTGTAATCAAGCTGAGAAAAATTTAAGGCAAATATTCTTTCTTTGTTTAGTTTAGCTTTAAGACAGGGTCTTTACAGGGCAACTGGCCTTGAACTTGTAATCTTCCTATCTGCATTTTTCAAGTTCAAACCTTGTAGGCATGTGCTCATCACACCTGACTACTTTTAATTTTAATGTTGCCTAGGACCCTGAGACAATCTGTATTCTTGGGCTTTCCCCTTGGATTTCAGTAATGTGTGTGGTTTTGTTTTCATCTAAGAGGGAATAATATCAATTTTCTAAAACTTTACACATATGTCTTGGTCAAACATCTTTACCACAATAGAATGTTTCACCATAGAGAAGTATTATAGTCATTTTCTTTTGGGAATCAATATTAACTTATGTTATATATATTCATTCTTAGATAAATACAATTTCCTTAATGTCCAGGTAGTTAGAAGTGGAATAAGAATTTATTTCTTACTCATTCAGAAACTGCTAGTAGATTAATTAATATAATTATTAATTGGTAGAAATATTAGTACTTAAATATAAAGGATAGGGATGAAATATGATTTGGGAGAACTAAATATCTAATAACCTATGAGCAGATTTCAAGTGATATTTCAAGTGATGTCAAGTGATTAACAATCACAACTATCCTTCATTATTTGAGGGAAAGAATAAAAAGGGGGTGACATAATATCCTTTCTTCCTATTTGGTTGCAAGGCTGTCTTTGACATTAGCTTTCATCCTGGATAATCATCCTGGATAATCATGCTTCCAAGGAAGGAGAATTTGTTAAAGCATTTGAGTGATTCCCAAACTAGAGTCAACTGTGTTTTTTACTTCCTGACTGTATCAGCAAATCATTTTTATGAGCCCTTATGTGATTCATTGAGCCATTTGGAGAAGGTCAGAGGGCAAGGATGCTATTTACCAGAGCAGGTTTAAGTTGGGGAAGGCAAGGTCAGAGGGGAAGAGAGGCTCTCATTACTGCCAGAGAATGCTGGGGCCAGCTTGGTGCCTACCCAACTCTGCTAAGCTCACACTGGGTGTTTGTTAACACAAAGCACCAAGCTGCAGGTGTTCTGCACACTCTACAGTCTTCAAAGTTCAGCCTCAAATGTTTCTGTTACTATAAAGAGGATTAAAAGGATTTAAAAACATAGCAGGCCTGTTCAACTGCTAACATACTTGCCAACATTTGCCAAGAGGGAGGAAGGAGGGGAGGTTATATCAGCTCAAAGTCCTGGTAGTTAGGGAAATATACTTTTCAGGTTTCATATTCTCTCTCTCTCTCTCTTTTTCTTTCTCTCTCATAGCTAGAATGTAGAACTATACAACTTTCAACTGGAACTCATTAAGAATTCATGGGGCAGAAAATGTAAGGGGTTCTGGAAAGGGAGACTTTGAAAGGCCAGAAGTGAGCTATAAATAAACTGCCGCTGATATTCTTTCCCCCCCCCCTTCTGGTGGTTAAATATGCTTATTACACAAGAATGCAAACGTGGAACAACCAGGTGATTTCTGACCTGAAGGCCTCATTCACCTCGAGAGCCACAGTAACATTTATAATTTAGCACATAAAGGCATCATCATAATAGCCACTATCCATTCTCAACACCATGTTGCCATGCGTTTGGGCTGCAGATACTGACAGATATCACCTCCAGGGGAAGGTATGAAGGTCAGGCATCTGGAATCCTTTTTAAGGCACCCTTGTTACTTCCTTCAAATGTGCCTTGCTTCAATAACCTGCCTGTAGAAGTTCTGCTTCTCCTTGAGATGGTATTGGTTTTCAACTAGGTGTAATGAAGAGACAGAGAACTGAGTGCAGGATGAAATCTTAGGGAGATCAAATAACTCCACTGTAGATAGCTTTCCTATTGATCACACAGAAATAACAGCAATCCCTCTCAGTCTATCCACTTACAAGATTGAATATTTCTATAGTAGATGGAGACTAAAGCAGACTTGTTAGCAAGAGTTTACCTACTAGATGTGAGAACAAACACACAGATGCACATTGCATGCATACATACATTCAGAGCTCCCTCTCAATTCCTTTGGGATTTTTTTTGTATACTTTTGCTGGTATAATAGGAGTTGGTTTGGGAAGACATTGTAGAAGCTTTTATTGAAACGTCTTATTGTATCACGTTAGTAGCATGAATTCACAGGCTGAAGTCTAAGGACACTATACACTCATTCATAAGCCTCCAGTTCCAGGCTCCAGAAACTGCAGGTAAACATGGTGCATTATATGTACTTTTCTAGGAAGAAGTTCCAAAGCCTTTATCTTGAAGCAATTATTAAGCCTCAAAAAGATGTCAGAACCTTCCCAGGCAACAGTGACTCCCGTCTGTAATCCTAGCTACTCAGGGAGTTAAGATCTGAAGACTGTGGTTCCAAGCTGGCCCGGGCCAAAAAGAAAAAAAAAGTCCATGAAACTTCTATGTATAATAAACTACCAAAAAGTAGAAGTGGAGCTGTGGCTCAAGTGGAAAAGAGCAGAAAAATCCTTAGATTAGTTCAAGCCCCAGGTCTGTCCCAAAAGAAAAAAAAATCAGAGCCACAATTCTGTAAGATTAAGACAGTAACACACAAAATGACCATGCAGGCTTTCTATTAAAAAAGACAACTCTTGTCTCTCTCAAGTGACAAATATGGCTTAGCTCTTTTGTCTAATAAAAGTAAGGTCTAATAAATAATGGATATTTATGAGTTAAATAATGTACTTTGAACATTTTTTTTTAGCAGCACTCTTATCAATTTGGCTGTCTCATTGGTTTGTATGGTGGTATAGGAGTTTAAATTCAAATCACTATGCCTGCTATGAACCTTGCTGCCAGCCCTTTCTGCTGCTTGAGATCATCCTCTCCCCATGATCCACCCACCTCTGATCCCGAGGAGTTGGGATTACAGGAAGCACTTCTACAATGGCGAGCTATTGTTTTAGTAGGTAAGTTTTACACAGATCAATGAAAGCAAAGAAAGATCCTGGCAGGACATGTTGCCTTGATTAGCTTGTCTTTCAGTCCCTGGAGATCAGTTACATTAATATGAACATTCAAAGGATAATAATTGGTTTGGAACTATTTTTTAAAACTTGATACAATTTTATGCATGGTTGAATGGGGGCAGAGAGCCGTGTCAGGTGAGAATATGAGGAATGTGGGAAGATTATTGGCCCATGCACCAAGAAGTTGGGGATGAGAGAGCTAGGCTCAAATGGAGGAGCATCCAATTATATAAGATGATTGGAGCAAGATTATAGAAAGCCAAGACTGACATACTGTAGAGTTCAGATGTGACCTCTAGGTGATGGGAGCCCAGTTTGTTTCATACAGGAAAATTACATGATGCCAACAATATATTCCAAGCATTCATTTGGTGTCTGTGGGCAGGATAGAGCTGTGTGAGGAGGGACCAAGGCTGGAAAGTGAGCTGGGGCTCTGGCAATAATCAAGGTGTGAGGTGATCAGGACCTGCTCTAGGGTGGGAATGTTTGTAGAATGTTCACGGAAACATTGTAGCCACTGGAAATGCTTATTTGTTACCCTTTCAGCTTTCAGTCACATTTGCCTTGGCTACCAACTTTCCTGACTGAAATATTCACCCCAGTTTTCCAAACAAAGGAAGTAACAAGGCAGGAGGAAAGAGAGGAAGGGAAGGAAGAGAAGGTGGAGTAGGTAAGACTCTGATGTGAAGATTAGATTGTAACCAGATATTATTTTCAGGGACCTAAGGAATAGGAGCACTGAGGCTAATCTGAATGTAGTTTCATACTAAGTGCTTGAAAAGGAACCACCAAGAATGTAGAATGAGCAGGGTGCTGGTGACTCCCTCCTGTAATCCTAGCTACTCAGGAGGCTGAGATCTGGGGATCGTGGTTCAAAGCCAGCCCAGGCAGGAAAGTCCATGAGACTCGTATCTCCAATAAGCCACTCAGAAAACTGGAAGTGGTGCTGTGGCTCAAGTGGTAGAGCACTTGCCTTGAGCTGAAGAGTTCAGGGACTGTGCCCAGGCTTGAACTCTGGGTTCAAACCCCACAACGGACAAAAAAAAATGAGTGACTTTCTTCTTAGTTACACCAAGAGGGCCTTTTGATGCAGAGAAGGAATGACAGAAAGAGAGCTAGAGAAACAGAGAGAGACAGAGAGAGACACAGGAGAGAGAGAGAGGCAGACAGACAGACAGACAGAGACAGAGACAGAGACAAAGACAGAGAGAGAAATAACTTCCAATATTTACTGAAAGAGCTTAAAATTTCAAAAATAAGTTTTCCATGAAAAACACACATGTGCATGTAAATCATTATAGCTGAAACCAAAATATAGAATATTCCTTCTCTTACTCTGCCCCCAATATATTTAAATTTTCTTTTTTCTCCCTTCCCTTCCCAACTCTTTTCTCCCCTCCCCTCCCTTCCTTTCCTCTCTTCTCTCCTCCCTGTTTTTTCCCTCCCTTCTTCTCCCTACCCTTTGCTTATCCCATTACCTCATTTCTTTTTCTCTCTCTCTTTCTGTCTCTCCTCATTGTCTTCTTCCTTCTCTTTACTTTTTAACAAATGATGGTTGTGATACACTACATTGATTTTCTGATTAATAAACCTCAGACTTCTAAATTAATAAACTTTAGACTTCTACTAATGAGGGTCACAGCCTAGGATTTTGAGATTCCTAGATTCACAGGGCCAAGGAGAATGGTCTCATCTTCTGTTTCCTACTTACCTGCCCCATTCAAACTTTTCTTTTCTCTTGAGTTTCAGAAACTGAAAATAAGAAGAGGCAGTTGCTCCATGAAGTTTCAAACTCAGTTTCAAAATCTGATCTCAGATTCTGAGCTTCCAAACGATCTGCCAGCACTGGTCCATTCGTTGGCTTGAAGTCCTTCGCTTGGGATACAGCCCACACACAAAGATCCATCAACAAGGACTGCTCACTAATGAGAACTGAACCCAGACACAATGGGCATAATTGGTGTAGACATTTTAATGTCTTAGGCTGGTTCCTTCTATTATCCTTGGCTCTAGTGGACCAAGGCTCACACAGTAACATTCTTTACCTGCAGTGTGCTGTAATTTCAAACTAGGTGGAATTCTTTCCTACCTTTGAAACCACAAAATAAAATCAAAGAAATAGGACCGTTTGCAAACCATGGCTCTCTGCATTGATGAGGTGGAAGGTAAGCACATAGTCTCAGGTTGGGAATAATGTTGAAAATGTTTGATTTTAATCATGGGGCTAAATGACCTTGGTATACAGTTGCCATTGACCCTCGGGACTCTACGCTCCTCCTGTGTGCACATGTACACGTGTGACTCTGCATACTGGCACAAGAGATGATGGCACATCAAAACAGAGAAGGTATGGAGTGATCTAAGGCAATGAACACTAATGCGGATTAAGGGAATTGAATCTCTCCATGAACTCAGCTACTTATCAATGTCCTAGAAAGAAAATAAAAGGTCGAGTATCAATCCTAAAAGCGATATATCAAAACTTACACGAACTCATTTGTTTAGAAAATCTTTCATGTTTATGAATAATAAATTTCTAGTATTTTTTTTTCATGGCCAATCTTCCTTTAGGAAGAGTTACTCGCATGTAACTCGAGTTCAACGATTTCCCTGGATAGTTGAGTCTACATTGTAGACGGTGTTGAGTAGTTCCATGGGGGCTCTGGTTTCCTTTGCTGTCTGAAGATTGTGTAGGTATGTCATCTGTTTAATTTCCAAGGAAAGCCTCTAGTCACATAGTTCTAGAAATACAGTGCATGAACCACCGAATGGAACATTTGCTATAAGTATATAAAGATGAATTTTCCTAGGAAGGAGGCCACTATTTTCATCACATAGCCATTAAAAAAAATTCTGTAGACAGGTTTAGAATCAGAGCATCAGACAACCACCAGCCTCTTGAGGTAAGAGAGTAAAACAAGCTCCAGACTCAGTCTTCGGTGCTATTCAAACCATGAATTGGCAAGCACAAATGAAGTACCTCAGTGATCCCTTTCGATTTGTTACCCTTTTCTTTTTTGTTCTTATTACTGGTCTAGTATGTTATATAGCTAGTGATGTATCCATATTTGCTTTGCCATATAAATGACCTCTGCTGTATGAGTCCTGATGATTGTGATGTCTAAGGTGCTTATCAGGGATTTGGAAACCATTTAATCCAGCAGAAACTGCTGACCTGTCACTTGGGTAAATGTTCCATGGGTGACCTTTTCATGTCAGGACAAAACTCTACCCTCAGAGAATGCTAATGGCACTAATTTCTCTAGCATAAAGCATATGAAGATCTGCAAAGTTTGCAGGTATGCAAACTTTCCTTGTCAATGGTCACCTTTCTCCTTTTCAGACCAATCTGCTTCTTTTTCCCCCCACAAATACCACTAAAGCGTATGCTTATAGTTTTGTAAAAATAACTCTCTCTTACAAAATTCCTTCTCACAATGAGTGACATATTGTGTGTGTGTGAGTGTGTGCATGCCAAAGTACCAGTACTGCTGCTTGAATCTTATTATTTATACAGAATTGCAATATACATTTATGTAGTCATGTCCCTCTCCAATAGAATCCAATAGAATCATAGAAGAATAGATAAAATGCCACCTGAAGTCATGAGGCATATTTTGTGCCATATCACCAGAATTGATCTCCATGTATGATCATGATTGACAATTAAATAGATTCTGTCTATGGAAGGGTAAACAGGTGATACACTCATGTATTCTCTGCACTCAGGAAGTTAAAACAGTAAGATCTCAAGTTTGAGATAGTGAAACACGTATGGGTTTTACAGGTGTGAATTAACTTAAGTATAGTCTCATATACACACAGCAAATAACTCAGAACTCACAGGCCAATTTTTAGTGACTAGAATATCCATGTTACTTGTTCTTGTATACAGTTTCGAAGGGCAAATGAAACCAATAAAGCCACAGCACAGAGCAGTATATGCTCAGGAATTTCAAGTTGGAGGAATTGTTATTTGGCTAAACAGAGAGTCCTTGCCTCAAAAACAAGCAAACAACAAGCACCAAAATCATCTTGGACTTTTATGTCCTATTCAAGGTAGTTTAGAATAAGAGTCATTATTTATATATAATATATTTCTATATTATTATTTATATATAATATATTTGTATTAGGCCTTTCCTAAACCTATCACAAAATAATTCAAACACACACATATTCCTTCATGGGAATTATTCAATTTTTTATACAATAATTCTAGTAAATAGTGTTCAAAGTCACTACCTTACTTCAGTGTAACCGGTCCGTGTATGAGTACACCACATCTTGATCATTACCACCCCTTCCATCATTCCCCTTTCCACACCTTCCCCTACTCATCTCTTCATATTAGCTGCTTCCATTTCACATTTCTCTCTGGATCAGCCTCAACCTTATCAGTTTTCCTTACAAGTAAACTATGAAAGTTAGAACACTAAGGTGAGGCTCTGTTCTACCCAATAGGTACATGGCATTTATATTTTTTCATACTTCATGTTCTCTGAACCTACTTGGCTTTTTCTAATTTGTTCTCTGTTAATATGCAGCTGCACCAAGCAGCAACATGGTTTTTGATGAAGTATCGAAACCAGTTAGCTTGTAATCCACACACAAATGGCACTCATTCACTACATGAGTCCTTGATAATGATGTAGTTACAAAGGCACATTTCAACAGCTACTACATTAAGTTAAAGAAACTAGACTTAAGATTCAGAGTTTAAGCGTTTCAATCATTCTTATTGTCTTCCCACTTCTCCCCAGCTGTCTTCTGTTCTTTGTCAACTTCTTTCTGTTCTAAAGGGATTTTGTCAGTGAGGACGAGAAGAAAGCCACAGATTCGTTTAGTTCGATGTTTTATTTCAAATGGCTAAAAGTGGCATCAGTAGTTATAAAGATGAGACAATTTCTGCTCTCTCTGAGGAATTTCAGCTCACATAATTGGACTTTGCAAAACCAGGACTAAGAAGATCCTATTCACTGAGGAATACATACACAGGAAATCCCAACAAAACAACTACTGTTATACATTTGGACATATTTATAAGAAGACAACGAAGTGGTTCTGTGCTAATAACTACTTGATTTCTGGTCTTTCAGGAAAAGAAATGACAGATGTTTTTTCTTTGTGTTTGGAGGGTCCAACAAGGTCACTTTGTGCAATTTAGTTCACTTAGGCCTCTTCAGTTCTGAAGAGGAAAATTTGGAGCCAAACTGCCTGAGCCATATTTCTAGCTCTGTTGCTCACTAGTGCATGAGATCAGTGAGTGTTCTAACATTTCTATGCCCTTGTTTTTCTTAGTAGAATGATGTTAATAATCATATCTACTCTCATAGGGATATAATAAGGATTACATAAAATATAAACCATGTATTGTGCTTAGAACACAGCCCAGCACAGAGTGTATTCTCATTAAAATGTAGCTATCATTCATTCAAAATTAGTGTCACTGCTAGTGTTTAATCATTCTACTATGGTAGCTGTAACTAAGTGAAGAAACATGACCCTATCCAGAAAGTATATTCTTGCTAAAAAAAAAAAATCCTAGGTATTATATATTTTCACTCATATGCAGAAGCTTAGACCTAGCAGATGTTTAATCATGGACATACACCTATTTATATTTGTACACATAATGATATATATCCAAGTCAATATATAATATGAATCTGACTAAAGGACCACTTAGAAGGAGAGCAAGAAGGGGAAAGTGAAAAGTAAAAAAGAATGGATTCAGGATGCTGAAATACACTGCAATTATATATGAAAGCAACTGGGGAAATGGTGAAAAAAAACAGCCCCTCTGAGGTAATATTAGCTGGAACAGTTTGACCTAACAAGGAGTGGGAATGAATATGATCCAAGGATATGGTTTTCCTATATGAAAATAGAACAATGAAACCTGTTGAAATTGCATTAGGAAGCAGCAAAGCAAGAAAGGAAGAATGAAAGAAAGGTTTATTGGAATCCATTATATGTATTGGATTATTATTATTGGATTATTATGTGGATTACTATATGGATTGGATTATTATATGGATCCATTAATGGATTGGAATCCATTATAAATGAGTAGAAATGTCATAGTGAAAACCTCAGTATAACTAATATATGCTAATAAAAATATATGAATGTAAAAAAAAGGAAGAGAAGAAAGCATCTTCTTTCATTAAACACCATAATACCAGGACTTTATACTGTCATATGGGTTACCAGCGCCAAAAAGAAAAGTCAACGGATTGTCATAGAATTTCTTTTTTTTTTTTTTTTCCTTCTTTGTTTCTTTTTTTTATTGTGAAAATACTGTACAGAGGGATTACAATTACATGTGCAAGATAATGAGTACATTTCTTTTTTTTTTAATATTATTTTATTTTATTTGAGAACATACTGTACAGAGGGGCTACAATTACATGGGCAGGATAATGCATACATTTCTTACCAAGCATTGCAGCCTCCTCCTTTGTTTACCCTTCACCTCCCTTCCCAGCCTCCCCCCTCCCCCCACCCAATTATACCCCCCCCCCACCGACATTGTAAAGCTGGTTTTGACATGACATTTTGTACTTCTCATTGTTGCAACAGGTCCACCAAGAGGTTAAAGAGAAAAAAATTCTTCTAAGCTTCATGAGATCAATAATAACTTATAGCTCCTTTTCTCTGCAGCATGCAATACTCATGATTAGATACCATCTACACATGTTGGAAAAGAAACTAGCCACCTTTCAGGAACAGAAATAGGAGGTAGAAGAATTTGCCGGGAACTTCCATGTGTGTAATCTCTGCTCATGCACCTCTTTTACCCCCACAGTTGCATTTTTGGATGCATTTATATTATACTTGATATTGTCCTTGTACAGTACACTCAGTGCTCCATTCTTCTTGCAGTTTACTGAAAAAGATATCAGGAGTCCAAGTTCAAAGATCTAAAACAGAACTGTGTCATTCATCAATTTAAAAAAATGACAGCAGCAAGTTTTACAGTAGGCAAGCAATTTTCTTAAGACCAAAGAACATTCACATTAGTAATACATTAAAATAATGTTTCTTGTTTTCATTCAGCATACTCTCTGAAATTACTGTATTTTTAATTCTTTTTTTTTTGGTAGGAAAAAATCCTCCACCCATTTATTCAGTTTATTCCTTAGAAAGTTCTGCTTTCTTATCTGTGAGACAATGACATTGATAAGGAACACAGAGTCAAAAGTAGTAATTAGATTGAGTGTGTTGGCTTACCCTCTGTAATCCCAAGGTTGACACAGGCAAAAAAAAAAACAAAATACAAAACCATGGGATATGAGATCTTTTCTTTTTTTTTTTTTTTTGAAATCTTTTCTGGAAAAAAACAAAACAAAACAACAACAAGAACAACAGCATAACTAAGGTAAAAAGGGATAGGAACATAGGCTCCAATGGTCAAGCAATTACCTAGTTAAGTGTGAGCCCCTGAATTCAAAACCCACTATTGGATTAAAAAAGAGCAAATATCGTGGAGAGGAAGGGAAAAACAAATCATTTAAATAGGGATACAGGTGGATCCATTGCAACAATGAGATGTACAAGTTGTTATGTGGAAAAACAAACTTTACAACTTTGGTGGGGAGGGAGGAGGATTGGGTGGGGAGTGGGGGAAGGATGGGAAGGGATGGGAAGGGGAAACAAAGGAGGAGGTTACAATGCTTGATAAGAAATATACTCATTATCTTGCCCATGTAATTGTAACCCCTCTGTATAGTATTTTCACAATAAAAAAAAACTTTTAAAAAAGAGCAAATATATGTGTGAAATGCTTAGCAATTTATATTATACAGGAAAATTTACTGGTCCTGGTCACTGGTGACTCACACCTATAACAAACCCTATCTAGTTGGTAGGTTGAGAGCAGAATAATCTCAGTGCTAGGCTACCCTGGATAGAAAAGTTAGTGAGATCTTAAAAGTAATCAACAAGAATCAGGGCTGGAGAAGTAGCTCAAGTGGGAGAGCATCAGTATAACAAGCATAAGGCCCTGAATTCAAAACCCTGTACCACCAAAGAAAAGACATTTCTTGGTTAAAGTTTGTTGTGAATATTATATATATATATATATATATATATATATATATATATATATATATATATATATATATATGAGAGAGAGAGAGAGAGCCATGCCCAGAAATGAAATTGAAAAAGTCCTTTGAAGGTGATAAGATTTTGTTATATAGACATAATGAAGCCATTTTGATGTCAAAATGTGTGGATTATGATTTTAAGACACTTAAGGCTACAGAGTGAAGAAGATGCTCTGGGGGTAATAATGAGGAGGCCAATCAGTATCAAAACATCATTTGGAGGCTGGGAAGGTGGCTCAGTGGTAGAGTGCTTGCCTTGCATGCATGAGGCCCCTGGTTCGATTCCTCAGCACCACACAAACAGAAAAATCTGGAAGTGGTGCTAAGGCTCAAGTAGAGTGCTAACCTTAGGCTGAAGAGCTGAGGGGCAGTTCCCAGGCCCAGAGTTCAGGTCCCACTACCGACAAAAATAAGTAAATAAGTAAGTAAATAAATAAATAAATAAATTTGAATTCAGGAGACAAGTTAGGGAAAGCCTTAGCTTCTTGGTTTTGGCAGTTGAAATAACTCTTCTGGTCATCTCAATTATAACCAAGTCTGTATTTTTTTAAAAACATGAGCAGAAATGAGATGTGTTATCCCATTGTCCTCATTTATAAACTTAGGAATAATGTACAGGTCATAAAGACATACCATTAAATTAGGAAATTCTTAGGTATCTTTTAAGAAATTATTTTGGATGTTTATAATCAGTACTGCTCGATGATTTGTTTTTTAAGAACAAAACCTGCTACCATACATGATGACACACATGCTTGTGTTAACAGCACCCTCAAAAAGACAAGCATGAAGATCTTGGATTCAAAGCCTAAGCTACATAGTGAGACACTATCTTAAAAATGCCAAAACCTAGCTGGGTACTGTGGCTCATGCCTGTAATCCTGGCTAGTCAGGGCTGAGATCTGAGGATCATGGTTCAAAGCCAGCTGGGTCAGGAACATCTGTGAGACTCTTACCTCCAATAAATTACTCAGAAAAAGCCAGAAGTGGTGCTGTGGCTCAAGTGGTAGAGCACGTAGTCTTGAGCATAAAGAGGCTCAGGGACAGAACCAAGGCCCCAAGTTCAAGCCCTAGGACTGGCAAAAGATAAAGTAAAATAAAATAAATAAAAGGCAAAACCTTTCAGCTTCAGCCAAAGCCAAAAGCTGAAGCTCAGTGTAGAGTAGCATCCCTAAAGTATTAGGTTTGGACAATAGTAAAAAACAAAAAAGAAAAAAAAAGAAAGAAAGAGAAAAAAAACACTAATAAGACACTTCTAATAAAGATTTTCCAAATATGGAAGTCATGGTTTTACTTAATACTCTGAAATTCAGATGATGTGAACTTTTCTCATTTTGATTCATAAAGGATGAGGAATGGATCATTGTCTGGAATTCATTCTATTCTCAGATAACCTGGATGATGCCTTAAAAAAAAAGGCTAAAAAATAAGGAACCAACTTAGTAACTTACTCTATACAATTGAACTGTTTTGGAACTGGAGCAGTTAGATGAAATCATATGTCTCCCTTCCCTTCTGACATTTATCAGATTTAGAGAGGAAAACAGCCAACTATATGTGAATTATTTCTTCCAAGATCCTAATGTGCTGACATAGGCTTCTAATTGGTGCTTAGCCACATTTCTATGCTAACCTTGAATGGCAGATCCTGGCATGTAAAACTCACCAAATTGAGATGTAAATCTCTGACTACAGCTTCAAACATGCCAAACAATTAAGGCACTTTTCTCTGTTAATAAAATAACAGAATGTTGCAAGAGTCAGAGTGATGAATTTTTACCACATTCTGAGTCAGAGAATATATAACTATTATGACCATCCTCATCTTCATCATCATTACCCTTACATTTAATTGTATTTGCTTTGATGGAATATCTAGTTTGTTTCTGCATCTGATCTGATTTGTCTTTATATTAATAAGTCCTTAGAATTAGAATTTAAGCCCTTAGATGAAGTCTGCTCCACAGACAAAATTGTATTCTCAACATTTGTCAGTGCTGAGATTGAATTAAACATTGGTTGAAAATTATAAGCTTTTAACTATGTGATTATTTTATTCTTCTTCATTTTTTCTATATTTTCTAAAACTTCTATAAAGAGTTACATATCCTAATGTAGAGTGTGGCAACTTTTCAAAGGCTTCCTTTTTTCAGATTGGAAATATCCTGGAAATGGAATGAAAATTCAATTGGAAATTGAATGATGATCATGAATTATGTTCCATAAACCACACACTTAGTGTTGTAAAAGTCATTAAAATCCAATTCTTGAACAGATGAAGAAACCAGTGAGGATGACTATTAAGATGTTACATTGCTAAAGGGGGAATTAAAGTTATTACATGTTAGAAAAACACCAAAGTTGTATCTTTGTGATTAAGAGTAACAGACTTGTGGAGTATTGGTGGCTCATGACTGTAATCTTAGCAACTCAGGAAGCTGAGGTATGAGGATCGCTGTTCCTCAGACTTTATTCTTACCTCTTCTCAGACTATGCCCATCATCTGGTGTCAAAAGTGACCAATATGTCAAAATGAATAGTTCAAGGATGGGCTTAGGATTTATGGCTAATGAGAATTTTCCAAGAATTGCTAGCTCTGTAGGGGAAAATCATCGTGTTGTAGCCAGAAAAAATGAAAGTATATAATTCCCGGTGGCATTTTCTGTTACCTGTTGAAGAGAGATGTGCCTTGAAATACACACATAGTCGTACAGACAGGAAATGGAGAAAATCTGAATACCTAAGACATTACCTGGTCATTCATTACCATTGTGAAAAATATATTTCTCAGTTATGTTTCCAAACAAATTCTTGTTTTCTTAAACAAATTTCAGTTTGGTTTCCATCTCTTCTAATCAGAAATGCATCCCTGACCTTTAACTCTTTCAAACCTCATATGACTTGTTTTCATGACATTTTAACAATAAATTATTCGATTCTGTTTTCAGGTCATAAATTATTTTTCATTGTTAAATCCTAGCATAGTCCCAGCCATATGTAATAACTCAACAAGCATTTGTTGAAACAAACAAAATTAAGATGGAAAGAAAATGTAATGATGAGGAGTATGAAATACATGTTACTAGTCATCTACTTTCTATCAATCACTACTCGCGTGGGAACCGAAAGAGCAGAAAAAGTATCAGCATGTATTTACACTTCCTGGGAGGAGACATACAACAAAGAAACCAACAAATGAATGTACTGTTCAGTGTTATAAAGAAAAATAAAGTGTCTAGAAGAGGTAGAGAGTGGCAGTGGTGAGATTAGGTAAGGTGGATCATGAAGGTCTTTCTGAAGATTTGACAACTGAGCAGATTAAACTGAACAGTAGAGGAAGAGTACTTTTTAAGGCAGCAGCAGCAGCATGCTCTAAACCTAAGATGAGAATGCCCCTCATTGTCTAAGGAATAGCAAGATACTAACACTCTCCTCATTGTGTCTACTTGTTTGCAAAAACAAAGTATGTGGAAGGAAAGGTGAAGTAGAGGTAGAAAGCTGGATGTAACAGAATAAGTTATATAGCACTGATCAAAAGATGATTATTGTGTTTCAGGATTTTTACATACTTTTGCATATTTGTGATGAAGAGGTGGATAAAATGGTCTTACACAATCGGCTGGTAATGTGGTGATATATTATCCCTTTTCTTCTATTGAGCTGAAGAGTGTAATCTCATCGGAAGAATAGATAGAGGTTATTTAACTCACGCCTGCTGAGACTGACAAAAATTAAATTATTTGTCAAAGATATGTAACTGGTTACTAAAAAAGCTAGATAGTGATATTTAATATAAACACATGCCCTCTTTTCCATGCCATTCATATATTGTTGAATTAATGATTCCAAGTCTTGAAGGAGCTATTTAATAGTTGCATGAGTATGACACATGCAGTGCTAACACATGGTTTCTAATGCCCATTCTTTAACAACCATTGAAAACACTGTGGGTCCTTTAGAATGTTAATCCACTGCATGTTGATTTTTACAACTTGTTATGAGCCCAACCACAAGCAAGAGTCCTCTGTATCCCTACCAAAACTCAATCAAATGAAGGGTAATTGAGCTGGGCATCGGTGGCTCACGCCTGTAATCCTACTTACTCAGGAGGCTGAGATCTGAGGATTGCAGTCCAAAGCCAGCCCAGGCAGAAAGACCATAAGACTCTTATCTCCAATAAACCACCACTAAACCAAAAGTGCTGTTGTGGCTCAAGTGGTAGAGCGATAGCCTTGAGGTAATGAGCTGAGGGACAGCACCCAGACCCAAGTTCAAGCCCCATGACCCACAAAAAAATAAAAAAGAAGGTTAATTGAGTTAGCCTCCTTACCACATAACACCTTTTGCTAATGGCTTAACTATGCATTATGCTCAGGACTTGGGGGAGGATTTTATAAACGGAAGCAGACAGAATAAGAACAATGACTGACACATGAACAATGGCCCCTGTCAATCTCTTGATGATGTCAAGGGGAAAAAAGGAGCCTGGAATCAGATGATCTGGATTTGTATCCTGTATCTCCTGCTTGTATTTGTGTGATTTGGATGAATCACTCATTCCCTCTGAGCTTCAGTTTATTCAGCTGGAAGAAGGAAGGCTTCTCTTCAGGACTTAGGACATACTCCACACCATGATTGAAAGGCAGAGGCTGCTTGCAGTGCCGACTACATCTCACATCTCAAATATTTGGATGGTCTTCTCACAACACCTGTGTGTTAGAAAAGACATTCCATCATCCAAGAGGAGAGGGAATGCTTACTCATTTCTATAGAACAACAATGATTTCTTCTTTCTCAAGCTTTAAAATTGCTAAGATTCAAATGTTGTGAAAACACAACTTAACACTTTTCTTCACCAATCACCATCAATGTGTTTATTATCAGAAGATGGGAATGTGGGAATAAGTTTTAATGAAAAATACACAGAGAAGTAGTGTTTATCTCTCTGAACTGATAACTATGAGGCCCTCAGAATTCCACATGACTATTGTGATTGCTTCTCCAGTGGCCGGTTAGTCAGACATTTTGTAGGCAAAAATCCTTCCCTCTAGCCTTCCCAGGTCCATCAATCTCAATGTTTCTGTCTTCTCACTTCCTTAACACCCCGTATTTGTGCTTCTAATTCCCTTTTAGATCAAGCTAGTCACGTGATTGTTCATAAGGGATAGTGCCCTCATACCACTTAAGCAGTTCAGATTTCCTGCTGGCGATGGAGTGACCCTCCCCTCCCATTTGTAAAGTCACTCAAATGTCACCCCTTTCCTCTCACATCTCCTTTTGTCACTCAGAAACTCTCACTGCCTGGAGTGCCCTCACTCATCCTCTTCCAGTTAAATCCTACCCAATACTTCTTTAAAACTTGTGGCCATACTTTTCCCTTTCTATACTCAGCCTCTTCACTCATACATACCTGACTGCACCCACACACAAACGTTTGTATATATTGCTTGTTATGTATTACTTATTTGTTATACATCTATCCATATATTTTATGTATGATATGCACATTTATATAATCTTTATTAGATGGCAAATACTTTCACACAAAAACCAGTGTGTTATATGTAGCACCTGCTCATGCACTCCATTCTTTTACTTGATGAGCCAATCATCAGAAACAAGGGGTCAGGAAGAGCATAGAAAGCAAGGAAGGGACACAGTGGGTCTCATCTACCTAGAGCAGGCTATCCCAGAGACAGGAAAAAGTCTAGATTTGAAGCATATTTGAGTGTTATCAGGGAATATCACTAGGCACAACTAACTAGTGAGTTGAGTTTGCATTTTTTTTTTTTTTTTTTTTGCTGAACTCTGCGCCTGGGCGCTGTCCCTCAGCTCTTCAGCTCAAGGCTAGCGCTCTACCACTGGAGCCACAGTGCCATTTCCGGCTTTTTCTGTTTATGTGGTGCTGAGGAATCGAACCCAGGGCCTCATGCATGCAAGGCAAGCGCTCTACCACTGAGCCACCTTCCCAGCCCCTGATTTTGCATTTTTATCCTCTCCTAATTTCCTAAGAATGGAACAGAAGTGTTACTACTGCCCAAGTTTTGTCCAATGAGAAAGAACAGGGATAAAGATATTGTGGGAAATAGGAGAGAAAAGTAGCTTTTATGATAAAGTGTCCCCAGGTCCCATTTGTACTAGGAATGTGATTTTTCCACTTGTAGGAGAATTTATCTTTACAGGTCAAAGAAATTCACATCTTTCCATGCTCTCTTGCCTTTTTGCTGTGTGGCTAGCAATGTCCAGCTTTGAGATATCTGGCTTAAGTTTAAAGCTGAGACATGGGCCATTTCCAACTCAAAAACTCGACTTATGCTTAAATTTGGAATGGCTTTCTACTTAAATGAAGCCTGAGCTGAACTACACATCATTTACAAAGAAGTAAGGCCAACATTTTTTGTTGTTGTTGTTGTTTTAAAACCCAGTGAGAACTTCTGAACAGAAAGCAAAACCTATATTTTTTGAAACCACTGAACCAGAGTAAAATGAGAGCTTCAGAATATTTTCTGAAATCAACTTGAACCAAATTGATATTTTATTTGATCCAAGTCCTTGGTTAAGATAAAGTGTGTGGCTATGTAACATAACAAAATTAAAGAGCCCACCCAGAGATTAAATATGTGGCCTTTCACTCATTAGTACCATATTTTAAAACTTAAATAACTAAGAGGGCTTTCTAGAAACCACCATAACAGACATCAGCAGAGTAGAGTGATCATGTTTGTAAGGAAAGAAGGTTTAAATCTATTCAAGATCACATAGGGTTTCCATGAAAAATGGTGAAGTTTTGGACATTTATTTCTTTTGGATTTTCCGTGACAGGGAAAATGTAAATCCAAACCAATAACCTAATTAGTGTATCTACATGAATTATGGGGTTTATCATTTTAGAATTTTGATATGAGTAGTTATCAGAAATAGAAGCTATTAAAAGAAATACATGTCATTCTCTTTATCAAAGCTGTTTGAGAAATCTAATGACTGCTACTCAAGCATAGTCAAGCCAAAACTGATTGTTTTACCTCTAAGAGCCACTCAGGAAGTAAGTAGACATGTTTCTCTTAGTTTGGTCCATTGGTATTAACCCTGCTAGAAATGTAAATGTTTCCCCAAAGGACTGGCACTTATAACAGATTTTGTGACCTGTTTCTTCTTGCCTTGTGACTATATGAACTGGAGTCAAGGCTGAGTTTGTCTTAGGGAAGGTAAGTTCAGTATCTGGTTCCCTCCCAGAGATGAATCTAGAGGCTCCTGGGTGGTTGTGAATGCAGCTGCCGCCGCTCCTCTCTCTCTCTTTTCTTTTTTTTCAGATAAATAAAGGGTTCTCTCCTTACAAAGCAAAGTAACTATTTTTGTCTTACTCCTTTCATGCTGCAGTTTCAGAGATTTTACACACTAGAAACTTATTCTTCTTAGTTTTTTTTATTTGTAGTATAAAAAATATGAAAGTGATTTTATCTTCTGCTCATGATAAATATCACCCAATTTACTGAAACTGAATAAAGGATGTTTTGTCTTTTCTGGAATATTCCACTTCATGATATCAAAAGAATGCCTAATAAGTCTTCTGAAATTAGAAGTGTTTTCAAGTAGTCATTAATTATTTGAAGTACACAAAAAGTAAATATTTATATGCATTTTTCCTTTAGAACTATCATCAGTTTGTTGTACAGGGTGAATCATTCTGACATGTCCCTATCTGCATACAATGTACCTAGATCATATTTAAATGCTCCATCTATCTTCCCCATTCTCTCCTTCCTTCACAAGACAATCCCAGTGGCATGCATTGCTCCACTTTCAAGTGCATGCATAAATTATTTTGACTATTCATCCTCCTTTCGCCTCTCTGCTAACCTTCCCCCCTCACCAGTATCGCCTCAGATAAAACTTAGTTTGCATTCCCGTCATTATTTAAGTGCATGCCAATTGTTCTAAGTGATTTCCCCATGGGGTTTTATACACGCATGTACAATACTTCAGATGGATCCCCTCACTTACTCTCACTTTGCTTTAAAAACTCAGCTCATTCAGCAAATTTCACCTGGTCACTGTCGGATGATTTTGTACAAAGTATAGAGGGAAGTTATGAAATTAATAACAAACTGTCAAAAGTCTTAAAGGTAACAGAACCTGATATCAGAACTATGTTCATGCTGTCCCCATACCAGTCTCTGTACAAAGTTACCTGTTCTGTTCCATCAAATGTGGCTGACATGAAGAAAATATGATGGGACACCCACTAATCATCTTACCAGGCAGGTTTCACCTTTTCTAGTCTTTGTTGCCTGCATGAAGTAACAGCACTCATTCTTTGCTACAGAAGAAAGCACTTAGTCTGAGTCTGAAACAGACTTGGCTAGCTCCACTATATTTACTTTTATACCGCTATGTTCAGTTTATAGACTCTTATAAATGAGTAAGATGATAAACATATCTTCTTGTTTCATCATTAGTATAATTCAACAATACCCATAGGGCAAAGGTTATTATTTCCTATATACATGAAGGTCCACACATACACACGCACACACACACACACACACACACACACACACACACACACACACACACACACACACACACACACACACAGAGGATACACAGAAACACACCAAACCATCTTTCTCAAGTTCATGGAATGATATAAACATTGTGTAGATTCTCACCGAGTTCTAATTCCCATTATAATTTTCTTTCCATTCTAATAATAACATCACTATTGCAAGTATATCCCATGAATATGAAATTGCAATAGGCTCCACTAAAACATAGATAGCATTACAAACCTAATATTTTAAAATGTACTTGCTGAATTTGTAATGGAGATTTCTTTTTAAATGTAAACAATTTCTCCTAATTTATCTTTTGCAACCCAAAATACATTTGATTTGTTTTCAAATGAGGCTTTTTAAAAATGAGAGCAATTCATATTCATTTTCTCCTTGGATTTCATCTATATTTGATACCAAAAAATGAATTGCAGGCTAATGTAATCATGAAACTATTTTAGGGGACAGAGAAACTAAAAGGTATTGGTTTTCTCTATGACCTTACCTACCATATTTAACCTCTCTGTTGAAACTTCCTCCATCTGCAAATGATTTGTCCTAATTATATCACCTTATTATGTCATCAGTATGCAGGAATTCTAAGGTATTCTGGAAATAAGAAAATACCATAAACTCCAGGATTGACTTGTCCCTTAATGTACTGTGGTGAGATTCTATCATCATTATTTAGAGATGGTTAAAACAAAGCAAAACAAAACAAGAAAGAACAACCTAACATTATTGCAGCTGTCATCATCAAGGTAAAGTTCACTCACAAATAATATCACCCTTTCCAAACCTAGATTAACTCAGGAATCTGCTTTTCTAGCTTAACATTCTAGGGAGCAACTACAGAGTTGGCAGATGGATGAAAGATCACAGAGTAGTATCTGAAAAGTAGGAGTATCACCTAGGAGTTTGTCAGGAATATGGAATCTCTCTCAGTAGGGTAGGTATTACTGTCAACAAGTAATCATATACTTCAAAATAGCCAGCAGAGAAGGTTTTTTTATATTTTTTCATTCTATTAGTATTGATTACACAAAGCAAGTGGAATTCATTGTGATATTTTCACACATGGCTACAACACACCTAAATTGAGGTCATGCTTCCATCCCTGTCCTCTTCCCTAAGTCTCTTTTCTTTCTTAAAAATTTTAACTTCATTTTTTAATTATCTTCAAGTAATTGTACATTGGGGTTGCCATTAAACAAAGCAGTTTATGGATACTTTGAATGTTTCCAACACAAAGAAATGATAAATGCATATGGTTATGTATATGTTGTTTGCCATCTGATCATTGCACACTTTAGACATGTACTAAAATATTACAAATACCTCATGAATATGTGTAATTATTATGAAGAACTAGTTTAATTATCGGGAAAAACTAGTTTTTTAGTATATATATATAATTTCCAATCCTTTCCCAACTCTTCTAGATCAGAATATTAAATAAATAAGGTATTCAAACAATTCAGAAAGCTTGAGAAGTACTCTGTGAAATAATTTGTTCTATTTTGGACTAAGAAATGTATCTATGGGGACAAAGAAAATATTCTTTTGGTTGGGAGCTATTTTCTTGGATAGGACTTGGAGATAGACCCTAAGAGTTCCATGGACTTTCTGTTTAAATTTAGGAGAATAAGAAACAAATCAAAGTGCCTCACAGTTGTGATCCTTCCTGGGTCTCTTCCTGGTTGTTGTGACTTGTGTGGAATACCTCCATTCTTTATGCAGGGGAAAGTACTGCAACTTGACCACTTTAGCTTCCTCTGGCATAAACAGAACACTAATGCTTAAAATCACAAACATCTTTACAAAAGGCAATTACTGAACTGTGATGAAAACTGGGGTATTTCTTTTTAAGCCTTCAGTTTGTTTATGAAGTGGCTTCCACCCTGATTAGTATCACCTCCAAAGAGAAATAAAGGATGTGGCTCAGGGCTGCCAGCTCCTAGGAAGCAGCCCAAGGGCCAGTATGCTCCAGATCCTGATTGGTTGGTGTGGTCTAAACTTATGTTTATGCAATACCATGCACACAATATATATCTGGCATTTCCCCTTAACTTAGGAAGTCAAATGGGTTAAGGAATTTTGCAATGCTATTTCCGTCTTCTGACCAATTTGTAAATTACTTGTCAGACTTCATGGTGCCTTTTTTGATATTCTTAAAAAAATAAAAACAACCACCATTTGATTAGATTAAAAAAATATTTCAGATCTGGGTTTTCCCTATCAGAATTTGGGCAAGCTTCACTTATAACATTGGGTCTCTGACTACCTAATAAGGAAGCACATGAAATTTGTTGTATAACTTCGGTCAGTGTTTTCTAGTGTGTTACTATAGAATTTCCTGCTGCCAAGGAAAGAACTTCCCCTTGTATTAGAAGTCATTCCTGTTTTCTGCTTCACCACCCCCACTCATCCATCTATCTAGGGGACCTGTGTCTTATTAAATCAGAGTCCAGACTTTTCCACGGTTGTCCAGCAATCTTGGTGACAATGTCAACAATTGCAAGAGTTTTAAAAGCAGATAAAGAAATAAAAGAATTTCCTTCCACCAGACATCTAATGTTTCAGTTATAGGAGAACACATGCTGGTGTTTCCCAAGTGCTTTTGTGTATGGAACATGGTCCAAGGTACAAAGCCAAAACAGTATGCTAGCTGGCTAGCTTGCAAATTTTAGGACATGTTTTTTTTTGTTTTCTTTTCTGAACAAGTCTTCAGAGTGGATAGGAAGTATGTGTTAAGTGACCCGAAAACTTTTCTTCAGCTTGGCTTGATTTGGAGAATGAAACTTGGAAACCCATGTTTCATTAAAAGGAGTTAGAGTTGAAAAGCAAATTGATTAAGGTCTATGTTGTTCTACTAACAATGAAGGGAATAGAACTCAGTTAACTGCTTCACTTCAGGATGGTGTTCTCACCCGGTCACACAAAACGGGTAAACAATGTTTTCTGTAAAGGGCTAGATAATAAATATTTTCAGTTTTGCAGTCTATATGGTCTCTGTTACAGGTACTCAAGTCACCACTAATTAAAGCAAAAGATAATCACAAAAAGTGTACAAATGAATAAGCATAGCTATGTCAAATGAATAAGCATAGCTATGTTCTAGTAAAACTTTATGTACATCAAGATTTTGTCTGCATTTGGCCTATGAATCATAGTTAGCTAAGCCTTAGTTTATTGGATGCAGTGTCCAAAGATTTTGGGGTGAACTATCTTATCTTTAACTTCGTTCTTTCCCTTGGCCTTTATAGATAATGTCTGCATTATATTTGTGTGTGTGTGTGTGTGTGTGTGTGTGTGTGTGTGTGTGTGTGTGTTACAAGGGTTTATAATTTGGGCCTTATGATCACAAAGCAGGTGCTCTACCACTTGGTCCATGCTTTAAGCCCTTTTGCTGTAGTTATTTTATAAACAGGATCTTTTACTTGTCTCTGGGCTATCCAGGACCACAACCTAATTATATTTCCTGAATAGCTGGGATGACAGATATGAGCCACTCTGCCCAGTTTTCCTTGGTTGAGAACACATTGTACAAACTTTTTGTCCTAAAACTATAGTTTTCTTGATGTTAGCCTCAAGAATAGCTAAGACTACAACTGTGAGCCACCAGGCCTAAGTCACTCCCAAATTCTTCATAATTTTTAGTAAATCACCGTCCTAAGAATATAGATATAACCTTTGCTAACACTGAGCTGATGTGCTTCAATTAAGAATGACTGCAAGTGTATACAAGTGTATTAACTGAAATACAGTTGGTTCATGGAAGAACTCAAACAATAAAATTCCTTAGAAAGGCGAACTGACACTCCAACAAAAGAAACTCCAACACACAGGTATTTGAAATGGGGAAGGATGAAGGAGAAGGACGTAGACAAAAAGAGGAAGTGGGTAACAGTGATAACAGTTAATGGATGTTCTACAAAATTAAGGCGATTGAGGGAAGGATTGGAATTATGAGGGTGTGATTCTGGAATTCCTAGGTATCACCCAACAGTGCCCAATAACTCTAAAGGCTTTTGTGAATCTGACAATGCTAATACCTACTAACTCTCCTTTGGTAGCTCTAAATTTAGTGGGGGCAACAAGTGTTTCCTCCTCCTCTTCTCCTAGATGGTCTTAAATTTGAATTCAGAACAAAGCTCCTTGACATAGGACCAGGCAGCAATGTATCCCAATGTCATTTTATTTAAAGGTTTGAAAATAGATACAGCTTTATAGGTTAGAGTAAGTGAATAGAGTAAGAGATGGGAGGACAAAGAGTTAGGAAAGAAAAATAATAATAAGGGCTGGGAAGGTGACTCAGTGGTAGAGCACTTGCCTTGCATGCCTGAGGCCCTGGGTTCTATTCCTCAGCACCACATAAGCAAAAAGGAAAAAGCCGGAAGTGGCGCTGTGGCTCAAGTGGTAGAGTGCTCGCCTTGAGCTGAAGAGCTGAGGGACAGCGCCCGGGCCCAGAGTTCAGGTCCCAAGACCAGACTCAAAAAAAAGAATAGTAATTATTATTATTGAAGTAGAGAGAGGTAGGAAGAAAATCTGAAAAGATTAAGATAATAGTCTTTTTCACTAGTATCAAATGCTGCAAAGAAATAAAACATACTATTTATTTACTCACTTATCAATAAATACCTATGGAGCACTTCTCTCATATTGCTGGGAGGCATCAATAGATTAAAAAATGGTCATTTGGAAAGCAAGTATTTTCATTATTTCCTTGACTAGGGATTTCTGATTGCTGTATTGAACATTTAAATTTCTTCAATGGATTTTTAAGCAGATAGGAAAAAACAGCTCACTCCCATCACTATATATGTTTAGTGATAAAGGGCAATAACATCTTTAATGTAACATAGGATAAGAGAAAGATCCTGCCTGTATTATCCAAGTCAGTAATTTAATTGTTTGCCAATATCTAAGGGAAGATGCAGTAAGAATTCACTCATTAATAAGCCAGAAATTACTGAAAGATAAAAGGCTTCTATTTTAAACATATGTGCCTTACACTGGAGAGAAAAATAGAAGTAATAGTTCTCTGTGTGATAGGGTGCCAGATAAATCAATGTTAGCCATGGATCTTGAAATTTACCTAATGAAGACAATATTCCATAATATGAATTAATTTTTGGATGCATTTAGACTACGATGACTCAGAAAGTCTAAACCAATTTGAAAGAAAAAAACAGATAAATTTAGTGAGCCAGATATTTCAGTCATCTAGATAATAATTAATAATTACTGCTTACTTACTGGAAACAATATTACCAGTAAATATGTAACAGGGATCATCTACCCTAATTAAAAGTGAACCCAAGGGGAAGGAGGGTTGGGGGGGAGGATGGGATGGGAAGGGGAAACAAAGGAGGAGGCTACAATGCTTGATAAGAAATGTACTCATTATCTTGCCCATGTAATTGTAACCCCTCTGTACAGTATTTTCACAAAAAAAAAAAAAGAGTGAACCCAAACAAAACCAAAACAAAATTGAAGAATTAGCTTGGGCGTGTCCCATTCTCTTATTTTAGATTAGATAGATTTTATATATGTAGATTATACTCACTTTTTTATTGATTCTTTTTTGAAAATAGAATGGATTAAAATATTCTCAAATACAACAGAAACTTCAGAGTTAGATTCTGGGTTGAAACCCAAACTGGATTCCCTCAATCTATATGAAGGCCTGCTAGAGAGCCTACCATGAGTTCATTCATATGTGCAATTTGCAAATTCTCTGAGAAAGAATTATCCAGAGGAACATTTCCTTAGTGTTTCTTCATTAGGAGACTGAGGCTACAGACAGAAAGAAATGAATACATTGCCATTTTCTTTGTCACCCAACAAAGCCATGGAATCCTAAAGAAAGATGCATAGAGCTGGAGCAAAACCAAAACAAACTCTTCTCACTCAAATCTTTATGTTACTTGTGAATAGAATGCACTCCTCCTCCTTTCATAGTATAAAATGAGAAAGAGGAATAGAACTAGAAAAGAGGGGGTGGGTGGGGTTTGGAGCAACCTGGGAGCAGGGGAGAGCAATGAATTAGATGACACTGATCAAGAAGCATAGTACTCATAAACTGACATGTTGAATTGAAACTTCTTTGTACAATTACTTAAAGAGAAAAATAAAAATAGAAAAAGGAAGTTCAGGGGCAATTTATCAAAGCTCAACTTTTTATATTTTCTGAGTTTCCTCAACAGGAATAACATTCAACTGAGAAAGCTGCATTGAGGCCCTGGGCCAGGGTCATGACTCTGAGTCTATAGAGAAGGTGGAATCAAACATACTAGCTAGTGTGGGATGCAAAACACTCAAGCTTCCACTAACAAGTCGTGGGGTACAATTGAAGTCAAAAGATGACTTCTGCCACCTGGCAGCTGTCAGAAATAATAGACCTGTGCACTTTCCCGAATATGTGGGTCTCGAACTAGGAGTCAGGGTGAGCCAAAGAAATCCCATGTTTCCTGAAATGTGATTTAATTTTCTATATGGCTTCACCCATATCATATTTATCTCATGCATCTGTAAAGCCAAAAAGATTAAAGAAGCAACATGAATTCTTAAGTGCTCCCCTTTCTACAAAAATGCCAAACAATCTCTCTTTAATGGTTTGCAATTAAAATCTTTCACATAATTGTGTCTAATGAATAGTATCACTCTTCATCTTCAGGCATCCTGACTAAGTCAGAAAGGAATATTCCTGCCCAACGTAGATAAACACAAGCCTGTATCTGTAGAGACTGCTCCATCCATCTTGTCCCTTTTCCCATTCTTTCTGAAGAACGGACAGGACCTTTTCATCATGCTGGGGCTTAAAACCAAGGCCTAGGACCAAAGACAGTACAGAATCTTTTGTAAGTGTGTGCATACTTACACACACTTTCCTGTTCCTCCCATAGGGGAGAATGTTTCGAAAAGAGACCTGAAGCGTTTCTATCCAAAGCTTTGAGCCCCAGATGTTCTTGGGCCAAGCTGTTCTCTGAATTCAAAGGCAAGCTGCTGCTTTTACAGAGCTCAGTAGTGGCAGATGTCCAGCTCAGCTCATGTGGTACAGTTCAGTGCCTTGTGATTTATAAAATGTCCCCAGTAAAAGTAAAAAATAAATAAATAAAATAAAATAAAATAAAAATCTGTTCCTTATTTACCCAGTGGAGGAAAGAAAGCACCATGATGCATTTCTAAGACGCCTTAATTTTATGTGTGATCATAATTATTTAAACACTTGCTAGCAATTTTCCAGAAGCTTTCCCTCCCTCCAAAGAGCCAAAGCATTATTTTCCTCACCCTGATTGTCACAAACAAAATGCAATGGATATTTTCTGTTATTAGCTGCCTGAGGGTCATTTCACTATGTGGCATCAATTATAAGGAAAATTTGAAGCAGGGTTGTTTTTTCTTTCTTTCTTTCTTTCTTTTTTTTTGAAATTCAGACTTTCCAAGAAAATAGGAAAGTAGATCATATTGGAATTAACATTAGAAATCATGAGTTGGAAGGACAAAGGAAATTCCTATTTTCCTTTCCCATTATTGTTTTTTTTAAATATATATATCCATTCGTAGAGCACTATACATACCATAGAGTCACTAATATATCACTAGAGAAACTGATTTTCCTTGCGCCTTCATCTACCACTCTGTGAACCTGAGAGAAAAAAAGAATTTGCATGAAGGTACAGGCAGGAAAGGAGACTACACATGTCCCTTTAGTCTTTGAGAATAACTCAGTTCCCTAGCTTAAGGAAGAGAATATCCAACAGATGGGCAATTAAATTAAATGTGAATTCATTGTCAGACTTAAGATAAACCAGAGCTTTGGAAACCAATTCAATATTAGTTCTTGGTACTTACCTTGGTAAATCAAATGTCTTTTCATCAATTTTGTCAGATACTTTTCTCAGACGTTAAACAAATCAGGAAGAGAAAAAATGAATTCTGATATTGATAGTACATTTATAACTATATAAAAGTGCTTGTAATTGATGGTAGATCTAGGATAGTGGTATTCAAAGGGGTGATCTGTCTCCCCATTAAGAATGTCTGGTAAGTTTGTTCTATTTGCACTATTTATGCTACTGATGTTGAGTGAAGGGTCTAAGAATTCAATTAAAAGTTCGTATCATATTCAGGAAAATACCTCACAACAAAGAAATATCTTGCACATCATTTCAATAATGCCACCGAGTAATGCTGGCATTAGAAGACAAAGTTGTTCATTGGCACAATACTACACAATACTGGAAAGTATAGAGTCAAGAATATGTTAATATTTCCTTTCTTCAAATGAACCTACACCTGACTAACTAGACAAATAAGTAGTGATAGTCTTTTGGAAAGGTATGTGTTACTGGTTATTAAATAGCCAGGAAAATATTAATGCAACTTTCCATGACTGAGAAAATAGGCCTCAGAGTGGCTATCTTCCTTAATTATCCCAAAATAATCCACTCTTGCCATTAGGAATTAGAAGGATCCAGGCCTTCACTAAAATCTAAAGTAGAACCTTTGATGTTGGTAATGAAAAAGAGCATAGAAGGATAGTTGGGTGGGGGTAGTCCCTGCCTACATCCTAGCTGCTCAGGAGGCTGAGATCTGAAGGTGACAGCAGGAAAGTCCGTGAGACTCTTATCTCCAGTTAACTCCTCAGAAAAAGGCAGAAGTGGCACTGTGGCTCAAGTGCTAGAGCACTAGCCTTGACAAAAGAAGCTCAGGAGTTATAACCAGGTGCTAAGTTTAAGTCCCAGGACTGGCATACCCCATTCCCCCCCACAAACAGGTGAAAAATCCTCAGGAGTTTCCTAATTGTATGGAATACGTGATGGACATATGAATAGTTGTCAGAGGATCTTGGTGTAAGTGAAGAAGTCATGATATCTCCTCATGAACCCCCTAGCTTACTTGGACACCAGGCAACCAAGGAGGAAGCTAAGTCATCAACATTGAAGATCAAAACTCTTGTCCCATGTTCCATTTCCTAGAGGCTGAAAGAAGTAACTACTGTCTTTTTCACTGTGAATATGTTTCTCTTAGAGATAATTGGAAATGGCAAAACTAATTTTATGTGACAATTCACATGGAATAAGTCCAAGTAAGATGCAATTACAATTCATTTCTTACCTTCTCTATGTTAAACTTTAGCCATGCATGTCTGTAAATATATGGTTAGTAAAAGGAAGGTGTGTGTGTATGTGTGTGTGTGTGTGTGTGTGTGTGTGTGTGTGTGTGTGTGTGTGTGTACAGATGTGTGTGTGTGTGTGAGTTATATTAGCTCTTTTCTTCACTTTCCTAACCTTCAACCATTCTGAGCATCCGGCCATATATTTCACATACGATCTGAAACTGACCCCTCTCTTTTCTTCCCATTCTTTTTGGCTATCCTTTGTCTCCAGTTCTTTTCTTTATTGTTTTCTTTCATTATTAATTTCTTCCTGCACTATCAAGTGAAATTGATTTACGACTGTGCAGTTAATCCAGTTAATATGGTTGATCCATTAACCATATTTAGCTATGAGAAATCCTGGGATGTTGGGGAAATTTGTAGCTTGTAAATTAGCTATTCTATTCTTATTCTCACAGAACCATAGAGAGTAAGCTCCAACCAATTCTCTCTTTTTGCCTTGTCCTATGCAAGCAAGACATTTTATATAAAGACAAGAAAAATGCTCAGGTTTGTAACTCTATCAGCTCAATAACACTATTGCTTTTCAAAGGAGAAAGGAACACAGTACATGCTTTGGGCTTAATGTATTCTAGGAATAGGTGATTTGTACATCTTATCTTTTTGGGTCCTGCAATGACTCTCTGGGGTTGAAATTATTACTTACTTTTCACGGATAAATAAAAGGAGGGTGAGAGAAAGAGACAATTGTCAGAAAAAGCTCAATATTGTCTTCCAGGCTTCGTGTTGTTTACTATTAACACTAAGCCCTCAGGATTCGATAACAAGGCTCCTTTCTTTTTAATGCAATGACAAATTCTGTTGCTTTGGGGAATTATTTCACTTTTCTTTGGGTTTTGAATATGTTGAGCTAAATTTAATAAAATAATTTTACCTATGTATTTCTTTGTGCCAAGCACATTTATGATTGCATAGCTACATATCAATGACTTATCAAGCACTATTTTAGATGCTGAGGAGTCCAAGTACCCTTGCTGCGACCTTCATGTTGCTTGCATTCTGATAAAAGTTTCACAGCATCACCAAATGCTTTCAGTGAGATATAAGAGCTCTGTGCTGTACAGGAAGCTACAATATGAGCATAATCTCAGCAATACTTAGGAGCTTCAGCGCTTCAAGTACACTTCCACATTGTGTTCTGACAGAGTTCTCATCCAATTCCTAGAGATAATCTTGGACTTTAAGAGACCTACTGTTTTCCCAATAACACATTTTTTTCTGTTATGCAAACTGTTAGTAGCCTTTACCAAGGGAAGGACAGTGGTCTAGATACAAATGAACCAACACTAAGGCAAAGAACCCCCAAAGTCTCTATTGTCCTGGCTTTGATTTGCTGTGTAATTTCAGGCTGTGTAACTATTACTTTTTGCCTTGTGTAAATATTTGGTCAATAATAATTTGCCAAATAATAGCTAAATTATGGGTTGCTGCAGGACTTAATTGAAAATTCAACATTAACGCTACTAAATATGTGCAAATTATTATTATTAATATTACCAGCATCAGTCTATTCTATCCAGGGCCCAAGGCAGTCTGCATGATGGTTCTTTTCAAGCCGAGCTCCATTTTCCCAGATAAATCTGTATCCATGAATTCTCTGCAGTCAAAGCAATTGAAATAAGTTATTTTTGTATGCAAGAAACAAACAATCATTGGTCCCATTCCTTGACTATTTCTAGTGCTTCTTACTACAGTCTTTTTCATGATCCTCACACAATCATATCTACATGGGTACAGAGCAAGTTGAAATTCTCCTAATCAGCTAATTATTGTCTGGATCTTTTGGTCAGCCCTGAAACTCATTCTACTAGTTATGTATATTGGGAAACCGAAAACAAGTACTATGAGTTACAGAACTGACCTCAAAGTGGAATGAGCCCATCTTGTGTTTAGCAGTCGAGACAGTGTCTTTGGAAAGAGCAAGATTGTATGAAGTCATATATACATCATTTTGAATATGGCTATTTAGTAGGTGGCTGCTAAGTAATTATTTGACCTTTATAATGACTTTAAAGAATGCTAGTTGTAACTAAAATGAAATTAAGTAGTAAAAATAGCTTTTATGTGTTTGGAGACAAGGTCTTGCTATATAGCCCAAGCTTGCCTCACATTAGTGAATCTTTGGCTCCAACCTCCCAAGAGTTGGGGCTACAGAAAGAAAAAAATAATAATTCAGGAGCCAGTGGCTTATGCCTATAACCCTAGCTACCCAGTAAAATAAAATGGGAGTAGCTTGGTTCAGCACCATCTCAGGCAATAAGCCAGAGGTGGAGACATGGCTCAACAAACTCCAAACCAGAATGGCAGAAAAAAGGAAAGAAAGAAAGAAAGAAAGAAAGAAAGAAAGAAAGAAAGAAAGAAAGAAAGAAAGAAAGAAAGAAAGAAAGAAAGAAAGAGAGAAAGAAAGAGAGGAAGGAAGAAAGATAGAGAGGAAGGAAGAAAGATAGAGAGGAAGGAAGGAAGGAAGGAAGGAAGGAAGGAAGGAAGGAAGCAAGGAAGGAAGGGAGGGAGGGAGGGAGGGAGGGAGGGAGGGAGGGAGGGAGGGAGGGAGGAAAGAAGGGGAGAGAGAGAGAGGGAGGGAGAGAGAAGGAAAGAGAAAAAAGGAAGAAAAAAGGAAGGAGAGGAAAAAAGAAAGAAAGAAAGAAAGAAAGAAAGAAAGAAAGAAAGAAAGAAAGAAGAAAGAAAGAAAAAACAACAAAAGGAAGGAAGGGAAAGCAAGAAAAGCAAAGAAGGAAGAAAAGAAGAAAGGAAAAGAGAGAAAGAAAGAAGGAAAAAAGAGTCTGTGCCATGATTACTCTGTTATGGATCACCTCAGGTTTTCACAGTTTGGGTTCTAGTATTGCACTGGACGAAACTAGCTAATCTCACAAGTCTTCCAATCAATCTGAGTCTGTTGTTTATCTTAATCAGAATTATGGTGCCAGATGGTATCAACATCACAAATCATCAGATGGAGATTCCTTTAGGGGCCTAAAATCATCTTTTCCTCTCTGCATACATTGTAGTTAGCATAATATAGTATAATATAATGGACAGCAAATGGAACCAAGTGTCATAGCTCAGATGGAAAATTTCTAGTCTTTTCTAGTCTGATGACGTCGATGAAATCCTCAGAGTAGGTTCTATCAATTGGGAATTTATTGTTGATCATAATGAACTACTTCAGGCACATCTGACAGACAGTACTTGTCAGTTCCTTAATAATATGTTGACAGGGAGATAATGGCTCAGCTGTGGAGAAGCACCCTAATCAGCTGTCCAATATCTGTTGCTTTGAAATTCCTTTAAGTTTCATGAGTGCCTCTGGACTACAAACTCCAGCTGTTTGAGGTAGAAAATGCACTTGAGAATACAACCATGAGGAAATTATCAAAGGGGAAATAATCTGTCTTAGTGGTTACCAAAGTATATAGAAGTCTACTTTGGAAGATGTTACCTAGTAGACAATATATTAAGAAGAAAGCTAGAAGGGGATTATGGAAGTCTTAACAGATTAATATTTCAATTGAAATGCATTAAAAAATCTCAGTGCCTTTGGTCAAGGAAGTTCTCTTTTTCAGTTTCTTTAGTCTAGTATGACTATATTGTTGAGTATTTGTTATGATATCAGAAGATGGGGGCTAATAGTTGATGAGGAACCAATATTTGGAGACAAATACTAGTCCTTAGTAGACATACAATGTTTGCTAAATCTCAGTGCACCTGTTTATGTGAACTGAATATCCACTATCTATTACACTATCTTGAGTTTCCTTTAAATTTTTTCTCCCATATTTTATGTTCTCTTTTGTTTAAATAAATGAGTCAAAAGACTATTTTCTTGTCAATAAATGGAAAATTCTTGTAAATTTCAATTGATTTTCCTCAATAGTGAAATGCAGAATAATATGTTACTTGACCAGTGACTGTTTAATCTACAAGGACTAAATTGTAATTTAATTTTCAAAAGTAGCCAAACGCCAGTGGCTCATGCCTGTAATCCTAGCCACTCAGGAGGCTGAGATCTGAGGATCACCGTTCAAAGCCAACCCAAGCAGCAAAGTCTATGAGACTCTTATTTCCAACGATCCCCCAGTAAACCAGAAGTGGTGCTATGGTTCAAAGTAGTAGAACACTAGCCTTGAGTGAAAAAGCTCAGGGACAGTGCCCACGCCCAGAGTTCAAGCTCTATGACCAAAAATAAAAGTTTCCAAATCTTAGATATGAGGATGATTAGTTTATTAACAGAAGATCCTTCCATCAATTACCTAATTTCATAGGCATTGATTGTCTCCTGCCACTAAAGGCTAAGTATAGCATTTCCTTACATCTATAGGAAACAGAAAGAAATGTTTCAGATCACACACACAGACACACAGACACACAGACACACAGACACACAGACACACACACACACACACACACACACACACACACACACAGAGGTTTAGTCTTTGCTGTGGCTTTAAAGATATATTCCCATGTTTGATGACTAAGCCAGAAATCAATTTAAAAACATCTTCCATATGTATCTCAAAATCAGAGATAAGATCTTTATAAAACTGTCACCAGCAATTGGTATCTGAGAAGTCAGTGAATTCACATGGACATATACAGTGGCTTGCATATGAGCACGCACACAAAAACACATTCTTTAAACAGTGCAGGGATTCACCACTGGTCCTGGCTTCTATCCAACTTCCAACTCTCCCATCTGATATGTACTCCCCTTGTAGGAACAGGTGATTATCACCCAACTACTCACCTCGCATCATGTCATGTACTTAGGCTTTGTTAGTAACTAACTGTTCACTATCTTTCTGCTCTTCATGGACCATTTGGCATGACTGTTTGGACATATTTGGTGCAGCTTCCTATTGTTAGTTATCTATCCAAAGATCAAATACTACGTGAAACACCCTAAAACACCAGTGCATTAGTAAGAGTCACTGTCCCTGTGGTTTGCTCTATATAAACTGGATCATTGGGGATATTCAAGCCTTCCAAAAGATACCAAGAAAATGACCAAACAATAGAAGGGCAGAAACTTATCTGTATTCTCGTTTTTGGCTATAGCCCAGAGGAAAATTCTAACTCAGTTACTGTGTGGACAATTCTTCAGTACTGAAAATACAGCTTCTAAAGCATGAAATATTTCACAGAGATTGGATATGTCTGGAGAGGGAAATGGGACAGGTATTTTTTGAATATTTTTTATTATCTTTAAGTGGTTGCACAAAGGAGTTGCCATTCGCCAAAGGAGTTTGTACATACAACGCATCTTGATCAATAGCACCCCTTTCAACATTCTTGCCCACCCCTCCCAACTCATCCTGTCCCTCACTTATTTTCATTTTAGGACATGTATTGAATTTTGGTTTTTTACCTTTTAACAGAGCAGTTTATATATACAATGCATCTTGATCTGTGTTATCCCTACAACATCTTCAGCACCCCTCCTCCCTTGACTCATCTTTCCCCTTCTATTTTTCAGTTCTGTGGTATATTCAATGAATTCTTGCCTGCATTTGCCTCCCTGACCCCCATCATTTACATGTCACTTACTACATTCAAGAAAATCAGGTTTTAGAGGGAGAAGAATGTCGATTTCTTTGTCCCCTGCTCGGCACTAAGCAACTCCACTATCATCACCCTTAATAAATGGGGCTAGAAAGTACAGATATTTGGAGAGTGCTCCATCTTTTGACAAGATAAAGTAAAATATTACATAATTACATATCTCATGAAATAAGATTCTGTTTGTGGCTACACAACTCGAAGATAAAATGGCTTGCTCTGTTTTTGCTCAGGGTAGGTTATTTATACTGACCCAGAGGCACAACTGAGGGCATAGAAAGAACAAACAGTTCCAGGAAGATTTTTCTGAGAGTTTTAACCAAATATACAAATGCTAAGTGCAGAAACTAGATTGAGGAAAGAAAGAAAGAGAGAAAGAGACAGAAGGCTGGAGAGAGGGAAAGAGACAAAAAAAAAACAGATCAGGAGGGAGGGTAGATTGTTCTGGAGAAAAAAAAAAGAGAGAGATGTGACCATCTAAATGTCTCACTGAACAGTTGGCATTGTGCCAGAGAGCAAATAACTTGTTTTGCAAACAGGTGTAATTCATTGGTAACTTCTTGTTAGAGATGGTTTAGGCATTAGTTGTTCACATGAATGCTTCTAGCAGATCTCAAGATGGAAGAGATGATAGATTATTTTTTATGTAGAAGCAACTTATGATTTATTAGACAATATAGTTTGGGAAATGACCACCCTGGTTTTCTCCTTTATCTCTTTTTCCAGATGTATTTTACAATTGTACTTTATCACTCTAGTGACCTACTTTTGTGAATATTTGCCCCTATAATTAGATACAGTGTCTATACAGAATTATTCCTCTAGAAACATAAAAATACCTGAAAGATCTGACATGATTAATTTGCATCAAAGCCTATTTAGGAAAGCAGGTTCCTTGTCAGTAAATAAGAACTCAATGAATTCTTTCCAAGAAAAGAGCTTGTTTTTATTGGATTTTACCTGCTTCAGGGGGTAAAATATTTTAGATCTCATTCTTACAGGCAGGAAGTTGAACAGTTAAACACAGTCACAGATGTATGAAGTAAGTTCAAGCAAGGCCAAGATGGAAGTGAAGTTTGGTCAGTTTGAATTTTGGCTACATGTCAAGTTAGTTTAAACCACAGTTATCACTGATATGTCCAGTTGCGTAACCCATTCTCCTGAAGAATCCTGTCTCTCCCATGCCACACAAGTAGAGCTGGCTGGACTTTCCGAGAAGGAACTTGGGCAGGGTCAAGGTCCAGGGTAACTTACACTTCTACCCAAGAATGTGCTGCCAGAACCAAGGTAAAGACCTTCCAAATGATTCCACAACAATGCTGCTGTTAAAATGTAAGTCAATATAATATCTCATGTACACAGAAGAGAAAGTATACACTTCAGATTTATATGCCCCTACATAAAAGCTATGGGTTTCTTATTTAAGTAAAAACTGATGGTGTATTCTTACTATGGTAGAAAGGACTCTTTGAAATCCTGGGGCCTATAGGTGAGAAAATATAAAAGGTCTAACTTTAACATGTATCTAGAACATTCAGGGTAAAAAAAGAACTGGTTCATCTCATCTTAGTTTGACACATCACTTGGATATCATTTGTGTTGCAGATTCAGTATCAATTGAGGAAGTCTGGACTAAATAAGTTGATAAGAAGAGTTAGGGTAAAATACGCCTGTCCTTGAACAATATATTAATCTAGATGTTCTTGTAACATGTGGTAAATAATCTGCTACATTTGGAAGTTGCTTAGGAATTCTAACAAACAAGTTGTCACCAACTTATGTGATATTTTCAGGGCACACAAAGAGTCACATTTACAATTTGCTGTTGTATTGTTTCAGTGAAGTCTTTTCCTAAATTTCTATGTTAGAAGATTGAGCTCATTTAGGATTGAATAGAGGAAGGCTGTCTGATTGTCTGATGCCTCAAAGCCCCAGAAATCTTGACTCTGCTGTGCTGCCCAGATTGGACTGCCAGAAGACTTTATCTGTGGCTTGGGTAGGTTCACCACATTAACTTGTGATTAGTTTCCTTTTGTATATCTTTTGTGAGTTTCAGCCCATCTTAAATTTATAAATAGATACATTGTAAATATTCTTTTGTTAATTTGGGGGTAGTTCTGAAGGTTGGAAGTTAGGCAAGTGCAGAGTGCTTGAACCACTTATCCAGCCCTTTGTGATTGAGTTATTCTTTAGATAGGGACTACATTTTTTTTTTTTTTGCTTTAGTTCTCCTGCCTAAATCTCCTACATAGCTGGAATTACAGGTATGCACCACCATGTCTACCTTATTCTTTGAATTAGGATATGGTGAGTTTGCTTATTATCTGGGCTGACTTTGAACCATGGTCCTTCTATATCCACCTACCAAGAAGTTGGAATTACAGACATGAGTCGGAGTGCCTGACCTAAACATTCTTTTACCCTTTAACATATGTTACTGTAAATCTAAACATATTCTAGATGAATCTACTTCTAAATAGTACATCACAGTTTTATCTGTAGAGTGGAAGTAACATTAAGTTGTATTTAATCAAATTTCCTTAAAGAGCTATTGTCAGACTCTAGAGTCAAGAATTAGATCTCTCAAAATATGACTCCGTGACTTATTTTTTTACTATAGTAGGAAATTACCCTTTATTTCTCATTCAATAGTGCAAATACAATACAATTTATTTATCTATCTGACTATTGACATTTGGCTATGTCCAGTTTAGACTGCTTTTGGAAATGTTGCTGCAAATTCTCTCTCTCTCTCTCTCTCTCTCTCTCTCTCTCTCTCTCTCTCTCTCTCTCTCTCTCTCTCTCTCTCTCTCTCTCTCTCTCTCTCTCTCTCTGTGTGTGTTTGTGTGTGTATACTGGTCCTGGGGCTTGAACTCAGGGCCTGGGTGCTGTCCCTGAGCTTTTGTGCACAAGGTTAGTTTTCTACCACTTGAATCACAGCTTCAATTCTGGCTTTTTTATTTTTTTTGGTAGTTAATTAGAGATGATGAGTCTTGCAGACTTCCCTGCCTCATCTGGCTTTGAACCATGATCTTCAAATGTCAGCCTCCTGAGTAGCTAGGATTATAGATGTGAGCCACCAGAGCCCACCTTGCAAATTTTCTTACATTTGCCTTCTTCATGAATACATGAACATGTTCATCGTTAGTATTTTCCAGGAAGAAGGATAATCTCTGGATCACAGGGAGAGATTTTATGTTCAATTTGAATAGATAATACCAAACAATTTTCCAAAATGCCTGTGGCAATATTGCTCTCACAAAAAAATGCATGCAAATGAAAGAAGCCAAGAACAGAAGTGTCCAAATTGCATAACTCCATTGCATAGAAAGTGTAAAATCAGGCAAAAGAAACTGGTGATGACAGAATTCAAGAGAATTGAATTCAGAATTCTCCCAGGAAGCAGTGAGCACAAAGAGGCTCTAGAGGAAATTTTGGGATGTGGCTAACAATTTATATCTTGGTAGCTACTAGTGTGAGTTTACATTTTGAACATTCATATCATTCATCAACCTGTATACATACAGTCATGAAATATTCTTCATGTTTTATCATAATAAAAGCTTAATTGAAATATTACTTTTGTGTCTGTATATGGGAGTGTGTATGTATGTGTGTGTGTGTGTGTGTGTGTGAGCGTGAGTGTGCGCGTGCACGCACCATACTAGGGCATGAGCTCAGGGCCTCATGCTAAAGCTGTGCCCTGTCACTTGAGCCACAGCTCCACTTACAGCTTTGTGCTGGTTCATTGGCGATAAAAGGCTTTCAGACTTTCCTGCTAGGCTACATTTAAGCCTCAGCCCTCATACTTCAGCCTTGTCAGTAGCTAGAGTTACCAGTGCCCAGCCTAAAATATTTCTATTAAGTGAGCTCTCTTAATGTGGGAGAATCCTCATCCTCTGAGTGACCTAAAGAACAGAATGGACAAAAGGTCAGTAAGAAACACTTCACATCAGATTTCATGAGTGAAGTTTGGATTCCCTTTTTTCCTTGCATTCTGTCATTTTCTGATGTTAGGCTAAAGTTTTGTCATTGTCTTCTACCATTCTTCTTGTCTGCCCCTCATTCTGAACCATTTCTTCTGAACTCAAGTACTGCCCTTCTGTTTTATTTGCTACAGGGTGTCCTTAGATTTTTAGAAGATTTCACTGAGCTGTTTGGGTACATCTTCTCCGGTCTTTTGTCACACTGTCCTGGGTAGCAGGGGGAAAAATGACAGTATTGTTAACACTTCACGAGAAGTGCTCTTTCTCTCATTTTCCAACTTGAACCAACTGCCAATGTGTTGGAGCTGCTGTTGACACGTTGTTTGCTATTTCAGTCAGTCCTTTTGGCTTTGGGGCATGTGAAAGGAATAGTAATAGAAATGGAAAACAAATGAGGGAAAACAGGAAGATGGAGTACAAATGCAGGGAGAAAGGAAGACACAGCAGGGCTGTCAACAGACTGTGAGTTAGAGGGAATGAAGCAGGAACTAATCGCAACAGAGGACAGGCCTCTGTAAACCACACATCTGGAGCCACAAAGAATATTCAAACCTTGGTTGGAAGATACAAATAATACAGAGGTATGATGGAAAGGGGAAACAAAGGAAGAGGCTACAATGCTTGATCAGAAATGTACTCATTATCTTGCCCATGTAATTGTAACCCCTCTGTACAGTATTTTCACAATAAAAAAAAACAAATAATATAGAGGTAGAGGTGGGAAAAGAGAGAGGGAGAAGAAAGAATAATAAAAGAATATACATATATATGTCACAATCAAACCCCTATGGTGAACAATTAAACAAATAAAAAGAAATTAACCAATGAAAAGAAACATAATCATAAGCTACTTAAAAAGCAAAGTAACACAAAAGTCCTAGTGCCTTGGTAAAGATTTAACCAGAGATATAAAGCAATTTCCCCCTTAAATTAGCATTGGCTGAATCATTTTAAAAGATGGATTGCAATGTACACTGTCAGCAAATACCTGAAAACGTTAACCCCTCATTGTAATTACTGTTGACTTGCCTATCACTGTCTTCCATGGGGCCTTCCTATGTCCATAAAACCACATAGCTTATTTTCTTAACTATATTTCTGAGGAACCAAAATACTGCTTTCAGAGCTCCCCTATGACCCAGCAATCCCACTTTTGGGAATTTACCCAATAGATCACAAACAAGGCCATACTAAAGCTACCAGCACAACTATGTTTATTGCAGTATTATTCACCATAGCTAATGTATGGAACCAACCCAGATGCCCCTCAGTAGATGAATGGCTCAAGAAAAATGTGATATATATATATATATATATATATATATATATATATATATATATATATATATATATATATATACAATGGAATTCTATGCCTCTATCAGAAAGAATGTCATCACCCCATTTGTTAAGAAATGGAAAGACTTGGAAAAAATTATATTAAGTGAAATAAGCCAGGCCCAATGATACATAGGTCCCATGGTTTCCCTTATTTGCAATAACTAGTATATGCCTAGGACAAGCAGAAGAGGTCAAAAGCTATGTATATATGACCATATAACCTGATGCTAAGCAAAATGAACCCCAAGATAGGGACAGAAGTGGTTTTATCTTTCTTGCTATTGTTTTTAATGTATTTATAATGTACTATGTGATTTTTAAAATTTCTTTTGTATGTTCTTCCCTCATAGTATAACCCCTGTTTTCACTGTATTTGATTCCAGTGCCCTGTATCGTCTATATACATTTTTCTAATTTGGGGAAGGGAAGGGAAATAACAAAATGCTGAAACAAGGATACAGGTTGACCCATTGTAACAATGAGATGTACAAGACACTATGTTGAAAATGAACTTTACAATTTCGGGGTGGTAGGGAGGAAGGAGTTGGGGAGGGAAGGGATGGTAGGGGAAAAACAAAGGAGCAGGTAACAATGCTTGAAAAGAAGTGTACTCATTACCTTACTCATGTGATTATGTAACTGTAACCCCTCTGTACAATATCTTTACAATAAAAATATATATTTAAAATGCATTTCTGCTACTTGCAACCAAAAGAATACTACTAATAAAAATATTTAAAAAGATATATATATGTATATATATATATATATATATATATATATATATATGGATCCTTGAGCATGGAAGCATTTCAAAATGGAAAGCTGCAAGTTTTTATTAACAATTACCTGATTATCTCTTGAAGTTAGATATTTAATATTTCAGCAGCAAATTGTGAGATTATCAGAAATTGAGAATATGTCTAGAGGTCACTGACTTAAGAGGAAAGAAGTTCCTATCTAAGTACTTAAGGATAGAACCAGAAACAACAGACTAAGTATTTAACTTTGTTGGAAGGAAATCTGAAACTCCTTTCATGTGTTTGTATATGTGTGTGTGTGTGTGTGTGTGTGTGTGTGTGTGTGTGTACATGTGTACATGTGTACATGTGTACTCAAGCACTTATGCCATTACTGGTGCTTGAACCTAGGGCCAGTGTACTTGCCTTTCATTTTTCCACATGTCTGACCCTTTACTACTTGAACCACACATCTACTTCCAGATTTTTGCAGGTTAAGTAGAGATAAGAGTCTCATGGACTTTTTGGCCTAGACTGGCTTTGAGCTTTAACCCCATTGGCCATTTGAGATGCAAAATTAGTTATTTGTTTTTGTGGAGTTTTTTTTTTGTTTTGTGGAGTTTTTTTGTGGTCTTGGATCTTGAACTTTGGGCTTGGACGCTGTCTCTCAGCTCTTCAGCTTGAGGCAAGCGCTCTACCACTTCCATGAGCTGCAAAACTAGTACAATATTTTCTAATAGGCCTTGCTTTTGCTAGTGATGACAATGATGAATTATGGTTTGAAATGGAGACATGAGACAAAGAAGTGAATCAGAGAACTCCAATTTCATCTCCTACTTTTCTTGTTACCCCACATGTCACATCTTACTAACAACAACATACATCATTGTGGAAAGTAATTTGGGCATAGGCTGTGTAGATCTGTACCATTCAATCTGGTAGCCATCAGCCACCTGTGGCTGTGTTAACTGAAATTAATAATATGCAATTTAAAAAGCTCAGTTTGAGGTGAGACTGAAAGATTTCTTATTTTGCCAACTAGCAAAAGCACATTTTAAACAAGGATGCTACTGAGAACCACCTAAGTTCTCAGGGTACTTGTATGTAACATGTTTTAGGAGAAGACCAATTTTAACTGTTTCTCAGGCAATTTGCCAGTGTTAACACTAGAAGAAGTGAAGAACTAAAGAACTGAAGAGGGTGCTGTAATGCCTACTTTCTATCTTGTCCTGAAACCACCAAGGAAGCTTTTCTAGCAAGCTGACCATGAGAGTCTATATAACCAATATATCAGAACATGATAAATTATACAGGTCTCTAGACATTCACACAGCAAGACCAAAGGAGGCTATTCATAGTAGTAGGTCACAAAGGCTCAATAGCTCTTTACATATGATTATATACAATACTATTTTTTCAAAATGAACTCTAAGAAATGGAAATGAGAGATTTTTGTTGTTGCTGTTGCTGTTTTTAGTTGTCCTTTGCTTTTGTCTTGTCTGTTAGTTTGTCTTTGGGAGGGTAAGAGGGACACCGAAATGGTGGGACAATGGGTGAACCAATACAGCAGGGGTACTTACTAGATACTATGTGAAATATGAATCATATAACTTGTGGGTGGGGACAAGAGGGAAAAACTTTGGAGAGAGCAAGGAAAGGGGTGACATGGTTCAAAAAGAAATGTACTCATTGGGCTGGGAAGGTGGCTCAGTGGTAGAGCGCTTGCCTTGCATGCCTGAGGCCCTGGGTTTGATTCTTCAGCACCACATAAGCAAAAAGAAAAAAAGCCGGAAGTGGCGCTGTGGCTCAAGTGGTAGAGCGCTAGCCTTGAGCTGGAGAGCTGAGGGACAGTGCTCAGGCCCACAGTTCAGGCCCCACAACTGGACCCAAAAAAAAAGAAAGAAAGAAAGAAAAGAAAGAAAGAAAGAAAGAAAGAAAGAAAGAAAGAAAGAAAGAAAGAAAGAAAGAAAGAAAGAAAGAAAGAAAGAAAGAAAGAAAGAAAGAAAAGAAAGAAAGGAAGGAAGAAAGGAAGAAAGGAAGAAAGAAAGAAAGAAAGGTACTCATTACCTGACTTATGTAACTACAGCATCTCTGTACATTACCTCCACAAAAAAAATACATTTAAAAAGAATTTAGTCACCCATAACATACATATCTAGTCATCTCCATCTGAAACTACTGAAGGTCTAGGACATTTTTCATTCTAATTTTTGAAGTATGTGTGCGCGCACACACACACACACACACACACACATTACTCTCTTTTCCTCTTCTACTCTTACATATGAGTTGTATTAGAAAGAGAAGGGTATTAAATATATTAGTTAGCCTATCTAGTTTATTCTCCTCCAGAGTTAGCCCTAGATATAATGAAGTCATCTAGAGAATGAATCCTGGGTTGTTGCACTCAGAATAAGCCTCTCACTTTCAGAATGCTAGCAGGATGCAAGCTTGAACAGCCTGCCTCTGAGTGGGGTGAACAGTAAATCATGTCCAGTATGATCTCCTAAAGAATTTTGTACAATAAGAGAACATGTGTGTGCTAGAGGAAGTCAGATGGGATATATACAGTGGCTAACTTCTTGGCTGAACTAATTCCAGCTTTGTTAGAATATCTTGTCTGTCTGATATATACTTTTATTTTACACATCACGATTCCCAAACTTCTGGCCCTTGTAAAGTTAGCAGAGGCAAAAGTCCTTTCTCCAAGGTTTTTGCCACAATCTATCCTATGGCCAGAACTGAACAGTCTAGAGATGAACACCTGTTCATGCTTAAAAATTCAACTTCTATTCATGATTGATTTGTTTATTCAGGGTGCGACAAATCATTTTCTTTCTCCAGACCTATGTTTCTTTTTTTCATAGAAAGGTTTGCTACTAAAAATATCATTATTTTCCAGCGGGTATTCTATGAAATGTTAATGGACACCAAGCAAGGGGGATATAAAACACTTTAGAGATCTAATCTAAGTTTACCAAATTTCCCTTACTATAAAACTTCTCAGGACATTTAATATAATAATGTGCCCTGTGAATTGTATAGAAAGACCTAAATGCATAGTATTTCTTAAATTTCCTTGATCTCAGATCATTGCTTTTTCAACAAGACTTTCACAAGGCTTCCACAGACACGTTATGAGACATGTTGTGTCGAATCTCTACTACTCCGAGACTGCGTGACCATAGCATTCACTGGCTTATGGCACAGCTCAGTGGGGAAGAACTCATTTCTATGTCAGGCCTCCACAGTTTGGAAACAGCCCCTCATTTCACTCAGAAATCCTGTGAGGCACCCAGATGCATTGCTTGCACAGTGCCAAGCAGGCGGCTTGACTGGATTTTTGTTCAAATCAGGCGAGCCTGTTGGCACCAAGTAGAGCCAGAGAGATCATGCATTCCTTGGCTACTTTTCCATTAGCCACGCAGCAGCTGCAGCCCATGGCTGAACTGTTCTTCTGCTTAACTGGGCATGCATCCAGCAGCACTGAAGAATATAGAAGGGAAAGAAAGGGGTAATAGACTCCCTTTTAGGATCTGAAGGCCAGTAAGCTACTGCCTTGTTCTAAAATTCCAATATTTGAAGAAAACTAAAAGGTATCTCAGCTATACTCAATGGCTACTTGATACCTTGTTATCACTGTGTTAGTTGTGTCTATTGGTAAGAAACACACTGACTACAAAGCTAACCAATGCATCCATACAGATCTAATAGGCATAAAGTTCCCAATCGTTTTGGTAGATATGTCTATTGGTAAGAAACACACTGACTACAAAGCTAACCAATGCATCCATACAGATCTAATAGGCATAAAGTTCCCAATCGTTTTGGTAGATATGTCTATTGGTAAGAAACACACTGACTACAAAGCTAACCAATGCATCCATACAGATCTAATAGGCATAAAGTTCCAGATCATTTTGGTTTAAAATGCAATTCACTATAGATTTCATCTGTTGGCTTAGTTTTACCTTCTGGGGTTATTCAAAATGAACCTAATCCCCCCTCAAATGACAGCTCTGAAAACTCTGGGTTCTAAGAACAATAACAGCAGTCAAATGGCTTTGAAAGAGCTCATGGAATAATAGACAGTTATTCAGAATATTGTGTTTAGCGTGCCTTCAACCTTTTGTACTGTCTTCAATGGGTACAAGATTTCTGACTTAGGCTACCTCCATAACAGTATTAAAAGAAAATCTACACAACTAAAGCATGCCATCAATGTAACATAATAGTTTTGTTAGTTTTGAGTCAGTATTATTGTTGACATTGAGCTGTCAGATAGAAATCCCCAAATATATATGCAACAGCTGAAGTCAGATCATACACTGGCAAGTGAGTTATTGTCTGACTGGGGACCATATAATGAGTTCTGCAATGGCCAGTGAGTGAAGCATTCTCAGGAGTGCCCTAGCCAGGGATTTGATCTAGGGTACCGTTTGATCTGTGGCCAAGTTGGTCACAGATATCGATTACAGAACATTCTAAGAGATATGCATATCATTAACTTAGTAACATAATCTTTGGAACTCTAGGGTGTTTATGGTGCATTTAGATATATGTAGCTAACATGTGTTTCTGCCAGTGAGAAATATTTTGTTGGGTGAATCACCATAAAATTGTAGAAGAGTAAAAAGCTTTTAAATGCTCTAACTACAGACATTAGATATGCATTAATCAATCCTTTTGAAATTTTTCCATTGATCACTTTAAACCAGCATCAACTTAAAGCAAAAGAAATCTTACATTTAGTGCCTGCAGTTACTTTAGAGAGAGTTGCCCATTCAACTGATGCACTCTGGGTATGCAAAATGCCAGGTTCAAGGTATCTAGAGTTTAACACTGTGATTTCTACTGTTCAAATGAGAATTCAGTGTATTTTAAGTCTGTCCTTAGGAAAATTTGGGTCAAATCATTCCTGTTCTATTTCAGTCAAGAGATCATCTTCAAGGAATAATTTATTCCTTGGGAATAAATGAGGGAAAATGTGATTTTTGTTATCTATCCTACATTATATACCTTAAACTACTTAGCCTTTTTTAGCATAATTTCCAGTTTTTATTAAAGGTTAATTATTGTTCTTTATGATAAGCAAGTCACAGAGTACTATGAAATTCTTTTAAAACAACAACAAAAAAAGATATTCTCCTTAGTCTTCTCATTTTGTTTTCTCAGAAACTAAATTTTAGTTTGGTGTACTTGTTTCCATTGGGCTGTAAACACCATATAAAGTGACTGAGTGTTCTGGACAAGTATATGTGGAACAATGTGTGCTTAAAAGTTAAATAGGCTTTTACTATGCTATAGTGACACATTCCTTCCAGTGCAGGAATACTAGGAATTGCTAGAGATGTATAGACAATTTTCCCTCTTTCTATTACTCTGGATAGAAAGGAAAAAGGAGAGAGAGACAGAGACACAGAGAGAAGAAAAAGGAAAGAGAAAAGAGAGAAGGAGAGGGAGAAGGAGAGACAGAAGAGAGACAGAAGGAGAAGAAGAAGGAAAAAGAAACGGAGGAAGAAATATGGATAGGAAGCATAAAGTCTCCAAGTCAGAGAACAGAGAGTTAATCACAGGACATCCTAGCATTGCAAACCCACACGGTTTGCATGAGGGTCAATGTTAACTTGTTGCTTTATCAGATTTTTACCATAGGAAAGGAGCCCTGAAATTATAGGACTTAAATGGAACACGGACTTGTTTCTTTGTTCCAAGAAGAGATAGTCCTTCATTATTGAAAGTATATCTTCTCTGAGTTGAGGATGGGAAGAGATTTTTAAATGTTTTTTATTGTGAAAATACTGTACAGAGAGGTTATAGTTACATGAGCAAGGTAATGAGTACATTACCTAATCAAGCATTGTTGCCTCCTCCTTTGTTTTTCCCCTAAGGAAGAGATTTTACGACCTTGCTATATGAACAAATGTTTCCATAATCCCCCTACTTATGGCCTCAAGTGTAAGTAGACTTGATGCTGTTGCTTTATAATTCAGAAATTCTTTTTTACCCCTTTACTTTTCGATAGCCTTTCTTTTTCTCCTTCCTAACTAGCTTTCCCATTAGAAAAAACAAAAACAAAAACAAAAAAACAGAATATGTGGGAAAAATCTAAAGTCCTTACTTGATGAGAATTCTTCACAATTTTGTAAGTGGACACAAATCACATTAGAAAATAGATCTCAGTCCAAGGACTAAAACCCAAGAATGTGTGAAAATATGACAACTTGGAATTAAAGTAAGGAAATCCCAGATGTTCTAAGGCTGTTTGTGTTTAGCCAGGACAACATGAAATTGATTCAGAAGTATTTTTCACTTCTTTATCCTAGCCTGACTTCCCTCCCACCAAGTAGTGCTAAGCCCTTGGAACTCTGTGATCTTTTACACGCAAAGAATGCAAGCTTAGTGGAACACTGGTTTGAACAAATCAAAGAAGAAAGACAAATAGACTTCAAGTAATATTACATATTACATTCTAGTTCCAAAGCAAATTATATTATTCTTTTCCTTGGCACAAATATTACAAGTTAATTAAAGGTAAGTATGCTTGCAAGTGACAACATCACATGTTTGAAACTCTTTGGACATACAAGAAACAGTAGGAGCATCATTTCTGGTACTTCAGTGTATTTGCCTATGGAAATTCTTCAGGAAGACTCATCTCTCAGGTCTCCCTATGCTAGCTTTGCTGACCACTTCTCTTTAGCTGAAGATCTTTTTCTTTGTCACCCTGATCGTTCAAACCTGGATTTCCTAAGTGTTCATAGTTTTCATTATGATCCCAATACATCATTTGCTTAAAGGATGTTTACTGACTCATTTTCCATATACTTCCTTACATCTGAAATGTAAGTGGTGCTTGCCTCTTATCTCCTGGTTGATGGTCTGATTCGTCTTCTTCTCTGGCTGGTAGTAGCATCTTTTCTATTCTTCCTATATGGTCTCAGTGTGACATACCTATGGTTTGTTGAAAAATGATTGCAATGAGAGCAGTCCTGAAATCAGAGGTGAGGGACAGTCACCAGAGGGAAAAAAAGACTTTCTCTGAAGTCTTCAGGTAATAGAACTTCCTAAAAGAACCATAGACAGAGCATCATGCACCAGCTGTTCAGCTTCAATCATAACCATTTTACTCTTTTCTATTCCAATTACTTACTCTTGTGTTTCGGAGGCAAGTCATGATTCAGGTTGACATATGGAATGACCTTCAAATCAGTACACCTTGGAGCTTTGAAACATATGATTTGATTTTGTTTTTAACGTATTTGCTTATACTTCATAACCTTTAACTTTGGCTCCTGCTTACAAAGTGGATTCTCAATGAGATCTGTGCTTAAAAGAAGGCACTGCATAAAGCACTTACTTGAAATGATCACCAATACTTCTCCTGTGAGAATCTGGAATTCATTTATATTAAAGAGAGTTGGAAATTTCAATTGTAAATTGAATTATTTTAGTGTTACAATGACTTTTGAACTCAGGGCCTCATATTTGCTAGGAAGGTGCTCTTCAATTTGGGCCATACCTCCAGCCCTTAAAACATGTGTATGCACATATATTTGTGTGCATTTCATTATATATACATATATATATATATATATATATATATATGTAGATACACACACATATATATTGAAACTTGGGATAGTAGCTTGCTATTTGGAATGAATATGGTTCTCTCATTTGCTTTTACATGACCTTCATGTTTCCTAGATTTACAGTAGTACATCAATCCTTCCAACTTCCTCATTGCTTCATAATATTTTGAAATTTCATTCTTTCAACAAGACCAGTTACATCTGCCTGATATTTCATCAAATTCTATTAATATTTCATGTAAGATTCTCAGTCTCCATTCCACCTAACCATTTTGTTGCCTCATTCCTTGTCCCTAAATTGATAAAGACAAATGTTTCTCGCTGACAGATACCCATGAAAAAGGACCACCAGCTCCCACCAACAGTCTCCCACTAGATAGATCCCTAGCAATCCTCCAGTAGATCCCTAGCAATTCTTTCATTTCTCCCTCATTACACTTATAATCCCTTGTGTTTCTATGTTGTCCTGTTTTCTCCCTCAATAAATGATCTTAAGTTCTTTAGCAGTCTTGGAATTAACCATGTACATCATTTCTAGGCCTATAAAGTCATCTTTTCCCCTAGTCCTGCCAAAGTCCCTCTTTCTAATTTTCTCCTCCCAAAATGCAAAGGAAAGGGGCCCTATCCTTGTTTGAGCTTAGCCTTTCCTATTTCCTTTTTTAAAGCTGAGTTCTGCCCATCGGTTATCATTATTGTTTTCCTTCCCTTCCTCCTGCTGATTCTTTACCCACCATTAGAAACCTGTTCAAGTCTCTTTTATAAGATATAAGTTCCCAAGTTTTGTGTCACCTGATGCCTCCTCCCTCAAGCGTGACTTCCATTCAAACCACTGTTTGTGCAAGTGTATATAAATTTTTTTTTTGGTCGGTCACGGGGCTTGAACTCTGGACCTGGGCACTGAGCTCTTCAGCTCAAGGCAAGTGCCCTACCACTTGAGCTACAGCGCCACTTCCATCAAACCACTGTTTGTAAAAAATCAGTTCGTACTCACTCTCTTCCTCTTCTTTTTGCTTCCATATTTGCTTTTTTAGGTATGTTTCTTCACAAGTCTGTGTACATGTGTGAAAAGCACCCAAAGCCTAAATGTACAACTTGATGAATGCTCCTAAGGAAATACCCACCAACTCCTGAGAACTCCCCTTGGTGGCTACTTGTAATCACAAGCCCTCAAAGTTCACCTACTCTGCAAATCCCTCCTTTAAATATTTTTTATTATGAGAAATGATGTAAGTACAATAATGAAAACATAAACATGCAATTTAATGAAATAATATAAATTAATATAAATAATATAAATTAGTGAATTAATGTATACTCTAAGTACAGAAAATGAGGGAGCATCAGCTTTCCAAAAACAACTCAACCCAACTTCACACTCTACTTCTTCTTATTAGTACAAAGTCATCTAGGAAGACACCATTATCCTGGCATTTGTAGTTATCACTTCTCGTTTTACTTAATACTAAAGCCACTAGGTATTTACATCTAATAACACAGTTACATTTTGGTCTTCCTATAAATGGCATTGTGTGCTACTTTCATTGAAGGAGATGATTCCATTCCTTCAGTTACAAAAAATAAAAAAGAAAGATTTGTTTCTTGGGAGTGGGGATTGATATGTTAACACGCAGTATCTTCTACCTGTAAGCATCCTCTACACATTTGCATAGAGCAGACATCTAGGAGTGAAAATGTAAAGGCGTGTGATATGCAGTGTTTTCAGACTGAATGCAAAATGACAACCTGTTTCCAATAAAATTGAGTGATTTATGTCACGCCATCAGTGGAGAAGTGTACAGCTCCACTTTCTTAGCAGATGCTCTTCTCATATTTTATTTTAGTCTTAGTTTGCCAATCGAAATTGATTTTGTTTTCTTATGAAGACTCATCTAAGCTCTTTTCCAATGCTTTGCAGATTTGCTTCTTTTTCTTTCATCTTTTGCTTATGGGTTTATTATGCTACTTTATTTGTTCCAGGTACGACCCCATAGTCAGTTATATGGACTGAAAATAATTTTTCCATTCCTTGCCATGTTACTTTCCTTATGACTGCTTTTGGTAAAGCAATTTTTCATATTTTGAATGTCATAATATATAAATAATCTTTACCTTACGATGGAGTTTCTTGCTGATAAATCCATAGTGAAGGAAAAATATCATAAATGAAAAATGCATTTCATATATATAACCTAAAGCTTAACCTAGCTGACCCTAACCTATCCTAAACATACTCAGAATACTTGCTCAATACTTCTTTTGCAGTGGAATATTGAATATCTCATATAATTTTTAAAGACTTTACCAAATTGAAAATCAGAATGATGTATTATATGATTATTCATTATTAACATGTACAGCTATGAATCCATTGGCCTAAAAAATCTTTTGAAACATCAAACTAAAATTAATTGATGCCGGTGTTATGGAGATAATGTTATCATTTTGTCTTCTGATGAGGCTCAAGAACAACTGGTCGAAAGCCTTAGAACATCAGTACTTGATGGTTCAACAACGATGGTGTTTTTCTCAGGAATGTAGCCAAAGGTTTTATTTTGTCTTGTTTTTGACAGTACTGGGGAAAGAAGTCAGGGCCTCCTGCTTGCTACAAGCACTCTACCACTTGAGCCAAATCCTAGTTCTTGTGTTTAGTTTGGCAGAATTGTTTCATAGTCTTTGTAGGATCCTTTACCTTAAATCTTAAATCTCCCAAGCAGTTGCAATTACAGGCATGAACCACTTCACCTGGCCTATCCTGGCATATTTTGAACTCAGCCAAACAGTCTTGTGGGTTATATCTCTCAAGTCATTTCTTATCCTCAAGATGAAGTTTCTCATTTCTTTCCACAGTAACAGGTGCCATAATTTTCTAACTGGCTTGCCAGTTGGGTGGTTAATCTATGAAGAGGAGGTTTTCCAAGAAGCATGACCTTTGGTATTAAACTTAGGAAGATTCCAGAACAAACAATACCTGACTTGGTTGTCTACTCCTTGGCTCTTGGTATTTATTTACTTCCTTTATAATGATTGAAGCTCAGATTTGTTTTGTGGAGTGGCTCTTCACCAGAAGCATGTAGGAATACTGTTTTGCATTTAATTATAGGACTTTTGCGGGTGCTCTGAACCTAACTGTCACGATATCACAAGTTTGAGAGATTTAAATTTGAGGCTTTGGATTTAAATTCAGGGCCTCACACTTGTTAGGCAGATACTACATCACTAAACCATGACTCCGGTCTTTTGTTTCAATGGTTAGTTTTTGAGATAGTGTCTCATTTCTTGACCAGGCTCATGCTGGACCATTAGCCAGTTGTTTTAGACTTCCTGTGGTGGCTGACAAGTTTAAACAACCATGTCCAGCTTTTTCCCTTGAAATGGATTCTCTCAAGCTTTTCTGTCCAGGTTGGCTTGAAACTATAATTCTACCATTTAACTGGGGTGATAGGTCCACAGCTATTGGTTGAGAAGAAGACCTCAAGTCACAATCCTGCCAATCTCAGCCTCTCAAGTAATTAAAATTATAAAGCATGTGTCACCAGTGCTTGGCTCAAATTTGAGTTTTTAACCAATTCTCCACATGACTTCTAGAATGTTCTATTTAACAGCCATAATATTCTCATTCTAAACATTTTTCAATGTTTGCAATTTGCCTTTACTTACTACCGCATTTCCTACGGGGGTTTTATTCCTTACCCCTCTCCCTCTTGTCTGTTTCCTAAATATGATACAATGCTCACTTAGGAAATTTGTTCCAGTATCTCCTCTCTAAAACAATGAATCCTAAAAGCCTCATGCTCAATTAGTTGGAAGGTGATTCTGTTAATTTACTGCACTCTTCTTGAAACCCTTGTCATCTACTGAAATGACCTTTGACAACCTTTCTCTGCAAAGATTGTAAAGCAGGTGTAGGATTGAATCCCACTCTACTTTATGTCTCTAGCACCTAACACAACACCTGATACATTCTAGTCAGTAAATGATTGTCAAATGAACGAATGAATGAATATGGAAGGAATATGAGGATCATTACATCGAGTGGTATACCTCATTAGCTAAAATTGTATATATAAAAATTTTATGAATTCATTCAATGTCACCAGCACCAATGCTCTCATTAACATAGTGGCATGTGACACCCTATCCCTCCTATTAGGAAAAGAAACTGCATAACACCGTTAGACAAGAAATGTACTTATTAACTTACTTATGTAACTATAATCCCTCTGTACATCACCTTTACAATAAAATAAAATAATTTTAAAAAGGGAATAAAATGCAATATTGAATCAAAAGTTCTCCTTTATATATTGCAGCTATGTCCTCCCCAGAGATCTCATACTACCTTATGAAACAGAAATGCAAAATAATTTTCAAGAGATACGAAGCAAGATCATAGTACGCGATAGAAAGTGATTTCAGTAGTACTGAAAGTATGCATTTCAAAGCTATCTCTGCAATAATTGCTGTTTCCTTTTTGTTCGAAATTCAAGTCTTTAACAGGGGAAATATGATCAAATAGTATTTTTCTGAACAGTTGAAGCCTGGTTATTGTACATTTCAAAAGCAGAACACATATAAATGAAGGTAAACATTTTTTGTATGTGATTTTTAATAAAAATTATACCACCACAATTAAGCCTAGGATTTCTAGTGCAGTTTATAGCACACCATTCATCCAATGCAAATAAAACTAAATAGGCCACTGTGCCATTCTGATGAGCTCACAACCTAGTCTGATTTCATTCTGGTGGCTATTGTTGGGATTCACTAATGAGCTCTTTGGGCTGTGGTGCTCTTTGTTATTGCTCTATATCTCCTGTAATTTCCTACATGCTGGAAAGTAAAAGAGGTCATTAATGATCCAGTTTATTCCATGATGAGACATGCCTAACTTCAGGTGAGGCCGTATAGAGGATGAGGCTTCAGATACAGCACCCACTCATCAGAATGGGAAATGGAAACAGTGGAGAAGAAGTCAATGAGTCGATGTCAAAACCAAGTCAGCAAGATACTGATTTAGAAACTCAAGCAAGGAAGTCACAGATTCAGAAGGAAGAAGGTATTTTGGATCAAGGGAACAACATGTCTGTAAGCATACCATGTTGAGACTAAAATCATTCATGAAAATGTAATGATTTTACAGTTAGCGAAACCTCAGTTTTTAATGTCTGTTGTGCTGTACAAGGTCAAGCATCATAGGAAAAGTTTTCATCAGTACCCACTTACCCCTCTGTTTGGACAGGCTTCAAGCTAGAAGCTTCAAATAGGAAAGGATGGTTTAACCACCTTGTTTTCTTCTTATTTGCCTTCTTGTATATCTGCTAGCCATTCTACTCTCTTTTGTATTGCTACAAGAAGAGGTAGTTTCTCTAAGGAACACAACAATCAAAGACATTTTTATGGGGTGTTTAAGCTATAAGAGTTCTGTTTCTGATGCTAAGTGGAATTTAAGTGAATAACCTGAGTAGATGTAAAAGGATATGCCATATTATAATTCACAGCAGGGAGAGTGAGCAGGGAAATGATGCATTTCAGTCTCTTTTCCTCTTCTCTCCTTTCTTAGTGTCCCTTTCTTTCTGTTCCTCTACTATTGCCCTTTTACTCCTTTTACTTAATCTTCTTGTCTTTCCTTACTCTTTCCTCCTCCCTCCCTACTTACTCTCCTAGAATTCTGGCAAAAGCCTGTCTGGAGTGACCACCAGTCTTCCATGGCAGAGCTGGTTCACAATGCTAATGTGTTATTTAGTGACACTCAGAACTGGGACAAAAACAAGAAGGGAAAAAGCCAGGAGTTTTCTTCTCAAAAAGATCAACATCAGCACCTAGGCTCAGAGTTCAGACCCCACAACCAGCCTAAAAATAGATAGATAGATGGATGGATGGATGGATAGATAGATACATACATAGATACATAGATACATAGAACAACAGATGTGGAACAAAGCCTGAGGCAGACAGATCAGTGTGTTTATTGTGAGTGGAGTTGGTGGGGGCTGGACCACCCATTTTTAGGGGTGTATGCCTAGAGCTTAGTGAGTGAGTGAAGCCTGGAATAGGAGTATACAATCTGGATGAGTTTGCACTTTCTTGCTTCTTTTTTATTTCCTTGAGTTTTTTCTCCTTCTTTTATCATTCTTTATGAGAATATCCATAAATATGGTGATGACTAGAAATACTTTAATATAGAAAATGCTTATTACTTCCTTACTTTTTAACTTTTTTCCCATTTAAGTGATTGTTGCTTTGACCTTATTATGACATTAATAATGCACTGGTGGCTCACTCCTGTAATCTTACTCAGGGTGCTGAGACCTGAAGATCATGGTTTGAAGCTAGCCCAAGCAAAAAACTCTGTTTGATTTTCATCTGCAATACCCACCCCAAAAGCCAGAAGTGGAACTGGTTCAAGTAGTAGAGTACTAGACTTGAGTGAGTGCCTAGATCTGAGTTCAATCCTCTGAGTTCATGCCCATGCATGGGTGCACACACACATACACACACACACACACACACACACACACACATACACACACACACACACACACACACACACACAGAATGAACTAGCAAAACTTCAGATGAAGAATAAATAGTAGAGGAGCTTTGACAGTAAGAGGAAGAGCAAACTTCCTCTCTAATGTGAGGTTAATGGGATATACAACATACAAGACAAGATCAAAATGCCACAGCAAGATCATAAGTCATATATCCTGCTAATGTAAAACAAAACTAAGAGAACTTCAACAGGCAAGTTTGGAGACTTCCAAGTGCCTAGAGGACAAAGACCAGTCTGTTTAAAGAGCACTCACCCACTGGGTAAAATGCCCTGAGAACAAGCCCAGATCTTTTGAGTTGGTGCTGGCACAGACTTATCAAGTATGAATAGGAGAAAAAAGAAATCTATAACAAAATAAAGTAATGGAGAATATCTGAGCTAAAGAGAAACTGCTGATAAACTTTGGTATTGCTTGAAATATGTTACAAATGTGAACATAATATTGATTTTTTTCTAATATAATTCTTTCAATTCAACTGCTATGTACACCTTATGTAACTGACAGGTAATAAATGAATTAGAAATGTAATCTCGTTTGTTGGTTGAGACATTAACCTAGTAGCAATACTTAAAATTTTGACTAAATAGACTGGAAGGAGAAAGAAAAAAAAACATTGGAAGGCTTCTACAATAGTGGTGCAGGCTTTGTATCTGAGCCATCTAAAACATCCAGAGACTTGAAACACAATGAGCACAATGAAAATAGAGAGGAAAAGATATATTTCCAAGATCGTTATTAGCCAGCAGCACATGCTAGGAAAAAGTCATAGTTCACTGTGGTTTCCATAACTTCCACTAAGGGCAATTTATGTGCAAATACACATTTATCACCTCTGTTTCTAGAGTATGAGAAGTCCAAGGACTTTGCTCCTGCAGATCCATGGTCTAGGAGGACACATAGACAATGCTTTCCTACTGTGTCTTCACATTTTGAAAGGGCAAAAGGGCTCCTTTGGGACTCTTCTATATTTTATCTACCAGGGCATAACTGTACATATAGCTCTACTTGACTGAAATCCTAGCTAGTCAGGAGACCAATGGAGTTTATAAGGTTTGGTCTTGTGTCCTTTTATTTTTTTGTAGTGCTGGAGATCAAATCCAGGGCCTTGAACATTCTAAGAAAGCACTCTAATTCTAGCTAGTCAAGAGGGTGAGATCCAGAGGATTTCAGTTTGAAGTTAGGGTGGCAGAAAAGTCTGTAAGTCTCAGCCCAGCAAAAAGTAAAGTTAGAGGTGTGGCTCAGTTGGGAAGATACCACCAGCTGAGCATGTACAATTTCCTGAGATCAAAATGCAGTTCTGGCCAAAAGGAAAACAAACAACAGTTTTAGTCCAAGTGGTAGTGACCCACCAGTTCAGCCTCTCATGAAGGTCTTCTGACTTATGACAACATAGCAAAAGCATGTATGAGCACTGGAGACCGGGCATATGGTAAGACAAGAAGAAAAGAGGCAGATGCTGGGTGTACTTTTTTTTTTTTATTACAATCCTCTCATATGAGAACTATTCAGAGTCCTTGAAGAAATACATTAAACTCTTCCAAGGATTGTTGGTTCTTTAATGAACCAAGTATTTGCCTTTTGAATCAATCTTTTTAAAGTTGAATCACAGAAACTTATGGAAGACATACTCAAACTATATCCAAGCCAAAGCTGAGCTGAGTTACACATCCCGTCAAATTCATGTACTAAAGTCTTAACATCCAACATCTCAGAATGTGATTGTATTTGGAGACCAAATTGTTTAAATAGGGATACAGGTGGACTCATTGCAACAATGAGATGTACAAGATGTTATGTCAAAAAACGAACTTTACAACTTTGGCCGGGATTGGGGGGGAGGGGAAGGTTGGGAAGGGGAAACAAAGGAGTAGGCAACAATGCTTGATAAGAAATGTACTCATTACCTTGCTCATGTAATTGTAACCCCTCTGTACGGTATTTTCACAATAAATTTAAAAAAAACATTGGGATTGTACCTCACCCCAGTTAGAATGGCTACAATCAAGAACTCTAATAACAACAGATGCTGGAGAAGATGTGGCCAAAAGCGAACCCTACTTCATTGTTGGTGGGAATGTAAACTTGTTCAACCACTTTGGAAAGCACTATGGAGGTTCCACCGAAGACTCCACATAGAGCTCCGCTATTACCCAGCAATCCCACTTTGGGGAATTTACCCGAATGATCACAAACAAGGCCATACTAAAGCTACAAAATTATGTTTATCACAGCATTATGCACCATAACTAACATATAGAAAAAATCCTAATGCCCCTCAGTAGATGAATGGATCACAAAAATATTATATATATATATAATATATTATATATATTATATAATATATATTATATATTATAATATATTATATTATATAAATTATATATATTATAATATATATTATAATATATTATATATATATATTATATATTATATATATTATATATATAATGGAATTCTATGCCCCCATCAGAAACAATGACATTGCCCCATTTGTTAGGAAATGGAAAGACTTGGAAAAAATAATATTAAGTGAAGTAAGCCACACCCAAAGAAACATAGGTCTCATGGTTTCCCTTATTTGCAATAACTAGTATGTATCTATGATAATCTTACCAGACAAGCAGAAATAGTGAAAAGCTTTGTACATATTATCATATAAGATGATGCTAAGCAAATGAACCCCAAGATAGGGACACAAGAGTTTTGTTCATTGTCGCTGTTATTTTTAATGTACCATGTGATTTTTTTGTTTCTTTTGTATGTTCTTCCCCCAAGGTGAAACCCTTGTTGTCACTATATTTGATTCCAGGTCCCTGCATCTTGCATATACATTTTCCTAATTTGGGGAGGGGAAGGGAAATAACAAAATGGTGAAACAAGGATACAGGTTGACCCATTGTAACAATGATACATACAAGATTCTATGTTGAAAAGGAACTTCACAACTTGGGGGGCGGGGGTGAGAAAAGGGGAGGATTTGGGGAGGTAGGTAAAAACAAAGGAGGGGGTAACAATGCTCAATAGGAAATGTACTCATTACCTTACTCATGTAACTGTAACCCCTCTGTGCAGCATCTTTACAATAAAAAAAAGAAAAACCATTCTGTTGCTTAGGCCACCCAGTACTTGATACTTCGTTATAGTGTCTCTAGCAAACTAATACTGTACATAACTTTCAGATGATCTGGAATTGATTAGAATACTGGCTGGTCCAACTCCCAGAGCTGTCTGTTCTTACTCATATCTTCAAAGAGGTTTACCTGAGCCTCTTTCTCTTTCCTACCCTCAGAGACTGAATTTTCATGGTTCAGACTCACTATAAATTAAGATATTTGCCAAGAAATTAATGCCAAGAAATTTCCCTTCAGTAGAGGAGCTGCTACTCAAGACTGATGGATCTCTTAACTTGTGATGACAATGATTCGGACTGAGAGAAAGATTTTAAAGTACTCTAATATACTAGGTGAAGAAAAATGGAATTTCATGATAATGTGCCAAAGCTTTTGAACTCTAGCTTCCATAGATGACTGGAAACTTACTGAAAGTCTAAGAATGGTATTCTTGGATTGCTCAACTGATAAGAGAGGGAGAAATAAAGAGAGAGAGAGAAAGAATACTTGTTAATATAAAGTTTTGCAATGAAGTAAAAAAAAAAAAGGAAGAAGGTAATTTAGAGATTAATTTAGACCACAATTCAGCTCTCCCTGAGATTCTTCTAGGGGCAAATTTCTCATAATGTTTTCTTCTGTGTTCAGTACTGTTTTTCTGTAATGCCAAGATGGCCTCACATAGCTATGGAAGTCACTATGCCAACATGAATGACAATAACATCACAAATTCATTTAGGTGATCTGTTCTGAGCCCTAACACATTCCTTTGCATGTCTGCATGTTATTTTTGAATTTCCTATAACCTAGACCTTATGGATTGAAATCATAATGCCTCGTGCCTTCTCCTTTCTAGAACCCCATTCTATTTAATGAATTCTTTTATAATTGCTGGTTAGCAATTCCCAGGTAGATCATGTTTTGTAGCTATTTATGAAGCTTTTATACTGATCTACAGTGACCATCTATTTTCTCACTAAAGAGTACAGTGGTAGAAAAGGCATTTCTATAATAGGTCATCAGCTTCTTAATAGAATAGATCCCCTATGCTATGATATATTATGAACATATTTTGTCTTGGTTCTTCAGTAATAAACTTCAATTGTTAACCCTCTTTTTTTTTTCAGAACAAAAAGGACAGTTGAGATTGTTGCTGAATTTCTTTCTTCTCTTTCATCCTAAACACTTGGTCCAGGGTCTTCTCATGGGTCTCTTAATTGTCCAAGTAGTTCCTCAGGTTCTCTTTAGCCTATTCTTTGCTGCCAGATTAGTAGAACTAAAGTGGATGTTTCCTCTGCACAGAAAGCACTCATACTTTCCCATTAACTAGTTAGTGGATAAAGTCCAAATTCCTGAGTTAACCATAATCTTTTCCCACCCAATCTTCCAATCTTTCTAACCTTATCTTCAAATACTCCTCCACTGGGAGCTAGCTAAACTGGTTTCCTAGACTCCAACAAGACTCACTGTCTATAATATTTCTTTCTATTCATCAAACTTAGTGTCAGTCATCACTTGCCATCCAAGTTATCTCTCCAGATGATTAAACACCTTAAATGGATACTTAATCAGATTGTATATTTCTTGAGGGTATAGTCAATATTGTTCAGTTCTTCATACACTTCAGAAAGGCTAATGTAAATCATTACCTCTACTGATTTCAGGAACAGTGATTAAACATTTTGCAGAGGGTAAAGGGATGAATAAAACATAGTTCCTGGCCTTGAACATATCATCCCTATATGGGAGATGAAGGAATATAAAGAAATATAGAAGTTCTAATCTTCAGATATCAACAAAGGGATATGAGAGCAAAAGCGTATGTAGGAAAGAGATGCTAGAATAGTAGGTATTCATATGACAGAAAGAAGCATGGTATTTACACTGGGCCTTAAAGGATAAATATAACTTTTCCTAGACAGAGAGGGGAGTATCATCAGCATCCTGGGGTGTGGGGGGCGGGGGAGAGGCTGCCTTTATATAGCTAGTGTTAAAAATCAATCAGTGGGAAAAGTCTGGCAGTTTTCGGTTTGCTCCTTCCAGGAGCCTTCAGGCTTCTCTGTTAGGAAGGAAAGAATGTTTATATTAATTTCTTAGGCCAGACCACTTTTACCACCACTTGGTCAGAGGAATTTGAGACGTGTGCACCTTTTAAAGTTAGAATTCTGCCTTGTCTTTCAACCTATGCCTGAAGGCAGGTGGCCACTTCTGAAAGCACCTCCCTGAATGTGTGAAGGTGCCCCAGCCCTCCCCATTTCTCACCTCACCTTCCTTCTACTCACTTATTTCCTGTAACTTCCAAAAATCTCAACTCTATATCTGAATGCAGGTAGATGTTAAGTTCCAGGTTTCGAGACTTCTGAGAAACATTTGGTTTTAATTCCCATTCAACCCTCTGAGTTGAAGGAATTTTGTTGGGTTTTTCTATATGAGGGAGTTTTATGCACACACACACACTCACACACATATGTAATATTTGTTGTATTGAATACAATATTTTTGTAGGTGATGTACTACAAAGAAGACCTTTAAGATCAATTTGCTTGCTTTATTCATTGGAATTATTAATTTTTTTTTAGATAGGCACTCTAAATGTAACCAAGGCTAGCCAGGAATACAGCTCTTCTGTCTCAGCTTCCCAAGTGCTGAGATGATAGCTATAAGTCATCACACCCTGTAATACTGATACTTGTTTTGGACTTATTGTCATTGTTTAGTACTAAAACACTGGTCATATGGGAATTACATTTCAACTCTATAGAAGATAGTTATAAATTTCAGAAGGGATACAGAGCAAGAGAAAAACATAAACATAATCCCTTCAACAGAATATTTTGTTCAGCTACCATCTCCTTAAATGGGAAAACATCTTGACTTTGGCCACTATGGAGAAGAAATAATGTTCCATTCATTTTGCTTTGGTCATGGCCCCATAACGTGTTTCTTTTCAACTCTTGAAGCCTACAAGTGTTTTTGTTGTTGTTGTTGTTGTTGTTTGGGGGGGTCCGGTCATGGGGCCTGAACTCTGGGCCTGGGCGCTGTCCCTCAGCTCTTCAGCTCAAGGCTAGCGCTCCACCACTTGAGCCACAGCGCCACTTCCGGCTTTTTTCTTTTTGCTTATGTGGTGCTGAGGAATCGAACCCAGGGCCTCAGGCATGCAAAGCAAGTGCTCTATCACTGAGCTACCGACCCAGCCCGCCTACAAGTGTTTATAAGAGATAACACCTTCTTGGTACCATGTGGGTTTTCCTGTAACTCACATATCAGTAAACTGTTCCTGTTTAATAAAAAGTTTACTATTCCAGTTTTACTATTCCAGTTCGGTAAATATTTTTGTCTTTGTGGCATGAACATGTACTTTGCTGCCATTTTTCAGATCTGCTACTCAATTACAGCATGAAAGCACCCTACATTGTGCAGTATGAGAAATGCATGGCTCTGTTCTAATGAAATTCATTCACAAATTCATTCACAAAGTCAGAGTGGATTGAATAGATGGACCCTAGTTGTACCTGAAGACACAAAAACATATATCCATCAGAGTTCTCAGGAAAACAAAAATAGCTCCTAGTGGTCTTGCCTCTCTGAGAAAGCTGCTACATATTTACTGGTGAGAGAAAGCAAGAGTTATTTGTAGGAAATAGCTCATCCTATTCTGGTGGGTAGGAAATTCAGTTAACAGCTGTGTACGTGTGCTGATACCGGGGCTTGAACTCAGGACCAGTGGCTCTCCCTCTTCAAAGCTGGCGCTCTTCCATTTGAGCTCTATTCTAGCTTTTTTGCTTGCTACTGCAGAGAAGAGTCTCATGACCTTTCCTGCCCAGGCTGGCATCAAACTGTGATCTTCAAGTCTTAGCCTCTTCAGTAAATAAGATTATAGGCATGAGCTGAATGTTTTCTCTTGCTCTGTGAATCCACAGAAAAAGCCAGCATGCTTGACACTCAGGCAATAGCTGATCCTGCAGTGTGAGTCTGAATTTCGTCTCACTTTTTGCTTTCAAAGTCATCAACAGATGACACTTAGCCCCAGAGAGGAGAAAATCTGCTTTAATTAAAGTCAACTTATTGCAGATATGTTTCATATCTAAAATATAATTTTAAAAAATCAGACAACTGAGCCTGTCCTAGATGTCATAAGGTCATGAAGGCCAAATGTTACATTATACAGTAAAATAAGTGTAGACATGGAAGACGCATCATTGGGTATCAGGAACATATCTAATTAAGTGCTAGAACACTACATAAAATGGTGATATGGCTGAACAAGGTGATGGCATTGACTGTTTTCACTTTTAATAAGATTATGGCTTGATCATCAAATGAAAACAGTGGCACTTTGAGAATCCATAATGTGTTAGATAATGTTCTGAACATCTCTCCTGTGTGGTTCTATTCAGTTCTATTTTAAAAAAACCCACACCAAAAAACTGATGGTTTAAAACCTGCTGTTGTCCATGTGGAAAATCTCATCAAGAGAGTGCTTATACATCATTATGAATGACCAAATAGTTGTAGTTTCAGAGCATTTTTTGGTCATATGATACCCTACTTCATTGAAAGTTTTTATTAAAAAGATGCGGAAAAATACATAAAACATGCGTCCCCCCCCCCTTTTCTTCTGGCAGAATTTGAACTCAGGCACTCACACTTGATCAGCTGGTATTGTCTCATTTGTGCTATGCCTCCAGCCTGGTTTTGCTAGTTATTTTGGAGAAGAGGTCCCACAGACTTCTGCTACAGCTGGTTTCAAATCATAATCCATCATAGCTCAGCCTGTTGAGTAGATAGGATTACAAGGGTGAGCCACCAGCGCTGAGCTAAAAGAGCCTCTTTTCAATAATGAGTTATTCCACTTACAAAAATGCAAAGTATGGAAGGGAAAGTGACCTTCCCTGAGAACGTGCAATGTACTGAGTAAGTTGAGGACGTTATATTTTTCCTCTCTCAACCTTGGGAGGGCTATGAGCTCAAAGAAGCCATTCTGTTTCATGGAGCTAGAACTGCTGGCAAGATCTCACGTAAAGAAATGATATTAAATCCATTTCTGTAAAAGTCATGCTCACTTCATTGTATCCCAGTGCGTCCTATTACAGTACAAAGAGATCAAGAACTTCAGGACTATACAAAGGCACTGAACAACTGGCAAAGTCGGCACCAGAGCACAACCATAGCTCCCAGCTACTAGACTGACCCTTGCCATGTTGGGCAGGGTGCTGCTGCACATTCTATGCACTCTGCTCAACCTTATCCACTCTCAGCAAGCACCTGAATAGTGGATCTACTTTTGTCTTTCTGATACATATGAGAACAGCACAGGGGTTACAAAAACTCAACATCATTTAGTCCATGTTGGAACAGACATTAAATGCTTCTCATCAGCTGCCCATGGGCCATCTGTCTTCTATGGATAATTCAGTATGGTCCTTAATGATGTTATAAATATCAAATGGAACTTGACATAAGAAAGGATCTCTACTTCTAATTAGGAGACAGTGATTGAATCCTATAAAACACTGAGTTTCAATGACATCTCCTATTAGAGGAAAAGCATCACCAGTGGGTCACAATCCTATGTTGAAACAATTTCTCACAGTGCTATAAGAAGAAATATATCTTCCTCATTCCAAGAGCATATTTCATTTCCAGCCTCTCTCCACTGCTCTCTGGAAAACACATTTTCTACTAGTTAGAGTAAATAGATGAGGGACGAGGTGTCTCTGTATACAGAAGTATGAGAAGAGCAAGTCTCAGAACCTCAACAATGCCCCTATTTTCCTTCATATTGTTTGGTATTTGTTTGTTTGTTTGTTTCACAAGTCAGTGTTTTAGTTTCAATACAACAAGAAGGACACTGGAAGAGAGTAATGCTTATAATCCAAGCTACACAGAAGGTTGAGATCTGAGGATCACAGTTTGAAGCCAGTCCAGGCTGGAAAGTCCATGAAACTCTAACTTCCAATTAACCAACAAAAGGAAGTGGAAAGTCTGGTTTACATGATAAGCGTAACAGCCTTGAATGAAAAAGCTAAGCAAAAGTATGAGGATCAGACTCTAAGTTCCAGTACTGGCATAAAAAACAAACAAACAACAACAAAACCTAAATCATACAAACTTAAAGTTGAGTTTTGAAGATGAAAAGAATGTACTTAATGTGTGTGGAGGGGCGTATATACGAGACAGAAACTAGTAACTAGAGCTTGACCTCAGGGCCTGGCCTCTGTCCCTTGGTGCTTTTACTCAAGGTTAGCACTCTATACCACTTGAGTCACCTCTCCATTTTTAGATTATTTTGATGGTTAATTGGAAATAAGAGTCTCACACACTTTCCTGCCAAGGCTGCCTTTGAACCATGGCTCTCAGATTTCATTTTCCTGATTAGCTCTGATAAAAGAAGTGAGCCTCTGGTGCCTGGATTTTTAATGTAGGTTATTTTTATAAGGAGGTCAAATTCATTGTCTCTATTCCATTTCTGCATGCCCAATCACTGAGCTGCCTTCCACAGGGTTGTCGCATGGAGAAATGAATCATCCAGATGAGATTGCTCGACAGTCCAGAGGGAAAGCAAGCAGCCAGAGCATGGCTTTCACATAACAGTGATGTTATTTGTTTATCTGTGCCCCACATGCTCCACATTCACATTAACATAGGCAAAAATTCCCAATGAGGGGGAAAAAATGGAGAGTCAGGAACAAATTGGAACTGACACTGATCTCCATAGCAGGCACTGGCAAGGGGTGAAATTATTTTTCAAACACTTTTGCTTCTCCTGGTAAAGTAGTTAGTGTTATATTTTCATGCTAGAAGGAAAAAGTGATGAAAAGATTTTAAACCCAAAGAAACAAAACCCTTGATTTGTTTCCAGCTTTTCTTTGTGCAAAACAGGATCCCATATGGCCAACATTGGGCTTAGCAGGTCTGAAACAAATTGGATGATGCACCTTTTAGATTTGGTTTTTCTGTTCCTCCTCATTTCCGTTAGGATTTTGTTGCTTGAAATGCTTATTAGTCTTGCTCTGGGCATTTAGTTGGGAATGGGGGTGGATGGCCATTTCATAAAGCTTTTAGTATTTATGGTTTCAAACTCACACATTTTCAGTGTGAATTTATTATTTTGTGTAGAGGCATGGATGTGTGCATGCGTGCAATTGTGAGAGGGTGTTTGTGTGTCGGGCAAAGGGAAGAGCAAGAGTACACGCACTGGCTATACCACCCTTCTGCTATGATGCCTCCTACTGAACCACAAAATGCTATGTCCTGGAACCTCGCACAATGATTTTCATTAAACAGCTTTTACAGTGGTGCAGAATGGTTTCTATATACTTACAAGACAGCCATAATCCAAGCACATGTAGATGGCTCATGCCTCTATTCTAACTGCTAAGGAAGATGAGATCTGAGAATTGTGTTTTTTTCAGACACAAAGTCCAAGAGACGCTTAACTCCATTTAACCAGCAAAAATCTGAAAGTGGAGCTGGGACTCAAGTGGTAGAGCACCACCAGCTTTGAGTGAAAAAAAACTAAAGGAGAACATCCAGACACTGAATTCTAGTTCCATTACTTTCTCTCTCTCTTTTACACACACACACACACACACACACACACACACACAAACTTCTATTCTCATCTCAATGTAGTGGCAGTCTGTCTTCAAGGGGAGAATTCTAGAGAAGGACAAAGAGAGAATTTTCTGAGCAAGTTTGTTGCTGGTGCCCTCCCAAGTTCAAAGAGAAACCCCTGTCTCATTAAAATGACTTCTGGCTTCACCTGGGGGGATTTCAGACTTCAACAGTTAACTTTTCTGGAGTTATAACTTTTATGCATTTCTCTTTTTATTGGGTAGACATTATGATTGGTTTTACAAGCAAAATAAACAGCTTAGGAACAAAGGAAAGACTTTTTCTCATTTCTTCTTTAACTGTAAATTTAAGAGCTTGAAATGAATTTGGCAAATAACTCATAATGCTGAGGAGAGCGACGGCCGAGAGGCAAGATTTCCAAAAAATTCTTGAAAATCCAAGTAATACCAGGAATAAATCCCAATTTCAACTTGTTGAGCTGTGTGTCTCTCTTAGAACATATTTTCTTTTACTCATCCCTCAAAAAAATATAATAAAGTAAGAAGAAATCGATCACAGAATGTTCTGCTGTTCTTCAACCACAGAGCACAGAGCTGGGCTCCAACCCAGACCAGCTGTTCCTACCCCCCAGCCACAGGGATCAGGCAAGCACATGGGCCCAGGAGGCCAAGGAGGCAATATCCCCATCACTCCCAGTAGGAGCTAGGGCCTTCAAAAGTGCATTGAAAGGTTAGAAGCAACTGATTTTATTATTGTGAATTTCATATATATATAGTATATATATATTTATAGAGAGAAATAAATATATATTTAAGACATATTTATATACTCAGATGGTGCACTTGACAGATGAACTTATTCTGACCTTTTACATCATGTTGAATTATATAAAAGGAACCGCTGAGGAAAGGTTTTTACTATATAGCAAGCAGATCATACTGGACTATTCTTTCCTTACAGGCCCAATTAAAATCCTATCCACTTGGGCTGGACTGTAGAGCTCAACATTTTAGTTCATTCTTAGCAAGAGCAAAGTTGTGGTGGACTCCATCCCCCAAACCATAAGTAAATAAATGAATAATCCTATTTTTCTCAGTTGGAAAAAAAAACACCTTCCTAGTCCCATCCCCATCAAAATTATCTCCCTCTCAGCTAATGTCTGTCTCTGTTCATTAACTCATGCTGTGTGTGGCTCACACTTGCAATCATATTGCTCCACTTCCTGTGCAGAACCAGCACTCATTAGTCAGCTCCTCCTGAATAGGGAACAGGTTTTACTAGTCTCTATGCAGCAGTTAATAAAATGTTAGAAAGACATTTTAAAATAAAATTTGTTGACAGAACTCCATCACGCAAAGTGTTACAGACTGATTAAACAAGTCTAAGTTAGGTAAACATGATTCAGAAGGTTCTGGGTGTCCAGTTCTAATAGAAGTTGCATGACTTGACAGATGGCCTGTCAAAAGCCATGAAATAACCAAGATTGCTTGTACTAATCATCATCATAATCAGCACCACCTCCTTTAAATGGGCAAGCTCAGGCAGTTAAGCTAAAGTGTTTTTATATCCATTTTCATAAATTAACCTTCAAGTAATTATGAGGGCTTGTAGAGAGATTTTGTTCTTCATATTGCTGAAGAGGTAAATAAGGCTAAGAAAAATAGAGTAAGACTTGTCTAACATCATAGTCTAAAATTATCACCACGCACTTACCATTCACATGTGAGTACTTTACTCTGTGCAGCTGATTTTCACTAAGACATGGTGCCAGCATCATTAAGAGAACAGGGGTCAGTGGCAAGATTGGAGCTTGGTGAAAGAAGGCCTTCAATATAATGGGCATTCATTAAATCATTACTAAATGATAGATCTAAAGTCCTCTCATCAAAGTCTCTGTCCTATACTGGTTCTTACACCTTCCATGTAACCCAAAGTATAAGAATAGAGAATACATGATTTTTTTCCAGTACTTTAGTAATATTCTCTTAAATTTTTTAACCTTAGAGGTCAAGACAATATCAATACTAACTTTTCTCCAAAAAGAGTAACTGGAACTGTCAAATGACTAGACTTATTAGCTCTCTGTTAAGCTTTGCCACTTAAATTATCTTCCAAAGTCGCATGCCAACTTGTGTTGCTACCATGAGATGGTGGGACCTTTAAGAGGTGGAGCCTGGTGGATGGAAGTCAGATCTTTGGAGATGTGCCCTCAAGGGGCATATTGAGACCCAGCCTCTTTTCTCTCCTTTCACTTTCCAACATCCAATGGGAGAACAGAGCTCCTTTGCCATTCCCTCCAGCTCTGAGATACTGTATGCCACTGGTACAGAAAGCAAAGACAGTGACTCACCTTGCACTGAAACTTCTGAAACTTAAGGCAAATGGTGAAACAAAAAAACAAAGGGTGAAACCAATGTAATGGTGATACTCATAAGACACTATGTAGGAAGTGGTCTGTACAATTGGAGGGGTTTTGCAGGGGAGGGAAAGTGGGAGAAAATGAGGGAGAGGGTAACAAGTTAGACAAGAAATGTACTTACTACCTCAGTTATGTTACTGTAACCCCTCTTTATATCACCTTGACAATAAAATTCTAAAAATAAATAAATAAAATCAGTCTTTCCTTCTGATCAACTGATTATTGAAGGTATTTTGCCTAAGCAAAAAAAATATGTAATTCTCTTTCAGTGCATTTGGCCTTTTAATCATTCTGGCAGTCATAAAATCATACCACCAGATTTTAAAAATCCAATAGCCTATCATTCATTCACTTATAAAGGGATTGAAAGCCAATATAATAGAATAAATTTTTCGAATACAAAAATTACTGATAGATGATTGGGGGTTAAGGGAATCATACCAGGGTACTGTGGAAGTCTTGACATTTTTGCGGGGGGGGATTTTAATTTTTTTTTTATTGTCAAGGTGATGTGCAGAGGGGTTTCAGTTACATAAGTAAGATAATGAATACATTTCTTGTCAACCTTGTTACCCCTTCCCTCAATTTTCTCCTACTTTCCCTCTCCTCAATCCCCCTGCAAGTTGTACCGATTATACTCTCTTGTGTATGTCACTGTTGCATTGAATCTCTCTTGTTCTTTCTCTCAGCATTCTGTTGTTCCCCTTCTCTTCCCTAAATCAAATAAATGTATATACAATACCAAGGTACCAAAGTCAAATACAATATTCCAAATCTTGACATTTTTTATGTGATTTTTCCCCTCCAAGCATGTTTGTATGACATGCCAAACAGTCACAGCAGAGAGTGCATTATCCACCAAACGAAATAAACTCAGCAAAGCACTCAGGACATAACATGGAACCCCTTGCCCATTCACCCCCATATTCTTTCTCTGTCTTAGTTTGGCCTTGCATACTGTGCTTACTGGGTGGCTGACCCAGCCTTTTATACTTGTCTGTGATTCAGCGCCCTTCTCTATCACTCCTCCTTCATATTCCTTTTGCCTAATACCCAATATTTCTCATGGTATTTATTTAACATAAGTTTAGGATATACTTCAAGTTTCCTTCTACTTTTTATTAGTGCAAACTAGATTTTGTGTGGCCTACCTGCTGGTCACCTGCTTGGTCACTCTGATTTTTGAGATGTTATTTTGTCTCACCCAACTTTATCCATTCAGTGGTGAGTCTCATAAAATTTTCTGCCAGACTGGCTTAGAAGCATAATCCTCATAATCTCAGGTTCCTATGAAGCTTGTGGCATCTGCCACAATACTAGGTATTTATCAAGAAGGGGGCCTCACATGTATGCCTCTCTTGGCCTTGAATGACAATCCTCCCAACCTCAGTCTCCCAAATAGCTAGGACTATATGCATAAACCCAGCATGCATCTTTACATTAATGAGTGTGTATGTGTGTGTGCGCGCGCATGTGTGTGTGTGTGTGTGTGTGTGTGTGTGTGTGTGTGTGTGTGTGTGTGTGTGTGTGCCAGTCAGTCCTGGTGCTTGAATTTAGAGCCTGGGCACTGCCTTTGGGCTTTTGTCATTGAGGCTAGCACTCTACCAATTGAATTACAGTTTCACTTCTGGCTTATGGGTGGTTAATTGGAGAGAAATAGATTTTCCTTCCCCAGGCTGGTTTTGAATGGTGATCCTCAGAACCGATGCTCCTGAATAGCTAGGATTACAGGGGTGAGCCACTGGTGTACAGCAGGTGTTATTTATTTTTAAATTATCTAGAATTAAAGGGGTTAGTACAAGGTATCTTGATGAATGTCACCCTTTCCGTCATTCTCTGACCTATATGTCTCAACTCTACCTATCTCTAATCTTCTTAAGCCACATTTGTTTTAAATCTATAAAATGGAATGATAATAATGCCCATCTTGGAGAGTTGTGTTAGGTAAGATGAAGACAACTCTTATTAAAGTACTTTGTGTAAGTTAGGTGATCTTTTCATTATAGCAAGAAAGCTCTACATTTAAACAAAAATATCTTGGTTTCCCTACAAGTAATTGCTTTTAAATTTCTGTGGGTTTTTCCTTTTTTTAGGGACAAATAGGTAGAAAACAGCATTAAAAGGTATCTGGAACATACTAAGCCTGTGGATAGAACTCTACATACTTAAAGAAGTTTCTACTATTAATAACTCAGAGATTTCATATTTAATTTTTATTAAAAATGAGAAATCAAATCAGGACTACTTTGTGTGTCAAGAAAAGATCATGCCCCTATTCCTTCAATGGCAGCAAGGTAATCCACCACAGTGATTAAGCATTTGGCCTTAGAATCCTTAACAGACATGTCAGATCCAAGCTTTGCAGCTTACTGTCTCCTTGAACTTGAACTGATTACTTAACATTTGCTCCAATTCATTTTCCTTCTATTCTGCAAAACAAGATTACTGTGGCCTATCTCTTAGAGAAGTGTGAAGGTTTACATTGGATGTGAAATGTCTGGTACAATATGACTCTTATGAAAATTATAAACTGTTTTATACACATGAATATTAAGGTTCACACTTCTCATGAGGGAGCTAACCAGGAATCTATGTACATTATATTTGCTCCTTGGTTTTACTTTATGGTTACATAGTTTTTATCAAGGTAAAACAAACATAAATAAAACATAGTCCTAGAGTACAATATAACGTGTATCTAAACACTAATAATGATGATTTTTGCTCTATGCATAACATTTTTCAAATAGTAATGGACCATGAAAAAATTATATTTATATGACTATCCTGACTTAAGATTAAATTCAATACAATTTTTACTTGAGAATATGTGTAAGAATACATATATATAAAGTTATATATTTACATATATGTGTACATATATGGGTGTTTATATACATATATCATGTTTTAATAAATATGCACAATGTATAGCATTATGATCAAGAAAACAGAAATATTTACCATATTGAATATCATACCTCATGTTGGGAACATTCAAAATTTTGTCTGTCAGCTATTTTTGGAAAAATTATGGCAATTAATTAGTTGATTAATTTTTTGGTAGTACTCATATTTAAACTCAAAGTCTTGAACTTGCTAGGAAAACACTGTACCATTTGAGACATATCTCTACTTCAAAACTACACTATCATTTAAATCAAAATTAAATAAAGATATTTTCAAGTGAAATGTGTATTCTGCTTTATATTTATAATTTCTAAGATGTTTTACTTATATTTGGCTAAAATTTTTTAACCATTTCTTTATAATTAGATTTTTGGTTTGTGTCACGTGCATAAGAGTTCATTTAGTGTATTTTGATTCACTTTCAATATTTCAGCTAGTTCAAGTTCAAAAATTTCTTTGGATTGCTTGTTTCAATAGATGACTGTTTGTCATACCTTTCAACTCTAGGATTGGCTTTCAACTTGAGGCTCAAGGGTAACTTGGCTCATTGTTTGATAGCTCACAAAATGCAATATGTACTTGTTTAATCTTTAACTTAATATCTACAGATGGAAAAATGCACTTGGCTCTTCAATGTTTCTAGTACTCTTAGTCAAAGAATCTCATGAACTAACCTCTTGCTATCCTGTGAAGCACAATTTTAATGTTTTCCTAAATAAGAAAGCTATTGGGTATTATATGTAGATACGGTGATTATATTTCCACAGCCACAAGTATTCCACAGAATACTTTTTTTCTAATTAAAAGGCATGAAGTCGTGGCATGCTGGGCTCAATGGAATAAGAAATTTAATGGTCTCCTTTCTCGAGGAGATATATCATAGCCTGCTTTTTCTGCAGGGAACAAAAGGTTTGACTTTGCATAGGGAAAAAGTGGAGAGACTTGATAAATATTTTATTTTTCACCAACCTCCCAATGCCAATCCCACATCTCCAAGAAGTCAGTTACAATTTCATGAAGGTGCATCAAATGACATCCTGTTTTTTTAGATGGAGGGAAAGAGATTTGAGGATGAGGAATGGTTCAAATGCCAATTTGAGCAAACACATTAAAAATAGACCATTACCTAAATACTGAGTAACTCACATTTGAAAAGCATGCAGACATTCACAAGTAAAACCGAAGAGTTTGGGCTATTGAGAAGAAAGGTCATGACCTGGCTTCATTCCTGACCTCTTTTCTTTAGTTCAAAGAGATTAAATCCATGTTCCTGAACCAGCCAGGGATGAGAACATCATGGCCACTTTGGCTTTGAGATAAAGAAGGAAGAGATGGAGAAAGGGACTATGAGCTAATGGAGCTTTTCCATCCCTGTAGCCTGGGCTTCTGCCATTCCATCCCACACAACACAATCCCCAGCCATACTGGCTTACTTGCCACACATGGAGCTGAGTCTGTGCCTTTGCTCAAATGCCATTCCACCCCCATTTCTGTGCTGTAGACTCCTACTCTGCTGTCTCATCCACTCTCTAAAAATCTCTCTTGACTCAAAAACAGCAGAACTGGTTGATCTTTCCTGTTGGTTTCAAGCCCACATGTTCAGCTCTGCCATTTCTCTAAGTAATTACCATTTCTTTTTAAACTTCTCTTCTACGTTGAGCTGCAGACTTCTGATGGTAAAAGACTGAACATTTCTAATCTTTTTTGTTCAATTCTGTACAGGCAGCATATGAACCATAAAGAAATGCTGATTCTTACACTCTAGTAGATCGATGCTGGCATAGATATAGGAACCAAGAGAAACAGAGAAATAGAGAAAGGAGTAGAGAGGGGAGCTGGTGCTTTACTTCACATATCCAAGGTCAAAAGCTAGGAGACAGCATGGCACAGGACCTTTGTTGTATGTGTGGGATAAGTGGAGAAAAAAAGGAAACTAAACTCATATTTCAGCTGTATGGTACATGTTGATAAGGGGTTAGAAGATAGGACGGCAATGTTCGATGTACTAATGTTTAATTTGGTTGAATTAAATTTAGTTTTCCTTAAAACTGAGTCCTGAGACCTATAGGAAGTATAAAGTAAAGGTTTGAATACAGTATAAACTAAAATATCTCTTTAAAAAATCCTGTTTTCAAAAGAAGTGGCTGAGATCATTATTATATCATACTGGGTAGAAATGCATTCTTTATTGTAATCATGTCAAATATCTCATCTAGGAAGAGAATGGTCTTCCAGAATAATTGAGAAGTAATGGACAGTATCCTAAATTACCCCTCCCTTGTTATAGATACCAACAAAAGAAGAAATGAACAGCTGGGAACACCTTCTAAGGCACAGATCAAACACACTGTGTGAAAGAAAGTTAAACTCATTAGTACATGTTACAGTCGTGAATGTCTATAAGAATGAAAAATTAAGGCACATTCAACACTCAACACCAATGTACCAAAGAGCATAATCCCAGATGAGATAATCTGCAAGGCTGGAGTGAAAATGAGCTAAGGCTGTTAAGGGATTATATGCAAACGATGGCAAGACATCAAGAAGAATTGAAAGGAGGAGGAGGAAAAGCTACTCAGCTGCTAGCAATAAAGAAGTGGCACATTTACAAGATGCCTTCCCTGTGTCAGAAACTGGTAGGAAAAGATAATGAATACCTAAGACTCTATGCAGCCATCAGGAATACTGGCTAAAGAGTCCATATCTCTTTGTTTCTGGACCTGTGTTTATCAGACTTTCTCCTCTATTGTTTCCGTCTTCCCTCAAAGGTTGGTTAATGCATGGAAGAAGAGTAATGAATGGAGAATTTGCTGATCTCTTTCCCATTCTGCCTGCTGCTTACAAATGTTACCTCCATCATGATATGTAATGTTACTCAAGTTGGCAGTTGAGATGACAACCCATTTTTCTATATTATCCAAAGCATTGACGAAGGAAGTCTATAAGTAACAACTTGGTTAAAAACAAAACTAAAAGAAAGAACTTTGTATTTGCAGAAAAAGGCATTAAGTTGGCTTCACTGGCTAGGCGACTGAATTTGTGAGCTGTTAAATGTCAAGACTGACCCCTGTGGGAAGGGGGGGGGGGAGGTAGGATGATGTGGTGGAGAGCAGGCTTCAGGTCAAGCTTTATAGAAGAAGTTTAATTGTTCTGGCTAGGAAGTAGGAGTGACTCATTGAGCTCAAGTGGTCTCTATCTCCCAACACAGACTTCAAATGGGGGAGGATAGCATAGCACTAGTATCTTTGAAAGAACTGAATCAGTTCACTTGGGTCTTTAACTACATCCATCCAGATTCATTTATTTTGGACACAAAATTTGAAAGCAGGCCAATGATAGCAAAAAAAAAAAAAGAAAAGGTAGTGTCTTTGTTGCCCCTTTTAAACCCATACAAACCTTTTCACTGTGTGTGAGCCAGCTTTTTTTTTTGCCAAGGAAAATTACATGTTCTTTGGCTTTCTCTGAGCTTTTATTGAAGAATGTTAAATAGTTTATGACTATAAAGAATTGTAAAGTCATCCTGACACCAAATTGGTGGATGGTATTTTCCAGTTGTGCTTTGATTAGCCTCTCAGAAACTTCCATCCCACACTGATATGAGTGTTTTCACTTCACTACGGAAGTTATCATGCTAGTTTCTTAGCCTCAAGACTTAGATGCAGGGAATACAGCAAATGAAAGAGCTACAATCTACATAGGTTTTTCTAGTCACAATATTTGCCAGTTATCTGTCAATCTCCTCCGAGATGAGTCTTCTTCTTTTTCTTTTACTAGATATGTTTTATTGTCAAAATGAAATACAGAGGGCTTACAGTTGCATAAGGAAGGTAATAAGTACGCTTCTTGTCAAACTTGTTACCTTTTCCCTCATTTGTCTCCTACCTACCCTCCTCCCCACTGTACCCACCACCAAGTTGAACAGATCATTTCCAACATATTGCTTTGTGTATATCACTGTTGCATTTATTTTTAATAAGTTATTTTATTGGGAAAATACTGTACAGAGGGGTTATAATCACATGAGCAAGGTACTGAGTACATTTCTTATCAAGCATTGTTGCCTCCTCCTTTGTTTTTCCCCTACCATCCCTTCACTCCCATCTCCACAACTATATTCCTACCCTCCCCCCACCCCCCCAAATAAGTTTTTTTTTAATTTAATTTTATTTTATTTGTGAACATACTGTAAAGAGGAGTTACAATTACATGGTCAGGATAATGCCTACATTTCTTACCAAGCATTGCAGCCTCCTCCTTTGTTTACCCTTCACATCCCTTCCCAGCCTCCCCCCTCCCCCCCAATCCCAATCCTTCACCTTCTCCCCCCTTTCCCTCCCCCTCTCCCGCACCGACGTTGTAAAGCTCGTTTTGGACATGACAACTTGTACTTCTCATTGTTGCAACAGGTCCACCTGTATCCTTAAACAACTGGTTTTTCCCCATCTCCTCCACAAGTTATACTGACATCAAGTATAGTGAAAACAGGGGTTATATTGTGGGGGAGAGACATACAAAGCAACAAAGAGATAATCTTATAAATGCGTTAGAAACACATGCATGAAAGAAAAAAAAACATTAAAATACATATCTAAGGGTTCATTTTCCTGACATCACATTATCTGACCTTTTCCGCTTGACTCATACATATACTAGATATTACAAATAAGGGAAACCATGGGACCTATGTTTCTTTGGGCCTGGCTTACTTCACTTAATATGATTTTTTTCCAAGTTTTTCCATTTCCTAACAAATGGGGCAATGTCATTCTTTCTGATGGAGGCATAGAATTCCATTGTGTATATATACCACATTTTCTTGATCCATTCATCTACTGAGGGGCATCTGGGTTGGTTCCATATCTTAGCTATGGTAAATAATGCTGCACTAAACATAGTTGTGCTGGTAGCTTTAGTGTGGTCTTGTTTGTAAACATTTGGGTAAATGCCCAAAAGTGGGATTGCTGGGTCATAGGGGAGTTCTATGTGAAGTCTTTTGAGGAACCTCCATACTGCTTTCCAAAGTGGTTGAACAAGTTTACATTCCCACCAACAATGAAGTAAGGTTCCTTTCTGTCCACATCCCCTCCAGCATCTGTTGTTGTTAGAGTTCTTGATTTTTGCCATTCTAACTGGAGTGAGGTGATATCTCAATGTTGTTTTGATTTGCATTTCTTTTATGGCTAGGGATGTTGAACATTTCTTCATGTGTCTATTGGCCATCCTTCTTTCTTCTTCAGAGAAGTTTCTCTTTAAGTCTTTCGCCCACTTATTTATTGGGCAGTTGTTTCTTTGAGGATTTGTTGTTGGGGGGTTTAACTTTTTGAGTTCCAAGTATATTTTAGATATGAGACCCTTGTCTGTTGTATGGCTAGTAAAGATCTTCTCCCAATCCGTGGGCTTTCTATTGATCTTGCTAGCTATGTCATTTGCCCTGCAGAAGCTCTGCAACTTTATGCAATCCCATTTGTCCAACCTTTCTTTGATTTGTTGTGTTTCCGGGTCTCTATTCAGAAAGTTTCGGCCTGAGCCAAGGAGACCTAGGGTTTCTCCTATTCCATCCTGTAATGTTTTCAGAGTGTCTGCTTTGAGTTCAAGGTCTTTGATCCATTTGGAGTTGATTCTGGTGCAGGGTGATATATAAGGATCTAGCTTTAGTTTTCTACATGTAGTTAACCAATTTTGCCAGCACCATTTACTGAAGAGGCTGTCTTTGTTCCATTCTATTGTTTTAGCTCCCTTATCGAAGTTTAGATGGTTATAGGTCTGTAGGTTCATTTCTGGGTTTTCAATTCTATTCCATTGGTCCTGAGGTCTCTTGTTGTGCCAGTACCAAGCTGTTTTGATTACTATGGCTTTGTAGTAGAGTTTGAAATTTGGTGTTGATATTCCTCCAGCACTGTTCTTTCTGTTAAGGATCGTTTTTGCTATTCAGGGTCTTTTATTGTTCCATATGAATTTTTGGATTGCCTCTTCTATTTCCTTGAAGAATAAGGTTGGAATATTTATAGGTATTGCATTGAATTTATAGATAGCCTTGGGGACTATTGCCATTTTCACGTGTTGATCCTTCCAATCTAGGAGCATGGGAGGTTTTTCCACTTTCTAAGCTCTGTTTTGATTTCCTTTTTCAGTTTTTTAGTTTTCATCATAGAAGTCCTTCACTTCTTTGGTTAAGTTAATTCCTGGCTATTTTATTTTTTGTGGGGATATTATGAATGGCATTGCTTTCCTGATTTCAGCCATGGTCTTCTCACTGTTGGCGTACAGAAAAGCCATTGATTTTTGAGGGTTAATTTTATAGCCTGCTACTTTGCCAAAGTTTTGAATCAGCTGGAGTAATTTGGGAGTGGAGTCCATGGGATTCTTTAAATACAAGATCATGTCATCTACAAAGAAGAATTTTACTTCATCTTTCCTTATTTGGATCTCCTTTATTTTTGCCTCTTGTCTTAATTTCTCTTGCTAGGCATTCTAATACTAGGTTGAAGAGAAGTGGAGAGAGTGGACATCCTTGTCTCATTCCTGAGTTAAGAGGAAACAGCTTTCATTTTTCACAATTAAGTATAATGTTGGCTGTAGGTTTGTCATATACAGCCTTTATCATATCGAGGAAAGTTCCTAATTTTTCCAGAGCATTCATCAGAAAGGGGTGTTGGATCTTGTCAAATGCTTTTTCTGCATCTATTGAGATAACCATGTGGTTCTTATCCTTGCTCTTGTTGATGTGATGAATTATGTTAATTGATTTGCATATATTTTGGGGGGGGGTCCAGTCGTGGGGCCTGAACTCTGGGCCTGGGTGCTATCCCTCAGCTCTTCAGCTCAAGGCTAGCACTCTACCACCTGAGCCACAGCGCTACTTCTGGCTTCTTTTTTCTTTTTGCTTATGTGGTGCTGAGGAATCGAACCCAGGGCCTCATGCATGCAAGGCAAGCACTCTACCACTGAGCCATCTTCCCAGCCCCCTTGATTTGCATATATTGAGTCAGGTTTGCATCCCTTAAATGAATCCTGTTTGATTGTGGTGTATGATTTTTTGGATGAATTGTTGAAGTTGATTGGCCAAAATTTTGTTGAGAAGTTTTGCATTGATCTTCATCAAAGAAATGGGTCTATAGTCTCTTTCTTGGATCAGTCTTTGCCTGGTTTTGGGATAAGGGTTATAATGGCTTTATAGGAAGAGTTCAGTAGTGAACTTTCTCTTTCAGTTTCATTGAATTGTTGAAGGAGTATTGCTGTTTGAAGGCCTTGTAGAATTCTGCTGTAAGACCATCCAGTCCTGGGCTTTTCTTAGATGGGAGCTTATTGCTGTTTCTACATCAAGGCTTGATATGGGCCTGTTAAGTTGGTTTAACTCATCTTGGTTTAGTTTTGACATGTCAATATTTTCTAGGAAATCATCTATTTCTTCTAGGTTCTCAAACTTATTAGCATAGAAGTTTGAGAAGTCTTCCCTTATAATGTTCTGCATCTTGGTTGTTTCCGTGGTGATGTTTCCATTCTGATCTCTGAGTTTGTTTATTTGGGTGTGTTCTCTTCTTTTTATGATAAGATTTGCTAAGGGTCTGTCAATTTTGTTAATTTTTTCAAAGAACCAATGCTTTGTTTTGTTGATTCTTTCTATGTTTTTTTTAAAAATTAGAATTCATTTAATTCTGATTTAATTTTAATTATTTCTTTCCATCCACTGGATTGAGGTTTAGCTTGCTGCTCTTTTTCAAGGAGGTTCAGATGTCTCATTAAACTGTTGATTTCACACTTCTCCAATTTGTTGATGTAGGTACTCAAAGCTATAAACTTTTGAGTATTGCCTTTGTTGTGTCCTAAAGGAGCTGGTAATATGTGTGTTCATTTTTGTTGAATATCATGAACATTTGAATTTCCTTTCTAATCTCTTCCATGACCCACTGGTGATTCAACAGTGTGTTGTTCAGCCTCCATGTGTTACAGGGCTTTCTTTGGTGGCTTTTGGTGTTGAGTTCTAATTTTATTCCCTTGTGGTCTGAGAGAATGCAGGGCATAACTTCAGTGTTTCTGAATTTGGACAAGGTTGCTTTGTGACCTAAAATGTGGTCTATTTTGGAAAATGTTCTGTGTGCTGCTGAGAAAAATGTGTATTCTGATGCTGCTGGGTGAAATATTCGGTAGATCTAGTTGCATAAATCTAGCTGATCTATGTAGTTGTTTAAATCTGCAGTTTCTCTGTTGAGTTTTTGCCAAGTTGATCTATGTAGTGGGGATAGTGGTGTGTTAAAGTCCCCATCAATTAATGTCTTTGGATCTATGTGAGATTTGAGGGAAAGTAGTATTTCTTGGATGAATTTGGTGCTCTGTTGTTCGGTGAATAGATATTTAGAATTGTAATATCTTCCTGAAGGAGAGATCCCTTAATTAGTATGTAGCAACCTTCTTTATCTCTTCTCACGAATTTTAATTTGAAGTTTATTTTATCTGATATTAGGATTGCAACTCCACCTGTTTATGGGGGCCATTTGTGTGGTTGATTTTATTCCAACCTTTCACTTTCAGAATATTTTTGTTTTTATGGGCAAGTTTTGACTCTTGAAGGCAGTAGATAGAAGGATCTTGCTTTTTAATCCAACTAGACAGTCTATGTCACTTAATTGGAGAGTTAAGTCCATTAATGTTGAGAGTTAGGATTGAGAGGTGTTTGGTAGTACCTGCCACGTTATTCTCCTTCTAGGGCTGCAACAGTTGGGTTCTTCTATGGTTCTAGGATTCTCAATTTGGGTGAGGTTTCTTGGCCTTTATTGTGGTCTTGTTGGTTTTCTATCTGTAGGACATCTTTAAGTATCTTTTGTAGGGCTAGTTTGATGGAGATATATTGTTTCAGTTTTTCTTTGCTATGGAAGGTTTTTATTTGACCTTCGGTTATGAAAGAGAGTGTAGCTGGGTACAGTATTCTTGGTTGATAGTTGTTTGTCTTTAGGGCATGGCATACATCATTCCAGGCTCTTCTTGCTTTAATTGTCTCTGCTGAGAAATCTGAGGTGATTCTAATTGGTTTCCCTTTATAGGTAATTGATCCTTTCTCCTTGACAGTGTTAAGGATTCTTTCCTTGGTCTGAATTGATCCTGTGTAGATTATAATGTGACAGTGGTATGTCCTGTTCTGGTCTGGTCTATTTGGGGTTCTAAAAGCTTCTTGTATCTGAATATGCTTATCTTTTTGCATGTTTGGGAAGTTCTCTGCTAGGATCCTGTTAAATAAATTTCCTAGCCCATTAATTTCTGTCTCTAGGCACTCCTCAACACCCATTATCCTCAGATTAGGCCTTCTGATGGTGTCTTCCAAATGTTGAATAGATCTATCGTATTTCTTGGATTTGTCTTGGGCTGGGTGACTTTGCCTTGAGTGAAGCTGAGCCTGGCAGGTCAGGTCAGGTTCTTGTGACCTGCTAATGGCTCCAATTGTTTCCTTCCAAGGCCTGAGTTGGAGCTAGCTGCTCTGCCCAGCCTTTGTCAGTATCAAAGATGGAGATTTTCTCCAGTGGTGGGGGAGGGACTACCTTTCCACCACTGCTCAGTGAGAAGGAGTGAGGATATCAGGGTTCTACTCATGCCAGACACTTGGATCCTGGGCCATCCCTGATCTGCGATCAGCAGGATGAAGATTTCTGCTTCTTGTCAGTTCTTGCTGGTAGTGAGTAGAATCTGCTAACATGTCATGCCTAGCGCCTTTGTCACAGACTTTCTCTATTGGTATTGCAGCCCGGGCCACTACTGTAGCTACCGCTGCTGCGGCTACCGGCAAGGGTTCAGATCTCCCCAACCTGCCTGGATTTTCCCTCTCTGGCCAATCTCTCTGTACTGTGATGGCACACTTGGTGTGATTCTCTAGCCTAGGACTGTTCACTGGAACACTAAAACTGCTTTCTATGTGAGAACTTGTTTAGCCTCCAGCTTCTCCTCTGCCATCTTCCTCAGGTCTCCTGCATTGATTTTTGTCTCACCATTCTTTTGTTTCCCTTCCCTAATTCCAATAAATGTATATACAGTAACAGGGTACTAAAATCAAAAACAGTGACAACAGGGGATATACCTTGAAGGGAGAACATACAAAAGAAACAAAAAAATCACATAGTACATTAAAAACAACAACAGCCAGACGCCAGTGGCTCATGCCTGTAATCCTAGCTAGTCAGGAGGCTGAGGTCTGAGGATCACAGTTCAAAGCCAGCCTGGGCAGGAAAGTTTGTAAGATACTTATCTCCAATGAACCTCTCAGAAAATTTGAAGTTGCACTGTGGTAGAGTGCTAGCCTTGAGCTGAAGAGCTAAGGGCCAGATCCCAGGCCCAGAGTTGAAACCCCCTGACTGACAAAACAACAACAACAACAATAAAGAAAAATATCTTGTGTACATGTCTTGGAGTTCATTTCCCTTAGCATCTTCTTATATGGTCATATGTACATAAATATTGAGGTATTTTGCTCATCTTCTAATATTATCCTAGCTTTATGCTAATTATTGCAAATAAGGGAACCACGGGAACAATGTTTCTTTGGGTCTGGCTTACTTCATTTAATATGATTTTTTCCAAGTCTTTCCATTTCCTTACAAATGTGGCAGTGTCATTCTTTCTAATGGAAGCATAGAATTCATAAAGATAGATAGATAAAGAAATAGATAGATAGAAAGATAGATAGATAGATTTCTATATATAAATCACATCACATCTATTTGATCCATTCATCCACTTAGGGGCATTATGTTAGCTATGGTGAATAATGCTGTGATAAACAGTTTTGCTGGTAACTTTAGTATGGCCTTGTTTGTGATCATTTGGGTAAAGGCCCAAAAGTGGGTTTGCTGGTGAGCTCTATGTGTAGTTTTTTGAGGAAACTCCATACTGCTTTCCACAGTGGTTGAACAATTTTACACGCCCAACAACAGTGCAGTAGGGTTCCTTTTTGGCCACATCCCTTCCAACATCTGTTGTTATTAGGTTTCTTGATTATAGCCCTTCTAACTGAGGTGAGGTGGAATCTCAATGTTATTTTGATTTATATTTCTTTTATGGTCAGAAATGTTGAACATTTCTTTATGTTTGTATTGGCTATTCTTATTTCCTCTTCAGAGAAGTCTCTCTTTAAGTCTTTAGTGCACTTATTAATGGGGCACTTGTTTCTTTGATGAGTCACCTTTGGCAATGGATATTACTAAAATTCAAATTTAAATTTAAGGTATCATCTTATTGCTCAATCAAGGAAAAGTCACTGCTAGAAGCATATTGTCATTCCCTTGCAGAACCAACAGTTTTCCCAATCTCCAACCCACCAGATTTAGCAGAGGGATTGACAGAAAAATAAGTGTTCTCAAAAAAGAAAATATTAAAGAAACTTGACCTACACAAAAGAAAAGCACTCTGCAGGGGCAATAGGAGTTGCCTAGGGACAGTAGGGAAGTATTGCTCCCAGACAGTGCAGTAGAGAGACTCTGGGCAAAGAGATGCTCATGGATGACTAGGAAAGGTATCATAAAAGAGAAGATAGAAAAGCTATACTAAGGCAGGATTATAAAGGGGGACAAATTGCCAGACCAAGATCTTTGGATTTTATTCTATCATAATGGCAATGTTAAATGAATCAGAACATAATAGTCTTTGGGGAATAGTCTAAAAGTTTAGGGTGTTTTTTATGGGGGGGGGGCTTGTCCAGATTCAAAGCAGAGCAATAGTATAAAAGGTTAAATTTACTAGAACTCTTAAAGGCAGCACTAATAGGATGATAATGAAAGAAGATGAGGAGTAATGAGAGAACTAAAGTACTTGAGAATCCACCAATCTTTTATAGTGGTACAACAAAATAATGGTTTTGTTTGGGTTAAGTGACTTCTTGTACCCATGGATCACTCAAGTGAAGGTCTGCAGGGTCTAACAGACTCTGACATGTTCCAGAATAGAAGATGAGAGTGGGAAGTCGATACTGTGAGGTGTGACCCTGGGAAACCTGGGGAAAGTGTGCAATCAAAATGGGGAATAACTGGACTGGCACGTCTAGTCTGGCAGGGCAAACTGAAAAAGTGGAGTTGCTTCTGGTCTCTCCCAATATACCACCAAGATGACAGCAGCAAAAGGACTTAAAGGTAACCCAGACAGAAAAAATACAGTTAGGAAGAGAAGAGCAAATGAGGGACGTACATCAAGATTTGGAAAAGGAGAGTAGAGGAACAACTGGCCCCTGACCTAGCAATGTAAAAATGATAAATAACTAAATAAATAGAGGTAAGATGGTGCTTGACAAAGCCAGAACTACAGCTGAATATCATAACACAATCTAGGAAAAGTCAAGAATTAGAGATGGTGGGTACTTTTGAATACCAAACATACCAGTGGATCTGAACACATGAGGACTGCCTTCAATGTTGAAAAATGAAGTGTCATGGCCCTTCATCAACCCGATGCACCCACAACATATCCTCCTTGTCCTGTGAGGTAGGAGATAAATTGGTTGTCTCTCCAGGGTGTACCAGCCTAGGGAGCTCTGGACTTGAACTATTAAGGAAATACTGAATGCAGAAAGCCACTCCCCAAATAAGCAGTTCTAGGAAACCTACCCATAAACAGCAGGAAATCTATCTCCTCTCCCAATCTAGTAACTAGACAGAAGCTAGATGATTTCTCTGTGGTAAGGCATTAAGCAAGAGAGCAGACCACCAACAACAACAGTAGGCAATGGTCAATTAATAATACCACTACCATCAACAATAATGCTGTGCTGTTTAATTATAGTGAGTCCCATTTTGTGAACAAAACATAATGTATAATGTACAAATTATCAGAACTTAACTGAATAACTTAACAACGGAATAATGACAGTGGAAAAACTAATGGAAAATCATCACTCATGTCAAAACATGAGTAAAACATTGAAAGCCTCCAGAAGTTTCCTTCACATCCCTTCCAGTTACTCTTGCCTTTCTCTTCACAAATGTACTCAGCCCAGTCAGCATTAACTCATTTGTACTAGATTCTAGCAGTCATTTCAGTGCCTAACCTTGGATACAAATGGCCGTAAGAAAATTACAGTAGTCACCAAACAAAACTATGAGTGTCTATGGGTTCATAGTAAGTAAAAACATTTATGTGTATAGAGTTAAGTATATTTACATAGCACCTATATTTGTACATGAGTTATATATGTGTATATATGCATGTGACTCACACATACTTCATATGTGTACATGTATACATGTGTATACACGAAAACACACTTTCCTACTAGCCAGAAAACCAGAATTGAATACAATAAAAAGAGTAGGTAAGATAAAACTTAAAAGATGTAGAAACTGAAATAGAAAGCCAAGTGCCAGTAACTCATACTTGTAATCCTAGCTACTCAGGAGACTGAGATCTTAAGGTTGCAGCTCAAAGCCAGCCCACATAGGAAAGTCCATGAGACTCTTATCTCCACTAAGCTACAAAAAAGTTAAAAACAAGCAAACAAACAAAAAGGTCAGAAGTAGAGCTATGGCTTAAGTGGTAGAGTGCTAGCCTTGAGAACAAAAGCTCACGGACAGTGCCCAGACCAGGACTGTCCCCCCCAAAAATGTATAGAAGAGCTAGATGTCAACATGTAAAGATTACAAATACAGTACACAATGGGACTCTTTTAAAGCATTCAAAGAAAAAATAACTAAGGAAAAATAATGATTCCTCATAAAGAATTTCAGGATTGGATTGGGAACACTCTTCTCAAAATCAACAACTACAAATGATGGAAACACATATGCTAAAACCTAGGGAAATGTCTTCCAGCTTGAAGTTCTCTACCCAGCTAAGGCTAAACTATCATATCAAGTTGGATGCAAGAATGAAATTTGTTTATGATTTAGGAACTTTATCTCTTGTATACACTTTTGTGGTAAATTTGTAGAGGATATGATTCATCAATAGAAATGATGACCATAGCTTTCAATTCCATTTTGCCATTGTGTGTGTGTGTGTGTGTGTGTGTGTGTGTCTGTGTCTGTGTCTGTCTGTCTGTCTGTCTGTCTGTCTGTCTGTCTGTCTGTCTATGCGTGTACCAATACTGGGGCTTGAACACACAGCCTCATGTTCTCTCCTGGTATTTTTGCTCAAGGCTGGTGCTCTATCATTGAGGAACACCTTTACTTTTGACTTTGGGCTGGTTAGTTGAAAATAAGAAATTTACAGACTTTTGTGCTTGGGCTGGTTTTGAACTCTAATCCTCAGGGATGAGTCACCAGTGCCTAACTTTACCACATACTTTTCTACATAGTTAACATAGCTTTTACTTCAGTCTATTAGAATACAAACTATTACTATCCCCTATTTACAGACAGAAAAGTGTAGGATTGAATAAATTAATAATATGCCCATGATCAAACACATAGTAAGTAATAAAGCCAAGATCTCTGTCCCCAGAATCTGGGCTCTTCAACAAAAGAAGAGAGTACACAGCAAGAACCTGATGAGGAGGGAAATTCCCACTGAGGAACGTAACCAGATAAATTTGCATAGCAGTATATAATCACAGAGATCCAAGACCTCAATGACTCCCTAGACCTACAAGAATCAGAAGCATTAATAATGACTGTTCAAAAAATAGGAAGGGTGTCACAGCATTGATCCCATTTGCATCTGGAGTTCCCCAAATATAGGAGATATGACTACCTCTACCTCCTTTTGCATTGCAATTAGGAAGCTACCAAGTGTGAGGGTCCCTTGGCTTATGAGCCTTATTTATCACGTAGGCATATTGTGACTGCATGACTAATCCCTATTCCTCAAGGCAGCTGCAGACCATAAATTGTCTATTAATGAAAATTCTAGGTACAACCTTTGGAAGGCATTCCTAGAATAGTAGTCAGTATGTAGTGATTCCTGCTGAACACTTACAGCTGTTTTAGCTGTATTTCCATTTCAATTACTATTTCAGGGTGGTTTTTTCAAGGCGGTTTTTTCAAGGTGGTTTTTCTCAGGAGTCCCTGAGAAAGGAGCTGAAAGTTACAGACTTTCTGTGAACCTGTCCTCCTGAGTCATCGTCAGTAGAAACTGGAACAGAAGGACTTAAGGCTTCAAGATGTCTGCAAGGAAAACAATGCAACTGTAAGATAACGTGATTTGTTTGAGCATACCAAAAGATTTAAATTTCTAGCAAGGAAACTGGGATGAAGTTAGAACATACTGTTTTATAGTCTAAGTAGCAAAAGCTACAATAAAATTTGTGATGAAAACATGGTGAGAAGATGAAAGATGAGGAAATATGTATGTAAAATGGATAAATGTTCTAAGGTCTTATTTTTGAGAGAAGAGATTCAATCACTAGGTTATATGAAAACATCAAAAACATACAATAATAACAACATAGAAATGACTATATGCACAGCTATCAGTTAGTTAGAAATAGAGAAATAAAAACAGTTGAAAGTGGTTTTCTCTAAGGATCAGTAAATATCCAAAATTGGAAGAGGGGACAGCAGAAAAAAATTTCATTTTTTAACATGAGACTTCTAAAACTATCTTCTTTTACATGGTGTCTAAACATAAGGTTGAAAAGTAATTTTTCTTTTTCTTTTTGTGCTGGCCCTGGGGCTTGAACTCAGGGCTTAGCACTGTCCCTGAGCCCTTTTGTTCAAGGCTAGTGCTCTACCACTTTAGCCACAACTCCACTTCCAGTGTATTTTAGGTGGTTAATTGAAGATAAGACTCTCATGGACTTCCTTGCCTGGGCTGGCTTTAAATCATGATCCTCAGATCTCAGTCTCTTGAGTAGCATGGATTACAAGCATAAACCACTGGCACCCAGCTATGTTTTAAAAGTATACATATAAACTGGGTGCCGGTGGCTCATGCCTGTAATCCTAGCTAGGCTTAGATTTGAGGATTATGGTTCAAAGCCAGCCAAGGGAGAAAAGTCCATAAGACTCTTATTTCCAAAAAACCACTTAGAGAAAGCTAGAGATGGTACTGTGGCTCAAATGGTAGAGTACTAGCCTGAGCACAAAGAAACTCAGGGATAGCACTCAGGTCCTGAGTTCAAGCCCCAGGACTGGTAAAAAAAAAAAAAAAGCAACAACCCACTATATGTGTGTGTGTGTGTGTGTGTGTGTGTGTGTGTGTGTGTGTGTATGTATATATATATATATCTTTCAAGTGTACATATATACTTAAGTATAAGCATACATAAATACATATAAATGTGTGTATGTGTGTGTGTGTGTCCATGCAATACTAGAATTAACTCACATTAGGCAGGCTACCACTTGAGCTACACCCTCATCCCTCAGCCCCTTTTTGTAGTGTTTATTTTCAAGACAAGACATGCTTTATGCCTACACTACAATCCTCTTACTTTCCTGTGTTGCTGGGAATGCTAGGTATACATACTGCACCCAGCCATTGTGTTTGCCCAGTAGCAGGGATAGCGGGCACATGCCACCATGCCCAGACATTGGTTGAGACAGAGTCTCAGGAGTTTTTATACCCAGGGCTGGACACAAGCTATGATTACATCTTCCAAGTATCTGAGATTACATGTTTGAAACACTGTGTCTAGTTTACTCTTCTTTTATAAAATAAATTACTTTGTTTTGAAAAAAACTGAAAAATAAGACATAATTGAAGAAAAACAATGCTGATTTTTAAAAAAGCACAAGAAATTCTAGAGAAATGGAGATTTGAACCAAAGAATAATGAAATACAACTCATCAAAGGCTGAGAAATGAACAAGATATGAGGAAATTTGGGAATAAAGAGCCAGGCTCTCAGACATTCAATTATTGGGCAAGTTTTATTAGAAAAGTTTTTCAATTTTTGCTAGCATATATATATATATTATATATATATAATATATATATATATATATGAAAGCCTATGATTTAGGAAGAGACAGGAAGGAGAGAGTATCAGAACAACAGACTAGGAGATGGAAAATTAAAAAAAAAATTGAGATAGGAGATATTAGTTTTTGGAAGAAACCAAAAAAAGTTAAAAATGTACAAAAAGTGTGGAGAATGATTTATCTATTCAAATAACAAAGAAGTCATTTCTCATAAACCAGAAAAAAGTAATTCATTCATTCATTTACTCATTCATTCATTCATTTGGGCCTATGGTGCCATTGCTGTTTGGAACACTGGGAGCTGGGTACGGAATACAGATAAGAATAAAATGAAAGGCTGGGAAGGTGTCTCAGTGGTAGAGCACTTGCCTTGCATGCATGAGGCCCTGGGTTCGATTCCTTAGCACCACATAAGCAAAAAGAAAAAAAAAGCTGGAAGTGGTACTGTGGCTCAAGTGGTAGAGTGCTAGCCTTCAGCTGAAGAGCTGAGGGACAGCGCCCAGGCCCAGAGTTCAGGCCCCATGACCAGACCCCAAAAAAAGAAGAATAAAATGACATCTTAGAATTCAAATTGTTCACAATCTACTGCATCCTATGACCTGAAAGATGCCAATAGGACATCAAAGGTGTGATTTTGCATTTGGGAGGCCTCTTCCATCAGCTGGGGCCCAGGATCGCAAAGGTTTGGGGAATGCTGTGCTGGATTAGGCTGCTGCCTGCCTGGTATTTATTTTAATGCTGGAAATGAAGTATTGGAGAACTTGAAAGTCGCTCTCGAAGCAGTCATCATCAAAGGTTACGAATGTGCCCTGAATAGACTACCCTTCCCTTTCTTCTCATGCCTTCCTCACTTCTGCCCAGGCTTTCTTTTCTCCACCCTGAACTATTCCTTGCAATGAGAAAAATCAGTGTAGCTGAATGGCCGCCAGAATCATCATCACTGTATTACTTCCAGAAGATGACAAATGATGTACTCAGTTTTTTTTTTTCAGAGAAGTAACATGGTGAAGAAAGAGCATGTATTTTGGTCAATACTAAACTTTTAAGTATAGATAGTTCTGTTTCAACAGGTCTCGATTCTGCCCTCAAGTATCACCTCTTTGCTATTAATCTCTAATTGCATAGTCTTGGTTACTGCTTTTCCCCAGGCACTTGCAAACTTTACCAAGGAATATAACATTTTCTCCCTACTCTCTAATGTAGAAGCTTTCACACTTGGTTTCTCTGTTTCATCATTGACTTCAACAAAGAAAAACCCTTCTTGATAAATAGAAGAATTCAAGCTTCCAGAATGACCACTTACCAAAAGATAGGGATATGTATCAGGAAGCCTCTGGGTCTTAACCATGGAAAGAATCATAGACCTACTATAGATGTGGCTGAGTTAAAAAAAAAAAACAAAAAGCAATAAAAATGAGAAAAACAGAGTATAACTTAGCAATCTAGGAGTTACCAGATAGGTAGAATCAAGTGATGTTCACTAGGGTGTCAATAAACATTTTCTGTCAGGAGCCAGAGAGGAACTATTGTCATCTTTGTATACCATAGAACAACACAGGTATGACAACTAACTAAGCTCTTCCCCATAGCAGGAAATTAACTATGGACAATTTGTAAATGGATGAGCAAGACTGTGTTTGAATAAAATTATATTTATTTCATATATTCAATGCATGGATGATTTTCATAGCACAAAAATATCCTTCTTTCTGTCTCATTTTTTCCAAATAAATGGAAAATTCAAAAATCATTCTTAGCTTATGTGCTATATAGAAGCATGGTTTTTGCTGGTGGTCCAGGGTTGGATAATTCTTATCTATACAGAGGCAAGGCTAGAAAGTCATCAGGAAGCCAGCAAATCAAAGTAGGACAACAGCCAGCAGGTGATGAGTGCGTGTACATCATATGAGCCTAAACTAAGACAAGCTACAAAATAAATACAGAAAAATGATGGCTTCAAATGAACGCTTTAATGGGCACATAGTTGAGTCATATATCCTAATTTTCGTACATTTTAAGAATATAAGAACTGGAGAAGAATCAAGACCGATGAAAAATCATGTTAAGTGAGGTAAGCCAAACCCTGAAAGACAAACAGCACAGGCTTTTTCTCTCATATGCAGAAGCTAGATCTAACAGCATTGGAACAAGGTAAAATCATACACTTCTCTAGGCAATCACACACAGTGAGATCAAAGGAGGATACTCTTCAGGGAAGCACACAAAGGTGCCATGCCTACGTACATTTGATCATATAAAATAATATTTATTGAAATGAATTACAGGAAATAGAAACAAGAATTTTTTTGTTTTTCTTTTTGTCTTGTTTTCTTGTTTAGCTGTCTTTGGAGGGTTAAGCAGGGGTGCAGGAATGGAAGGAAAAAGGGAGAAGAAATACAGCAGTGGTACTCACTAGACTCTATGGAGGCATACCTTGTTGTAAGGGTAATAGACTTTAATCATATAGAATCAGATGCCTAAAGATGCCCCCTGAAGAGTCTTTTTTCTTATTTATGCATAAGAAACAATAGCTGTGGATAAATGAATATGAATGTTATTGCTAAAATATCTATGGATGTGCTTATTAACACACTATAGTTTACTTTCTTAACAAATGACCATTTTAATGGACTGAAAGAAGATATGATCTAGGGAAAATAGAGGCATGGGAATCAGAAAAGAATATTAGAAAAATTGAAAAACCTTGAATCACCCACTCAGAAGAAATCAAAGGCAATCAGATTTGTCTTTAACATTAACACAGTCAAGTCCAAGGGAATATATATTAATTTTATGGAAGTATTCAGATACAAACCAATCCCTTGACTTACTCCTTCTGTACGGAGTAGTTTTTCTTTAGGAGAGAACTTTCTGCTAGGCAGAGAACTATGGTGGTGAGAAATGTGATGGAGGATTTTCTCATCTCATAGCAGACTGAAGCAGAAAGAGTTTAGAAAGAGGCCATGGCAAGACAACCACAAATCATGTATTACTCCAAGAGGAAAGCTTGAACAGTTCAGAAAGCAAACTACTGTTACTGAATCAGACTTTAACCTCTTTTCCCCCCTCATGATATCCACTTAACGAAGATTAACAAGAACCTCTGACAAAATGCCACCAGCACTAACTAGATTTCCTCATTAGCTGGAGGGACTTCAGGTTTTCTCCTTTATTTTCATTATGAACATTCTCACTCTCACTTCTTTCTGATCTCCCCTTGGATATGATTTGCAGTAACAAACTGGTAAGTGTGAAGTAGAGAAAAAGGATGGAAAGAGAATGACCTGCTATGTTTTCTTTGTCCATCGGTTGTTGGGCACCTAGGCTGATTAATGTAAATAGTGCTATGATAAACATGGGTGTGCAGGTATACCTCTCGTGAGCTGGTTTACTTGCCTTTAGATATATGCCTAAGGTTAGTATAGCATGGTCATAAGGACGTCTGTTTTCAGATTTTCAATGAACCTCCATGAGGATACCCATAGTGTTTGCATTAGTTTAAACTCCCACTCACAGCATATGACGATCCCGTTTTCCCCACATCCTTGCCACTGTTTTTAGTATTTTTGATAACAGCCATTTGGACACAGCCATAATGAAGAATGAAATTAGGTCATTTGCAAGGAAATAGAACTGGGGATCATCATGTGAAGTGAAATGAACAAAACTCATGAAACAAAATATTGCATATTTTCACACACATGCAGAATCTGGGTCTAAAATGACTTTTTAAAAACCCAGTATTAATAGGACTTGAAAATGAATATACTGCGGGGGAGTTCCAGAAGAAGGAAAGGGCAAATACAGAAGGTCATGAGAGAGTAAGAACACATAGTACCTGGTAGAGCACTAGCCTTGAGCTGAAGAGCTGAGGGACAGCGCCCAGGCCCAGAGTTCAGGCCCCACAACCGGACCCCCCCCCAAAAAAAGAACACATAGTACCTTACATATATGAACAGGGATTGAATAAAGTGATCCACCAAAGATTGATTTTAAGAAGGAAATAGGAGGCAGAGAAGGTGAACTTGCTCAAAATATACTGTACATGTAATGTGGAACTTTCTTATCAAATCCCTATGTATTATCAGTGAATCCTAAAATTAAAAATTAAGAGACTGGGACAAAGAGAGACAGAGACAGAAAACACACACACACACACACACACACACACACACACACACACACACACATACACACACACAAATGAATACTAAACAATGTCAGTGTTCTCATCCTCAACCCTGCCCCTCAGTCCAGAAACTAGCTTCTCAGGCACTATCACCAGCTTTAGACTCATTTCTTTCAACCTAAAGTGTTTCTGAACTTAACCTGAGTCTCCCCTTATTATTTGTATCCTACAAGATTTATTATAAAGCAAATGTAGTCACCTACATGTGACTGGCAACATCTGTCATAGACTTTAGCAAGATGAATAAGGCATGAAACCACTGTTTCAAGAGTACGTGGTCAACCAAGGAAAACTGAACCATAGCACTAAAGTATAATGAGTCACTATCAGTGTTTGAAGAACATATGTGATGCTACAAAAAAAGTAGAAGTGTCCAAAGCAAAATGAAGTTCTTTGTCTGTCTCCCAGGGCTGTGTATGATGATATTGTAAGTGTGTTCCTAGGAACAGGAGAACATAAAATATGGCGGGGGGGGGAACCTCTGGGGTTTTAGTTTGAACTTTAGCTCTGCTATAATCAGGGCAATATTGGGAAAGTTATTTAAACTGCTCAAATGTCTATTTCCTTATATGTGAAAATAAGGATATTAATACCCCATTTTTATCTTAGATGGTCATTATGGAGATTAGATTAGACCCCATTTATATCTTAGATGGTCATTATGGAGATTAGATTAGAAAAATGAGAACAAAGTTCTGAAACAAATTCTGAGAAACAATAAGTTCATATATTTGTTCACTTTAAAGAAAGCATCTAAATTCTCAGTACCTCTCTCTTTCTCTCCTTCCCACCCTCCCTCTGTGGGTATGTTGTTGTTGTTGATGTTATTGTTGTTGTTGTTGCTTGAAACAGGGTCTCACTATGTAGAACAGGCTGTTTTCAAACTTAAGATCATCCTGACTCATCTTCACAAGTGCTGGGATTACAGGCACTGCTATCATACCTGGATTTTCAAAATGATTTTGTTCATAGAAATATTAGTAATTTGACGCCTGATTAAATAGAACAATGAAAAAGAACACACTCCTTCATTAACTATGCTTTCAACAGACTTACTGCATGAGTTATGTACATTGTAACTATATTTGACAATGTATTTATTTACTTTATGACATGTTCTCCCCCTCCCTTCCCCTTGGCAGTACTGGATATTGAACCCAGAGACGAGCTCACATGACTTGAGCCATACCCAAGTCCTTTAATTGACTTCTGAGCAGACAATTTTAAAACAAGAGTCTTAGACTTGCCTATATTTAGACAGTTGTAGAGTGCTTGCTTAGCATGGGCATGCAATCCCATGATCATTCTGGAGCACTACAAAATAAGTGTCACATTATCACCAGGATGTTGTTATACTCATGAACATTAGGGAGACTGAGGCAGTCATAATCACTAGGGAGGCCGGGGCAAGGGGATTTTCAGTGAGAAGCCATGCTGAAATCAGGGTGAGAGAGCATGTCTCCAAAAATTTAACGTAGTATTATTTTTCTTTGTTGCAAACACATCTCAAGCAAAAAAATTGGAATGGAAAAACAACTATTAACCATTATAGAGCCAGGTGCCAGTGGCTCACCCCTGTAATCCTAGCTACTCAGGAGGCTGAGATCTGAGGATCAGAGTTCAAAGCCAGTCCAGGCAGGAAAGTCCGTGAGACTCTTATCTCCAATTAACCACCAGAAAACTGGAAGTGGCACTGTGGCTCAAGTACTAGAGCACTTGTATTGAGCTGAAGAGCTGAAGAACAGCATCCAGGCTCAGAGTTCAAGCCCCACAACAGACCAAAAAAAGTTATAGAGAATTTGAGCCAGATGCTGATGGCTCATGTCTGTAAACTCTATCTACTCATGAAGTTGAGATCTGAGGACTGAGTTCAAACTCAGCCCAGACAGGAAAGTCCATGGGACTCCCATCTCCAATTAACCAGCAAAAAGCTAGAAGTATAGCTGGGCCTCAAATTGTAGAACACTATCTTTAAGCAACAAAATAAAAATAAATAAATAAATAAAAAGCTCAGGACAGTGCCTGGGCCCTGAGTCATGCCCTCGGTCCACTACACACACACACACACACACACACACACACACACACACACACACACAGAGGATATGTAGAGAATTAAAAACAAAATTCTGTCATAGCAAACATGACTCTAAGTTTCAAGAATAAAAACATTTAATTTTAATATTTGGGATTAATTTTCCTTCTATTTATCTCAGTGCTATCAAAGCTCAATTTAAATATAAAATTCATGCTATTGTTATCCCCACTTTAGAGATGAGAAAAGTTGGGTGTGAAGTGCTGGTTATTGGGACCACAATTTGATTTGTGACTTGGGATGTTAAAGCCAAGTATGTTATGAGGGGTGGTTCCTTTAGAGTTCAGCAGACAAAGAGCTTGAAGGTGCTTTCCAGTTTCTTTGCAGAACACTGTGTACACAGCTAAACACAAAATGGGAGAAAAAATACTGTTTCCTCTTTGTCTTTTTTCCTAGCAGTATTGGGGTTTGAGTTCAGGACTTCACACTGGCTAGACAGGCATTCTATGCCTCAAGTCATGCCCCAGCCCTATTTCTTCAATTGTGTAATGTAACCTAATGATACAAACTATAGGTGTTTTGGACCAGCAATTATCTTAAAGATCCACTGTCATTAGGGAGAAATTATGTGGATCATACTTAATGCACCTGAGTTCTCTTTTTTACATTCTGCACAGAATGTGACTACACAAGCTAGTGGTGATGTGTGTTCAGTACATATGTCATCGGATGTGCTAAATGGAAAACCAAATAGATTCTGGACGTCTGTACATTGCTGAAAGTTCAGATTACAAAATAGCATTTGCCTACTCTCCTTTGGATTGCTAACAAAGAATTCACTTATAAAATAATATTGAGAAATGGAATTATGTTGTTGAAATAAGGAATCAATATTGCAAAGGAAAGGAAAATATCCTCATGAGGAACCTACATGATTGTATCCATATATTTGAATTTGTTCATACATATATATGAATACATATATATGATATATATATATAATTTCTAGGCTATGTGTTGAATTTTTTGCCATGTAACAAAGTGATTTATGTAAATAATGTGTCTTGATCTCTGTCAAATTTTCAATATCCATTTATTTTTAAATAAGAAATTCAACTGGCAAAATATTCCTATCAATATACTTTTCTTCTTCGCAGTACCAAATTCCCAGTCTAGTAACTTACCAAAAACCAGGTTGATGGAATATGTTAGGAAAAGCTCAAGATTGAATGGCTGCCTGTGGAATTTATCAAGTAAGGGCCACAAGGCCAAGAAGAGATGCAGATCTATGAGCTGTTATTTCAGAACAAAAGAAAGAGTAGGTTATGACAGCCACTTCCATTTTCGTATGCGGTGTGCACATTTTTCTTTTTTCCTTTCTTTACCTTCCTTCCTTCTTTCCTTCCTTCCTTCCTTCCTTCCTTCCTTCTTTCCTTCTTTCCTTCTTTCCTTCCTTCCTTCCTTCCTTCCTTCCTTCCTTCCTTCCTTCCTTCCTTCCTTCCTTCCTTCCTTCCATCCTTCCTTCCTTCCTTTCTCCCTCCCTCCCGCCTTGCTTGCTTCCTTGCTTTTCTTATTTTTCTTTTGTCTTTTTGTTTTTCTTTTCCTTTTTTTGCTAAAGATGCTGTTTGTCCACAGAGGCAAAGAGTAATATTTGAGAAAGAGGTTGTACAGATGGGTTGGACAGCGGGGTTCAGGTCTACGCGTGGGTAAACATGTGCTTTCTCACCCCGAGGAAAGTTTAGCTTGGCAGTCTTTGCTACAAGGCATGACTGATCTAAGAGGAAGCCAAAACTACAGAAACCTCAACCATCTCCAAAAATAACACCAGAATCGGGACCTTGAAACTCCTCACACATGTGTTAGGCTGCCAGTGATGAGGCTCCGGATGCGAAGCCCCACTTGGAGCCTGAGCTCTCTGGAGCTGTCCAATGAATGGACTGTACAAGAGGTTACAGTAAGGACTGAGGTGTGTGTGTGTGTGTGTGTGTGTGTGTGTGTGTGTGTGTGTGTGTGTGTGTGTGTGTGTGTCAGTTATTCAATGTAGATACTTCTAGAAGCTGCCAGAACAACAGAAGGAAAGCATGGCATAGTATCTTTTGAAACTTTAACTACCACTCCCAAATTCCTAGGGGATAAATAATTGAGAAAGTGAATTTTGTCAAAATCTGTAGGACTTTGTGCTTATCAAAAAATATACCACTAAGAAGATAGAAATGATAGCTACTTAATGGAGGAAAGTACATACATGTGAACTATACATAGCTTGCAGCTATGAAATATAAAAGAATTTCCACAAATTTAATTGTTTGAAATAACAACTTTCAAAATATTAGGCAAAAGGAGCAAAGATCTTTCATAAAAGAAAGTATACAGGTAGTCAAGCAGAAAAGGTCAGATAAGTTGATGTTAGGTGAAATGAACCCCAAGATAAGGACTCAAATGTTTTTTTTTTTCATGCAATTGTTTCAAACATATTTATAAGGGTTTTTTTTGTTGCTTTGTATGTCCCTCCCCCACAGTATAACCCCTGCTTTCACTGTATTTAATGTTGGTATAATTTGTGGAGGGGAAGCAAAAGAACAAAATTTTTAACTAGGGGTACAGGTGGACCCATTGCAACAATGAGATGTACAAGTTGTTATGTTGAAAAATGAACTTTACAACTTTGGCAGGAGGGAGGAGGAGGGGCAGGGTGGGGGGGTAGGGGAAGATGGGAAGGGATGGGAAGGGGAAACAAAGGAGAAGGCAACAATGCTTGATAAGAAATATACTCATTATCTTGCCCATGTAACCATGTAATTGTAACCCCTCTGTACGGTATTTTCACAATAAATTAAAAAAAAAACTTCTTTAAAGAATGATATGCCTGAGAATGATATGCCACTTGATACCTAGTCAGATGGTAAGTAAGAACAAACACCACATATCAGAGACCAAGGGTGATGAGAGCACTAACAATTGCATATTAGATTGTAATTAGGTAGCAAAAACATTTTCTTTCAAAGTTGACCTGTACATGTACTTTTTAACCCAGAAATGTACTCATAGGAATTTAACCAGAAGCTATTCAAATATTGATCCTCATAGAGACTGGAATATAAGGCTTAATAATGACAAAGATCTGTGACAACCCAATCATCAACAGAAGAATGGATAACCAATCACAGGAGAAAGTATGACTGATAAACACATAAATAAAATTCAAAAGCCTCTTGTGTTAAACAAGTAGGAATACAATGACAAGATTCCATACGAATACAGTTCAAAAACAGGCAGAATTACTTTTGATTCTTGGCATCTGAACAAATGTGAGAAGATCAGAATTGGTTGGAATTTGAGGCCAACACCTTCTTTGACTACTTAAATATTCTATACCTCAGTTCAGGTATCAGTTATATGGGTCTACATGATCACTGCAGTCATCAACTTGTATACTTACAACTATCAACTTTTCTATATTTCAAATACACTCTAAATTCAATAATGCAGTACATTATTCTCTTATCTATTTTCAGTAGACAGTTAAAAATTGTAGGCATAGGAAAATCTGAAAAGATATGTGAGTACTATATCTTTGCAAGATTTTATTCTACTTTTATCATAAAAATTAGGACTTTTCCAATATGTTAATGAAGTAGAAGTAAAAATATCCAGTGCATAAATGAAAATAGGTTTTGCTTTTTCTAACTTTACATAAGAGAGTAACCCAGGGATTCATTAGGCTACTGAATAACTATTTTGTTATTTACTCAAATGATTAATTAACATCAATCAAATATCTGATATCTCAGATATCTCACTTCCCAGGGCCTGCTCTCTTCTATTTCTAACCAAGCCTACTTTGAGGATAGCAATGTAGAGGGAATGAGTCAGGATACCATTAATCTGGTGGATAGGAAGTGACAGCAATGGAGAGAGACTGGCATCCCACTGTCCCCTCCGAGAGCACACCCTCCAATGATAGAAAACCTCCCACCACACACGGCAGGCTTTCCACCATTTTCCAACAGGGACAGACTGAAGACACATGAGTCCTTGGAGCACATTTAAGATACAAGTGATAGAGCCCACACTGAGGGTACCAGCTGGGGGCAGTGAGTGGGATCACCTCATAAACTCCTACAGTTGGCAGGTCATGCAGCAGGTCTGAGTCCTGGCTCCCTCTCTTAGGTCTGTGTAACCTTAGGCAAGTCTGCAGTGTCAAACTACTTGTCTACCAGATAGAGATCCCAGTGGTTCACCGCTACCAGGATAGCAGAGGGCAGACTGGTCATGGTGGTGGATAATATGTGACAGGTTATAAAGAACTGTTAGTGACCATTGTTGACAAGAAAATAACATTTGATTTAGAAGTCTGAAGCTTGTGTTCTCATTCCACAAATTCACTCAACTGGATTTTTTTCCCTAGCAAGTAAATTAAACTTGGTGAGCTTTGGTTTTCTTCTTTGCAGGTTCCAAGGCTTGGGTTGGTGGTTTCTAGGTCATTTATGACTTTCTAGTTGCATGTAAAACATGCCTAAATAAAGAAAATATATGCTATCTCACACAATGAAAAAAAATAGGAGCTGGTTTATAGCATGACTAAATTCAGGATACAAATGATGGCATCACAACTTGGCTTCTATCTCCTTCCTTTCATCATGAAGACTTGAAAAAAACCAACTAATGTAGCCCAGGGAGACAGGTGAGGTATATGGCTGAAAATTCTTGACAAATTTCTCCAAAGACTGAATGAGTCCAGAAACATAAAACACACAGACCCCTACCCTTGTACCCAGTCAGTGCTCAGGGATAGTTAGCCATTAGTGATTTGGGGCTGCTGACTCTGTTTGAGGGCAAAATGGCAGCTCCAGCTCCAGATCTTACTTCCTTTCAGATTCATGCTTTTTGGGAAAAGATCCCCAATCACTATCCTAGAAATCTCAGCAACTTTTTATGGTACCTAATAGCTCTGGAAGAATGTGTACAAATTTCTGAATATTAGATTTTGATTGTCAAGACTTGAGTCATGCTATGTAAGCCTGCCTGTCTCATCTATTGTTGGCTATGCTGAAAACAAAGATATTATTCATTGGTGTTTGTAAGTAAGGAATGTAGCCTGTAAGAAATGACACAGAGTACAAGAACCTAATATGTTAGCATCACACACACACCATACTCTCCCATGTACATTCATATAGGCACATTGGCTCAAATGTCTATTCAACAGGGTTTTATTTTTTTTAAGAGTTCTATGTCAGATTGAATCATTATTCATAGAAATATCTACGGCAGTTATAGTATTTCTTTGGTCCACTATGTCAGGCATTAACTTGGTTATTTTTTCCCTCTTGATTTTCATATTTCAGTCTCAGATCACTTCACACATTGCCACTGATCTGGAAAAAAAAGGAAAAACCCTGATAAATAAAACCCAGGGTTGTTTGGAAAAAGTGCCTATGAATCTTGTCAAGCCACTGTCTTTTATGCATTTAGCTTTTTAAACCGACCTTGCATGCATCAACTCTGCCTTCCAGGAAACAGACCTAGTTCCCAGGGATTGTCAAAGGACGTCTGTCTCCCTGCAGATCTAATCTAGTTGGTGCCACTGAAAAACCTTAAATGGCAGCTTTCATCTTATTTGCAAAAACTCTCTGGGTTCAAGTTACATGTTAATCCCAGTTGCTATATCAGCTTTATGGCAGAAAGGGAGGGAGGAGGACTGTTTTTGGCTATGTTTTCGTTTTCTTTTATGCATATTATTACCCCAAGCAGAATCCTATAATGGAAAGCAGAATCTAGGTTTAGAAGGAAGAGTAGCTTTGGACCCAAACTCCTCACCATGAAAAGTAGCTACACTAGACATAACGTTTATGGTTCTTTCTTTGCTTATGAGAGAAGACTTCTGCCTGTGATAGAAAAGCTTATTGATTGGGTCTCTTTCCAACACTGGGAACATGCCATCCCTCACATGTATCTACATATCTCTAAGAGGCAAAGCAAAATGTAGCCACCATGTCTATTATTCCCATTTTATATATGAAAAGACTGAAACTCAGAGGAGTTAACGTAATTTGACGGGGGTCATAAAGCTAGTGAGAGCAGCAACCAAAACTCAAATAGAAGTGTGCCTGGGAAGTGTGCGAAACACAGTCCTCCAACCGAACAGATGAACTTTCTACAGCCATTCTGATGCATGTGACTTTGGCTCCCAGCTGCAGATTTTTAGCCTCATATTAGGCCACATGGCTGAATTTCATGAGGAAATGTTACTTACAATCTTTTGCATCCATTAACTGGGCCTTCCCTACTGCTAACAAAATATAAGGAGTCTGAGGCCACAACAGGTTTAAAGCTTGTCATCAACATACTCTGCTCTACCAGGAGGAAAAGCAAATCTTATTCTCACAATGTGTATGTGCACACATTGTTTATCATGAAGGAATCTTCCTGGGCTATAGGGCAGGGCCTCTGGCCCCATCTCAGCTTTTCCTTTGGTTAAATGAGGTTTACACTCCGCTCCCCAAACCCTTGCCTATCCTCAAAGAAAACTGAGAAAGGCTTTTTTTTTTTCTCCAAGAATGATAGTCAAAATAATGGACATCAGTGCAGGCTAGTGGCTGAGCCATACATGTCCAGAGAAGAACCTTAGAGGGACTGCTCTAAAAGCTATTTCTGTCTGTGATAAGAATTTGTGAATATTTTAATAAGCGTCATGACTATCCTTGTCTGTTATCTGAATATTATTTATATTTGTCTTTATCAATTCTCTCAGAAATGCCAGTGCATTGTGCCAGTGTATGCATTGTAGACATTTGGCATACCAAGCATTGTTAGAATTGCTTGACCCAAATTATACTTGGGCTTTGTCTGCATATACAGAATTGCCACATTTTCAGAACCAGCTAATAATAGTGGAGCTTCAGTAACAAGCAAGAAAAAAAAAGAGAGAGGTATGGTGTCTCTCATCTTCTTCAACTTCTTATATTTTCACACAGCATTAACTGTCGTTCATTCTACACACCAACAAAGAGCCACAACAAAAGACACTATTACTCTGTGAGAAACACATAATTGGTATAGTTTCCTGAGAAAACTCTAGTCACGAAGGCCTTGCAAAAGTGTTTCCTGTTTGGTATCTTCCTCCAAGAGATGTACTGGAGTTTGTCATCTTCGCTTCTTATCACTATTGCACCCACATAAACAGAAACTCACATGGAAGATGGTGCCCTAAAGAAGCAGCCAAAAATAATGCAGGGCTCTAGAAAGGGCAGCACCCACACAGCTCTTCTGTAAGAAATGGAGTGTTTTCTAATAGAAATAAGCTAGGTTGTGCAATGACGATGAAAACAAACAAATGAAAACCACTGGGTTTAAGAGTAAAGACAGGTCATGTGACACTAAGTTTCTGTAAAACTGAGCTCCTCCCTCCCTCCCTTACTGCAATCCTTCCTAATCTTTGGTTAAGAGGAATTACTGGAGTAAGCTATTTGTATAACCCACAAGAAGACCTCCTCACCCCCACATCCTTTAGACGCATTAGGTCTGGAAAAGTTAAAATGATTTTTAAGTGTTCCATCAAAATCAGAACCGCTTATCACTGGTTTGGCTACTAGCCTGCATTTAGCTCCCAGTTAATCTCAGGCTTCTGCTGAGCCTCTCCTGCAAGGAGGGAGGGTGCTGAGGGTAGCAAGGCTGTACATGCACAGTCCTGGGAGAAAAAAAGGAATAGGCAGAGGAGGATGAGTGCATTAACCCGCTGTGTTCCAAAGCTATGTAGATAAATGACCCAATTGGAACCCATATCCTTGAAATCATAAGAGAAAAAAGTACCTGCTCAGAAACCTTAAAAATGCTTTAAAGGTCTACAGAATTAATGAAGTCAGCAAAGATCTGCAGTAATCCTTCAAATTTACTAGTTAGGCATGAGATAAGGAATATCTTTAGTGAATTCCTTGCTTAACGCTTACAGCTTACTCTAAATCACTGGCAGGAAAGGACGCCAGGGTGTCTGATAGCCATTGAAATTTCTGTTGGCAAATCATATGAATTCCACTTGACATTTATGTGCGTTTGGACAACACATTTTTCTTTTGTGTAATGTAGCTTCATGATAAGGAAATTAAAAATACCTTTCTAAATTGCCTTATAATGTGTTTTTTTAAAAAATGCAAGTCTCATAATCTTTGCTAATAATGTATAGCAGAGAAAACTTCTGTGGAATTACTAGTTGTTTCCTAGTGGCATTTGCAGTAGGCAAATGAACTTCATCATGAGTAAACATGAAGAATCTTAGGTTCTGTCATACATGAAACAGATGAAGGAGAGCAATGAGTAAGTCAAAACTTAGGACATGAACATCAGTCCCTGCCGAGAAAGGCATGCAGAGTAAGAAGGAGGATGAATAGGAAAGTAAGGCCTGAATCTTCTGCGCTCCTGACTCTGTCAAAACTAACAAATCCCTGACCCTTAAGGGTGCCAATTATCTCCATGCTGGACACATCCATTTGAGGGACACCAGGAAGAAGGCATCCATTCAGGTTTATCCTTCACCTGAGCCACACACATATATTTTGCTATTTAAGAATACATCCGATTGAGGGCTGGGAATATGGCTTAGTGGTAGAGTGCTTGCCTAGCATGCATGAGGCCCTGGGTTCAATTCCTCAGTACCACATAAGCAAAACATAAATAAGAATACATCCGATTGGGCTGGGAAGGTGGCTCAGTAGTAGAATCCTTGCCTCGCATGCATGAGGCCCTGGGTTCCATTCCTTAGTACCACATAAGCAGAAAAAGCCGGAAATGGCACTGTGGTTCAAATGGTAGAGTGCTAGCCTTGAGCTGAAGAACTGAGGGACAGTGCCCAGGCCCAGAGTTCAAGCCCCATGACTGACAAAAAAAAAATTATATCTGATCACTTTCGAATTGCTTTTCCATAATCTCCCAACCCATGACAAACATTTCCAGATTTCACCAAGAGACACTTAAACCAACCAACTTCAGTAAAAATGATGTGTTGGATAACAAACACTCACTTGAACAAAGAATACAAGCTATTTACAAGACCTCACACATCTCCATTGATTGAAATCTCTTAAGCCCTGGACATGTCAGCCTGATAGATCTTAGCCCTGTATTGTGAAAAACCAGCTGTTATTAACAGAAAGCACCCTCAAATTATTTATATTTCAGGAATGTCCACGAAGCTGAACATCTGTCTTTTAAAATGTTTATTTGAGAATTTCCCCAGGACCCTCGGTCACCAATTAACCTTCTTGTTATTTTATCTTGGTAGCTAAAGTCATAAGACAAAATAATCTTGCTTTTATTTTCCTCTCAAATTATCCTCTCTTGACGTCCACACTACTCATAGCAAGATAAACCATCTCCCACTGTGTTAGCAAAATAACATCCCTCACCAAATTTTTCTCCCTAATCCTAGAAAACTTTGAAAGTGTTATCTCTCATTAGCTAAAAAACACTGTTAGAATAGTTAAGTTTATCTATCTTTAAAGGAGAGTTTATCTTAGGTTGCCTATGTAACCCTAAATAACTGTATAAACCCTTAAAAGTATGGAGCTTTGCCCTGCTGTGTTCCAAAAATTGAAAAGACAGTTTTATTGCATGTGGGTAGGTCACAATGATTCAAAATAGACGAAAAATCTCTATCTACTGTTGGTGGTTTTGAAGATGGACCAAAAAAATTAATAAGGCAATGAATAACTTGAGTCTTATTTGGTAATCAACAAGTAGAGTAAATAAAGTGTATGCCTGTGTGAAAAATAGATATTTTATGTTTAAAAGTGAGAGAGAAAGCAGAGGAGGAGGAAGAAACAGAGAAGGGGATGAAGAGAAGGAGGAGGAAGAGGAGGTAGCGAAAAAGAAGAAGAATGAAAAGGAGGAGAAGGAAGTGGAGGAGGAGGAAGAGACATGAGTTACAAGAAACAAGTCTGTATATTTTCTTCTAAGTAGACAAACTACTTGAAGCACAGAGAAAAATCTTGATTGGAGGTCTAAGGGATCCCTGCATTGATTGTATTCAGACTGTAAGATCTTCCTTAGTCATTTCCCTGAGAAAAGCATAGAAGACAATACAATAATCCAAGAAAACAGAAATGACATTGGTGACCTGAAGTGTCTGTACATTCCTTCCTAATCACTGGACACATAGACATTCAGGCACATGCCCTTTGAAGCAGATGCATGTAAGGTTTACATTCACTGTGGGCATATTTCATGGCACAATTTTAACATATGCTATAATTTTTAGGTCTTCTATAAGAAACAGGTCATATGTATATAGCTTTTGAGCTTTTCGGCTCATCTGATAAGATTATCCTAGATGTACACTAATTATTGTGAATAAGGGAAACCATGGGACCTATGTTTCTTTGGGCCTGGCTTACTTCAATTAATATGATTTTTTCCAAGTCTTTCCAAATGGATTGGTGTCATTCTTTCTGGTGAAAACATTGAGTTCCATTGTATTTATGTATACATGTGTGTGTATATATATATATATATATATATGTATACATGTATATGTGCATGTATATATACATATATACAATTGAATATATGTATATGTATATGTATACATATATATTCATATATATCACATTTTCTTTATCCATTCATCTACTGAGGATATGGACACAAGAGGTTTTTCTTTGTTGCTGTTGTTTTTAATATACTATGGGTTTTTTTTTTTTTGTTTCTTATGTATGTTCTTACCCCTATGGTATATCCCCTGTTGTCACTGTATTTGATTTTGGTACCCTGCATCTTGTGTATACATTTATCTAATTTTTTTAAGGGAAAGGGGAATAACAAAATGCTGAAACAAGGACAAGAGATGGCCCATTGCAACAATGATACTCACAAGACACTATGTCTACAACTTGTGGAGGTGGGAGGAGTGAGGGAAATGGAGGAGGGAAAGGATAGTAGGAGAAAAACAAAGGAGGGGGTAACAATGTTCGACAAGAAATGTACTCATTACCTTATTTGTGTAACTGTAACCCCTCTGTACAGCATCTTTACAGTAAAATAACATTTTAAGAAAAGAAACAGGTGCTTCTTGGAAATAAAGACATGTCCATTTATTTGGCTCAAGTCAACGAAGTAAAATAAAAGAATAGAGTCTTTTAGGTGAAGTATTTAAAGTGTTTTATCACACCATCTGCCTTCCAAGTTCCCAGATTCCTTAGGAAGCCCGTCCAACTTCACTTTCAGGCCAGAGTTACTCAAAATCGATATTTACACATTGCCTCTGAGGGATGATTGGAACGTGCAAGGCCATGGGAGTCTTTTGTATTTACAAGTTCTTTTCATCATTTTTATGTAAAAACATCTGAAGTATTTCAAGGTTTTAGGAAACTACAGAGAATAATCATTGATTGAACAGCTCTGTAATCTCAATACACCTTCATTAAAAATTACATTCTGCAAATGTGTCATCAGATTCAATTAGAAAAATGGCTATGGGTATCTTATTGGTCCCAGACAGTAAAAAGATGTTTATTTACAGTATAGAATTTATAGGTTTGGGTAGAGAAATCCTCTGTCCTCTTTCCAAAAAAATCACTAGTCATGTAAATTTCTAAAAATATCAAAAAAAGAAAAGAAAAGAAAGGAAAGAAGGAAGGAAGGAAGGGAGGGAGGAAGAAAGAAAGAAAGAAAGAAAGAAAGAAAGAAAGAAAGAAAGAAAGAAAGAAAGAAAGAAAGAAAGAAAGAAAAAGCTTTGCTAATATTCTTTTTATTTTTCAGTTTTCTTTCTTTGAGTTTCATCTTTGTCTTCTTGGTTTTCCCTTAGATCCACTATTATGTTCTTTTCCTCAAAATGAATTACTCATATTCTCCCACACCCTCTCCCTACCATAATAAGATTATTACTACTAAGACTACTACTTAAGGGTTAGAATACATCCCCACCCAACTGGCCGCTTAGCAAAAAATCTATCTAGAGCCTCCCTGGCTTCCTTTCATGTTTTCTTTAACAAGCACTCAATCATCCTCCCTCTTCTCCATCCCTTGGTGACCTACAGATCTCTTTGTCAGTGAAACTACCAGTTCCTCAGAGGGCCTCCCTTCCACTCCCTAGCTCCATTTCCCTTCTTATCTCCAGAATTTCCACGCACATTTTTTAAAAATTCTTTGCTGCCAAAGAATATACATGACAGATCTTAGAAAACAACCTAGAGAATTAAGTTCCTTTTTGAATTAAGTTTAAAAATGTGTACACTACTGTTTGGAAATGGTTACTTGTTTCCATCAATGTCTGATAAGTTTAGCCCACCAGAATTTAATAAAGCTACTAAGCTCTATTATTGCTCCAGAGACAATATGTACTCTCTCTTTTTCTCTCTCTCTGTCTCTGTCTCTCTCTCTGTCTCTCTGTCTCTGTCTCTCTCTGTCTCTGTCTCTATCTCTCTCTGTCTCTCTGTCTCTCTCTCTCTCTCTCTCTCTCTCTCTCACACACACACACACACACACACACACACACACACACACAAAGAAAAGAAAAGAAAAAAGAAAAAGAAATTTCTTCAAAAAGTAGGCAGCTTTTCCAGATTCACAAAAAGTATAAGCAGGAATTGGATGTGGGGCTGGATGGCCTCAGGTAGACATTCTGCTATGTGACATCTAACTTGCCAGTACTGTGCTCTTTGCCTCACTGAAACAGTTGGAGTTATAGTTTCCCTTGTAAGACTTTATAAGCCTTTCCCTCTTCCATGGACACAGAGACTAGAATCTGGGCCAGTTGTTTTATAGTCTGCTGCTAATTGACGAGGCTAGCAAGATGATGAAAAAATAATAATAATTGCTTACAATTCAAAAAATTTAGGAGCAAAATGTAATTTTCCATTCACATATTTTGATAATATCACATTGCTTCTGTGGCCATGTACAGTCCAATCCCATTCATATGTAGTCAGTTACCACAGCATAAAGAATTATTTTATAGATAAAGAGGAATTCTGAGATGAATGGATGTTACGATAACTTGATTCAAAACATGCCTCAGCATCCATTGAGATAAAGGCTCAAAAACCGTCCCAAAGATTCATGAACCAAATGAGTGCACAGGAATTGTTTAAACATTCTCAAGGTACTGGCCTCAGAGATGAGATATGGGAAGCATATTCTCTGAGTCTTTGTTAGTAACTAGTGCTGGTAAGAAGCAAAGAATCCAAGCTTTCTTTCCACTCCAGTTCAGGGTTTCTACTTCTACCTACAATTGGCACCAAAGATTGCATGACATTAAAAAAAATCAAAAGATTGTATTTTTTTAACAAAGAAAGTTTTTGTTTTAAAATTGGCAAAAAGTTGAGTGTGGTGTCTTTTTTTTTTGTACAGGTGAAAGGTTGGGTGATGTCAACGTTTCTCACAAAGAGTTCATCCATCCCTGCCTCTGAAGCTGTAGGGATTGAATCCCGAAGCCTGTTTTATGACTGTTTCTTTAGGATAGTGGAGGAGTTTGGGGATTTAACATCCCCTGAAGCTGAAGAAGTTAATGGCCCACTGTGTCCCTTCAAATCAAAATCATCTGTTCAGGGACGATTGAAACTTCCTGTGGAAAGTACAAACTTTAAAGGTTTCTATTTTCACTGCTCATCTGAAATCATGTAAGATTTATGATTCCATAGTATGTACAAGTAGGAAAGCCTCCAATTAGATGGTAGGTTGTCCCACAGCTTTTGTGAGTGTCAGTCTAAGGGCAGAGGGGCAGGTAGTAGAGGTCCAGATGTGTGTGGAAACAGATGTGCTTTTCTTTCATGCAACCAGAGATTTGGAACGGTGGGTACAGAGTTTGTTTTTGCACTGGTTTCTTTGAGTTGTTTCTAAAGCAATTATTCTTTGAAGAGTCTTTGTCTATTTCACTTTAGAGATGTGAGATTATGCCTCACTATAAACCATAATGAAAAGTTGTTGTAAATATGTTAAGGTGATTCTGTAGGGGATGGTGGCTCCTATAAAAATATTTTTCCATAATGTTGCTGGCTGGCACTTTTTCTCTTATTTATTCCCCCCCCCTTTGTGTGTTCAAGGGAGCTAAAGACATAATTATCTCTACAGCAAAAAATGCCAAAGTCATTGCACGGTACTTATCTATAAGCATGTAATAAAGCTGCTGCCACAAAGCTATGTCTTCCTTAGCAGCAACTAAAGTTCTATAGAGCCCCAGGAAGTGGCAGGTGCAACAGGATTTCTGTTTCAGTTATGAATCTACATAAGGGAGTGGCCTCAGTTCTGTATCTTAGGTAATACTACAGGTTTCTGAATATCTTACATTCCAAAAAAGCAGCTTTTACAGACATGGACAAGAGGAAGAAAATTAAAATTTAGAATCAAGTCTCTGTTCTCTCAGTCGTTTTTTTCTCCATGTTCTAAGACTAGATAGTAGCTGTATAATAAATAATGTGGATCTAGTCTAAATGACCATAATATCATTCTGGAGAATTCTTACAGAGCCTGTTGTATCCACCTTTAGCATATGCTCAATTTCATTTACGTGGATCTTATAGTTTTTAGTAATCACATAAAAATACATTAAAATAATTTGGACTAAACCTTACATCTATTATTCTGATAGATTATCTATTTAAAATTTTCTCCTCAATAAACTACAATATTTTTTCTCTTTTTTAAAATCCTTATAATAAACATTTAAAGTAATTTCATTAAGTTGAGGTAACATAATTTTCTTAATTATTGCTGGCCATTTATCAGCTGTCTGACCCTGGGTATATCATGTTAGCTTTACATACTTCATCTGCAAGGCAGTAGTAAGGATATTTACCTTCAAAGACTAATGAGAGCCAGGTGCCCGTGGCTCTGTAATCCTAGCTACTAAGGAGGCTGAGATCTGAGGATCACAGTTCAAAGCCAGTATGGGCAAGAAACCCCACACTGGAGACTCTTATCTCCAATTAGCCACCAGAAAACCAGAAGTGGTGTTGTGATTCAAGTGGTAGAGCGCTAGCCTTGAGCTGAAGAGCACACTGACAGCACTCAGGCTCTGAGTTCAAGCCCTAGGACCAAAAAAAAAAAAAAAGACTAATGAGCTATTAGGTATAAATTATTTAAATTGGTATTTTAGTAGTATAATATAGTTAGGAGTGTAGTTAGTACTGTCCCTTACTGAAGATTTCCATTTTCCTGTATTTGCTCTCCCAAGTGAAATCTATTCTTAGTCAAAAAGAATGGATAGATCACCATCATCCCAGGACTAAGATGAGCTTAACAATTCATTTGTGTTCATATGAAGTGAAAGAGCAGCTAGGTTTTCTGATGGATGAGATAGAATCCACAGATGTGGCTCTGTAAGAGTAAAGAGAGGGTCCTGGTTAATGCTAACATGTTGGACATGTGACCAAGAAAAGCCATGTGGGATGGCACCACATGTAATCCATCAGGATAAAGTCACATTTCCAAAAGGGGAGTGTTTATGAGTGGACCTAAGAGTAGAAACACAGTCAGTTTAATTCCTTCACTCTAAGCCCTATTGGTTGTCTGAAACTTCCTCACACTAAGACAACCACAAGCCTTCATCCACTACTACTGCTTCTGCTGCTCACTCTCCACCTAAGTACCTAAATCAAAAGGCAGTAATTCCAATCTTTCAGGGTAGGGAGGACTGAAAACTGTTTTCCAGGGGACTTGAAAGGGTCAGTGACAAGGATACTTTCTGTGCCCTGAAAATATTCCATTGTGGGCATTCCACAAGAAAATGGGCTTTTGTACCTTTCATAGATTACAGTTCCTTTATACAATGGACTTGTCCAAGTTTCTTCCTGTTTTCCAACTGTTAAATTTAGAACCATTGTTCTCATCTCTTATGAGATATGATGTCTAGGAAAACTGAATGCCAACATGGACTACCAGGACCCAGCAAGTCTGAGCAATTCAGGAGTATCTCCCAATTCCTGGGCCTTTCCCTGGGGTTTCCCATGGGCCCAGACAGTATTTTCCTTCATGGTTGTTAGTTTGCTGTTTCATAATATAAACTCTAGGTTTTCTGTTGCTTTAACACAAAAGAACTTCTTTTAAAATATGAAACATTGATCTTTTGAGACATTTTTGTGTTTATATAACTTCATAAATCAAACAATCTATGGGTATTATATTAAGAATGGGAACCTGCAGTTAAATGAGAAAGGAAAAAAATTGTGCATCTAATCCCCACAGTTAACAACTACTAACATTTTGATGTCTTGCTAAGTTTAATATGGCATTCATAAACTAATTGCACACTTTCATATTTTTTCATCTAAACATATATCACAAAATGTAATTGTTCTTTTCTATTAAGAAAAATGGCTGTAATATGAATCTGAAACTTGCTGTTCCCAAAGCAGCAAGAGCACTTCTACTATGATCCCTTATGGCAGCATGGTTTCCCAGATGCATAGATGTGTACCCCATCCTTTTTTTTTGCTGGGGATGGAGACCGTAATAAATTTGATAAATGAGGCCATTTTGAATTATTCACATAATTATTAGTCCCCAGGATCTGGAGACTATCTCTGCCACTTACTCAATATGGAAACTTGAACAATCTACTTAATCTTTTTGCCTTCATATGTACAATAAATGGTGGTAGAAACACTTTCTTCCTTTGGGCTTGTTCTGAGAATTGCATTAGCAGATGCAAAGTACTTACTGTAAGGTCCACCCTGGGAAGGCAGAGCAGACTCCTCCCTCCTCTGTGAGTCTCCGCCCAGTACCTGCATCACCTAGGTAACCAGCACATTTGGAGGCAGTTCATCTTCCCCCTTCTCTGAGGTCACATCCGCATCCCCTGTGGCCACACCTTCTCCCACCCCTGGCCTTGATAAGTCGTGGCCCGGCTGTGGTTCGACCTTTTTCTCCCTGCTGAGTGGGCTTCCAAATTGACCAGAGGCGGCCTGCAAATAAATCTTTCCCTTGCCTGAATACCACCTGCTTGCTGCTCTCCTTCCTCGGCTACCAATTTAATTTACCTAACACTTAGAAGCATGCTTCACGTGTAGCAAGAGCTTAAAATGTAGATGTCAAAGATCCTTCTTCAGTCTGTTGTTAAATACTGAGTAAGATTGATTATCACGCTATACATTATTGTAAATGAAAGTTCTTGGCATCTGGACAATGGTTTCTTCAAAAGAAACTCTTACTGTAATGAGTTAGAAAGTGAAGGGCTATTTAATGAAAGTTAAAACAAGGTCTTCAGTGCACTCTTGGCCATTTCAGCATGCACAATTTGGTCCCTCAACAATTATGACTTGGCTTTCTCAAGACATTGGTTCAGGCACATAACTTGGCTGAGGGATGACATCTGTATCCGACCTCTGTGCCTCTGGAGTCAATAAAGTACATAAGTTTGGACTTATTCTGTCTCTCTGTGGGCCTGGATGAATTCCTGTGCATTAAAAAAAAGTATCTTCAGATCATGGTGGCTGTTTGAACAATACTAGAAAAGTTGCAAGAGTTCATATAAAATAGTGATTTCAGAAATAAATGACCCTATTTCTCTTACCTAAATAGACTTCCGTATGGCAGCCTCCCAATGACTGTTGCTTATTGATTTGATTTACTATTGAGACATTATCTGGAAGTTTCTAGTGAAAGATTATGGAAATCTTGGGGGAAAAAAAAACTCGGCAATGAAATCTACCTTGATTCAATGTTAGCTTTCCTTGTTCCAGTATTAACCAATTGACCTAACATTACTGGATGCTGTCAGTCCTCTTTATTTATTTATGAACAAAAGGTAGACAAGGAATGACTAATAAGTTTGATCCTCTGATGCCTTCTGTCTATATGAAAATATGAACAAAAGTCCAGAAATTTGTTCCATTCTATATTAAATAGTCAGAAAAAATACCTTGCATCATTTAATGTTCCAATGAAAACCTTGGAACCATTCAATTGCATGATGTATGGAACCTAGAAAAAAACTCCCTTGCCCAGCCCAGTGTTTCATTTAGCAGTGATGAAGCATTGTCAAACAGAATGTAAACAATAGAAGACCCAGAACATGGGAGTAGTTCTCTGCAGTGGTTCCAGAGTGACAGTCCACAAAAGAGACACAAAAAAGTTACAACAAATATTTTCAATGCAAGACCTCGTTTATGGTCCATGGTTAATGAATCACAGGCTTTTTTACAGCACTGAATAAGTATATTTCTAAATGGACCAAATATAACTGCCCAAATCCCAACATGTAAAGGAAAATATCCTCTTTCAGTGGCTCCTTTCATAAATGGTTTGGTCATGATGGTTTCCCTAGCTTCTGGATGAGACTTTGATACTCTGACGCTATTCCTTATAGATGCAGGCTCTGGGTCTAGACTCCCTAACTTCACTCTCATTAAAGATTCATGATTAAATGCTGGTGACTCAAAGTTCTCACCAGTTAATTTTATCATTTATAAGCTTCTTTCTTCGGTATTAGAATGTGCAATGGATATCCTAGCCTTTGAGACAGAGAAGTAACAGATGAAACAGAGAATACAAGTGCACAATATGAGTGTGTATGAGTTGATATTGAGATCACACAAAGTAAGCAGCAAATTCTGTCCAGAAGTATACAAAGAAATGTAATTAGTGAGAGGATAGTTTGGAAGGCAGGAGATTATTTGAAATAAAAACTAGGCATGGTTTCTGAATGAAAATATTATAGCACCATGTCATGCCTGAAAGAACATGTATGGTGAAAAGAAGACAGATGAGTCTGGAAAGATGGGCTGGCTCAGATGACAATGGTCTTTATATTGTTTCAAAAAGATTTGACCTCCTTGAGAAGCAATGTCATTGTACGTAAAGGCATACCAAAAGGAAGTTTTTTAATGTGGCCAAGAAGTGGCAGAAATTTTGAATTCTTAAGCCTCACATGTCTTTGAGGCTAGAAAAACCAGGCCCCCCTTCCAACAAGACAAAGGGAAAGGTAATTTTATTTTATTTTTACCTCATTCTGTTTGCCTCTGTTAGAAGCCCTGGACCATTACATTATCTCTGAGCCTAGGGCTTCAATCACATGTGCTTCTAGGCCTTCTGTATATATGAACAAACTATGCAGACAAGTCCTTTTTTCCATAGAACTCAGATTTTTGTAGCTGACTGCCTAAGCAGTTCATATTTGAAGGAGGCTTAGTGTGCTAACTCTCTCAGTCAACATACCTCACATTTCATTTTGGATCTTCAATCACAGAGCAAAACTACTGAATGAAGGCAGACTTTTCAAGCCTAGAAATATACTTGTAGAATGCAATATTCTCCAATCATACTCTAATAAAAACTAGTCCTGGGGAGGAGATTATAATAAAGCTTATAGATAAGAAGCACAGAATGAAGAGGGCCATCTTGGTGACTTGGTTTGAATTGGTTTCTATCACTTGGACAACACATGCCCTAGTTCCTTATTCTTAATGCCATAGTGTACTCAAGCATCAAAAGAGAACAACGGTACAAGAGGATGTCTCTTACTAAATGATCAGATTAGCCAATTCTCTAAAGGGTCTTTCTATGAACAGTTACAGATTAAAAAAAATAGTACCTGCCAAGGAAGACCAAATCCTCATACACTTCTACTCTCTATTATCAAAGTTCCCAGCCTTATTTACTCTAGGTTCATTGTGAAGATATTACATTTACATACTTTAATTCAATATTAGACAAACCTGTAGAAAATAACTGCACACTACAGCTGTACACCTTTGAAATTTAGATGTAGTGTTTTAGAAAGACTGTAGAGAAATCAATGTAAAAAAGTGAAGGAAATGAAACAGAAAGGCTATCAAATTGGTTGTGTCAGATAAGTTTAAAGACTGAGGGATAAATAATAAAACTCATTTGGAGATAAATCTAACTTAGTACCCATTATTCCACCCTCTTCCCTATATTTGTACTCTGATTTGCAACATTAAAGAGAGTTATGACAACTCCACCAACTGTAGCTGTATAAATTGTTTCCATCATGGTTTTACTAGACTTTGTGTTAATAGAGTATGCAAAATCATCTGTCAAACTTGTTAAAAATGCAGATTATTAAGTCTTCCTCAGATTCTGACTGGAAGTGTAAGTACCAGAGATCTGAATCATTAAAAAAAATCATCCAAGGTAATTGTTATGCAGATGTTACAACTCAGGATTTGATGCTCATTTACTGATTAGTTCCAACTGCTTTAGACCTTCTTATGTCTAACAATCCACCTGTAAGTAATTCCCACTCTAAATACGTAAATAAATAAATAAATAAATAAATAAATTTCTGTTAAAGAGGCCTGCTTTTTGGATATTTGAGTTTGACTTTTTTTGTCTATCATATTTTTCTACAAGAAAAGAACCAGGAAGTTTAGGGTTAAAATCCAAAGTGGATGATACCCAGTTGAAAATATTAACAGATCAGTTATTTTGAAATGACTTGACCTTCACTTAGTGAAAATATCAACAAGTTTCACTGATAGGAAATAAAAGCCAATCATTGTACATGTCTTCAAAACATTTCTCATTGTCTTGTAAATCATGAACACTGAAGACAGGAAGAATTTCACAGGTTCACCAAGTCAGTGGTTTCTGTCCATTAAGGCTAGTCTAGCACATTAGATTAGATCCTTCTTCTGGGATGTTCTGAAGTCAAAGAGCCTGGAAATGTTTCATTCTTCTGTTCCAGAAATAGTTTTTGGGAACCTCAGAATATTGTCTAACGTTTTTTCAGTATCATTTCAGTTTTCCCATTTGTGTTACCACCTCAAGGATTTGCTTTCTTGATAATTTCCAGGACTCTCTTAAAATAATTTCCAGGGTTTTACAAAATGTCCTCAGATGGACTCCAAAATCATCCTCCTACAATCGAATCCCATTTTGGAATTCCTGATTCACAGTACAATTCGAAAATGACATTTCTTCATGCTATTACCTCACTTTATGTACATGGAGAGGTTAATTACATATAAAATTAATTAGAAGTAAACCTCCTGTTCTCCATAGTATTAAAATGAAGTTGTGGTGCAGGTAATACATGATACAGATCATTTTCATGAATGTTTAATAAGTTCTATTCCCCCTTCAAAAGGCTTTCAATATTTCTCCCTTCTTTGGTTTACATTTCAAATTATACATTTCTGAGGCTAGTATGAAACAAAATATCCTATGTATTCACTCACTGTTGGTGGAAGAAGCCAGCTCCATACTTTATAGATTGAGAAGAAAGCTGATCTGCTTCAGTCCTCTCTCAAATTGTAAATAAAACTTCAGTTTATATTTGAATTAATGTGTGCATTAGAGAAGTGAATTCCCAGCTGTTTACACTGGATGGTTGACTATGTGCTCTCCTAAATTCAGAGTTGCTCCTCCATAATCTATTGGCTTCCTTGTAGAAAAAAAATCATTTTACCTTCCTGTTGCCATACCTGTGAGAAGAATAGATAAGAACTTTCCACCTCTGTTTGAAAGCAGTGAAACATCTTTTTGAATAAGTAGGATATTGTGCCCTCAGAAGTACACAGAAGTTATCAATTGTGTAGCCACTTGTCTTGATAATGAAAACTAGTAAACAAGGTAGATATGGAATGAGTGAAATTTCCATCAGTTCATTATAACCTCTGTGTGTGTGTGTGTGTGTGTGTGTGTGTGTGTGTGTTATGCTTGTAAGTACAAATACATTTACATTATGGTCCCTTTTAGAGTTCTTAAATGTTTAGACAGCTTGAATTTGGCTTTTTCTTTTCCATCCAATTAAATTTTCAGTCTCATAGATGGATGTGGAATTCTCAGGGAGGTACATATACTCTACATACCATCAGTCTTCCTGGATGGCTCATATAATTGGGCTCTGTTTAACTTCACTCTTAGGTCTACGGAGGTTAGTGCTAGGTCCTTAGATGATGCTATGCATCTATGCTCAATTGTAGTGTGTAAAAGACAGTTGTCTCCATCTGTGCCACACTCTTCTATAGAGGACTGCATCATGCTGTCTGCCTTGACTAGCACCACCACCTGTCTGTTCATCTTGAGCCAGCCATGGTGCCAGAGGGTGATACTTCAATCTTGATGTCTCCCTGAACTTTCCTGAAGATGGATCAGAGACTTCCATCCTCACATCTCCCCAAACTGAGGACGGCTGGACACAAGTAAAGTGGCCTTGCCATTTGTTGAGGACTCATTCCAACTTCCAGCTCTTTGCTTCTTTCTGTATCTTTATATGCTGAGACACAGAAACATAAATGGCTGCCCTTTATAGGCCCTCACCATGGTAGGCGCTACTTCCTGTGAAATCTCCCTCGGTTTCCTCCACAGGAACTTTACCTTGAAAAATCTCTCTCAGACCCAAACTCTTGGAGCTGTCACATGTACTTTGAAAATTTTACTTTGACATCACAGTTTTTGTTTTCTTCCTACATGTATTCTGTGTTACATGCCCAACCAGAGGCAGAATGGAGAACAGAGCCAAAGCAGCAAGAAGGTCTGGTGAGAAAGGAAGGTAAAGGAATCAGAAAATCCTACAGAGAAAATGGAAATAATCAAACAAATTATAAAAACAAAAAGTTGTCATCCCCTTGAATTAGCATGAAAAGATATTATTAGATACTTCTAAGATTCTGCCATTAAATTGTAATTTAATTCTTAAGTGATCAGCAGATAAATACTACAGCTTCATGTAAATGCTGTAGTTTAATATGGCTTATCAACCCCAAGTTGTATAAACCTATACCCAACAGGTTTTAAATCATGTCACTGGAATTTTACTCTTCCACTTGATCCCTATAAACTAAAGCCCACTCATTGCAGAGTTGTTTCTTATTTTGCCCTGACAAAATATCTTTTTTTAAAAAAATATGCAAAACATGAAATACAAATGGCAGTATGGGAATGGTCAGTTCCTTTTTGTATGGCTTTGAAGACTCTTGCAAAAATATTAGAAGAAATAATGAAAGAGGATGTGCACATGCTCTGTCTCTCTGTTTCTGTCTGTCTCTCTTGCTTTCCTATAATATGAGAACAAGCGTGCTCTGGTCTCCAGCCAAGGACCACTTCCTCCACTTATCCTGTTACATTAACATTTGTGCTGGCATTCATTTTCTGCCTGTTCTCCAGGGCTGGGTTATGGGAGTGAGACTTTGAGGTGGTCTTTTTTTTTTTTTTTGGTCAGGCATCCCTCCCTTTTAGCTTCTCCCTTTCTGCCTTCTCCTTGTGTTAGGTGTAAGCTAAGTTTCATAGTTCTTTGTCTCAATGCAATATAATATTTGCAAATTGATCTTTTTTGCGGAGGGGGGGGAACAGTAAATAAAATACATGATACAGGGAGGGAGACTGCTAAGGAACTCTCTCCATATCAGTGGCTGCTTATTGTCTATGGCACATTTGAACAGCACTACTCTGGATGCCTTTTTTGTAAAGAAGTAGACTGCCAAAAGAACCATTCCATCTCCCCATTTCCTCTGTTCACTGTCCCTCTCTCTTCTCTTTGCGCAGTTTTCCATTGTGTTGAGTAGCAAAGAACAACTGGAAGGAGTCACCATCTGTGTTTTTTTTTTAACAGAATCAATGCCTAGCTCCTTTACAAAGGAAGGAAAGAGGGTTCAATGGTTGTACTGGCACCAGAATCTAAAGAAAATTGACACAAATCTTTGAACCTAGCATCCAATCACCTAAAAATACAGAAGAGAGTCACAAGGTAAGCATGCCAGTGAAGCTAAAAATACATGCATTTTAAGAAGATTGTCTTGGTTGACTATTCCAGAATGTTCTTCAGGATAAAAACAAATCTAGTCTTAATGAAACTTTCCTCATTTGTACCTGGACAACTTGAATTCTGCATCTGGTGCTATGGCACCCCACTGTGACACCAGAATTCTGTGAGCCTCCATATCCTAACAAGGGAGCAGTCATGGTGGGCTATCCTGCTCACCAGAGCTCCTGTGGACCACGGGAGAGAGGCATGAGAGAATGTGATCTGAAATCTGCCAAGCACACACAAATTTAAGGACTATTTCATCAGGTGCCTCAAAAGGAAGAAGCAGAGTTTCTCATTTTACATGGTCACATTTCTAATACCACATAAATTCTATAAAACTTTGTCTGAAAGTTTCCTAGAATTTAAAATACATCCCTATGAAACATTCATAACCTTTATGATTTCTCTTTTTTTTCTTCATGCCAAGGACAATATTTAACATACTCCCTTTGTATTCTCAGAGTGTTCTCCCAATGTCTACTGGAAATGAGAACCGTTATTTTTATTTATTTAATTTTTGGTCAGTTTTTTTTCTTAAGTTAAAGAGCTGAAAAGGTTTTACAACTTTCCTAGCCTCAGAAAATCTTTGAGTGTTGAAACTGGCCTTAACAGATACAGATTCCCTCTTTTGGTTCGAGGCTTATCCATCAGATACATCTGCCCAAATGAGCAAGTTGATCTTGTAACTGTTCCAAGATCACTTGTGATTTCATCAAAGGTCAGGGTGGAGATGTACCACAAGACTCTTTTCAAAGCAGCTGGATTGGATCTCCAGGGCCCTATTTCCAGAGCCTGTCCCTTTCTTGTTGTGCGGTGTTGTGCAACAGCCTAGGCTCAGCCCCACACCCAGACACCAGCTGGGCAGGGGGAGGAGTGGGAAGAGAGTGGACATGTGGACTCCAGGCCAAGGGAGTGTCAAATAACAAAACTGAGTGACCCAACACTGCTCCATAGAAAGGAATCAGTTTGGAACTCTTTTAATAAAACGGAATACTATATACCCTTTCAAAGAAGTACTCCTAAATCAATCTGGTTTTGAGAGTGACTGTATTCTCCCTTTTCTATTACCAAGAGATTTATTTCCAAATTATGTATTTGTCAGAGTATACATAAAAAGGCATTGCTGAACACAGATATTTATTTGCACTTAAGTGGAGTTGGTTTCCCATCATAGATGTTGGGTATTTCATCGTGGGGTTGGGGTAGTAATGGTAGCGATAACAAATTTTGAGAAATATCCTCTTACTCCATGTGACAGTGAGAAAAATGTTCAAGATTATTGTTGCTTGTGTAGCTGGCTTCTGAGAACCATATTGCTTCCATGAATACATAGGTGATTAAATTGTGAGACTGTATTTGAATTGTTAGAACAGATTCGTGGTCCTTATTAATCAAATGTTTGGAATGAATCAAAATCTACAAAGGATTCTTTCACTTTAAAAGATACCATTTTCTTTTTATTGCAGATTAATTCCAATTGAGTACGATATCTTTTCTAACTCTTTCCCCCTCTAATTCTTTCTCACTTAGCCCAAACAGATCTTTGACATTTTTATTACCTAAGAGATTTAGTCAATCACAATTGTCTGACTGAGGACTACATGTAAGACAAAATTTATTTTTCTCTTTACTAGGAATAAGGTCTTGTAAGAATGTTTGGCCTATATTTTTGATACCTGGCCATAAAAAGCTAAGATAACATCCAAACAGACCTTATGATTTTAATGACCATGTTCCTGAATATCAGAATAAAAGAATAATGAGGATCACCTTCATGTCACTGGCAACCAATGGTCCAGGCTACCTTGTCAATTACTATGGCACTTGGAATCTATCTGTAACTACAACTCAAGTATAACTTGGATTATTTTGATCCTATTTCATTATAAATTATAATCAATTATAAAATGATGAGAAGAAATTAGAATAAGGTTGTAAAAATAATTTCTCAAAATATGAGTTCCAGCTGCAAAGAACATGAATGATTATGTTAAACATTTCATCCTGACCTACATTCCTCAAAATTTTCATCTGTATCAAAAATCAGCAGCTGTCTCTCTCTTTAATATCCCTAAGCTTTCCTCTGCTGTGTTTTGCTCTAGACTGATTTTTATAGGCGCTTCTTGCAACATTGCTTCTTTAAGACTTTCAAGAGCCTAGGCAAGGAAACCCCATGCCCTTAGATTTCCAAGACCCTCTACCATCCAAATGGAACATACTTTTCTCAGGCTTTCTTCCAAAAACGCCTCTAACTTCAGCTTCTCTGCCTTACCATCCTACTATACACAGTCATCCTGTGTTTTTTCTCCCTAAGTTCTTTTACCCATTCCTTTCATCAGACCTGGAAAGCCTTTGTACTTTGTTTTCACATGCTGCTTATTATTGAAAGTTTAAATGCAGCCCCACCTTCTCTGCAACGAGTTGTAGGATATCACCATCATTACTGTGCTAGAGTTTAATCTTAAATATTCTCCAAAGACCCATGTGTTGGAGGCTCGAGTTCCAGCCCATATTATTATTGGGAGGTAGTGGAAGCTTTAAGAGGTGGGGCTTAATGGGAGGGCGTCAGGTCATTGGGGATGTACCCTTGAAGGGGATCATGAGACTCTAGACACAGATCCTTTCCATTCCTTTTTTAAAATAAGTTTTTTATTGTGAAAATACCATACAGAGGGGTTACAATTACATGAGCAAGGTCATGAGTACATTTCTTATCAAGCATTGTTGCCTCCTCCTTTGTTTTTCCCCTACCATGCCTGCCCTCCCATCTCCACAACTCGCCCCCACCTCTGCCAAAGTTGTAAAGTTCGTTTTTCAACATCTTGTACATCTCATTGTTGCAATGGGTCCACCTGTATCACTATTTAAACAATTTCTTTTTCCCTTCCCCTCCTCAAATTAAACCAACGTCAAATACAGTGAAAACAGGGGTTATACCATGGGGGAGGGACAAACAAAGCAACAAAAAAATCACCTTATAAATACATTAAAAACAATACCCCTTATCTTGGGGTTCATTTTACCTAACATCATCTTACCTGACCTTTTCTGCTTGTCTCAGATATATACTAGTTATTGAAAATAAGGGAAACCATGGGGCCTATGTTTCTTTGAGCTTGGCTTATTTCCCTTTTTTTTTTAACCTATCTATAAGGTGAGCAGTTCTGTTACATCCTGAAAGCAAGTTATGCTGTCTCACAAGAGTCCAAGAAGACAACAGGCCCAATGATCATGGACCGAAATCTATCAAACTATGATCCAAAATAATCTTTTGTGCTTTATAAATTGACCATCTTGGCCATTTGTTAGAGTAATGGAAGGCTAAAGTTAGTTCTCATCTCATTCAAAAGGAAAATGTCTCTATAAACTGGAACCAAAAGTGAGTAAGCTTGCTTTCTAGCTTGAAAGCCTATATTTATTGCTGTACATTTTATTCTCTTGAAAAAATCATGCCTTGTGGCAACAAAGAATTTAGTGGTAACTAATTCAGCACCCTGACTGTGAAGAACACATATAGCTCATCTCAAAAAGTTGCTTGTGAGGTTTTTTTTTTAAAAAAAAAAAACTTCTACAAAGTTCTAGAACCCTATCATACTTGCTATTATATATTCCTATTCATATCTCATCTGTACTACTTAGAAATTGTATATATAGACATATATACACAGAGAGTATATATTTTATACTCTCTATATACTTTAAACACTATATATATTCTATATTATGAAGATGTGTATATATATGCATGCATGTGTAAAGATATACATATACACATGTGTACCTACAGTTTACTTTCAGAATCTAGAAAGTGCCCCAATTTGTAGCAGGCTCTGACTCTGGGAGCTAATGGTAACTAACAAAGGACCTACACAACAAATGGTATTGCATGAAATTGCAGAGCTTCTGCATGGCAAAGGACATAGCTAGCAAGATAAACAGAAAGCCCACGGATTGGGAGAAGATCTTCACTAGCCTTGCAACAGACAAGGGTCTCATATCTAAAATATACATGGAACTCAAAAAATTTAAATCCCCCAACAACAAATCTTCAAAAAAACAACTACCCAATAAATAAGTGGGCTAAAGACTTAAAGAGAAATTTCTCTGAAGAGGAAAGAAGGATGGCCAATAGACACATGAAGAAATGCTCAACCTCCCTAGCCATAAAAGAAATGCAAATCAAAACAACATTGAGATACCACCTCATCCTAGTTAGAATGGCTATAATCAAGAAATCTAATAACAACAGATGCTGGAGGGGATGTGGACAGAAGGGAACCTTACTGCATTGTTGGTGGGAGTGTAAACTTGTTCAACCACTTTGGAAAGCAGTATGGAGGTTCCTCAAAAGACTCCACATAGAGCTTTCCTATGACCCAGCAATCCCACTTTTGGGCATTTACCCAAATGATCACAAACAAGACCACACTAAGGCTACCAGCACAACTATGTTTATTGCAACATTATTTACCATAGCTAAGATATAGAACCAACCCAGATGTCCCTCAGTAGATGAATGGATCAAGAAAATGTGGTATATATACACAATGGAATTCTATGCCTCCATCAGAAAGAATGACATTGCCCCATTTGTTAGGAAATGGAAAGACTTGGGAAAAATTATATTATGTTAAATAAGCCAGACCCAAAGAAACAAAGGTCCTATGGTTTCCCTTATATGCAATAACTAGGTATATGTCTGAGTCAAGCAGAAAAGGTTAGATAAGTTGATGTTAGGGAAATGAACCCTAAGATATGTATTCAAATGTTTTTTTTTTCTTTCAGGTGATTGTTCCTAACACATTTATAAGATTAGTTCTTTGTTGCTTTGTATGTCCCTCCCCCATGGTATAACCCCTGCTTTCACTTTATTTGAGGTTGGTATAATTTGTGGAGGGGAAGGGAAAAAAACAAATCATTTAACTAGGGATACAGGTGGATCCATTGCAACAATGAGACGTACAAGTCGTCGTTATGTGGAAAAACTAACTTTACAAGTTTCGTGTGGGGGGGGGGGCGGGGGGGGAGGAAGGGAAGGGATGGGAAGGGGAAACAAAGGAGGAAGCTACAATGTTTGATAAGAAATGTACTCATTATCTTGCCCATGTAATTGTAACCCCTCTGTACAGTATTTTCACAATAAAAAAACGTATTAAAATTTACTGAAGTAGTAACTTTTCTTGAGGATGAGAGAATAACCACCTGACCTGCCAAATACCTTTTGACATTCTTTCTAGACTCTTTGAAGATCTTTTAACTCTCTCTGCTTGCATATCACTCAACTAAACTTCCAGTTGACTTCGGTTTGTGTAGGTCAGGTTGGATTTACAATGCCTGTTCTATTAACCTTTTAGTTCATCTGCTCCTTGTGTCTGTCATCAGTTGCAGGAGATGCTGATTAGGTTGGGAGCCTCTGGAAGAGATGAGACAGAGACTCACCCGATGATAAGGACACCAACATGAAAAAGATTAAAAACCTCTCAGCACCAAATACAGTTAGGGAGAGTACTGTTGCAAACCTCTGCAATCCTTAGCTTTAGATGGGGGAGGATGAATCAGTTTAGATAACTCAGGAATGGACTTGAACCTGTGCCCAGACCTCAGAATGAACCACTGGGGAATTAGAGGAAAAGAGAGAAAAACTCATCATCTTCCCAAATTAAGACATTGAGAAAAATATTGAACGTGAGTTTGCCTTTTTTTCCCATCTCTGCATCTCTAAGGAATAGCTGGGACCACAAGGCAATTTTTTAAATAATAATGGATTGGAGTCTCAGTACAAATTCCCCTTTGGCCATTTTGATGTGTCAGAAATGCTTCACAAATGTTAAGTACTGCAATTAATCTCTCAGAAAGGGGAGAGAGAAGAGGTTTGCCAGCTGTAGATTTTTAATGATTTCATTAAGTGAAAATTTTGCTATTGTTTTCTGCTTTCGGATGCATTTTCTGGGGAAGTCAAGTCAGCTCAACCAATATTCATGAATTGACAATTATTTGCCAGCATTGCCATTGGTATGAAGACTGCAGAGCAAAGCACATAAACCATAACTCTGCTTTCCAATAGCTTTTCAAAAAGGCTCAAACACCAAACCATATAATGTATGAATTTATCTACAATCATTTGCTTAATTGTCTGAAACAGGAGAAAACTATTTCTTTTGTGTTCCATATTTGTGCTGCAGTAGGTGGAGCAGTGCATCCAGGGTTATTGATTAATCTAACTTTTATTTTGTTTGTTGTTATTGTTGTTTACATTGAACTCATGTATAGTCCAATTCTTTTCTTTTAATCCTCAGTACTATTACAAATTATGTGATTAGAATTTGGGTGAGTTGATGAGATATTTCCTTTATATTTTCACTCTCCTTTAAGGAGAGAATTAACAGAGTAGCGGTGTCCATATTCTGGCTTCATACAACCAGAATATCATACAAAAGTGTTCCTGCTATGAGAGGATGGCTTGGGAAGTCAGTAGTCATACGTCTCTTTTTGAAGTCCACCTATTTGTTGTAGAGAGTGAATCCAGCTACTCACATTCATCAGAACTCTCTTCATACCTTAGTCCCATAGTTGACTCCCTTACCTTATTCAAAGAGGGAAAGCCCTTTCTTGAAACCACTACCAAATGTGTGAGAGTTTGCATTCCTATCAGAGAACCTATGTTCTGTACCTTTTTATAAGCCTGGAAAATTATGCCTTGTGCTTTGTGGTAATAAAGAAATTTCTCTTTTCTTCTCCTGGGGCTTGAACTCTGGGCCTGGGCATTGTCCCTGAGCTTCTTTTGCTCAAGGCTAGTCTTCTACCATTTGAGCCACAGCACCACTTCTGGCTCTTTTTGTTTTTAAGTTGTTTATTGGAGATAAGAGTCTCATGGACTTTCATGCCCAGGCTGGCTTTAAACCATTATCCTCAGATCTCAGCCTCTTGAGTAGCTAGGATTACACGTGTGAACCACCAGCAGCTGGCATAAAGGGATTTTTTTATTGGTAACCAATCAACCTGTAATTCTGTGAAGAATTCCAATAGGTCATTTCAGAAAGTGACTCCTGCTTTTCCTTTAAATACAATTTCTGGTTATTGACCTTATGTGTTCTGCACTCAGCTCTTACTGCAGAGATACATCAAATGCCAAACAAAAGCCCCCATTTGATCTTGCTCAATCTCCTCAACATTCTTTAGAGAATGTTTATTAAAATTTTGATTTATTTGACTTTCTAATTTTTTTTTGTTAGTACTGGGGCTTGAACTCTGGGCTTGGGCGCTGTCCCTGTGCTCTTCAGCTGAAGGTAAGCATTCTACCACTTTAGCCACAGCACCACTTCTGGTTTTCCAGTGCTTTATTGGAGATGACAGTCTCATGGACTTTCCTGCCCAGGCTGGCTTTGTACCATGATCCTCAGACCTCAGCCTCCTGAGTACAGGAGTGAGCCACTGGCGCCCAGCTTGACTTTCTAATTTTTTGAGTATATGCCAAAGTTTTCTGGTGGTTCTAGTACAAAGAACCAATTTGATTCTTGTAGATTGTAAAAATAAAGACATTATAATAAAATAGAAATTCAACAACATGAATATTTAGAATAAATAATGGTGGTAAAGAAGGAAGAGGAAGTAATTCTATTTAAGTAGAAAAACAAATCAAAGAAAAATCTCTTAGAAGAGATAAATTTTAACAATGTTTATCTGTGTTCTATTACTGTGGAGTAAATTTCCCTAAACTTAATGGCTAAAAACCTTTATTTCTCATTTATTTCTTCATGGTTTTATAAGCCAGAAATTCAGTCATGGCTCAGTTACACCTTCCATCCAGGGTTTCACAAAGTCATTGTCAGGTGTTTTCCAGGGTGACAATCACATTTACAACTGTTTTAAGTTCACAGAACCAAGACCCTAAGCCACATGGCCCTCTCCAAAAATACCAACTTGAGTCAATTTACTTGTTTGTTTTGTATAGTCAAAACCCGAAGCAGAATGCTTGTTTGTGCTTCCATTTATATTCTTTAGGCCTCACTTAGACCAAGTTCCCTTTTCCATTAACTTAAAGTCAGCTCATGGGAGACTTTAATTTCTTTTGTATATATATCTACCATAGTGATATAACACAATCAAATCAAAAGAATAATATTTCATTGCAGCCATAGCTCCCTCAGGGATTCAAGAGGAGGGAATTAAACAAACAAAGGGGTGACCATTTGGGGATCATCTTAGAATTACGCTCATCATCAGTAGGGTTTGGAAGCTAAAAGTGGATTGATCATGAATGGAAATTTACAAAGCTGACAAATGGAGGTATGAGAGCATCATGATTTCTGTCTGACAAGGCTGCCAGAGCCCCCTGTATTTAATTCAGGTTCTTTCCCTTCTCCCAGCTTCCTCCAGTAACCTTGCCATCACCTCCTTCTGCTCTAGTGAACTATTCCTCATTACATATTTACCTACTCACTTGACTTCCTTTCTAAAAACTTGTTGATGATTCCATATGATCTATACATTGAAGTCCAAATTCCTAACTTCAAGTTTAGTTTTATCCCTATATTCACTAATTTTATATGTCAACTTGACTGAGCCACAGTGCCTTTGGTTTTTGTTTCTTTTTTTTTGTCGGTTTTGGGGCTTGAACTCTGGGCCTGGGTACTGTCCATCAGCTCTTCAGCTCAAGGTTAGTGGTCTAACACTTGAGTCACGGCGTTATTTCCAGGTTTCTAGTGGCTAATTGAAGAGAAGAGTCTCATGGCCTTTCCTGCCCAGGCTGGCTTGGAACCACGATCCTCAGATCTCAGCCTCCTGAGTAGCTAGGATTACAAGCATGAGCCACTGGTGCCCCGATCCAAAAATTTCATTAAACATTATTTTGCATGTTTCTGGGAGGGATGTTTGTGGATAAGATTTCATTTAAATTGGTGGACTTTGAATATATACAGAGGACTGCCTTCTGGGACTCATTCAGTCCGTTGAAGGTCCCACTTAAACAAAAGAGTGACCTCCCCTGACCAAAAAGGAATGCTGCTAACAGATGGCTTTCCCTCTTCACCTTCAATGTTGACTCTTCCCTTAATTTGCAGATTACAAACACACCTGCGGATTTCAAACCTGCCAGTCTCCGAAATCATAGGACCCGATGTTTTAGACGAATCTCTTCTATAACTATTGTATTAGTGTTTTTGTTTTTCTGAAGAATTGTGGTATATCTTGCCCACTCATTACTTTTTCTAGCCACATAGCTTTAGGCCACACTATCTTTTCTGTCTGGAATTCATTCCTTTTTCCTTTTTCCCTTTTCCTTCATTTAGTTCTTGGTTTTCTTCCTTCTTCAAGATTTAGCTTAGATGTTACAATCTAAGGTAAATTTCTCATACCATCACTTCCCAAAATCCTGAATAGCAAAAATATTTATCCCACTGTATTGTGGGATAAATACTAGATAGACTGGAAACCACAAATGGGCAATCACACAGCAGGTATAGTCTTCATTTCAGTGACTACACTGGATTTCTTAAAATAATATTAGATATTGGTTATTTATTTAATGAGTAGTTGGATAATAGATTGATGGCATGCATAGCAGGATTAAGCACAGAGTATGAGAAAACATAAGCATTGGACAATATGCCTGGAAAAGGAAACAGGTACCAATTGAAGAAGGCAAGCATGTATTATTTGCATGTGTACATGCAAACACTGTAGGGTTGTACATAACAGGGAAGAAATAAGTAACTACAATGTCTTTCATGATGCTGTCTTGGGCCCTAGAGTATCTGATATTCCATGGAGTGGGAGGCACAGTACAAGACAAGAGAAGGGTTCAGGAGAAAACTAATGAAGTCATAAAATCAAAAGCAGGGAGGAATACATGTAGGACTGAGTGAGATACAATGCCAAAGAAAAAGCACAGTTGAAAAGAAATACAAAAAATTTAGATTTATAAAGACTGAAGGGACATCCAGGAAGCTGTTAAATATAATGGTGGATGTAGTGAATTCAATGACATCCATTTCCACTCCTTTCCCTGGGTCTGACTATACTGCAGAAAATAAAAATAGAAGTACCTACCCATAGGCACCTAGATGTACACCAAGGTCCACCAAAAGACTTTCAGTGATTTGTAAAACTTGGCAAGTGGAAATAAACCACAACACCACCATGGTCTACCTGCTTTGAATTCTGCTAGCAAACAAGAACATAGAAGTGCGGGTATATGCTGAAGCAGAGTTCAGGTGTTGTCCCCTATTTGTTTATCCTTCAAGAACCTGTTGGTTTGGCAGTCAGTGAGCAGTGTCTCATAGTTTGTTGACAGTGGAGAACTAGTGAGAAATGGATCCATAACTTTCAGACCTCTGGACCACTGGCAGTTGCTAAGACACAAAAGTGTGTCTCTCCCTTCTCAATGATCACAGAGCAGCATCTCTCCTGGAAGATTCTCCAGTGTTAGGGAAGTGGCTCCTAGAAGCTCACCTTGAAGCTTTTTCCATGAGCTTTTGTAAAGATTAAATCCCCTATATTCTATTATTTCTGCTGGATATACTTGAAGTCTTATATGTCTTTGCTCCCAGATGGAGATAATTCTATCTTTGTTAAGAGTAGGCAGAGTAAAAGATGTCAGGATTACTTAGATAAATATTTGGAAGGCAATTTGACTCAAGATGTGTCCATTCAATTAGTCTCCATTTGCAGGTAGCTGATTTATATTGAGAGCAACTAGAGCTAAAACAATGTCAACAGAGACAGTCTTGAAAGCTGGATGTTGATAGTTCAGTTCATGCCTATAATCCTAGTTACTTGAGAGGCAGAGATTGTGTGGTTGGAGGCCAGATAGGACCAGAAAAAAAGTCAGACACAGGCAGCTCACACCTCTAATCCTAGCTACTTAGGAGCCTGAGATCTGAGGATCACAATTGAAAATCAACCTGAGCAGGAAAGTCTGTGAGACTCTTATCTCCAATTAACCCACCAAAAAGTCAAAAGTAGAGCCATGGCTCAAGTGGCAGAATGCTAGTCTTGAGCACAGAAGCTCAGGGGCAGTATTCTAGCTCTGAGTTCAAGCCCCAGGGCCTACATCAAAAAAGAAGAAGTTCACAGGGTCCCATCCCAACCAATGTCTGGGTGTGGTAGTACACACCTGCCATTCCAGCTAAGTGGTGGAATATGTAAACAGGAGGACTGTGGTCCAGACTAGACTGGCGAAAAATTAAAAAAAAAATGAAAGCAAAGAGGACCAGAAGCATAGCTCGAATGGTAGACATACATCTGCCTAGCAAGCATGAAGCCCTAAGTTCAAACCCCAGCACTACCAAAACAAAGGAATCTTGATGTTATATAAAATTATTTTTCCATTAACAAGTAGTAGTGACAGTTATAAACTCCACCTTGCCATTTCCTGTACAAATACTCAAAGTATTTGATCTTCTATTTTTGTTATTGTTTATTTATTTATTGTGAAAATACCATACAGAGGAGTTACATGGGCAAGATGAGTACATTTCTTATCAAGCATTGTTGCCTCCTCCTTTGTTTCTCCTTCCCATCCCTTCCCATATCCCACTTTCCTCCCATCCCCACCCCCTGCCAAACTTGTAAAGTTCGTTTTTCGACATCTTGTACATCTCATTGTTGCAATGGGTCCACCTGTATCCCTATTTAAACAATTTGTTTTTCCCCTTCCCCTCCACAAATTAGACCGACATCAAATACAGTGAAAGTAGTGGTTATACTGTGGGGGAAGGACATACAAAGCAACAAAGAAATAATCTTATAAATGTATTAGAAACAATCACCTGAAAGAAAAAAAAACATTTGAATACATATCTTAGGGTTCATTTTCCTAACATCACCTTATCTAACCTTTTCTGCTTGACTCAGACATATACTAGATATTGCAAATAAGGGAAACCATGGGACCTATGTTTCTTTGGGCCTGGCTTACTTCACTTAATATGATTTTTTCTAAGCCTTTCCATTTCCTAACAAATGGGGCAATGTCATTCTTTCTGATGGAGGCATAGAATTCCATTGTGTATATATACCACATTTTCTTGATCCTTTCATCTACTGAGGGGCATCTGGGTTAGTTCCATATCTTAGCTATAGTAAATAATGCTGCAATAAACATAGTTGTGCTTAGTGTGGTCTTGTTTGAAAACATTTGGGTAAATGCCCAAAAGTGGGATTGCTGGGTCATAGGAAAGCTCTATGTGGAGTCTTTTGAGGAACCTCCATATACTTTCCAAAGTGGTTGAACAAGTTTATACTCCCACCAACAATGTAGTAAGGTTCCCTTCTGTCCACATCCCCTCCAGCATCTGTTGTTATTAGATTTCTTGATTATAGCCATTCTGATTGGGGTGAGGTGTAACTCAATGTTGTTTTGATTTGCATTTCTATTATGGCTAGGGATGTTGAGCATTTCTTCATGTGTCTATTGGCCATCCTTCTTTCCTCTTCAGAGAAATTTCTCTTTAAGTCTTTAGCCCACTTATTTATTGGGCAGTTGTTTCTTTGAGGATTTGTTGTGGGGGGATTTAATTTTTTGAGTTCCATGTATATTTTAGATATGAGACCCTTGTCGGTTGTATGGCTAGTGAAGATCTTCTCCCAATCCGTGGGCTTTCTATTGATCTTGCTAGCTATATCCTTTGCCATGCAGAAGCTCTGCAATTTCATGCAATCCCATTTGTCCAACCTTTCTTTGATTTGTTGTGTTTCTGGGTCTCTATTAAGAAAATTTCGGCCTGTGCCAAGGAGACCTAGGGTTTCTCCTATTCCATCCTGTAATGTTTTCAGAGTGTCTGCTTTGACTCTGAGGTCTTTGATCCATTTGGAGTTGATTCTGGTGCAGGGTGATATATAAGGATTTAGCTTTAGTTTTCTACAAGTGGTTAACCAATTTTGCCAGCACAATTTACTGAAGAGTCGGTCTTTCTTCCATTCTATTTTTTAGCTCCCTTATCGAAGATTAGATGGCTATATGTCTGAAGGTTCATTTCTGGGTCGTGGGATTCTTTAAATACAAGATCATGTCATCTGCAAAGAGGGAGAGTTTTATTTCATCTTTCCCTATTTGGATCCCTTTTATGTTTTGCATCTTGTCTTATTGTTGTAGCTAGGCATTCTAATACTAAATTGAAGAGAAGTGGAGAGAGTGGACATCCTTGTCTTTTTCCTGAGTTAAAAGGAAATGGCTTTAGTTTTTCACCATTAAGCATAATGCTGGCTGTAGGTTTGTCATATACAGCCTTTACTGTATTGAGGAATGTTCCCTGGATTCCTTATTTTTACAGAACCATCATAAAGGGGTGTTGGATCGTGTCAAATGCTTTTTCTGCATCTATTGAGATAACCATGTAGTTCTTATCCTTGCTCTTGTTGATGTGATGACTTATATTCATTGATTTGTGTATATTGAACCAGCTTTACATCCCTGAAATGAATCCTGTTTGATCGTGGTGTATGATTTTTTTGTATGAATTGTTGAAGTCGATTGGCCAAAATTTTGTTGAGAAGTTTTGGATCAATGTTCATCAAAGAAATGGGTCTATAATTGTCTTCCTTTGAAATATTTGATCTTTCTATGTGCCAGACTATTACACTTAATTTTGTTTTAATTTGTGTCAATCCAACACTGAGCAATCCACTGTAAACCAGCACTTAAGATCTCCATATAGCTAACAGGCTCTTAGAATCAAAAAGTCTCCTTTTTTGCCATAAAATAAAGATTGTAAATACTGTTGGATCCGACATACCAATCCAGGGCCACACAGTTGTTACATACTTTCTTATATATTGTTTAGAAAAAAGAAGTAACATTTCTGTCAACACAGGTATCATTGTGTCCACAAGTCTGTGTCTACAGATCTTTTCACCTTCCCCGGCAGGGTCTAGTCAGACACCCTTTCTGAGTTTGGCATTGGTTTAGTAAGAAAAGTAAGCAAAAAATGATTAGGGTAAATGATAGCATGCCAGATCTTGTGATTCACCTTTCTTCAATTAATTTGGGATTTTACTAAAGAGGAAACAAGCTATTGACATCCTGTAACTCCTGCTTTCTGATATTTATATTTTTTCCTGCAAAAATCTTAGTGGCATGAGCTTCAATAGTAGCTTAGGAAAGATGAAAACAATGAATTCAGTCCAAAATAATATATCATAAAAATGTTCTATTGCAACAGCAGGTAATGGAACACGAACCAAACTCCTGTCTTTTACTTGAAAGTATTCTGGTCTTTATGCAACATGACTCTTTTTAGCAAACTTTTTTAAAGGTAATACAAAAGTAAACTTGTTACTCCCTTTCCTGAATTTCTAATCAGCAGAGTCCAAGACAGAGATGTTTTACTCTTTGGGGGGATATTATCCTGGAAAGAGTCAGATTCTGTCTAAAGCACCATCAAGAATGTCAGATGTCTTGATGTAGGACTTGGAAGATGAATTTCCCTTAACTTCACCTCTCTGAATATGTTCCTGTTAACTCACTGTTTCTGCCTGATGACAGCTGAGATGCCTAGTGCCAAGATTTCTGCAAATGACCTGGATCTTGGCTCCAGGATCAGTTCAAACCAGAGAGTCCAAGTCTGTTTTCAAAGACATTATGATTGGAGATCATTGATTTCTACTGGGCCATGTGAGTTCAGCCTGAAGGAGAGGGGTTTCCCAGCTCCCACCATCCAACCATCAAGAGACTCATGCTCAGCTATCAGAGCTTCCTCTTCAAGGTGATCCAGACTCAGAAAGTTGCCTGGGTCAGAAGTCTCCTGGGTCATAGACAGAGCCAATTTCCCGAACAGGGCAATGTGCATGAAAAGAAAAAAAAGTGACAAGCCATCCATAATCCCTTCAGGGAAAGGGAACAGAGCTCCAGATCAAGGGGCAAGTTCAGAACCTGCTGATGCCTGAAACTGAGGTTAAATAAAACACAGACTTTATTTTGTGACACTAAGCAAAACCATGTTGCTTTGCCTGTTATAAATGGAAGAGAACATATAAGTTCAATAAGGAAACAAATAGCAACCTAATCAGCTTCCTTTCTTAGGTACTGTGCTCAAAACCAGGCAGAGGCTGGCCTCAGATGCCAGGGGAAAGCCTGTGAGTACCATCAAATCTTGTTATCCACATTAACTCTTACAATCCACAACAGAGAACTATTCCTTTTTTCTTTTCCTGTTCTTTTTCCAACATTTGGGAGGAATATCATAAACCATAGGCAATAATTCTTCAAAGAATCAGGGAGCCTAAAGCCTGACCAAATTTCCATAGATAGCTGCCAAGCCATTAATTCTACCATAATCTCAGTACCTGTCTGCTACATAGCCGATCAGACTTCAAGATGATAAACAATGAACTCACCATCTTTGCTTTTCTGGCCTGGCAAGACACCCTATATGCATGTATTGAAATATCACCTCGAACCTGCTGAGCTATTGCTTATTTTTCAGTCCCTTCCCATTGAGTCAATGCCATAGCTCATCAGTAAGACTTCCTTTTCCATCACCATGAGCACTACTCTCTTCTTGCTCCTTAAGTTCATACCATAAGAAGGAAAGAGACAAAAAAACTCTAGTTCAGCTACCTATAGTTGCTTCCCACCTTATGTGCCTTTGTGAGCATTGGGCCTCCCCACAATCTGGGAAGCTTAGAAATAAATGGCTTAGTTTTTGCTTTGTAGTAATGATGGTGTTGGCATGGAGTAACTCATCCTCCTATTAAATACAATCCCTATTTTCTCTGAGCTGCTGCCGCCTCCTATATCAAAATCTATCAGTCTTTACTTCCTACAAGGATAGCAAAGTTGTGGCATTATTTTCTCAGAATAATTAATTTCACCTCCTTCTCACCCTTGCAGGATATGTGGGATTAGATTTAGAGAAGAAAGTGTCTTACTATTTTGATACCTTTTCAGCAATAGGAGATTTCTATAATACTTTTAGATGAGAAGTAGCTTATAGAATTAAGAATACAAAGTCTTTGTAGGAAATACATCCTTCCGTTGTGCTGTGTGATGAAATTCCTTAGAAACCAGATAATAAATAGCAGTTGAACATGTGTATGTGCTTCTTCTTTTGCACTAGGGTGTCCACTGGGGATGAGTGTGACGATTGCTGGTGCTCACCTGCTTTGGTGAGCTCAGAAACCAGACCCTGAGAAACAAAGGTCTCATGGTTTCCCTCATTTGTGGTAACTCAAATGTGCCTATGAGGCTGAAAGTAAAGAAACTGGGTGGTAAGCAAGGGGAAACAAATGAATTAATGAAATATTAGACTCTATAGAGAGCTCAAATAATGTAATTCTTTAGAAAGACTAAGTCAAAGCCCCAAAAATAAGTACCAGGAAAGGGTACTGGCAAGCAGGGAAGCTACTTGCAATGGGAGAGGGGTAGAATAAAGAGGGGAAGAGGGAAGAATGCAGACAAGAATGTATTGTATATACACAGAATTGAGAAAAATAAAGGAAGGGGTAGGTTGAGGTGGGGTGAAGATGTTGAAGATCAAGATGCATTGTTAAAAGTTAAAGCTAAACTGCTTTGTTAAAGGCAAAGAAATTAAATACATAACCTAAAAGTAAAGAAGGGTGAGGGAAGGGATGGGTTGGGAGGGGCAAGTGAGCATGTTGAAAGGGGTGACATTGATTAAGATACATCATATTCATTCACTGTTTTGGTGAATGGCAACTCCTTGGTACAACTCTTTAAAGAAAATAAAAATAGCCAGACACCAGTGGCTCCTGCCTATAATCTTAGATACGATGGAGGCTGAGATATGAGGATCATGGTTTGAAGCCAGTCCTGGCAGAAAAGCCTCCATGAGACTCTTATCTCCAATTAATCACTGAAAAACTTGGAATTGGTGCTGTGGCTCATGTGGCAGAATACTAGCCTTAAATTAAAAAGGATCTCAGGGATAGTGCCCAAGCTCAGAGTTCAAGCCCCAAGCCAGACAAAAATAGAATAAAATAAGTAATCATCAGCATCAGCATTAGCATCAAAAAACATAATACAAGAAATTAATTAGTACGTTAAAAAGATAAAGAAAAAGGAAGAGAGATGTGAGAATTCAATTCCACATGTGACCACAAGAGACATTGAGAACTTCCTCAAGATATTGCTTTGAAAATATTCATATTACAGTAAGAAGTGATTTGACATTCAGTATTATATTTCATGGATATAAAAGAAGATTGGTGGAAAACAGAATATAATGTTTAATTCAGTTAAGGAATGAAACACATACTAGCACTACGCTTCACATTATGATCTAATAGAAACAGATCTACTTCATGATCTAATAGTAATCTAATATTTAAATACAGTCTATACAATAATGAAGATAGGCACTTCACTATTAAATAGACTATACTTAACTAAATAATTTAAACTAAATAAATAAATTAAACTCCAAATGAAAAGGAAGCCCCCAGATACTGCTAATGAAAACACAAGAGTGGTTGGGAATATCTCTGGAAACAATTACAAAGCCATATAAAAGACTACGTGGAGGCAGGGAACATGAAATCCCAGGCTGTTATAAGAAGGGTGCAATGTGGGGACCAGGACGGTGGGGGAGGGGTCAGTAATTCTTCAGGAAGCTTTAGACTTAGACTAAGGTCAGAGGACAAACAAACAAGAAGCTATGTGGCACCTCTAGCCTCTTACAGGAAGCATTGAAATATTTAAAGGTAAACTTTTTGCAACGACCTAAATAGCCTAGATTATTTTCATACCACCCAAATAATTAATCTCTGAAACATTATGAAGAAGCTGTTGACTCATTCAAGTGACCAGCACCCCACAGAGGTTAAACACAATGGCTTGGGGTGGTCTAAACTCACACCAAGTAAGTTGTACAAATCTGGGTTTTGAATCCTGGCTCGTTCATCTATTCAATATATGATCGTGGGTATGATGGCTCTCACTTGGGAGTTCTCAATTAATTGTTCAGTGATGCTTTATCTCACAGAACTGTTAGGTGCTTTTTACTTGAGATAGCCCAGATGTTCAATACATGCAAAAATGTAAAGAGGACTATTCAGTATTTTACAAAGTGACAGTTTAAAATTGTAAATTTTAAAATTATCAGCAAAATTATGTCTTAATTCTCTTATAGAGGTGATTTATGTCACATACGTTTAGAAATGAGTTTAACCTGGTGAAGTCTCAGAAAATCCTTGTTGGAGGAATAAATTTATATAATTTTAAAATATCAAGTTGATTTGGATGACACAGTCAGTATCATGTGGACAAACCAAGTTGCATAACTTAAAGTATTCTGAAAAGTGTTTTCAAAATAGTTGTACTTTTCTTTTAAGCAATACTAGAGTTTGAACTCAGTGTCTCTTCCTTTTGAGTCTCTTTCTTTTGAGTCAACACTGCCAGTCCTGTTTTTCTCTAGTTATTTTTATGATAGGGTCTTGCTTTTTCACCAGGCCATCCAGGACCACAATCCTCTTGTTTACACTTCCTCCACAACTAGAATGACAGGTGTGTGCTACTACTACACTCAGCTTTTACTTTTACCTGAGCTAGTCTGAAATTGCAATTCTCTCAATCTCAGCCTCCAATGTAGCTAGAATGGCCGACGTGTGCCTTGGGTGGCTAGCTACCTGCTGATTGTAATAAGATCTTGAAAACTTGAAATCCTAGACTGGCCCTGACTGTGACACCTCCCTGCCCTCTCACCTTACCCTATCTCATTCTCCTGCATAGTTAGGATTACATAGCCTAGCTAGGAAAGTTGCATATTAAATCACTACAGTAATTTTGCCAGTCAGGAGAATATGATTTTTTTTCTGTTCCTTCTTCCTTCCATCCTTCCTTTCTTTCTTCCTTCCTTGCTTGCTTCCTAACTTCCTTCCTTCCTTCCTTCTTTTTTTCTTCCTTCCTTTCATGTCAGTCATGAGGCTTGAACTCAGGGCCCTTGAACTCTTTTGCTCAAGGCAATTGTTCTACTACTTTGAACCACAGTGCCACTTCCTGTTTGGGGGTGATTAATCAATCGGAGATAAGAGTCTCCTGCATATTCCTGCCCAGGCTGGCTTTGAACCATGATCTTTCAGATCTCAGCCTCTGGAGAAGTCAGGATTACAGGTATGAGCCACTGGTGCCCAGCACTTTTATTTATTTATTTATTTATTTATTTATTTATTTAAAGATAGAGTTAGACTTTACATCAAGGTCTTGTATCCAAGTAAGTATATGCCTTCTTCATAGTCTCTTCTTTCTTAAATATTGTGAGCCAATAGGGTTTTTTTTTAATAGAAACTTAATAAAACTCTCCTTGTAGTTAAGTGAACTAGCAATGAAAGCTGTGTTCCTCTGTTTTCCTAAATCTGAGAAAAGTGTTATTCTGTGGGGGAATGCAAACAGCTGTTAGAGCAGTATGTTCTGGAAGAATCCAACTGTTATACAGTGCCAACAAAATGTGAGGTCATGAGATCAAGAGCTGATTTTCCAGATCAATTTTTAATCTATCTCTGCTCATCAGTATCCATGCATTTTGGGGCAAAAACATACCAATCAGAGAACAGAAGCTAGCATATTCCTTTGCAGCCCAGAAAAAAAATGCCCATTAGCTGTTCTGCCTGATTCATCTCGTTTTGTCTTTCCTGCACATATTCAAAAATAGTTGGAGGGAAACTGTGGGAATCATCTTCTCTGGAACACTGGCAGATCTTTCTTAATTCCATTCATGGGAGCTTGGTGCCTGTTCAAGATGCTTTGTTAAATATTGTCCTAACCAGTACCTTCATTTCCAGAATCTCTTTGGCACAGCATTTATAATACTAGCTCCCTGAAAACATGTGAAAAAGGTGAAGAGTCAAATTATCCTTTCTTCTGGCTGTTATCTGGGATGTTCTGGATTGAGAGTCGCTGCTGAATGGGGCTGTCAGACATGAAAGAATAGCAGAGGTCAGTTCCAACAGGCTTTTTTTTTTTTTTTGAGAGTCACAGTACAGATTTGTGGTTCTGGATAATTTCCCATGCTCATTCTTCTCAAAATGAGGAATCCTGAAATTCAGCCTATAGCATGAAATTATCCAAATACCAGTTTTCTTTCCAGAAAATTCACAAAGCAGGATCTAATTTTGTACTGCTCAATAGGCAAAACAGTATTTTCCCAAAGTTTGAATACATTTTGTGTACTACTCAATTATCTTGTCCAGCCTTCAGCTCCACTGTCTGAACCCAGAGGAAATGACAGGAACAACTGAATCCATCAGGCCTGGGACAAAGGGTGATTGCTGAACTCATCCTCAGGAGGAACATTTTATAAATCTTGGCCATGCTGAGGTTCTTAGCTAGAGGCCAAAGGTATGTTTAACCATCAATCTCACTTCTGGCTACCACTGGCTTTATGCATTTGGACAAAAGATGCCAAATAATTGTTCAATTCAATGTCTTTCTACCTAATTTGTTGAGCATATTTTCTCATATGAGGTAGTCCTTTAAGAGCCACTATAAATGGCAGCAAACGAATAGCAGTTCTAATCTTACATTTGAAGTCCAACGAAATTCTGCAGATGCCACTGGCTTAAATTTCTGGGCTATCAAATATGCAAGGAGAGAAGGCATAGAGAACGAACTACATACTTGAGTTGACATGACATCTGCACCCCTTCCTAAGAACATTTTCCTATGAAATAAACCCACTATACCTCCCCCTCAAGGAGTGTGAACAACATTCAGAAAGGGATTTTAATGCTTGGAATATAGTATTAATAAAGATGGAATCTGCAATATATGAAATAAAACTTACAGGTCCAAAATACTCTAATTTCTTTTTTTTTTTTTTTTTTTTTTGGTCCAGTCGTGGGGCCTGAACTCTGGCCTGGGCACTGTCCCTCAGCTCTTCAGCTCAAGGCTAGCGCTCTACCACTTGAGCCACAGCGCCACTTCTGGCTCTTTTCTTTTTGCTTATGTGGTGCTGAGGAATCGAACCCAGGGCCTCATGCATGCAAGGCAAGTACTCTACCACTGAGCCACCTTCCCAGCCCAAAATACTCTAATTTCTTACCTCTTAGGTCAGGCAATCGTGTACATAACTAGGAAAAATATAATAATAAATATAGCATAATAGTAAATAAAAATAGCATTTGTAGTTGGAGCCTCAGACTGAACATATAGGGGTACATTTTAAGTCAATTGTAGATGATGACTACAAGTTTCCCAGCAGTGAAGGAAAGGAATATGTGGTAGGCAGAATTTGAAGACAACCTCAAGGATCTTGCTCTTGATTAATTTTCTACCATTGGCTATGTGGGGTAGGGGGTGGGGTGGGGGGAGGGGGAACCATGGTTGTAATAATATAATTCTCCCATGACTATAACGTTAGTATAAAAGAAAGACATTTTGCCATTGCAATTAAGGTCCCTAAGCAGATGAGTTATCTGGGCTTTATCTCATTCTTCGACTCTTTAATAAAGGTATTAATCCTTTTCTGAAGTCAGAAGTAGAAGATCCTTGGGTGGAGCCATGTGACAACGATCCAAGAGTAGCTTCTAATTAAGCAATTAGAAGCTTGTGCAATCATGCACAAGACCCCGGGTATGTGTGTGTTGGTGGTGGGTAGGGGGAGGGTGGTGGGTCACAACTTGAAGGAAACAAATTCTGCCTGCAACCTGAGGCAGTGTGGGAGCAGATCTTTCCCTAGCTGAGTGTCCTGCCTACTCCAACACCTTCATTTAAGCCGTGTGTGATATCAAGCAAAGACCATGGTTCTGTGGGGCCTGGACTTCTGACCCAGGTGACATAATAAATTGGTGGTGGTTTTTGGTCTCAATAGTGATAGAAAAATGCATACAGTGGGGAAATCACACAGACAGACAATAACAGGAACGACCTTTTAGGTGAGAAGCTATGAGGAATGTGGTAGAATGGTAGAATAGTCCCACATCTCCTGTGGAGGAAGAATGCCAGGCACATGTGAACCTGGCTCTCACAGAAGGGTGAGACTTATGTTTGAGAAACAAATGGTAGGAATATGCAATGCCTTAGAAGACTATGGTCTTCCATATAAGGTGAACCAACCAGGAAGCTTACAGACATAATTAAGGCCAAAAAATAAATAAATAAAGTGAAAAAGAAAAAGCTAAAGATCCAAAGGAAGGTGGAGTTGTAAAAAAATGAAAGAGAGGGCTGGGAAGGTGGCTCAATGGTAGAGCACTTGCCTTGCATGCATGTGGGTTCGATTCTTCAGCACCACATAAGCAAAAAGAAAAAAGCCAGAAGTGGCGCTGTGGCTCAAGTGGTAGAGTGCTAGCCTTGAGCTGAAGAGCTGAGGGACAGCACCGAGGCCCAGAGTTCAGTCCCCACTACCAGACCCCCCCCCAAAAAAAAAATGAAATAGAGAAGGAGTCTCCATGACACATTTTAGTAAACAACCTGACTTTTGGGATCCACATGTTTTCAACATTGTTTAAATTCCTGCAAGGGAATGTAGGTCTTCCTGCTGATGGGACCTCAAAGAAATCATCTCCTGATAGGAAGAATTGACAGAACGTAGTATCCCTCCTTATATCACATAAGTGATAACAATTAATTTGTTTATTGTATGTGAGTTCTATGTTCACAGCAGATCAATCAGATGGATGTATAGCATCATTTGTAACATAACAAAAAATATACATCCAATTGAGGTACATCATTCATCTTGACTAGGCCTCTACCTCTAGACAGCCAAAATATTATTATTCCCATAAAGTAATTGAGGTGGAAGAAGCCAACTATCCTGTCACCAGGTAATCAACAGAGGGGAGAGGTTGACCAGAGTTTCATTAATCAGACCCCTGTTTTACCCATTGCACCATGAGTAGCAAGCCAAGCAAATGATTAGCAATGATCATTCTGGAAGATCACATTAGCTACAGGAACAGAGTGACAGGGGAAATGATCAGGATAGGACAACCCGCTCCATGACTCTGAGGATAATGTGGGTAGTGACCGCATTTTCATCCTAAGTCTTTGTCATATTTAAATTGAGGGGACTGTATAATTCTTATCAAATGAGAAAAACATCTCACCGTTGAACATGGAAGAGCTCGCCAGCTGTTGTTCAATTCCAACAGCCTTATAAAACAGATTCGCAATCAGACGTCAATGGCTGTGTTCTGACTTCTTTTCCCATTTCACTTTTTTTTTACACTTTTATTAACTCAGCCTGGAGATTTAATTATATACAGGGCTCTAGTAGCACTTGTATACAGACTGGTATAACACCTAGAAGCCCAGATGTTACATATAATACTATGATAAATATTAGTGTTATGATTTCCTACAGCATTTTTTCTTGTAACCTATCCATCCATCCAACTACCTATTTATATCTCTTTTCTTCCTTCTTTCTTTTCTTTCTTCTTTCTTTCTTTCTTTCTTTCTTTCTTTCTTTCTTCTCTCCCTTCCTTCCTTCCTTCCTTCCTTCTTTCCTTCCTTCCTTCCTTTCTTTCTTTCTTTCTTTCTTTCTTTCTTTCTTTCTTTCTTTCTTTCTTTCTTTCTTTCTTTCTTTCTCTCTCTCTTTCTTTCTCTTTCCTTTCTTTCTTTCTTTCTTTCTTTCTTTCTTTCTTTCTTTCTTTCTTTCTTTCTTTCCTTCTTTCTTTCTTTTTTTTCTTTCTTTTTCTTTCTCCTATCTTTCCTTCCTGCCTCCTTCCTTCCTTCCTTCCTTCATTCTTTTCTTCTTTCCTACTTTTCTTCCTTTTCTTTTTTCTTTTCTTCCTTTTCTTTTCTTTTCTTTTTTCCCCAAACCCAAGATTCACTATTTGAGGTCTTTGCTTAGATGAAACATTTGCTTTTGCACTTAAGAGTTGTCAGAAATGCTGTGGTTGGAACAGAGCAGGCTAGGCTGTCTTATGGGTTTCTTCCAGGCTTCCTTTGAAGTCACCAGGAACATGGTGCAGAGCAGGGATCCGCTCCCTGTGGAAGGCAGTGATAAGGATCAACATCCTTTAACTAGGGTGAAAATGTGTTCACTTCTGAAAATAATATGGCTTTGATTTCCAGTGATATTCAAACCTTTTAAGGATCTTGAAGAAACAGCACAGAAGCTCAGCTTCTGTTCCCTGATGAATAAGCGTTTGTTGCCTGGAAAAAGAATCTATCCTGGGGAGGGAGGGTTGTCTGTGGCAGCTGAACAAATCCCAGAAAGGATGAAGGATTACAAATGAGGCCCTGGCTCCAGTTGGATGTGATTTCAACCAAGTGTGGTATTATTTTTCCTTTATGTTTCACTGCCTGATGCTTTTCTTCCCTGCTAGAATGTAAGGTAGAGCAGCACGTGCAAGCCAGATCCATGCTGTCAGAGCACTAGGGAAGGGCACTGAAGGCTCTGTGCTCTCAATGTGTGGCATTTTCTTGAGGCTCCCTGAGAGCTGGGCAGGGTTACTTGTGGTTTTTTCCAGGTGGTGCTTTTTTATATATAAAAAAGCCTCCTTGAAACTCTCTAGAAAATGTAGAAAGGCTTCTCTTTGGTGCGCCGTGCTATTTCTGGGGATGATTATAGAATTTCTAAGAGGAATCAACATTTTTTGGACTATATTCCAATATGTAGCAACATGATCAGCTGTAATCTGTAATCTGGCCTAACCCTAATAGAATGTTGCATCACGATTAACTTGGGAATTTAGTGTTTACATGCTTAAGCTTAATCATATTTTAACCCCATCCAACTGGCCACACACAGAAAAGGCTCCCATTCACATCCCTGCAAGGACAGCCCACCGTGCCTGCCTTGCCTCTGAGCCCATGTGCTTTTATGATGATGACTCCATCTCTCCCCAACTCTGACCTTAGCACTGGGATAGGATCTGCCAAAATCCCACAGGCTACAGTCCCACTGCTCAGATCCTGTAAAGTCATACCACTGGCAAAGCTACAGAAAGGACCGCACCCAGGACCAAGCAGTCCAGAGAGTTTGCTCTTGGCCCATTGTCCCAACTTACCAAAGAAGAGACATGAAATCAATAACTCTCAAGTAGAAGAGAAGTGAGGGAGAATGCTGGCACAAATGGAAAAGCTCTGTGCATCTATTTATTAATGTTCTCCACAGTATCATCTTTTGGAGGTTTTCTTAACTCCTCCCTGGATTTGTTTGCTGCATCATTTGGTAAATCCCTGGGTAAGATAATTGAGCTTATCACACTGTGTTGTGTTTACACACATTTTTTTTTACTCCACTGGTTTTCAAGTCTCTTGAAGGCACCTGCCATGCTAATTTATTTAATCAATAAACGGGTATTGAACAGCAGACAGTTTTCTAGGTTCTGAAGGGGTCTGAGGAATGAAAGGGGCATCGTTCGTGGATGGGGCCTCCACTTTGATGAGGAAAATAGAACTGTAGACAGTTTCTATTAAATGAGTCTGACAAATTCTAGCATGGTGCCTTTTGCACAGGCAGGGACAAACTAAGCTGTTCCTTAGGAGTGCTTCAGGGTTTAGAATAACCCATGGGGACAGCTATGGCTCTGTCTACATGATCACTCTGTCCAGCAGGCATATCAAGGAAATAGCACATTCTCCTGACAAGACTGACCCAGATAGCCTAGGCCTGCCAAAGTGCACAGAAAAGCCTCGGCCCTGTTGTTCTAGGTTTGGAGTTTGCACATCCTAGATCTAGGCATTCAGCCGAACAACAGCACACACAATGTAATCTGTGGTTCTGCTTCACTCTTAGGCACCTCTTTTAGGTGAGAGCGGACTCACCATCCTTCAGAATTGGTGTCATAATGAATGTCAAATCTTGTTTCCACCATCTTTAAAAAGACTGAGCTCCTTGTTTTCTTCAAGTGATCCAGTAGTGCTGTTATGGCTTCCTTGCCATAGATTTGGTGGTGTAGGGGTGGGAGACAACTTGAGGAAAGATAGTAAGAGTCTCATTCATGGAAAGACAAGGTTCTGGAGGAAGGGTGGTGGTTTTTCTTCAGGAATTATGATGGCTAGGGAGATACAAACAGGACACTGACCAAGCAGAGTTTTTGAGGTAACAAATAAAATTATTTTTGTTTCCTATAGTTCCTTCAAAATTTTATCTCACCTAGATCAACTTAGGTCCTAGACTCACTTTAGGTCACAATTACAGAATTTATCATTAAAGTGTTGCATCCAAGATGTTCAGAAAAACTTTGTGTGCTTGACTTAAAGTAAAATACTCTTCCAGTCTGCAGGGTCAGAATGAGAGGCAACGGGAGGAATAGGAGGAAAATGACCTAATTGATTTTCTCTATTTCTCTACTACAGACTTCTAACTGACCCCCTCCAAGCTTGTTAACTAGTTTCTGATCCTTAAGGGATCAGATTTATGAGAAGAGATGGAGGAACATTACAGAGTGAGAAAAAAATGCACACTTGAAGTAATCTATTAAGCCAGCCTTATGCTGTCAGGATGGGAAAGATTTAAAATCATCTCACTCTGTTGCAAGTACTTTCATGGTTTTTTGTTTTGTTTTGTTTTTTGGGTTTTGGTTTTTGGTTTTTTTTGGTTGTGGGGCTTGAACTTTGGGCCTGAGTGCTGTCCCTCAACTCTTCAGCTCAAGGCTAGTGCTCTACCACTTGAGCCACAGTGCCACTTTCGGTTTTCTAGTGGTTTATTGGAGATAAGAGTTTCACATCACAAATAAAATAAAATTAAATTTATATAAAAAAAAAAGAGTTTCATGGACTTTCCTGCCCAGGCTGGCTTTGAACCACGATCTTCAGATCTCAGCCTTCTGAATAGCTAGGATTACAGGTGTGAGCCACCGGTGCCCGGCTTTCATGGTTTTTGTAGGCATTATCATTATAGATTTTTTTACACCTTTCCTGATCCATTGTGTGGGATATATTTTGAGCCTTTCTGCATTACTTGTGAACATTCCTTTTTCCTCTGCTTCTTTTTCTCCTAGGGTTTCTCCTGCATCTCTTGGTGAGTTTCATGGGAAGAAACAGTATGAGTCCACACTGGCCCTTGTCTCACCTGAGATAATCACATATCTCTTGACTCAACAAACCCAGGGAGTAAATAATCCTAGCACAACTCTTCCACCCTTAGATCACTCAGTTCTGGCTCCAACACCTGTCTTCTGTGTCCCCCAAATCAGAGAACTCTGAACAATGAATCCTCACTAAATATGGGAGAAAAGTAGTAGTTTATGTGACACAGAGACTCTGGAGAGGAGATATTCTTAAGAATATGTTCAGAACATGTTCTCTCTAGTGTCACCTTTTAAGATCTTCATTCCATCAGAGAATCTCTGAGCAGCTCAGACTGGCTCTCTGTCCTTTACTTCATCAATAATGTATGGAATAACTTCACTACAGAATTCTCTCTGTATTTTAACTTGCTGATTTGCTAGCTACCTCAACTTTAGCAGATAATTTATGGCCTAGAGATGCCAAAGTCCCTGTGGAGGGAGCCTATTTGGGAAGGCATAGGCTGAACAATCCAGACATAGAGGAGAAGACTTAATGAGACATTTTGGAGCTTTAGAACTAGCCAAATTAACAACTTAGAAGTACTTCAATAACTTGTCCCATAATTTGCTTACTTAATCTCTACTTATTTGCATTCAGTTTCTTCTTCTTTCAATTTTAAACAGTATTTAGTGTTTAAACACTTTGGGGCAACCCGTGAGCCAGGTTGACTAGATACATCTTTGCTGTCTGTACTTCTGTACCTCAGGACTTCCTCTTTGGAGGAACATTCTCTCCTTCACCCACTCTAGCAAAAGAGGAATGCTGATCTCTCTCATGCCTGCATGTAAGTAGCCCAATGAAGATTACCTTATAGACATTGGGAACATCTATCTCCTAGCCAGCTGATTCTTGGCTATAGAAAAAGAGTTTACCAGGCATAGAAAGAGTTATTCAGCATTGAACATTGAAGCTACTGAGTCTGGTTTGGAAGGAAAGCATTAAAACATGAGGAATGCCCTGAATCCTCCATGTCCTTCCTCTCATGATGTTTTACTTATAGTCTCTCCTTTGTTGTCCAGATTTTTCCCCATCTATTAAGTCCAATTGAGAAAACAGCTGCTCTCCCATTTTGCCAATTCTTTTGAGGAGGAGTTGGTAGAGGGGAGGCGGTTTTTGAGGGGAGGTGGCAAGGAGAAAGCATCTATGACAGAATATTATATAAGTACATTATACATGTACATATGTAAAGACAGGCACATTATATGTGTAATGTGTAAATATATAATATGTATGTGTATATATGTATGCATACACACATGTAGGTGCATACACATGCAAATGTATACATATATGCACATGTGTATAAATATATAGGCATGCAATGAACATGCATATATAACATACCCGGGGTGAATTTGATGACAGGGCACTATTTGTAAGTACCACAATTAAGCTCCTTGTTCAACCAACATTGAGAAAATGTTTAGAACCATGAACAACTAAAATATTTTGATTGAAATGTGATAGGACTCTAGGAATGTGATAGGAAGTACTAAGACGTGAATGAGAAGAAAACTGAGTGTAAAAGAACCAAGTTGTTTCTGAAACGCAAGGGAAGAGATACTGCAATGACTACAAAGCTGCACTGCCATTTCCTGTGACTTTCTTTGAAAGAAAAGGGATGAGGTTGATCATATGGCTTCCGGGGTAGAGACTATATTTCCCACCTTGATTTAGTCTTATGACAATTCATTTGTTGAGTTTAAGTAGATCTAAGTTGTGCCATTTGGGGGCCAAAGCCATAGAGAGCAGACATTCTCTTCCCTTCCTTTTGTTTTGCTGCTGGATATACTTACTGGTATATACTAGCTTTGGCTATGTGAACAGTAAAAGTCTGAGGGGTACTGAAGCAAAAATCTCACCAACAACCAGGTCTCTGAATGTTCATGTGGAGGAGAGGTAAGGGTTATCCTGGAAATCTTACTTCAGACTGCTACACACACAAAAAATAGTTTTTAAACTCATAATCCCTGAGGATTTCTTTATTACACCAGCCTTTCCTTATTCTAGTTGTAACTCTGGCTTAATGGTAAGTGGCACCCCAAATAGAATGGCTAGTAGGATATTTCCTGTGGCTGAGAAAACCAAGGAAATTAGGTAAGAGGTGTCTGACATGAAATTTAAGAGGTGTCGGATTTGTGTCATGTGGCAACTCTCTTTGGTTATCTTAACATCTAAATTTGGGAAAACTTTTTTTTTTCAATGATGCTTTTCAAAATGGAAAATGGAAGGGATGGAGAGCTGAGAGAAAAAAATACTTGGAAAAAAATAAGACAAAAAGAGGAGACTGGGAATTCAGTGGAAGCAAAGACATTGTAGGAAATGGTAACCAGAAGAAACCCAATTTCTTAAATAAATAAAATAAATAAATAAAGTCCAGAAGACGGGACAATGAGACTAAGCAGGCAGTAGATACTGAGTTATCTCTTTCTCTGCTATTTAAATCCTCCCTGCCTTCCAAATATCATTTTCTCCACGAAGTACAAGCATTCACATGGCCTCCACCCTTGGATCAACACAGCAAGAGATATTTCAGGGGCTTTCTCCAAAGCTCTGGTCCCCAATAGGCAACCCTACACATTAACTATGACATTCTGCGTTGCATTAAAAGAATAATTTATAAATATAATTTAAAAGATTTTTACTAAAGTATAAAGTTCATTTGTGGCCTATTATCAGAAGTTCCCCACAGTGAAGAATGAATTCTTTTTAGAATTTTCTGTTTTCAAAATGGAATTTTGAACTTTTCCTATGCCAGGAAGACATGACATATATCACCATCTGTAGGTCACAAGCTTTTATTAATGACTAAAAGAAGAACCCGAATTCCTATCTCCCTTCCCAGAGATGTCAGATTATAAACATAAAGTTGCTTTTTTAATTTTTTTTTCCTTTCAGGAAAGAACTCCCATTTCACCTTCCTCGGCAGTGGAAGAAGTGGGTCAAAACAGCAACTGCTGATGAAAATTCAATTTCCAAATACATTCCACGGCATATTTGTGGAGAGAAATGTTCTTTACCTTTTGAACTTTCAGATCGCTGGCAAACACAAATGGGCAAGTTTTGTTGTTTTAATTAAACAGGAAAAAATATCACACCCTGGGCTTGGCCAGTCACCAAAGTTAGACTTTTCATGGCTATTCCTAAAGGACCACTACACAGTCTTGTGGCTGGATGATGGGAACAGGGACCAGGCATGGTTATTGTACTGCTAACACTTAATGCCTTCTTAGAAACAAGGGTCCAGGGAAGGGTAGGGAGGAGAAGCGCAAACGATTCATTTGTTCTGGATAGTCCCATAACCTTACACCTTATTGACTATAAATCAGAATCGTTTGAAAAATCATCACATCCCTTTTCTGTCTGGGCCTGTGAAACTGTTTCCTCTAATCCAGTAGAGAGAGAAAGATGCTTGTGGTTTCAGAGCACCGGGATATTCCATTCTGTGCGCCACATGCATGTGTTTTAGTTAATGATCTGTGTGTCTACTGAGGTTTATGACCACCAATTGTTGCAAAGCTCTATCTGACTCCATTCTAGTCCTGGAGAAGATGAGAACATTCTAACCATATTAGTCATCATGTTCCTTAAATGAAATTAATACACAGGAAATGTTTCTCTCTAAGAGCACATAATTTGGCCAATAGCCACTTCCTGGTTTCAGAACAACCTCACCACCATCGACTACCACTACTCTGAGATAAAGTTTGAAAAGCATAGCTTTTGTGGTGGAAATGTCACCATGTTGCATAAACTCCAGGTATGTGTTGGCATGCATGCACTCTACAAATATTTATTGAGCAGAGTTCCTTAGGGGTCAATAGAATGAACTATATGGTAGTTATTCCTTGTGTCTAGAATTTCCTCAAGATGAATGAAAAAAATGAGCACAGGCACTATTTTGTTCTTTAAAGGATATTTGATTATTGAACTATGAAAAATAGCACTCTTTTTTTGTTAGAGAGTTGAAAATTAGAAAGACAACAAAGGTAGATATAAGATTCAGGATCTGAATCTTTGGTGTTGGTGTATCTGACTGCAGATGGGCTAGCCAGATAGGAAAGACTGTGTTATGTCCATCCATTCTTGGTCATTTAGGATCTGATTCCAAAAAATCCAAGTCTGTTATTATCTGTCTAATTCAACAAAAGCCTAGCTACTTAAAGGGCCTAGCCAGTTAAAGAGCAGACACTGAAGGAAAGAGTCACCAATCTACGGAGCCAATTTATTTGTTATTGGGTTAAAATTAATTCTTCATCTGTTGGTGATCAGTTTTACGTGTGGGCTTGGCAAGACTCCAATGCTCTATTGTTCAATCACCGAACATGTTACTGTGAAGGTATTTTGTAGATGTGATCAATATCTGCAATCAGTTTGCTTTTTAATCTCAAAACCTAAAGTTCTTTTTCAGAACAGTTTTAAGCTATAGATCAAATTCTATGTGTTTATTGTGCACAACATATGATAATTGGAGATATCTAGCTATTATCTATCATCTATCGATCTATCTATAGTAGTATGGTTAGCTCTAGCTAACTAAGAAATACATGACCCAACATAGCTATCATTCCCGTGGTGAGAACATTTACTGCTTACTCACTTTACATTTTAGACAATAAAATACATTGTCATTTATTGTAAATGGTTTGCTTGAACTTATTATTCCTTTGGCTAAAGTCTCCTCCTCCCCAGTTCTACTATAAACCACCCTACCAATTATTCTTTACTTTCATGAGATGAATTTCTTTTTGTAGATTTCGCATATGAAGGAGATCTTAAGGTTTTTGTCTTTCTGCGCCTGGATTATTTCACCTAATCTTCTAGGTTCAACTATGTTGTTGAATATAAATGAGCTTTTCCTGAACTTTACCTGTAGCTTGGCTTTACTTATGAGTTTCCAGTCTGCCATATAGTTTGGGACATACCTCAGCCAGCCTCCTTTATCACAGAAGATGATCCTTTTCAACAGACCACTCAGTAGATAGACAGACATAGAACCCTGTCTGACACTAAAGCAATAACTCATCAGCAGTAATGACAGTCAGATTAATACTTTTTACCCCTAAGTATAAGACTATTGCCCACAGGTAGTCTGCAAGATTAGAGATCACTTTCAGGGTATGTCTATACCACAATGACAAAATTTTCCACCTCTTCTCAACACAATATCCCAAGAGCTTTCTAAAATGTAAATTTGATTCTAGTACTCCATATTTACATATTTCATACTTGTCTTTTATACTCTTAGTAAATATCAGACTCGTTGCTACATCCTGCATGACTATATCAAATCTGACCTCTGATTCCTTGGACCATTTTACCTGACCTCTCATGCTTCATTGGGCTTATTCTCTTCTTCATGTATGCTTGGTTAGGTATGCTTGCATGCTTTTCATTCAGAGCCAGCACTCAGTTCCTTGATATTTGCTTTTTTATTTTTGCTTCATACTACTTTTAACCATCTATCATAGGAACTATCTATAGCTACATTCTAAGTCTACCTTCTCTAGAGGTTGGCGTGGTGGTTTATGGTTCTAATCCTAGCTATGTGGGAGGTAGAGGTAGAGAATCAGGAACTGGGCAAAAATAGGAGGGTGTTCTTGAAAAACAAACTAAATAAACCAAGTTGGGAACATAGCTGATGTGGCAAATTCTTGCCTAGCAGGTGCAAGTCTCCAAATTCAAACCCCAATATTCCCAAACCCATGAAAAAACAATCTGGTTTTTTTTTCTAGAGTAAATGGTTCCATGAGAGAAGGGACTGCTTTCACTTCTTTCTCTGTTCTATCTGTAGTACAAGCACAAATTAGGCAACCAGTTATTTTCTATTAAAAATGAATAAATAAGTGAGCTTAATTCAGTAATGACTCAGCCAAATGTATAAGTTGAGAACAATGATTTTTAGTTTTCTAGGGGATATGCATACCTCTATACACTCGGAGATACTGTCTACAAGAGTATTGACTTGTGAGTCAAACTTTTTCAAGTTTTTCTCCTCCTCAGTGTCTGCAGCAGTGGACACATTATTCACCTTTTGTGATTCTGTATTGCTCATCTTACAAGATTCACCCCTAGAGTTATCTTTGATGGATTCTCCTGCAATGGTTTTAAAAGAAGCTATCTTAGTGTCCTCTGAAATCCTCAAATGTATCTCACCTGTGTGCTTCATACTGGGTTGTCTCCCTTCGAAACCACATATTTATCTCTCCATGAATGAGGAAGTTGATCTGCTTCTTAAAGCAATTAGCATGATGATCTACTACAGCAGATTTCACTCCAAGTTGCAGGAGAAGTAAATGGATAGCAGCTCTCATTTGAGTGTATCCTCCAAGGCTCCGTGAGTTGGAAGTGTGGTCCTACGTCTAGTGACATTAGGAGATGATGAGACCTTTAAGAGATGAAGCCTAGTGGGAGGTGGTTATGCAACTGGAAGTACTACCTTTGAAAGAGATTCAAGTAGTTCTTATGAAATCCAAGTTCTTGCAAAAATAAGTCATTAAAATAATAGCCTGCCAGATGCTGGTGGTTCACGCCTGTAATCCCAGCTACTCAAGAGTCAGAGATCTGAGGATCGTGGTTTGAAACAGCCTGGGAAGGAAAGTCTGTGAGACTCTTATCTCCAATTAATTATAGAAAAAAGTCAGAAGTGGTGCTGTGGCTCAAGTAGTGGAGCGCAAAAGTAGCTCAGGTAGCCTTTCCCCAGTCCCTCTGCTTTCTATCTTCGGATTCCTCTCTTATTTTCTATTTCTCTTATCCATACTTACTTTGCATCATCACATTTATTTCATCTATTGCATATTCATCTGGGCATTGATTGACTTTCCATGTCTAGCACAAAGTTAGCATTCATTAAGTTCTACAGCTTAACAAAAGTGGTTGATAGCACTGCTTTTTTTCTGTCTAGGTATGCTAAATGTTTCTTTCCTAAGTCTGGTTGGATAGCTATTTTATTCACTTACAATTAATTTTTTCAGTTATACAACCAAATCCCTTATATACGCATACCCACCCACCCCACACCATATATATATATATATATGCATTTATATGTCATATATATATTATATGCATACAATTTTAGCGGTGGGAGGCAAGATGATACTACTTCCATCTCTAGACAAAAATATAGTGTCTGTATATTTTAAAAATTTGGTCAAATTATTTTTTCCAGAGTAATTTATAGAGGCTTTTAAAGTTATTTGTAGAACTCAATTTACAAAAAGATGTTTAGGCCAAATTCTGGAGGTAAACAGTGCTGAGAGTTGCACAGCAGTATAAATGTACTTAATACCACTGAGTGAGCTTTAAAATGGTTAAATGGTGAAGGGCTTAGGGTGTAGCACTAGCCTAAGCAAGCATAAGGACCTGGGCCTGACACTAGCACCATGCTTGCATGTACGTGCACACACACACACACACACACACACACACACACACACACACATGTGAAGCTTGAGTTCAATTCCTAGGACCACAGAATGAAATGGTAAATTTTATGTAAGGTGTATTTTATCACAATTAATAAAATAATAGAATTATTTCATCAAAAATACCTGAAGCCTACTGATACAATGGTATTTTTCTTCTATATAAAGCTAGAAGGTGAGTCATGTGATTCCCTCCTGAGGAGAGCAAATCCCCTTTTCCTTTCCTCTCCCTACACTTCAGCTCACATGACTTCAGTCGACCATACATGATAAACCCCCCCCCAGACCTCAGAGAGAGATACAGAGATGCCAGTAGAGAATGACTTGCACTGTTTAGAAGAAACTTATTAAGTTTCTATGCCAGTTCCCATCTTCCCTCCATTTATTTTCCAAATATGAACACACAGTACTGTTTCAACATCATGCTCATATTCAATAAAACAACTCGATACAGGTCTTTGGAACAGTCTATAATTTCACATTGAATGCTACTATCCACGGGAATCTCAGCCCTCTTCTACTGTTATTTATTAGTTCCTACATTTATTGCCTTTTGAAAATACAGCAATACCAGTGAAATATAAAACAGCTTAATTAAACTTTAGATGTGGCTTCTGATATGGCTGGCACAGAGCCATGGCATACCAAGATTCTCAAATAGCATAATCTAATTGATTTTTTTTTCCTGGAACACAGAGGTCATAAACACACAGTAATCTGAAACACTTCGTGTCCTGCCAGCTGGCCCCTCCTTGTTTCCAGTTTCTCTGCACTGTAATTTTGCTCCCATTTGTGAGAAACTATGGATTTCTCCACTTCGGTAGATTGTATTAAGTTACACGCTATTCAGTTGAGGTATTTTTTTAATGAACTAATTACATGTTAGTTAATAATAGAACATTGCTTCAACAGTCAACTGTCGAATATCACTTTTAAAGAAATGAATTCAACCTTGTAGTAGGGATGTGTGGGAATAAGACTAACCTATGAAAACCATATGATTACCTACCAGGCTTGCTCTCCAGTTATAAATAAATTGTATAGGTATTAGATGTCAGTATTATTAGCAATAACAAAATCAGCAACAAAGATACCATCTACAAAATGTACATTTCAGAGTGTTCCTTTTCCTGGTTAAGTGTTTTCTGTAATGTATTCCAAGCTTAGATGAAAGTTGAGTCATACTAGAAAGGCACCATGGTTAGACGCCAATCCAAAATTAGGGTGACAAAAGTGATGGGGTGACTGGTTCTATAATGTTCACCTTTAAAATCAGCTACTACTTCTTCCACATCTAATTAGATCCAATGGTTAATCTGAGTTTGCTCAGATCGGTGGTGATTTTGCAGACAGTAATGATCATTCCTTAAAGAAAGCATGTGCCTTTCTTGAAGTATTGGTGGTTCTGAATTTGTCAGTCCTCAGATCCATTCTTCACCTGCTTCATTTCACAGAGGTGGGTTTCTCAGACTCCTATATTAACTAGTGTTCACCTGCACCCAGCCAATAGATTGAGAAACTCTAGTGGGAACTGGAAAACTATAAACAGGAAGGGAAGTGTAACAAGAAAGGAAGTGAAAAGTACAAGATAGGAAGTAGGAGACAAAGATACTTCTTTCTCTCCTTTCACCACTCTCTTTGGCAGCAGCTGTAAGTCATTTACCTTCCTGGTTGGCTCCCCAGTTTCCAGTGTCCAGTTTAGGATGGTATCATCTTTCTGCCTTTGCTAATTGCTTGGTTGCTTCCCAGTCTCATTAGATTCACAAGCCTTTAAAAAAAAATTAAGTTTTTTATTGTGAGAATACTGTACAGAGAAGGGGTTACAGTTACATGAGCAAGGCAATGAGTACATTTCTTATCAAGCATTGTTGTCTCCTCCTTTGTTTTTCCCCTACCATCCCTTCCCTCCCATCTCCACAACTACACTTCCCCACCCCCAGCCTCCTAGTCTAAATTGTAAAGTTCGTTTTTCCACATAGTATCTTGTACATCTCATTGTTGCAATGGGTCCACCTGTATCCCTGTTTAAACAATTTGTTTTCTCCCTTCCCCCCCCCCCACAAATTATACCAACATCAAATACAGTGAAAATGGGTTATACCACGGGGGAGGGGCATACAAAGAAACAAAAAACATCACGTGGTACCTTATAAATATGTTAGAAACAATAGTAAGAAAGAAAAAAAACATTTGAGTCCTTATCTTGGGATCATTTAGCTTAACATCATCTTACCTGACCTTTTCTGCTTGTCTCAGACATATACTAGATTTTGCAAATAAGGGAAACCATGGGACGTATGTTTCTTTGGGCTTGGCTTATTTCACTTAATATAATTTTTTCCAAGTCTTTACATATCCTAACAAATGGGGCAATGTCATTCTTTCTGATGGGGCATAGAATTCCATTGTGTATATATAGCACATTTTCTTGATCCATTCATCTACTGAAGGCCATGTGGGTTGGTTCCATATCTTAGCTATGGTAAATAATATTGCAATAAACATAGTTGTGCTGGTAGCTTTAGTATGGTCTTGTTTATGACCATTTGGGCAAATGCCCAAAAGTGGGATTGCTGGGTCATAGGCGATTTACAAGCCTTTTATCACCAATGTATCCAGTTCTTTTGGATAAAGTGTCACTGCTCTGACCATTTGATGACTTTTATTTCCTGATTGTTCATGATTGAATTACAGAATAAATCTCACAATCTCTGAGACTATCTCCATTTGTCATTTCAGTTCTCAGCATTTTAAATCACAACTTTTGATGTAAAATTATATAAAGTATTTTTTCTTCTTTCAAAGAATACCTTATGTTTGACAGTCGAGACAAAAAGCAGTGAATAGTGATTTATAAAGTACTGTAAATTCTGCCTAACTTTCTAGATTCTGGAGTTCCACTCTTCCTACACAGTGGGGCAGGCATTTTCGGTGAGCGCTCTCTCTCTCTCTCTCTCTCTCTCTCTCTCTCACACACACACACACACACACACACACACACACACACACACACACACAGGGACATGATGTCATCTCACACATTGTATTACAAACAGGTTTAATAATGCATTGCTGCATCTTAAACCCTGAGATGTAATGCCCTGTTCCAGCAGCCAGACCTGAGATCCATCTGGTAGACCTGTTAGCTAATGACCCCAGGAGCTCAGCATATTTCTCCCCATTGAGACACAGCAGAAATGACTCTTACAGACTTAAAAGCTCATTTTTAAAACACAGAGGTGATGTCATCACTAAGAGGGTCTTTTCTTTGTGCTTTTACTTATTTTCTCCCTCTCTTTATTTTTTTCAATCTTCTTTCTTCTTCCTCCTTCTCCACTCTTGTGCTTCTGAATATTAACTTGAGGTCACATAGCTTAAAAGTACCTGGAAATATGTTGGCATTTGCCATAGATCAAATAGTCTTAAAAACCTTTGCAACACTGTTCTTCTAAGGCTTAGGAATATCAATGAAGATTGAGCCCTCTAACATCATTGTGGAATACACATGACTTTAATGGGGCAAAAATGCAACCTTCATAGGTTTTTCTAATCACTGTGCACCCACTTTTCCAATACAGAACCATGTTTGACTCTCCTCCTTGTGCGACCACAGAGAGATCTTGGTCTTTGTTTCCCAGCCTGTTGACCTGCAAACATCTAATGTGCCACCTAAACTCATCATTTTCAGAGTATTCCATAAACATTCTGCTCTCTCTTGTGTTGGTTGTACTGTTCCTCATTACTGCTTTCACTGAAAGATCTGACTTAGTCTTCCAAGTTTCTCAATGAAAACATCTCAGATCCTTCCAGGAAAAGAAAATACAATAAACAGATCCCGAATCAACTATTTTCTCTCTCTCCCTCTCTCTTTCTCTTTCTCTCTCTCTCCCCCCTCTCTCTCATATTCAACTATATACAACATATGCATGCATATATGTAATACATATTTTACATCATATTTTAAATATCAGGGATCAGAAAAACTTCAGATTGTCCCTCAATCTGAAAATGGAAGGCAGTAAAAAGATAAATGTATGTGATATGTATCTTTTCAAGAATAAATATAGCAAGAGAGAAAGAAGACAAATGGTAAATTATTTGGACACTGAGCAAATGGTACAAAGACAGGAGTAGGGAAATGAAACAACAATCTTGATATATACCATACAGACTTCCAAAGCTCAAAATTTGGCCTCATCCAGTACCTTGAGAATTGAGTCTCAATGGAGAAGATAATGGTTAAAGAATATTTTTAAGGAGTAGGCAGATAGCTAGTTCCTGACTTCAACATGTCAGGCTGTCCCTTCTTTGTTTATTATCTAGACAGTGCAAAACACAGACTTCTAAGTGGCAACAGGCACAATGACTGGGTTGTATAGATGGCTTACTGGGAAAGAAAAAGTAACCTTATGCATACTGAAAGCAAATATCTCTTTCTTGTGTCCATTTGGTGCCCAGATTATGAGCTGCCAGGCAGAATGTTGGAATAACTCTTCCATGGGAAATATTTTCTTGCCAAAAAGGAAAGATAGCAAGGTACAGTGCATATTCTGTACTATATAGTAAAACTGACCTTAATCTCTATTTGTGCATTGAGAACACCAAATCAGCTTCTGAATGCTGTTCTCTTAAATAACAAAATGACCAGACGTTTGTAGAAAGCTTCCAGAGTAGAATATACAGAAGAGAAAAGCAGTCCCCATCTCTCACTCACATGCATCACACAAAACAACTTGGCTAGGGTAAATATTTGCAATGAGAAGAAAACTTCAATTACTACGATGATTTCTGACTAATAACAACAAGGAGTTAAAAGATGAGTGAGACCATATAATGAGAACCAGAAATTATTTTTTCTTTTTCTTTTTTTAATTGTGAAAATACCATACAGAGGAGTTACAATTACATGGGCGAGGTAATGAGCACATTTATTATCAAGCATTGTTGCCTCCTTTGTTTCCCCTTCCCATCCCTCCCCCGGTCCCCACCCCCACCCCCCCTCCGCCTTCCTCTCCTTCCTGCCCCCCCCACCCTGAACCAAAGTTGTAAAGTTCATTTTTTGACATAACGTCTTGTACATCTCATTGTTGCAATGGGTCCACCTGTATCCCTATTTAAGCAATTTGTTTTTTCTCTTCCCCTCCCCAAATTATACCAACATCAAATACAGTGAAAACAGGGGTTATACCATGGAGGAGGGACATACAAATCAACAAAGAAATATCTTATAAATATGTTATAAACAATAGCAAGCAAGAAAAAAAAGCATTTGAATACTTATCTTGGGGTTCATTTCACCTAACATCAACTTATCTGACAGTTTCTGCTCGTCTCAGACATATACTAAAGACTGATAAGAGAAAAAAGATGTTGTAAATAGAAGAGGGAGATGGATGAAATGGGACCACTGCAAGTGGTGTGAAATCCAAAACCACAAGAATTCCAGAAAGAATTGAGAAATGAGAAGAGGAAAGCAAAAGTACAAATTCTCCAAATCGAAGAAAGTGACATATAGCCCCTCCCTCAAATGTCAAGTACCTTCAAGAGAAGAAGTTCTTGTTCTTCTGAAAAGAATTCTGATAAAATATTTTATCAGAATTTTACCTGGGGTAAAATTTTATCAGATCCCTGGGGTGACCAAAATCACAGATGGGTTGACCTACAGCATTTTCAGTATAGAAGATGCTGTTGGGATGATAGAGAGTTTGTGTATTTCTCAAGGCATCTAATGTACGTACTCCGTCTTGACTGAGAGTAATTATGTATCTGTGAAACAGAGCATCTGAACAAGATGTTAGCATTCTTAGTTTCTGAATCAAGATATAGACTTAGGAATTTGAATATTCCAGTATGAGAATTGACAGAAACTCTGTGTCCAACTATCAAGAAAAAAAAAGGTTTTAAATTCATCAAATTAGCAGTTTGGGGGACTACTGTATGTACTGAGGTAGGCCCTGAAGTGTGAAAATAAGCAAATAAGGTTGAATCACCTGGTCTTCAAATTGGCCATTCTACCTCCATGGAGAGGCTAAGAGATCTGGTGTTAGTCACATTCCTTTGCTGAGAAAGTAACAAAGAGGAAGGATTTATTTTGGCTCATAGCTTCAGGGGTTCTTGCCCATGGTCCCTTGGCTCTGTTGTTCTGGCATGTGCTTGGTGAAATACAACCTCGTGGCAAGAGGCATGTGCTGGAGCAAGAATGGCCCAACAACTTGCTCAACCACTTTGGAAAGCAGTATGGAGGTTCCTCAAAAGACTCCACATAGGAAGTGGCGCTGTAGCTCAAGTGGTAGAGTGCTCGCCTTGAGCTGATAGAGCTGAGGGTCAGCGCCCAGGCCCAGAGTTCAGGCCCCATGACCGGACCCAAAAAAAAAAAAAAAAGACTCCACATAGAGCTCCCCTTTGACCCAGCAATCCCACTTTTAGGCATTTACCCAAATGTTCACAAATAAGACCACACGAAAGCTACCAGCACGACTATGTTTATTGCAGCATTATTTACTATAGCTAAGATATGGAAGCAACCCAGATGTCCCTCAGTAGATGAATGGATCAAGAAAATGTGGTATATATATACAATGGAATTCTATGCCTCCATCAGAAAGTATGACATTTCCCCATTTGTTAGGAAATGGAAAGGCTTGGAAAAAAATTATATTAAGTGAAGTAAGCCAGGCCCAAAGAAACATAGGTCCCATAGTTTCCCTTATTTATAATAATTAGTATATGTCTGAGTCAAGCAGAAAAGGTCAGATAAGTTGATCTTAGGGAAATGAACCTTAAGATATGTATTCAAATATATTTTTCTTTCATGTGATTGTTCTAACACATTTATAAGATTATTTCTTTGTTGCTTTGTATGTCCCTCCCCCACAGTATAACCCCTGCTTTCACTGTATTTGATGTCGGTGTAATTTGTGGAGGGGAAGGGGAAAAACAAATCATTTAAATAGGGATACAGGTGGACCCATTGCAACAATGAGAAGTACAGGTCATTATGTCGAAAATGAACTTTACAACTTTGGTGGGGGGCGTGAAGGGAGGATCCAGTTGGGAGAGTGGGGGGAGGCTGGGAAGGGATGGGGAGGGGAAACAAAGGAGGAGGCTACAATGCTTGATAAGAAATGTACTCATTATCTTGCCCATGTAATTGTAACCCCTCTGTACAGTATTTTCACAATTAAATAAAATATTAAAAAAAGAATTAATGGGAAATACGTCTAGCAAAAAAAAAAAAAAAAAAGAATGGCCCAACCTCATGGTAGACAAGAGGAAGACAGAGAAACAGAGAGTAAATAAGGCTATTCTTCAAAGTCCACACCCTCAATAAGCTACTTCCTCCAAGGAGGCCCTACCTTTCAATAGCTGCCAACTTGGGACCAAGCCTTCCACATATGAGCCCTTTAGAGAAACACATTGTATCCAAGCTATAATACCCCTGGATTCACCATGGCTTATAAACATAACTACAGTCACTTCATGGAGTTTACTTCTTAGTTCAAAAGTCAAAAGCTCCAGAGATTGAAAACTAATCACATCTATGAACTATTTTAATAATAAATTATTTGCTTGCATGTCAACTCAGAGTGGTTGGATGGATTTGCCCTCATTGTAGACTTAGCAAACATCTCGAACTAGTTTTTAAATACTTTTGAATTTTTCTAACCCAAGTGTATTTAGCTAAGCACTACCCTTTACTTTTCTTTTGCTTTTGATCCACACATACTTTATAGGAAATGTTGCTCATGCTGTTTTGATTCATTTACATGATCACCAAATTATTGTTCTGAAGAGAATTTTGGTATCCAAGAAGACTTTTCAAACATTTTAGAAGCCTTTTTTTTAATAACAGGAAGCTACATTTTTGCCAAAAGCAAATAAATCAGAAGCTCAAGAGGCAGAAAGTTCCCCTCCCCCCAAAAACTGAACTGGCAAGGTTGAGAAAGTTCTAAACTTGGCACCCCACCTTTCTTCATCCTTCTGTTTAATGTGGCTGTTTGTCCTCCACTCAAAAACCAAATCCCTAAATTCAGTCTGGAATGCAGGGTGAAATGGCAAACAGGAAGAGAAAATAAATAAATGGAGGTGAGATTTAAACAAGTTTTTATTCCCCAGCTTCGTTCAGAGAAGCCAGAGCAGGTGATCAGAAAACCAAAGCACCATTGGTTCCTTTTCCTCAAGATCTCCATGAAAATCTGATCAAAGGCACACCTCCAAGGCATTTTTACTCACCTGCTGTCTTCGGCCCTTACTCTCTAATTCAGTGCTGCCAACCTTAGGCAGGAAGCACAGGGTTTACCCCCATTCAAAAGATGAGCCTGTTCTAAATCTGAACTCAGCTGTAAATCACCAACTTTGTTGCTTCCAAAAGCTAGAAAGCACTTCAGCATATGTTTCTGACTCTGCCAAAGGGGCTCTGCCCAGTTTTGATTCACTTTAGGTCCCATGAATATTTGCAATGGTGTGTGTTGCAGAAGGCAGTGTGGGTGGGCAGCATTGAACAGCCCTGTACCATACCACAGGCCAAACGTTTTTTGGCTCTCCTTGTAGTCTTTCCCCTGGTATTTTCAGATTGCTTTGCCGGGTGCTTTGGTTCCCAGAGGTAGGCATGTCTGAAATGCAGTTTCACTTCCAAGTCATTTAAACAAAATCCAATGCCCTTACTTTCATATATTCCTCATGCGGCAGATGGGGAAAACAAATCTGCATTTTGTCCTTTCTCATTCTCATTCTAAATTTCATTTTCTGTCTATATCTGGCCCTAGAGTGTAACAAAAGGGGCAGAAGAGAATCCAACAAAACAGTGATATAGCCCATTGGAACCCATATGGGTTTAAAAAAATGAGATACACGTTTTTATAAAGCTCTTAGGCTCAATATTGCATTCTATTTCTAAGAAATCTGACCAGGAAACTGAAAATTATTTAGGATTTTGCTCATCTCATACTGGATTTCAAATCTAATAAATCCTAATGTCTTTTAAGTTGTAAGACACATAATTTAAGCACTTCTGTGAAGCTATCTCTGAGGCACTCAAAATTCCACCGTATTTAAAATGATCAAATATTGCATATGGAATTTTCACTAGGAAATTAAGTGACAAGCCAGGCACCAGTGGCTAACGCCTATAATTCTAGCTACTCAAGAGGCTGAAACCTGAAGATCACAGCTGAAAGCCAGTCTGGGCAGAAAGTCCATAAATTCTTATCTCCAATTCATCACCAGAAAGCTGGGATAGGGCTTTGGCTCAAGTGGTAGAGTACCAGCCTTGAAGAAAAAGCTAGGCCCTAAGTTCATGCGCAGTACAGGCACAAGAAGAGAGGAGAAGAGGGGAGAAGAGGGAAGAAGAGAGGAGCGGGAAAGAGAAGGAAGGAGAGGGAAGGAAAGGAGAGAGAAGGACAGTGGAGGTGAGGGGAAGGGATATAAAAGGGAGAGGAGGTAGTTATACTCAGTTCAATTGCTAAAGCATGCTTCCTACCTGTTGCTGCCTAGAATAAACTCTATCCACCCTTATGATGAAAATTGTTCTTTTATATATACCCCAATCTCTTGGAGAAGCTAAAAAGGCAAGGCACAGGAAGAAAACATAACTTGATATTTTGTGGTTTTTCACAAACAAAGAGTAAATTTTCCTTTCTCTAAATGAATAAGAACTAAGAACAAAACAAAGTTCTAGGCATTTGTCAGGGAAAGACTGAAGATCTTTTAGTTGCTGTGAAGATGCTTCTGAAGAGGGTAAAGTTTTCTGCCCTCTAAGTTAAGGCTGTTCCTCTATTGGAAAAGCAGTAACTGAACAACTCACCAGGCATATGCAGAGAGACTAGTGCAGTCCAGGGAGTTTGGGTTAATAAAATCCTATAGTTTGGCAAAGTAGAAGGGGAATGGCCATTATACTGAAGGATAACCCATAATTTGCCCAGTTAGAATCTGCATAGGAAGGGCACTGAATAATTCTAGTTTATCTAGACTAAAAACAAATAAATAAATAAGCAAAACAACACACAAAATCCAAAGGCAAAGCTGCACATATGGACCTGTACTTGAAAATCACTGTCTTTATCTCTCATACAATTCCAAGGTTCCTTTTCAAAGAATTCTATTTTACAATAAAAAGTCAGCATGCTTAAGCCCAGTGTCTACTGTCCAAAGTGGGAGGTAGTGATGTGCAGGAGGAACTATTAATATTCCATCACTATATTAATAGTCTTCATGATTAACATGATTAACTAGATGGGTTGAGAGAAATGTTTTTCTAAAAATAAAATGTGCTATTTTAAAATTACACATTTAAGTAAGACTACAAGTCCTAACCACAACTTTTAGTCATGTTAACCAATACAGAATATATGCACTGCTTTCCTAATTAATTTACAAATACATTTTTGCTGTGTTATTGAAAATATTCTGTTTATAGAAAGAAAACTTAGCCAGGTGCTGGTGGCTGAAGACTCTCAGAAGGATGACATCTGAGAATTGAGATTCAAAGCCCGTCAAGGCAGATAAATCTGAGAGACTTATCTCTAATTAACTACCAAAAAGATGGAAGTTGAGGTTTGGTTCAAGTGATAGGGAGCCAGCTTGAGCAAAAAAAGCTAAACAAAAGCATTAGGCCCTGAGTTCAAGCCCCAGTATTGTCACCCCAAAAAGAAACTAAAACAAATGAAAATAAAACCAGGCAGCAATCTTCCCCATCTCAATACCCACAAGAGTTCATTATCTCTCTATCATGGAAAGATACATCAAAAGGCATAACCTACAATAGAGGAAGCAAGCCTTCTTCTGAAACAATAGCTTTCAATGCCTTAATTTTGTACTTCCAGTACCTAGCACTATGAGAAACAGACATTTGTTGTTCAAGCAGTCCAGTCTATCTTTTTTTTGTAGTAGCTCAAATCAATTCAGATACCAGGGCTTACGTAGAAGTGAGAATTGTATAGAGTGATAAGACACCCGCAACTTAGCCTTGAATATCAGTGTATAAGGATCTTTCTGATATTGGATGCCAAGAAGAGGCAGCCAGTGTAGGAGACAAAGAAAGAGACTACTGTCATAGGAATCAGTGAAGAATAATGTAGCAACGTGGAAGGCAGGCTCAACCATGTCAACCAGGGTCTAACTGCTAAGAAATCACATAATGAGAAGAATGAAAAGTGGGCATCAGAATAACACAGTGCCTATGTGACCTTATCAAGAACTATTCTAAGGAACCATATAAAAGTGTACATGAAATAATAAATGCAGACAAGTTCAATTACTTCATTGTATAGAATTCATGTCTGAGTCTAGTTATGATTGGAGTATATAAAAGAATCCTAAGTCAAGGCTGATATCAATGGGTGATTAAAACTTGAGTCAGAAGTTCAAGAAGTTGTACCTCATTCTTCCAACTGCTCTTTTCCAATTGGTCAAATATTTCATTGCCTTAGACATGCTCCCATTATGAGTTTTGCTTCAAGGTTTTTTTCTAATTTGGGAAATCTGTATAGGATGATTTGGAGGAAAATATGAGTTATTTGGCTGTTACTATTTAGGTAAATAATTTTAAGAGTTTGAGCTACCTAAATTTCTCTCTTTAAACTCTTTAATTTCCTTATCATTGCAATAAACATTTTTTTGAAGTCTGAGGGGTTTATTTACTCCTCTAGTATAAAACTATGCCAAAAGGCGATAAAGTATTTTTCTCTAAATGGCACTAACCAATCAATGAACAAATTTCAGACCACTTGTTGAAAGAGTTGACCTATAACCTCAAAAATAAAACTCCACTAAGCTAACTAGTATGAAAAAAATTACATAGGTCACTAAAATAAGTGAATTAAAAGAATAATCAGTTGGAATAGTTCTAAGAGATTGAGATTCTTTCTCTATAATCAAATTATATCAACAACTTGAGATTTCACAATATATGACCCCCAAATTTAGAGAGAGGTTAATGAGTCTAATCAATAAACTGTACTCTCTTCTCCCAAGGACTTAAAATCTAGCTCTATTTGTGTATCAAATTTAAATTTACTATAGTTTCTGGTAAAACTTTAATTGATTTTAAAATGATAATAATTACAGATTCAAGTCTTTACTTTTTATTTCTCAGTATAAATACACCAATATTAGTGGAAGCTGGTGCAGATGCTTATTTGGGTATAATCACAGGAAGGGCCAAAACCAGAATTTCAAGATGGCAGCCTCAATTCTGCACCAATCCAGGGCTAATGAATGCAAATAATTAAGCTCTGAGTTGTTCACAGCATGCAATTCCATCTGAATCACTGGAAGAACTAATTATCTTTTATTGGTTTATATGCCATGCAAATTTAAAAAGGAAAGATTCCAAAAATGTGTCCCTAAAGTCAGATAGAAAATTAATGTTAAATTTTGGCAAATTTGCTGGGTGCTGGTAATCCTAGCTTGTCTGGAAGCTGAGATCTAAAGAACAGTTTGAAGCCAGCCTGGGTCTGATATTCTTACCTCCAATTAACTACCAAAAAAGCCAGAATCAGAGCTTTGACTCAAATAGTAGAGTACTAGCCTTGAATACAAAAGCTCAGGGATAGACCTTGTCCCTGAGTTCAAGCCCCAGGATTAGCATACCCCCCCAAAAAAAAAGTAAATTAAAATAAGGATAATTATTTTCTTTGAAACTGGATAGTTCCAGTGTTGTAGAAAAAGAATAAGATTCTAGATTTAATTCAAAAGCTAATATTTATAAACACATATAGTCCAGTGAAATTAAACTTCATACATAGGATCCATATTGTTAATATTCTGATTCAGTAATGAAATCCTCCTCTTCTACTCCTCCATCTTCAGATTTAGTGAAGAGGGTTATAGTGATGATGGATAATACACAAGTATTACACACACACACACACACACACACTCATATACATAAACTAGTATCATTGACCCTCCAGTGCTACCCTGGGATTTCCCTGTGGATTCTGAGGTGTGGATCCACTCAGTCCTCACTTGGTCTCCATACGCACACAGCCCACAAATACTAAAGCATAAAACATCAACTTTGATTGCTGTGAGCTATGTGTGGAAGGACCCTCTTCTCCTATCACTTTTTGTCCACCTCCCTCATCTATGCACTACCCTGGGTTATATGTTTAATGGCCTCACGAAAGATGATCATAGGAGTTATGTTCTTAGTACTTAAACATATACTAACAGCTGCATGACATGGCATTACTTGCCTGCTCTCCTTACTTTGTCATTCAATCTGGCTCTTATGATTTATATATGTTACTAAAGCATGCACATTTTTGTTTCAGTTTCTGTTTTCTGAGCAACATATACCAACATAATGTGTAACAAATCTTTGACACTTCCATTAATAAAAATTAGTAGAGAACTGACTAAATAAAACTTCCACTTTGCAGAAAATATCAGTTAGAAACACAGACATCAGTAAGACATGGTACATATCATAATCTGCTCGCCATAAATAACAAGGACAACTTGCCCTGTCAACAAAAGGCGTTCCTTGGTCAACTAATCAGAAGACTTCTACCCTATGAATGGATTTCCCTTGTCCGTTGTCTTCCATGGAGATAGAGCTTGGAAAGGTTGCAATTTCTGGGGCCTAACTATTTAAGCAGCCCACTTCCTGTTGATGTGATTCCTGGATCCCTGGGATTATCTTAGGGTTTGAGAAATACAGGCTCTTTTGGCCAGTCTTTGAGTTGTTTTGGCAGCACATCTCACTTAAAAATGTAGTAGGCTGCTGGTCTGTTTGCTTTGGGTCTACATGCGTGTGATCAATTCCATGGACCAGAATCAAAGCCAACTCCTTTGTCAGTTCATGACGCCATGAACATAGGCAATCCTATCTCTTAGGATTATATCTATTCTTATCAGTATTGGACCCCACTATGTACAGAGGGAAAGCCCTAGAATAATGCTTATGTCTAAGGAGAAGGTTCTCCTTTATATGGAGGTAATAGAATTTACTATCTGATTCATATTGTATGACTAGGTGTTTCATAGCTGTTTGTAAACTGGCATTGTATACGTGATAGAAAATAATACAAATATCTTTCAACATAAACACTGTGACCTCAAAGAAGAAAAAATGGCTACCTTTCTTCTCTACTAATACCATGACCCCTTGCTTAATGAGTATAGCCATTATCTGGGCCTATGCTTTGAGGCAACATGAAAAACAAAATAATACAAAAAAAAACCCCACCTTTTTGGATGGATACCCAAGTAGTATATTCCTTGTATTTGGACTAGTCCGTATCTTTGTCTTCACACCAAGAATATTTCCTTTGGCCAAGAATATGAGCAGAAACTTGGGAGACAACTGATCTAATTCTTATTTCCTGCTTCCTTCCCCAGACCTTGATTTCTTTTTTTTTCTTTTTTTTTATTTTTAGTTTTTTTTTTAATATTATTTTATTTTATTTGAGAACATACTGTACAGAGGGGCTACAATTACATGGGCAGGATAATGCATACATTTCTTACCAAGCATTGCAGCCTCCTCCTTTGTTTACCCTTCACCTCCCTTCCCAGCCTCCCCCCTCCAGACCTTGATTTCTACTGTCACCAATCATAACAGGAGATAGACATAAGGATGACATTTCTGTCCTGTAAGATTCCAGATTAGAACAGTGGACCTTCTGGCAATAGGTCTCCTAAGACTTAGTCTGTTTTTTTTTGCCAGTCCTGGGGCTTGAACTCAGGACTGGGGTGCTGTCCCTAAGCTTTATTTGCTCAAGGCTAGCACTCTACCATTTGAGTCACAGTGCCACTTCTGGCTTTTTCTGTTTATGTGGTACTGAGGAATCGAACCTAGAGCTTCATGTATGCTTGGCAAACACTCTATCACTGAGCCACTTTCCCAGCCCTAGATCTAGTCTTTTTAAAAAATATTTCACATCTAATTCTAAAGGCAATTTTCTAGATCTACCTTAGAAACAAATCCCTTGTTGAGAAAGTTTTTTCTCCATTGTCTACCATTCTCTAGCAGGTCCAGTTGATCTACCACCATCTTTCCTCTGTACATATCATAATACTTTCCTAATTTGATGTTTCATTTTCTCTCCTTTTTAACCTATCATATTTCTACATTAACTGGAGGTAACCTTGTAAGATCTAGATGGAATCATGTCATTTTGTGCTTCAAACTCTCTAGAACCCCCCCCCATCACAATTTGAACAAACTCTGTCTGCAAGTTCACCTGTAATGCCCCACATTGTTTATCCAGTGTGGTCTTGCCTACACCACCTAACTAGCTATTCTGTGACATACCAGGAATCATACTTGCTGAAGTATCTGTCCAGGAAGTTTCTATTATATATCTTTTTATAAGAGCACCTGTCATTTTCCATTTTCTTATGGTATTTTATCTTGAATGATTTATCATACAGTTTTCTTTTTGGGGTGATGTTTCTCCTAATAGAATCAGTATATAGGTTCGAATGTAATATCCATGTAGGCCCCCAGGGCCTTGACAGACAGCCAAATGTCCCCCACAGAGGACACTATGTGGTACACTAAGTGCTTAATAAGTATTGTTTCACATAGATTACCTTGGGTCTAGGCTTGTCTCATTTCAAGATCTTTCTTCAGGTCAAAAAAAAACTCAGAAAAAAAAACAAAAGCAGCCAAATGCTACAGTTTTATTAAACTTCAGTAACCACTCACAGAAGTCAAAACATAAATTGTCTTGCTGGTACATTTAAAAAGATTGCTGGGCACTAGTGGCTCATTCCTGTAAACCTAGCTCCCCCAGGAGACTGAGATCATCGGAGGATCATGATTTGAAGCCAGCTTGGGCAAGAAAGTCTGTGAGACACTTATCTCCAATTAACCACTGAAAAGCCAGAAGTGGAGCTGTGGTTCAAGTGGTAGAGTGCTAACCTCAAGCAAAAAAAGAGTTCACAGACAGTACCCAGGCCCTGAGTTCAGTGCACACGCACATGCACACATGCACACACACACACACACACGCACACACACACACACACACACACACACACAGGGGTTGATAGCTTCCTACTCTGCCTTAACAGTAGCTCCGGACTGTTCTCTACCTCTCTTCTTCACTCAATAAATTTCATATTAAAATGGAGATGAGTAATATTGCTACCAAATTATGGTACCAAATCATATATTATTAGAATATTTAGAGATGCAAGCATTAGAAATTCAGATTTGACTTTACTGGAACAATAAAAGACATTTAGTAATGGAAATGGTACATAAAAATAGTTCTAAGAATTTGTGCAGTAAAGAAAGACTTTGCTTTGGGGTCCTAGTCTATGTCATCTGTTTGCTTCTAGACATCTCATTAGTTTCAGGCAAATTACTCTCAAACTAGTATCATGGCAGTCATTGTTCAGAGATCCAAACTTGTACATTATAAATTTGGGTAATTTTAATCCTATAGCTGTTCTTCATGAAGATAGAAAGACTCCTTTGCATGTGGTATTTCACTCTTTGGTTACTATTACTCCTGTGAGAAATTCCTTTAGGTCTTCTGCCAGGTCAACTTCTAGCTTAGTCAACTCTTAAGTAATGTCTCAGATTTTTCACATTTATTAAAAATCTTTTCTGCTGTGCATTGGTGGTTCATGACAATAATCCTAGCTACCAAGAAGTCTGAGATCTGAGGATCTTGGTTCAAAGTTCTTTGAGCTCAGGAGGAACAGTCTGTGCATGGGTGATGGATGTATCTACAGGTGTAAGTGTGCATGTGTAGTTGGCCTTTCGTACACTTAATACTGCATAACTCACACTTGCTTATCTGTAAAGTCATCTTTACTCTGTCTTTGCTATGGCCAATAAAGACATGTATTCATCTATCATCACGTAAACATTTGCCATGATTACACAGAAATATTTGTCTTATTATTGGCCTGGAAAATCTTGCATTGGAGCTGCCTGTACAGTAGTTCATGCAATCATTTAATATGTCATCAAATGTTGTTGATTAGTGCACTAATAAGAATGAAAACAGAGAACAAGGTGGTGACAACTGACAACATAATGGGAGACAAATGGAAGTCATTAGGTGTTTGCTAAGCTATTGGTCTCTAGCCTTATATACTCATTAGCAAATGTGCTTTATGAAATGCAAGAAAAACAATAAAATTTAAAAATGTAAGTACAGATCTAGAAATATGTCCCACTAGGAATAAGGAAGTTCTACACAATTTGGGTTCAAGGATTTCAAACTCTTAATTGTAGTGAGCATAAGGAAAAGAACAGGCAGATCTGGGGACAGTTATTTTCCTTTCTCTTTTAGAGCACTTTGATTCTTCTCCCTCCTACCACTGAATTTATCTGCACCGCCTCAACAACTGTCTCTTACCCTCCATTTCTTCCCAGACAAATCCTTCTAGCCACCTCATTGACTCACTATTGCTCTAACCCTGGAAATTGCTCTAACCCTGGAAATTTGCCAGGAGAGTGTAACCTATAAGCTCACAGCCACTGTGACTTTCCTTTCCTTACTCCCATTTTTCTTATCCCTGTCTCAATATAGTGAGTACTACTTTCTACCCTGGAATATCTTTAAGATGAAAAGTGTTAGACATAATGGCACAAATCAACTATATCAGACTCTGTGTCCATTTATCAGGACTGATCATGGTACCATGTTTCTCAACCTGTTCCCCAAGAAAACAATGACCTTCCTAGAGGCCAAACTAACCAGGACCACTCTTCAGCTTCCTGAGTACAGCTAGCTCATCTGCCCTGACATATGTAGTATTGGCCATCTTAATGCATTCATCAGTGCATGGAGATCTGGAAGAGATTTTCACATGTTATTTTCAAGTTTATTACTTACATATTTTAGGTACACAAAGAAAAGCCAGGGAGCTCAGAATAAAAAACATAGTACCCAAACAAGGATTTTACACTCTTCTAATAAGTAATTATTGAGAAACACACACACATATATGTGTGCATATATATATATATATATATATATCAGATGAATATATCTTCCTCCCATGTATACTTTAAGTATGAACAATTTTTAGAACAGGACTACAAAGAGGCATGCAAACTATAAAGTATTGTGGTGTACAAACAAATTTGATGTACAAAATACAAAACATTTTAATCATATGATCGATTGGTCATTTATTATGGATATATAATATGTCAAGAACTCTGTTAGAACTATTTTAACAGAGAACTATTTGTAACACATGTGATGTTTTAAACAGGATTGAGTTAGGCATGTAAATCAAAAGTCACATTTCCACATGCCCAGTGTTATGCAGTGGTATGAGTAGAATGCTCAGAGAGCCCTTGAGGTTGTCAGGGGACAGACGGGGCCCAGCATCTGCAGCTGCTTGATGGTAGGCTTGAAACTGCCCATAAAAATTCAGAGGAACTAAAAAAAAACTCATTCCAGAGAAGAGTGAAAATGTGAGTCTGAATGATCGTCACCATTAAAGAATACTATAGAGAATGTAATCTAGGAAAATGGCTGAATATGGGGTTAGAGATATGAAATTATTAAAAGAAAAAAATAAAAATAAAATAATAAAGGGGGAAACAAAGTCCATAAAATTTATTTTAGTACGTATTCTTGGATATAATTTTAAATTCCTAACAAAATTAGGGTGAAACAGGCTATGTGGGTAGTAATATAATGTTTACAGATTTTAAAAAAATGGGAAGATAGCAAAGTTTGGAAGATAGAAAAGTTCTATCTCTGTGGGATATAAATTGCAATCATAGATTAAGAAAACTGAGGGACAGAGAAGCTAAATCCACAGTGCACACACAAAATACCTATTTTTTATGTATCCAGTTATTAAAATTAAAAATACATTTTATTTATCATGCATCTCTACTTTATCCTAATGTGTATCATCAATAAATTTCTACTTCATTTGGCAGTGCTTCAACACAAAGTAAATATACATACACTCTAGTTCAAAATATTTTGCCCCCTAACTCAAACATTTTCAGCATCTCCTGCAAAGATATGACCTCAAGTTTTTAATTATGGCTGACCTGGGCTATTTCATATCTACAGCAATTGAAAGAATGCCATTCATGTTAACCACAAGAGGCTTAAGAGCATGAGCAAGCTGCTGCATCCGCATTCTTGGCGCTGTCTGATAGCAAGAGAGGCAGTTCTGATACTCCATGGTAGAGAGTCAGAGGGCCCTCTCACAGGGATTTACAGGCAGGAAGGTGAGTCACCTGTTAGTCCCCAAGCTCCTGGACTCCTCCACAATTTCAAGAATGAGGAACTCAGCACCCACAGCTTTTAAGGACAAGCTGAGTGTTTGGATCAATGGACACCCACATAAAACATCACTGACATGAAAAAAGGGAAAGACGTTCTTACATTGTCTCTGAAACCTTGGTCCCACAAAAACATTTAGAGACATAGTTTCCCAACATCCTGTTACTTTTAGAATATTGTACCTTCCAAGTAAAATTACTTTGAATTTGTTCTAAGGTACCAGGCTGCATGCATCCCTCAGACATTTAAATTATGTCCTTTAAGAGAGTCACATTTTATTTTTCAGATCTTTAGGGGAAAAAAACTATTTAATAGGCTATTTCACTGTCTTCAAAGACTTCTAGGTTTCAGAAATTAAGTCTTCAGACATAAACCATGTGTCCTGGGTTCCATATTATTGTGCTTGTGACTATGGAGTAGTAAGCTATTTTTGTTTCTGTTGGAAAGGAAGAGAGAAAGAAAGTGAGAAAGGAAGGAAAGAAGGAAGGATGGGAGGAAGGAAGGAAGGAAGGAAGGAAGGAAGGAAGGAAGGAAGGAAGGAAGAGGGAAGGAGGGAGGGAAGGAGGGAGCGAGGAAAGTACAGAGGGAACGAATGAGGAAAAGAGAAAGAAAGAAAGAAAGAAAGAAAGAAAGAAAGAAAGAAAGAAAGAAAGAAAGAAAGAAAGAAAGAAAGAAAGGAAGGAAGGAAGGAAGGAAGGAAGGAAGGAAGGAAGGAAGGAAGAGGGAAGGAGGGAGGGAAGGAGGGAGGGAGGAAAGTACAGAGGGAATGAATGAGGAAAATAAAAAGAAAGAAAGAAAGGAAGGAAGAAAGAAAGAAAGAAAAAGAAAGGAAGGAAGGAAGGAAGGAAGGAAGGAAGGAAGGAAGGAAGGAAGGAAGGAAGGAAGGAAGGAAAAGAAAGAAAGGACTGTCTATATTTACAATTTACATGATATCACCAAGCTTTATTTATACAACACCCCAAATTCACTGATCCTGATTTTACTTAGATGGTTCAAAGGGATTTGCATTGTATAGACTCGATGAAAATTCAGAGGGCCCTGAATTGAGTTTCCTCACCCATGGCACTACCTCTGACCACAGGCTGAGATCTCTCTTTGAAGGTCCATCTTCAACAACAAAGCACGGAGGCACTGGTGTTTGTGAAGATGTTGCATAACATGTATGAGCCTACCATTAATTCAAAATGAGTAGGTTTTGTTGAATGGCAATTTTCCCAGAAAAGGAAACAGAACTCTGGTTTCTGTCTGAATCTATATGTGCAGAATACCTGGTCTGTTCTTGGTTTATCTAAACTTCTGGCCATCACCTAGGACTTCTCACACCTATATTTGCTCCCTCAGTCTTAGGACCAAAATATGCCAAACCCTTGGAAATTAACCTGGCTCCCAAGCAAGTGGTATTTATAAAAATCTGATTTTTGTTCACATCTTAGAGCTTATTTGTTCTGTCTTAATTCACTTGGTTTGAGACACCTGGAGATTTTTATTGATAGTTAAACCGCAAGCTTAATATTATTCATATATAGATGTAGTTATTAAACCCTTCTATGTTACAAATAACATCTAAATAATTAATATTCATGATTAATTGCAAAATTACATGCCTCTGTTACTATGAACTATTTAGCTTATTTTTAAAGTTATTTGAGGACTAAATTAAATATCTACACATAGGATAATTAGATATTAACACAAAGGATGAAGTGAGGGTTAGATGCCTGTTCAATAAGAGGAAACTTTATGGCATGTGATACATGAGATATCCAATAATATGAAGAAAGGTCCCTATTAGAACCCATATGTTTGCCATAAATACATTATATTTTAAAATTAATCTCCTTTTATGTGTTTGCATTCTATCATTTCAAATGGACTATAAGATCCTGGAAGACAAGGACTATAACTAATGCATTTGATTCTTCTTAAAAAACAACTGTATATCTTCTTTAAAAAATAACCGTATATCTTTAGTTTATCCAGGTTCAATGAAAGGCCTGTGTGTCACTCAGGGACAGATTGACACCATGTTTTTCACTGGGAAGTCTTACTTCCAATAACCTCAATCATTCATTGGAATTAGATGGAAAATTGGGAAACTCAATGGTCCTTGATTCTAAATATTGAATTCTGTAAGTTACAGATTCCTAAATAATGAGATTTAATTTATTCCCATGTATCTGTGTGACAAAAAAGGGAGATTTTAAAAGAACATTTATTTTCTATTAGTGAATCAGCAAAACAGAGATGTCTATGTTCAATCATCTTGACCTTCTATATTCTAATACTGAAAAAACACTCTGAAAACACTTGCTATGCTTGCCACTGATACTCTTCAAAACACTGACATTACATGCATGTGTTAGTAAAGCTACATTTGGAAGTAATTAAAATTATAACTTATTCAGCTTTGCTGACACTAATCCAAGATCAAATCCATTTTCTTAGTGTTAGATTTATGGTTAACAACTGCAATAGCATGTGGTTGTTCCTATGCTTAGAGTAAGAACAGTATTTCTAGACATACGTACTTTTAGTCCCTTCAAAACAAGGCATGCTTCTGTTTCCTGATCTGACACTCACTCTACCCTGCATCTCCATGTGCACAAACAACATTTTTTCAGAGGAAAACACCATTAGCCATGGTTAGGAATTCCTACCTCCAAGTAAAAAAAAACTCTACTATGTTTTTCTCCCTACAAGCAACAGCTGTGTGAGATGCCATCTTTCAGCAATGCTTTGTTGGCCATAAACTTGTAATTCTCTGCAGGTTATCAGATGTCCTCCTGGAACTGAGTTGCCCTAGAGTCAAAGGCACTGGCTCATTGCTTCTAATTCTCTGTTCACTATTTCTTTTACCCATCTATCTGGCTCCCACCAGATTTTGGTGGGAGTACACAAATAAAGCCCCTGCTTCCCAGTAGGACCATCAACACACTCTCTAGTCGGAGGTCAGAAATTCTTCTTCTAAGTACAAATCTGGATCCCAGATGACTTTTGTTTAGCAGGTAAAGCATATTAACTTGGTTGGCCCTAGTGTATTGGTTCACTAAACCTACTCATAAATACTAACTAGAAGCTGATTTTTTGGTAAGGCAAGCCAATCCCTACCCATAGATATTCTAATTTAACTGGTCTGGAACAAGACTAGTTTTCAATGGTAACAACCACTCCCAGAACAAACATGGCACATAGTCAAATGCAGAGAAATTTGAAAGCTGTCTGTGGCACCATTCACCATGGTTAGGAATTCCTAACAATGGCTGTTGCCCCTGAGTAATGGCAGGTAGCAGGTAAATATAAGTAGTGACTGGTAAAGGGTCACAGAGAGAAAAACTATGATTAACCTTTCCAACTCATATGTCTCCAGCCTCTGTTAAGATCAAAACAGTCGACAAGGTCAATGGGATGTCATTAGATGTTTTTGAGTTCCTATAAAGATTAACAAAGGCATTATTCAAGCCTGAGACATAAACACAAACAGTATCTGGTACAAAAGGTCCTTAACTTGATACAACAAAGACTTGGGCCCATTAAACATACCTTAGTGGTTAGGTTGACTCAACCGTCATTTATGCACTGTCATTCTGTAAACCACTCCTAGTCTTGTGATGCTATAAATAAGGACAATATATAGGTTTTTTTCCCTTGTAGGCTAGAATACTCAAACCTTAAAGGCTAATAACATGGCTCTCCCCTTACAGCCCACCTGTGTCCATTCTATTGATAGCATATTATTTTCTTAATGAACTCTATTGCACCATCATTCCACTTCCATGTCTTCCCTCAATTCATCTCACCTCCAGGAAAAAGGATCAATGCCACTCAAAAGTTTACAAAAGATTCCAAAGCAGACTTATATTCATACTTTCACTCTATTGAGAAACTGTCATAAGCATCAACACAGAGTTGTGTCATAAGCAAGGAGATAAAGCAAGGAATATCCAAAGGCACCTTGGCCTAAACTGATAAAGAGTGAATAATTCCACCAGGGTATTCAGAAGAATCATAAAACAGAGCTAGACTGATACTGAGAAACAGGTATTTAGAAGTAAAATTTCAAAAATGGGACCAGGCAACAGACAGGTTAAGAATTTCTCTTTATGTGATTTACACCAAGGAAAATATTGCCAAATCTTTACCAAAGGAGGCCTTACTATGCCACGTGAAATAGAGCAAGATGTTTGCTGAAGGTGTCCTGAAAGACAGAAAACCAGCACAATGGAACCCAATACAAGACAATGGTCCAAACGGTTAGGAAAAAAGATCTAAAATGTTAGGGAAAAGATCTAAAATGTTAGGAATCAAATTGATGGAAGAGATAGTTCAGGACCAAGATATAAACCATGAGAATTTGCTCATGTTCTCTGTATTTCCTGTGTCCTTTGTGTGTTCTAGGACTGGTTACTGCCACTGAAAGTTGTGATTCATGGCAACGGGCTTGAAATCAGAATCAACACAACAAATCCATTGTAAACTAGTTCTATATCATCAGCAACACAGATAAACAGAACATCTATTTCCATCAGGAATTCTGATATGAAGAGCTACTATTGAGACGCATATATTGGGTACCAAGAGTCAAAGTTCATATACTTGAACACCACCTTAATTTCATGTGCATAAAGTGTCTGTTCATATATTTTGCTATCTTCAGTTGACTTATTGGTTATTTTCTTGCTATGTTAAGAAAAATAGTGCTTTTCCCATAAAATGAGTTTCAAGTTTTCTTTTTAGTTTCTAGATCTTCTAACTTGTATATATCTTTCTACTTTAAATAGTTTTCCCATGCACAATACTTATATTTGCAGAGAATCACATTCATCTAACATTTTTACAAGTGGCTACCTAGGTCTGTGGCTGTGTTGGTCAGTTTGACCTGCTATAACATGAAAGAATATATTTGGGGGTGCTGAACAACAGAAATTTATTTCTCACAGCTCTGGAAATGGGGAAGTCCATGAAACTGAGGCACCAGTAAGCAGTCAGTGCCTGCGTTCCAGTTCATTGACAGTTGTCTTCTCCTTGCACTCTCACTTGTGAGAAGAGGAAAGGCTATCTCTAGGTTCTCTTTTATAAAGACAGTAATGCTATTGATAACGGTTCCTTCTCCATCACCTCCCAAGGGCTGCACCTCCAAATGGTACCTCCACTTGAGTTAGATGTCAACGCATGGATGGGGGATAGATACAGTCTATGGCAAGGCAAAACTTTATTCACCAGCTGACAGTTTTCTTTCCTGAAACCATATAGAATCAAGGAGGAAAAAGTCACACCCATGACAAGCAAGCCTGCCCAAAGCCCAAGATGTTCTCACATAAAGTAAGGGAGGTTTCAGAAAAAAAAATAAAAAAAGAAATGATTTTACATAAACAGAGGCATTTCTCTTGCTTTCCATGTTGATGATTCATAGGTATAGATGCCTTCTTTAATCCATTTTTTTGCACTGGATTATTTGTCAATCAGAAAGAAAGTGAGAAAATGAGGAACTAAAGTGAACAAGTGAAAGAAAGAGGAAAAAGAAGAAAGGAAGCAAAAGGGGAGGAAAGAGAAAAAAGAAATAGGGAGCAAGGGACAGAAAAAAGTGAATAATGCAAGAAAGCTAGGAAGGAGAAAAGAAGGAAAGAGAAAAGGGGAAAGAAAGATGGATGGAGAGAAGGAGAAGGAAGGAAAGGGAAGGCAGGCAGGAAGGCAGGAAGGAAGGAAGGAAGGAAATGAAGGAGAGAGGGAGGGAGGGAGGAAGAAAGGGGAAACACAGCAGTGGATACCTACCAATCAGAAAGTGCAGCATGAACAAATGCAACAGTCCAGATTTGGAGCCAGGGTAGTGCCAGGATTGATGGCCAAGGCTCTCCTCACCTAGGCAACAGTTGGTAGGCAGCACTTGTGGCAGTGTCTAAAAGCTGTTCCAGGGCTTGGCTGGGACAGTATTTGCTGAATAACTAGGCCAATCCTAGAGCCAAGATCCACAGCTCAGCTGCTGTTACTGCTGCTGAAGAAGGCGCAGAGATCATTTTTGCTGAGTCAAATCTTTCTTCAGGGATTTAGAAAACAAATGAAGCTCTGAAAAGTGGAAATTCTTCTGGACAATTCTTTGGGAAACAATGCAAACTGTTCTTTGGTCTTCTGACCAGTGTTTGTTCTTACGTAATAACTTCAGCCAAAGGTAGAGACCCCACCTGCATGATCGATGTATGCCTTATTCACTCTGGAAGAAAGTTCCCCGGTGTTAGGCAAAAACAGTGGAGTTAGAGAAATGAAAAACTGAGAAAAAGAATAACAAGGAAGAAAAATGTGCATCTAGACATATATTTCTAAATGAAATACAGATGCACACAATTTTCCATGCCAGCTAGTCTGCTATGTATAAATAGGAGGAGCTCAAGGTAAACTACCAAGAAAATGACTCATCTGGGCAAGAATAAGGAAAGAGATCAAGTGTTCCTGAATTATTAGTAACTTGAAATTATAGCCGTATGAAGAGACGCTTCAAAGCAGCATTCTCCAAGCTTTGACCTCTGGTGAATGCCTGACCCAGCAATGACTTTAGGGAATGAGAGCCAGTATATTCCAGAGAATGTTTAATATGTCTAGCCCACATGTATTTGTTCATTTTTAAGATGTACAAAATAATTTAACCCTTTCAGAAACTGTTTTAACTAAGCTATGGAGATTTGAAAAAGAAAATTCTCACTATGTGTCACCTCCTCTTCACCTAAACAAACAAAAACACATATATATTGGACATCTACTGTGTAGGAGATACCATGCTAGGCTGTTAGCAGGAATAAATATGGTACAAATAATAGTTACCTCCTCTAAAAGGCATATAGAAAACCCAAACATGAAAAAGAAAGTAAAAGATGAGGAAGTGAGATAAAATGGAGTTTCAAAATTCTGCTACTTACCTGCCATCTAAAGTGGATAAAATTTCAAGGTCAGATTTCACTGAGCTCAAGGTCAAAGGGAAAATCATGATACACTGTACAAGCACCAAGTGAGACTACTTGGGATAAAGTGTTGTCTTGACTAACTTTTAGAAAGATAATGTTAAAGAGAGACCATGGGAGGCCAAGCATTGTGCTATATGCTATATCCCTTAACCTCATTCTATTATGGGAGGTAGAAATGAGAGAATTGTCATTCAAAGCTAACATGGGCAAAAAGTTAGTGAGAACTTACCTCCAAAAACAAAAGGCCAAGTATGGTGGCCCATTGTACTTCCAGCTATGCAGAAGACAGAAGTAGAACAGCTCCAGGCAAAACGATGTGAGACCTATCTGAAATATAAACTAAAGCCAAAGGAGGTTGGAACATGGCCTCCGTGGTAGAATGTATACCTAGTAAACACAAGGCTTTTAATTCAAACCCTTGTATCATCAAACCCAAGTCAACAAAAATAAGTTAAAATTTTAAAGAGAGCAGGAAGTTCAGTTCTTCACTTTCGTGAGTTACTGAACACTTAGAAGAACTAAGTGACCTTGTGTAGCTCACATCTAGGAGTCAAACCAGAATCTGTGGATTCCCATCCTAGTGGTCTTTCTACTCTGCACTCTTTAATGTGCATGATCCAGGGTACTGTTTTTAATAGCATGATGATGTGCTTCAATTACGGGGATGTCACAACTGAATCCATCTCCAAGGGCCATCCACTGAGGAACAGACAGGCAAAATGAGGCAATGAGATGTGTTATACAAAGGAGATGGAGTATTTATTATTCTATGCAACAATAGGACTGAGCCTCAACAGTCTCAAGCAAGTAGAAAGAGCATGATCCCACTTCTATGAATCTAGAAAACACAGATCTGTCTACAGAGACATGAAATAGATAAGGGTTTGTTTGGGCATGGTGGTAGGAAGGAGTTGACTACAATTGAGCACTAAGGAATCTCATGAGGATGCTGGAAAGTTCCAAATTTTAATGGAGGCAGTACTTACATGGCTTATAAATTCACCCAAAAAAATCACCACATTCACCAACAATGAGTGAATTTTACAGTACATGAACGATACCTCTATAAACCTCTTAAAACAAAATAAAAATAAAGTGTTGCTCAGTATTTAACATGTCTACACTAAGCTTTCCTATTTTACACTGAGCTCCAATCAATCAATCAATTACAACACCAACCATTTTAGTACCAATAAAAATTTAATCTGAGCAGACCAGCATGCCAACACAAACAAAATCATTCCTCAGTGCCAGGAATAGAATAATATGTGGCTGAGAACTTTTCAGATCTCAGTGAACCATAAACATAGACTTCAAGTGACAGAGACTTGGATTTATTTATCCCTTTGGTTATGGAACTACCTTAGTTGTGGCTCAAAGTGACCTATTTATTTATCCTGGGAACACTATTTTAAAAAGCCATCATGAGCAAATTATGACAGACACACTAGAGAAGGAGAAGTGAACAGAACCTCAGAGCAGAATACACTTGAAGACACATAAGTACATAAGCATGGAGAAATGTACACAAATCAGTACTGGTTAAGAAGCTGCCTAGGTGTTAATGCAGATCTCAAAATGGAAACCAGTATCTTACCATGTTACAGAGGCACATAATAACTTCCTCCAAACAAATGCAAAACTCAGAGCTTAAAAATAAAGGTGAGGCCCAAATGCAAGACGGTTGCTGAAGTAAAAGAGGAAAATTTTAACTGTGAATTTTATAATACTACAGGCTTTTGCTCTTCATTTACATAAGTATCATTTCACAAACTTGAGCCTGCCATTCTCTATCCCTAGTGCCTGGTGCCCCTTCAGTTGGCAAAAAAATAAAAATAAAAAGCAGATATTCTGCAGACAGACTAATTTCTGCACATTACCACAAACAAATAAAAACTCCTAAAATCAGTGAAGATATCAAATTGCTATGGAGATGAATTTAGTTTGGAAAATTCTCTTTATGTCTTAAGAACAGTATCGAACAAGTTGAGCCATTTCTCATTTAGTCTTAATTTTTAGGGCTTCATTTCCCTTCAAGAAGATTTAGCTTACCTTTTTCTCTCCCCTTCATAATGGCTTCTCTATGGGTTCCAAAAACTGAGACCCATCACATTCACCAACAATGCCACATTCTGAGCACTGTAGACAGTTAACTATGTTCCAAGAATAAATGAGGCATGAGAGAAAATTAACATGTTTTTGTTTTTTAACGTTTTCTGTGACATTAAATTGACCACTGGCCCAAAGCTGGCATTCTAGTTCAGTTTCTTTGCCTCTGTGCTGCTGTTATTTAAGTCCAGATAACTTTTTCTTGTGTAGGACTATCTTAAGTATAATAGAGTGTTTTGCAACATGTGTAACCTCTATTGACAAGATGCCAGGTGTACCCACCACTCAGTCAAAACTCTTGAGACATTACCAGATATCTGATGGGAGAAGAAAATTGGGCTCAATTGGAGAGCCACTAGTCCAATTAGAATGAATGAATGGTCCAGGAGAAGACTGGACCAATGTCTATTATCAAAATGAGAACATTCTTACCTATATAATTGTGTACTTATCTTGGCAGCTGGTTTGACTGATTAGAATGAGATGATGGTTACAGAGTTTCTCTTAAAAATAATCTTAGTGCTATATTAAATATCACAGATAGATTATTACACTTGTTCCATTTGCTTGTAACTTTATATGCCTAACTTGCAGATGAAGGAGTAAAGTTTGGTAAAAGAAAGACTACAACAGGTCACCATGCAGTAAATTGATTTAGCTTCATTCTTCTCAACTAAAACACATGTTTTTATCAGTTGCCAGTGACTGAGATCTAGAATCTTAGCTACTTAGGAGGCTGAGATGGGAGGATCATGGTTTGAAGCCAGCCTAGGCAGGGAAAGTCTGTGAGACTCATCTCCAATTAACTACCAAAAACCTAGAAGTGATAGAACACCAGTCTTGTCTGAAAAAGCTAAAAGATATCACCCAAACCCTAAGTTCAAACCCCAATATTGGAACAATTTACAATTAAATTTTAAAAATGCATGTTCTTGACCACTTCATTAATCCTTTTAAAATAAGCCAGTACAAGCCAGGTGCCAGCAGCTCACACCTTTAATCCTGGCTACTCAGGAGGCTGAGATATGAGGACTCTGGGTCAAAGACAGCCAGGGAAGGAAAGTCTATGAGACTTATGTTACCAAAAGAAAGAGGTGGAGCTGTGGCTCAATTGCTAGAGTGTTAGCGTTGAGCACAAAAGCTCAGGGATAGTGCCCAGTGCCCAGACTCTGAGTTCAAGCCCCAGAACCTTAAAAAAAAAAGCCAGTACAACATGGGCCATGTTTAATTCTGGAGACAATAATCTGGTCCTAACCCAGATGATTCAATGACAATCAGTTCCCACTTGAGGTAGAAACATGGCAAGTTATGATTTAGAGACAGGATGATAAAGGAAGAAACTTGGTGTTTTTACAGGGACATAGAATATATTTCCACAATTCCATGCAGGATCACACTACAGTTCATGGAGCCAATGAGGGGACTACTATTAGTAGAGAATGGTATAATAGCAGTGGAACTTTCTCCAGGAAAAGATGAAACACAATCAGAAGGAAAGGGAGGGAGTGCTGTCCCTTTCATGTCTGACACTCCTGGGCTGTGCTAAGGAAAACATTTCTCGAATATTTTTAGCCTTATTATGGAAAGTGGACCCTGCTGGGTCACATGGATAAGCTTCCAATCCAATAAGAGTCAGAAATGCAGAAGAAAAATATCCTGGGAAAGTTTTCTCCTGTTCATGTGTAGCAGAGAATATAGTGCATTCCCCTGTCCAGCCTATAATTAAGATGAAAGGCATGCTCCCTCTAATATGCCATCCAGTGGCATGGTTAACATTCCATCCTTGCTACAGTGGCCTGATTCCTTTAATGTAATGTATTTTTTAAGGAAAGGAAAGAAAAAAAAAGCAAAAGCCACATTTTACTCTCTTAAATGTTTCATAGGATGAGCTATTTCGGTTTCAATTATTTTTGACTGAGTTAAAAGAAAATATTTTTTTTCAATTGACCATTTCTTACAGGAACTGAAATATAAAGCTGTCTGTCTTCAAAGGCTAGCTGTCTTATTTGCTCAAGATGCTCTTGATTTCGTTGATGCCATTGCCTATAATGGGTCAGCCTAAAAAAAAAACAAAAACAACCAAAAATCTGGACAGTGTGGTAAGTCCCCAGAGGTCAGAGGTTTTCCTTAGCCTCATAGGGTATAAATCCTGACCAAGGATTCTTTCAGAAGAAAACTATTTATGAAAATTCTAGTACATTTGTGTTCCATTCATACTAAAAATGGCATACAATGGTCACTTTCCCTTAGATCTTTCCTTTGTTCTACCTCTCTTAAACCCTAAGAATCTAGGCAATTGAACAGGAATAAAATATTAAAATATATCTAAGTTGAGATGTTGACCTTCATAGATACATATATGTGTGTGTGTGTGTGTGTGTGTATACATGTATATATATATGTATTTTTTCAAAAATATACAGGATTTTTATGCTATTATATAAGCACAGATATCATTTATATAAGCTTAGGAATATAATGATTTCTGGGGTTTATACATACTCATGGATTTATACATACATATATATGTATATATATGTATATGTATATATATGTATATATATGTATATATATATATATATATATATATATATATATATATCTCCAGATGTGCTTTCTTCCAATCTGTTAGTATTTGGCGAATTGTCATTTATAGGGTAATGATTTTTAACAGGAGTAATTTCATTCGTGGATATTATTGAAATAATATTTGAAACACAATTGTAGTATGAAGATCCATAGCGGGATAACACAGAGTCAAAACTCACATTCATATATCATTCTGTCGCTGAAGAAATTACATTTCAAAGCTCATAGGTCTGACCAAACGAAGTCATTTCCACAGTGGCCACATTCCACCTCCTGAAAGGAAATTCACATCCATCCAATGAATAAGTAGATAAACTGAAATTTTCCCAACTGGAAAATTAACACATGAGTTAAAGACTGAACTCCCATAGAAAGTATAAGATAAATGAATCTGTCCCATGTATGTCGATACCATTCTTTCCAAGGCCCAACAATACATCTCTCAGATGTGTCCAATCTTGTACCTAAGTTTAATGCTTTCTTTAAAAAGCAAAACAATACTCTCACCTTTGTTTTCCATGTCAGTATACGACAAGCAAGGGAATTCACTCACATTCCAGAACTTGGTGAGTCAGCCAGTCATAGTTAGGCCTCGACTGAACAGCTCTGTCCTGCCTGCCCTGGATCACCCCTGAATGGAGTCATGAGGGTCTTAGTCAGTTCCATCTCTAGGGTTCAGAAAAGTTTGTGTCTGTGGTTCTGTGATCCTTCTTAAGGGTCACCAAACTGTGACTGCCATGAGCAAAGAGCAGTTCTCACACCCGTCCTCCTGAAGGTTATATAAAGGGCTATGCCTCACTATTCAAGCTGCTGAATGCTTCCTCCTTAGACTTCTAACCAGAGACTGAAGGAGTTGGCTTTTTTTTTTTTAAATACCATGGTATGTTTTATAAATGCAAGACATTATTCTTCCAAATGACTATAGGCCAGCTTAGCTTTTTCACAAGTTAATTATATAAGAAACCAGAAAGTTCAAAAGTAACTATGAAAGAAAGCTATCTATTCCTTTTACTACTCGGTACAATAGAAAAGAAGTAAATATGAAATGGCAGTTATTAAGTGTGAGCTGTTGTTGAAGACAAAAGAAGCTATACCTTGCCTAATCGTTCACATTAGCTAAGGGTTAGTCCAAGGACAATAGAGGGGCTCAGACTAAAGCACTAAGCAATAAACAGTGAGGAGACTTGCTAGGAAATCCAGTAAATCCCTTCTGCACATGGTATGCACTTCAGCTCCTACTGGCTCTCACACAAACCACTGGGAGAAAATTCCTTTTTGTGTAGGCTCATTGCTTCTGGCACATGGAGATAAAACTCAAATTCAAAAAGATTCCCTATTAATATGAATAGTGTCTGTGTTGGCCTGATTCCAGGAATAGCAGAATGCTTTTAGGCAACTTCACTTAGCTGGCCAGTCTTACAATGCTTGCCCCCAAGCCCTCTTGGAGTGTTCAACCACCCAACCACAGCAAAAAAAGAAAAGTACACTTGCTCCAGGAATGAGGAGAAAATGATCAAAGAGAGGACCTCCTAATGCTTCAGCGAACAAGCCATCTCCCAAGAGCCCCAGCAGAGCCAGACCACCTCCTTGGCAGGAATGTGAGAGAGGAGACCAGAATGATCAGTAGTGGTTGTATGAAATACATTTTAAGATTCCTTCCAACTTTGCAACTCTATGAAATGGCCTTATTCCAAATGCTTATTAAACATTAGGAGAATATTAATTATAAACTGTGAATTAATTTAAAAGCAAGTTCAAAATGATGCCTGATTCCACTGGATGTTAAGACAAAATAAAATAAAAGATAGAATTTGCTTAAAGTTTAATGTAGCCAAATCATCATCATCATCATCATCATCATCATCAATCAATCAATCATCCATCACCATTCTCATCAGCATGATCAAAATGTAGGATCCAATATTATTGCTTTCTTTTTCCATTTGCTTTTGTGGAATTCAATTTTCTGTAGAGAAATCCACCTGACTATGTTACAGTTAATCATTAGTTTTCATTATCACTGAGGAAAAAAATTAACTAAACTGACAAAGTTGATAACACTTAAGATATGTTGGTTTTATCTGAGACAAATAGCAAGGAATCCAAACAAGTGATCAAGAGCTTGCTTTTCTCAGGGAGGGGGAAAGGAAGACACTAACTTTAATCCTGGGGAGAGATGTACACAGGTGCACTTTTCTAAACTTATTACAATGTGCTTGGAATATTTTTGTTCAGGGTAAACAAGGCCTGGGGGCTGTAGATACAAACTAGAGCAGAAGTTATTCCAGAAGCACTGGCCAGAGTTGCCTTGGCTGTCATAGTTTATGCCCAATGGTTGAGTACAACACAGAGAGAAGGTGGTAAGATAAGATGCACTTTTGCAAGCAGCAAGAAGAATTAATACTTGTCCTGGGTATCTATTTGAAATGGATAGCATAGTTTATGAAATTAGAGATAAGAAAAGAAAGAATTGAGGTTACCAAAAGACATTAAAAAATAATAATAAACAACAGCTAAAGGAGTTTTAACAACAAAGACCAAGCTGGGGATGTGGCTTAGTGGTAAAGTACTTGCCTAGCAGGCATGAGGCCCTGGGTTCAATTCCTCAGTACCACATAACAAAAATAAAATGAAATGAAATTATATTTTACAAATTTACAGAAAAAAAAGAACAAAGGTGAATTTGGCAGTTGAAGAGAGTAGATCATTCCAGCCTGGGACAAGCCCCATCAGGACTGGCAATGGATAATTTGGGAGAAAGGGAGACATGGGAGAAGGGTGAAGGTAAGGCGGAGGGTGAGATTCTGCCAGGCTACGCCAAGATGGCACTGTTACCAGAGATCTGTCTGTCCACAGAAGGTCATTGCCAGCAAGGAGAATGCCCGTCAGAGTCTGGGAACCAAGAGCAAGGCAGAGGCCTGGAAAATAGGTCATACTGTGACTCACACTACAGGGGCTGAGCAGGAAATCAGCCACAGGGTGAGCAAAGATGGAAGAGCAGAGAGTCAGAGTGGAAACGTGGTATTGATGGACGGGCATGCTGTAGACCTGGCCCCCTCCCCTGGCTCTCTTTACCTTTCTCAGTGCTACTCTTTTCCTAACAGCTCCAGCCCAAGCAAAGAGCAGATAGATGCTCAATTGAATGCAATTCTATATGGGTTCACCAAGTAAGACAAAGTACCTTGTTGGTTAACTAGGTTACTATTATTATTATTATTATTATTATTATTATTATTAATTCACTGAGCACTTAGCTCTTAAGTTTCCACTGTGTGCCTAGCACTGTGCTCATGACAGCAGCTATACACAGGAGGAGATTCTGTCTCAGAGTAACTTAGTCATGACTGTGCTTGTACATTAATGTGCACCAAGCAACCTGTGGTGAAAATTACTGCAAATATCTTTATAAGTTGATTTATTTTGATTGTTCATTTACTGATTTAATGCCAGTAGTAGACCTTGAACTTCAGGGCCTAGATGCTATCCTTATCTTTTTCACTCAAAGCTGATACTCTACCACTTGAGCCACAGCTCCACTTGCAGCTTTTTTTTTTTTTTTTTTTTTTGCTGGGTAATTGGAGATAAGGGTCTCATGGACTTTCTGGTCCAGGCACTTCTCCAGGAAAAGTAACTGAGTTTCAGTAAAAGAGGGAAAACATTTGAGGAAAGACTGAGAGAGGAAAGCAGAGGTCAGATCACAGGGAGACTCTGAGATCCTGGAAAGGAGTGTTCATTCCATTTGGAGGGTCAGGAAAGTGACTTCAGGAGGACTGCACGAATGGAGGCAAAGGCGCTGTATCTATGTCTTTCAAGGGAGAGGTGACATTGGCTCACACTGTAAGCCTCATAGGAGTCTTCCATGCAGTGCATTGTGCATTGACTCAGACAAGGTGGAGACACATCTCAGAGACCAGCCCCTTACTGTCTCCTGTCCCAGGACTCAGCACCTCCCAAGGCAAAGTTTCAAAGACTCTGGGAGGTTGCTTATCTGCCTTGAGTTTGGACCAAGGCAGAAAAGGGAGGGGCTGAGCTCCAGAACCCACATAGTTCCAGTAGCTGGTTAGAGTCATGGGAAACCTAGCCATTGTCAGACCTCCATCTCCCAGGGACAAAAACGCCCTGGTACTAGGGTAGGGCTGCACTCCCAATCAGTATCGGTAACCAAGTGCTTGCTGGCTCTGTGCCTGTGGATGCAATCCCCTCTTTAACCTTTCTGATTCTGGCTTGTGCCTGTCTCTTTCAGCTAGCTCTAAGGTTAAGCCAAAAGTCACTGGTACAATGTCAATAAGGCTGCACACATACAACATAAGGCTTTCATGACTGAACTGCAATATAGAAATTCACAATAAGATTTGTGGTAGGTAGCCATTTCAATAACCTTGTTTAGGACAGTATGAAGATAAAAAAAATAGAAAGCATTTTTATAAGAGAAATTACAGGAGGAAAACAATGTTCATGTGCATTTTTCATGGCATATTCTCCTGTCTAGGAAAGATAGTTTTAATTATTTTATTATCTTTTAGCAGTTGTACATTATCTTTTAGGAGTTGTCCAAAGGTTTCAATTCAACATGCCAATTTATGAGTACAAGGTATCTTGCAGTCACTCTCCTCTCCATCTATTCCAACACTCCCCAGCCTGTAGTGAGTGCTCAGGCCTTATGGATTATGCAGCCAGCCCTTGATGCATAAATATGCTAGGGAAACACGGAGCTCTGCATTCTAGGCGACAAATACAGTTATGGATCTTTCTTTTCTTTTTGTTCTTTCTTTCTTCTTTCCATCCTTCCTTCCTTCTTTCCTTTCTTTCTTCCTTCTTTCTTCCGTCCTGCCTTCCTGCCTTCCCTACTTTCTCTTTTTTTCTTATTTATATTTATTTATTTGGCTTTATGCTATTCAGGGCTGTGTAGGGCTCAGCCAGAGTATACTCTTGTGAAGGCCAAGAAGAAAACTGAGCAAGAACTAAATATAAGCTGGTTCATACTGCTGAAGCACAGTAAAAAAAAAAAACAAAAAAAACAAAAAAAACAAAACACTTATTCCAAAGCTGGAGAAAATCTGACTGTGTTGGTCATATTATGAGAAGGCAGAAGGATACGCTACTCGTGACAAAGTGGAATTTCTATTGCATTCATTTTCTTTTAGTTCAAAGCTAATTCTTTGTTTAAGATGAGTTCCGCTGCAGAAAATTTTATTTCATTGTATCTGACATTGAGGGGATTTTTTTAAAAAATCAGCATGTGATATTAACATAGCCTTTGAAGTTCTATAATAAACTTAGGATTCTTTTTAGAGATTTCATTCTGAATATAAGATTGGTATTCTCTCTCTTTCTCTCTCCCTCTAACACACACACATCACACACACACACACACACACACACATGCCCAATGGCACACAAAATAGTAGCTTTAATTAAACACTCAGAACTTAATACAAATTTATCTAAAGTTTGTGTTGGTGATTGAAATATTTAATTCTGAAGTTTTAAATTTTAAAACACCTAGCCCGTGGCACTATCGATTAAAGTATTTCTAAATAATTGAAATTGTATGTCACAAACATTTGCGAATTTTATCTTTGTCTCAACCTCATTCTGCCACTCTCCATCTCCCAAAATATGTTTCTTGAAAAAAATCATAAGTGGAAAAACAGCTCATATAAGAAGGCAACTGAGTATTCAAGTTACAAGGCTCCATGGGCAATTACTGAGCCCTGGAAATTAAATTTAACTCTCCTCATTCTAGAAGTGTTTCTGACACTTTAACTGGCACTGCTTCCATGAAATAATAGGACATATTGTTGATTGTGTTTTGTAAAAATATGCCATTGTTTTTTCCCAACTTCTCAACCTGATATAAGCTTAAAAATAGAAATAAACAATCAACCACTTCTTACTTACTCCCTGACATCTACCTTGATTCCCAGGATTCATTCTGAGTTCACCATTGTATGTGTGTTTTGTTTGTTTGTTTGTTTTAATCAGTCATGGGGCTTGAACTCAGGGCCTGGTTGTTCTCCCTGAGCTCTTCAGCTCAAAGCTAGGGCTCTACCACTTGAGCTACAGCACCACTTGCATCCAGTGTGAGACTCCAGGAGAATAGGAGAAAGAAGTAGGCCTCTTCTTTTCATCATCTGACCAAAGTTTAAACAGAATGGGCAAGAAGATTCTGTGTTGCTGGACAGGGAGTTTACAGACCTTTAATCCTTGGAAGGCATTGATAGGAGGATCCACAAGTTCAAGTCCAGCCTGGATTTCAGTCTCACACCATTCCAGGGCAACATAGGACAACTATCTCAAAAAACAAAAATAAACAACAAGAAAAAAATCCTTAGAATGGTTACTTAGCAAATTGTATTTTTCTTCAAAATACAATTCTTCTATAGAGACAAAGCTGTGCAGCAGTTGTAACCGTCATTCAAATGCCCTGCCCAAGGGAGGTGTGCTTCTCTAGTTCAAGATCAGGGTCGCAGTCAGTCTGCTTTGAGACTCTCATGCATCAGCCTTTATTATCAATGGAACTTGACTTCCTCCTTTATTCCCATCAGATAAATAATGGAAGGCATTTCATTTCCTGGCCATTTGCACTCCAACTGTTCACAAGCTCTTCAGGGAAATAGGAGTAAATGATGGATAACATATTAAAGGAGACGGATGATGAATAAATGAGAGTCAGCTAGGTTTTCATATTCTACAAGGCATGGTATATGTAGTGTTTTGTTTGCATTTTTTTAAAGTGTGTCCATCTGTTGAGACCAGGAAATGGATGCACAAACCTCCAGGCACCATGCTGATGTTTTTGAGGTCAGGTTGATGAAATTGAACAGAGTTTCAGATTTAGTGTTAAAATCTCTTTAAATCTGTCATGATTAGCAACTATCAGCAGAAAAATGAACTTTCACTTGTCTCATTGAGACAATTAACTTATTTTTCACTGTTCCAGAATACCTTCCTTCTTCCAGCCAGCCAAATCCTACCTACTCTTCTCTTTCTCCCAAACCTTCCAGAACCCAACAGTCAACAGCAATTTGCTGCTCATCTACTTCTCTAGCATTGCTTCTGTAATATTTCACCGAGGTGAATCTTCACTGCTTTGATTCAATCCTCATATTATTACATTGAAGTGGCTTGATATTTTAATTATCTTATTTGTCACTTCCAGAAAATGAAAGACTCATGTCACATTATTTATTTAGAACTATCCACTTTTAGTAAGACAATGATTCTTTCTTTATCTAGGTATTGTTCTCTTCTTTGTTAGATTTTTTTGTTTGGTTTGTTGGTTGATTGGTTTTGTATTGTTTAATGGCCTGAGGCTAAAACCTCGGCCTCCTACACTACACAATTGCTACAGCATTCTGTATCATTGGAAGCATAAAAAATAGTATCTGGACAATAATGGCACTCAATGGATATGTTGAATGCATGAGTGGGTAAATGAATGAATAACAAATAATACTTTCCCCTTTATGTTAAGCATAAACCTTTCTTGTTACTTATTTTAATAAATCTGGAGTCAATAAGAACCTTGCATAAAGGTTCAAAGCTTAGTTTTTGTAATCATGTAGACCCAGATTTCAGGTCAACTTCCATGCTTACTCACTGTCTGGCTATCTAATATGAATAAATCCATTGTATTCCTCTGAACCTCAGCTTGAACTCTTTTAAGAGGCCAGATAACACTACTTCCCACATAATGCTGATACATTAAATATGACATGGTCAATGACATACCTGACATAAAATAACGACACAACACAAGGTCCTCATTTTACACTTACAATGCTGAGCGTATAGCAGTAAGTGAAATAAAACAAAAATAAAAACAAAAATCTAATGCTTCCTTGATGATGCTATAATTAGTAGTCATTCTCTATATACCTGGCAACGAGCTTTGTTTAAACATCTCCCCTGTGCTTTTCAGGTGAGCCATGCAAATATGGGTTCATAATTTCATGCTGGAATCACCAGGAAGTCCAGAATTTGCATGGATATATTTCACGGTATGAATTGGATGAACTGATGAACTGAGATGTCTGTTGCAGTACATAGAGGTTAAAATACACATATCCCTAAGGATAGCAAGTGTTAGAACCACAGAATGAAAATGGCTAAGGAACATATCAGGAAAGGCAGAGAGCTAAATGCAGGAAGTAAAATACAGATCTTGATAGGGGAAAGTATAACTTTTAAGTATCATCCTGGACTGCCTATTGTGTCCCTTCCCCAGGAAGAAGACCCCCTTTTACTAAATGTAATTAGGACTTCTCAATCTAAAAGTCACAGTGAAAAGTCTTTAGTTAAATTGTTTATTTTAATTAATTTATTTATTTACTTTTTGTCCCGGGGGGGGGGGGGAGGGAGGCTTGAACTCTGGGCCTGGGCACTGTCCCTCAGCTCTTCAACTCAAGGCTAGTGCTCTACCACTTGACCCACAGTGCCCCTTCCAGTTTTCTGGTGGTTTATTGTAGATTAGAGTCTCACAGACTTTGCTTCTGGGCTGGCTTTGAACCATAATCCTTAGATCTCAGCCTCCCGAGTAGCTAGGATTACAAGCATGAGGCACCAGTGCCCAGCAAATAGTTTATTTTAACTAACACTTATATACGCACCCATGTTTGAAGTAAGACTACAACTTTACATCGACATATAAATCTATTGTATTTCTTGTATAAAATATATGCAACATGGGGCTGGGAAGGTGGCTCAGTGGTAGAGTGCTTGCCTTGCATGCATGAGACGTTGGGTTCGATTCTTCAGCACCACATAAGTAGAAAAAAACGGAAGTGGCGCTGTGGCTCAAGTGGTAGAGTGCTTGCCTTGAGCTGAAGAGCTGAGGGACAGTGCCCAGGCCCAGAGTTCAGGCCCCATGACTGACATTCATCATACATTGTTTCAAGTTGCACTTTTTCCCAAGTAGACAATTTAAGACAATTTCAGGACAATATGATAATGATTTTTAAAGAAATTTCAAGAATGTTTTTGCCAGAATGTGTTTCCCCATGCCAATTAGCATGGCCCTATCTTTATCATGTATTTCTGAAACAACTAATTCTTCATGTTTTCAGCCATATTCTATCAGCTTTGTGCAAGTTAATTAAATTCCAGACACAACGTAACAACGGTAGGGAATATATGATCATGTTTATGAAATGCTGCAGTATATATAAAATCAGCCTCGTCATTTGGCATTTGGTGGAAGGTGTGGGGAGCAGAAGTGTGATTCAAGTCAGGGCTAGAGACTAGACCTCTATGAACAACAGACTATTGTTGGCCTTGATCATTATGCTTTACAGGCAGATAAATGTCAGCTTATTTCACAAGTTGGTTAAATGAAGGTCTATGAATAAGACGTCTAAACTATCGGGTCACGTGTACTCTAGTCCTGTCCCACACAAGTCAACTGTCAATGTGAACAAAATAAACAAAGAGGAAAATGGATGAAACTACCTCCGTAATATTTTCTTCATCCCTACCTGCACTAGCTTCATGTTCCATAAATTCTTAATAGAAACTTCAAGAGGTGCTAATTATGAAGCCTATTCTAGATGTGCTTGAAAGTCCTGGCACAGCTTCAGCTAAGGCTAAAAGAGCAGGGTAAAGACTGGTCTCAGGTAGCCTATAGAAGGTCACTGATGACTGAGGTAACATGGCCTTTCAATGTTTCTTCTGCAGAAGGAACTCACATAGGAAAGCCTTCTCAAGAATATCATTAAACAACTAGTTGGCTTCCCTTGCTATCCAGGGACAAGGGCATCATGCTGCTCACACCCAGCTACCTGCTGTACTAGGCAGCCAAGGAATCAGCTCCAGGCATCCAAGACCTTCAAGCTGCTGACCATCCAGTCCTCAATAAAATGGCGCTGATGCTCTCTGAGAAATTGAACAGATTTTTCTGGGTTCCAATTATGAGATGGGGGTTGGTGTTGGCTGGAATGACCGACATGGCCAGGATTGAAGAGAAACTCAGCTTGGCTCAATGCAATGTTTTTTGATTGACGAAAGATACAACTAATAAATTTTTAAAAGTGTCTAAATAAAAGAGTGCCTGACCATCTGATTAATCTAGATGTGGTCATGAACCACTGGGATCTAGTTTATTATTTTATTATTGATAAGGCAATGCTTACTATCTAGCTAATATTAGACGCTAGTATTTGATTCCATAGAATAAACAAAAGCAAACTTATTAACAGTCTGTCTTTACCCATTGGCCTCTATAATTATAATTTATCCAGAGTAAATCATTCTTGAACATTAAACAAATAATATAAAAGGTTTATTTTGCTCAATGCTTTTTTGTCTTTAAGAATTTTGTTGAAGAAGTATCCTAGTGCTGTGATAGTTTTCTTTTTCAAATCTATAAGTTTGTACTTATATGAAGGCTCTTCGTAAGGTAGATATTTTCTTTAGAACCATCCAAAGTTCTCTCATTTCCTCTTTCTTTCTCTTTCTCTCCATGTATGTATGTGTGTATGTGTGTGATCCTGACTCTGTGTGTATGTGTGTGTGTTGTGTGTGTGTGTGTGTGTGTGTTGTAATCCTGCTGTACTTTGGATTTTAAGTATCCTCCACAGATTCATGTGTGAAAGGCTTGATTCCCAACATGGTACTATTAGGAGGTGGTAGAACCTTTGAGAACAGAGATTGTGGAGGGGAAGAGGAATAACAAAATGCCGACACAAGGACACAGGATGACCCATTGCAACAATAATACTCAAAAGACACTATGTTGGGAATGAACTTTACAACTTTGGGGTATGGGGGAGGAGGAATGAGGGAGATAGGGGAGGGAAGAGATAGTGGGAGAACAATAAAGGAGTGGCTAACAATGCTCGACCAGAAATGTACTCATTCCCTACTCATGTAACTGTAACCCCTTGTACAGCATCTTTACAATAAAATTAAATTTAAAAAAAGATTATGGGATCCTGTCCTCTTTCTTTTCTTTTCCTTTTGTCCTTTCTCCTCACCCATCAGATGAGCAGCTTTGCTAGATCATGTACTTCCAACACAAGGTACTATCTTACCAAAGACCCAAAGCAAAGAGCCAGCTTGATCCTGGCCTGGAACCTCTAAAAGTATAAGCCAAAATAAATTCTTTTTCTTTACAAGTCAATTAACTTCAGTATTCTGTTTATAGTAACGGACAACTGAAAGGCACACATCAGCCATTGCCATAAAGGACACAGAAAGGCTTCTAAATTTCCATATCTAGCTTTGTGGAGGAGGAAACATACCACATACCAGCATTCTGTTCCCATGTGGCATCTCATCTAAAAACACCCCCAAAACCAAAACTATTTTGAAGCCTAAGTGAATTTTCACACAGAATATATAAAATGAGAAATATCTTTTTTTTTTAATGATCAAAACCTTTTGGAGAACATGTAGATTTATGACTGTTTACATATTTTCCATTGTTCCTATTATCTTCTCTGGGCTTCACATCTAAGGAAAGTATTCCTACAACCACCCCAGAAAAGATCTGAGCTGAGGCTCTAAAGTCTTACAGGATGCTTTGGCAACATTTACCTCTGCTTTTCTTGTCACTCACATATTAATATGTTTGAGGAAAAAAAAGTACCTAAGCAAGTATGATAATCAGAAAACATATTAAGCTATACATTTATTTCTTTTTTAGTGACATGAAAGTATTCTTTATGACAGTATTGTTATGAGTACAGTTCATTATACATTTGTCAAATGCCACAAAACTTTCAACATCAAGAAGGCAACCTTAGGGTACCACCCCAGTGGAGGAATTTTTTAATTGAAATTTTATTGTAAAGGTGACATTTAGAAGGGTGACAGTTACATAAGTACATGAGTACAGTTAACAGTGTCACACCTCTCTCATTTTCTCCCAGATTTTCCCCTCTTGATCCCCTCTCCCCTAAGTTATAAAGTTCATTTCCAACAGAGTGTCTAGTGATTATCACTGCTGAATTGGTTCACCCTTTGTTCTACCATTTCTGGGCTTCCCCTTCCCCTCCCCAAATCACATAAACTTATATACAAGACAAAGGGTACAGAAATCAAAAACTGTGACAAGAAAAGGAATAAACCAAAGAAAAAAATACAAACAGTACAACAACAAAAAATCTTGTTTCCATTTCTTAGAGTTCATTTGGATATGCATCATTTTCACACAGTGAGAACAAGAGAATGTCCTTAGGAAAGAATCACAGGGTCTCAATAGCTATGTGCATATGACCATATATTAATTTCTTAATAAATTACCAATCACTTCCAATAAAAGCCCCACCTGTGTCCCCAGCTTCTCAAATACATTCTTTGTCCTAGGCAACACAAGCTTCAACCTTAAACTGAGTCCAACACAGGATTTTTATTAGCCTATAATTCTGAAGTAATTATATAGTCATAGCTATTTACAAAACAAAATTTTTTTGGGGGGGGGAGGTCCGGTTGTGGGGCCTGAACTCTGGACCTGGGCGCTGTCCCTCAGCTCTTCAGCTCAAGGCTAGCGCTCTACCACTTGAGCCACAGCGCCACTTCTGGCTTTTTTCATTTTGCTTATGGTGTGCTAAGGAATCGAACCCAGGGCCTCATGCATGCAAGGCAAGTACTCTACCACTGAGCCACCTTCCCAGCCCCTACAAAATAAATTTTATGGGAGTTCTAACATATCTTTCTCCAGCTGTCCCCACGGACATCTTGCAGAACAATAGTACAACATCCCAAACTGGGAGAATGATAATGAAACCAACCAGGAAACTTTAAATTTCCCAAGTTTTTAGATTTCCCACATTTATTTATGTGTGTGTGTGTGTGTGTGTGTGTGTGTGTGTGTGTGTGTGTGTGTGTGTGTGTGTAGTATTTGTACGTATTTTGTGCAGTTTTATCACACATGTACTAATACTGTATTCAAAATATAAAGTTTTCCATCCCCAAAGTGTCCTAACCCCTATCACCTACCAATCTCTTTTCTGTCTCTACCCCTATAATTTTATTATTTCAAGAATGTCGTATGAATGAGGTCATCCAGTGCTGTATTTTAAGACTGGATTTTTCAACTCAATATAATTCCCTTCAAATGGATCCAAGTTTTTGCCTGTATCAATAGTTTTTATTGCTGCGTAACATTCCTGGTACAGATGTGTCATAGCTTGTTTAGCCATTCACCTGTTGAAGGACATTTGGGTTGTTTCCAGTTCTGAGCTATTATGAATAAAGCTTCCATGAACATTCATGTACAGGTTTTGTGTGAACATAAGTTTTCATTTCTCTGGGATACATGCCCAAAACTACAATTGTTAAATTGTATGTAAGTGCATAGTGAGTTTTTAAAGAAACTGCCGAACCGCCTTCCAGAAAGGCTGAACTGTTTCCACCAGCAATGTGTGAGCAATTTGGGGTCTCTGCATACCCACTTAGCATTGGGTGATTCATTGGCATCTAGTGATATGTTGTGGCTTTAATTTGCATTTTCCTCATAAGAAACAACGTTGAACATCTTTTCATGAAGCTGCTTACCATCTGTTTGCTAATACTTGAAAGGATTACCAGTTACATAGATAAACTAGTCACAAAGTTGTCTAACCTGATGAATAACAACACTAAGCTTAAAAGAGCGTATTTCTTTAGATTTCACATATGAGCAGGATTGTGTGATATTTATCTTTCTATGTCTGGCTTATTTCACTTACCATAATGTCTTCTAGGTTTATCTGTGTTGTCACAAATGACAAGATTTCATCTTTTCAGAGCTAAATAATGTTATATGATTTATACATGCCACATTTCCTTTATGCACTGGTCCGTTCATAAACACTCTGGTTAAATCCATAGCAAGGCTATTGTGAATAGTGCTACAGTAAACTTAGCAGTACAGATGTCTCTTCTACATACTGGTTTCATTTCCTGTAGATCTATACCCAATAGAGAGATTACTGGGTCGTGAACTATTTCTAATTTTTAAAGGAATCTTCATGCTATTTTCCATAATAGCTACACTAATTTACATTCCTTTTCCCTTCAGTAGTGGAGTTTGAACCTAGGGTCTTATGTATACTAGGCATGTACTCTTCCACTTGAGCTATGGTCCAGTATTTTTGTTAAACTTTGCTTTTTTTCTTTTTTTTTAAGAATATTTTTTATTATCTTTAAGATGGTGTACAAAGCAGTTGCCATTCAACAAAGGGGTTTATGAATAGAGTGCATCTTGATCAACGTCACCCCTTTCGATTCTCACCTATCCCTTCCAACCTGACTCCCTCCCTCACTCTTCTTAATTTTGTAAGTTATATATTAATTTCTTGCCATTTAGCAAAGCAGTTTATGTATGCAATGCCTTTTGATCCGTGTCATCCCTTCAATTTCTTCATCCCCTCCTTAAGCCACCCCTTCCCTTATTTTTCTCAATTCTGGGGTGTATACAATGAATTATTGCCTGCATCCTCACCCCTGCCCCCTTCATTCTTATACCCCTCTCTTTTTAGCCTCACCCTCCTCTCTTGCAAGTACCCATTTCCTAGCACTTATTTTGTGGGGCTTTCACTTAATCTTTCTAAAGAATTGTACTATTTGAGCTCTCCATAGCGTCTATTATACTTCAGTTAATTCATTTGTAATCCCTTGCATGCCACCCATTATGTCTACTTATAGAATTATAGGCACATCCTAACTACCACAAAAGATGGAATCCATGAAACCTTTGTTTCTCTGGCTCAGGCTTAGTTAACAGACTTCTTAGAAGAAGAAGTAAGAATGGCCAAGAGACACATGAAGAAATGTTCACTATCTCTGGCCATAAAGGAACTGCACATCAACACAACAACACTGAGATTCCTTCTCACTACAGTTAGAATGTCCATTATTAAGAAAATTAACAATAACAAATGTTGGTGATGATATGGCCAAAAATGAACTCTATTATACTATTGGTGGGAATGTAGGCTTGTTCCATCACTCTGGAAATCAGTATGGAGGTTCTTCAATAAAAATAGCTGGGCACTGGTGGTTTATGCCTATAATCCTAGCTACTCGGGAGGCTGAAATCTGAGGATCACAGCTCAAAACCAGCCCAGGCAGAAAAGTCTGTTAGACTCTTAGCTCCAATTAATCAGCAGAAAACCAGAAGTGGAGCTGTGACTCAAAGTGGTAGAGTGCTACCCTTGAGCAAAACAGCTCAGGGACAGTACCCAAGCCAGGAGTTCCAGCCCCATGACTGACAAAAATAAAACAGAACTACCCTATGACAGCAATTTCACTCCTGGGCATTTATCCAAGAGAGCACAAATAAGGTTACAGTAAAGCCACAAACACAACCAGGTTCATTATAGCAATACTGACCATAGCCAAGATAGTCAATCAGCCCATGGCCCTCAATGGAAGAATGGATCAAGAAAATGTGGAATATATACACAATTGAACTCTGTTCATCCATCAGAAAGAATGACATTGTACCATTGGTAAGGAAGTGGAAAGACTTGGAAAAATCGTTTTGCTTTTTTTGCAACAAGTCTTGCAATTAATCTTTGCCTGGGAAGTCTTCAAACTCACCTTCTTCTTCCACCTCCTAAATATCTGCAATGATAGACATGTATCACCATATTCAGCTTAATTTACATTCGTTAGCATAAGGCCCTGAGTTTAATAAATTACCTGACAAATGAGGACTCTGTTTGGATATACAGGGAAAGTGTGAAGAACAAGTTTTAGTATTATCACTAAGAAGAAGAGGAATCCAGTAAAAATGACTTGTAAAATTCAGAAGAACCTAAGTTAGTCACATGCAGTTATGGCTGATGGGTCTCTGGTGACACTTCATCCATAGAAGAATGGAAGACAAGACTAAGGAACCCAAATTAAAGATTTTTCTCTTGAAAATAAAAATAAATTGTATAATAGGGCTAGAGACATGTCTCAGTAGTATGCTAATATAGTAAGCATGAGGTTCAAGCCCCAAGAACAACCAAAAAATATTGTATGAGAGAATGAAGAGGAAACTATTTCTCATTTAAGTTAGAGGATGATACTCAAGAATGTGTTTTCTGTTGCTCACATTTGAGGATTTCAAGAATGGATGCCCTTTCTTATAAAGAACATCAGAAATAGTTTTGGGCCATGACGCTTTATGATTTCAAATAACAGTAACAACAACAAGAAGAAAAAGGTGCTTCTCTGTTTCAAAATTATATTTAACACTTAGCTATGTTTTGAAATACATGAGCCCAAGTCTCTGGAATGTGTTGCACTTTAAATTGCTCAATCTCATTAGCAAAAACCATCTCTCACACAATTAGATCTAGTCTAAAGACAGCTACTGGAAAATACTACCAGACTGGGCATGAAGTCAAATGAAGGAAAAGTACAAAAAGAAAATATCAAAACCTGTGAGGTGTTTGGAAACATATTTGTCTTTTCTGTTTGCAGTGAGACCAAGTTCTGTGCAATTTTTATGTACCTGTTATCCTGAATTGAGGAAAGAAGGGTAGGTATGTGAGCAATATGTGTATACACACACATAAGCGATTATAATTACTTCAGTGTACACAAATGCTTATGTACTATTTGAGTGCATATTGCCCACACAACTCAGCCAGTAAACATAGGAACTCTTTGTTTTAGTTTTTTCCAGCTAATTTCTTCTTCTTAGAAGAAGAAATGTCAAACTAATGTCAAAATGATTTGATATAGTAATTTATATATCTCAAAATGCCCATGCCACATTGTCTTCTTAGAACCACACTTTAATGTGGAAATGTGAAGCCTGTGTCTTCCTTTGAGAATGGGTACAGCGTGACTGTACTATGATCATGATGCTAGAACTCAGTCATTTAAGGCAGGTGAAACAAAAATCATAACACAAACTGGTTCTTTGCAGACCTCAGCTGATTGCTTGAACTTATCACTTTTCAACGACATGGCTTTATACAGTGTGGTCCAATCCTAGCCTCATAAAAACATGTTTGAGAAAGTCAGCAGATATGCTCAGAGCACTGACTTGGTGCCAACAAGAACAGCACCAGCCGTTTGACAGGCTTGCTGCCATGATCACTTGAGGTGGAAAGATGACCCCAACTCCCAGGTGGAAAGCAAATGTCAGTGTCTTGGAAAATAGAAGGTCCTTGGGGCAGAGGCTTAGTCACTCAATGTCAACAAACTACAAGCCAAAAACAAAGTCATGTTTGAAAATGAAAAGGAAATGAACAGTAACAGAAAGTTAACTGCCCCACCAATTTCATCTTTTCTTCCACTAGAATCCATGTGGTATTCAGCTAGGGTAATTTATTAGAGCTACTTACAGAGTCTATGTTTGAATTGTGTGTGTTTACAGACACATAAATGAATACAATTCCAATCACTTAGAATAAACATAAAGTCAAAATAAGAAAGAGGATTTGTACTTTTTCTCATATATATAGTCTTTCAAGATTGACAATGATATTCAAAGAAAATTGTACAACCTCCTCAGACTAGAAAGAATGTGTGACCTTTCAGTGAATTTGTCACATATCACCTTGTAAGTACTAATCCTATTCTGTTTCATCAAAGGTCACTTTTATCAACGTCCAACAGGTGGACTGAACGATAACTAGATTGGCATACAAAATCTGAAATGATCACTTAAACTTTACAAATCCCTGCAAGTAGATAAACTGCTGGATTGAAAAATGGCACCTAGGTGGTTTACCATCCATGAAAATGGCCTCCTTGAGTACTTCACTCAGTTGAATTCAAGTCAGCTCAATTTAATTGATTTAATTGAACCAAATTGACAAGATCTATATACAATGTCAAAAATATACCATAACTACCTTGCAAAACAATAAACTCACTTTCAAGGTTAACTTAGCATTACTCAAAGCTGTCATTGATAGGGTAGGAGACAGCAACAGGAATGTTATCCACCTAAACATATCTCCTCAAAAACATACCTTAAAACTATACCATTAACTGTATCATTTGAGACTCTCAATTCTAACCACCAAAAGCTCACATCAACTTAGCTCAAGCTTCATTCTCCAATTCTTCAAAAATTAGAGTGCAAATCAGGAACTGAGGTTAGTTACGTGGTTCAAATAATGACCTTTGGTACTTAGTAGGATAAACTGTGTAAATAATGTGTGCATGTGTACACGCACACACACACCATTTGGACAGTATAGTTAAAGCTAATGTAGCTACATTGACTTGAATGTTGGAGTCACAATGGAAGAGCTGTCTCTGGCTCTCTTAGCTCTTCTTTCTATAAACTTGACTTGAATTTTTCTACTTAAAACAACATCTACAAAGCCCAAAATGAATTTCTGAGTACTTTTGTTTGCACATTTATTTACCTGGTATGATAATTTTGGGAGAAAGACCAATATTCTTTGTCCATTTCTATATTAACTCTAAAAGGGGGCTTTAAATTTAGATTGTCAAAGCACAGAACTTTGAGCTAATTGCTATTGCCAAAGAGATAAATCACCCAAAATTAGTCCATATGGTTCACATGCCCATCTCTGGTATCAAGTAGGAAAAGTGCAGCTTCTCAAAATGAGGAAATTTAAACACATACACACACACACACACACACAACACACATGCACACACATGTGCATGCACACAAATCTTTTATCCACTCCAGTTAGTTGTTTTCTTTGCCATATTAATAATCCTCTTCTTAGATTTTTCTCATTTAAGATAAAAAATGCTGATAACTACCAGGCACAGTGGCTCTTGCCTATAATCTTAGCTACTCAGGAGGCTGAGATCAAGGTTCAAGATTCAAAGCCAGCCCAGACAAGAAAGTCCACGAGACTCTTTAATTAACCTTCAAAAAAATAAAAGGAGCAAAAGTGGTCAAGTGCTACAGTGCTAGCCTTGAGCACAAAAGCTCAGGGATAGTGCTCAGTTCAGGCCTTAAGTTCAAGCCGCAGGCCTTGCACAAAAGAAAAAAAACTGAAAATTATCTTATTAAGTGAATAAACCTTTAGTATGAGTGAATGTATTGAATACTTTAATCATAGGTAGGAGATGGGGAAATATGATACCATTGATTGTTAGTAATTAAAACAAATTAAAAAGGCCCAGGATGAGGTGGAGAAAGACTGTTTAGGACGGTGCCAAAGATAAACTTTACTTGTTTTACAGTTTTGCTCTTGGGCATAATTTTGATCTTCAAACTAAAAGAAGAACTATCCAAAGAAACAGCTTCTAGCAGTATAAACAACAAGCTGCAAACTCTTTCAGCACCAAAACAAATAAACTCTTTCAGCACCAAAATAAACAAAGAAATGTTGGAGCATGTATATTAAGGATAATAATGTGTTTATTTGAATGATGGAAGGGAAGGGGAACGACAGAATGGTGAGATGAAGGACAAGGGGGAACCAATGCACCAGCGACATACACAAGACAATATGTTAGAAATGATCTGTACAACTTGGGGGAAATTGTGGGGAGGGAAAGGAAGAGAAAAATAAGGGAAGGGGTAACAAATTTGATTTAAAAATGTACTTATTACCTTACTTATGTAACCCCTCTGTACATCACCTTGGCAATAAAAATGGATAATAATGTATTTTTATGAAAGCCCAGACTGATGTGCCCAGAGACAGTCCAGATCCAATATGTCAAAAGTCCTATCAGATATTAAATATTATGTCTGATTATCCCCAAATGGTACAGGTAATGATATTGTAACTGTTTTCCTTAAAGTTACTCGAAAATCACCTTAACTGATTTGTCCAGTAAATATAGCATATCATAGCAAATACACTCTTTTAGAGTTTTGTTTTAATTATCTTTTAGTCGTGGTACAGAGGGATTTCCACTCAATGTGTCAGCTTCTGAGTACAGTGCATCTTGATGGAGGTCACGCCTTTCATCAGTCTCCCCCTGGTCTCCCAGCCCCACCCATCCCCATGCTTTTCCAGCTTCCATTTTCAGATAGATGCACTGGATATAAACACTGCATTCTCCTACCCCTTCCCCTCTTCAGTTCCTCTACCCGGCTCCCTGTGTTTGCACACCCTCCCTGACACCTCAAATTCCAGCTTCCTGGTATGCATTTTGCCAGACAGTAAGTTCGTTGTTCTAAAGAGTTGCATTGCTGGAAACTTCCCCTGCATATAGTATACTTTAGTACACTTGTGTGTCTATGTACATGAGTCTGTATATGCTTACATATACATTCATAAATTAGATCTAACTCCCATATAGGAGAGAAAACATGCATCCTTTGTGCTCTGAGCCCGATATACTTCACTTAACTTTTTTGTCCTTTCTCTGCTAAGGACATGCTAGTCTTCCTGATAGGTGAGTAAATTCCATTTCATTGGGTACTTAGACCTTTACCTTAGCAAGCAACTTACAAATCAGTGAAGGAATGTCTTATTTACTGGCAGTTCCTTGTATTAAGCTCATAGTAAAGCTTCTGGCTACATTTGAGTCATTTTTCTGGACTACTTCTTATTTTCAAAGGAAATAACTTCAAGAGGTGGCAATAAACGAATCCCAGTTCAAGGCCAGCTGGGGCAAAATCTATCAAGATTCCTTTTCAAATACAAACTGGGTATGGTGGTCATGTCTCTAATACAAGTTATTAAGGTGACAGAGATAGGAGAATTGTGGTCCCAGTCCAGTTCAGGCAAAAAATACTAGACTCCCTCTTTTAAAAATCGGGGGAAAAAAACACCAAAAAAATGGGAGTGTGGCTCAAGTGGATGACTACTTATTTAGCAAGTAAGGGCAGCACCCTGAATTCAATCCCCACTCCAGCAGAATAAACATATAAAGAAATACCCAGTGAAAGATTCTACCACTTGTTCTAAGTTCAGAACAACAGCATTAAATTAGTTAGCTGCTGAGAAAGGAAATAGATATGAAACAAACACTTGTTAGACCACCAAGATGATTTGGATAAGTGTGGCCTCTATGTTGTATTCGAAAACTGAATCTTCCAATGAGGCAAAAATGAACTTGAACCTTGCTTCCACTGAACATTAGCTGAGCAGTCATGAACAGTATACTTCCATTCCTTTGTCAGTCTCTATTTAAACGATGAGATAAAAAACTTTCCTCCTAGGACTTGTATGACTAAGACATCAAATTTGATAACCTGAAAATCCAACCTGATACATAGTAGTTGCAAAGTTATCCTCAACATTTCCTTGGGAATTCATAAGACCTGAAGGAGTTCAGAAAGAGTATGGTAAACATGGTCAGGGGTAATACCACAAGCTGGCTGAATATAAATAAAACTCCCATGTGCCAATTCACACGTGCATGGGAAGTTGTTTTCATTAGAACTGTAAAACAGTTTGGATGATGAGAAATTCTGACTGGTGTTTCATGTGTGCAGGAGATTGAACCCAAGTCCTCACAGATGCTAAGTAGAGAGATTCTCATGAATTTCACAGCCACTAGTATTCTCTTCATATAAGAAATGTTTCTATGGCTACCTTTGCTGCTTTGAGAATGAAGGCATCTGAGTATTTTTTCTGGAACTTAACAAGACTTTCCTCTTCCCTCCTGAAAGCAGAATCTGGAGACTAAACCATTTTTTTAAAAATATATTCAGACCCTTTAGCTATAACCACAGCACAGAATTCTCGTCATCATTGAAGAAGGTAATTTAATGATGACTATTAGGTAATGCTTCTAATTATTTTAATGGGGAGAGAAAGTTGGGTTTCATTAATTCTATAACAATTATATCTACCAGTCTCACAGCAGAGTGGCCGGGAAGCATTTAAAACTAATTATTGGTGCTTAGGTTTGAGAGAACTCATGACCTTATATTTAAATGTATTCAGAGCTGTGGGCTCATATGCTTGGACCACATTTCATTCCCTGTTCCATAGGCCTACCAGTGGAGCCTATTATTTTTTTAGAGCTGTAAAAATGCACACAGATGGAAGCAGATGCCTACAATTAAGCGGCCAACATATTTAATTTTGCCAACTCTTCAGCTCTAATACATTTATCTCTATTTCCCTTCTTGTCCTCTAAAGCCTTTCTATGGTATTTATTTGATTTAATATGTGAAAGTGGCAGCGGCCTCCAGCACACTCAGTCTCAGTAGTGTAGGGGGTTGATTTTTAACTATACTGTGAAGAAAAGTAGTCCTTATTTTAACATTCAAGAAAATGATGCTCAGTCAATTAGACTTCTCTTCTCTCCACCCCCCACGTGCGAGGTCAGTTTGACACTGCGAATGGTTAAATCATCCCTGACAAAGAGGCTGAACTTGGCCGAAGTTCCATAATGAGAAATCCAGATGACTGGTATCATTTGTAATGTGAGTGCCCTGCACTTAATCTAGCACTGGTTTGTTTTTGTAAGAAATAGCAATGACTTAAAAGCAGTCATTAGGGATGTTTAAGGTTTTGACTGTTTTGACACTAGATGTGGTCTTCACCTTTAATGGCATCTTTTCACATTAAACTCCACACATAAATAAGCCGTGTCTGCGTTCTCTAGTCTACTCTGTTGTGTGGGACCAAAAGGATTCCAGCAGCCTCCTGTCCTGGTTATGCAAAGTGCAGAGCTCACTGAAGTACAGGCCTGAACCCACTGATGAGAGCAGAAAAGCCAGTGCCCATGTTCAATCCTAAGACTAAATCTTCTGGATTTTCAATGGTCGCTTACATGAAGATACAGACTAGTGTACTTTTCCTAAGATGAAGGGAAAGAAAGATCAGATGGAAGTTTCGTGAAGCCTCAAGCAACTTCTGTGATGGTCATTAAGTCAACATGGACTAAAAAAATACTATTACAAGAACTCTAATTACTGGCTTTTCTGTAATGAATCTCTGGATTGGCTTAGGTCTGTATGACGAAAGCCTGAGCATTTATAGACTGTATTATATTTACTGGCTTAAGCCCTTTTCATTTTATAGGGGAAAATAAAAGGCAAATTGGCTTTCTTTTTGGAGTTGATCAATATAAGACAATTCTCCAATCAGCTCAAACAAAATAGTAACCTCACTAATTTCAACTTGACCCCGTCTTATTTAATTACTTCCTTTCCTTCATTCCTCCAAACTTTCTTAACATGAGTCAACAGAATTTGCTGAAATGTATGAAGTGATCAATTTTGTGGTATATTAATAATATTTCACAAGTAGAATATAACTCTGATTTTTATTTTAAGAATCAAAAGACCAGTGAGTCTTCATGTTGACTTAGCACTATATAGGAGGATAAGTCAATTTCCAGTAAGCATTTAGTTCCATGATTGGGGCATGTGAATTAAATTGATGAGAGACAAATTAACAAGAAGAGTTCATATTAATGGTTGGTATTAATATTTTCACAGGCCTGGGGACTTTACAGAAAAGGAGTATATGGCCACAAAAAGCTAGGACAATAGATTACTGGTCAAAAGAAAGAAAAAAATAATTTAGATTGTTATGAGTAGTAAATGGTGGAAAGATAAGCATACAAGGAAGCAAAACCAATGGCAGACAGGGTCATTTTAGCATGATCTGTTTATGCAGACTCCTCTTGGTGCCTCTTCTATTTTCCTCACAGCCATCAAACACTTCCTAGACAGAAGAATTGTGGTACTTCTTATTTCTTCTACTGTTAGTCAGATAAGGACAGCTCCCAGAAGGCTTCTTTTACATCTGTTGGTTCTCAATTGCCTTTGACTAAAATAAGCCATATGCCAAAGTGACGTATTGGGAGGGGGGGGGATAGTATACTCCACTTACTCTTTACTGAATTAACAGATATTTCTTAATTCAATATATGGGGATCTGGCATCCAGTTTCCTTATGCAGTGGAGAAATGTGTTGGAAATCAACTTCTAAATAGCATTTATGGTCTGGTATTCTTTGTTTTCTTCGTATGTTCATCATGGTTGTCATAGAACATGTGCATGTAACTTATATACAGTCTTATTGGGAAAAACTTGAAAATAAATAGAATCTACTAGTGCCTTCTCTAAAATTTTTGTCCATTTAAAAATTAAGATACTATTAGATAGACTCAAGGAAAAATGTCATCTGTATGGGAGATGAAATTAACAGAATATAACTAATGAGCATAGATATAGAGTGCTGCTTAAAAGCAAATTAAAAGCCCACAGAGCTTCTCATCATCCCATTTATTAATTCAGAGTGCCACTGTGATATGCTGCTTTTTCCCCCTGTACACCCATACTTCTAAAAAGGATAGAAAGTCAAAGTGATTGCGACTCTCCTTCATTCCTGCCCAAACACTGCATCCCACTACCAGCCCAGAACCACTACTAATATGACCAGAACTTGCTTAATATAGATCTTAATATAGATGAAACACATGACTTTTTAGACCTGAATCCCATCCTTAATATATCTCATTAAATACATGCGAACATTCAATTTTTTTTTCAAAATAAAAGTCAAACTGTGTCTTTTCCTAAGCATTCCAGAGAAAAGATGATTCAACTTGAAGTTCCAAATAATCCTTTAAAAAGAATTATGTTGGAAGTAAGGTCCCAGTGTCTTATAGGCAGAATTATGAAGGACAAAATTTCCAGACTTAGTTCCAAAGAGTAGCAGAAGTGGGTATCTGGCAGGTTACTTTGGCTTTCTTAATAAGGAGAAACGAATTTCTAAAATGAGGCCCAATATGATTTTTCAACAAAAATAGCTACTAAATTGAGGATGCTCTTTCATGAAAGAGTAAGGAAACTTCTTTTCAAAGTACTGGCAATCCATCAGGGAGGAAAACTTAGCTGTAACGTCCTGTTATACAGGCATCCCCGGCTCTATTTATATTCCACAAGGACAGAAAATGCATCTGTCTAGTGTTGGAAAGACACTAGAGGACTTAATTATGTGAATCCCCTCTCAGTGGTTGAATAAGAAGGGCGTATGCTCACATTACTACTCCCTGAACTGCACCCAAAACCTGGTCAGAAGGCAGCAGTAGGTCTGTTCAGGGAGCCAACAGGAAGCTCTCCTCAACTGAAGCCAGTTGGATAGGGATAAAGCTTGCTTCAGCTGGAAGTCATTTGGACTTTTCCTCAGACTAATCGGAATCAGTGGCTTAGGAGAACACACCAAAGGTGATCTCCCTTGCTCTGATCTGGTCTAGGTGCTAAGTCCAGCTGCTAAAATACTTAAGGGAAATACCTGGAGTTGGCTGGTTGGATTCAATAGAGAACAGGATCCGAAAGAAAGAACTACTCACCAAATGGAAAAATGAGAATTCGAGGTGTGGTACATTCACAAAAGGTCATCAGTGCTTTCCAAAATTCCACTAGAAAATTTGGGTAATGATGGGTAGTTCTTCTACCACCCCTGAAATTGTCCTCTGGACTACCTAGTCAAACAGGTTTCATTAAGGTTGTGTCTTTAAAAAAAAAAGGAAAAAACAATATGTGAAACAGTTGCCATTCAAGCAACCAGTTAGCACAAGTAAAAGCAGTAATGTGGACTTTTAAAACATTCTAGAAAGTATTGTGTATTTAAGATAAGCAGTTGTTTGTTTAAACATATGTCATGGAAGTGGAGCTGTGGCTCAAAGTGGTAGAGTGCCTTGAACCGTGAGCACAAAAGCTCAGGGAGAGAGCCCAAACCCTGGGTTCAATCCCCACGACCAACAAAACATAAATAAGTAAATACATAAATAAATTTCACAAAGGTGTTCTTTTTAGGGGGAACCCTTAAAAAAGGTACATGGTTCATGCTGGTCCCTTTTTTCTGCTAATTGTTTCTTGGGAAGGAATAGTCTCCTGGAATGTGCCTTGGAAATCCTACCACAGGAAGTTCTACTTAACAATCTAACAACATGGAGACTGACCTTCTCGGGTGATGGTTTTTTATAAGAAACGAAATTGAATCTTTGGTCCATGAAATTTATTGTAAATAGTTACATTGGCTAATAGCAATGATCTTAAATTAAAGATGTACTAAATCTCAAATATGAGCTCACCCAAGAAGACAATAGGACCATCTAATAAAATCACTGGCTTGGAAAGTACAAGGGACTGAAAAATATAGGATCATATACAACATTCTCTCCCTAATCAGAAAGAATAGTAATTTGAGCTTACATAAACCTTGGTCAATTTTCAAGAGATTCCACATTCTATGATGCTGACTTAATACAAGGGTTTTGCATTTTATTGTTTTACATTTTAAACTACTGATGCTTTGTTTTAGGCTACTTTCCCTGTACTATTACATTTAAAAGCTAAATAACGATGGAGGTAGCTTTACTTTAATCCCATTCTAAGCTTCTCTTCTTCATTGTGAAACTACTTCTCTATTCTGGCTTACAGCTCATTCGCACACTACTTAGCTGGAATTTTGCTTTAATATAAAAAAGCACAATGTAAACAAAATATTTCAAATAATTTAGCTTTCAGCCTGTGAAAAAGGATAGTGTCTTGGGAAATGACATTTTTTTTTCTTTTTGGTCAGTCATGGGGCTTGAACTCTGGGCCTGGCGCTGTCCCTCAGCTCTTCAGCTCAAGGTGAGCACTCTCACTCTACCACTTAAGACACAACACCACTTCCAGTGTTTTGGCGGTTTATTGGAGATGATAGTCTCACAGACTTTCTTGCCCAGGCCGGTTTGACCTACGATCCTCAGATCTCAGCCTCCTGATTAGGTAGAATTACAGGCGTGAGCCACCGGCGCCCAGTGGTAGTGATTTATTTTTTAAGTGGATGACTTGGGATATCCACACCATTAATTTTTCCAAATAAAATTTGGTATGTTCTTCAAAGTTTTCTGCTAGTTTGTAACTAAGAAAAGTGCTTGTTGTTGGGCTTCACAACAAACCACCACAAACTATAGCTTAAACAAGAAGTGTAACATTTCACAGCTCTGATGACCAGCTGTTCTACATAAAAGAAACATCAGGGGGGCTGGGAAGGTGGCTCAGTGGTAGAGCACTTGCCTTGCATGCATGAGACCCTGGGTTTGATTCCTCAGCACCACATAAGCAAAAAGAAAAAACCGGAAATGGCGCTGTGGCTCAAGTGGTAGAGCGCTAGCCTTGAGCTGAAGAGCTGAGGGACAGCACCCAGGCCCAGAGTTCAGGCCCCATGACCGACCAAAAAGAAACATCAGGGTTGGTTCTTTCAGAGAACTGTTAGAGAAAATATGGTCCATGTCTATTCCTCCAATATTTTTGTCACTTACTGCCAATCCTTGGCATTCCTTGGTCTGTGAAAATACTACCAGAGTGTCTATCTTCATCGTAAATGACATCGTGTGTATGTGTGTGTGTGTGTGTGTGTGTGTGTGTGTGTGTGTGTGTATGTGTCCTCCTAAGAGCACCAATCATATTAGGTTAGGACTCACCCTACTGATTCATTTTAGCTTAACTATCCCTATGAAGACTCTGCCTCAGGGTATAGCCACATACCAAAGTACTAAGCATTATGAGGACTTAAACATACAAAATTTGAGAATATAGAAGAGATGCTTTCTAAATATGGATCCCAGATGGGATTATAAAATGAAAGAGCTAAAATCAAGATAGTGATGCCCCCAAAATCTATAACTTTATACTGTTCCCACAAATTAGGATTTTAGGATGCTTTGATGTCTATTTAGTTGATGAAGGCGATCAAAGGAAACTAAATAATGTGTCTACTCTCACAGAATCTATGGGGCAGGGTAAGGGACAATTCTAAAAGCCAAATTTGTCATCACTTCAAGCAAGCAAGAAATAGCCAAACATTTTGTGTAAGATAGGATGGCGACAGGCACAAATCACTCTATCAAACTTCACTTTAGAATTCCACAAAGAAATGGTTGAAGTATCCATTTGGTTTTGCCTTTACTTTTTCCATACTCTGTCCTCTGAAAGTAGGATTTAGGAGCAACCTAAGAAGATATCTTAGTAAAGATTTTCATGAAAGAAATCTTTACCATACCATAATGAATTAGTTTTATAACAACAAGATGCTCGGTGATGAGATTTAGTGTATTTTGCTTTCTTGTACAATAAAAACGTCTTTGTTATTATATGAAACTAATCTGTGGGATAAGATAACTCCTCATATGTCAAGTTATTGAATACACAAAATTAAAGCTAGTGGTTTTAACCACCCAAGAAGATGTTCTGAATTGTGCTATCCAGAACTTAATGGTATTTATGAAATAGAAATTGGGTCTAGAGTAGGAGGAAGATTGTGTGCCTTAATCAGCCATCCGTGACATGAAAATGACCTCATTCACAGACAATTACATGGTTGCCACTTGCGTTTAACGTCCTCCACACAGTTTATCCTTACAAATTATCCCTTGGTTATGAGTTTTCCCTAGGCACTGTAGGTCTACTGCTGGCCTATACTGGGCATCAAACCCTGGCTCACCTGTCAACAGTCCCTAGATCTACCCCAGTAACTGTAGGCAGGCATTAGTCAGAAAGTCTTGCCAATCCTGACTTTAGCTCAGAATGGTCGTGACTTTAGCTCAAAATGGACTCACATTTTGTTTTTGACAATAGTTTGTTAAAGAGCATTCTAGATTGAAGACAGACTACAACTAATCATTTTTATTTTTGTAACCATGTTGTTTAGTTTAAACCTTCTCTCTCCGTGCTTATTCCATAAATTTTTATCACTGCTTATTCTATGTGTGGTACTCCACCAGAAAGAACCTGTTATGGAAGTAGTAGAACACTCAACTGATGCTTCTTTAGGGAATGTGAGCACAGAATTATGTAAAATATCATGTTTTCTCCATATGAGGATTCTTGCTGTTCTGCAAAAAGAGGTTCATCCTTTAAGTCCTTTTCTTTATTCTAAACTCGCACAATAACAGACAGCCCAATGGCTAAGAAAGACTGGCAGAAGAGCCACTTAGGTCAAAACAGAGAAAGATATTTAGAAAATAAAAATTAATATCTGCACAGTAAAAATATAAGGAGCTCAAGAAGACAATCTACCAATTTATCAGATTTGACAATGAACACAATACTCAGTCCTAAAAATAGGATTCAAAACAATACAACTAAAATTTATCAGTTTTTTTCAAATCACACTAAACATTTTTCATGGGTTATTTTGGTAACTTCCTTAAGAACTTAAAATGCTAGTGTTTTCCTAATTGCTTAAGTGAGGAGATTGAAGTTGTACTTGAGACATAGAATTGTGTTCTCTCAGCTTCCTGAGTCTGAGCTCAGAACCACTCACCCACCTTACCAGAACTGTCTGGCACAGGCAGGTTTAGCACTCTGGAGAAGGGGTCGTGGGTGGGTTCTCTAATGGTTCTATGTACATGGTTAAGGTGCTTCAAGATAATATTAATGATGTTAATCTTTAATGCATATTCTCCAACATCATAAATAATTGGAGGATTCAATGAGTTATGTGCCACTGTTGGTTAACAATTTATCAGGAATGATAAAATTAACTGAGGCCCGATAAGAACAGTCTTCAAGATTGCCAGATGCTGGTAGGTTATGCCCATTAGCCTCACTAGAAGGCTGAGAAATGGAGGACTGTAGTTGGAAGCCAGTTTAGATTTTTAAAAAAAGTGATTGAGTATCCATCACCATAATAATCAGCAAAATGCAGGGGCTGGAGGCGAGAGGTAAGTGGTAAAGATCCAAACAAGTAAGCAGACAAGCACAAGGTCCTGATTCAAACTCGTATAACACCAAAAGAAGAAACAAAAATATATACCTAGATATCCCTAGAACATTACTATAAAAGAAAGTAGGATATAATTCAAGAAATAGTCAATCATTAGGTTAAAAGCCTCAGATTATTGACATGTTTTCTTTGGTCTAATTTGCCAAATCCTCCCACAGGCCTCTAATGAGGCATTTGTTAAATAAGACATAAGGGTTATAAAAAGCTTGGAGGAGAAAAGCTTGAGACTATGTGTCCTTATAGTCAAGAACTAGGATGATTTAAATAGAGGTATTAGAGGTAGTATCTCTAACAAACTAGAAAATGATGGATATGAATTCATCAGGTTCGAGAGCAAACTGAAGCACTGCAAGGATCTAACTTAGAGTCTGCTTCACCAGAAGAAGAAAGGTAGGTCAAAAGTTACCAGAGGTATCAAAGATTGTGGAGCAATGAAGGTTGAGGTATAGGTTAAGAATGACTCTCCATGGGTTCTTAACCTGGGGCTGGTTCATGGAAAAATGAGAGAGAAAGTGAGGTTAGAGGGTAACTCCTTGCAAGTTCATGAGTATTGGCTGCTGTTACAGTGTATGTTTGTGTTCGTGTTTGTGTTTGTGTGAATGTCCAGGGATGGCTTGTTGGGGGCTTCCCAATTCATCTTGGCAAAATGTCCTGATAGGGATCAGGGTCTCAAACAGCATCCTCTTAGCACAAAGGATTGTCCCTTATCTGAGCTACATCCACACGACCACACGGTCTACCCTGCCAGATGGAATGCATTTTTCACATAATGCACTTGGCAGTAAAAGAAAATCTATTTTAAGCTGACTGTTCATTTTTCATGATATACATTACAAAAGCACTGGTATAGTCCAATTTATGTATAAGTGGACTTAAAACACTTTAAAATACAATGAAGCCATTTGGCTAAATGCTGACTCCTGGGAGTTAGGTTCCTATATGAGAGAGTGAGTTTTAGTCTCTTTATATCTATCTTAGAAATGTGTAAAACAGGCAGGATTCAGGTTGAAGCATAACAGACTTAGTGGGGTCCTAACCCATGGAATGGAAAGACCACACAACACAAGGATTGGAACTTATTAGTTGGGATAGATGAACCGCTCTGCGGTTTCAATAGAAACGCCTGGGATTGCTTTTCAAGTGTTTTAAATTTGATAATATATATACATATATAGACACACATACATATACTGAAAAAGTCGATGTGTGTGCCAAAGTCTTTCCCCTGTCTTCATTCTCCAAACCATATGGGTTTTAAAAGTTTGAAATGCATATATCTCTGATGTCTTCTCACAAATCCCTTATGAAAGATTGCCCTCTGAAGAAACTTCTACACTAAATTTCTCTCTAAAAGTTGCCACATTTTTCTAAAGCTCATGCCCTAACCCTTTGCCCCACTCTTCTCTGAATTATATAGAATAAACAAAACGGAGTGGACAAGGAAGTCAAGCCTTGATTAACTCCTTCTTCTCTACCTGAAGCACGGTGAGTTTGTGCAAGACCCAGAACCTCTTTCTATGTCTTTTTCCTTTCTCGGAAAGCAGAGACAAGGAACTAAAAGCTCCCTTGTGACCCTTCCAGCCACAGCAATGGTTCCCACCTTGTTGAAAGAGAAGAATGGTTTCCTAACTTATTCTTACCTCCAACTTTCCTTTACATGAATGAAGGGAATAATGGAATGAACCAAAGTTAAGTTGTAGTCAAGGACAGCATTAATCTCTGGTTCCTAGGGAGGATACTTTGGGAAAAGGAGTTGAAATAGGGTCCTGTGGAGGAGATTTGTGACAACCCACTCAGCCACATCTCCTCATGTTAGAAATTGAAAGCACCGAGGAAGGAATGTCAGAAGAATCAGGCAGGAATGAACTATGCCCAAGAAACCCCACCCAGACCAGGTAGACTCCAGAGATGCAGAAGTAAGTATTCCCTGGGACCACAGCTATATGGTAAAGGGACAGCAAGTACAATACAGAAATGTAGAGTTTGGACCACCGTGCAACCTAGGCTTATGTTCAAAATATATGGTCCTCTCTGGAAGTGGTGCTGTGACTTAAGTGGTAGAGCACTATCCCTTGAGCTGAAGAGCTGAGGGACAGCGCCCAGGCCCAGAGTTCAAGCTCCACGACCAACCAAAAAACAAACAAACAAACAAACAAAAAACCAAAATATATTGTCCTCTCTTCTTTCTTACAGGAGGGATTTAATATTTTAGCTAAGGATAATTTGAAAATCCCAAATTGGGATTTTAAAACATGGAGCAATTTGGAGCAGTCCAATTTGTCCTCTGTGGGAACAATGATGCTGTCTAAACTTCCTAAAGCTACAGGCCTGGGACCAATGTCAACATTCGCACTTTCAGTTTCTATACATGCTAGTGACAACCAGGTTCAGAAAGCACATTTTAAGGTAGATTTGAAATTACAAAGTGAGGCAAGACATACAAGGAAGAAAAGTAATCATTAATCTCCAGTAGCCTGAATATAAAATACAAGTTGTTAGCAAAATCTATTTTGTTATTTCCTTTTCTTTTTGAAGCCCTGCATCTTAGGCTGGCCTGGAACTCTTGACCCTCTGCCTTTCATCTGCTTGGATTATACATGTGTACCACCATGCCTGGCTTCTCCAATTTTCCTTTCTAATGCTATCTTCTCTCAAGATGTCTTCAGCTACAGGTAGCAGGGGAGGTTGTGGGGAAACAGAGGTGGGAAGGGAGAAAATCCATAACCACGCTCTGGAGCAGATGTCTGCCTGGTTAGTCTCTAGACTCTGTAAGGCCCACAGCTGCAGTGATTGTTTCATTTGCTTTTCATGCATTTTACTAAGCCAAATGGTAAGAAAACACATAGAAGGATATGAATCTGTGCCTTGGGTTAGTTTCTACCTGCACCTCCATGGAGCTTCACAGAAGGGAGCTAGATCACAACAATAGGAAAGAAGGTAATTCTTGGGGTTCTTATGTCTGTCTTTCTATATAAACCAAAGGAGTTCTTTTAGAAATTGTAGATGGCGTTCTAAAATTGCAAGGAATGATGCAAGGAATCATAATCATAATCATAATAGTTTTTTGTGTATGTGTGTGTGTGAGAGAGAAAGAGAGAGAGAATGAGAGAGAGCGAGCGAGCGAGAGAGAGAGAGAGAGAGAGAGAGAGAGAGAGAGAGAGAGAGAGAGAGAGAGAGAGAGAGAGAGAGAGAGAGAGAGAGAGAGAGAACCAGGGCTTGAACTCAGGGACTAGGCATTGTCCTATAGCTTTTCTGATCAAGGCTAGTACTCTACCACTTGAGTTTCACCTCTACTTCTACGACTAGCTTTCTCTACCACTTGAGTTTCACCTCTACTTCTACAACTAGTTTTGGATAGTTAATTTTTTTAAAGAGTCTCTAAGGTTTGTCTTCCCAGGCTAGCTTTGAGCAGTGATCCTCAGATCTCAGCCTCTTGAGTAGCTAGGATTTACAGATGTGAGCCACTGACACCCAGTAATAATCCTAGTGTTTGAAGGGCATGTTGTGAGTCCCATGTGGGCTGACAGCTCTGAACATAGCTAAATACTGGTTCCCTGGCAGGGAAGTGTGAAGGAGACTCCCTCACAGAAATATTCCCCATAATTCAGTGACCACTGTAGACAAGTCTACCCCAGTCCAGGAACAGTGGGGAGGTGGGGAGAAAATGGGGTGGGGGGCGACTGTTTGCCATGAGCAGTTAGGAGGGTAGTATTGGCCCTCCATGCACAATCCACAGGCCAGCCCAGACTGTGAGGCACGGTGACAGACAACTACAATGGAAAAGATTTCTGTCTGTCTGCAACGAGTTGAAGGCTAGCCTCCCAGAGGGCAGGCAGGAGAACTCAATTACTCACCACCCTCAGCTTCTATGACTGATTTCTGCATTCATTTCTGATATTTAATTGATTCTAAACTAACCAGAAATCCCCAGGGAGCCCTCAATCTCTGCTGAAGTAGCAATTTCACTGGGGCAAAGTCAGAACTGAGGATTTTGTGGCTGAAAATGTATAGCGAATGACCCAGGTCTGGCCGACGCTGTGACGCGTAACAGCATACATTGCATGACTCATAGAAGTCAGGGATGGAAAAGACCTATTAAGTCATTTTTTCCATCTTCCAGCCATTGCAGGTTTACTCTCTGCCAAGGTAGGATTATATTCAAATATTTGGTCCCGTCTAGTTTGAACTGATTCAAGTAATAGGGCTCCCACAGCTTCCCCTGGGAGCTTAATTCCACAGGATCATTGATCTCAATCTTCGGAAAATGTTCCTGATGTTCACTTTAAATTTTCCTTTGCTCAATTTCATCCCATTAATCCTACTTATTACCCCTCAGGCCACCCTAAATAATACCCCTGTTTCTTTTATGTTGACATTCCTGCAACACTGGTAGGGAGGAGACTGGGGAATACAAAAATGTCTTCTTGGCTTGGCTCAGGGCCTTCAGTATAATATGAGGAATAGAAATGTTCTGAAAAATAGCTTATTATAATGTTGGGGGAGACTATGTGTATAAATGAGAAAGGCTTTTTCCAGATTGCCTAAGGACAGGTCAGACATTCAATGGCAGGTGTTTCTGAGTTTAACTGTACATTCGTAATATTCTGAGTCAGAGAGTAGCTCAGATGAAATGTCACATAATCGGCCACACTGCCACTTAAGGTGGATAATGGACTATGCCCTCACAGCCTTTGGGGGAGATAATTCTATATAATCCTCTGGTTATTTTTCCCTGGAGGGCAGGGATCACTTCAAATAGCACAAAACCACATTCGTTAAAGTCACCGTGAGTAATGTCCCTACTCAGGGCCTTGGGTAAGACTGGCTGGAGAGCCAGTGAAGTCAGTCAATCCCGGAGTATGTGGTTCCAGACAGAAGCCAGAACAGGATATCCCGAATATCCCTTAAAGGATTTTTTTTGGATGCTAGGGGGCTTCATAAACATGTAAATTTGGGAGGTGTATCTCAAATCCATCTGCACCCAAACCCTAGACACATGCATGTTTAATAAATGTACTAACATGTCAACAGCACTGTCCATGGGGTAACTCTAATCCAATACCATCTGAGAATAGCCGGACTCGACTCTGTTGACTAAGCCAGTGTCCAAAGAGCAAGAATTTAGTTGGCAATGGGACAGAAATCAAGAGTTGAGGATGAAGTCAGCTCAAGACTGAGAGCAGAGAGAAGAGAGGGTGAGAAGTTTTAGAAATGAAGGAACATTGGCCATGGCCTGTATCTATTGGCTGTCATACGGTAGATATGTATGAAACCAGATCCACTAGACAAAATATCTGGATAGGTAAAAAGGTAAAAACGAGACAGAAACTGTACTGCTAGAAATGTCTCAAAAGTAATGTTCCAGAAGCAAAGGCAAAACAAAAACAGTACTTAAAAATATTTTCATTACAGCCAGCCACAAGTCAACCAGTTCTCTGATTGGATTAAGGTAATCTAGTGTATCTACATGGTCCAGCATTTGATTAAGAATTAACAGATGGCATTGATCAAGACTCATTGTATTTATAAACTGCTTAGCTAAGTGACAGCTCCTCTGTACAACTACTTAAGGATAATAAAAATTTTAAGAATTAACAGGCATACAGCAGCAGTATAAAGAGAGAAGCAGAGAAGCAGGAGATTAAAAACATGTATAAATAGAACCCAAGTTTTGGAGTCATCAAGAAGAGATGTTTGGCCGGGCGCTGGTGGCTCACGCCTGTAATCCTAGCTACTCAGGAGGCTGAGATCTGAGGATCGTGGTTCAAAGCCAGCCCGGGCAGGAGAGACCGTGAGACTCCTATCTCCAATAAACCACCAGAAAACCGGAAGTGGCGCTGTAGCTCAAGTGGTAGAGCGCTCGCTTTGAGCTGAAGAGCTGAGGGACAGCGCCCAGGCCCAGAGTTCAAGCCCCACGACCGACCAAAAAAAAAAAAAAAAAAAAAGAAGAGATGTTTGAGAATTTCCCCTGAGAACCAGAACCTAGATTTCACAGCATATAATGAATCAAATGCAAATCTAGCATTAAAAATTGCAAGTATTCAAAAATAAAAGTTCAACATAGGAGTTTCAAAACTGACTTGAGGTCACTCTCACCTAAAGATGACTTGCTTTCAGTTCATTAAAAGTGTATTCTTATTAGGTGTTGGTGGTTCATTCTTGTAATCCTAGGTACTCAGAAGGTGAAGATCTGAGGATCACAGTTTGATGCCAGCACGGGCAAGAAACTCTATGAAACACTTATCTCTAATTAACCACCTAAAGGCCAAAAGTATAGCTGTGTATCAAGTGGTAGAGTGCTTGCCTTGAGCAAAATACTCAGGGACATTGCCTAGGACCAGGGTTCAATCCTCAGGACTAGCGCACACACACACACACACACACACACACACACACACACACACAATGTATATTGTTTTCCTTAAGAAATTATAAGTATTAAGAAGGAAGGAAGGAAACAAAGAAAGAAAGAGAGATAAACAGTAAAAGAAATAAAGAGAGAGAAAGAAAGAAAGAAGAAAGAAACAAAGATAGAAAGAAAAGAAAAGGAAGGGACTGAAAGGAACAAAAAGAAAACGATAGAGATTAAATTGACTTAGCAGAAGAGAGAATAAAGAACTAGAAGGTATACCAATAGAAAATTAAGATATCTAGGGAAAAGCAGGAAAATAAAAAGAAAATACAGGCAACAGCATAAGAAACACATGGGATATAGCAAAGAGATCTTAAAAACCATCACTTATGGCCCAGAAGGACAAACTACATTAAAGGGATAATGGCCATATTATTTCCAAAACTGAAAAAAAATCAAGCAACAGAACCAGAAAGTACTAAATGAACAGCACACAAATTCAAATAAAACTATATGCACACACAATAAACTGCTGAATATGAATATAAAAGAGCAAAGATGTTTTTAAAGAACACTGGTAGACATGAACCCCAAAGGATCAGTAAGACATCCACTCAACAGAAATAATAGAAACCAGATGACAATGAAATGAAATTCTTACCTTGTGAAAGTATTCTTTTAAGGTAAAGGTAACATAAACATATTTCTAGGGAAAAAAGGTAGAATTCATTATGAATAGATCCATTCTTTGAGAAACTTAAAGAGGAGTCTTAATGTTCATAAAAATAATCCTAGGGCTGGGAAAGTGGCTCAGTGCTAGAGTGCTCGCCTTGCAGGCATGAGGCCCTGGGTTCAATTCCTCAACACCACATAAGCAGAAAAAAAAACCTGAAGTGGCACTGTGGCTCAAGTGGCAGAGCACTAGCCTTGAGCTGAAGAGCTGAGGGACAGCGCCCGGGCCCAGAGTTCAGGCCCCATGACCGACCAAAAAAAAAAAAAAAGTGATCCCAGAGGGATATATGAAAATTCAAGAAGAAAGGAAAAGTCAAATGATGAGTTAACTACTGAGTAAATGTAAATCAGTATTAACCACACACAGTGAGGATACATTGTGAGAGCTGACATATTCTATATTAGCCAACTTTTCATTGCTATAATAAAATACCTGTTCCTTGTGCTTACTAGGCAAACATACTACCATTAATTTTTAATTTCTAAATCAATAAATAGCTAAGATGGAAAGATTTCAGTGTGTATCTCTCCAATATAACCCTAAATATTCAAATAAGCTATGAAGAAAATTTATTTGTTGAGTTTGATGATTTCCAAAAACTCTTTTTTAATAAGGTTTTTATTGTAAAAATACTGTACAGAGGGGTTACAGTTACATGAGCAAGGTAATGAGTACATTTCTTATCCAGCATTGTTGCCTCCTCCTTTGTTTTTCCCCTACCATCCAGTCCCTCCCACCTCCTCAACCACACCCCCCTTCCCCCTCATCCCCCCCTCACCCTCCCACCTAAATTGTAAAGTTCATTTTTCAACACAGTGTCTTGTACATCTCATTGTTACAATGGGTCAATGTATCCCTATTTAAACAATTTGTTTTTTCCCTTCCCCTCCCCAAATTATACCAACATCAAATAGAGTGAAAACAGGGGTTATACTGTGAGGGAATGAAGATATGGTCACCAAGAAAAAAATAAAACAAAACAAAACATCAAAACTATCATATACTAGGTAAAGAGTCAAGCTGATACCCAAAGAAAAATGCAACACAAGAAAGACAAAAATATAAAGGAAGACAATCTGCTCAGTATTAAAATAATACCTTAATATGAACTCTTTGCAATCAGCACACAATTAATTATCCAATCCAAGCCACATCAAAGTAAGCTTGACTGGCCAAAACCAGAAATAAAAAATGGGAGGAAAAAACTTCCTCAGTATAAATTGAATAGTGTTTTAGAGCATTATTCTAGTTGGTACAAGAAGTATTACAAAATATTTTGGTAAGAGATAGAAATCAATACAAACGAATACTATATAATAAGTAAAATATAAATAAAATGATAATTGAAAAATAAAATATAAGTAAATGATACACAATAATAAATTAACCATTGAATTCAATACTTTGCTGTCTACAAAACTCTCACCTTATTGGCAAAGACACACAGACTGAAAGTAAAAAGGTAGAAACAAAATAGAATAAAAAATCAAACAACAGGCATTATACTCAAATCTGGCAAGCAGATGTCAGGCCAAAATTAGTCAGAAGAAACAAATGAGTCACTAAGAATTATTAAGGCAAATAATCCATGAATAAGATATAAAATTGTAAACAAATATGCATTGAAATTGGCACACCTGAATTTATATGTTAAAAAATTTAAAAAAACAAGATGTAAAGGACAGATGAGTCCAGATATAATAGTGAATGATTTCAATATCACACTCTCATCAATAGCTAAATTACCCAGATCAAAGAATTATCCAGATCAAATTATCCAGATCAACAAAGAAGCCAGTCACTGGTGGCTCAGACCTGTAATCCTAGCTACTCAGGAGGCTGAGATTTGAAGATTGCAGCTCAAAGCCAGCCAGGGCAGGAAAGTCTGTGAGACTCTTATCTCTAATAAACCACCAGAAAACTGGAAGTGACGCTGTGGCTCAAGTAGTAGAGCACTAGCCTTGAGCTGAAGAGCTGAGGGATTGTGCTCAGGGGGGTCATAGACAGTGCCCATGACTGTCAAAAAAATTTTTTTAAATAAACAAAGAAACTTCTGAGTACAACTGCACTAGATAACAGATGAATTCAACAGAATATTGCATGCAGCAGCTGTGGTGACATCTTCAAGTTTCTGTGGGACCCATAAAATGGTACCAACACTGAAAACAATCTGACAAATTTCTTGTAATGCTGATCACACTTCTTTTTACTTTTTCCTACACTACACATAACACACAAGGATACACAGCAAAGCTGAATGTTTGAAAGTGAGTGCAGCCTACTCATTGTTTTACAATGAGTTGGTTTTAGGTTTTGTTTTTATATACTCATCGTTTTCTTTGAAGCAGGATTATGTTCAGGGAACTGGATTAGGTGATTTTTCAGACCTCATCTCTTAGCAATCCATTGAGGTAGAAATGAGGTTTGCCTAATCAGGATGAAGAGACCAAAACACCAAGATTAAGACTTGATCAGCATTGATACTCACTAGACACCATGTTGAAAATAAACTGTACAACTTGTGGTCTGGGAGAAACTGGGAGAGAGAGAGAGAGGGAAGGAATGACATTGTCCAGAAAGAAAGTACCCTTTAGTATAGCCTTGTTTGTGATCATTTGGGTAAATGCTCAAAAGTAGGATTGCTGGGTCATAGGGTAGCTCTAAGTAGAGTCTTTTGAGGAACCTCCATACTGCTTTCCAAAGTGGTTGAACAAGTTTACACTCCCACCAACAATGCAGTAAGGTTCCCTTTTGGCCACATCCTCTTCAGCATCTGTTGTTATTAGATTTCTTGATTGTAGCCATTCTAACTGAGGTGAGGTAGAATCTGAATGTTGTTTTGATTTGCATTTCTTTTAGGGCCAAGAGTAGCTGAGCATTTCTCCATATGTCTCTTGGCCATTCTTATTTCCTCTTCAGAGAAGTTTCTCTTTAAGTCTTTAGCCCACTTATTTATTGGGCAGTTGTTTCTTTGAGGATTTGTTATTGGGGGATTTAGTTTTTTCTGTATTTGATGTTAGTGCCCTGCATCTTGAATATACATTTTTCTAATTTGGGGAGGGAAGGAAAATAACAAAATGCGGAAACAAGGATACAGGATGACACATTGTAACAATGTGATACACAAGACACTATGTAGAAAAGGAACTTTACAACTTGGGAGGCAGGGGAGTTGGGGAGGTGGGAAGGAAAGGGATGGTAGGGGAAAAACAAAGGAGGAGCTAAAAATGCTCATAGGAAATGTACTCATGACCTTACTCATGTAACTGTAACCCCTCTATACACTATTTTTACAATAAAAAACATTTAAAAGAGAAAGTACCTTTTATCTGACTTATATAACTGCAATTCCTCTTTATATCATCTTTACAATAACAATTTAGAAATGCAGTTTTTTTTTTAAAAAAAAGACTTGAATTGCCAAATTCAATGATAATTGATAAATGATAAAATTTAGCTTCAAAGTGCACCCTCCTTTATTATTCTCAGGGATAATTGCCTCATTTTCCACTTTTTATCATATTTCAAGATCAGACTTTTATCAGCTTTCAGGGTTTAAAAACATCTCCATGATTAACAGTGCCATAAATGTTTAGATTCTGCTCACACACACACAAAAAAAAAACAAAGTGATGTCTATGTGGATTAAAGAAACACAAGAAACTGCAAACCATAGCCATACCCAAGTGACAGCAATGAGGAAAAATACCTGAAAAATCTGAGCAATGGATCAAACAAGAAGCACCGCTGAGCTGTTACTGCTGACTTGAAATTTTCAGTGAGGGTCAGAATGGGTAGGGATTAAGGCTGCTGAGGAAATTGAGACCTTCCTAAACAAGATCCCTTCTGCCAGACAAGTCCATAGTTCCTATGGATTGAATATTGGTGTTGCTCCTGAAATCACATGTATGCAGAAGCTAAATCCCAGTGTAAGGGGTACTATAACATGGGGACCTTAGGCAGTAATGAGGTGGTGAGGATCGGGCTGTTACAGGTAGGCTTAGTTTGCTCTTAAGAAAAGACACAGGGTCTGGTGGAACATGTGAATTATGCCAGTACTTGGGAGGAGGTAGGAGGATGTCAGTATGGGTTATGTAGCCAGATCCTATTTCAAAAAGAAAAGGCAAAAAGCTCCCAACCCTTCTCTTTCTCTTTTTCTCTATCTCATTCTGTCTCTGTCTCTCTCTATCTCTGTATCACTCTCTCTGCTATGTTAGAATGAGGTTACCTGCAAATCAGGAAGAAGTCCCTCACCAGACACCAGATTTTGTAAGCACCTAAATTTTAGCCTTCCCCACAAATGCCCCTGTAAACTACTTTGTCTATGTATATTGATCATAGTAGCCACAGCTAAAACAGGAGTGATTTCAGCATAGTAGTGCTTGAACAACGCCGAAATTTCATGATGATTTTATTTATCTAGGAACACAATCCACTTACAACACATTAGTCATTGTTTTGTTTATCTTTCAGACTTTTGAATTTCAAATATATTTTCTTTGGTCAGGAACAACTTTCCTAAAGGACAACTTTCCTAAAGAAATCCTTTATAGATTTTTTGCCTTTAGGAAATCTATAAAGGATGCTCCTGGAAATAGACGTGCATCTGAAAACTTCTGGAAATCAGATTGGAAGAAATCTGATGCTTATTTTGTTGGCAAGACAAGGGGAAGTCAAGGGAGAGAGGCAGACAAATGAAGAAAGGAAGTGGGAGAGAATGCCGTCAGGAATTCATTATTGTACCACACAATTAAGAAATGGGGAGTGAATAAGGGTTAGGGAGTGAAACTTTTGAAAGAGGCGACAGAACAAGATGCATTGTATTCATAAGCTGCTTTGTTAAATGGAAAAAATTCAATACATATCCTACAAAATTAAGGAAAGTGAGGGAAAGGGTGGGTTGAAAGGAAATTCGAAAGTGCTGCATTCGTCATGACACAATGTATTTATAAACTGCTTTTGAGTGGCAATTCCTCTGTACACTACTTAAAAATAATAAAAATATTTAAAAAAAATAAGCAATCAGGCCTGGTGCCAGTGCCTCATGCCTGTGATCCTAACTACCCAGGAGGCTGAGATCTGAGGATCACAGTTCAAAGCCAGCCCAGGCAGGAAGGTCCATGAGACTCTTACCTCCAATTAACCACCAAAAACCAAAAGTGGCACTGTGGCTCAAAGGGCTTGAGTACTAGTCTTGATCTGAAGAGCTCAGGGACAGACAGTGTTTAGGCCCAGAGTTCAAGCCCCATAACTGACAAAAAAAAATCAATCTGACTTAAAGCAACTAAGAAACTTATTCTTAAGGAAGTCAGTTGTTATTCTACTAATATAATAAAAAGTATTTTCTTAAAAGGAAGTTATATCGACTTAATTCACTGTTTGTAAATACAGATTTTATTTTCTATAGAATGAGCTATATGAAAACGATGATAACACAGATGGCAGGCTGGTACCATAAAGAAAACTATAGGGAAGTACCTTTGTCTTTACAAAGAGCAGTGTGGACAGTTATGACTTGGTTAGCAACACAGATAAAAAAAACACATCCTAGACCAAGGCTGAACATTTATCCTCATGGGACAGAATAAGGTACAGTATTGAGTATAGATACTAATACTTGGTCAACATCATTCACTTACACATTTCTGAAATAGAGGTTGGGCGAGGGTCACACTGGACTGGGTAAAGAGGAAAAGTGGAAAAGACCAAGCCAAATTCTTTCCTCCTAATGTAACTATGTAGCTTTCAGGAATTCCCACAGGAGCCAACCTCTATGACTCCAAGGTCAAAATTCACAACCCAAGGGATTTCTCTGAGGATGAGTGCTTTCTTAGGGGGCAAGTTCATGGCCCTGGAGTAGATCTGGAAGCAAAATTTGGGATGTTGAGATTACCAAGAAGGTAAGCTTCTGGATTCAAGCCTCATCCCACAGTGTCATTTGAACTGAATACAGAAAGAGTTTTGCATTTCCCCTTTGTTCCATTTAGACATTTCAGGATGCCCGAAGACCCATCCAGAAATGGAAATGCCTAGTTCCCTGTTTGGTGGACTGTAACCTGAAAAACAATTCCATCCTCCTTGTCCCACTCTTCACTCCTTACATATCCCTTGCGATTGTTGGCTTTACACTCTCTGTTCAAGTAAGCAAATATGGCACTCAGTTATCCACCTATGCAGTTTGACATCAGCAGCAGCAGCAAATGACTTACATTTAGATCCTAACTAGCCAAATGGGATCTGATCCACACCCTTCTACAGGGCTTCTCCTTGTCTGCTAGATATGTCTTGAACTGGAGAAACAAGATCAATTCTGTGAGCTCTATTTCAGTTCAGATTTTCCTCTTTTCAGGAAAATGCAGAGAATCAGAGGCACCATTCCCCATTGACTTAATGAAGGAAATTGTGCCTGTTGATGACAGCAGAAACTCACAGACAATGTCTGAACTGGGATGAATGCACACTAATACATGGTGGGCAATTCAGTCTGAACGCAATAGCTGTAATTTATGAAAAAAAAAAAAACAGGCCCATTGGGAAGGGGAAAGACTGAGGAGTTCAGGAATCTGAGTGGTGGTTGAGCCTTTCTCTTTCACAAGAATCTGTTTCTCTAAAAAACCAACTCCCTCAAATTAGTTAGGTTATTGTTCCTTGGGAGTTTTATTTCTCTATGGGGAGAATTCCCAACACACAGCATTGCTTCTTTTCATCCCTAATTGTGATGCCTCTTGCTAATTGAAAGCTAGACCTAGTGATTTCCAGAATACCAATTTGTGATGGTAAAACCTTTATCCGTCATAAATTATCTCATTGTTCAACAAAGATGTGAAATAATTAATTGGCTATTTGGCAGATAAGTTTAGCATTTGCAGGATCTGTTTTATAGGAAATTTTATTGATGAAAATGTGTCTAAAGCTCTAGCAATGCACTTGGCTTTAGCATTTGGCAGCAAAGAGACAAAAGCTTAAAGCCAAAAACCTCCCCAGGGCATACGACAAAGTACAACTTTGCCTCCATATTCCTGCTGTAGGTCACTAGGGGTCTTCTTTTACAGACAATTGGCAAAAGGTTTCAGTGGCTGTTTTATGATCCATTTTGATTTTGTATATGAGCAAATCTCACATTGCACTTGTGAGACATACCCTTGTTTTACCACATTGCCCTTAAACGATTTTTCAAGAAGTTGCATTAACTCTTAAAATTGACAAGAATAAATAGAGGCACCATAAATTTTTAAAGTTGAAGTCATAGGCATCACATGCTAACTTACTTATTGTTAGACTGTCGGGAATGGTGGGGGGTAGGATGAGATGGGTTTTTCCTTAGACCGAGAAAACATAAATGCTCTAATTCATCATCAACAAGAAGACTTGCCTGTCACTGGAGCTATGAATTGGAGGAAATTAAACTGAGTCTCTATGACACCAACACAGACAACCTAATCTAGCTAATGTCTCAGAAGGAAATCCTTATACCTTTTTCTGTAGGTGTGTATAGCCTGGTACTTCTGTCGACACTTGATAAGGGGACATTGTAAACCCCTGGCTCCCTGTTCAACGCTGGTTTACAAGGACTCTTCAGAAGTGCTCATTAGCTAAATCTTTGATTTCCAGAAGCACTCCATTCTGTTTCTCATAGACTATTAATGAAGGAAAAAAACAATGATAAAAATGGTTTTCCCGTGTTGACTATGGTCATTTGCTGTACCAATGTGTGTTTATTAAAAAAAAAAAAATGTTTCCAAATTAAATTGGCCACTTCTACACTTGAATGGTCTCTCCAAATTAGCCTGACAGGGAAAGGAAAGATGCTGAAAAGGAATAATTTATTCAAATAGCAAAAGGGAGGGGGCTAGCCTTCCATTTGTAAGCCTAATTTCCATTGTATTGTAATTAACACCAGACGAACAACTGAGAAAAATGGACTGTCCAGAGAAGTAGTGACCCTTGTCCCTTGCTAACACAATAATCTTTCCCTTTCAAGAATTCATGACTTAGCTTTTAAGAGTTTTCCTTAGACTAAAATTGGCTATAAAGGTTCAAGCCAGAAGCAATTTATTTAGAAGTTTTTTTAATAACTATTTTTATAAATCTCAGGAAAGTAAAAATCCATGAAGTACTACCATCTCTGGCTTTTTACCTATATACATAGTACCTAATACACTAGTGGCATATATCATAAGGTCAGGCTCCAGCTCTACCTGTTCTCATTGATTAAATGTTATTATTCTTTGGCTATTTTCATACTTGGGCTATACTTTTGGGTCTTACTATTTTCCATGTTATAAAACATACAATTGCCTGTGTACTTTTTATTCTCTTTATCAGGAGTTATATAAATTTAAGAGCATTCACCTTAAGAGATAAATTAGATATAATATGTTTTTAGTTCAGTGCTGAGAAATAATAAGATGGTGGCTGAGGGTAGGATGACACAAATAACTTCTAATCCCATTCCAATAGTCTCAATGTATGTAACCAAATCTAAATGTTGTATAAATGAATAAAGGAATCATTTGGGTTTTTTAGGGTAGAATGAAATACCTTCTTAGTAGCAAAGACTAAGAGTTTGGTTTGTTTTTGCCTTTGCTATGGGTGAAGGAAGATACCAGAAATGGGTAAGAAAAAGAAAAAAGGGGGGGGGACATGAAGGAGGAAGTGAAGGTTGGTGATGAGTTATATTAGCCAAAAGTCTCTAAAGAAACAGAACTAATAGAATAGGTGGTAGATAGGCTGTTAGATAAATGAAGAAGAAGATAGATGAGAGTGAGAAAAGTCTCTAAAGAAACAGAACTAATAGAATAGGTGGTAGATAGGCTGTTAGATAAATGAAGAAGAAGATAGATGAGAGTGAGAGAGAGAGAGAGTGAGAGAGAGAGAGAGAGTGAGAGAGAGAGAGAGAGAGAGAGAGAGAGAGAGAGAGAGAGAGAGAGAGAGAGAGAGAAGAGAGAGAGATTTTAAGGAATTGGCTCATGAAATTATGATGGCTGGCATTTGTGAAATGTGTAAGACAGACTGACAGGTAGAAACCCAATCAAGGTTCCTACATAATCATTTTGAGACAGAATTATTTTTCCATGGAACCTGAGTTTTTGCTCTTAAGGTGTCATCCGATTACATGATACCAACTCATATCACAGAGCATTTCTTTCACTTAAGCTGACTGAAAATGTTAATCACATCCACAAAATAGCTTCATGCCCTCATCTAGACACTATATAGCCTGGTTCATATTTTATGTTATTATGGGTGACATAAAACTCACCTACCCAAAAGTATTGTGTGGGCTTTATTTTTTTTTTTAAGTTGAAGGTGGAGAAGTGATATGGAGGCAATATAAGCAATTTCCTACCCTTCTTTTTCAATTAAAGAATGATAAGATGCAGAGAAAATGGTGAACAAGAAGGTAACCTTTAAAGTCACCCTGGCTCCCATATAGGAGTGAATAGACCTGAGTTAAAATTGAGTTTTATTCCAGGAATTCTTCAGCCAAGAACTGTGGGTTTAGGCAATCACTCTTCTCATTTTCACCCACCTCCAAGGAAGTTTCTTTCTTGTAGTTGGGCTGCTCAGAGAATTCTCTAGAGTCTGTGGTAGCCTCTTACTTACCAAGGCTTTTCTCTAAAGCTGCACCTGGGGTGGGGGGATGGCTGTGTTGAGCTGTACCCAGAACCACACACATTAATCATCGGAATGAAATTGAGTCAGTCATCCTGGTCAAATCAATGGTCAGTCAACTTCAGAACAACCAGGCAAGGTATTGGATGGAGTTGATCATATTTTGCTGAATAAATCGACTTGACTGGTTCATTTAGGAAAACAGTTTGAAATGGGCTGTCTCAGTCAGAAACTGCTCAGTGGGGATTTCCTTTAAAACTCCTCTTTTTAGGGACATCCTATTTCTACAACTGTAGCAGACATGTGGGCAAAATTACGCCAGGCCCTGAATACATTGCTGCCCTGATTTTTCTGTGAGTAAAATATTAAAAATTCAAATAACCTCTTCTGAACACTTAAGGCACAGGAAGTGAATCATAAAAATAAAACTGAAGCCCTTGGATTTTGACAATGTTTTTAAAAACTCATTAATTATTGAGAAGGTAAACTTAAAAAAGCTTGAGTTAATATTATTTGGAAAAGGAATATTATTTATGACTTTCAAGTTCTTTCAAGTGTAATGACTTCAAAGTATTGCCTAATCCGATTCTTTTGTGAATTAATTATTTTTAAAGAAAAAAATACATGAGACTAAAGTAAAATCATGTGTACAGAGAGAAAAATTCTGATGGCAAAGTGATGTATTAGAATTTAATCACTTCATGCTTTCTTGGTGTTTATTTGCTCATTAGCAAATAAATGACTAGAAATTTGGTGCTAAAGCAAATACTAACATTTTGAAATGATGTTGGTTAGATTATTGCCTTTGCCTTGTGCATATTAGATTATACCTCATAACTAAAATTAGATTAAAATCAAAGTGAATTTTCTGCATATGAAGATGGCTTCGAATTTTTAAGCTCTGGGATTTGAACCCCCAGGGAAAACTTGATATTTTTGTTTTTTTTTTAGTTCATAGTGGCAGAGACCCTCCACAAACAGACTCTTTGTCTCTGTCTCTGTCTCTCTGTCTCTGTCTCTGTCTCTGTCTCTGTCTCCGTCTCTGTCTCTGTCTCTGTCTCTCTCTCTCTCTCTCTCTCTCTCTCTCTCTCTCTCTCTCTCTCTCTCTCTCTCTCTCTCTCTCTCTCTCTCTCTCACACACACACACACACACACACACACACACACACACACACATGACCTGGCAAAGAAGGGAAGTTACAGGCTGTGCTGTAGCAAGTGGCCCTGCCCTACAGGGGCCTCTCCTAAGAGGTGATGACACACCAGAGAGTAGGGGAAAGGGTGGGCCATCTGGTTATTGCACAATGTATAACCTTATTTGAACCCAGGGATCCAACCCTAGCAGAACCTAAGAGGACAATGGATCCATGAGTCCTGTGGATCTGGAAATGAATACTATCCACACTGCAGAAGCTCCTTCCAGGGCCTTCTGGACAAGTATGACTCTCAGGACCCCTAAGACTTCACCAGATTTGAGAGATCAACAACTTTAGTAGCATCATGTGGTAGAAGGATCAGAAACCATTCCATACATGCAAATGAGCTGGACTACATAAGCCAAAATGGTTTATGTGTCCATAAACCATTAGTTTACAATCCAAGTGAAGGTGATGAAAAACAGAGAGTGTTGTTAGACATTTCAGTGCATTGGCAAATGACAGGAACCTTGAATTTAATTTTGGGGAGAGGAGCAGCAAAGAAACCAGTATTTCAACACCTTAAATATTGTGTTTCATTTCAGTGTAGCACCTATAGTGCATTTGAATGTGTTTGCAAACAGTTGTTGCTTCCATAATAATCTGGTTGCTAAGACAACTTTTTTCCTCCACTATTAACCAACCAAGAGATTTTCTTTTAATTTTGCCAATTTTTCCACAAATGTCATTTTGTTTTCTGTGCCAGGATCCAATACAGGATCCAGAACTTCATTTAGCTGTCATATCTTATTAGTTTCTTCCAATCTGTGACTCCTTTTTTTAGTTTTCCTTATCTTTATCCTCTTGACTCTTTTAAGTACTGGTCATTCGTTTTTTGTTTCTTTTTGTTTTATTTTGTTTTATGTCATATTGTGGCTTGAACTCAGGGTCTCATATTTTTCCTTAGCTTTTTAGTTCAAAGATGTTACTCTGTCATTTGAACTGCACCTCCACTTCCAGCTTTTTGCTGCTTAATTTGAGATGAGTCTTCTGTATTTGTCTATCCTGAATGGCTTCAAACCATGATCCTCCAATCTCAGCTTCCTGAGTAGCTAGGATTACATTTGTGAACCACTGGGTTCTGGCTTGGTCATTTATTTTATAAACTGACTTTCAATTTTAGTTTTTCTGATCTATTCTCATGATTAGGTTGACATTATGTATTCTTTACAAATACCACAGAGGTAATACTTCTTGCTTCTCAATGTCCACATGCTCATTACTCTTTGCTCATTACTCTTACTTTGGATCTGAAATGCACCACCCTACCCCATATCATGTATTAAAAGCTTGGTCCCAGTTTGACATGCTTGGAACCTGGTGGAAATTTTAAGAGGTCAGACCTAGTGTGAGTTTTGGATCCTTATAGGCATGACCTCAAAGGAAATAATAAGACTGCACTCTCTTTTTCTTTTCCTTTTTAATTTACCAGCCTTGAGGGGTTTTTGCTCTAACTTGCACATCCACTGTCATTGGCTGCTTTGTCATAGGCCCAAAGCAACAGGGCCAATGAATCATGAGTTGAAACCTCCACATCTATGAGCCAAAAGAAACCTTTTCTCTTTACAACTTAATCAACATAATTATTTGTTATGGTGACAGAAAGCTGACTAATGTACTGGTCATACTAACCTTGTTTAGTTGTTGTGTGCCAGGTCTTTAAACTATAAAATAATTATGTAGTCATTATCAATATGTCTTAGGGAAAATATTTTCAGGATACTATAACTAGTCTCTAGACATTTAATCATTAACTTTAGGATTGATGGCCAGTTCTTATCTCAAGCATTACTGTAGAGTTTACCTAAGCTATATTTTTTTCAGTCCTATTTCAATTCCATTTACTGGTTGGATTTCACCATGGGAGGATGGTATAAAACAAGGGGGAGGGGTAACAATGTTAACAAGAAATGTACTTATTACCTTACTTATGTAACTGTAAGTCCTCTGTAACTCCTCTTCTATAAAAGAAACGAAAAGAAAAAAAGTAAAGCTGCATCTTCTCCCCATATATTGATTTATCCAATTAATTTATAACCATACAGATTTGAAATTATTAATCTTACTCTTTGAGCTACAATTCAATACTACTTATTTCAGTTGTTTAAATTATTCTAGCTTGGGCCATTTGAATCTCCTTTGGTTGCTCTGTGTCCTTTCCACATTCCCTTTTGAGCATTTTCTTATATCCATGCTTTACAATGTACTCTAGGCTTATATCCTATTTTTCTGTCCTCATCCCATAAACAACCAATGGGATCCTAATTCCTTTGGTAGAAAACAAGAATTGTTCCTTTAAAAAAATAGAAAATCCAGAAATTTAGTCCTTGGCCTTGAAATATTACATTTGTACCATAAAGAGCATTTACTGTTTTGCAAAATGCCACTTCTTCTTTTCCACTTCCATTTTACTCCCTATTCATTCAATTAAAACAAAAAGGCTGACCAAACTCCTACTATGTTCCAGGCACCACAGAAGATACCAGGTGGTAACATAGTGAAGAAGACAGCAACCAAGGCAAAACTCTAAACAAGAAATGACAATGCCATATGATAGACATTGTGGTGGTAGGTTGTGAGATTCATATGTAATTTAGATTTAGAGTGGGGTAGCGAAGGAGGACAAAAGAGCTTTTAGAAATAAATCCTACCTAAACTAAATGTGGAACTATGAATAAGAGTTTGTCTCTAAAAGAGAGTTAAGTGGAGTTAGAAAGCATAGCAAGAGAACATTTCTAGATATGAAGAAAAAAGCCTTCCTGAAACAGAACATATCTCAAATTGGAAACTGTGAGAAGTGAAGAGATCATAAGAATTTAGTGTTGGCAAGAAAGGATATCAAGGATAAGTCTGAGCCAGATCAAGGTGGGATGTGTGAAGCATCTGCACTTACTCTAAGAGCCACTGAAAGCCACAGAAACCTTTTAGAGCACAAAAGTGGTGTGCTCAGATTTATGCTGTAGACAGCTCACTCTGGCTAACCTGTTTGAAGCATGGGTTCAGGGAAGCAAAGCCAGCGACTGTTTTAGTAATTAGGTGACATGATGTAGCAGAATGGGAAGAAGTGAATGGATTTTTAGCAATAGTTAGGAAGTGAAGTCAGCAGAATAAGATGATTTACTGGGTGGGAGAGACAAGAAGATTCATGGGAGGATACAAAGTAATTGTGTTGCTGGGTTTCTCTCCAGTCGCTCTCTGATTGGTTTCACGTGACAGATTTTCTACAAGAATACAACTTAAATAGCCTGTGTCTTCCACCCATACACAAGCTTGTGTGTTAAGTTGCTCCCATTTTTCAAGGATGCTAAGTTTAAAAACTTAAGGCAGGTGTTTATCAAATTTCTCCAATCTAATGGCGTGTGTCTTTCTCATTAATAGTTCATCTATGGGAACATGTTCTGAAACGAACTTTCATAACTTTCTCTTCATCCACACTCGGTGGAAAAATGCTCCAAGATGAAGTATCTGATAACAAACTTTCAGTGGCTTTAGTTCCATTAACAATGTGCCCAAGCCAATTAGCTTTCTGGTGGCATCTTTCTAACTCGACCATTCCTCTATGCAGTATTTCCATCTGAAAGTTAATAGAATGTAGCCCAATAAAAGATAAATAAAGCTTCTTTCATGACTTTTTCTTTACATGTTTCAGTATCAGCACAAACTCACATAGTAATCTGATGTAGACAATAGCTCTCAGCCATCCTTCTGATGCTCAGATCCTCCACAGTGTAACTGTTAGAGCTCCCCTTGAGTACTCTCCCCTGGGATTCCCTCAGCATCCTTGTTAGAGGAATCACACTCCAATCTTCTCACAAGAAGACCCATTGCTTACTTACCTTACTCCAGGCATGGCATCTTCTATTCCCCCACTCAACCTTGCTTCCTTTAAGGAAGGAAGAATATTCAGAGACCCAAACCAGAGAGCATGAGGTAATCCTTGAACAATGAAATACCTAGCCTCTAAAGAATTCTCTTAAGCCTCTATTGAGCCCTGAAGAAAATGTATCACTGACATCTGTGACAAGCCTGGAGAAATTAGCAAAGAAGAATATGGTGTGTTAGAGCCACCAAAATAAAACATTCTGGGACTGTCACTTTTCCTGATCTCTTTTATCAAACTCCCCATCTCGTTTAGTCTCACACTCAAGTAGTAGACTTCACTGGTTGCCTATTGATTAATTTATTTTCTACAAATCCCTAGGGAAACATATTGCTCCATAATCTGATCCTTTAAATTCAAGCAAGACAGTTTTCTGGGCCTACGAAATATGCTCTCCTCAACTGTCTCAGTCTTGGGTTTAAAATTGTCATAAGCATCTAATGGAGGGAAGTTACTGTTTTCAAGAATGCCCGTAGACTTGAACTTGTGGATGTCATGTTCTAATTAAAATCGCTTTCTTTGGTTTCAGCTTCAAAGCTGCCAGTGGACTGCCTCTCTTCTCTGAGTAAATTTCTGGGCTCTGGGGCTTGAACTCAGGACCCGGGTGCTGTCTCTAAACTTATTTTGCTCAAGGCCAGCATTGAGCTGGAACTCTACTTCCAGCTTTTTGGGTGGTTTATTGGAGATAAGGATCTCATGGACTTAACCTGGCCAGCCTGGCTTCAAACCAAGATCCTCAAATCTCCGCCTCCTGAGTAGCTAGGATTACAGGTGTGAGCCCCAGTACCCAGCTGCTTCTCAATGTTGACATTGCTTTGGGTTGTTTTGATAATACGGGTAATTTGTTTTTAGTGTACTACATGATTACCTGTTATGCAGAAAACTACCAATATTTGTAACAGTACTCCATCTGTCTTTTTCATGAATTCTTACAAATGTGAGAGCTTTTCAATTAATCCCCTTGGGATGGTGGGCTGTGAAATCAAATTACCTTCAACTAATGATTAGTTTGAATCCTTCCTGCTCTCATCATCTCGAAGGTCAAAGAACCGTTCATTCTCATCTTGCTTGTAATGTTGGATGTAGAGATAAAGTGTTTTGCAGATCATTGAGACCTTCAATTCATTTACTTAAAAGAGCCAAAGACACACTACCTGGTTTAACATTTGAATTATGCAGGCAGAGTAAGATGTAGTGTGGCTTCAGCAATCCAGTTTTCCTGTGAAGTTACAGACCCCAGAGTGCCATAGAGAAACTCCTTCAGGCGTACTTCCCTTAAAGCAAACGAGCAAAGCAGCTGGAAATCATTTTCATGCAAATCTAATTTTTCGAGAGCTTTGGTGTGCATTATCCATATTGTCCAGGCATCTGCAACAAAAATGTAAGGTCAGGCAGACCTTCTAGGGACCTTTACCTCTTGCCAAAAACTGTGTGCAAGTGCTTGGAGTATCAAATCCAATTTAATATCAGCCAGAGTCAAATGTAATTAGGAGGATAGTCGAACTGGAAACAAAATATCAACTGGATTCCAGGATCAAGTATACCTATTTTAAATATCTAATATTGTGGGGCAACACACTTCTTTTTACTCCTGGGGTTGGTATAACACTATAGCAATAGATCTGTGCCTCTTGAATGAGGCACCATGGGGGTCGGAGCTCAGCCTAGACATTTAGTTTGTGATCTTAGGTAATACACTCATGTGATTAAGATTAGCTTTGATTTAGCCCAAAGTAAATAACTTCATTTCTTTCTCCTATGAAAGCCTGAACTTAGTTGTTAAAGGAGTAGCATAAAGTCTCAGCCTCAGAGTCACATTAGGCCAAATTTGCCATCCTATAAGTGTGGCCTTCCTCCTTATCATTTAAGATGGCCCCTAGAGCCTTGGACATCAAGTCTACATTTCAGCTAGTATAGGGAAGAGGGCTGGAAAAAGAAGAGAAAAGGAGAGGGAAGGGAAGGGAAGAGAAGAGGAGGGGAGAAAAGGGGCAGGTAGAAAGGAAGGGGAAGGGAAGGAAAAAGAAGGAAAGGGGAAGGAAAAGGAAGGGAAGGCAGACAGAAAGGAAGGAAGGCAGGAAGGAAGTGCTTCCTGAAACTGCTATATGTATAGCAGTTATACCCCATTAACCCGATCTCCTAAATACAAGAGAAGGAAGACAGAGTAGCCTTTATCCTACGTAGTTAGCCAAAAATCTTCTTGAAGTAAAAGGGAATAACAGATAGTGATTTTTTTTTCATTTTTCAACTAAGAAGAACCAGGTACAGTGGCTCCTGCCTGAAATTGGGTACTCAGAGGATAGAGATCAAGGCTATCTCCAGTGAAGGCCATTCCAGGCATGAATGGGTAAGATACTACACACACACACACACACACACACACACACACACACACACACACACACACACACACACACAGGTCAATGAAATAGGCCCCTCATGGTAGGACACATCTCAAATCTCAGCTATGTGGTAAACAGGTAGGAGGATCATGATCCTAGGACAGCTAGGTCAAAGCAAGAAACCCTCTATGTGAAATAACGGAAAGCACAAAGAGCTGATGGAATGGCTCAAGTATTTAGAACCTAGAGTTCCCACCCTCAGTATGGCCAAGGAAAATAAATTCTACTACCATCTAGGAACACTTCACTAGGGACCAAATCTTTGCCCTTGAAAGATCCTCAGATCTTAACTATAGCAAATATTTCTTCATCTTCTTTAAGGAATTAAAACGGGCACTGTAGAACTACCTTTTACAAGAGAATACATTTTTGTGTTGATTCATAACTCTATCAACACAGTAAGACCAAGTTTATGGGGTCAGGGAACAAGGAAACTTCAGATAATGACAATGGTGTGTCTGCTTAGACTAAAGATGAATTAAGTGCAATCACTCATTTCCTCAAATGACTATAAGACCTCATAGGACTTTATAGTCCTCTTCAAAGAAATTTCTACTGTAAGTAAAAGCATCAGGAATGATAAACAATCCACCAGTGACTAGTCTTAAAGAGAGATGTAATAATACATGTATGAGAAGTAAGGAGAGATGAGGAAATGTGACATCTCTCAGGATTTGCAGCAAGGGCAGCAAGGTCCTACAAACCAGTGTATAAGACAAGTCTTGAGACTTCCTAAGGTGGCCTGACCTGCAATCCTAGCCATTCAGAAGGCTGAGGCCTGAGGATGGTGGTTTGAAGCCAACCCAGGCAGGAAAATCCATGAAACTCTTATCTCCAGTCAATAATCTGCCAGAAGTGGAGCTGTGGATCAAATGGTAGAGCTCTAGCTTTGAGCACAAAAGCTCAGACTGTACACAGTGGTCAGGTCTGAGTACCAAGCCTCAGGATCAGTGCAAGAAAAAAATAAAAGGCAAAGAAGGAGATAAAGGACAGAGAAAAAGTACAGGATGTGATGAGAATATGAGTAACTGAATTAGCCAATCAAGGAGGTGTTCAGTGAGGGAGAGACACTGTCCCAGCAGCCTCCTGTAGGCTTACTAAATGGTAGTCAAAGCTAAGACCATACTTACAAACTGCTTGCAGTTAGCAACTGTGTTTGCCACAGGGTCTCCTCACACTCTCCCTTGGCTTTTTCACGCAAAAGCTGGCATTCTACTATTTGAGTCACCCTTCTAATTCCAACTTTTTACTGGTTAATTGGAGATAAGAGTCTCACAGGCTTTACTGTCTGGGCTGGCTTCAAATGGTAATCCTCAGATCTCAGCCTCCTGAATAGCTAGGATTACAGGCAGGAGCCACCAGTACCTGGTTTGTTTATTTTAACTAAACTTTTTCATTTTAATATGGACTCTCTCTGTATATATTACATATATATAGAACGTATATGTATTTCTAATTCACAGATAGTACATGGTTAAAATCCTAATCAAAGTTGTTTTCACATAGGAAAGAGAGACATCAGTGCCCCAAGTACAGAAAAATATTTGAGAACTTGCTTGGACTATAGCAGAGAAATCAGGCTAATGGAGAATCTGGAAGGAAAGGTATGGTTCATGCTGAGAGATGCAAGGCATGAGGGACAGGATGAAGGGAGGGTTGTGATGACAGTAGCCTGAGTAGCAATGTGAGTTGGAGGAGGAGAAGGAGGAGGAGGAGGAGGAGGAGGAGGAGGAGGAGGGGGAGGAGGAGGAGGAGGAGGAGGAGGGGGGGGAGGCGGGGATAGCCAGGGTATGGGGCAAGGCGGGGTATCTGAGAAGGCAAGAAGGGTGATAGAGATGGATATATGGGAAGGAGATGAGATATAGGCATGTGGAATGGAGGGTCAGATAGCTGGGTGTTTGCCAAGAAGGGTGATTATGGAGCTACCTTTAAATCATTCTTATTTTCTCCACGATGTGGCGAGGGAGGTCATCAACTGAGAGTAGAAGGAAGAGATTTTACAGGTTTAAGGAAAGAAATGCAGAATGTTAATCTGGAAGAGTGGGAGAGGGCAGATGTGATGTTGATGTGCATATGGGATCAATGGATGCTGTTCAGGTGCACTTGAGAGTCATGAATTATGCATGAGTCTGACCCATACTCTGTTCCGCCTCTTCATTTAGTCACTTGTGTGCAGGTGTGCAGGAGCAGGGCATTGTTATTAACCAGTTCCGGGACAGTTGTCAAGTGAGCATGATAAAGAAAGAAGGCAGGAAAGCTGGCCATCCATACAAGAAAGCAATTGTAATCAACTGCTATGGAATTTAATCTGGAAAACCCATAAAGAGTGCGCATGATTTGAGTAAGGGCCAATAAAAAAGTAATTGAATCACTGGATCTGAGTAAATATGTGGTGTTTGAAAATTGTGTTTGTGGACTGTACAGCGTGAGTGGGAAAGGTGAGAGGCAGCAGCAAAGCACTGGATGGTGAGTTTTACAATGGTAGAAATGCTGCCGATTTGAATAAATGACAGAATGGTGGAGAGAAAACGGTGAAGTGAGAACAAGATCATTAGCGGAGAGGGAATTTGGGATCTGAAACACAGGTTGATGGAAGGAGCATCCTTAAAAGGATGATGGTGGAATTGTGGAGAAAATAGCAAGGATCTGGGATCTTACTTCTCAAGGTGAGTGGTCCAGCAATTTGAGCAATAGCTTGTTAGGTATGAACATCTGAAGCCCTGCTACAAGACTACCAAATCCGAACTATTAAGTCAACCTGTCAAAATAGTTTGACAGGTTGTATATTATCCATGTCTAAGTATTTACCTCTCCTTTTGTCTTTGTTCCTCTTTTCCTAATTCTTTTGGTGCCAGTATTGGGGCTGTATTCAGGGCCTGGACATTGTCCCTTATCTTTTATGCTCAAAGCTGGTGCTCTACCACTTGAGCCACACATCCATCTCTGGCTTTTTGATGGTTAATTGGCAGTGACAGTCTCTTGAATTTGTCTGTCTGGGCTGGCTTCAAACCAGGACCTCAGATCTCAGCATACTGAGTAGTTAGCATTCTACCTGGCTTTTCATTTCTTTATTATCATTATTAATGTACATTAATTGTATATTAAAATGGGTATCACTGTCACATTCCTCTACATGCCTATATCCTGTTTTGGTCATACCCATCCTCCAAACTCTCATCTATTCCTTCTATCTCTTCTCCCTCTCCCTGTTCCCCTTCCTGAAGTTTGGAAGACACTGAATTATACACTAAATATCTGTAAGACAGAGGTTTGCAGAATGAAACAACCAATTTAACTACTTTGTACTTTTGACAAAGGAAGAGATAAATATGTTTATACTCATAATGAACAGCACAGTGGAGTTGTCAGTAAACTTAGGTCACTTGTTTTCTTGTAGCTAAAACCAAACACATAATGTGGAGTGAAAGTCCTAAGTTGTGTAAAATTAGTTTGTGTGATATCAAATGTATGGTACGTAACTTATGTTAAAAATGAAATACTAGCCAGCACAGTGTTTCACACCTGTGAACATAGTTAGGAAGAGGAGAGAAGAAAGATTACTTTTTATTAAGTGTCCAAGAGCACTTTAATAATTTTAAAAGTCCTGAAATTAAAGATTCACTTTTTGAGGCCAGCCTGAACAGAAAAATTGAGAGATCCCATCTCAATTCTTAAAAACTAGATTCAGTGATCAACACTCATCTTCACAGCTATGGCAAGAAGAGTAAATAGGAGCATCATAATACAGGTGAGCTCAGGTAAATTTCCTAGACCCAATTTGAAAAATAAGGAAAGAAAAAATGCCTAGTGGTAAGGCTCAGGTGGTAGACTACCTGCCTAGCAAACTCACAACCCTGAGCTTAAATTTTTATACCACAAAATAACAAGTAAAGACAAAATGCTGAATATTGTTACTATTCATATTATGCTGCATTCATATGTATAATATTATGCATATGAAAATACAATGGGTGTATACTTTAAAAAAAGACCCTGATACTGATATCTGCCAATGGTTTCTTCTGGAATTAAAAAAGAGGCAGATTTGGAGATTTAGCTATTTGTAGGATTTATGTTAAAAATAAAAACAGATCTGAAACAAATACATAGAACCTTAACATCTGGTCTATCTTAGTGCACACATGAATGTCTCTTATAATTATTTGAAATGCTTTTCATTTTAAAATAATACACTAAAATGATACATAATGGAGGAGAGATTACAATTTACCACTGAGCCTTGGAAGACAGACATTGAGGTTAAAAAATAATAATAATGACCTGGTCATTTTATCCAGCTACCCCTTCTCTTTATGTTGTAGTCACCAAAGCCTGTCTTGATCCTGGAATGTTCTATTCTCTTCTTCTCCAGCAGGGCCGGGGGCAGCATAAGTACATCACATTTTCCCTGTACAGCAATTTAGCTTTGTTGTTCTGTCCTTTTTTTCTAAATCCTCCCTGGGTAACTACTTGCTACTTTACTGTATAAATAATACTTTGCTCACCAACAGAGTTCCTTCTCTAAAAAATATTTGATGCTATTTTATGTCAAGTAGTTAGAGGAGAGAATAAATATACAAGTATAAATAATCACGAATGTACCAACAAAGGCCAAATAGTCCATCTTTTGTAAATACGCATGGATTCAATTTCTTCATCCTCAACAGAGGGCAAGCATTCAGCAAATAAAAGAGAGAGAGAGAGAGATAGTTGAGAGGTGTTTTGCAAAAATTACAGTGATGACCATAGGAATTACTTATTTTTTTCTCCATCTGACAATCAGGGAAGAAACAGCATGACCTTCTAAACCAGAAACCAAAAGCAATTGAGTTTACCTGTCTCTCCGTGAATACTCAACAAGCTGAGTTTACAAGCTGGAAAGCCCTGAATTTGCTGAACAAACTCACCCACATGACCTTGATAAACATATCCTCCATGAATTAATCAACCGATACTTGATCAAAATTGATGAAAATTGATCAGTGCTATTATACTGCAAAATCAACCAAGGCAGGTAGATAGCATTGTTATCTTTTGCTTTTTAAATCATAACTCAATAGTCAAATTTCTTTTGTAAGACTAGGATAGTTTTTTTATTTAAGCAAAGAACATAGACAATATGAGTTAGAATGACAAAGGTGATGGTGAGCTGCATTAATATGACTGCATACAATGTAGCAGTGTTTCCCAATACTCCTAATTATCACTCCCTTTTTAGACTTTTTTTTAAATAGCCACTCATCCTATAATGTTTTAAGATGTCAGATACATTGTATACCTCGTTTACATATTGTGTATACGTATATAGACTTCCTATTAAAAAAATTAACCAGGTAGCAGTGACTCACACCTGCAACCCTAGCTACTCAAGAGGCTGAAATCTGAGGATTGCAGTTTGAAGCCAGCCTGGGCAGAAAAGCCTGTGAGACCTTGATCTCTAATTAATCACACACAAAAAATCCAGAAGTGGTGGCACTATGTCCCAAATGGTGGAGTGCTAACCTTGAGCAAAAAGTAGCTCGGGGTCAGTGCCCAGGCCCAGAATTTGAGCCCCAGGCTAGGCAAAAAAAAGAACTCATTTTATCCCTGCTATGAACACGTTATTAAAACATTAATTTTTCTCACTTTTTTAGTTAGCTTACATTTAATAACGTAAGGTATTTGCACTGTGATAAATCCATCCGTCCATCCAGAGTACTCTGAATAAATTCCCTCCTTCCTTTCCATTCATTCCTTTCCCCCTTTGCAGACAGCATTTGGTGGGTTTTGTTATGAGATATATATATATATATATATATATATATATATATATATATATATATATATATATTCAATCCATTTCTGGGCATCTCAGCTTATTCCAGAGTTTAGCTTTTGCAAATTATCAAGAAAGCAATTACCAAGAAAGCATACAACAAATGCTGGGAAGAGTGAAGGGAAGAAGGGAAAGGGGGAATCTTTATATACTATTGGAAGGAAGGAATATAAACAAGGTGCATCCATTATAGAAATCAACGTGGAATTTCCTCAAAAAAAACTAAAAATATCATAAGCTCCTGCTGTACCACACTTGGGCATATATCCAAATGAGTGACAGCCAACCAGTGTATAAGAGTGATACCTGTGTACCTATATTTATTGTGACTCTATTGATAATAGCCAAGGACCAATCTGTGTCTTCTTGCTTGTACTGTCTTCCTTGTTGAGAGTAGCTGCTGAACCATAAAGTCTGACATTAGGTTATCTCAAACTTATACTTTCTACTCATTCCTTACTTATCACCAGGTTTGATCAGTACCTTAAGAGCAGATGTTTTGAATGACCAGGGGTGCCTACACTGCTTAGAAGCTCAGACACTGAAACTAGAGATTTATACTTCATAACCTCCCAAACCTAGGAAGCTTACATGATCAATCTGGGCTTTCATTTTTTCTCTAAAAACGATGAATCTTGTATGGTCTTTTTCCAATAGAGTTAAAGATGGAATCAGCTAGTATGTGTGATGCACTTAGAACACTGGCTAGTGAACATACTACTCAATCCTAGGAAGTCACAATAACTCTAAAACACTAACTGCAATGTAGAGAGTTCCCTTTTGTTGGACGCTATTGAGCAGAAACTAGCTGAGTATCAGTCCGTGGTATTACAGAGCAGACTAGAGTGATCTTGGGCTGGAAAGACTCTCAACCCTATGAGGTCTAGAACTCAACGCCTATTCAGAACCACCTCTAATTATCTCCAAGCTCAAGCTCCTTGAATGTTTGGTCTGAAGGGAGTTGTTTGCGAAACTGACCAGTAAACAGAATCCCACATGGCAGTGGCCTGAAAAATCTTCCCTGTGTGGTTAGTGATGTGTCTCCAGGCCCATTCAACCACAGCACTGAGCACATTGGCTACTGGAAAGTTGGAGCCCAGTGACCACCCCTCACCCTGGTCCTTACACTGAAAATTCTTTGTTAGCAACCTAATGAGTGAATGACTGCCAGTTCCTGCTGGAAATATGTCTCGACCTTAGATGGACTGTGTTTTCCTTGGTGCTGACAATGAACAGCCTTCACGGCTGAGGAAAAAAAAAGAGACTGTATATCTGTGTTCATGCTGTGATACACTACCCAGGGTCAAACCACAAACTGAACAGATCTAGTTTAAAATATATACATAGCTCCAAATAACTAGGGACAGGGAGCTATTCCTGCTTAATTTTTAAAACTGGATATGACCGGTTATTGGTATGTTTCAAATTCAAAGCCACAGGCATGAATATCAAAAATCCACTTTGGAAATTAATAACCCAGTGGACTTTTCTTGCTGCCTTTCTTTTCTTCTCTTTTCTTTATGGGCTGGTACTAGGGTTTAAACTCAGGGGTTAGGCACTCTCCCATAGTCTTTTTGCACAAGGCTGGCACTTGCACCATACCTCCAACTCCAGCTTTATGGTAGTTAATTGAAAATAAGAGTTTCAGGCTGGCTTTGAACTCAGATCCTCAGAATCTCAGGGTTCTGAGTATCTAGGATTACTGGCCTGAGCCATTGGCCACCTTGCTATTCTTCACTTTTTTTCTCTTTCATCTGTCTTTATCACTTGACAATTCTTATTACCTGCTCACCAAAATCCCCTTCCTTCTTGATCCAGTGACTCTCATCTCACACATTCTCTACCCTTCAAACACCCCGTTTATTTTCCCTCTTGTCTCTCATCCCTTCAGGGAAGGCTTTGAACTTCTATCCTGTGTACTCTTCTCCCCAGGAACCCATCCAAATATCATCATCCATTCCAAGTGCTGTGGAAATAATGACACTTGGTTGGGAAATACTTCCCCACCTCACTGCATCTTGATTTACACACCCTGTTAATGTCGTTCAAGGTTGCAGCTGGAAATGGTGGTGCACAACCTGTAATTTCAGCACGCAGGAAGACAGCCTGAACTACAGGACAAGGCCTTGTCTCAAGAAACAAAAACCAAAAAAATTTTTTGCTTGTTTTGGTAGTAACACTGCACACATTCTGGGTTTAAATAAAACATACCAGTTTTACAAAGGCAATTTGATAATTGACTTATGATGAAACAGACCAAAAGAAATGTTTTTCACCTAAAGTAGTTGGTGCTGACTGATGAATTGAGGCATTCTGGACTTTGGTCCACATACCAACAGAGTTCTACTTTCAAGATGCCACTATGAAAAGACATCTCCAATGTCCCCACCTAAACCTAGCCATCTAAAATTAATACCATTCCTGCTCACTGGCTTCCATTTGCTTCCTCCAATTTAAATACTCTTCCTATTCAGATTGAGAAGCTCTTTCCCTCTCCTTCAGTCACAACGCACCACTGATTAGTCAGGCAAACCATCACTCCCCTACCCTCTGCCTTCTGTTCCTGTGTGTGTGGTCAGAAGTCAAGTTCAAATAAGAACAAAAGCTCAGCTGTTCACACAGCTTCTGGCCTCCTTCCTCTACATCCAACCTATCACCCTCTGAAATCACAAGGTTTCACTAATTCTTTAATTCTCCACCCAATAGCTATGTATCCAGGACCAATTTATAGGCCTAAAAGACAGTCCAAAGAGATATATACACAAGAGATACACAATACATCATTATGGAGAACTTACATGTTTCTTCTGTTTTGCTCTAGTGAATATTCTCAGAGCATCTTGACACTACTGATTCTCTCTAAGGGGGTGGGGTAGAATAAGCTAGGTGGCAGGGTTTTTTTCTTAAGGCTAACTGGGTAACATAGAGAATTGTTCTTCAGGGGCCACAGTGAGAGACTCACACCACCATCTTAGTGTTTCAGTGTCCCCTTCCAGTTTGCCATGGTACAAAGGGCAAAGTCAAGGGAATGTGAAAGGAATAAAGAAGTTCTTATTCTTGTTATTTATTTGCCTAGCCCATACCTCCACATGGGGTCAAGCCTACAAATGAAAGAAGTATGGAGTTGTTGTTTCTTAAGGTTCATCAAAAAAGCCTTTGACCAAAAAATATATCCCCCTCCCGGGTTAACTTCATAGTGAAATGTACTCGTTTGTTTTTGAGAATTAAAGCATTCAAATGTTAGGTAAAGGATATGTGAAACTGGTTAGTTTTTAATTCTTTGCTATCCATGAAGCTAGGTTCAACGGGCGTTTGATGATTCCAGTGTCTCTCACATTGTCACGTCTGTTCATTCCTGATGCTGTCAGGGACGATCAAGGCCTGTCTGGGAGGATATGTGGGTTTGTACAGGCTGAGCCCCAAGCATTACCAGGAAACACAGCACCATAGGCCATACACAGCCTGCGTTACCAATTACCTTTCATTCCTATTATAGTCAAAATATAGAAAGCCCAGAGGTTTACTACTCTAACATAATTTAACGAATGTATATAATCATAATATGTATAGTTTTTATATATAAATAGTGTGTGTAAATTACTTGATCTTCCAAAGAGAGTTTCTACCCTATAAAACAGACATCTCATTCCCCAAACTCCATTTACTGTGATCTGACTTCACATTGAATATGGTGACTGTGTTAGTTGTCTTTCCAGCACCCTAATAAATTCCCAAGACAATCACCTTACAAAGAGAAAAGGTTTATTTGGGCTTACACGTTCAAAAGTTCCATAGTCAATTTGGGCTCTCTCGCTCTGACCTTGTGACAAGATACTACACCAGGACAGAAGTATGTGGTAGAGAAAAGCCACTCTACTCAGCAAGGAAGGGAAAGAAAGAAGAGACCCAGTCTCACGATCCATACTGTAGATTCCCTCAGTGACTCAAGTCCCATTTCTTAGTGTTTTTGCTCTCCCTCAACCCCACCATAAGTCCAACTGGAGAATAAGCCTTTAGCATATGGGTCCTTGGAAATGTTCCAGATCAAAACCATAGCAATGACAATCACTCTGTTCCTCTAATGCATGTTTTTTTTTCTCTCCAGTGCTGGGAATCAAACATAGGGAATCAAACAGATGTTAGGCAAGCCTTGTACCACTGAACTGCCTCTCTTGTCTCCAGCTCAAACTTCCATCATCTCTTCCTTCTTCTCCAGTTTATTCTAACTCTCTAAGTCCTAGACTAAATTATCTCTCTTTCATTAAGTTTTCCCAGACTGTTCTAGCTTAGCATACTCTCTCCTCTGAACAATCCTAACAAATAAATTATAATCTGTTCATCGAGCACATGTCCTCTGCAATTAATTTTCTTTCTGAGACCGGGAATATTCTATAGACATAGATGGTGTGATTCACTATGTAGTCCACCCTGTCCTCCAACTCTTGAGTCTCCTGCCTCAGCTGCTTGAGTGCTGGTTTTACAGGCATGTGCCACTGCATCCAGAATTCATGAACAAATTCTATAAATTCTACTAAATTTTGTATTATCATTTAAGCCCAGATGATACATATTTCCAAACATCTGTCTGTGTGCACGATAATGCAATACACAAATAATTTAAGGGGAAAAAAGAACAATTCCTGCAATTCCAGTTAAGTGAGGAGAATTAACTGTTAGGCCAACCCAGTGGAGGAATATGAAAGTATAAAGCACAGGGAGGAAGCATTTCAGTGAAGTGGATGTGAGGTTCACAACGCAATGGATTTTGAGCATGAGTTGCCACCAGAAAATAATAGCACGCAAGCTTCTAAATGGGAGACGTTAGACAGTGGGAAGAACTTAGTGCACCAATATTTATGGAGTACCTTTGATTATGCAGGTGCTATTCTGAGTCTTGAAGCAAATAACTAGAAGTAATTGTCCTCATAGAAGTCACAGTCTCATAAAACCTTAGGACAACATGTCTTCTGGAAATTTATGGACTCTCATTCAATGACCTTCAAGTTTAACCAAACTTGTATGTTTGTACGTTTGTAATCATTGAGAATATTAAGAGATCTCAGCTCAGGTTTATAAAATTTATAAAATTATGAAGAGTTTGACATGAGGCATTACAATATAACAACATGAAGAACAAAAAGTAACAACTTGACTGTGGTTCAGAACTTTTTCTAATTTATGAGGACTGGAAGAAACTATCATCCTCCAAGAACAGATAGGAAGCTGCCAAGCATGGAAAACTTAGACTGTGGTTGTACCTTATCTCTGATCCAAACTGGCTGTGAGACCCTAGAAGAGTCACTTAACCTCTCAGAGCCAAGTTTCTCTAGATATAAAATGAGGACAATAACCCACACAGTCTTAAAAACAACATCTTCTCTTAACATTGTAGGACTCTATAGTTACTATAGGCTAGAATTTAAAGATATCACCCATTGGGAATGGGGAAAGAAAGTTTCTCCAAAGATAAGACTTTCCAGGAAATCAGAGTGGTATATGTTCATCCACCAAATAGTGAGCTTTGTTTTCTTTGTTTTAACACATTTCTCCCCCCTCCCCATCCGCCACCTCTTCTGCGTGTGTGTGTGTGTGTGTGTGTGTGTGTGTGTGTGTGTGTGTGTGTGTGTGTGTGTGTGTGTGTGTGTGTGTGTGTGTGTGTGTGTGTGTACTGGAACTTGAACTCAGGGCAAGAGCACTGTCTCTTAGGTCTTTTGCTCAAGATTGGTACTCTACCACTTGAGCCATAGCTCCAATTCTGGCTTTTTCATGATTCATTGGAAATAAAATCTCATGAACTTTCCTGCTGGGGCTAGCTTCAAACTATTATCCTTAGATCTCAGCATCGTGAATAGCTAGAATACACCAAACTCTCTCAAGTCTTCTAGAGACAAAGTTTGACAGAGATTGTTTTGAACATCTAGATGTAAGAATGTGATGCTTGTCCTTTCTACAATTTCTTGAAATAGCCCCAAGGTGCCTCCCTGTCTAGAATTTAAAGACCAGAGAGAAGTTTGCAACACCAGTAGCATCTTTTTCAGGCAATGTGTTATCTTAGCAACAAAGCCATGGCTTGGCATGTTTTTAATGGCAGTGAAGCTGGTTCCTCCACTCTTGCAAATGCCAATGAATACAATTCTACAGAGGTGCCCTGAACCAAAAGGTAGCAGGTAGTCCTGACAAGGGAATATCTTTGTATCACTGCTATTTTTGAAAAGCAGCAATGCAAGAATTTAAACTCCTGCTCATGAGTTGGCAACAGAGTTGTGGGGAAAGTTTGGGATGGAAGGAGAGCCAGTGAAGATTGGTCTTTTGGCTCTGCCTTTTCATGAAAGGCAAAAATGACTCTTCCCTTAATAAAGTATGGCTGGAGAGGCTTAGGAGATTCACTGGTTTGGTTTCATTCTAGTCAGCTTATCTAAACCAGATCCAAATGATCTAAGACTTTCTGGGTTATAAAATGGAACTGGAATTCTTAGGGCAGACATGTAGACTTTCCAAGGTTCCTTATTTCTTGTCGTCCTTACAATAATGTGGTGCCAGCAAAAACCAGCTAATAGAATCTGATGATCCAAAATTAATTTGGAAAAACAAAATAATCCATCTGAGTTTTTGTTTAACCTAAAAAACAGGATAGCAATTTAAGTTGGATTTGCATTTTCAGCAAAAGTTCACATCAGTTCTGTTTTTGTGTTTAGGGATTTGCTCAGGTCTAATTTTAAAGATGACAGCTTGAAAGGTCTGGGCATATGATGAATGATTAATAGGCTTCAATAAAGCTACAGGAGTACTAGGGTTCCAGGGATGCCCCCAGAGATCAAATGAATCACTTCCTTCCACAGCTAGATTTCAACCTAAAATTAGGTGCCTTCCTCCTTAATTATGCTCCTCCTTGGACAAGGAGAAATGGAAAAGAACAGGATAGTGGTCTAATAAATTTATTGTTTGCTAACACACAGAAGTATTAACTACTACCACGAAGTCATCAATGGATTTGTTCCTCTTGTTTCTCTGAACTACAAAACTTGCTCTAAGTTTGCCTCTTTAAATGGACAATATTGCTTTTTGTGTTCTCTTATAAGGGACAAACTAACAGAAACAAATTGGCTCAAGTTTGTTCAGCAAGATGAAGCTTGGGCACAATCTGAATTCACAGTCTGAATTTGTGGTCCATTAACATACCTACAAGGCATTTCTTTAACTGTGACTAAAAGACATTAAAGTTAATTATATTTTAAATGATGTTAAAACTGTGATTTATTAACTCATCAGCTAGTGTTCTAGAGAGAGGTATGAGTTTAATTTGGATTTTGAAATAACATCAATTTAAAGCCAATTATTATGTTCATTTCCATTTCAGTTTCTCATAAAATATTTCTACCTCAGTAAATTACAGCGTAGAAATTTGGAAAAAATGTGGTTCTGTACTTTCATATGCTTAAAGTATTATATTTTATATTAAGAAATATAGATAAGTGCAATTTTCATTGATGCACATTATAGCTGGTCTATTTTATTAACATAAAACAGCATTTTGATGGTATGTATTTAAATTCTTTTTTAAATAACCATGTACTTACATTTTATTTATATCTTAAGAATCACTGAGATGAAGTATGATCTGTCTGTATTAATAGAATCGATAAAACTGTTTTGTCTACTTCATAAAACAATTAAGTTCTTCTGACAAATTCATACTTGCATCTTTAACATACAAATATACACATTTGTATGTCTGTGCACACACATTGCAGACATGCTCTCCCCCCACCCCAAATCAGTAAGGCTCTAGTGAAAGAATACTATACTAAGAATAATATGCACAAAATGAATTTGATCCAAGCACAGCATATACATGTTATAACTATCACAATGAAGCCCCTTTGTACAATTTATGCTATTAAAATGCTCTCTCAGAGAATTCTGTTTTATACTCAATATCCCTTAATCTAATAAGACTGTGTTAGAAAACATATCTGTCAAGATATCAGTGCAAAAATAAACAGGATGAAATAAGAAAACATAAAAAAATTAAAGCTACTGAAACATTAGAATCTCAGAACTATGCGGTACAAAGAGAAAAGGTAATTCATCATACAAGAATGCCTTTCATATTTTCTATCATTTTTATTTTTTGCTTTTCCGTTTTCTTTTTCTCTTTTTGGTTGCAAGGGGGAATGAACTCAGGGCCTCCTAGTCAAACACAACCACATGAGCCATGCCTAGGATTGTTTTGCTTTTAGTTTGTTTTACAGCAGGTTTCAAGTTTTTGTCTGGGCTAGCCTCAAACCACCACCCTCTTATCTCCACCTCTCAAGTATCAGGATTGTAAGCATATGCCGCCATACCTGGCCCAGTTCTCCCACATTTTAACTTTTATAGTACTTGCTTCTGAATTCTGAGATTGCTTCCAAATGGAATATCTCAGTCATTCTTTAAATTCTTTATAATAGTGAGCCTATTCAATACTGTTTTGAGACGCGTTTTACTCTTATAACTGTTTTGATTTTGAAACCAAAGGTTGTATCTCAGACTGTTTTAAAATGCAAGTAATGTCTTCACTAAGAACAAGATGTTCTCTAAATATTTTTTATACTTCATGAATAAATTTATTTCAGAGAAGAATTCTTCTGTGTGACTATGATTTGCTTGTCTCTTTTACTGCAAAGCATTTGCAAGGTGTCATACTCATGTTTCTGTTTATTATTCTTTTTTTCCCTCTACCATCCAAACAAGCAAGATTTTTTATATCAATAATTATTAAGGGGTATACTAATAAATTTCTGTCAAAATATTACTGAATTATTTCAGACACACTAATACACTATTTATACAACTGTTTATTATTTTTGAGTGACATAATAAACCTGCTCTGAAATGATTTTAAAACCTATACTTAATATCCTTTTCATATGTAGAAGTATAACTCAGGCCTAGTGTAAAAATCCGCGAATTTTCTTTGCACAGCCACCTAAAGATACTTTTTTAATGTTAAAAACACATTGAATTGAAAGGAATTACTCCCATCCATAGCAACATGCATGTTCATGGATAGGCATTGCCCAAACTCTTTTTTTTTTAAATTTTTATTGTAAAGATGATGTACAGAGGGGTCACAGTTATAGAAGTCAGGTAATGAGTACATTTCTTTTGTTTGTTTGTTTGTTTGTTTGTTTGTTGGTCTGGTTGTGGGGCCTGAACTCTGGGCCTGGGCACTGTCCCTCAGCTCTTCAGCACAAGGCTAGCGCTCTAGAACCACAGCACCACTTCTGGCTTTTTTCTTTTTGCTTATGTGGTGCTGAGGAATCGAACCCAGGGCCTCAGGCATGCAAGGCAAGCGCTCTACCACTGAGCCACCTTCCCAGACCATGAGTACATTTCTTTTGGAACAGTGTCACCTCTTCCCTCATTTTCTCCCATTTTTTTCCCTCCAGACCCCCCCAATCCCCACCAAGCTGTGTAGTTCATTTTCAACATAGTGTTTAGTGACGATCACTAATGACTTAGTTCACCCTTTGTCCCACCTTTTTAGTAAACCCCCCCAAATCCTGAAAAGAGCAAGGGAGGGAAAGAGGAGCAGCCCCGAATCGTGTTTCTAATCAGATAGAAGGAGGAAATTCTAAGCTACCCGTTGGCCCTTCCACCTTACTACAGAGATGACGTGTCATGAAGCTAGTAAGGCCCAAACTTCAAGCCCTTTCATGTACATGAGGCCCTTACAAGATTTGTGAGGGTCTCTAATAGTTTCATATAGTCAACTACTTTTGTAAACTTTGCAAATAAAATACTTTATCCACTCTGTCTTCCTGGGTCACTTAACCATGGGACAGTTATTGGCACATTTGTGATCCTGATGAAAAGATGGGCTTCAGATCAATTTGGCTTGCTTTTAATTGAATGTACTTGAAAACAAATCACTGATTTCTCCTTTCTTAGATTACCAAGAGGAAAAGCATATGATTTGTATATGATGTTTGTTTGAGTCAGTCTCATGTTACTGTAACAAAATATATGAGGCAAATTATAGGAGATAAGGCTTATTTTGTTCCATGCTTCTGAAAGTTTCAATCATAGATAAAAAAAAGGTTCAATACTTCCAGCACCTGAAGTTGGCTGGACATCATGGAGGGAAAGGGTAAGGCAGATAGCTTATGAGTCAGAAAAATGAGAGGCCTGGTGATGATAGCCACTCCTATAATCCTAGCTACTCAGGATGCTGTAATTTGAGGATCACAGTTTGAAGGACAGGAAAGCCCATAAGAGTCTTATCTCCAGTTAAACACCATAAAACTGGCTTCAAGTGATAGAATGCTAGCCTTGAGCAAAAAGAGCTCAGAGACAGAGCCCAGGCCCTGACTTCAAGCACCATGACTGAAAAAAACTGAGAGAGAGAGGGAGAGGAAATGGAAAGAGTATTTTCCCTCTCTTATAATAATAATTAAATGGCAGTGAATTATGTAAATAAGATCTGGCAGGTAGTCTAGAATATATAACTGAGGTTAGTCACACATCTACGATCAGAACAAATCTAATAGGCTTGACCACAGTGTAAACCCATCCCCCATTCACATTCAACTTGAGCAAGCTCATAATCAACCAAGCACCACTCAGCAGGTGTCGATGTCACAATGACGGGAATTGGATTTAAAACTTCATGACCCCCTTTAGACAGGTTATATGGCTGGCTGTACCATTCAGAAAGAAACTCACACACAAACTTTTGTTAGCTTAGGAACGGCTTTGTCATAGGAAATGGGGAATTCTTTCCTATAAATTGAAGCTTGCTTATTTCTCTAAAGTCTCTGGGATCATTTTTTGCCTTTGGGTCTTCCTGAACAGTAACTATCTGTTTACTTTAAAGAAAATATATTTCAGAATCATTTACACTTACATCATCAGATGGGAGACATAAACAAATACTTTAACATACATATGGAAGAGTGATTAAAAGCTTTTACTCGTTAAAATGAACACTTCCCACCTTGATCTCTAAGAGAGAAAAAGGAAGCTATGGGTTCTCTTCGGGGTTAGCTATGGAATCTCAGGTTCTGGAAAAGCATCCTCCCACTGATCTTGAATCTGAAAACACTTGTAGCACAGGTTAATTAGCAGGAAGGCATTTGGCTTCCCATCCCAGCACTGTCTAATCCCACTGAAGATGATGAGGGGATTGTATCTTCTGTACCCTAAACCAAGTGTGGGAACTATACATGTGACCTACAAGTAATGAAATTCAGTGCCTCTCCTCACCTTTCTGCTAAAGAATTACTTGGCTTTGGCAAAGCAATATGCTACAATTCAGTTTGCTCCATCAAATAGGAAATGTGGCAGCCAGATTCACCTTGACCTGTTTATTGTATACATTGGGAAAATAATCATTTTTTAAAGAAGTCAAAGAAAATGTTTAAATGAATTTCTATCTACATTGAATTGTTTTTTTAACACACATTACAATAATAACAAGAGAAAGGGAAACGAGTATCAATGAGGCTTTGGGGAAAGAATTCTAGCTCAAAAAGAGACCAATATATAAGCAACAGTATAGAGGTCCTGATAATGTGAAGACGCAGAAGACTCATTGCTCATACAAAACTGCCTTTGCTCCTGTCATGGATTTGTTGTATCTGGCCCTTTGTGAGGTCTCTTCTTTTTCTTCTGTCATTGCATACCCTCAATGATTCATGTTTTCCAAACAGAGGAGGATTATTACTGAGAGAAATAACCAGACTGCATTCCAAGCTGATAAATTCTATTTACATACATTCCATTGATCATGGTTGCCAAAAAGCAGTATAATCAGAAAAAATTATAAAAACCTTGCCCAGCATGGTGGTATATGCTATAATCCCAGTACTCACAAGACTCAGGTAGGAGGCCCCGAGTTTTAGATTAGCATGGACTAAAGACCAAAACCCAGTTTCAAATTCAATAAAACAAAACAACTATAAACTCTTGATCCTCTCCCCAATTGTAGGCCCCTCCCTGTATTTCCTACCTACCCCAAAACATGTCACTCTTCAATTTCTTGAGAGGGAAATTCACAATAATACAGTGCTCCCTTTTGGTCACCATATACACTCAGTCACCAGATACCACTGGGCTTGTCTTTCGCATAATTCGGAAATACACTATTTCCTTTCATCTTTGCAGGGTCCAAGGCAAAAGTCCCACATACCACATCTAAGTACTCAAAGGATAAGAATAAAATGAAGAGATTGTTAAGTGCATTACATCCTCTGAGTCTTTACAGGACTTGGAGTTATATGATGATTTGGGATGGTTCACATAAAAATGTCTCCACGGGGGAGTTCCATGCTCTTAGTGATTTGGAAGTGCTAGCCCACATCTCCTGGACTGTAGACCACAGGCTGGCTGATCTCTATTGTCCCATCCCAACTAGAAGGTACCTGTGAAAGGTCTGTGGACAAACACATGCACATCTCAGCTGAGCTACGTGTCTTGCAACTATGCGAGCTCTCTCCCCCAGCCTCTACTCCTGGCTGGCTTTAGTGACTGTCCTTCGTCTATTCAAACAGCTATGACAAACATCATAAACAGCACAAATGTGTTCCTCACATCTCTGGATGATATGACGTCCAAGGTCAAGGCACCAGCAAATTTGGTGTCTAGTGAAGGACCACTTCCTGGTTCACAGAACATAACTCACTCTGTCCCCATATGATGAAAGAGAGAAAGCAGTTCTCTTGGGCCTCATTTGCAAATCTCAGTCACAAAGGCTTAATTCTCCGATCTAATCACCTCTCAGAGGCTCACCTGCTGATAGCAATACATTAGGTGTCAACCAATAAATTTGGTGAGGTAAGCACCACTATTAGACCACAGTAACCAACCTGTGTCCTTGGGCTAAACACATACTGGGGACAGAGGATAGTCTAGAATGGAATGGGGTTGGCTCTCCATAGGTTGGTCCTGTGGGTAAGGGTGCAGAAAGTAACAAACCAGAACACAGCTCTGTAAATAATGCCAATGGCTTTGGGGTCTTCACCTCCCCAGGGATGGCTGATCTCTTCCCTCATTTGCCTCTCATCACCACCATTCTGCCTCTCCCCTGTGCTTTCACAACTGTACCCTCACATGGAAGACGGTAGAACACCAAGTCTCTCAACTCTCACTGACTCACTATAAGGCTGGGAGCCCTACAGCCTCCTGATTATCTCTGCCACCGCCCCCACCACTACCTATATCTAGGCTCAAGTGACAGAGCAGAACACCTGCCTAGCAAGACCAAAGTCTGAATGCTAAGTCCCAAACAAAAAACCAAAACAAAAAACCAAAAAGAACTAAAATTTATCACTCAACCTCCTTGTCCCAGTCTTCACACACACACACACACACACACACACACACACACACACACACACACACACACACACACACACACACACACACACACACACACACACACACCACACTTTTTTAATCTCACAAAGGGAGAAACACTGTCTGGCTTCCTCAACATCCTCCTCCAGATGGGCAGGTTTTTCATAGAATCTCAAGAAATATTTGTCAAACGAATGGATGAAAAGTCTGTACCCCAATTTTAATGTCCATAAACAGAACAAGATGCTGATGTTTACATCCTAGGAAATACCTATCACCGGTATACTTACCAGGTGTTTTGTAAATACAGCCTTTGATAAAAGAACATATGGCTGAATTGATGAATGTACATCTTTTATATCAGCACACAAACTGATATTCTTTGACCCAATAGAGAAAACAGTAGAATTCTGCTTGATTAAAATTTTAAAAAATTCTTGCCCTTAGTATGGTATTTTGTCCTTACTTTTGATAGCATCAATTGAGTAGAAGCAAGGTTTGTTCAGTTTAAAGATGTGAGTCCAAGAAGCTATGCAAGGAACAAATAGATTATGTTCTGGGGAAATGATTTATAATGTTCGGCAACCATAGTGTGAAATGATAATGTAAAACAAAAAGTGACCAGTAGGTTTGCATGGGTACAAATCCTTCCATATCTGCCTGTTTCTCTGCTCCTTATGAGTGTGTGTGTGTGTGTGTGTGTGTGTGTGTGTGTGTGTGTGTGTGTGTGTGTGTGTGTGTGTGCATGTGCCAGGGCTAGGGCTTGCACTCAGGGTCTGGCCACTGTCCCTGAGCTTTTTTTGCTCAAGGCTAGCACTCTACCACTTGAGCTACAGCTTCATTTCTGGGTTTTTGGTGATTAACTGGATAAGACTCCCCAGGATTTCCTGCCTAGATTAGCTTAGAACTGCTGCAATCCTCAGATCTCATCCTCTTGAGTAACTAGGCTTTTAGGTATGAGCCACCAGAGCCCATCTGTCTCTCTACCATTAAATGTGTATACATATGTTGTATTTCAGAGACTAGGAATTATTCATCACATACTGTTGTCTAAGCTTTTTTCCAACTAATGCCACATCATTTAATATTCCTCTATGACATAATTTTCCAGGACCACGGCATGCATTCTATAATTTATTTAACCACTATAAAATTGTTTTCAATTTTGCTATTTTGGCCATTGTTGCCATGAACATTCCTACAACTGAATCTTTGTCCAGAACAATTAATTTCTTACAATAATTCCTACACTGTGGTTGTTGACATATATATTGCTGACTGGACTTCCAGGAATGCTTTATGAAGTTTCTCTCCTACCAGTGGTATGTAAGGGTCTCTTTCTTATTGCTTCTTTGCCAAAATTCATTTCATTGTTTTTGTTGTTAATATTTGGTCACTTCCAAGTTACTAGTGGCATTTCATTTTCCTAACGTATGCTTTTCATTGCTCATGAGACCGAATGGTTTCTTATGTTTTATTATTTATTTGTATTTCTTTTGACAAAAAAAATGAAACTTAACAAATGTAAATATGATTTTCTATGCTTATTTTCCAAAAGCTCAATAACATAATTGTATAATAGGAGAACTTGGCCTGTAAGCAGAATACGTAAAAAAGAAAATGAAAAGAATGCTGCAAAGGGAATTTGATGGCTGTCTTCAAATATCTAAGCAGTTACCATATAGAAAAGAAATCATGCACAATTTCTCTTTTTCCAAAAGTAAAATGTAGGGCAAGCAGATGGAAAGTTATAGATTTTAACTTATCTTAAGGATGGATATTTTAATTATCTTGGCCATCCAGAGATGGAATGGGTTTCCTCAATAGAGTAAGATTTACTTTCCTAGGAGAGCTCAAAATATAAATGGTCAACCACAGGCAAGTTGTAGAAGGAAGAGCTTTCTGTTTGGGTCAACTGAATCACTCTGAATGTCCCTTAAACCTCTATGATCTTTTGCGTCTGTGAACACAGGATCACAGGTATTTCTTTAAAAACCATAAAGTCACGCAATACATAATAACATTTTGGTCAAGAAGAGACCACATTGAAGAGCAGAGTTCCATGAATCTGAGAAACTTCTATTGTCTGGGGTTGTAGCTGTGCACTGTCAAGGAGCAACATATATGTCCTGCCAGTCATATGAAAGGATTAGCCTATACAAGTAGATCCAGTACACAGTACTTGATAATAAATCGGCCACGTTACTGTTTTCTGTATTCCCTAAACTGTTGTTTTGATCTTTATTTTAGAATGAACTCCTTCTACTCATTAAAACAGCTCTTGATCACAGAGGCTCCAGCAACAGCCTCATCCATCCCTGCGTGCCACGTCTCTGGATTGTATCAAAAGCTCTTGAGAACAATGAACTTCTACCTTCGAGGTGTGTGTAAAAAAAAAAAGAAGAAGAAGAATAGTTAGCTAACTTGCTGAACACCCTAGCTTAGTATCACTGTGCACTGTAAATTATCAGTGGTTTGTCACTCAGAATCACATGGCCCACTAGGATCTGTGCTCACTGCCATGAGTCAGCCTTTCCAGAGAGGATCTCAACACATGTAACTACTCCAGGAAAAGCTCAAAACCCAACCTTTTACTGAATGCAATTTCTACTGAACATGTGCCATTCTTATAATTTCATAATGTCCAAAAAGTCATTAACTCAGACTGTAAATTTGGGACTGTCTGTGCCTTTAAAAGGGCCATTTTTGCAATTTTGAGATGATTTTTTTTTGTCGTTGTGGGGCCTGAACTCTGGGTATGGGCACTGCCCCTCAGCTCTTCAGCGCAAGGCTAGCACTCTACCACTTGAGCCACAGCACCACTGCTGGCTTTTTCTGCTTATGTGGTGCTGAGAAATTGACCCCAGGGCCTCATGCATACAAGACAAGCACTCTACCAATGAGCCACCTTCACAGCCCTTGAGATGATTTTATTAATAACACAAAAACTTAAACTCATTCATTATATGTTTCAAATCAATCCACTGAGAATGTGCTTACAGGATAGGCAAGATCCAGCAAGGCTGTTAAACTTTCAAATATATCATTTGTTAAAACACAAAGTGTTTTGCAGAAATTAAAGGAATTGTCCTAATTAGCAAGGTAGATAGAATTTAGGAACACTTTGTTGGTACATAGATTAAATGATAAATGCTGCTGTTGAAAGTAACAAGATTAGGAAGTGGTACTGTGTGGCTCAAGGCACTAGCCTTGAGCACAAAGAGGCTCAGGGATAATGCCCAGGCTCTGAGTTCAAGCCCCACAACCAACTTAAAAAAAACAGTGGAAAAAAATGTAACAAGATTAGTTTACATCAAACAAATCTGTTGATTTTCTGTGACTGTAAATGTGTGTTCCAAAACAAGCTTGAATTCTGTATTTTCTAGTTATAGAGGGTTCATCTCTATTGGAAATCTACAGGTAGTAAATCAAAATAGCAAAATATTTTCAATTATTTTTTTGCCAGTCCTGGGGCTTGAACTCGGGGTCTGGGTACTGTCCTTGAGATTGTTTTGCTCAAGGCTAGCATTCTTACCACTTGAGCCACAGCATCACTTCCAGCTTTTTCTGTGTATGTGGTACTGAGGAATTGCACTCAGGGCTTCATGCATGCTAGGCAAGCATCCTACCACTAAGCCACATTCCCAGCCCTCTATTCATCTTTCTTTAGCTATGTGTTCTTTCCTTTCTCTCTTGGTTCACTAGGTACACAACAATATTTTTCACTGTGAAGTTCTAAAGAAAAAGGATTATACTGATCATATACTATGCCAAGCCAAAGGGGTATAATTCTTGTATAAGTGCATCCAACTTTGATGCAATAAGCTGTAGAAATCAGTCCTGAGGTTAGTTTCTAAGACAGGGCATCACATTTGTAGAGCACAGAGATTTGAAGCCAATTAGTCCACTCTAACACTTCTAATTCACCATAATATAATAACGAGCTAGAAATGCTGTGGTATGCATAATATTCCACTCTTTCCAATATACCACCATGCATTTTTCTCTTTCTCAAGCCCAACTTGTTAAGTGATACCAGCCTATGCCGTGTTATATGATCTTGCTGATAATGCAGTTAAAATATAGCTGTTATTTGTTTTGGTAATTTAATACGGTAGAAGGAGTTTGAGAAAATTGTGGCTGTTCACATGCTATTTCAGGATCACAGCGACCCACCCACCCTGATCCAGAGAAATCAAGCTAAGCTGAGCCTGGTGTTTTCCATTCTGTTTTGTAGCAACGTTGTTTCTGAGCTATGTTTAACCCTAAGAAAGCTGAAAATCCAGACTGGATCAGGAAAGAAAGCCTGGTGCTTGATTGTGATGTAAGAAAATCTGACTTAAGCATCAGTTCAGGGTATATTTTTGGAAAGCCATTTATGGTTTTCTGACTCCTATTTCCAGTTTAGGGAACTAATCACTTCTTTGAGAAATGCTTTCTTTCTGAAAGCATTGGGGGGGGGGGGGGGGGAATCAGGAGACTTTATCTGACTTATTTACTTGGCTTATAAGGAAAGTACACCCACCCATTCCCCCTGCCAAAAAAATAAAAATTCCAGGTGATGGGGAAGAGTCAATTCTACCCTCATCCCTCTGCCTTGTTCTGACAACAAGCCAATGAACTTCACGAGGAGTTGGGGTAAAGTGGGTTAACGGGCCTGATAAATCACATACTTTACTATCCCCAAATGAAGCATGTCAGTTTTGCTCAAATTCTGTAATTTTCTCCTTCCCATTCCTTTCAGTAGATCATCCACCTTCTTATAAATGTCAGTCCAAAGGTTGTGGGGATGGTTTGGTATGCTGCATTGGTTTCCATGTGGAGAACAGGGAGAGTGTATGATCATCACACAGACTTGTCAGACTTCTTGCCACGCCCACTAGGCAGCCTGGCTGGACATTTGGTGGAAAGGTAAATGAAACAATGAGCCTTTTCAGATTCTCACACTAAACTTCACACTTCTCACTTTTTTCTTATTTTTTTTTTCAAATTCCCACCTCCTCTTCTTTCTGTGCTAGTCTTGTTTGCAGGAATGTTCTATATCAAGACCTCAGCTGAATATTAAGAGATGGAGAGATAAACTAGAATCTTTTGCTGCCCTGTGAAAGCTCACGAAGATCTAATGACAAAATAACCTAATTATGCTTCCAGAGCCCAAAAGAGTCAGACAGAGGTAAATGCATGCAGATAGAGGGGTGTGTGTGTGTGTGTGTGTGTGTGTGTGTGTGTGTGTGTGTGTGTGTGTGTGTGTGTGTGTGTGTGTGTGTGTGTGTGTGTGTGTGTGTGTGTGTGTGTGTATGTGTGTGTGTGTGTGTGTGTGTGTGTATCAGTACAGACACTTGAATGCAGAGCCTGGGCACTGTCTTTACCCTTTTTGCACTGTCTTTACCCTTTTTGCTCCAAGCTGGCACTCTACAACTTGAGCTCCAGCTCTACTTCTATCTTTTTGGTGGTTAATTGGAGATAAGAGTCTCACACTTTCCTGCTCAAGCTGGCTTTGAACCATGATCCTCAGATCTCAGCCTTCTAAGTAGCTAGGATTATAGGTGTGAGTCACCAGCACCCAGTAGATAGATTTTCCTTAGAATCACTTGTGGTCCTTTGAGTCTCTTCATGTCTTCTTTTTTCTTTCCTCATCAGAGTCCCCACTCATGCTAAGTTGTACCTCACTTTCCAGGGTTGATTGGAATGCCACTTCCACAAGCATAGGATCTGGCTTAGAGAGAGACATTGAACCTCAGAAAAAAACTAATAACTCTCCAGACATGACATCTTAACCAATGAGACAAGAGAAAACTTAACACACCAATTTTCTGTTATTTTCTCCAGGGAGATGAATTTTTCTGTTATTGTCTCCACTCCCAGAAATTTCTTGTTCATAAAAACGAGTGAACATACTTTTTGGTGAGGAACTCAAGGTCTCATTGCAAAGTCCAGGATGGCCCCAAACTAGTCCTCTTGCCTCAACTTCCCAAGCTGTGCATAACAAGCAACGGACCTCCATGCTCAGCTTATGAATGTACTTTCTGGGTGACCTACTATGCGTTGTGGCAACTTATTATGAAGCAACGACTAAAAGAAATAATCCATTGGATCACAATGACTTCTATATTTCCTTTTCCTCTGGGCAGCTCCTGCATTCCTATGCCTTCTGCTTCCAAAATCAACTGTGGATGGCTTAACCCTGGCCTCAGGCTCTTCATTCTCAGAGAACCAGAGCTTAGCAAGAAGATTCCTGAATATCTAATGACTTTTACTTTTTTTTTTTATTATGGAAAAGTAAATTGGATTAATTCCTCTTTAAAATTCAGCTTGCTTATTCTGTATAATATTGACAAACCATTTTCTAGCAGTTACATGAACTCAAATATCTAATGCTAATCCATTGTCTGTAGGAAGAATAGGATTCAGTGTATCTTCAGGAACCGTATCCTCAGGAACCAGTCGTAGATCTGCAGATCAACTTGAAGCTATCACTCTCGGTCTTTTTGTACATCATTTACCTTCCAAGAAAGGCCTAAGAATTGAGCAACACAAGGAACTTCAAGGTTATTTGCAATGCATCGAGACTAATTCTCAAAACTCCTTATGTGGCAATGAGGAGTGTATTTCTCCCAAATATACCTTTGCATTTCCTAAGCTAATCCTACACACTTTATTTTCTTTCTAGCCCACATAAAATGCTCATAAAATGATGTGAAAACAACCTGTCTTATTCTCAGTCTTACACCTGACTTCCAGTAGACATGGAACTTTCTTAGTCATGACTTTTGTTCTTTCTGCTCAATTTATAAATGAACTGTGCACAATCTGTATAACTTTTCCAAGTATGGCCTTAGGAAATCTCATTAATGTTGTAATTTTTGGAAGGTTTCTGTGCACATACTTGAAGTTTACTTCATTATCTTTCCTGACACCTAATCTAAAATCTGTCCATAGTTATGAAATGATCAGGGGTGCAGGCAAGCTTGCTCCATTGGCAGCTAATACCAAGAGTTCAAAACCAGTTAGGTGTTCAAAGCAAATAAAATATTCAAATACATCACCACCTTGACCAAGTATCAGCTCCCTGGTGGATATTGGACTGCTTGCTTCACTAACCCATCTCCACATCACCACTTAATATGAGAAAGAGGTGCTAAGTGAGTGCATCAGCCAATAATTGCGTAGATCTCCGTTTAAATTTACACAAGCTTTTTTAGGATTATGTCTTAATACTGTCAAATCCTAAAGATGCAGTATAAATGCTAGAATGCTAGGAAGACTCTATTGGATCCTATCCTACTGTTAAGTCCTTTGAGCTCCCTACTATGTTATCTGCCCATCTCTCGTGACAGTTTATTTCCTCCCTTAAAATCATTCTATATTCACTTGCATCTTTGAGTCCCAATTCATCTCTCTATTCCTTACTACTCTAAGCATGATGACTGTCAATTTCCCTGATGTTGATTGGTGTGTGTGTGTGTGTGTGTGTGTGTGTGTGTGTGTGTGTGTGTGTGTGTGTTGGGCTACAAAACGAATTCTAAACACTACCTTTGGGAATACTATAATCATCTCAGTTAAAATCATCCACAAAGATAAGAGAAAATGAATCTTGATAATACCCTGCTTAAGTAACCAAACATGTTTTCACTAATATGCTCAGAAATCGCTTACTAAATCATACAATGCATCCCAGGGAGGTCAAGTGGAGCAAAAAGACAAAAATTATATCCATATCGAATTTCTACAGAGTAAGTGCCTTAGGCATTCATCTGCTGATATATCTTCTATCATAGACATACTTAAAATAAATTGCATTATTATATTTATTGCTTATTAAAGGAAAACATAGTATTTCCCTCTCATACATTTCTTTGGGTTGACCCCCAAAATTTGCTTTGAGTACACTGTTCCAACATTCACTCTGACTTTCCTCTAAACTTCTGGATCAGAATTTACCCAGATCATTAGCAATTTTCTTTCCTTATTGCATGATTTCTGTCTGTCCCTGGGTGGCTTTATTTTAATTAGAAAAAAATAGAATGGAAAAGTTTCAATTGTAAACACACAGAAGTTCTGTTGGCAAATATGAGTTTGGCAGAAGAAAGGCCCGTAGTCAGCTTAGCTGTAGTTTACTGGCTCAAAAACGAGAACAATTTTGAAGGAAATTAGGATAGCTGTTTTTTTAAGTGACAATTTTCTCCATCAGGTAGATTACACTACTTCCTGTTATTTTATGATACTGATATTTCACTTATACATTTTCTCCAGGTTCTATAAAAATTTCCATTTCTTTGAAAGCCTTTAGATTCAGTTTCTCTTTTTGTTTGTTTGTTTCTTTCTTGGTTTCTCTCTCTTTTTTTCCTCTTTCATTTTTCTTTCTTACTCTCTTTTCTTTTCACTTTTCCTTCTAAAGTGTCAGTTTCCAAATATCTTTATCAGACACTAGGAAACACAGGTTTGCATCTTGGTTAAATAGCTCCGCCTTTCAGACAGTTATCCATACAGCACTGGAGGACAGAAGGTGGGGACAGAAATGCGATCCAACTACTAAAGTTACCTTTGCTTGAAACCTTACCTCAGGCTTTGAATGGCTTACAGGTGAAATCCTTGAAAATAAAGACTCATAGAGTTTCTATCCCATAGACAATTTCCACACAGGAGATGAAAGAGTAGGTAGGGCCAGAGTTTCCTTCAAAGGAGACTTTGTAGGAAAAGAAAAGAATAAAAAAGCAAATGTTCTTTACAAGCTTAAATAGTACCAAGCAGATATTTTTCCCTACCCTTTTCCCAGAAGAACTATTGTTAAGCCTTCCCAGGTGAAGACCAGGCTGAGTAAAAGAAAAAACAAAACAAAAAAAACAAAGACGGAACTATCATATGGATTATGTTACAGACTGATTACAACTCATGAGATGAGATTTTATTACTGATGGAACAAAACTGGAAACATTTCTTTCTTTATGGACATTATTTCCTGTTTCTGAAATGTAAATGGGATATTTCTTTCATTCGTTCAACATGGCAGGCCAGTTGCCTTCCCTGTATTCATTTATTGGCCATGCTGTGGTATAACTTTTCTGCTCTTTGTATCTTTGCCCTCTTCCCACTTCTTGCTCCAAATATTTTTTACTGTTGCTTCCAGAATTTTTGCAGCATTTCAGGAAAGTTTTAGGGAAAATATGGGATGGATAATAAATATTATGTATCAAACTTTTTAAAAAAGAAAAACGGGATCAGTTGTGGGTCTTGAAGTGTGAAGGTCTTCCTCCATCTAGATGAAGGAGAGCGGGCAGATGTGATCTGTGGTGGGATTGGTGTATGGGTAGAGAGCACATGGACAAGACTTGATACTAAACAAGCCTTGTGATATGCAGAGAATGCAAAGGAGGCCCAAAATTTCAGTTGTGGGGAGGATGGCATTGCATGGAAGGACAGATAATATTGCTTTTCCTTGTAAGGCAGCCCACCAGTGTGAGCATCTGCTTCCTTACACAAAGTTAATAGGAACATTTAGATAATTACCTAGATAATTTGCATCAAAGAAAAACTACTGGGACAACAAAAACTTTGTATGTGATTGTGTAAGATTCCAAATCAAATTCAAAACACTGCCAGCCATACTAAATAATTTGTTCCATAGGTACGCAGTGACTGAATAAAAGAAGGAGTCAGTTGACTAACTTGAAAAAGTCGGTTTTATTTTTCAGTGTCCATGAGACCACAGCATCTAAACATCTGAATTGAGATATATCATCATGATCATTTAACATTCCCCCCCACAAATATTTGACACAAAACTTCAAAAGTAGCCAGTTGTCTAGAGATTTAACAACCTTTTGTCCTACCACTGAAATTCCTGCAGAAATAACACTAGTTCTCAACATTTTAGTGCTAAGGAATCAACCAGTCTTTTAGGTAGCAAAAGCTGTCCAAATTAAGTTGTTGGGTTGTTACCTGGGGCCTGAAATCAGCTCTTGGAGAAAAATAATCAATTGGGAATTCTAGGTGGTTCTAACCTTTGGTCTGTAGGAACTTGAACCAAAAAGTGAGAGAAGCGATAAGCACAGGGAAACATGGTAACACTAGGGGGCACTGTAACAAATAAGAGTCAGGCTACCCTTTGTTGGCTAGAGGGATAGTCAGACTGCACTTTCTGTATTTCCCTTCCCAACTTGCTTTTTCATACAGCTAGCTCTCCACTAACCCAGATGCCCCCCTCAGCCCCAGTCTTCCAGGTGTAACAGAAAATACTTCAAAGTTAGAGATTAAATGATTCCAAAAACAAGAATCCCAGTCAGTGCTAAAAAACTACAGTACTGACACATCTCAACAAACGCCAACATATCCATTCAATGTTCAAGAATTACCCTTTTGTATCCTTAAGAGAAATCTGAGAGTTGAAAAGCCAATTATCTCTTCCCATCTTCCCACTGGCTTCCATCTTTACTTGTTCTCCCTTCAAGAAGCGTGGCAGGTGAAACCAAGTGCTAAAATCTGAGGGCCATCTACTTACTACATAGCTCTTAAGAAAAGGGAAAAATCCTCTGAAAGGCAGGGTAAAAGATTTAGGTAGACTGAGCACTTATCTCTCCAGCATAAAGATTTGCGGGCTTACACAATGAATAGATTCATATGCTGGGTACAAAAACTGGGGCTTTGGGTTTATCCAGCGGCGGGGATATATGGGCTGGCTGGCTGTTCTTTAAAAAGTGACTTGCAGTACATTACTTAGCCTTATTATTCTTGAGAACAAAACCAGAAAATCAGAAAGAGAAGATTCTGATTTAAAGAAAACCTTAAGCTTGACTCAGCTTTCCACTCAGAGGGCTTACGATAACCTAGAGTTTATGAGTTATTATGGAAAGCAGTTGTCTGGAGAGGTGTAAAGAATGTTTCTGGGGAGTGCCCACAGGACATGATTTCAAGGTTTTGGGAAATACCTCTAACTTTGGTCAGTCTAGTGAGCCAGATGTTGCCAACATTAATTCATAAAAAGAATATGAAAATGTAGAAGGAGTAGAAAACAAATACACAGATAGAGCAGAATTATTAAAGTTTATACAGTGATCCAAAATCAAAGCCACGTTGAAACTTTGATCAAAAAGATCACCAAAGCATAGGTCCGGGCAGAATTATTTCTGCTCCCAGGAGAAAACCGAGTTCTTCATCACACATGGCATATTTATGCTTTTCTTTTACACAGTTTATTGAACATTAGGAAAATGCTGCTACAGGATTGCTTCCTTTGGTTCTCAGAAGTGTCATGTAAGGTAGATATTATTATTACCATCGGGATAACAAACCTAGCAAGTGACAATCTTATATCTTGGAATTCAAAACAAGAAAGAAAAAAAAACTTCTGGAAATATATTTTCATTTCTCTGAGGGGAGACACAACCACTTGCTTCCCATATCCTTGGAAGAGAGTAACATTTCGTTTCTCTCCCAAGAAGGGAAAAATGAAAGAAATGAGTTTGTATTTTCTATGCTTCACCCATTCCCTAAGAGCAAACAAGAAGGAGGAGGAGGAGGAGGAGGAGGAGGAGGAGGAGGAGGAGGAGGAGGAGGAGGAGGAGGAGGAGGAGGAGGAGGAAAAAGCAACACAGCATGTGTAATCCAGACCCTTCCTAGAGGCCAAGAGATTCACATACCCCTCCTCCCCCAAAACATACACCTGCCTGCCAGGCCTGTGTTAGTGAGGAGCAAACTTGGGTAAGAGCACAGCTTGCAGGATTGGCTACAGAAATTGTTCATCTCATGGGGAAGAAACTAGAAAACCTGATTACAATTCTCCTTGCAGCCACATTTTCTAATCTGTAATTTGCAGATAACCATTTACCTGATCCTGCTGCCTGTCTATCTGGCTTAGAATTGAGAAGGAGATAAGGTATGATTCATGACTACATTTCAACAAGTGTCTAATTTTCTGCTTCCTCTCCAGATCCTTGGCTAAATCACACTGCCCATATGTCCTGGCCACCAGGAAAAAATGTAGGCATTTGTAGTCTCACATACCCCAATATGAATCTTGTCATTCCAAGACTATGACTTTGGGCTAAACAAATTAAACTCTTTCTGCCTCAATTCTCACTTCAAAACAAAGCCAAAAATAGCCACCTAGTATTTTCATGAGAATGTGTTACATACAGTGTCTAGCATGTTCTGGTGTGAACACAGATAAGTCTTGGTTAGACCACAAACTTTAAGATACTTTCCCAAAGTACCCATAAAGATAAAGCGGAGCAGAAAATAGAGAGTGTTATCTTGCATACGGCATGTAACATTTTTCTGAGTGGAGAAATATCTAAAATAAACATCCTAGGTGGTTCAAATTCACCAACTACAGTTCAGTCATCTCCCTCTTTCTGGCTGGGAATCTCTCACACAATACTAATGAGAGAAACCATGCATGGAAAGCTCCTGTCTTTGGGCAAACTAAACAAAGTACAATAGCACCAGACATCCATTCTGGTAGTACCTGAATGGAGTCAGTACTCTTCTTCCCAAGCCTGCAGCGGTGTCTTTTGAAAACTCCACACAAAGAGCTTCTGATGGTCAGTTCACATGAGTTAAATCCAGGAGTTTTTGATAGGTTGAGATAGAGAATGAACATTGGCTAAGTGGAGGCCGTTGTGTTGGAACAAACACCTCTGAACAGTAGGGTATAGTCTTTGCAAACAGAAATGTTCCCCTCCTGGAAACTGAAACTAGAGATATTTAGGATTTCTTGATCCTGCCCGCTTGTGCAATTTCCCCTTCACTGGTGAGTTCGTTTGGCTGTACTTGTCATCACTTCATCTTCTACGGGCTATATAATCTCTCCTTTGTTCCCACTATTTTAAGCTCCCTCCTTATCATGGAACTGATATTTGTTCTGTCCTTGCTCAGTGGTCAGAGCATCAGGTTTGAAATCCCTAGACATGCTGGAGCCACTCTATTGAGTCCCAGTAGTTGAAGGGATACTTTTTTTTCTTTTTCTTTCCCAGAGGCCTTCACTTTCTTTTCTAAAGTTATTTCCTTCCAAGGGGTTTTAAGAACTTTTTTTTTTTTTTTTACTTCTAATCAGATGCAGTGTTCTATGGAAGGAATGGACTTGGAGTTGTTCCAGTGATTATTTTTCTTAATGAGAAAAGGTTGTAAATGGAAGTGAGATATGTGAACTCAAGTCTGGTTTTTTTGGTTTGTTTTCATTTTGGGTTTCTAATGGTACAGATCAACATTAGGAAGTAGTTACATCTTCAGTATTAATTAGAACTCAGGACCAGTCTTATCTACACTTGGACAGGCTAGCTAGCCCTGAAAGTACTTAGTAGAGGAACAAGCTTTGTCATCTCCCCACAGCAATAAAGACTAAAATGAAAATGCAATTCAGTGAATTTATACCTTGACAAAGCAGTGCTTCTCCAATGTCTATTTCCGCCTCACTACCCCTGATGGGTGTACCATATACCAGCACAACAGAGGCTCATGGTGTCATGGTGGCAGTGATTTTCAGTAGGTTGAGGCCAGAGAATGATTAATTACTGATACTAACTCATTTTCAGAAAAGAAGATTCAGTAGGAAAATAGTGAGAGAATGGCTCCCTAGAGTATGGAGGTCAGAAATAGAAGATAACATTTGAAAGATGTGCAATTCCTGTGCCAGATTGGAATATAACCAACTCAATACACTTCAGTAGGAACAATGTTCTTGTACCACAGATACTCTCTTCTAGTACGTCTATACTAGACATACACCATCCTATATGTCATCTTAAAGGAGTCTGACAATGTCCAGGGCACAGCTACTTCTGCCTTGTCAGATGCAAACTTTAGCTATCTCTGGCTAGGAGAGCCCCAGCCAAACTATGCTAGGGAGAGGTACAAAGTCCTAAAGATAAGAACCCAGTTTGTGACATACAAAAGAAGAGATTTTACATCCTTTTAATCCTTGCAATGTGTATATAAAATATGAGCATACTGCTATCAATGTCAGGAAACTGAGGCCTAACTTTGTCACTTAACTTCTGACTCCAAAAGCCTTTAGACTTGCTAAAAAAAATCTTATCTTTCATTTGCTGGGGGAAAAAAAAAGCTCAATACCCACCAGCAATGTTCCAGCTCCTAGGTAGATGAAAATCTTAGCCTAGTTACTTAAGTTGTACATTTCAATAGTGATACATGCAGAAACAGTCCTAAGCTTCAGGATGAATGTTTCTGCCATGAAATTCTTATCAAATATATTAAGCATGACCTAGAGAAGCTTAAAAAATTCTCATGAAATAGACCAATGAGCTTGTTCATCTTCACATACTGATCAAAGGAAGGCTGAACCATAACTCTTTTGGCATAACTCAAAGTCAGAAGCCTGAAGCTCCACAAGATCCCCCTCTGTCTGCCTCTTCTAGAAGGGAAAGTTGGATGGCTAGTATAGATGTGGACAGTCATTCTTTATGGGTTACTCTTGGAGCAGCAGTGGCAGAAGCAGATAAGAATTTGTAAGAAATGTAACCCCATCTAAAATTCTGAGGCAGAGTCTGGCAGTCCACGATTTAGCCAAAACAAAACAACAACAACAACAAAAACCCTCCAGGTGACTCTCAAGCACAGGAAAACGTGAGAACCTCCTTCCTATACCTTGGTAAACTCCAGTTCTTATTAATCCAATGGATTACTTTGGCCACAAAGATTGATTTATCACAAACTGAACCACAAACTCCTTAGGATGGTAAAGGAATCTTCTCTGCCCTCAAGGAGTTAAATATAGACAACACAGAAAGCAAGGAAAGAAAAATTTATTCCACATATAACACTATTCCTCATTGGGTAGTCTTGACAGGCAAAGAACTATGTAGCTATTACATATGGTAAACAGAGATGGGTCAATTGTCATTCAGGTATGCTGAAAAAAATACATACTCAAACCCAACTTCAAACTATGCAAAAGATCAATAGATATTTAAGCAACTATGTCAGCCAACAGCTGGCCTAATGCTAATCCCTTAGAAATGGAGTGGTTCTTGGAGGGAAACATAAAGGACATGAAACTTAGAATCACAAACAACTCTAGATTCTACTCATAATTGGCCTTGGCTGAAAACCAAAGGCATGCTTACTCTTGGTCATGCATCCAGTCATACTTTCACCCAAAGATACTGATCTCCACATTAAAGGATTCCAACCACAGTGTCTGGGCAGATGGTTGTGCAGACCAGTCAGTGGTAGCTAATAATGTCTTTTGGATTTGGCTCAGGCAGAAAGGACTGCAGGTTATACTTGGACAACAGAAGACCAACAGTGAGTTAGCCATTTAATGAGCAGCTTCTGTGTGTACAATGCTTATTGGCTATAGGAGGTAGCCAGTACCTGTTTTTGGAAAGCCCCAAAATATTAAGATGCCAAAAACAGCAAATAACCAAAAAGCTGGAAATACAGGCTGAACTGTCTTAACTGAATATAATTATGCAAGTGACCAGAACCAGATTATGTTAGCAAAAGAAAATATAACCAAAGTATGGAAACTTTACAGAAGATGAAGATGTACTATTAAGGACAGGGAAATAAAGTAGAGGTGACTAAAGGCAAGGGGGACAGAGACTATAAAGAAGATTAAGGTTAGAACTTGCTTGACAACAGAGTGTAAATATATAGAGTATAAGGAAGTATAGGTAGGGTTAGTGAGTCACAGGCCTTGATAGTAATTATCTAGACACTTGATTATCTTTTTTTTTTAATTTTTGTTGGTCATGGATCTTGAACTCTGGGCCTGGGCACTGTCCCTAAGCTCTTCAGCTCAAGGCTAGCACTCTACCACTTGAACCACAGCATTACTTCTAGTTTTCTGGTGGTTAATTGAAGCTAGGAGTCTCATGGACTTTTCTGCCCAGGCTGGCTCTGAACCATGATCCTCAGATCTCAGCCTCCTAAGTAGTGAGGATTACAGGTGTGAGCCACCAGCGCCTGGCCTTGATTATCTTTTTTTTCCAAGCAGACATTCAGAAGTCTGGGTAGAATAACGCATAATACATTCAGAATTCTGGGTAGAATAATGCATGTTTAAAATTATGTGTGAAGGTGACATCCTGTTGCACATCAAATAAGCAACAGTTGAACATCTTAGTTCTGTAAGGGGTCTATGCTAATACTAAGAGCTACAGGGTAGCTCTTGTACCACATATTATTCAAAAATGATCACACTTTGCCTTCTAGTGGTAGAGGCAAAGCAGAGGAGAGAAGACATAAGCAAATGTTAGAGAAAACATGGACAAGTGAGGAGAAGAGAAGCTAATAGTCATCTAGCACCTGGGGCCTACGGAGGTTTCCTCAATCTTAGCCAAACATGGAATCACCAAATAACCAACCCAAATAAGTTAAATTCCAGTCGTTCCAAGATGGCAGGATGTGAGTGTTTGTAATAAGAAAAAACAACTCCTCTAACATTTAGAATATTAGTATCCAGAAACAAAATAATAATAAAGATTGTTTAAGGCTCGTGGTTTAGTATGGTTAACGAGCTGGTGAAAGCCTTTTTGAGGTACATTTTCTGTAAGGAGAAGGAGGTATGGATCTTTAGGGTGAAAGAGGAAGAGGGAGTTACTAATGTGGTGGATTATGGTTAAAGCTGTGTTGGTAGGTGCATTTCCAAGAGCCTGCCTGCCTGCAGAGAGAACAGACAAGCAAATTGGAGACATGGGGAGTCATCTTGCCATGATTTATAGGAATAATGGGGTGAAGCAGAATCAGACCGCAGAGGTAGGTCTTTAACCATGAGGTGCAATACAGTGGCCCCTTGCTAACACTGAACTCTTGTCTTCATGCTCTTTTTCTTCACTATCTTTCTAGTGGATTCAGCTTTAGCATGCAATACCCAAGCTTAGTCCATGGGATTTTCCCTACACAAAGCATATCAAGAGAAGGGAAATAACTTGCAAACCTTTTTCAGTCTGATCTCATGGTTGTAAGTGGCACTCCAAAGTGGTATTTTCCCCAGTCTTTGCTTTACTTTATGCTAACTGCTTCCTTCTGCCTAAAATTAGCCTATCCCTAACTCTACATAACTCAAGTAGGACTTACACAAAACAATAGACTCAAGTATTACAAACATCTAGATAATTTCTACCTAGTAAATTTACTTGGTTTTCATTCAACTAAACTAAATAAGCTGATTTATTCTTGATCATTCTGAATTTTGGTTAGTTTTGGTTTTGCTGGTACTTGGGCTGGAATCCCAGAAACTTTGTGTTCTTGAACCTTGCTGTCTCAGGGCTGGTGCTCTACCATTTAAACCACACCTGCAGCCAAGCTTTCTGCTGGGTCAGTGGAGCCAGAATCTTTCAGGCTTTTCTTCCTGGGCTGGTTTAGAACTATAATTTCCTCCAGGATTCAGCTTCCTTAGTAGCTCAAATTGCAGGCATAAGCCACTAGTGCCTGGTAATTCTGGACATTTTTTTTTTCCTGCTTCTAAGCATCAAAGCAGAATTCCCCAAACTTGAAAAAAATCTCAGAGTGTTTTCTCACATATTCATCTTTTAAATTCTGCTTAAGTGTGATCCTTTTTAAATAATATGTGGTGCAAGCAATAGTATCATCAAGATCTGTTTAGACTAATCGTTGATTAATTAGCCAGAGCGATGACTGTCATTCTAAAATCTTTCAGATCCTCAAGGTCAAGGGCAGTGCTTGACAAGGCCATGCTCCTTCCCTTTCATTAACTTGATAAAGTCTTTCCTATTTTGCAAGACTTGAAAGTTCACCCTAGATTTACATGGTAGCATCAAAAGCCAGCTGTCAGTGAGAGGTAGACCATAAGAGAGGCACAAGGATGGGAAAGAGATGGTAGGCACAGAAGCCAGGGTTACTACATGGAAAGAGAGTGGAGATGGGTCAGGCCTACAGCTGGTGGTAGACTGCTTAATGTTTTTACCTTACGATCAACCTTACTTCCTGCTAATCATGCTATCCATGTACTTTCAATGCCCTATATATTATAATATTTACATTTTTGAGTACATACCTCATTCTCTAGTTAAATTCGTTGAGTATACTTTTCTGAGATGACTTCTGTTTGAAATATCAAAATAGTGAAATTTGGTTACTGAGTGCTGATGATGAAATCATGTATTTATCACTCCAGTATTTCCCCAGTGCTGAGAGGATAAAGACTACCACCTAAGGACTTACCATGACAAGCGTCATGTGGCCACGACTCGCCTTCTAACATGGTCTGTCTCATTCTTTGTTTTCTAGAATTTCAAAGTGGCTCAGAACCTAATTTTCTCATACTTTATTGTGTAGTATTGTGTAGTATTTTCATTCCTTCTAAATTTCCAAATGAAAAATCTTCTATTCAATAACAAAGTACTCCAAAGGCAGGAAATTAATTAATTTTTTTATTTAATTATTTATCCATCCATTTATTATAGGATCTCACTATGTAGTCTAGGCTAACCCCAAACTTGTGATCCTCCTGTCTCAGCTTGCTGAGTGCTGAGATTACAGGTATGTACCACCTAGATCATTAATGTCTTTTTAATAATGCTTTAAAAATTTTGCCAAAGGAAATTTTCAATTACAAAGATCATCCTCTTAAACAGTACTGTGCTTAAACTCCCTATTAATGTCATCATTTGAATGTTATCCTTTTCTTTGCCAAGTCTTTAAAGAAAAAAAGGAGGATTTATTATATAAAATGATGGCTGGTAGAATACACAAATTATTTCTCTTTTACCTTTATATGTTTAATAAAAATATCAGGTAACATGCAACTTTTGGGAAAACTCATGACAAACAACTAGAAGGTATTAATTGGTGAAGTTATTCGATAAACAAATGCTAAGTAAATAAATGCACTCCATATGACATGAAGTGTGAAAATAGCAATCTCAGATAATGATTCCTTTAGCAAAACCTAACCAATGGAGCACAAGAAAAATGTTGCAGAAGGAGGGAATAACAATGCTTGATAGGAAATGTCCTCATTACCTTACTCATGTAACTGTAACTGCTCTGTACAGTATCTTTACAATAAAAAAATATATTAAAAAAGAAAAATGTTGCCAAACAGAAAAGAATAAATCAAACATATTCATTGTGATTATTAAACTATAATCCTTTTAAAAAAAACTGAACAGGCCATTAAGACTCCACAAAGAATATTCTACTCTATTTATAACTGATTTCCACTAATAATAGAAAGATTCGTGAGTCGGCCTCTTATTTAAGACCCAGGTGATTCACAACATTTGTACTGACATCTCCTCAAGAGTAAGAGAATTTATGTATTGTAAAGAAAAAGAAACAACTGAAATGGAGCAACAAACCTATTTATTAAAACAATCAAATTCACTTTTTAGTATCAGCCTAGAATAATCTGCTTCCAAAGAATTCCTTCAGTAAATCAGATCATGGTTTTACTTTAAAAAGAAAAATGAGAAATATAGTAAGTTGGAGTAGTAAAACAGATACACAGACAGGCAGGCAGGCAGACAAGCAGACAGACAGACAGATGGCTGAATGGATAGGCAAATAGAATCTTCCCAAATTTTGCACCAATACCTATTATCTCATTTGTAAACAAGAAACCATTAGTGAGTTCACAACTAAACTATTTTTAAATGATTAATGAATAATACACATCATAAAAGTCTTATACTGAATTATATTCTGAAGTCAAAAGTGCTATTAATAAATACACTTGATTCATTGCATAAGAGAAAGAAGGAAGAATCTTAATTTTACATTTCAGAATTCTTGCATCTTATCAAAGAAAACAAATGCCAAAAAGGAAACATCAACAAACTTAGCTGCAGTAAAGTAAGTCACACAAATCTGGATATTAAGTAACTGTTATATTTAGACCATGGAAAAGTATGAGGATGAATGTGGAACTACTACAATGGAACTATAGGCATGATTTCAAAGCTTGTGGGGGGGGGGGGAGTTGGCCATTGAAAACCATGTCCCCCTGTTCAATTGTCTTTCCTGCCTTACCCACCATTTCCCCATCTTTCATTATGCCCTGTATCATCCAAGCCTGTTTTTGATAAGAGTGACAAAATGTACTCTGAAACACAGTAGGTCTTATTAACTCTGAATTCTCACGTCTGATCCTAGCTGACCTCCTTTCTCTAAGCCACATTTTTTCAATTATGTCATATTTAGGAGTGTAGGAGGAGAGTCAGTATTTATTCCCTCTGGTTATATAATCTTTGTAAATGTACTCTTCATAGAGAATGTACTAAGAGCCTGGAAATGTATGAATTTTCATACTCCAAGCTAATCTCTAGAATGATCCTAACTAGTCCTCTGCTCCTACTCGGACCACCATGGTGTCCACCTGGACTATGGTGGTGGCCCTCAGAGCCACCTTATTTTACTCTGTTTCCCCTCAGGGTCCTCTAAACACACTGCTTCTCAACAAACCAAACAGTACCGTGCAGGCCTCTTTTCCCTTCCAGCACAGAAGAGTCACTCCCTGAATTCCTTCAGGTCTCTGTTCTAGTGTCTCCTCAAGCTAGACCACCAGAAACAGAACCCTTCCTCCCACCCCAGCACTCTCTCTTCTGTGTCTGTTTTATTTTCCTGAAGAATATGTAGCCCAATCTGATATAGGTTTACATTTGTTCAGGTGTTTTGTTGTTGTTGCTGTTTGCTTTCTTTACTTACTTTTTATTTTCTAGTTCCTCTCGCTAAAGCAGAATGTCTGTGAGAGCAGGCGCTTGATTTTGTTCATCGCTGCCTTCAGAGCCATATAAACCTAGCACCGTGCAAGTCGAGGCCCTCACTTAACATGTTCATTCCAGTATCTTCTTTCAGAACTGATTGATATCGCAGGTCTGTTTGCAGGATCTTAAGCATCTTTCTAAATTTTAGCTGGATTTGCAGACCCACTCAAGGTTTCGAGGCACCGATTTGCAAATGGACAAATGCTGTAGCAAATTCAGTCATTTGTGCATGCCTGTTTTAAGTTGGTTCCAGTTGCTGTGACAGAAACCACACACTTGGTAGCTAGCATACAACAGAAATTCATTTCTCATGGTTCTAGGGGTGGACAAGTCCAAGAACACATCATCTTCAGATGTGCTTTCTTCTGAGGGCCTGCTTCTTGGTTTGTAGACGTCACCTCCTCAACGTGTGACCATACGGTGGTAGGAACAGGGCAGCTCTCTTCCACAGACACTAATCCCATTCAGAACCCTGCTCATCTGGCTCCCTTTCCCAAGCCTCACCTCTCAGCATAAGCCATTGGCAATTAGGTTTCAACAACACAAACCTTGAGCCCATCACAATCACTTCATGCAAAGTATACACTGTTCTGTGTATCCTTGAATCAAAATGCTTAAAACTAAAATCACCAAAATAATCATCAGTAAAGTAAAGCACACTGGTATGGTGTTGGGAAGATTCCCACACGGGCGGGCACTTGTGGGTGGGGATTTCCCCCGCCACCATCTTTTTTCTCCTAGTCTCCTGATTGGTCCGTTCATTCTTCCACTTCACCAATCCCAGCTCACAGCTGCTTCGCTTGAAAACTAGAATTCTACAATTATCCACTAATCAGCACTTTCATCTTGATAAGGATAATGACCATGGGTGGAGTTACAGTAATTATTCTCCTGGCCATTTACATCCTCTGGGAGATGTCATTGCAATCCAGAACACTTAGCAGCCATGATTTGTAGTGCAGCATACTGGGCTCTGAAGGAAATAATAAAAGCTTGTGTTATAAAGCCATTTATTTAACGATGGACAACAAGAAATATGTGTTGACATTATTGAGCCATTGAACCTATTGGCTTCTATGTTCACAATCCTATGTAGCTCCCCTGTGAATTTTTATTCCAGGTCCAAAACATATTTTATAAAAATTTTGATTACAACCCAATGAAAATACCTAATGGCACAAATTAGGAATTTTTTAAAAAGTAGATAGTAAAAGAAACAGCAATATTTCATTTGAAAGCATAAAATAAGTGGAAAACTTGCTTACTCTAACCAAAAAGAACATCTGTGGCTTCAGTAACACTTGGGGAAAAAAAGGTATTGAAAAGGTATTCATTCCCCTTGTACAGTTGAATTCTACAATTTATACTTGACATATTTCGATTGTGGTGATTTCAAGGCTGAATGAGTAGTTTTGCTCTATATGTTTGAACGTATTGTGTGAATGATACAAGCAAAAGTTTAAGCCTACTTAACAAAACATGGCGGATAGTGCTGGCTGACTTCTCCACACGTATTCTTTCATTCCTCATTATGGACAGAGCCCAGATTGTGTTTAGGGTAGCAGTTTAGCCTAGTGAAAGTAGTTGCGTTGTCCAAGGTGGCTTTATTACCCAACATAGGACAATGACATTACAATGGAAATCCATAGGATTGTTTTTATAATTAAAAGACCAAACTCATCTGTCAGGCACTTTATACCGTCCTCCTCTTCTCTCTCTTTCTCCATCTGATATAAATGGAATACCTAAAGGTTCAGTAGTCATGTTGCAGTCATGAGGATGGGAGTCACAAGGTAAGGATGATGGAACATGAAGCTAGAAGGAAGCTATGGCCTTGATTATCTAATCAAGGGACCATACTAGCTCTCAGCTACTACCTCAGACCTAGTGCAAACTCCTTCCATATACTTTTCTTGCATGCAGCCAAATACAATAAAAAAGAATAAATTTGGAGGGCCTTATTCACTTGCAATGTCATATAGAAACCACAGACACAATAAAATTAACCCTTCTGTCTGGTTTTAACCTCTACCTCTCTACTTTTATTAGACTGGTTCCAATTATTGTTATTTTTTTCAAATTATGCATTCACCAGGTCTCAGGAGCTCCTACCTGTAATCCTAGATACTTAGGAAGCTGAGATCTAAGAATCTGTGTTCAAAGTCAGCCTGGGGAGGACAAATCTAAGAGATTCTTCAAAGGCCAAGGTGGAACTGTGGTTCAAGTGAAAAAGCTATACAAGACACTTTCCATGCCATGAGTTCAAGCCCCAGTAATCACCATAAACAACTATGCATAATTCTACGTTTGTAGTGACATAACCACCTAAATATGATTGTAGCATTAGTTTCATAGTCAGGGAAGTAGCTCTGTGGTCGAATGCTTGCCTAGCATGCTCAAGGCCCTAAATTCAATCCCCAGCACCAAAATAAATACATAAACAAATAAATAAATATATATCAATGTCATAGGCAACCAAAGAAAGAGGCATATATATTATTTTGTAAGTGCACAGATTTCATGGTCATAGAAATTAGACATGGACCCTGTCTCTATCTCTTTTACACCTTTTGTGACCCTGGATATGTCATTAATCTCTCCTGTCTCTGCCACCTGTTCGCATGGAATCCTACACCTGCCACATCACAAAAACCTCATTAATTTGCAAGTATTTCTTCACAACTGTACTGTAGACATTGTGAAATCAGGGAGAGTCTTAGATGACTTTTGCTCCAAAATATAGCCCACTGTCTACTATGAAGAGGATATATAGTGAGTATTTATTGAATGAATAAGTCATTCTGAATACAAGTCTCATCATATTTCCAAATATGGAATTTTTTCTATACAGGAAATTAAGCGAACAGAATCTGAAAACATGAAAAGGAGATAGGAAGTGATTATCAAGAGCAGCTGAAGTGAATCTGCTACCAGAAGTACCTCCTCAACCCAGCACAGTAATGCATCTCAATCAGGAAGGGAACAACCAGTGAGTCTCTTATTTCATCTGAAAACAACATGTGGCAATGTAAGAGGCCACTCAGGGCATTCAACGTCAGTTTGAAACAAAGTGATCCATGGGACTCAAGTCCATTGTGTTCCTGAGACTTGGCTTCTTCCCTTCCCCTCTGGGGAGGATGGACCCCATGTGCCCTGCACTGGATGGTGGTGTGTTGGAAGAGAGAGCTCCACACTGAACACATTTGTGACTCCAGGGTTAGTTTCACAGAGCTGTAGGCCAGGTGCACCCAGAGCCTTGAATGCTCACAGAATTGGGAGAATGACAAAGACTCCTCCAAAGACTTAGTAGGGGTGGCTCAGAAGCAAGAATGCACAGGCTGCTGGGAGTCAGAGTATTAACAACAAACTGGGAACACCCACAAGGAAGAAACAGAAGAGGGGAAAGAGGGAGGGAGGGTGGGAGGGAGGGAGGGAGGGAGGGAGGGAGGGAAGGAAGAAGAAACTTGACTCCCTGTCTGTAGAAGCTATCCGGGTGTTTGCTGATCTGAGAAAGCATCTTGGGGCCTACAGTACCACCTCTTCTTCAGACACCCATACCTTCCTATATCTGCTCTCACAAAGGTCCTTGAAGTTAGTCTAGAAATCTTCCCTATAGTGGATTTAATGGTCTATATACAGTGGGAGACTGAAAAGACTTTGTAGAGGATGATAATGGTGTTCTTTTTATTGTAAAAGTGATACACAGAGGGGTTACAGTTATGTAAGCGAGGTAATGAATACATTTCTTTTTGAACAGTGTTGCCTTCTCCTTCATTTTCTCCTGCTTTTCTCCCCCCCCATCCTGCTCCCCTCCCCACAAGTTGTAAAATTCACTTGAAACATAGTGTCTAGTGAGTATCACTGATGCATTGGTTCATCCTTTTTCCCCCGTTTCTGTGATTTCCTTTCCCTTCCACAAATCAGATACATTTATAAACAAGACAAAGGGTTCAGAAATCAAAAACAGTGACAGCAGGGCATAAACCAAAGGAGAAAAAGAAAGAAATAACTACAAACAGTAAATTATAGAAAACCTCTTGTTTCCATTTGTTGGAGTTCATTTTGATTAAGCCTTACTTTATATGGTCATATGCACCTGGCTATTGAGCTATTGTGATCCTCTGCTACAAATAATGATATGATGTTCTTGGGTGAGGATTTTGACTGGTACATCATATTGTGGCTCTGTGGGAAACACCTGTTATGTTAGGGAAAGGGGGAAACAGGGCCTTGAGATGCAGCCCAACCTGTCCTGGAATCCACAATCCTTCAGACCCACCCTTCCAAGGGTCAGGATTACAGGGGTGTACCACTACATCTAGTCTGGAAAAACTTTCTCATTTAAGAGTCACTTTGTTTCTGATTGGTTGGTTAATGGTTACAAGGATAGAAACAGAGACCTGATCTTAAACCCATACCATTTAGTGAACTTATTTTTTTCCTACTATCTTGTTGATACAAGTAAAACATATTCCTCTTTCTATTTCACATGGTGTCACACATAAAAAAGAATCCTTTGAGAGTATCTATTTGAAATGGCTTAATGAAAACATGAGATACCTTCTTGAGGCTTTCCATTCCCCCCGCCCCCAGGTTCTGACCTATTTTCTTTTTCTTTCCCACTGCCAATACAAGGGAATGGGACAGTGTGTGTGTGTGTGTGTGTGTGTGTGTTTGTGTGTGTGTGTGTGTGTGTGTGTGTGTGTGTGTGTGTGACAAAATTATTGCCAAAAATGTAACCACCTGAACAACTCCAGAAGTAAATAGCCATCCAAGTGATATGTGTTAATAGAATTCAATTCCAAAACACTTGTTTGGACACCCAGATGTCAGAAAGTCCACATCCTGATTAGCTGAAATTTTCTCACATCTGAAATAATTCTTTCAGATCTTCCTCCCTTATTTTGATTGCACGTCAAGTTTCGGGAAAAATTCTTTCCCACTACTGTCTACTGATCACATCACTAAAACATTTGAAAATCCTACTTGTTTCCTATACAGAGAAATGGAAAGCACGACCACAAATATTTGTGTAAATGTCACCATTTATTATTGGAAGCTTTGTTCCATCTGTTAGAGGATTATTGCAGTAAGTTATCCAAGCTTCTAAGCTGGGGTGTTGGGGGGGGATGCTCTTCATCTGATGTTTCCTACACAGAACACAAATAACCTACATACACACACCCACACACACTTACTCACTCTCTTTTACAAGTGGAAATTATTTTCCGTTTCTTTTGCCTTCCATCTGTAGGATTCAGATAAGACATGTAAGATCATTGAGAGTGTTCTCAAGCCCTGGGTAAGTGGAAAGGTGGGAAAGTCATGCTCTCCCCATAGAAGACAGAAAAACAAAAACCACCGAGAGGGAGAGAAATCCCCTCTGGATGCAGGTAGCAAGTTCACGTTCCCAGCCTCCCATTTACCAAAAAGGAAAACAGTGAAGCAGCAATAGTCAGCTTTAACTCTTTCCTGAAATGCTCTGCCCAGGATGACTAGAGTTGCATTTTTATGGGATTAGATCATAAATGGGACTGAGGTTGCTATTTAGTCATTTGTCACCAAATAGGAAGAATGTGGTGTCCTCACATGGAAAGAATGTCAGGCCCTAAACATTTATTTCTGGCTATGTCTTTCCCAGCCTTGAGATCAAAACTTCAGCTAACAGATAAGCATAGGTCCCAGACCTCTTCTCCACCCACTCCTTACCTCCCTACTTGCCCTGCCTGGCATGTTCATCTTCTCCATGGCTTAGTCTCCTGAGGCTGTAGAGATCTTTAATCTGTCACCCTGGCATTTTCTCACAACCATTCATCTCTCTGTTAGGACCAGTATTCCTTTCTCCATCTTCCTTTGTCTTTCTGGTGTTTCTAGGAAAGCAATTCTGTGTCCTGTTTGCTGACTAACTGCTGGTCATGTCTTCAACCGCATCATTCACTTATTTATGGCTTTTTCTATTTGAGGGGTCAGGTGAGCATGTTGGACAGGGAAGAAGGAGCAGATGGGCTTGCTAAGCATGAGGTGTTAGTCTGGATTATCTTTGAGCAGTGTCATAAAAATGATAGAATTGCCATATCCCCACAAGCTCTGAGTGGGAGGGGGTGATTTGCCACACCAGAGTCAACATTCCTTGTCCAATAATCAAGTCCTGTCAGGCTTGCATATCTATGATTTTTTTCTACAGAGAGAAATATCTACATTGGCATTCTATCTTTGTACATGGTGCCTCTCTTTCTATGCCCAGGACTAGCTTCTGCTAGAGTCACACAGCAGGAATGCAGTGAATTTATTTGATATGCAATTTTCCTAAATTGAAAGGGCATAAAAAAATCCCAGCAGAATGCTTAATGATGGAAAGGGAAATGCTGGCCCATGTGAATGATAGATGAGTGAGCCCAAACCAAGAGTTAATACTTTTATTTCTAGTTACTCCTTAATACTTTTATTTCTAGTTACACACATAGATGTGTGTGTGTATGTGTGTATGTGTTGCTTTGTCCCAAGCAGTTTGTATAGATATGTTGCTGCATAAGAGCCACAATACCCACCCACCCCAGATATTAAGATACTATTGGGAAAAGGTGGGTAGAGTTAGCCATCCTTGGGTCAATTCCTAGCTACATGTCTTATTTAAGAAGGCATGACTTGGGGGGAAATTACTACCTCCTAAATCTTAGTTTCTGAAAAGCAGAGAATAATGATAGTACCCTATCTTCTAGGTTGATTAGAAAATTTAAATAAGATAATTCATACAAAACTCCTAGTTCTTAGGTCAAGAGAAGACATTTGTAGGTGTCAATTGTTTTTTTTCTTATTTTCTTCTTCTTCTTCTTATTATTATTTACAACAAATCTCATTTTAAGGAACCAATGGGTACTTATGAGTTTATTCTTTTATAACTTTATGAAGAATCATTTTGTGGGTAATATCTTATTGGCCAAAATGAAAATTTATATTTTTGGTAATTGTATACATAAGAATATTTTTGAACAAAATATCCATTTCATATGTTTATAAGTTTTCAACAGATATTTACATGTATTCTTATATGTGTATTAATGTAATACATATATATGCATAGTGTACATGTGTGCGGAAATCTTTTTTCCTCTCAAATCAGAAGATGTTTTTTCCCACAGTTCAGACCTACTGAAAACACACACCATTCTTTTTTTCTTCTCTCTCTCTTATGATCTCAGGTGAAAAAGATCATGCAATAATCAACAGATTTCTGGACAGCAATATCCCAGGCTCCTTTCAGAAGACAAAGTCTAGTGGCATGCATAGCATTGTAAGTCCACCTACAGCCGCAGCTGTCGAGTGCCTTCATGGACCAGTTTCTGCAAGCACATGCTTCCAAGGTCCTTACACTGAAGGTGTTAGTCATCCCTGGTGCTAACTTAAACTGATTCCCATTGCCCAGGAATTCCTCTTGCTGAGCAGTACTGAGTAGTTCACCTTCAAATTATCCACCCTTTCTCCATTAAAACATGAATGGAGTTTGTGTAGTGAAAAGTGCTTTTAAAGTTTCTGGGTCTTAAAAATCTCAAAACCTTCTTGGATCCATCACATTTTATAATCACAGGACCCCAGAAAATTGTGTTGTAAATCAGCTGTGTTGTAAATCAGCATTTATGTAGGCTTTCTAAGAAGGAAAGAAGGAAGGAAGGAAGGAAGAAAGGAAGGAAGGAAGGAAGGAAGGAAGGAAGGAAGGAAGGAAGGAAGGAAGGAAGGAAGGAAGGAAGGAAGGGAGGAAGGAAGGAAGGTGAGAAAGTAAGAGAGAGAGAAAGAAAGAAAAAGGAAGTGAAAGAGAAAGAGAAAAAGAGAGAAAGCAAAAAATAAAGGAGGAAGGAAAGAAAGAATAAAAGGAAGGAAGGGAGGGAGGGAGGGGGGAGAGAGGGAGGTAGAGAAAGAAAGAAAGAAAGAAAGAAAAGAGAGAGAGAGAAAGGGGAAAATAGGTACAAAAGGAAGGAAAGAAATAATGAAGGAAAGAAAAATCATTGCTGAGGATGTAGCTTAGTGATACAGCACTTGCCTAGCATGCATAAGACTCTAGGTTCCTTCCCCCATACCAACAAAATACATTTTTAAAGTATTTTTAAAGAGCAAAAGTTATAGACATAATTTAGAATATTCTATCTTAATATATCTTTACCTTTGCAGAATTTCAACTTGGCCACTCTGGATGATAAGGACAGTAGCTTGATTTGGGTTTTTATTTTTTATATTTTAAGCCTGACTAGATTTTGTTTTTGTTGTTTAGATCCTACCTTCCCATACACACACACAAACACACACACATACACACACACACACACACACACACACACACACACACACACATACACACACATATATATATCATCCACACACGTACACACAAATAGAACGTACTTGTATCTAACTTTCACTCTCCATTTCTTGTATCTTTGTCAAAATGTTTAATGCCCAAAAGGGGACATAGATAATATCTTTATGTTAAAGGCTCTGCCATTGCCATTTCAAGTAAAAAACAATTTCAGTTGACACATATAATTTGTTCAAGTCCATATAGATCAGGTCTGGGAAGTGGCTGAGGATCTTGTTTATGAATACATCATTGCCTTCCTGCATAATTCTATGATATGGGGGATTGACAATTTCAATATTCAATATAGAACTTGTTCTTGATACCCCAGTTGGGTACCTGCTTAGGCTTCAAGAGCAAGAGAAGACAATTCCAGAAAAAATGGAAGGGAAAGCTCTCTAATCTACATAATGAATAAAATGGAGATACTAAAGGGTTAAAGTCCTGCCTGGCTTCTCACACTGTATCTAAAATGGGTTCTGGTTGGCCTTAAAATGACCCAGTTGGACTAAGTTACTGACAACACTCATCCATTTACTCATCTGGCCACTATGAGTTAAGACAGAATAATTCACCCAAGATACAAATTAGTTTGTTCTTTGCATGAGATTTCTCTTTTTTGTTAGGTTCTGTAGATTCCTTCCAGCCTTCTTGAGTTTTGCTTCCCAGGGCTGATGTTGAAAGCACTTAAGTCTTATTGTGTTTTATCCTTAGAAACAGATATCCCCTAGTTTGCTTTAAGGGTGGGAAAGGAGAAGAGAATACAGGAACCTGTTCAGCATTATTCTAATCAGTGGGTGCCCATTTGGCAGCTAGCATAGACCAGCTCCTGTTTTGTCAGTCACCCCCTCCTTGCTGAATGGGAGACTGGCAGGGCAGATGCAGCTAGGGTTTCCCAACTCATCATTTAGGAAGGCTTTCTTTTTGCTCTGTGCCAGAAAGTTGGTAAGTCTGCAGATAAAACTACTGGGTGTGTTCAAGTAGTGAAAGAAATGAACTCCCAGTGTCCAGGCTGAGGGTAGCAACTTGAGAGAAAGTCCATAGAAATAAAATCAGGTTAGTTTGAAAAGTATAACAGTGAGCTGAGTTGAGAAAAGTCTTTCCTTCCCTCAGCCAACCTCCCATGCTTAGAGGCATGCCTCCAAACTGATTATGTCAGGGAGCAAAGATATGTAAACAGAAATTGATATACATCAGTCACAATATAACAGGCAATCAGCAGCTCCACCGAGGGTCTGATCCTCACAGACAGATGGTTCCAAATATCACAAAGGAGCAACCTGCAATGCAATCATCTTTGTCTAAATAATGTACAAATGACCTGAGTGCACAAACACACGGGGGAAGGCTGGACAGCATCTTTGGTCAAAGATCTAGCTACTCTGTTAGCAAAGGGAGAACTCCATGACTTCATGTAAAGACTAAAGGACTAGCATAAGAGCATGGAATAAAGTATACAGGGTACGTGGAATGGACATCAGACACCTGGCTTTGGTTGTTCCCAGTCTCAGGAGACATGTTATCTAACCTCAGCAGGTCTCAGTTTTCTCATCTGCAAAAATAGGGATTAGAAGAATGTTCTCAAGTCTCTTGGAGTTGAAGGATTCTGTGATACAGGAGGCTTAACTATCTGACCTCAATGCTCTTCTGCAAAGGAGCTGTGCACTCCATGGAATAGGTGTTGGTCCAGATTCTGTGATGCTTCTGTCTTCCACCTGTAACAACAGATAGTGTAATAAAACAGGCAAATGGAAATGGATATCAATGGATTTACACAAAATAAGAGCTCTTAGTATGACTAAATGTGAATTATTAAAGGATAAAGAGGGAAAGATGGCAGGATTGTCAGCATTTAACATTAAACTTAATGTCAAAGCAAAGAAAAGGAAGATATAAACCAATTACTGAACTTTCTTCTTATACAGAAAATTATTATGATGAGTGGACACCTGTGGCTCATACCTATAATCCTAGCTACTTAGGAGTTTAGAAGCTGAGACTTGAAGTTCAAAGCAGACAAATTTGTGATCCTCTTAACTCTATTTAACCAGAAAAAGCCAGTACTGGAGGTATAGCTTAAGCAGTAGAGTGCCTCTTATGAGCAGAAAAATGATAAACCAGACTACAGACCCCTGAGTTCAAGCTTTATTTCCAATACACATAAAAATTACAAAGAATGTTTTCAATCGGCTACACTAATTTCGAGGTATAGGGTATGAGCCCTCATTTTTGCTGATTCAATAATTCTGCACTAATGACTCTAATGGAAGAGACCTTTGACACAGGGTCAGTTTTCCATCTGTGAAATAAAGCCAGACTCTGAGAGAGAACTCTAAGCATCCATTGGAATAAGGACAGACTTAAGATGGAAAACTGTCCATTTTGAACCACATCTTCTCCTTCACCTGCCCCATCCTGTGCTCTATCACCTGGACAGGCTCTGTGCTGGCCCACAGTGGAGACTCAACAAGACTTCAGTGAATACTTTGATACACTGAAATGAGAGTAACCACTCATTTACCTTTTCTACCATTGTCTGTCATTCCACAATTCATTCATTCATTCATTCCAAAAGCAGGAGTCAACTACTACAGTAGATGCTGGGGGTTACAACTGTCATCTAAGTAGATGTTGTTCCTCTAATAGATCACTCTCTCTAGGAGATGACAGAGACATTAGCCAGATAACAACATAAATGTGTATTTCACTAAAACAGTGATAGGATGGTGCCACAAAGGAAATGTAGACCAAGCAGAGGCTCCAGTTTGGTCCTGGTTGGGGTGGGAAAAGATCTGTTCTGGATGCTTACTTGAAGCAGTGGCATTTAACTAATATCTGAAAAGTGAGTAGCAGCCATCAAGGCAAAGACAAGGCTGGAAACGTGGATTGGAGCCTGCAAAACTGAGCATAGGCAGAGAATAGAAGATGATTCCTGCAGGTTGTTAGAATCCATGCTCAGAATTATCATCGTAATGACAGCTCATACTAAGCAGATACTTTGTGTGGGGCACTCTTTTCTGAGCCAACCATACTAAGAAGATGAGGCTCACAATCCCTCCCTTCCACAAAATAGAACCGTTGTTTGTAAACACAGGTGTTTTTGTATGACTTTTCAGAAAAAAAAATATTACAAGTGTTGCCAGCTGCTAGTGATTGTCACTTGTAATCCTCACTACTCAGGGGGCTGAGATCCAGAGGATGATGGTTCAAAACTAGTCTGGGAAGAAAAATCCGAATACTTTATCTCCTAATAACCAGCAAAAAGCAGAGCTGGAAGTATGCCTTCACTGGTAGAGTACCAATGGTGAGTAGGCAAGCTGAAAGAGAGAATGTGAGACCCTGAATTCAAGCCCTAATACTGTCAAAAATAGAAAGGGGAGGGGAGGGAGTCTAAGTACTTCCTGTTAATCATGGATGTTGACGGAAGGGATGATGTCCTGGAAGCCATACTAGAAGAGAAAGAGGATCTGGACACTGAAAAGCAGGCCAAAAAAAATCGCACAGAAATTCCAAGTGTGTAAACTGAGACCAGGGGAGAAAATGTTGAAAGATGGCTGGGAATCACCCTAGGATGTCTTCAACGCCAACCAGTTGGTGTCAAAGTCAAATGAACATCAGACAGACGTCTACATAGACACCCACATGAAATGCCTGTGTGACTGACTCCATCTGAGTCTCTCTCTGAACTCCAGCAAAATGGAGAATAGATGACACACACCAATTACTAGCTTCTTGTGTGTATCCCGCAAGATCAATCTTTTCTCTTTGTAAGTTTTTCCATCTGCTACAGAAGGAAAATGTATCCTCTCAAACCAAATAACCAGAGATCCAAAAGAATGAACCAATAAAGAAGAGAAACATACTTAGTCATCTGTAATGTGCCCCTCGGGATAAATTAGCCATTGCTCCCAACACTTCCATGTGCCTCTACTCAAGTCTTTCAAATCACTTACAATGTCTCTCTCACTGCATAATATCAGTGTGTTCCCACACAATTCTAATTACTCAGCTCATCAATTAACTCAGTCAATCGTCAAAACTACCCTGTAAGCTAGTGCTCATACATCTCTTAACAGTTGAGAAAAACTGAGGGAGAGAGTGACTAAAAGATTTAGCCAAGGCCATGGCTAGTCAGGCATTTGACCCTCAGCCCTCTGGCTCCAGAAATACACATTTTACATTATTATATACATTGTTATATACTATACATTATTATATCCTATACATATTATGCATTGATATATCTTTTATGCTATTCTATTGTGTATAATAAACCAAGGGTCAAGACAATTGTTTTCTGGTAAGTCTGAAGTTGTTATGTTCATCTGTGTCTCATGCATCATCTCCTCCAATGTGTCTGTAATGTGAATATAGCTATAGACAATCTGCTTAATGATAAGCAAATAAATACATTTTGGATTTCATTCCTAACAAGTCTGACCCTCCTCTAACCTAAGCCATCACTGCAAAGGAAAAGTTCACTTTTCATATACTTACAGAGCATGGAAAGGATCTTGGTGTCTGGGGTATTTTTTAGTCCTCGTTTGTGCATCATCACTATATATTCCACAAATACACATTGAACTCCTGCTCTATGCCATGCACTTTTTTGTCAGTGAAAGAACAACAATATATCAGGTTGTTTCTATCCTCCTGAGAATAGAGGAGACAGACAATAAGCCAATACTAGAGATACGCTAGGGAGCTGATAGGACATTGGGTGGAGGTAAGGGCTGGGAAGAAAATCAGCTCGGGACCAGATAACAAAAGGAGGCAGGGGTGGCTGTTTCAAAGGATGGTAAAGGAAGGCTTCTCTGGTGAGGAGTTTGTACAGGAGTTATTGAATCTGAGAGGTGGATACACACACTGAAAAGAAAAGGTCCAAGGACTGAGCCCCAAAGAGCTCCAGCTTTCAACACTAAGATATATAGAAGAGCCCACCTCACTCTGAAGTAAGGTCAGTGCTTTTGTGAAGAGTTAAACCAGCCACGCTGCACGCTGCTGATCTTCACAGGGAGGAAGGAACTCTGAGATCTTCCTGTTGGACTTGGCACAGAGTGTGTTCTTGGTATCTTTGGCAAGAGCGACTTCAGAACACAGAAGAAAGCCACATGGACAGAGGGTTCAAGAGCAGCAACAACAAAAACAAAAAGATGAATGGAAGGCAGTAGTTGTGGGAAAAAGTCTAATCTTTTCTGTGAATTCTGCTGAAAAAGAAAACAGAAATGGAACTGGGTAAAAAGAAGATGATATAGTAGAAAGGAAAATTTTGTTGTTTGGGGTTTTGTTTTGTGAGCAGGAAGGCATAAAACAATACGCTCATAGATTGGGATAAATAACCCAATAGAAAGGAGGAAATGATAAAATAAGACAATATCACCCTTGTGTTTGAAGTTGATATTTGCCTTTATAAGGATATTATGTGTAATTGAAGTGTTTTATATAATGTTGATCTCCACCTGTACAAGTCAAATGGGTACAGTTTAGGTACCAGATCAAAGAGCATGTCATAGAAGGCTGGTATCCAACCAGTACAAACACAGCAGTAGTTGACTGGCAATATCTGATCTAGATACTAGAGGCGAGACCAAATAAATACTTCGATTATCATCCCTTCTCAGAATTCCTCACTAAATATTCTGAATTTTTACCATTCATCATTAAATGGCATATTCAAATTTTTCTAAGCATCTTCATTTTGCAGGAGAAGTCATAGACAGTCATGAATTTTTTTCCTTGAAAATTAGATGTAGAATACCAGGCTTAGGTTGCCAATTTTCTGGTTGTTGTTTGATTTAGCTAAACCAGACTCTGTGTAAATTTGAGGTAACATTGCAAGTTACCTGCTGTGAGCATGTTTAGATGGCTTACGTCTCTCTAAACAGGATTTTCTCTCATAACCAAAACCATTGTAGTAGCAACTAGCTTAACTGATCTGAGAATAATACAGGCACATAGCAAAGAAGCTCTTGCCTGTGTAGATGGACAGGGATCTCTGACTGTTCTTAAACCTAGTGAAGATTCCTGTAAGGGTACATGACATTAGCCCTTGTGGAGAGACACCCCCATTGACTATATTCCTGAGATGGACAAATGCCTTTGGAAGATAGGTATCTTGTTAGGAGGAAATTCTAGCATCATTTTCAAACTCTGCCATCAAATAACAAAAACACAAACCCCTACAAAGAGCAAAAAGTGAATAATGCCAAACTTCCTTAAGAAGGCTCACCATTCACTGTTTTCCTATTTTATTTTATACAATGGAGCATACCAATTTAGAGTAAGAAGGAGAAAGGTAGTTTGATGTGTCTCAAGCAGACTCCTGAATTCCTTGAAAGCAGCCACCTTGCCACTTTTGTACCTCACCAAATGGCACTGAGGAGTCGTTCTGTGAATACATAGCAGAACAAACACCAGTCCGAGAGGCCCGTTTTGTGTGGATCATGCATCATTGTTCAGATGCGGTTTGTATGTTATTTCTCCTGTGTATGTTATTCATCTTCCCAGAGTTTTCCTATCTAAATAAACTCCAACAGCTCAAAATAGATTTAATAAACAAAACCTTTATATTACAGTCAATGTGTACAACCCAACCTCAGAAGTAGTATTGTTGTATGTTTGAGTTTTGTTTTGTGTGATTTCTCTATTTCCCTCTCCCCTCCTCTCCCCTACCTCTCCCTCCTACCTCCTCTGTCTCTCTGTCTCTCTGTCTCTCTGTCTCTGTCTCTGTCTCTCTGTCTCTGTCTCTGTCTCTCTGTCTCTGTCTCTGTCTCTGTCTCTGTCTCTGTCTCTGTCTCTGTCTCTCTCTCTCTCTCTCTCTCTCTCTCTCTCTCTCTCTCTCTCTCTCTCTCTCTCTCTCTCTCTCTCTCTCTTTGCCACCATTCTCACATCAGATCATGAACTCATTCAACACATATTTATGACGGTGAGCTAGACAGGTCCACTATTCTGGAGATGCAAAATGAATGGCGATACCAGATCTCAGTGAGCTCACTGACTGACTGGAGACTGTGGCCATGACAGAGCATGTGGTTATTTTAAAACAGCTTGCTTCTCCCTCACCACTCTATTGGAAGGCTTCATCACTCATCTTTGAATCATTCAGGTCAAGTCACTGTCTGAATGCTGAAGGATTTCTTCCATGCTAATTGGCAGAGGTATAGGCCTTAGCTGTAACAACATCACACAATCCTCCCGAAGGCTCCCTTCATTTCTTTCAGCTTTTACCCTAAAAATGATGATAATTACATATCATCCTGCAGAGGTTTCTGCTCCTGCTACTGATGCTAGCTGGCTAGGCCTTCAAAGTCAGTACTGAAATGTAAAAGGAGATCATTGGAATCAATAGTCTAAAGATCCTTTCTAACTTCCAATGGCTGCAATTATTTCATAGGGAAGAAATATCTGTTTTCAGCCAAAAGGAATCTCTGGCACCTCTTGGTATATTTTGAGGAAAATGTCCCTTGAGTAGTAGAATCCTGAAGTGCTGTGAAGAATCCAACACCTTTTAAAAGCAAATATCTACTTTAATACAAACAAACAAGTTCTTAGAGTCACAACTAGGACTGGCAAAGGTGGTTCATGCCTATAATCCTAACTCTTCAGGAGGCTGAAACCTGAGGCTCACAGTTTGGAGCCAACCTGAGGCAGGAAAGTCCATGAGACTCTTATCTAATTATTAGCTAAAAAGTCCAGAAGTAAAGCTGTGGCTCAAGTGGTTGAGTGCTAGCCTTGAGAACAAAGAAGTTCAGGGATAGCACTCAGGCCCTGAGTTCAAGCCCCAGATCAGCCAAAAAAAAAAAACAAAAAAAAACAAAAAAAAACAGAATCACAACTAAATGAAATGAAAAGTGTTTGGGTTTATTTTTTTCCTAGTTAAATTCAAACAACAATGTCAATCTTGTCAGAGATTTTTTTTCAAAATCTAATTTTATTTTTAATAAAAAATGGATCAAATAAGTGTCTACCCTGGGGAAATAGAGGCAGCAAGTAGTAGCAAATGGGCTACAAAAACCCGGAGCACAAAAACTGTTCAACCACCTCCCACAGTAAGGACTGATGATGTTAGTTGCTTCCCCAGATTTGTTCTTATCTAGAAAACTAAATGATCACATTAAGAGACTATAAAGTTGTATCATAACCTGCTCTTAGGAAGTCTCAAACATTCACGCAATTACTATGCTTTGGTAAACACCCAAAATTTTCAGAAATTCTTGATAGTGGCAATTTAACAACATTAATTACTCAAGAATCCAAAAACTTGTCATTCTGATTTCAGCCTAAATTACAATGAACAAGGACATCCAGGAAGCACAGATCAATCCACTGGATAATCAAGGAACTACATATGCATGGAACTTGTTAGACACTGTAGAGGGGAAAGATAACTATATCATAGACTCTACCCTTAGGCAACACAATTCATTCATTGCCTTAAGTATACGTTGAACTCAATAGTGCAGATATTTTCTTTTCTAGGCATTGGGAATTTCACCATAAGAGAGATAAAGATCTAGCATGATTAACTCAGAGTTCAGAGGGAAGAGGCAAAGTAAGTTAATACGAGTAGGAAGTACCTCAGGAAGTGAGAATTGGTCAATGGGAAGGAATTCCGAAGATAGGTAGGACAAGAAATCATTCCAGGCAGAAAGAATAGCATCACCAACTATGCAGAATTACAGACAAAGCTGGCTTTTCCCAAGGATGATTGGAGTATGATTGGAGTTTAATATGGGAAAATTCTAAGATGAAACTTGGAAATTAGGATGAGGTAGAGTGCAAAGTAACTAAACACCAGGCTACAGAGCTTAAATTGGTTGAGCTGTACTCTCGCAGCTGGACATAACATACAGCTCAAGAGAAATTGTTACTGCTGTGATTTTGAGCTGAGAACAATGGAAGAGAAGAGGAAAGAGGAGAATATTTCCAGGCATACATATGCTTATTATTAAGTGACCTATAACAGGTTTAAAAGGCAGGTTTTAAAAAAAACTCACTGCAAAGACTGATAACAGTATATGTTGGAATATTATACAGCCATCAAAAGCAATATATTTACTCTAATTCATAATACCATGGGAAAATGAGTATTTTATGAAGTTAGATTTCTTAAAAATTGTGAGTTAATACGTATATATGTGGATATACATTTATGTTAGTATATGTAACTTTTTTGATGGTACTGGGATTTGAACTCAGGATCTCAAGTTCGCTCTACCACTTGAGCCATGTAACATACAGCCCTGTTTTTGCTTTATTTTTTTTAAACTGGATCTCATGCCTATGCCCATTCCAGCCCTGACTGAAAACCTCCTATTTTTATGCTTCCCACATAGTTGGAATAACAGGTTTGTGCCACCGCCTCCAGCTTTTTATTGGTTGAGATGAGCATCTCATGAATTATTTTTGCCTAGGTTAGCCTCCTTTTGATCTCATTCTCGTGAATAGCTAGGATTCCAGATGTGAGTGTCCAGGCTAGCTATATCTGTAACTCCTATACCATGGAAAGACAGATGTTTCTTCTGATCTCAGATTTTTCCTGTTTTCCATAATTTTTACAAATTACAGTCTAATAACATTATAACCAGCAATAAACAATAGTGCTCAAGGAAGTTTGGGTAAGAGATAATGGCAACTCAGTAATTAGCTCTGTGTTTAGCAATATGGCTAGAAAGCAAAAACCAAAACTCAATTTCTTCACCTTTAAGATGAGGAAGGTAGAATGTGACCTCTGACTGGCTGAAGGTCAGATATATCATCTTTCGACTTTACATATCCTGTGTACGTACGGTAAATACGATGCTCTGGATTTGGGGTTTGGGTGTTTGGGCTGGCGATATACTGCACATTGTTCCTTCTTAACAATGAGCAGCTCCAGTGGCCACAGCTCCTCACCAGCCACATGCTCACAAGTGGAAACAACTAACCCAGACTCCATCATGTCCCATAGCCAATGCACTGACATGAGACACTCATTACTTCATTATCAAATGGGTTTTGTGTAAATGATTTTGCCCAACAGCAGACTACTGTAAGTGTTCTGAGCATGTTTAAAGTTGGCCAGATAAGCTATGGTACTTGGTATAGGGGTTGAATTACAACAAATTAGATGACTTACAGTACTTTTAGTTTATGCTAGGAATATTGGTATAAAGCCCTGTCATATGTTGAGAAGCATCTGTATCAAGATCATAAGATGTTGATACAGCTCGGTGAGGTAAGTGACTCAACCATTTAGTAAAATGCTTTCCAAGTAACAATGACTAACTGCTAGTTTTTTAAATAATGTTTATCTTGCCCATCCTCTAAAGAATTCTCTCTAGAGCCAAATGCTAGTGGCTCATGTCTGTAATCCTACCTACTCAGGAGGCTGAGATCTGAGGATTGCAGTTTGAAGCCAGCCAGGACAAGAAAGACATGATTCTTAATTGCTGAATGTCAGAAGTGGAAGTTTGGGTCAAGTGGTAGAGCACCAGCCTGAGCAAAAAAGATAAAATGCCCAAGCTCTGAATTCATGCCCCTGTGCCAGCACACCACACACACACACACACACACACACACACACACACACACACACACACACACACACACACACACACACACACACACACACACACACGCCTCTGGATCATAAGAGACAAAAAAGCACCACCTATGCAAATTAGATCAAGAAAAACATAAAACAACCAGACATGCATTAATATACAGTCAACAACAATAGTTGGGTTGTCTCTACTTTCAGACTTAGTGATCTATTTCCCCAACCCACTCTTTTGGCTTTTGAGACAGAGTCTTGTTATGTAGCCTAGGCTGGCTTAGAACTCATGATCTTCATGCCTTGGTCTCTTCTGTGTGTGTGTGTGAGAGAGAGAGACAGAGAGAGACAGAGAGAGAGAAGAGACAGAGAGAAAGAGAGAGAGAAGTTGCACCACCACATCTAGCTCTCAATGGCTCTCATCAGTTCTTGACTGGACTCCATAGCTAGACTTCAGCTCTGTAATACCTCCAGAAACATACATAATGCTTATTGCTGCTGTTCACATCCCCATCTCCCCACCATGCAGGAGTTACAAACTAAGGTGACCTGACTGCATACATAACACTACCTGGAGGTCTTTGGACACTTGTTTTGTCCGAGAGGACTCAAATTTGTCCCCAAGGTAGTACCTGTATTTACGGATGCTCACTATGAAGTGTTAGAGTTGCATCACTGCTTTATAGAATTTCCCAAAAGATGCCAAAAGGAAATAGAATTCTTCCTCTGCGGACCATCTTGCGTGACAATGTGTACTTCAGGAATTAAAATAGAAGCTTTGTTTATTGTAAACTAAAAACACTAGCCAAAAGGAAATAGTGTCTTTGTACTGTGACTTTTCTGGATCACAAAATATCCTTTATTATTCATTCCTACACAACAGAGGCGTTTCTGTTACTGGGGCTGAAAAATTATATAACTAGCATTCAAAATATTTTATTAACCTCCATGTACTCAAAAGAACAAATCCGTGACTTTTCCTCTGATGATTCAAAATCTGTGTTCCATTATTCTCTCCATTCCCTCTTGTTCCTCTCCATGTTGATACATATTGAATAGACAGGAAGGATTAGCAAGTTGGATATCAAGTAACAGAATAAATCCACCAAAGTGTTTAAATGAGATCCCTATATCTGCATATAAACCCATGTAGACAAATATTTAGGCAAATTGTGAAAGCTTATGGTTAACTTCTGCTTCCTGAGACAGGAGATAACAAAACATTTATAGAACGAAGACCCTGATACCTTCTCTCAAAGGAAGCCTGTTGATAGTACAGAAACAGGGAGGCAGCTGAAGGGCTAAGAAGTAAATGTGAGAGCAGGAAGGGAATAGGAGAGCCTGACTGCTTCTTCTTCTTCTTCATCTTTCTGCGTTATGCCCTATAGAGCACAAAAAATTCAAGTTAAAGCCAGGTGCTAGTAGCTCACACCTGTACTCCTAGCTACTCGGAGACTGACATCTGAGGATTGTGGTTTGAAGGCAGCTAGGACAGGGAAATCCATGAAACTCTTATCTCTAATTAATTGGCAAAAAGTTGGAAGTGGAGATATGGTTCAAGTTGAAGAACACCAGCCTTGAATGAAAAAACTAGAGATGGCATTCAGGTCATGATTTCAAGCCTCAGTTCCAGCATGTTCTCTTTGTTTCTCTCTCTCTCTCTCTCTCTCTCTCTCTCTCTCTCTCTCTCTCTCTCTCTCTCTCTCTCTCTCTCTCTCTCTCTCTCTCTCTCTCTCTCTCTCTCTCGCTGTCTCTCTCTCTCTCTCTTTCTCTCTCTTTCTCTCTCTTTCTCTCTCTCTCTCTCTCTCTCTCTCTCTCTCTCTCTCTCACACACACACACAAACACACACACACACACACACACACACACACACACATACAAATCCAAGATAAAATCGAACCTTTCTTGGAGAGCACCACCTTTTTCTCAGGCTATGTTTCTTTTGGAGTTATTCTAAAGACAACAACCTCATTAAAATGTGAGGCAAAGAACAGACACATGTCTATCTGGTTGCTATTAGTGTTTTGGAAACTTCAAATGAAATGCTTCCAGTTAGCAACTAGAGGTGTTGATCAAACAATAGTTTCCCAGCCAACATAAAAACTGGATGTAACCCAATGACTTTGCACTCAAGCATTGGAATTGAAGGTATGTTGGTGAAGCTTGACTGATTTTGGTACTGACCCCATAAGAACATGGATAACCTTGACTTACTGCTCTGAGAAGCCCACCATAGGTGTCACATATTGACTTCATAACATAGCTTTTTTTCCCCCAGTGCACTAAATTATTAGGGGTTCATGATAATCTCTTGAATAATTTTAGTCCACAGCCTCACTTACACTATATTTTACAAACAAAGAATATACTACAGACATGAAAATAGGGGGAAACATTCAGATATGAATTGCTAAAATAATGACAAGGAAATCTCACTGCACACATACAAGTTCTGTTGACATGGAAGACTATCTCCTCATCAGTCTGAGTAAACTATTACATAACAGCTAAGCTATAATAAAATCCTGATTCCAAATCAAATAAGTCTCCCAGACTTCGAAAATGAGTCACTAACAGCTTTATAAACATACAAAATATTTGACAAGGAAGTCTCTGATAATTTTTTAGTAATTATGTCTGCAAATTGTTCCTTGCTGACATCACCATCAGAAATGGTTTCCCATAAGCTTGCAATGTCTCTTCCCATCTGTTCATTAATCACAAATGCCTTGAATATTTCTACCATTATTAGGTAATTCACAGGGTTTATGTGATTATCCAGCACTCTCTCCTGGGTGGAATTTTTAATTAGTGGAATCAGTATGATCAAAGCTGGTGCAATTGTGGTTTCGTGTTCCTTGCAGTAACTTTTTTTGGTGTCGATAGACACTATTGATAGACCTTTATCATATAATCACAGTTCACAAACACAGATGACATGGCTTGTAAACATCCTGAAAAAATAAATGCAGGGAAGAAAGAGGGGGTCACTAAGTTGACATATTTTGTGTTTAAAGACCTTTCCAAGCATTGGTCTCATCTCTCTTTGTGTTGGACATGAGATGTAATGTTCTCCTCTGGCACATGATTCACAAAATAGCCCTGAGCCAAACATGTAAATATCAGATGTGCGGGTCTACATACTGTATTGCCTGGCAAGGAGTGCAGAAGAAAATAAAAGCTGTCCACCACAGTCCTGTAGATCTGGAATAAATACAGAGCAGTTGAGCACATGCATTGATGCCAGGAAAGAGAATAATAGATTAATTTTAAGTTTAAGACCAGGAGGAAAGCAGCTTAGAACAGAAGAACTGCTTGGCTTAAATTAGGCTATTCTAATGGATGTGACCCAGAATAAACTTAAGTCCTTGATCTATCTGTAACTGTACTCATCTAGTGATAAACACTGGCTCCCTGGAAGCCTGAGAAAGTACAATATTTAGAGCAGTTGAAAATGTGTCTAAATGGAATTTGGATTTCTCCCTAAATGACCTGTGTGGTTGGCATGCCAGAAGCTTGCCACTGGAATGCCACTGGAATGCCACTGGAATGAAGATGGTTGAACAAGCAAAGGAATAAGCACAGTACTTCCTGTTGAAAACAGAATTGCTGCCTTCATCAGACCTGAAGCTTTCAGTTGAATACTTCAAATCATGGGAAAGAAAAGATGGTTTCTATGGGGAAACTTCTAAGACTAGAATGCAGGGTAGTGCAAAAGAAAAGCCTGCTATCACTGGAGCTGTTCAACAGAACCACGGTTTACTAGCAAATAGCCAGCATTTCACTCCAGGAAGCAATCCAGTAAAAGTATAATATAAGTAATTCATTCATTAGATTATCCATTGATAACATAAACTGTGTTATCAATGGATAGAAACTGGAGTTTCTACTAAGCATGAGATATTGAAAATGCAAAGATCAATAACTCCCTGACAGAAGGATTTCAAACAACCAATGTCAAAACCCCATGGAGTCAATGATGAGGTAGCAATATCACCCATCTTCAGATCACAGATAAGACTCAGGAAGAGTTGGAGAAACATAGATCCTTTCACCAGGCTTTGCTTGACTCTCAGTACCAAAGCAAAACAGAACAGAACAGAACATATTTTTCAAGCTATTCACTATGTTGTTATGGAAAAAGAAAATGATCTACCCCTTTAATTTAGAATCAGTGAATTGTAACAATAGCTAGAGAATAATAGAACAAACACTGCTTCCAAAGCAAGTGAATCAATAGGAAGAAAAAGTTAAAAGAGAAAGTGGTTATCAGGAGACCCTCAGAAATCATGCTTTCTAAAACACAGGTGCACTCACGCATGCGCACACGCACACTCATGTGTGTGCACACACAGAAAAAAATAAGTATGCTTACACTCGGAGTCAGAAAGGAAATATCTTCCTACTTCCTATCCTGATTACAAGATCTTTTGACTACAAGTCCTCAAAAATTCACAATAAGAGGAAAATTCTCTCTCTCCTCCTCATATACATATCAAAACCTATTTGTTCAAGCTATCCAGAAACTATTTAAATATCAATAGTCACAGAACCTATGTCCAAAGATCTGAAAATAATTCCAGACAAATATAACAGAATAAATATTAACAGGAAAAGAATTTTTTTACTGTTGAAAATAATTTTAAGATCATCTCTTCTCTTGGATAAGGCAATTGGAAGATGAGAACCATGAGCCATGATCATCTATTTTAAAGAGTATGAAAGGTGACAGAAACTGGAGGAAGAAAAAATGTGGTTTTGGACCAAGGCCACTATGGGTTCACTGAATGAGGCAAGAAATCTTTGCTTATTTCCTGCTCTGACAGCTGAGAACATTGACCGTCTGGAAAGGGCAGTTGGCAAGGTAAGCCATGTTGGCCGGTGGAGTAGATGAAGAAATGTGGGGTGGAAATGACCATTTGGGACCGTAAGGGGTCGGATGACTGTGACCTTAAGTAGGATGAACCTAGAAAGAAGATTCTTCTCAGCAAGCCAGGGCTGCACCACCTTCTGCGTCAGACTCAGGTGAATGAGGGTGTTGAGGATCCTCTAAATGCAATTACAGGAAACAAAGTGAGAGGAAATGTCTGGTTAGCTAGTTGAGAACCAGGTAGGCTAACTGCCATAGCTCTAACAGAACATTCCATCGCTAAGTAGAAAAGGAATCCAACTTCAAAAGTAGAGATTGGAGAAAAGTGATTCAAGAAGAGGACACTTGAGAAGGTTAAGAAGAAATTAGGGAAGTAGAAGGCAATTCGAAAGAAGAAGACAATTAGGGAAGAAGAAGGGGTTCAGGAACAGAGGGAGGAATAGGTAGGAAGGCAAGAGAGGATAAGTAGGAAGGGAGGTATCACTTAAATGCAATCTAAAGATGTATGGTACTATCACAGTGAAAGTTACTAATTTGTGCAATTACTAAGGTTGATCAGTAAAATTTTTAATTGCAAGAGCATACTTAAAGGTCACCAGAATTGTTTTAAACCAAAAGCTAATGTGAATTTCAGTGGTATTAAATTAAGACTGAAGAGGTAGAACCGACTACGGTCAGGAAATGGAAATATTCCATTGTAATAGAGGAAAGAACTCCCTGACAGCTAGCACTAGTAAAAGAATATCAAAGGGTATGGGGTGAATTACACCTTTTGACTTTTTTTCACCTTTTGACTTTATAGAACTGTTGTCAGATAGAATATCCAGGAGTTACATGTGGATGAATGAGCCTCTGAAGTGTGACATGTTAAAATTAAGATACCCTTATATCGTAATGTACACTTTAAGTTTTTAAACTCAAATTAAAGAAATAAAACAAAGAAAAGAATTTGTTAACCTTGTAACAAATGCATGCTAAAATCATAATCGTTTGGATGTTTTGATTTAAACAAAAAGGTAATACTAAAATTAGTTTCAACTGTATTGTTTTACTTTATGCATGTGACTACTAGAAGATTTAAAAATTGCATACATGGATTGTACTAGCTCATATTCTATCTGATGTAGTGACAAAGTTAGGATGATTATGCTCAGTTGGAAGAGCTTACTGGGTAAAGGTTGGACTTCATCTTCCATCCCCTTCAGACTGCAACTTCCATACTATGAGTTAGAGAATTGCTTATAGAAACAGCAGAACAATCAGTACCTTCACTATTGAATGCCAGTGTCTTTCTAGGAACTACACCACTGCTGGTTTAAGAATCCTTCTTAGGCTAAGACCATTTATGGAAGAAACTAAATGGCAATGATTCATCCCACAAGTGTTTGTGGAATCATGGCCTTTTCTAACAGGACTGTCATGTTGATTGGTCATCATGTTGACATTTGTCATGATGTTGACATCATGTTGATAATTTAAGAATATATATATATATTCTTAAATTATCAACTTAGTATACTTTAAATAGGTATTGTAATCATTATTTTCAAGTGTTTTCTAATTCTTGGCTCTAGGTAAATCTTTTATTTTATTTTATTTTATTTTATTTGTGAACATACTGTACAGAGGGGTTACAATTACATGGGCAGGATAATGCGTACATTTCTTACCAAGCATTGCAGCCTCCTCCTTTTGTTTACCCTTTACGTCCCTTCCCAGCCTCCCCCCTCCCCCCCAATCCCAATCCTTCTCCTTCCCCCCCATTCCCCACCCCTCCGCACAGACGTTGTAAAGCTCGTTTTGGACATGACAACTTGTACTTCTCATTGCTGCAACAGGTCCACCTGTATCCTTAAACAACTAGGTAAATCTTAAAAATATTTCAAAAAAGATCAAAACAACTCAGCTAGTCCTGTATGCAAAGGAAAACTGAAGGGAACAAACACAGTCTATGTTCATAATGTTCATAAATGCTTCAGAATAAATGCTCTTCACATTTCACATGGAATTGTCTCCTCAAGTAGATGGTCATAATCACCTTGAAATTTGTATGCAAGACCTTTGTGAAGTGTGAACCTTACATAAGAAGAATCTACTTGTGGGTAGATAAATGTTTAGTGTGTGTTAGGTTTACATATAACATAGTATTTTCAGAGATTAGCTCACTTTTTAGAGAGAAGTGGAATATTGAAGCAAATCTTTTTTGAGATGACTGTAAGTTCTTTTCTGTGTTTGTCTGTGGGGATGGAACCTGGGACCTTTCACTTGCTAGGCAAGCATTTTACCACTTAAGCCATACACTCAGTCCTTTTGCTTTTAGGTTGTTTTTCAGATAGCGCCTAGGCTGACCTCAGATCCACGATCCTCTTGTAAACATACCTCTGAGTAGCTGGGTGTAGATATGAAACACAAGACCAGCAGATTACTACAAATTCTGACCCTAGCTTTCTCCTTCCAGAAATCAACAAACCTTTCATAAGAGTTTATAGTCTGCTTTAGAGTTTACAATCATGGATCACAGAGTAGGAGAGCTAGATGATTTCTTTCCCATACCTCGCCTGATTTCAGTTCTAACCTCTTAAATCCCATCCATCTGTTGCTACATGGGAATCCATATGATTACAAGAGTGTAATGTTTTCTGGAGAAGGAAAGATGTTAGAAAATAGAGGTGTAATTAGTGTTGATAAGGAGTGTACTTTCCAATGGTATTGATAAGTAATAATCTAGAAATACTGACAATATTTTAGGATCCCAGTTTTCCACCCACCATGTATGTATCATTGCCATTCCTATCATTCTGTAGGCATTTGGCTCAATAGAAAGCTAATAATGATAGTTAAATGTTAAGAGACCTAAGCAATTAAGAGCAGCTGTGAGGATGATGTAAAAGCAACTCTATTTCAGACAGGGAAAAACATAGAAATGTTCTACCTAGTGGATCACAGACAAAAATAGCTGCCATACTCTGGTGCCAGGTACTTTTTATGATTCTCTCATGGATTGCTTGAAGGCAATTTATGGGATGGGTGCTACATTATTCCCGTTTAACAGACAAGGAGTCAAGAGCCAGAAGACATTTTGCCACATATCAAAGGTTAATGTCTTTGAGGCAGGAACTCAGTGCCACACTGGTCTGATATCAAAGCCTGATCTCCTGACTAATGTGAGGTATTGACTTTGGAGAGACTGAACCTCCCAGAGCAAACCAAGGCTGTCTCAGTTGAGGCTTATTTCGACCTTAGTGAACTACAAAATAGTTGTCTTCTCGGAAGGAAGATTGCATTCCTACCAAGCAGGAAAGAAGGACAGTGAACTGCTAATACAGAGTTCAATGTGCTCCTGTGTCTGTAGATTCTTAGGAAAATCTCTGTTTAGCAAGCCCCTGATGACAAAGGACCTTGATGTAAAAGTTCTTGTGGGTGTCATAGTTGTCCATTCTGTATAGCAGCTAAAAATACTAAGAAAAAATTCACCTACAATTAGACCTGAATATTATTGGCAGGAAAATGTCAGTTAGGAGTCTCTCCTCAAGGCCTATCAGAAATAAGCAAACCAAACCTTCGTATTTCTCATTGAAACTTGTTTCTTTCATATTCTTCTTCATTATTTGCTCCAATGGAATCCCACATAGGCTTGCTATCTTTGTTTCCTGATTCCAATTAAGCCACAAAATGAGGAATTTAAAGCAGATTCAGAGGCCAAGAAGGGAAAAAATGTGAATTTACTCTTATCACAAAACCAGGGAGTTTTTAATCCTCACGATGGTGGATCTGAAATGTCATGTCTAGATAAGAAAACCCAAGAAAAAAATGATAATGGCATGTGCATCCTAAACAGAGTATATTTTGGAAAGGTAGACTGACCTTCTGGATTGGTCTGTGGACCCAATGCTTTTACTGGAACGAGCCCTGAAAAGGAGGAAGGAGGAAGAAAAGGAGGCAAGGACTGAGTCTTCTCAGAAGGAAGTTGGAGACAAAAATGTGATGTGACTAGGAGAGCCAAAGAACAGCAAGAGCTCAAGGAATGTCAGAGAGCCATGAATCTCAGCCCCACACTCTCCCAAGGCCCCATGTAGATTACATGTGGCAGCCAACTACAGCTGGGAAAGAAAGAAGAGACACATTGTTCATGTGCTAGGAAATGTGAGGGGAAGTTCAGGATAGGGACCTCCTACCTGAATGAGAGAACAGAGTCACCTTAGAAAATGTCTGCAGACGATCACCAAGCCAAAACCACCACCACCAACAACAAAACAACAACAACAACAACAAAATGTCTCCTAAACTGAGCACCGGGGGTTCACACCAATAATCCTAGCTACTCAGGAAGCTGAGATCTGAGAATCAAGGTTCAAAGCCAGCCTGGGCAGAAAAGTATATGACTCTTATCTCCAACACACTACTAAGAAAATGTCATACGTGGTTCTGTGGTTCAAAGTGGTAGAGCATGAGCCTTGAGCAAAAGAAGTTCAGGGACAATACCTAAGTTTCAAGCCTCAGGACTGGTCTATTCTATGAAAAGCACTATTAGAGAGGAAATTCAACAAAAGAAGGCAGGAAAGAAGAAAAGGGGAAGAATGGGAAGACAAAATGGCAGAATTGAGGAAAATATATTTTCTGGCTTTGAAGCATTTATCTCTATGCAACCTTAACTACCTAGATTTTTCCATTTATTGTAAACCACCAGATAATTGAAGTTCTAATAAGTATGAAACTGTTACTCATGACAAGATTAATCAGCAGTAAGGGGGAGAGAAGATGGAAGAGTATTGTGGTAATTAAATATGGTTTATCAGTATGATTGGATGGAAGGATACCAAGAGATCTGGTAAAGCACACTTCTGGGTGTGTCTCTCAGGATGGTTCCCAAAAAGGTTGTCTTGGGGGTTTGGGGAGGGGGGTGGTCGGTGAACTGAGTGGGTTACACCAGCCCTCAATGTGGGAGGCTCCATTCAACAGCCCAGGGGCCTGGAGAGCATGAAAATGTAGAAGAGCTCATCAAGTTCTCTCCCAGGAGCTCCTTCCATCACGGGTACATTTGATGCTCCTATTGCTGGTGGTCATTAGATCCCAGATTCTGCAACCTTTCAATGTGAACGTTCACCAGTGGCTCTTCAGGGAACTTTCAGGCCTTGTCCCTCTGACACCTGAGCTGTATAGCCGGCCCCTCTCTCATGCTGAGTTTTCAGCTCTCTCGTTCTGAGCAGCTGCTGGTTGTTCTGGCTCTTCAGACTGAAGCTAGCCATTGTGGAACGACTTAGCCTCTATTCCTGTACTCTATGAAATTCCCTCTTGTGATTTTATGCAGTCTAGTGGTTTGTTTTCTCTGAAGAACCATGACTAACTCAAGTATAGCTCATCACTCCTTTCAAATTCATGTTCACCAGTAAAGGCAGCAAATCATAGGACTTTAGAAGAGAAACGCTTCTATAAGAATAAGAAAGAACAAAGCGGTTAGAACACTCAATAAATGATAACATCTCAAAGGTTGAGATACCTTAACTATCTAGCTATGCTAAATTTAGTACTGCCCTTGCCAGGGAAGAACAGCAATCTAATAATACAGACCAGGGTGAATAAAGAACTATTTTTAAAAGGCAAAGAATTACAGATTTATTATGGTTTAATAGTAATGGCCTCATTAAGTGTGTATCAAATGATGCATAAGCAGGATCTTTGTTATTATTTATTAATAACAGTTGTATGGAGCCCAGTTCCACAGTGGCTGAGATCAGCCTTAAAAAGATGACTCACACATGGCTGATCTACATAAATAGCATGTGCTAAGATTACCATCTGGTATAACAATCTACATCACAAGACTCCACATTTCCTGTTACCCAGGGTAAGTAAATTTCAAGCATGAGGGAAAATTTTAGCAAGTTTCTCCAAGTACCTTTACTGAGAGACTAATGTGGCTTACACAGAGAGGAGGAGAAGGGAAATTATGAGGTAAAGGTTATTCTTTCTCTTTCTTCCCCACTCCCCCCCCCCAACCAGGAAGAGAAATGCCACCTTTGCAATCCTGACTCCTACAATTTATAACATCACATTTTCATAAGCAAGCTCTAACAAAGGCACGTCATGCAAAGCCTAGGATAGATATTTGAAATGACACTAAAAATGAGCAGCATGCACATAGAAACCGTTTTCCCTTCCTTAGACCCTTCCCTCTTTTGCTCTATTCTCTTTTTCTTTCTTTCTCTTTTCTCTCTCTCTTTTTTTTTTTTGTACGACGGTATTAGCAAGTGTCCCCTGAAGATTACCTTGGTACTTTGTATTCCAAAAAGGACATCACAGCTGAACTCCTTCTCATTCAAAACCAGTTTTGTTGCTTCCAGATTTTTCTCCCCATAAAGGTGTCACTATAGCTATATAATAAACTGTTCCACTTTCCAACAGAGGAAACTTGGACTTTTACACTAACCTCAGCAGGCCCTTCATCGAACCTCCATGTCCATCTCCAAGTGTAAGGGTTCCCAGGAGCTCCTAACCTTGAGGCTCCCACGGGATCTTCCAGGACAAGAGCCAGCTAGCCTCGGAGCTCTTGATTGGGTTCTATAGGATCATTGTTTGTTTTTACCATTTTCGCTTTCTTTCAGTTTGCACAAAGTGAGAGTTTCTTAATTTATACTATAAAAATGAACTCAGACTATAAAATTCATGTAATTCTATTTATAAGAAAGGGTGTTATACAAATTCAGAGTATGAGCAGAAAGAAGATTTTTCTATTACTAGGAGGAAAAGCAAATTGTTTACAGAAAACTGCTTCTGAACAATGACTACATTTATCGCTAAGAACACAAATCTCTTTGTGTAGTACATTACAGCAGGAGTTTACTGATTTTCTTTCAGTGAAAATCAGATATTTTAGGTTTTGTGTGACCACATAAAACGTAGGAATTTATATAAAAGAGAAGATACATTTCCATATAATTACTATTAATAAAATATAAAATATAAATGAGTGCATGTTTTTATAATGCAGTTCTATTAATGAGAAGAACTCTTTTGCCATTACTGAACAAAGGATCTTGCTTGTTCAGCTTGCTCAATCTGATGGCCCTCTGCCACTTAGACCATGCTTCCAACTTAGCCTTTGGCTGATTATTATGGAGATAGTGTCTAATGGACTTTTCTACTTATACTATCTTTGAACTGGGATCCTCCAGATCTCAGTTTCCAAAGTAGGTAGGATATAGGCATGAGTCATCAGCACCTGGCAAAAGGAACTCTTTTGGAAGACGTGAAAAGAGTTGTGACATTTACCAACTTGATTTAAAGTCAGTGCTCCTTGTAAGCAAACTAATGGAAATGCCTATCAGTATTATTCATATTTTACAGGCTCTACAAAAAGAGAACTCAGGCTGGATTTGAATTTAGGGCTATAGTTGGCCAAGCCATGTTTCATACTCTTGAATGCCTTCACACGAGCCAAGTATTTGCACGTCTAGTATCTATCTCATTTGTATTCCCAAATAACTGTTTGAGAATCCTGGATAGATGCTGTATTCCCACCTCATTATTGAAGTTGCTAAAAACCTCCATAACTGAAGTAGCTTCCTGACAGAGCACAGCTAGTAAATTCTGGACCCAGATTTCAAATGTAGGTTTCTTAACTCTTCACCACATTCTGATTGAGAGCGTATGCCAACTCTCTGCTTCCCCTGATTTTCTAAGGAAAATAGGAAATGAAACTCTAATGATATCCTTAGGTAATGTTGATGGTACCAGAGAGATGTTGGAATCCTATTCTGTGTAACATCATCAGAGTGTCTTCATTGGTGGTACATCTTTATCCTTAAACAACAGATATGGATACCAAGAATAGTCTTAATCCTTTGGTAGTCATCACAAATTTATTCTGAGTCGCAACCAAGATGTAACTATAAAGTAACAAGACATTTTTTTTTCTGGATGAGCCTCAGAATTAGTAAACCAGTTCTGAAGACAACATTCAAGCTTAAACACCCTACAAAATGACTTTTGAAGAAAAGGAATCTTCATTGGATGATTGAATAGCCTTTCAGTTGACTCATCTTTACAGAATTTAGACTTTAAGGGCTTTGGAAATAAACCTTTCCAACTTTCCTCATTTATAGAAGGAAATTCAGAAAGATTGCCTTGACAAATAGCATTCATTTGAATTGAAAATATAATATTTGTTTTAAAAATCCTTTTCCCGGCTATGCAACTTGTCCAAGAAGAAGAACCACAGTGATTACAAATTTAAAGAAGGAAATTTTGAGACAATTAAAAATGCCTAGTGTGAAATCTAAAAAAAAAAATCCTTTTCCCAGCAGAAATATGCATGAAATGGATTCCTCTTTTTCATCTATCTTGTGAATAACACTAAATTTAGAGATATTAAACAAAAAAGGATTGGATCTGTCCATTAAGAAGCCTGAGGAGTTTTAGCATTTTTAGAGTAAGTTATTATTTTATGTAACTTTTTAAATCCCTACCACTGATACTATAAAAAAAAATCAGTTGGAATCAAAGCCAAGTTTTAGATACCTGTAATCATTTACTGAGTGCCTCTTATTTGCCTTTCAGAGTAATCAGGTGTTGGCATAGATGATCCTTACAGCAATCGTAAGGTAGTTACTAGTGTCCCTGTCAAATAAGTGATGAAATGAAAAGAATGGCAGCACATACCTAAAATCTTAGGAACAAGCTGAGGATTGTGTTTTTGAGTCCAACCTGGGGAAAACAAAGTTTGTTTCAAAAAAACAGAAGAGGGCAAGACGAGAAAAATGAAAGGAAGAAATAAAATGAAAAGATAAAGAAAAATGAGGAAGAGGTAGAAACGGAAGAGGAAGAAGAGGAGGAAAGGGGAGGAAAAGGGAAACAGATTTAGAGATGTTTGCCTAAGATCACACTTATGGCTAGAAGCAGATTTCAACTTCATCAGTTAGTGAGAGCTCAATTGGAAAAAATCATGAAGTGTGATACACATTTGCCAGTATAGATTTATAGGGATTAGCTAATGTATTATGTCCACTACTGTTGCTTTTGCAAACTCCCTTTTTCAAGTTACTGCTTGGTGCACAGACCTCTTACTCAGACCTCTTTGTCATTAATTTTTCAATAAGGCTCCTTCTAAATCCCTGACCATCTAGACAAATCAGTAGCTAAAGTCTATGAAATACTGCAACCTATACCTCCCACCCTCTCTCCTTCCATGATAAAATGAAAAGTTGAGGGCATTGCCTGGAGTTTTGTTCAGTGGGAAGAATTTCCTTACTACTGTCTTGGGGTTTTATCCAGAATGGGACTATAGAGCCAGAGATACCTACTTCTGGGTAAGGCTAGCATATCATAAACAATTAACTTTCAACCAACTGATAACAGGAAGCTTCTCTCCTTCCCCATGAGGCCATTATGTTGTATTGAAAGGGAAGAAGCAATCTATTAGAAGGATGTACTGTGAGCATTGGTGCCTTTTCATATGTGATTTATTTTTGCTTTGAGGATCTGCTACCTGATTTTATTGATAGTAATTCCATTTCATACAGGAGTATGTCTAGGCACGCACAATTTTGTAAACCAAATACATGTATCTCTATAACCCGTTCTCTTAACTATTTGTGATATACTGCTTCTAGAGTTTATAACATACAGGAGTCTATCTACTTGATAGAGAAGGAAACGTCATGTGACTATGAGTCTTTTCACCATGACTTCAGACACTGTAGTCACCAGCACCCCTAATTTCACATAAAAACGGAGTTAACAGAGAGGCTGTGACCCAAGCAACTCCTGAGAAGATCACAAAGGAGGACACTTGATATATACTCTTAGAGATAATAGCCTGTCATGGGTAACTACAGGAGAAAAGATCTTCCAAATGATATATACTTGAATTATACATAATTTGAATAAATAGGTGTTTGCCAATTGTTTTCTGTTCATGATGCTTTCTCACTGTAAAAGAACAAGTAGGCAGCCTCTTGCTGACTCATTGTATTCTCAAGATTTCAAACCTACACATGATACAAACTAGGGTGACTGTAGAAAAGGTTTATTCCACCATCAAGCCTCAAAACTTTCTGCATCGTATTTTGACAGATGCTACCCAATATACTTGGTTTGTTTCCCCCTTTGGGAAGTTCTAATTTGCTTCAGGCAGAGTTGATTCCTGAATTTATGAAGAGAGAGAAGGTAAAAGGGGAAAGAATTTCTTTTATAAAGAACTTACCAAAGACTCAGTGCAAATATGGTGAGGGACCAGCATCATGTTGATGTTGCTGTCACTATTACAAACATCAAGGACTCAAGAAAGACTTCCATGAGCCTATAAATGATATGTCTATGCCTGAACAGAAGCTAGACATGTCAACATTGTTATACACAATACTAACAAAGCTTGATTTCCTTCTAAAGATCTCTATCTATTGGATTTGCAATGGTGAACATATTAAAAGAGTCTTCTTTCAGTTTTTCAAGTGACTTTTCCTCCTTGAGTTTCCCAGTACTGAGGGCAGGCAGCAAAGTCTTGCTACAGCTAGCTAGAATTCTGACACCTTAAGGATTTCTCTAGTTCTTCTTGGAGTATTGGTCCTACTCTAATGACTAGTTAACATAAACAAGAATATTGAAAAATGTTATCACTGTGAAGGCAAATAATAATAATAACAACAACGATAATAATAATAACTAGAAGGGACAAGGGTAACGCAGGAACTTGCAGTACTCTCAAATGCAAGAATGATCTAAGAATTGCAGTGGAGTCAATGAACATGAATACTTAAGATGGGTTAGTAAATTTAGAAAATGTAGTAAATGTAAAAACCAGTCTTCTTGAACTTGAACTTCAACAAATATTAAAATATATCTGTACCCTGGAAGCTATCGATTTAATTCTGGGAAGTCAACACACGCATTTGATATTTTTGTTTTTATTTTGTATTCTTTTCTTTCTTTCTTCTTTTTGTACCAACACTGGATCTTAAAATCTGAGCCTGACTCTGTCTTGTTTTTTGTTTTTTGTTTTTCCATCTAGGCCGGCAGTCTACCATTTGAGGTATACCTTCATTTCCATCTTTTTGCTGCTTAATTGGAGATAAAGAATCCCACAGACTTTTCTGCCCACGCTGACTTCAAACCATGATCCGCAGATCTCAGCCCTCTGAATAGCTGGGATTACAAACATGAGCCTATCATCACCTGGTAACATTTTTCTTCAGTTAAGGTCCAAAGTGGGAAATCCATGTAGATCAATGGAGAATTGATTGTATATGACGAATAACTGAGAAATCCCAGTGGGATGAGAGAAGAAGGAGAAGACGAAGCAAAGAAGAAAGGGCCTGTTTCACATGTACTGAGGCTTATGTTGCCTCTAATCACATATGTAATTTTATCTACCATACCGTAGAGGATGCTTACAATAGTCATGGATCACAACACCGGAGCTTTTATTCCCATGGCAAATAGTATTTGAAAATGGAGCTTTGTGCGATTAAGGTTTGTTGGGATTTTTTCCCCCTTTTCACATATGGCAATGTTTATCTTCAAAGTTCTCCTCTTTGGCTCATGGGATCTTTTGTAAAGCAGCTGGTCTTGTGTGGCCTAATTGTGAGATGATTTGTTGTGTGATTCAGTAGCGTTGTTTATTTGTACAGTGGTTCAATGGAATTTATAAACTGCATAATATTGTTCTAGACTGTTTTCTTTTGCCTAAGAAGCCACATTTTCTCCAGCATTCATGACTGCGATGATAATTAGGTGGATCACTCAAGATATTTTCATCCCAACTTCTGTTAATTAATGACATTAAACTAGAAACTCTTGAAAATAAATGGAGAGCATGGTAAGCAGGAGATGGAAAGAGAAGTGAAGAACCAAGTTGAAATCTATCTTCTTTGTTTTGCATTCATTAACCAATGCTCAAATACCACACGCTGTAAGTTATTTCTAATTAGTCCATGCTGTTCTTGCAGAAAGATCTTTCTCTCTCCCTCTCCCACTTTCTCCCCTCCTCTCTCTCTGTGTGACAATACTGTCTCTCTGTCTCTCTATCTCTGTGTCTCTGTGACTCTTTGTCTCTGTCTATCTCTCTCTGTGTCTGTCTGTCTGTCTGTCTGTCTGTCTGTCTGTCTGTCTGTCTGTCTGTCTGTCTGTCTCTCTCTCTCTCTCTCTCTCTCTCTCTCTCTCTCTCTCTCTCTCTCTCTCTCTCTCTCTCTGGGCATATCTGCATCTCTCTGTGCCACTACTGGTACTAGAACTCAGGGCTTTGGTAGCTTCCATTGCTTAGATTTTTCACCCAAAGCACTCTACCACTTGCGCCACATCTCTACTTCTGGCTTTTTGATGGTTCATAAAAGTCTAACAGACTGTCCTGTGAAAGCTGACTTTAATACTCAGATCTCAGCCATCTTAGTAGCCATGATTACAGGTATAAGTCCCTGGCACTAGGCCAGAAATGATCTTGTGCTCTTTTTGGTCAGTCCTGGAGAAGCCATCAGTAAATGGTCTCAATAACTTGTCACAGTCTTCCTATGATACAGTCCTACCAGTGCTTCCATACTTCTAAATTTTCTGACCTTTCCACTCAATTGCTTCTATGAAAAAGAAGTACTGTGTGTTTTGTTTCTGTGTTTTGTTTTGCTTGACTTTCTCCAGTAAGGATATTTCTAAATAAAATGGGAATAGGATTTTTAAAGACTTTTGGAGTTGAAAAAAGAGATAATTCTGGGATCTGAAACCTCATAATGTTAAGATATGCTGAAGCTGGAAAGAATAGTTAGGAGAGAAAGGAATATGTACGTTCGTCCTTTGGTCAAGTGGTTCCCAGCATGCTACTGCTTTAGTGAATGAATCACTGAAACCAAAGTCTGGCCAGATGACTTTTCAGTCCAGTAAATGGTCCTTATCAATAATACCAGATATGGTCAGAAGTCTAGGGCAACACTCACAAGAATTACGTTCTCAGGAATTTTAACATGCAAACTAAAAGTTCAGTTTAATGATTTATTATAGGAGAAAAGAAATCTATGTCCCATATCTTGAGTGCTTGCTTCTCTTATCTAGGATATCCCTTGCCATATACAGACAGAAATGTTCCCATCTACCCAGCTAGTAGACTGAATGATGTTTGGTTGGCATGAAATTAAAACAAAAGGAAGGGCTGGTAAGGTGGCTCAGTGGTAGAGCGCTAGCCTTGCATGCCTGAGGCCCTGGGTTCGATTCCTCAGCACCACATAAGCAGAAAAAAAAAAGCCAGAAGTGGCGCTGTAATTCAAGTGGTAGAGTGCTAGCCTTGAGCTGAAGAGCTGAGGGACAGAGCCCAGGCCCAGAGTTCAGGCCCCATGACAGGACCCCCCCCCAAAAAAAGGAAGTAAATACCTGCAAGATTTTTATCATTTGAGTAAAGATAGGATCAATGTAATTCTCAGACTCTAGCCGGAAACAGCACACTACAGATAGCTCAATCCCAGATTCATCTAGTTTGATCCTTTAAGGGTAAATCTGGAACATCAATCTGTTATTCTTTTTTTTTCCTATGCAACAAACATTTATTTTAAAAGATTAAGGTTATTGTTAACCAACAATATTCTGTCTACTCCCATTACATGCTTATTTGATTCTGTTAATCTTTATGTCTCTTAGAGCATGTTTTCTTAGCCTAACTATATCTAAATTTCCTGGAAAGTTTTGTCAACATCACCCACCTTCAAAATTTACTGAATTACTTATCATTCATCTGGAATGGGTTGAATATATGTTAAGGTCAGAACACTGGGTTGGGTACAAAGGAAGAGTAGATAAACCCTCCTGTTGAAAAGCTTTGGATACAATTCAAGAGATGATGAGCTGTACAAACACAAATTTTAAAAAGGCAATACCATACAGAACATGGCTAACTGGCAAATGCACAGGAGAGTTCAAAGGTCAGATTTTCTGTATTGAATCAAGAAATTTTAATGGATCCAGGGCTGGTGGCTCATGCCTGTACTGTACTGTGATTTAAAGTCAGCCCAGGCAGGAAAGTCCAGGTGATTATTATCTCCAATTAAGTACCAAAAAGCTAGAAGTGGAGCTCAAGTGATAGCACAAGAGCTTTGAGCAAAAAGAGGCTCAGAAAAAAAAAAAAAAAAAGAGGCTCAGGGACAGCGATCATGATGAGTTCAAGCCCAAGGACTGGCACAATAAAAGAAAGACAGTGAAAGAAAAAGAGAGAGAAAAAGAAAGAAAAAGAGAGAAAGATAGGGAAGGAAGGAAAGAAGGAAAAGAAACTTTAACAGAAGAAGGGAGATTTAGGAGAAAGCCTTCATAAATACCATCAGGTTATGGTAGGATTTCTCGTGTAGGAACTATTGACATTGCGAGTCACATAATGTCTTGTGCCTTCAACACTCATTCATTGTAGGATGTGTTTCGTAGTACCCCTGGCCCCTACCCAACATGCCACAGGCACCTCCCCAACAAGTTTTGACAACTAAAAATCTCATCAGATATTATCATATATCCTCTAGGGAGTGAACGCGCCCAATGGGAACCTCTGGGTTATTGCTGCCAATCATCTACATGAATTGTTCAACTGATCCTTATAGATGAGTCATTAAATCCTGTTCTCTGACCTCCCTCCTGAGTATCCCAGTTTTGAGCTAGTAGCATAGCACATGAGTAGACAATGTCAAAGATTGGGTAGGAAAGAATCTAAGAGAACCAGGGGGCCCATACACCAAAGCACATGAATGTGGGTTAGAAATTGAGTTTTCATATTTAGGCTGATGTCTCCAAATTGCTTTAAATGTTTCTATTTGTATTCAAAATTGAGGATTAAAAAAATAGGTTCCTCTTTGAAAATATTACAAATAAAAGGAAAGGGTTAGTCACGATCTACTAATTATCTCACAAGATATCCAAATTTGTCCTATAGGACCCAATAAATTAATATGGGCATGCACCCAGAACAAAAGGTCCTTCGAGTCGGAGTTCACCCCTTCCTGTATTGCCTCAAAATTTGAAACCTAACCTGAGTGCCTGAAAGATGTTATTACATAGCACATTTCAAAATAACAATCACCATAAACAGTGCTTTCACAATCCCTTATATAATCCCTTTCCAGAATGTTCTTTTCCCAGTAGGGTTGCACATGAGCAAAGTCCTAATCATCACCAGGAACCACCATTTTCCCAAAATGCCTACTGGACAAGTCAGCTTGGGAGAAGAAACGGTTATGTACAGAAAGTTGGTAATTTTTCTTAGGATTCTGGAGTAGGTGCCAAGGAAAGAGCCAATGGTAGAATCCCTAACACTCTAGTACCCCATCTAACAGTCCAGGGGGAAAAGTCCCCTTCTGAACACTCATTGTCTCTCAGATACATCTTGTAATAATCCTAAGAGGAAAGGAGAAGGCCCAGTGAGTCATGCAGAAATACATTCTTTAGCAACAAAACAAAAACTGGAAAAAAGAACCTAATTGACCTTTCCAAGTTATACACTGGATTTTTTTTTATTTAATTTGCTTTTAGCTTATCAAACAAACAGGTGCTGTGAGGAAACATGATTAGGTGTTAGTCAGGGCTTCCTTCAGCCTGGAGAGTGTGAGTATCCTGGGGCACTACGGGGCATAGAGGAAGGCAGTCAATTCAGAGAGCAAATAGGATCTATTTGAAGCCTTCACCAGTCTTAATGAGTTTGCTTCCATCCTTTTTATTTTGCTCTTTGCCTAGGTTACTGCACAATGAGGGCAGTGGTGCAGAAACAACGCTGATTCAGAAAGCCAGGGTGCCAGGCAATTCTTTGAGAAACAAAAAATAAAGTAGGATTCTAGCTGTGTTGAGAGAGCAGGCTGGATAGGGCCAATGCCTGGTACTCATGCAGAGGGAAAAGAATCAGAATCTCTTGAGTCAAATAAATAAATAAATAAATAATGCAGAGTACAAAGCAACTTTTTTAAAAAGTGCTTACTTTCCTCTGATTTCCAGTTTCCAGTTAGCCTACAGTCAGAAAGGCTACAATATCTTCTTTTTTCCTCTCTCAAGATAAAACCATTTATGTATAAGGGTTCTTTTAAGCTACTAACAAATGTTAAGAATGATTCTTCAGTTCTTCCTTGCCTAGATTTTTTTATTCATCTATTCCTTTTCTTCTTCTCAATCTATCATTACTTTGAGAGATAGAGAAACACACACACTCATACACACAGACACAGACACACACAGACAGATGCACACACACATACACACAGAGAGACAGAAAAACAGAGACAGATACAGAAACAGAAACAGAGAAAGATCACTTGCATTATAGCATACTCCAAGACCTATTCTTAGATTGATATATAAAGAATTTATTCACCACTCCCTCCAGGATTAAGGAGCATTAACTTTTGGAATACAGTCTTATATGTATTTAAGAGTATTTTTAAGAATGGGAAAACCCGGGATACAGATAAACAACACTGTTCCAAATGAGTTATTTTAAGACCTGAGATTCTGAAGTATATAAAGTAGCAGACACCAAAATGGTTCTCATTCTGATGGATGTGTGCTTTCTGTCTCCTTCATACACCAATCTATACCCTTAGTCTAGTGAGTTTGTGAACACACACACATACACACACCTGATCTATTCATAAAATCCTACTCTCATAATCTGTTTTTATAGCATAATTCAAACCATAATTAACAGTGAAAGTAACTCAGTTTTTCTCAGAGGAAAGGCTATATTTCCATCATGTTTGCATGATAATGCATATATATATATATATATATATGTACCTTGAAATGCTGGCTGTTTCTCCCAGCCCATCTTGAACTTTTGATGGTGTAATGGGGAAATTATGTGGCTGTGAACCTTCTACCATTACGATCAACAACCAATCTCTGCAAAAAATGGACAGAGAGGCCATTGAAAAGAATGGAAAAAAATTCCCTTACATCATATTGCATAAAAAAATCTGCAATGGAAAAGCAACTAGTAACATTTGAAAGTTGAATTCATCTATGTGGATCAGGCGCCACTTGGACATGCAAGAATTGAATACTTATTCCCAAGCAGTGAATCAAGCTAAATATGAAGTAGAGTTTCATGGATCTCTTGCTTTTCACTAATCTAGGACATGCTACCCCTAAAGATTCTAATAGGGTCTGAGATAACAGGTTCTATCAGCTCCATTTCTCTACAACCAATGGTAGCAGACAACTCTGGCACTCAAGGGAATTATTTTTGAGCTGGTTTTATCAAAATTATCTGAGCATGTTACATGCGTGTTACATTAATGCTTTCTTAAAATCTTAGTGAATTATTAAAAATAGCTGGGGTTTCTTTCAAACCAATCCAGAGGAAGGAAGAAGAAAGTGAGTAGAAATGTAGATTAAATAGTTGTAACCCAGAAATGGCTACAGAGGAGTTCTGTGCTATTTTTGCATATGAAATTTTCCATAATAATAAACTTCAAAAAAATTTATGTAGTCATTTGCTTATTCCCAGAATTAACTCGTTTCATCTGCTCCTTCATAAAACACACATTTTCCCACTGCTAAAGGGTACATTGAGCAGCTAACAACCCAGTCTTGGGGCATCAAAGAACAACATAAACAATAAGACACACAGCACCCCAAATCTGGTTTTACCATTTACTGACTAATAGATTTTATGCCAAATTACTTAATGTTCATGAACTGGATCATTTCATCCATAAATGGTGAGAATCATGACCACTTTATCATACCATTGTGAGTATTACAGAAGTTAAAATGTCTAACAGGGTCTTGACAGAATAAATGACTAATAAACAATTTATTTTTCATACGAACTATTGACAGAAAACAAAAGTTAAAGTTACCTCAACGACAACTCATTTAAGCATGTATTTAGCCTACACATATTAAGCACCATTTGTAGGCTTTGAACTGTGCTGGCCACATAGCTGACTAATGCATGACCCTTGCTTTAGAAGATTCCGAACCCTAGTGGTAGACAAAACTTCATGTTTTTAAAAACATTTGGGGAAAAGCTAAAATCAGGGTATGTATGCACAACTCTTGGAGGCCTGGGAAGGATACTGCCAGCTCAGCTCAGAAGGGGTCAGTGATTGGTTAATCAGGCACTAAATCAGAACATCCTACTGACCACTAAGCCCTGTTCCACAGCCTCCTTAGGGACTCCATCCAAACTTCCAGCCAATCCCTTGCCTCCCCTAGCCATATCCAAGGTAACCAATGGACAGCCACGGAAACGGAGCATACACAGTGGAAGGAAACCAGAGCAAATAACCTCTGGCATTTCCACTCATTTCAAGACTGTACATCTGAATTGTTAATAAACAGAGACCAGAACTGTGGAGCAGAAGCATAGCAGATTGGAGGGTCAGGCTTAAGTGGGGGAGTGGGGGAAGAGCGGGCTCTAAGGAGAACCCTGGAGAGGCTGTTTATAGTTAGTGAGAGGGCTTGCCATTGCAGACCTCCATTAGGTATCAGAAGGCTGGCTCTTGCAGTTTCTGCCTTCAGTCAGGGGACAAAGAAGACTTAGAAACTGGAGGGCAGGGGAGGGAGGGATGGAGGGAGAGAGAGAGAGAGGGAAAGAGAGAGGGAGAGAGAAATAGCTGGCAGGGAGGCAGGGCTGCTCAAAGAAAGGCAGTGCTCCAAATAACTGGCCCCTCCTATTTTCTATTGGCACTATAAATACCATTCTAAAATGTTACGGTAACTTAAGGAGTCTCTTTTAGGAAGCATTTGGTGGTGAGTCATCCCACAAGTATGTGTACTGCTGGACACCCTGCTGTGACTCTCCAAAGCTCCTCCACTGGGTTTCTGCAGGTCTAGTGGGAGATAGTAGTGTTGTGGTGGCAAAGGAAGGACGCACAAGGTCACCCTTGCCGCCTTGACCTCACAACTCGCACTCCCCCATTGGTGTCTTGGTCAGGGGACTAATTGGAGAAGAGGAGGAGAGCCAGAAATCTGCAGGTCACAGATCCAGTTTTAAGGGGGGGGGAAGAGATCAGGAACTAAATATGATGAATAAACCATTTGCAGAATAACAAGACCCTCTGGAGATGAGCAGCAACAGACCAAAGGGTGCTCCGTGCAAAGGGATTTGAAACCACTGAAACTTATCCCCAAGTATCCTAGATATGCATTTTCATATGAAATCATTGCTGCAACCATGGCCAAGCTGCCACATTGGCCCCCTGCCTACATAACCTTGACACACGTCCCTTTCAGAGCTCATCCCCACCAACTAATGGCCTTCAATGTCAGCAATAACAATCAAGGGAACACCTTCTGGGTACATCATCCTAACATTTTCTTACACGATCTTACCTTACATGGAAGAGGCTTCCCCCTCTCCCCCACTGTAGTATAAGCAGGGCTTACTCATTATGTAAAGAAATATAAAGCCAAAAACAATAATAACACAGAAAGATAAGCATTAGGTTTATCATGTATGGAGGCAAGGTCTAGTAACCTTTTGGTATACTTCTGTGCTGAATTGCATAGTGAGTAAGGTATGAACTCTGGAGACCATTGCCTGTTTTTATCATCTTAGTTTCTCCTTTAAGACCTTAGTGACTACTCAGCCTCTTATCCTCCCCATCCTTCTGAAACCTAGAACCTATCTCATAGGTTGTTGTAAAGACTGTGCATTAATAAATATACAGTACTTGACAATAGGACCTGATGTTCAAAAAGCAAGTATTTGCTCTTCTCAATATTCAGTTATTCATATGCATATTTATTCACACATATTTTCTTTTGGTCTGAGACCCAGACTTGAACTCAGTAGCTAATGCTTGCTTTTTGCTCATTGTCCAGGACTCCAACCCCTATTCATGCACTTTTGTATCCTATTTGTCACTTAAAATTTAACTAGGCGTAAATTTTTTGTACTATACCGGCAATTTTGCATAAGTATAATTTGTGATATTTCCACTTTTGTGTGTAAACTAATAAATAACATTACAGAAAACACAATGAAGGGCTGGGAAGGTGGCTCAATGGTAGAGCGCTTTCCTTGCATGCATGAGGCCCTGGATTCGATTCCTCAGCACCACATAAACAAAAAGAAAAAAGCCAGAAGTGGTGCTGTGGCTCAAGTGGTAGAGTGCTAGCCTTGAGCTGAAGAGCTGAGGGACAGCGCCTAGGCCCAGAGTTCAGGCCCTACGACCGGACCAAAAAAAAGAAAAAAGAAAACACAATGAAGTACAAAAAGAAAATAATTGTATCATCAACTCTTACTAATATCAGATACAACTGTTAAAGGTTTCATGTTTGTTTATTTATTTATTTATTTATGTCAGTTGTCGGGCTTGAACTCAAGGCCTTGGTCCCTGAGCTTTTGTGCTCAAAGCTAGTGTTCTACCACTTTGAGCTGCAGCACCACTTCACGTTTCCTGGTGGTTAATTGGAGGTCAAGAGTCTCGTGGACTTTCCTACCCAGGCTGGCTTCGAACTGTGATCCTCAGATCTTAACCTTCTGAGTAGCTAAGATTATAGGCATGAGTTACTGGTGCCAGACCATGTCTTTTTATTTTATGTGTAGAAATTTCAACAAAATTTGAGTAATTGACTGTGTACATCTAACATCTATTAAATATGTCTTTGTAAAATGTGAAGTTTGAGACATATAATTTATATAGTATAATTTTCACCTACTATAAACAACAGCTGGGTAATTTTTATATTTTGGCACACTTATCCCAATGTGCAGCCATCAACCAAATCTTAGCTTTATGATACCTTAGTCTTTAATAAGTTATTTGAAGCACTATACAATATTACCTTATATGGTTATACTGTGCAATATCATTACACTTGTAATTTATTTAATTCATTCCATATTGTTAAAGCTAAAACTATTTTTTATTTTTCTGCAATTATAAAGAAAACTGTAATGAATATCATGTGCTTAAAGCAATTCTGATTATTTCCTTAAGATAATTTCTTAGAACAGCATTACTAGATGTGTGCACATATTTATAACAATCTTGGTAAATATAGTCCAAATTGGCTCTAAAAAATAAGTATGCGAATGGGGTCACTCCCACTTAAAAATGTTTTTTACACATTATTAGTAATGTTGAGTGTTATTGAGAAATGAGAAATTTTAATTATTTTTAATTTTTTTGGAGACAAAAGCCTTATTATCTTGCCCACACTGGTCTTAAACTCATAGCTGGAACTGAAGATAAATGCCACCATGACTGGGTCTGTCATAATCTTTTCTTTGCAATGCCAAGGATCAAACCCAATAGCTCACTGAGCTACATCCCAGCCTTGTTTCTGTTTCTTAGTACAGGAAGCAGAGGCTTGAGTTCTATGCTAGCCAATATGATAGCCATCAGCCAACTACATGACTGGCTATCCGTGCTATGTGACAAGTCTGAACTAAAATATGCTTTCCATGTAAATTTTACACTAGGTCCTGAAGATAGAAGTTTTCCAAAAACAAGTGCAACATTTCTCAATCATAAGATGTCGTATCAGTTTTTAAGAGACAGTATTTTTGATGTTCTATGTTAAAAATCCATTAGTTTGAGCGAGGTACCTGTGCCTGTGCTGTTTATGTATAATGTCTTCTGGTTTTGAGTCAAAGACTTTACTGACTATATCCCTTGAACAGAAAATAAGCTAAATTAATAGTACTTTTTATAAATGTTGCTATTTTTTAGGACTCATTATCACCCTTTCCAGGAACTATTCTAGATATGTTATAAATGTAACCTATAAGTTGCAAACACATGTTTTCTTTTTCTTATTTTACAGCTGGAGGAAGACAAACCCAGTGTTGGCTTTCTACAAACAAAAGTGTAGCACATGGCATGGCCTGAATATGCCATGCTAATGCTTATGATTGAGTCTCTTACTTGATTGTGATCCCAAGGATCACAATAGGAAGCAAGCTTCCTAGTGCCCTAGCACAAAATGATACTTTATTCAGCAACTGCCTATAAAAAGAATCGTTTACTTATTATATCTTCTTTTACATATGAGATCATAAAGAATATAACATAGGGTATCTTTTAAATCATCTAAGTCACCCATGCTCCCGTAGCAACTGTTTTTAATCAGTTCTTTATGCTACTTAAATTCATAATCATTTGCTTTTAACATTGAATAATATGGAAAGCACAAATTTAAATCACCCCATATATTACAGGTTGTCCTTGTGTTATCAATGTCTATTGCTTTGTCATATTCTGTCTTGTAATGTAATGTGCTACTGCTGTATATAATAATTGGGCCTTATCCTAGGTTTTTGATAGAATGCACAATAGAGAGAATATGATTTAAAAACAGTGCCAACACAATGCATTGATTATACTATCAAAAACAATGTATTTTTCCTACAAAGTTTAAAGAATGGAATAGGAAAGAATATATTGTACTGTTACAATAAGCCAAAAAGGTTTCATAAGCTCTTTACCAAAATGAATGACAATAATGAATAGTTCTTGGTGTTACATCATTTTCTGGGGTTTTGTGTAGGGAATAGGAAAGACAAATATTGTACTGTTATTAAATGTATTTTATAATAAGCTAAAAAGGTTCCATAAGCTCTTTACCAACATGGACGACAGTAACAAATAGTTCTTTTTGTTACATCATTTTCTGGGGCTTTGTGTATATTTGTGCATCATTCTGTGTTGTTTTTGTGTGCACATCATTTTGTATGAATCTCCCAGTGCCTGTATGATGTAATACTTTCTGTTAGAGTTGCTGCATTTTGAATATTTTAAAATATTAACAAGGCATCTTTAAAAGAGTTCAGACTTGACATTATTTATGTCACTCAGTTAATACATTCCTACAGTTAAAGCTACATAGATACTGAGAGGATCAATATATGTCAGTAGTCAGAATTGGGTCCTTAAGACTAGGGAAATTTTCAAACTTGTGTAACAAAGTTACTGTTTAACTGTTAATGTTGTCAGTAATATCAGTAGCATTGTGTATAAAAGACTTGAACAAGAGTTAATGGGGGGACTGGGAAGGTGGCTCAGTGGTAGAGCGCTTGCCTTGCATGCATGAGACCCTGGGTTTGATTCCTCAGCACCACATAAGCAAAAAGAAAAAAAAAGCCGGAAATGGCCCACAACTGGACCAAAAAAAAAAAAGAGTTAATGGGATTTGTAGTTAGGATGTACTGTGACAACATCTGGGCTGAAGTAATTTTGGTTTACTATATAATTAGTGCAGCATCAGTGTACATGATGATGAATAGAGGGTCATGAAGTAGGAGCAGATACTTTTTATCCCAACCTTCATTTGTACTTCTATAAAGTAAGGGCTGTGCTCAGATTGACTGACTTGACTGGATAGGACTTGAAGCTTTCTTTCCTTCCTTCCTTCCTTCCTTCTCTTTCTCTTTCTTTCTCTCTTTCTTCTTTCTTTCTTTCTTTCTTTTTTTTCTTTCTTTCTGTTTTCTTTCTTTCTTTCTTTCTTTTTCTTTCCTTCTCTTCCTTTTCCTTCTCCTCTTTGTCCTCCTTTTTCTTCTGTGTGTGTGTGTCTGTGTGTCTGTGTGTGTCTGTGTGTGTCTGTGTGTGTGTGTGTGCACTAGTCCTAGAGCTTGAACTTAGGGCTTGGGCACTATCTTTGAGCATTTTTTACTCAAGGCTAGTACTGTAACCACTTGGGCCACACTTGTACTTCTAGCTTTTTGGTGGTTAATTGGAGATAAAAGTCTCACAGACTCTCCTTCCTGGGCTGGCTTCGAACTGTGATCTTCAGCTCTCAGCCTCTTGAGTAGCTAGAGTTACAGATGTGAGCCACTGGAGCCTGGCTGTTTCTTCTTTTGAAACAAACAAACAAATAACACATGCTCTTACTATGCAGCCTAGATTGGTCTCAAACTCATGTGCCTTCTGCTAGAACACTGTGATTCATGACTGTAACCTGAAGATTTGAGCTACTCTATGTTTCGGAAGCAGTCACTGAGCTTGGAAAGTTCAGCCCCAGCTGAGGCACGTCCTAACATTGCCATACCAAAATTACCCAAATTGAGCCATATGAGGTAGCACTCTATACATTACCATGTCCCAACCAGCTTTGTAGGGGACTAGGCAGAGAAATGGTTAAGATAGTAAAAGATCCAGCAAGAAATAAGAAAGCAGCTTCCACTCTAAGGCTCCATGCATGACTCCAATTGGTTCCCTTCCTTGGTAGAGTTTTCCTTTGTGGGTTTTCTTTCTGGTCTGTCGAGGACTTGACCAATAGCCCGTGGAATGTGTCAGCTCTAATTGCCTGTGTGGGTTGGCAGAAGTCATGCCTCAAAACTGGAATGGTGTCACATATAACATAGTGTTTCAGAGGGATAAAAGTGGCCTGGAAAAATGTTTTAGCCAAACATTCCCTAGAAATAATTGTGTTCTGTATGGTGAGGGGCAGACAACTGCTATAGAACCAACTGAGTAAATTTGCAAGATACCCAGGTTTTAGCAGGTGTCAGGACACTGCCAGGCTCTCTCCAGCCCTAGAAAAGCAGGTTGTCTCCTTCCTGCAAGGACATTAAACAAGGTCTACTTGCCCTCTGGGCTACTCTAACACAGTCGTAGCCAGAGAAGCTTTCCAGAAGAAAAGGATACTTGGTGAGTTGAAGACAGGTAAGGGACATAGGCTCGCTTTGGCCTGCACCTCCTGGTTGCTGAGCCATTTACACCAGTGTTGCCTGAATATCAGGCAGTCACTGTCAAGCAAACCTCCCGGGTTAGTGAAAACACGGAGATTTGCCACTATGAAAGATGCTATGCGCTATGGATGGTGTGGGATTAGGGAGAACAAAGACAGTGGTATTTATAGAGCACCTCTTATGTTCCAGGGTTTATGAATTGACATTTCCACACATTTAGCTTGGGAATCTATAAGGCCAGCATTCACATTTTCATGTACTGTCTCTTCCTTCAGAAATAAGTAATGGTCCTCTGTCTCTAATGTACCAAAGCAATGGTTAATTTTAAAAAATATATCATCTTGGCTACCTTAGTCCAATCAACTAAGTAGTTTTAGAGGGAAAAATTCAGGATTCAGTTTCCTTTATACCATGAGATTGAGTTCCTAGACTAATTACAAAGCCAGACCTCTCCAACAGTTTGGGAAGAGACAATCAAAGGCTGCCCCCAGGGAAAGAAGGAGTCTCTTCAAGAGAAACTTTCAAGAAAGTTCCCATAGAAAAACTCAGATCACAGGAAATGTCTAGTTGAGATGATGGATCACAGAGAGTCCTCTTTCCAAACTTCCATTACAACCCTTCAGGCACCATCCTGTGAAAGACATAGTTCTTTTTGCCCTGGGGTACATCTTTTGGGGGAAAAAATAACAAACTGGGATCTTTTAAGCTTCTCATGATTGAGAGTTGACGTTTTCCCAAGCAATCTAACCAAGCCCTTACCATGCAAGGCATTAGGGTTAAAGATGCTTTTTTTTTTATTTTATAGAGAGGCAACATTGCTTTGGAGAGCTCATCTGATATACAAGCATCACTAATCAAAGAATGGAGCCAGGAGGTCTGGGGCTCCTGCAGAATTTAGTACGAGTCTGTTCCCATATGACCTGAAAAGTAACTTTTCTGAGTGAGTCTTTCAAATACCTGCAGTAAGTTACCCACAAACTTTCATCGAGATGGTCCCATATTTGTTAACTTAAATGCAGCTTAAAAAATAATAGTAATTTAGTAGTAGTAGCCATAGTAGTAGTGGTGGTACCTTCTGTGGCTCTTAGAATTGAGTAGGCTCAAGTAGGAAATTCATGCCTGAAGTCTTCTCAACAGTTTCAGGAAGTCAGTGGATGTGACTGGCGTTCTCTGAATGCTTTACTGTTTATTTGTTTGAGAATTGAGGATTGTCAGGTGGGACCTTAGCTGGATGGTAAGTGGAAGACTTCTGTGTGCTGGTTTCTATTATTAAGCATCTTAAGGGAATAGACAAAAGCTAGATTAGTGTGTGTGTGTGTGTGTGTGTGTGTGTGTGTGTGTGTGTGTGTGTGTGTGTGTGTGTGTGTGTGTGTGTGTGTGGCGCGTGCATGCGCCAGTGCTGGAGTTTAAACTCGGGGCCTAGTTACTGTCCCTGACCTTTCTTTTATTTTTTTATTTTTTTGCTGAAGGGTTGCACTCATCACTTAAGCCACAGCTCCACTTCTGGCTTTTTGGTGGCAATTAATTGGAGGTAAGAGTCTCATGGACTTTCCTGCCCAGGCTGGTTTCAAACTAAAATCCTCATATCTTAACCTCCTGATTAGCTATAGGATGGGCCCACCAGAGCACAGCTATATTATCTTCTATTACCTAACTTAGATATCATGGAGTATCTGTTCCACTGTAATCTCAAGCTCTATCAGATATAAGGATGAACACTGTAATCTCAAGCTCTGTCAGATATAAGGATGAACAGATTTAATACATAATGCGGGGCAAGTGTTGGGGATGTCAGACAGGCATATACGATGGACTACATTATGGCAGCCATCTCTGGAAAGTTAAATTTTCCAGTGACTTTCCTATGACTACAATATTTCATTTTCCTCTTAAATGCCATGAACACTCACCCTCTCTTTCAATTCTTCCAATGTCTTATGCCATAGGCTTGAAGCACAGAATCCTGACATCTAAAATATATCCAAGTATGGACAAGGCACAGGTGAAATCCCTCAGGCACAGTTCTGTGAGAACTGTTTCTGACCTGAAAAGGAGGAAAGAGTAACACAAGTAAGGAAGAATAAAGGGATTGGAGTCAACTGGCTTAGGGTTCTTCCGTTAATAAGACGAGAACCAAGGTCTCATTATGATCACAAGGTTGAAGAGTTTCTCTTTCCGTAATTTCTCAGGATACATTCAGAAATTATTTGTGGCATAAATGAATTAATAAAAAAGGAAACAAAAGCAAACCACAAAGGACTTTATGGGTCACCTACTCTTGTGCTTTTGTTTGATTGAAGAGGTTACCAAGAAAGTCAGATGATTTCATTGGGCTCCTCTGGCTCATCATCTGCAGAGTTGGAACTACAATCCTATCTGTGCCCTCCCTTGACTTACCATTTTTGTCCTATCATTACATAAGCTGAACTATGTATTAGGTGCTGGAAACACACATGTCCAGAATAGGAAGCCCTACATTAGGGTAAGAGGCTCTGACCATTCCCAAAATCCAGCACAGCAAGTACAGCAGGGAAGAGACAGAACAGGACAGGAGTCCCATGCTGGTCAAATCATTTATGGACCAACATTTTAGCTTTCCTTCTGAAAAACAGTGGTACAATGGCACTTTTTGTCAGGACCTTGTTCTGAAGCTGAGCCCAACTGTCTACTTTCTTCTGTTCTCTCCATACTTTGTTGTGATTGTATACATGCATTGAGATCTTGACTAAAGGGGCAATGCACATAAACTCAGTGCTCAGTGCCCCTCCTTCCCCGACTACCTCCTGTTCTGCCCCTTTCATTTCCATACTGCCCTGAGGTTCTTCTCTGGTCTCCACTATTCCAGATCCCCATAAGGAGTTAACAAATCAGAATCAACTCCAGCAACTTGGAGTTGGGCTATGTAAAGCTTCACACTCACACACACACACACACACACACACACACACACACACACACACACACACACATTTATATCTCCTTAGGTTTAAAAAACAACCTACAAACCCTACACAAGTACTTCCTTGTGGTTAGCTACCAGAGCCTGTAACAGGGAAAACACTATCTACGATACAATGGAACCTCCCTGTGGTCCACGTCCTAGCTTATATCCATGTGGTCCTTTTATAGGAATCAGAATGCATTTCTAAACACCAGGCTATGAACAAACAACCAAGATATACACATGGCGATGTGATATTCGATACCTCACTAAAGGAACCACCACTATTTGATTTAACATACTGTTCAGTTTTTCTGTACTGTTTAATTTTGTTTCAAATGAAGAAATTAGTGTTACACCCATACTTGGGGGCAAGCCAAGCTGCATGACTTCACATTGCTTTCAGAGCAGTATTGGATTACATAACTTCTCAGCTTGTTTGCTCCCAGTATTCTTTTTGGATTTTTCTATATAATTCAGAATGGAGATTTGGGCCTATGGTGAGGATTTCCATTTCCAGCTCTGGCCAGGAACCTGGTGATGTCACCTGAGGAACACATCTGTATTCTTTCCATTCAGTTGGCATCTACAGCAGAGAAAATCCTGCTTTTGGGGGTGGAGGTGGAGGGGGGGTGGAGAGAGCATGAGATAGTCTATTGGACCTTTTTCTTTACCACTACTACTTTTTTCTTTTCTGTTTAATTATGCCTGTTCTCTTAGGGTGAATGATTTTCCTCATTGTGAGCCCACAACACAGTCTCCCTCAGTACATTCTGTTCCTTTTACTAAGTCTCTGCCCAATTACAGGAACACATTCATCCTCCTCCAAACAGCCATTACTTGCTGAAATACAGAAACCAACTCAAAATGAATGGAAGGAGGAGGAGAAGGAGGAGGAGGAGGAGGAGGAGGAGGAGGAGGAGGAGGAGGAGGAGGAGGAGGAGGAGGAGGAGGAGGAGGAGAAGGAGAAGGAGAAGAAGAAGAAGAAGAAGAAGAAGAAGAAGAAGAAGAAGAAGAAGAAGAAGAAGAAGAAGAAGAAGAAGAAGAAGAAGAAGAAGAAGAAGAAGAAGAAGAAGAAGAAGAAGAAGGAGAAGAGGAGAAGGAGAAGGGGGAGGGGGAGGGGGAGGAGGGGGAGGGGGAGGAGGGGGAGGGGGAGGAGGAGGAGGAGGAAATAATGCAACAAATACACCATATTTACAGGGAAAGAAAAACTCAATCAAGGAAAAACTGAAAACAATCTAGTCATTAAAAAAAACCTCTTTGCCATCTCAAGTTGAATTGTTCATATATATTAATAATATACCCTCATGTTTGTATTAATGATTTGTTCGACTCCATGGGATCTGGTCATTTTGTTCCATAATAGGTAGAAAAAATAACCTGTGTGGCCTCGAACCTGAAATGTTGGCAATATTAGGGGCTTATCTTTTCCTTGCTGAGAACACAGGCTGAAACAGCTGAGACAAAGTAAGAGTCTGAAAACACAGTGACCAGATTTGAAAGGGGATTTTTTTTTCAGTGATGAGATGTAGATTTTATTCGAGTTACAAGGTCATAAGTAGTCTTTGATGGGTACAGAGGAATTTGTTGCTAAAACCAAGAGGACAGGTTTGCCAGGATGCTCTGAAAACTTACATGCCCTGGCTTTTCATTTGCATAAGCCCCTTCCAAGACTCTAAATATCATTTTAGATTTGGGAGAGGGGGGATTATTGCTCCCTTTATATTAGCTGCAAGAATAAAAGGCCTGGATCTGCCCCCTTCTAAGATTTGTTAGTAAGAGACGTTTAGTTCAGCTTATGTCTGGAGAGAAAAATCAATGTCATTTCAAGATCTGTGACTCAGACAAGCACAGTCAGTTTTCAGCTTAAAAAAAATTCCCTGAAGCAAGTTTCTTAAAAATGTCACAAGCGCAATAATGAAGGTTTCTGGGAGCTGCCAACATTTGATATGATAAGGCAGATCATCTTGGAGTAAGTTGCACTGTGCACCTCTTATCAGGGCATTGCTTCTAGGTAATCATCAATTTTTACCTAGGCTTTGCCAATGAAGTTTCTAAAGTGCCTGTGTTGTCTTTACCACCTTTGTGAGTCAGCACAATTGGTAGGTTGAGCCCCATGGCACTGCCCAAATTCAGCAAATGTTGACCCTATAAAAACAGGCTTTCCTGAGCTAGGACCTAAGGTTGTTCAATCATATGTTAATTACAAAAACAAACACTGATTCTACAGCTTATTGGAATTGTAGCTTAGCCTTTATTTATGTAATAGACCTGCTTGTAAATTTCACACCGGTACCAGGCATGGTGCTGTACAATACACCTATAATCTCAGCACTCAGGAGGCTGAGATAGGAGGATATGGGTTAGAGGCCAACCTAGCCTGTATGAGGAATTCCAGTCAGACTGCCCAGTGAGACCTTGTCTAAAAAAACAAAATAAAACAACACCAAAAATTATACCAGAACTGATAGAACTAGAAATCAAGGCGTAAACGAAGGCACATATGTAATTTAAAAACTAACAACTCATGAAATAAGTTTAAGAAATTGGGAAATGACTTTAATAATATACTTCATGTAATCCCATGTCTATCCCATATATAAATATATATATATATATATCACTTAGTCAGATAATGATTATAAAAATGATTATTGAAATATTTTATGCTTCACATATTTTGCGCCAAGTTTTCAAAATTTGGTGGATATTTTATACATCTAGCACATCTCAATTTACATTACAAAGCACATGGTTTGGAGGAGGTCATTTAACCATTGTGATTCAACTCACTTTCCTGTATAATGAAGATGTATAAAAACCCGCTCATATCATGGGATGAAGGGCGAAATTACGTCCTTCAGCAGAGAGCCATGCTTATAGGTGAAGTGTCCACTTATGACCATATTAGGGAGAAGGTCATTTGTCTAGCCACTTTGCATCTTTGAATTTTTTAATTTTTTAATGTTTTTTCTTTTAATTTTAATTGTTTTTTGTTGTTGTTTATGTGGCACTGAGGAATTGAACCCAGGGCCTCATGCATTCTAGGCAAGTACTCTGCCACTAAGCTACGTTCTCAACCTCTCTGAATTGTTTTTGTTGTTGTTGAGAGATTTAAGCAAAACTTAAAATGAACATTCCCTCCCTTTTCAAGCCATTTTTGGCCCATTATAGAGTCAAAAGGTTAATATAGAGAGTTTCAGAATAGTCTCCCGAAGTAGCGATGACTTGATGGTGCTCTGTGATAAGGTTCTGGAGATCTTACACATTAATGTCAAGATGGTGAAGAGCCCCAGACTGCAAATATATCAGCTCATCGCAGCACGATCACCTAGAAACCAAAGCCAGAAGAGGCAGAGAAGTACTGTTAAGACTACCACTTACTGATGAGCAATTATAGAGCAAACACCACGCCACGTGCTTTTCCTAGGTTCATTCACTTAATGACAGGGGTGCCAAACCAAACAGGCAAAATCCTGCAGAGCAGAAAAAGATCCGGTGAGGGGTATAGCTTGGTGGTATAGAGTATCATTAACAAGCAAGCAGGAGGCCCTGGTCCGACCTTACCACCGCCACTGACAGCGAACGATTGAAATGGAATGAATGAGGGATTTTCCAAAGTTGGTAGTAGTGATGTTGGTGGTTCTTTTCTTTTCCTTTAATGCCTTCATGTTGTGAGCTGCATTAACAGGCCTGCTATATCTGATACACACACACACACACACACACACACACACACACACACACACACACACACACACACACACACACACACACACACACACGGACTAAGTTTATTGTAAAACTCTCCCTTTGCCTTTGTGTTGAGTACAAAAGGTCAAAGACAAGACTTAGAAAAAGGAGCTATTTTCTATGAGACTTCAACCCTCCATAGATGCCTTGTTTCTATGTGATGTTTGATGAAACAGCAGGCTCAAACTAGTTCTTTCATTTCACAAAGCAAAAAAAAAAGTCCAGACTGAGTCACAACTACTATTTTTTTTATTAGTTCTAGTTATTAAGAGACTGGAAACTCACTTGAGAAATCTAGTCTTAAAGGTAAAAGCCAAGGAAATGTGCAGGAACAAAATATTGTGTGAGCATGTGTGGTGTGCATGCATGTGTATGTGTTTGTGCATGTGTATGTATGTGCACACAATAGTACCAGGGTAACGGAGAGAGGAGTAGCTGCTCGCAGAGCAACCAGAGCACGTGGCTCTTGTTACATCTGGCTGTCTCAGCAACTATCCGAGTTATGGGGCTTCAGGGGATACTGTCTAGACCAGTGCTTTTGGCCTTGGGGTTGGCAGCATGTAGAACCAGAAAGCCAAATCATGGTACAAATGTCTCTCTGATTTTTTTTTTTCTTTCTGGTAGACAGTCAAGCTGGAAGGAGACTGAATTTCAAACAATTACCAAATCCCAAGAAGATTAATAATAGTAATAAGACGCATAATATAATAAATACTTCTCAAGGTTTTTCTTCAGTTCTTGATAGACATGTTCTGGGAAGCTTAAGCATGTCATTTCAGAAAGGAGCAAAGGGCAGGTTTATGATGCTCTGCTTTTCCAGTCAGGTGTTCTTTTGTTTAAAAGCCTCCAAGATGGTAGTATGTCAGGAAGAACACAGCCACACATAATTGAAATAATTTATTTACCACTAGAGCACCACAAAAAAAACCCAAACATACATAGTGTTAAAATACAGCATAATTGGTCATCAAGATACAAAATGGCTATTCTTATGTTCCGTTTTTTAAAACCATGCCAACCACAAAATTGTACTGCTGCAGAACATAGACAAACTGCTATCCCACCCAATCCTAACGCTTCCTCTTCCCCTCCCTCTCCCTCTCCTCCTGCAGCAATATTCAAATTTTACTTATGGGAAGTAAAGATCTTACAGAACCCTCAAAAACAAAAAAGACTCAAGAGATCTTAAAATAGAGCATTTAAAATATTATCAGTGCATTCATAAAGAAAGACAAAATAATACAAAACAAAAATGTCATTTTATCCAAGAGGAAAATACCTGCAGAAATCAAAGTGATCTACACAGAAATATTTTTTTTAAACATTGAAAGAGAATAAAAAAAATCAACACGCTCAAATCGGGGTTTGAGTTACATCCAGCAAAGGGTTATTCATGATTTTGGCATTTTATCTCTGGCTTTTCTAGTCTACTAACTAGCCAGTCAAATTCTCCATTTTCACTAAGAGCCAGGAAATTTTAAAAACCAACAAAAAAGTATTCCATATCAAATAGTTTCTCTTTGCATGCCTTACTATGCTGTCCTTTAGGTGAAACTGCAAATATTCTATTGTCTTATCTATTCTTTTGTATTTTAATAAGTGACAAGCATCTCCTACCAAACCTGGAGACGCAGAACTTCCTCTACAATGATCTTGTCAGATTATTCTTAAAGCAGAGTAAGTGCTAGCCACAGCGCTAAAGAACCCACACTCCAATGAATCAGAGAATACTTTGCTCCTGGGAGAATTTAGCTTGTGCCCTTTCAACCTTCAAAGAATGTCTATGCAAATTTTAATTCCAAGAAAATAAATGAAATAATTTTTATGCTGACCTGGAATTTTTCCCCTTTTGGGGGAAAATCATCTAAAATGGGTTCTTTTCAATCCTCCCCAACACTGAAAATTTTTAAAAAGATGTTTCAGAGTCTGGTACCAGTGGCACATGCCTGGAATCCTATTTACTCAAGATGTTAAGATCTGAGGATCATGCTTTGAAACCAGCCTAGGCAGGAAAGTCCTTGAGACTCTTATCTACAATTAATTACCAGAAAGCTGGAAGTGGAGCTGCGGCTCAAGTGGTAGGGCATTAGGCTTGAATGAAAAAGGTAAGAGACAGTGCCTAGGCCCTGATTTCAAACCTCAGTACCAGCATACACACACACACACACACACACACACACACACACACACACACACACACACACACACACACACACACACACACACACACACACACACACACACACACACACACATTCACTCACAAAGTTTCCTTTGTGCTGTCTGTTTTTAAACAATACTCAGATTCTGTGAAATATTAATTAAATCAAGTTAGATGAGCCTGAGTTCAAATGCTAAGCCTTTCCTACACTACATGTTGCATACTTGTCTGTCTCCACAGTGTCCCCGTTTCCCATACAGGATATTTTAAATCTGACTTGATTAGGAGCAATGCTTAGAAGATGAAGGAAGACTTCTCAACTCAAATCAATCTGCTTTTAGGCAGTTAAGAAAGAAGGAAAAGTGGACCCACATAACTTGTCATAAGAATGGCAAGAACGGATACTAGACAACGCACAAGAGAAGGTACTGTGAAAAATGTATTTGTAGTGCAAGTCAAAAAACTCAGGATTTTACTCAATAGGACTGGCTAGCAAAAAGAAACATTTTACAATTGTGAATAATTATTTTAAGAGCCCAAATTTTAAGTCCAATCTAAATCATACTTGACATTATTACAGAGTACAAAAAATTAAGGTAAGAATTTACACATTACATGCAGTTAATATTTTGATTTAATAGTTTCCAACAGAGATCTGTAGATGTGTTTTCAATTATACTACCTTTTATGCCCATCTATTTGAATAATACAGTTGAGGCTATATATATATATATATATATATATATATATATATGTATATATATATATATATATATATATATATATATATATATATATATTCCCAAAGGAAAATCCTGTAGCATAGCTCTACTTTTAAGGTCCAAAGTTTGACCAATACATGTCAAAATATCTCCATATTTCATTGGTTTGCTAAACTGCAAAAGAACCATTTACAATTAAAAGGAAGAAAAAATCTAACAGACTTATTCTGACAGAAAGTTTTCTTTATTAACATAGGCATTGTAGTGTTTGAACCTTACACAAAATTTCCTTTGCCAGTTGGTACAAAGCAGGTGGTCCAAGTATCTTCATCTTACTGCAGACCAGCTCTGGTCATGTAATAAGTCACTTGGATATTCCTGCCATTAATGTGACCTCTTTTTTTTTCTTTTCTTTTCTTCTTTCTTTTTTTTTTCTTTTCCTTTTTGTTTTTTTCTGGCTCATTTGAGTTCAAATTCCTTCAGCCAGCCATACATTTCTGGTCTCCACTTTATACACCTGTTTTATTTTCCAAGGGCAATGAAACGTTCATTATATAGTAACACACAATAAATAACTCACGCTTAACTCTAAGGCTGGGAAGGGTGGCTGCTCATTTCTCAGCAATATAGAAAAATCAAGTGAGGTGTGGGATAGCAAAGGTATGGACAAGAACTCCACTGAACAGGTTTTCCTGGTTTTTGTTTTGTTTTTTGATTTTTTGTTTGTTTTCTTTCACATAATTAACACTTACAAATTCTTCCAGTGTTTATTTTTTCTTTAAAAAAAAGATTTTGCTTCTTGTGTCTCTCACTTAAAAAGGAGGTGAAATGTAGAATAAAGCCTTCCATTTTGTTTTTGTTTTTTTTCAATGCCAGTTTTAACAAACAGAACACAAACTGGTACCGCTTTTTCTAAACATTTTTAACACTGATAAACCAAGGCTTTCTTGTGTTTTCTTGTGGTGAACATCATTGACATCATCATTATCATCATTTATCATCATCATCATCATCATCATCATCATCATCATCATCATCATCGTTGTCATCGTCGTTGTCACTGTGATTTTTGTCTGGTCACTTGGCCGGGAACCTTAGCTACATTTGCAAGACTTGACAATCATGTTAGAAAGCTGTTCGATCTTGGGGGTTTTGCCGATGTAGTAGAGGATTGTTAGTGGCTCCAAATCTTGGGATACACAGCAGGGAGAAGCAGAAGCTTCTGGATTGATGGTGTTATACAGGCTGAGGACCTGAATGGACACCACAGAGCAGACATGATATAGCGACAGACCAAATACAAACAAAAAAACAATACTTTTAAAGAAGCATTTCAGATTGCTTTGTAAATCAGTCACAGCACTGAACAGACAATTTTAATTATTTGGCATTAAATTTTTTTGACTTAACTTTCTGGTCAGAATGGTATGTGTCTTACACAATCACCAATTTGAGTCTTTCCCCATAGATTGCTTGTTTGCTTGCCTGCCTGCCTGCCTGCCTGCCTTCCTTCCTTCCTTCCTTCCTTCCTTCCTTCCTTCCTTCCTTCCTTCCTTCCTTCCTTCCTTCCTTCCTTTCTTCCTTCCTTCTTTCCTTCTTTCTTTCCTTCCTTCTTTCCTTTCTCTGTCTCTGTCTCTGTCTCTGTCTCTGTCTCTGTCTCTGTCTCTGTCTGTCTCTGTCTCTGTCTCTGTCTCTGCCTCTGTCTCTGTCTCTGTCTCTGTCTCTGTCTCTGTCTCTGTCTCTCTCTCTCTCTCTCTCTCTCTCTCTCTCTCTCTCTCTCTCTCTCTCTCTCTCTCTCTCTCTCTCTTCCCCCTCCCCCTCTAGTATATATTAAACAAATGATTCTGTAAGAATCAACTTGGATAAACTTGCTGATTCAGTGATTTTTCTTCTTTTTATTTTCCTTGGTAAGTCTACTCTGATTATTGCTCTACTATACCCGCTTTCCAAGCCTCTTAGTATTTTATATTGTTTCTACCCAAATGTGTAACTGAAGTTGTTTAGTGAGGACTCATTTTAAATGGTCACCTATATGAAGAGCTCCCTTGTTACCCGGGATTCTATAGTCTTTGTACTCTGTAGTCATGGTAAGTCTTCCAACAAAACAACTCAACAAACATGGGAGACCCAGAAAAAAATGTGCATGGAAAAGTAGAAAAATAGGATGCTGTATTCAAGTCCCATTAGAACTTTACCCTTGGGTACAGGAAAAGGCACCTGTGTGCAAAAATCTAATCTTCCTGTGTTAAGAATCTTCAGTGGCAGTATAATGTCACCTAAATTTAAATTAAAAGATAAAAAGAAAGAAAAAAGGAAGGAAGAAAAGAAGGAAGGAAGAGAGGAAGGAAGGAAAAAAGGAAGGGAGGGAGGAAAGAAAGAGCTCATATCATGTAATCCAGACTGAGAAAGGTAGGATTGCCATTCAAAACTAGTTTGGGCAAAAATTTGCAAGAACCTATCTCAATCATGAAAAAGAGTGTATTCAGGTCCAGTCCAGTGGAAAAAAAAACAAGACTGTACTCAAAGGGGCTGAAGGCATAACTCAAGTGGTAGAGTGCCGGCTTACCAAATACAAGGGTCTAAGTAAGTTCAACCCCCAGGATTCCCCTGTCCCTTCCCCAAATAATCATTGATCATTTTTCATCCATTGCTTCATAATTATACGGTACGAAGAATGACATACAAAGCAGTGCACATTCTGAATTGTTTACTTTGCATTTTCTTAAAGCCATAATAATATTAACCTTCCATGTGGTAAATGGTAGTGGTTAGACTGAAGTTAATATTCTATCATTAATCTTGAACCTTTATCTCCATCTGTCCCAGAGGGATTTGTGAGTTTGACTAATAGAGATATAGAGCCAGGCACTGGTGGCTCATGCCTGTAATCCTCAGCAGGCTGAGATCTGAGGAATTCAGTTCTAAGCCAACCTGAGCAAGAAAGCCCATGAGACTCTTATCTTCAATTAACCAACAGAAAACCAGAAGTAGAGTTGTGGCTCACAGTGGTAGAGCACTAGTGTTGAGCGAAAAGAGTTCAGGGAAAATGCCCAGGCCCTGAGTTCAAGCCCTACAACCAAAAACAGAAGTATGGACGTTCTCCACTGACATTTCCAAGGATGCCATTAATGTGTTAGTCAAACAACAAGTGACCTTTTCCTCGAGATTCACTGCAATTTTTCAGCCTAAGACAGAAGATCTGTTCAGCGCAGCAACACTGACTACTTTATAAAGCTCCCCTGGCTTCTTGGGTAACTGTCCAAACCACATATTTGTGACCATCATACTTATTCTTCCTCTCTCCTTGAAAAACAAGCATGGTCTCAGCTTCCACACACTCCCTCTGTGTTTCACAGAGGAGAATTAGGTTTCTTCTTGGCAACTGGGCCCTGCCCACATTACAGCTACTGCTGCCGCAGCCCAGATAAAGCAGCCTGGCCAGAGCGTGCAGACAAAAGGACAAGCCTGCGCAAGTGCTCCTCACGTGGCCAAACACATGGTAGTCCAGAGTGCCAAAGCCTACGGGGGACCTGGGAGAAGGGCTGGAAGAAGGGGAGCCATATTCGTCAATTTCAACTCCAGCCTCCGCAGGCATTTCTAAATAAATATACTTCGTATTCTACTAACACATGATTTTTCATAAGAACCAGAGAGTGATTTTTATAACTCAGATTGTCTAAAATAATTGATAACCCCCAAACTCTTGAATCCAGCTGAATGCATTATGTGATCTTTTTGGCCGGGATTCATTTTCCTACCCTGCAGTGAAGGCAATTTTTTTAATGCCTCTTTAATAGGGAGATTTACAGAGGCATAAAGAACAAAATAGAAACCTCACATGCAGCCACATTTTAGGAATTAAACTCAGTACGATCGGGTAAACCAGGGCCTGGCTATAAAACAAGACATCTGAGCCCTGGTTTGTCACTAATTTTCTTCTTTGATCTTGGGTAAGTCATCCACATCATCTAGACACAAAACTTTTACTCTTTTTCTTTTTTTTAATGAAAGGTTTGAACAAGAAAATGTGTGAAGGCCTTCCCATTGGTAAGATCCTAAATCATGAGCCACCAAGAGAAAGCATATGGACAAGTATCACTATTATTTTGCCAATCTGGGCTGGGAACCCATAACACTCAACCTGGAACTTGCCTTCTGAATTCAGCCTTCTATCCTGAGCCTCACTGATTAAACACTCCAATTCTTGTGTACGTTGAATTATATTAAACATGACAAAAACACTAATATTCCAAGGCAATTTCATATATATCAGATTTCTTGTATGGCCTTATTATTTCAAGGATGGTTTTTAGTATAGATATTCCTTGGGGACAGGAGAGAAGAGTGTGGCTGGAGAGATTCAGAAAGATTAAACGATTTTTTAATTGTGATACACTAGGAAATCCGTATCACAAAGAATCAGCTGCAGTCCCCAATATTCTTTTTTTTTTTTTTTTTTTTTGGTCAGTCATGGGGCTTGAACTCTGGGCCTGGGCACTGTTCCTCAGCTCTTCAGCTCAAGGCTAGCGCTCTACCACTTGAGCCACAGTACCCTTCCGGTTTTCTGGTGGTTTACTGGAGATAAGAGTCTTTGGTCTTTCCTGCCTGGGCTGACTTTGAACCCCAATCCTCAGATCTCAGTCTCCTGAGTAGCTAGGATTACAGGCGTGAGCCACCAGCACTTGGCTCCCCAATATTCTTTCTAGTATGACAATTGCCAAGCTTTTTTTATACAGATCTGAGTCTCTTCACATCTTCACTATACACACAACCATGATGGGTATCTTGATTCAGAAAGGGATATTTTTTAAATTTCTTACCTATCTGTGCTTTTAGCTATCAAGAATATAAAACAAGCCAGGCTCCAGTGGCTCATGCCTGTTATCCTAGCTACTCAGGAGACTGAGATCTGAGGATGGCAGTCTGAAGCCAGTTGGGGCAAAAAAAAAAGTCCATGAGACTCTTATTTTTCAATAAACTACCCAGAAAAAGGCAGACGTGGTGCTGTGGCTCAAGTGATAAAGCACTAGCCTTGAGCGAAAAAAGCTCAGGGATAGTGCCCAGGCCCAGAGTTAAGCCCCAGGACTGGCAAAAAAAAAAAGAATATAAAAGGAAGAAAACTTAAAAATCCTTCCAACTTGCTTCTGACCTACAGCTTTAACTGACCACAGTGTTACATTCCTCTTATTCTTCATCAATAGAAACTATGTCCAGCACCCATTCAGGTGACAAGGCAGGAAGGTACCATTTCAATTGCAATTCAGTTAGAAATACAGCCAAGCAGGTATACCTGAAAACATAAGAATGGAAGAGGTAAGTTAACCAAACACTTACCCTGCTGTGCTGAGTGTCTGAGCTCCATAAGTATGGGCATGCACCAGCACAGAAGTTGGCATTGTACCCTTTGGGTTCGTGTATCCATTTCCACCCAAGATCCCTCTTGAAATCAATATAAAGTGGACGCAGGCAACAATTATCCTGCACATTTCTGTTAAAAGAAAAATCAATGCAGACTTTTAAAGATGATTTCCTATCCACCTCACCCCAAAGTAAAAAAGAAAAAAATACAAACTAACAGAAGGATTATTCACATATGCAAGTTACATCTAATGAGCAAATATCATGGGCCACATGTTGATGGTTTTATTGTAATCAAGGGACCTTCATGGTAGAAAGTTGTGGAGATTCACTAGACTACGTTCCCTTATGAGTTCTCTACCCTGATTGCGTTGTCTGTGAGTAAGAAAGTCAACCTCACCCTCAAATAATTAGACATAAAGAAGAAGGTGATGGAAAGGGACTAAATCCTTTCAAAATAACCTTGTCTCCCTTGCTACTTTACATTTAAGAAATTCAACAGCTATTTTCAACCTGATATTTTCCTTTGAGAATATATCCTGTATTTTACCATCTGCTAATTGGTCTAGGAATCACAAAAATCAAAGATTAAAAAAAAAAAATGGGGGCTGAGGGAAGTGGCGCTGTAGCTCAAGTGGTAGAGCGCTCGCCTTGAGCTGAAAAGCTGAGGGACAGCGCTCAGGCCCAGAGTTCAAGCCCCACGACTGACAAAAAAAAAAAGACTTAGTAACTCAGACCTGTGTGAGCCAAAAGCTTTCCCGCTTTCACTATATTTGATGTCAGTATAACATGTGGAGGAGATGGGGACAAACAAGTCGTTTAAGGATTCAGGTGGACCTGTTGCAACAATGAGAAGTACAAAATGTCATGTCAAAACCAGCTTTACAATGTTGGTGTGTGGGGGGGAGGGGGGTATGATTGGGTGGGGGGGAGGGGGGAGGCTGGGAAGGGAGGTGAAGGGTAAACAAAGGAGGAGGCTGCAATGCTTGGTAAGAAATGTATGCATTATCCTGCCCATGTAATTGTAACCCCTCTGTACAGTATGTTCTCAAATAAAATAAAATTAAATTAAAAAAAAATGGGGGCTGGGAAGGTGGCTCAGTGGTAGAGTGCTTGCCTTGCATGCATGAGGCCCTGGGTTCGATTCCCCAGCACCACATAAGCAAAAAGAAAAAAGCCAGAAGTGGTGCTGTGGCTCAAGTGGTAGAGTGCTAGCCTTGAGCTGAAGAGGGACAGCGCCAAGGCCCAGAGTTCAGGCCCCACGTCCGGACACCCCCCCCCCAAAAATGGAGTCTTGCAGCATCACAAGTGGCTCTGACAACCAAACAATGCCATTCTCTTAGCTGGATGCTGGTGGCTCACACATGATATCCTGGCTACTCAGGAGGCTGAGATCTGAGGATCACAGTTCAAAGGCAGACCAGGAAGGAAAGTTCATGAAACTCTTAACTCTCATGAACCATCAAAAAGCCAGAAGGAGAACATGGTTCAAGTGGTAGAGTGCCAGCCTTGGGTGAAAGAGCTAAGGGACAGTGCAGGCCCTAAGTTCAAGCCCTAATACTAGTGCACATTCACATACACACACAATGTCATTTTCCTTATGGCCTGTAGTAGCCTGAGCACAGAAGACCCTGCACTGCCCAGGACTCTCAAAGTAAAGATCCTTCTCACCAAGCTTAATAAGAAAGAATTTTCTCCCTCCATGAATTCGTGTGGGAAGAAGAAATAAGTTCTTCCTCTATTTCCTCATTTCTGTCTAATCCTGTAGCCTATGGCATGGCCAACAGGATTCTGCTGCTGTCTCATTGCTGCTATTGTGAAGATCAGACCACAGACCCTCTAAAGAGTGGGCAAAAGTCTCAGAAAATGCTGGGCTTTCCTGTCTTACCACATCAGTGCCACAGATCTCAATAAATACTGACTTGGTAGGCAGAAAGATGCTGAGAGCTCATGTTCTTTTTCAATACCAAAGTACTTTTGAGGAATTACCTTTGGGAGGTCTCGTTTGCTCCCATCATGCTTGATTTAATACTAGAAAGCTGAGGAATATAACAGTAGAACAACTGTTTTTAACCTCTGTCTGGAGGGTGATATTACAAGACATAGGAGCTTTGCCATCCTATACCAGGCCTTGAGCAATGAGTACCATCCAGGACAATGGCTAGAAGAAGAATGCAAAGGCAGAACAAGGGCAAACCGATGGAATCATTTGGTTGTATTTTCATTTCTTTACCTAAAGCAATAGGCCGCATCCAAAGCACGCTTCTTCCGCCGGCTGGATTGTTGTGACTCCAGTCTGTAGGAGGGTAACAACATTAGCAGAAGATGTGGGGTCTTCCCACTGGTTTTTTTCCTAGTGGACTTTATAGTTTTCTGATCACCACTGGTATATGTGGAGGCACCATCAATACCTTGAAAAAATGCATGTGGGTAATCAACATTTAGCTTTACCTTCATCATACATCATCAGCTACATATTTTCTTTTCCTCTATTGTCTATTGTCACAAATAGCAGTAATGACAACATAACGGTGGCTGGCTAGAGTCATTTCCCCCATGGCAACAGACATGGTATAATAGGACTCCTGCAGGTAGTAATGAACACCTTTAAATAGGGCTTTTGTTGGCAGGCAGTTCAGGGTCCAAGGCAGAGTCAAAGGTCTTCTATAGGTTCTATGGAAGAAGACTTTGACCCCTGGTCCAAGGGCAATGTAGGCTGTTTCTTTTCATCAGTCCTCAGTGTAGGCCATGTCTAAACTCTGGACACCAAAACACAGCCATAGACCATGCCTTGTGACCTGCTGGTTCATGCTGGTCCTAAGACTGCTAAACACAGAAGACTTTCCTAAGAAACACACACTGAGACTCAAGTCAAACAGAAGTCACCCTTACCTCATGCTATTTTGGGAGAGCTAGGAAGAAAGGGCTTTTTCATTTATATTATGGCAAGCCCAACATTTTCCCTGATTCCATCTGAGATTGAGAAACTAGAGCTCCCCAAAGCATGCTCAAGAGACTGCCAGTTTAAGCATTTAATCTCCCACTCAGGAGAATTGTGGCTTGGTTGGAGACTGAAATAAATCTCTCAGCCACTGGGAGTATTTTTCCATGACCAAGAGCTACGGTAACCCTCCTAAAAGTACACTGAGGTCATGAGTGATAGAACTGGGAGAAGAGAAACCCATGGCTTCACCTGACAGCATAGGTTGGTGCTACACCAGGCATGTGGCAAAGAAGGGACTTCCGCTCACCTCTCCTCTCCCAGCCACCACTGGACACAGCGAGTGACTGGAACCCTTTGTCTTGTCTCATTTTCCCTGCATTTTGGCTAATTCCCTTGAAGGAGAGCATGGGGAAAACTGAAGGCTTGTTGGACATTGTTTAAAAGCTATTATGAAAATCCAGTAGGAAAGCCACTTAAACTATTGAGTGTAGGCTACAAAAAGGCGGGGTAATCTGATCGATGAAAGGTGAGCTACAGAACCTAAGGAATGAGAAGACTCCTTCTTTTTTTTCTTCAATGAAATCTATTTTTCAGGTGAATGAGCCAGTTAGTATTGACCCATTTATCATCCAGCATTGATAGAGGAAAACTGGAAGCTCAATTTTCTCTAATCTTTTCTATGGTCTTCCTCCAAGCATATCATGACCCAATGAATGACATCCCATGCCTCACCAACCAATCCTACTTGGACATGTGAATTAACTTTATCCAACAAGACATTCTCATCATTCACCTCCCTCCCCCACCACACTTTGGCAGATGACCAAGTTTCAATTACCTGCGAATCTTGCTTCTAGTTCTTCACTTTTATTTGGGATGATGTAATTATTAGAAGGTACAAATGTACAGCATGGACAGTGTAAACTTATTTTAAATCCCAGGTTCCTGTCTGAAAAACAGTAAGTCAGAGAGACCATTTGTATGTGTGTTCACACCCTGAAATCTGTCATTGATATACAATAACTTTGGGCTGCTGATCACATGACCAGGAGAGGAAGAGAAGATGGTTTGCAACCTTTATGGTGAAGCCATTCATGGACAGCATCTGTTACGTCGAAGGAGAGCCATTCTCCCTCTCCTCTCGTCTTTACCACTTTGCTGTCAATGTAGCGCTGGGTTGGTGATGTTAAGTCCTTGGATTTGAGAATCTAGAGCAGAAAAGAGCAAGGACACAAAGCTCAGTTGGCAAACTGACACCATAACTAAACCCAAACCCTTACCATTATTCCAGTTCATTATCTAAAATTAGTCACCTAGTGTATCTACATATTATTATTCACGACTATATACATTCTGACATAACCCTAGGTCATTGGACATGAAACAATGAGCCACTAAATCAGCTGAGTGTTATGAGAAAGATGACAGGAACTATAAAGAAAGAGACAGTAATTATTTGACTTTGCCTTGTAGGATTATAGCCGTAAATCCAGGCTATTAAGTTAATGGTCTTGTCCTGATTCCCTATTTCTTTAATTTGGGGGACTGGGTACAGGGGACGGGCAAGAGGGACGGACCCATGCTCACCCGCTGAAGTGTTTGAATTGTAAATCTCCCTCTAATAAAGAGAGTAAAAGGTCCTGATCTTGTTTCCCAAATCTACAAGCATTAAAATATGTGACCTACCTTCTCTTTGGGGGTAAGCCTCTAAGTGGGAGTTTTACTCTCAAAATGACTTGCTGTGATTTATAAAGATATTCCACATCCTGTAGTCTAAGCGTGACTTTGGGCAGAAGTCTGGCACAGTGGGCGGATGAGAGACAGAAAGCAAATCAGCCTGAGCACTGACATTGAGACTTTGGAAAGATACCTCTAGTTCAGGCAAATAAAGAACAACTGCAGTATGTTCTTGGGGAGGGAATATTAGAAGTCGATTTTAATAATTCTATCTTGGAACAATAGTGTTTTCTAAGAGATCATGACCCTAAGACTCCTGGAGCTACAGTAAATCCATTCCCAAACCCAGGAGCTCAAGCCCTGGCATTTCACATGCCAGGTTCACATGCCAAGTTCCAGGGGCTCAAGCTCTGGCATTTCACATGCCCTCCCCAACCCTTTGATGATTCTCTGGCTTTGAGGCTTGAACTCATGCCTCACATTCTCCCCACCTTGCTAGCTCACAGCTGGTATTCTGCCACTTGAACCTTGATTCCAGTCCTTTTGATTTGGGTGCTAGTACTAGGGCTTGAACTCAATGTACCACACTCTTGCTTTGCTAGTGCTCCTCACTTGAGCCACACCTCCATTTCTGCTTCTTGCTGGTTGATTGGAGATATAAGAGTCTTGTGGATTTTTCTGCCCAGCTAGCTTCAAACCTGGGTCTTCAGATCTCAACCTCTATGAGCCACTGGCACCCAGCCAAACATTTTCTTTTAAGTATAGGAAAAAATATTCATAGAATTGGACTCTTGGTGTCCTTGTTAATTTCAGACAAACTCCTCTACAATGCTGCCTCTAGTCTGAATGAACCCCACCAAATGACAAGAAACTAGGGCAAATCATGTCCTGTAGAAGACAAGAGTTTCCTCTGTGAGTTAAAGCAAAGTTGCATGACTCAAGGGCTATGCACAATGGGCTCTGGGCTTGATGCACCTTATTTCACTTCATTTAATCCTTATAACATTCCTGTAAGGCAGATTAAGGAAATGGAAATGCAGGGAGGATGTGAAGCCACCCCAAGTCATTTTCCCACTTGAGTGCTGGATTTTTGAAGACCAAAAACATTATGAGAGTCAGAGCTGGATCATGATTCACTCTGACCCCTTGCCAGATGTCATGAAAGCACTCAGCAACAGAGCAGAGATCTTCAACTAGATTACAGCCAGCATTGGTACAAGATGAAAATGAACACAGTGGAATGCATGCAGTTAACACTGACATAGAGCTGCAACTTTAAAGACTCAGCTTAAAACCAAACCAAACAAACAAAAAAAGACTCAGCTTCATGTCAGTCAATCCTCTGAGAATCAAAGCTTGCCCTGAAAAGAATCCCTAATTGGACAAATAAGTCGCCATTTACTCGATTCAAAATAAATGGACATAATTAACATAGTAGGGAATAAAAATGGAACAATGGTAGAGAAGAAATTTCTGGACATTTCCATCTGCCTTACTGGCTACAAGTTAATAAAATACCCACAACTTATGTTTCTCATCTTTAAATTTTTCTACCTGACCCCTAATCACAATGCTTTATTACATAAAGCTGTGTATATTGGATATGCTCCTAATTCATATCATATTTGTCTTATCCTTCTTTAGAACTAACATACTAACTAGAATTTTAAAACATTTTCTATAGTGAATTACATATGATTTTATAAATTATATATTCAAATTAAATATACATACTATATCAGTGACTATGGCATATATCAAATACACATAGTATTCAGCCTCACTGAAGACAGATTTTAAAAAAGAACTCATGATTAGACCTGGTGCCAATAGCTCACTTCTGTAATCTGAGCTACTCATGAGGCTGCAATCTGAAAATTGTGGTTTGACACCAACCCATCAGGACGGTTCCTGAGATCCTTTAAAAAAAAAAAAAAAAATATATATATATATATATATATATATATATATATATAGTAAAAATACTGTACAGAATGGTTACAATTACATGAGCAAGGTAATGAGTACATTTTTTATCAAGCATTGTTGCCTCTTCCTTTGTTTCCCCTTCCCATCCCTTCCCATCTCCCTCCCACCCCCCCTCCCCCTCCCCCTCCCCCTCCCCCTCCCCCGCGTCCCCCCCCCCCCCCCCCCGCACCAAAGTTGTAAAGTTCGTTTTTCAACATATCGTCTTGTAGATCTCATTGTTGCAATGGGTCCACCTGTATCCCTATTTAAACAATTTGTTTTTTTCCCTTCCCTTCCACAAATTATACCAACATCAAATACAGTGAAAACACGGATTATACTGTGGGGGAGGGACATACAAAGCAACAAAGAAATCATCTTATAAATATATTTGAAATAATAGTAAGAAAGAGAAACCACTTGAGTCCTTATCTTGGAGTTCATTTCACCTAATATCAACTTATCTGACCGTTTCTGCTTGTCTCAAACATACACTAGTTATTGCAAATAAGGGAAACCATGGGACCTATGTTTTTTTGGGCCTGACTTACTTCATTTAATATAATTTTTCCAAGTCTTTCCACTTCCAAACAAATGTGGCAATGTCATTCTTTCTGATGAAGGCATAGAATCCCATTGTGTATATATACCACATTTTCTTGATCCATTTGTCTACTGAGGGGTATCTGGGTTGGTTCCATATCTTAGCTATGGTAAATAATGCTGCAATAAACACAGTTGTCCTGGTAGCTTTAGGGTGGTCTTGCTTGTGATCATTTGTGTAAATGCCCAAAAGTGGGATTGCTGGGTCATAGGGGCGCTTTATGTGGAGTCTTTTGAGGAACCTCCATACTGCTTTCCAAAGTGGTTGACAAGTTTACACTACCACCAACAATGAATTTTTCATCTTTTTGTTGGAGTCAAGGAGATTCAGTCTTGCCTAAGAATACAGTTACAAAAACCAAGCTGCAGACTAGCATTGAGACTTTGGAAAAGATACCTCTAGTTCAGGCAAATAAAGAACAATTGCAGTATATTCTTGAGGAGGGAATATTAGAAGTAGATTTTAATAATTCTATCTTGGAACAATAGTGTTTTCTAAGACAGATTGTGACCCTAACTAAGGCTTCTGGAGCCATGTACGGTCATGTCCTTCAGCTACATGATTTTACTTATTGTTCTTTATTTTTAGATTTTTTTTAAACTTCATTATAAAGGTGACATACAGAGGGGTTACAGTTATATAAGCAAGCTAATAAGTACATTTCTCTTTGACCAGTGTTACCATCTCCCTCATTTTTCTCCCACTTTGCCCCACCCCAAGTTGTAGTTCATTTCCAACATAGTGTCTAGTGGGTATCATTGTTGAATTGCTTCACCCATTGTCCCACCATTTCTGCAATTCCCCTTTCCTGCCCCAAATCAGATAAACTTTATAAGAAAAGTGTACAGAACCAAAAACTGACAACAGCAAATAAACCAATTGAGAAAAAGAAAGAAAAAAGAAATAACTGTAAACAGTACAATTTAAAAACAAACATAACTCTTGTTTCCATTTCTTGGAGTTCAGAATGTTTACACTGCTGTTCAATTAATCATGTCCAGGTATAATCCATTGGGTTTACATGTAGATTTATTGGCACATTTTAATTATTACAAATGAGGGAAAACATGGAAGAATGACACTCCCCCATTGGTAAGGAAATGGAAAGACTTGGAAAGCATTATCCTAAGCAAAGCATTCAAGACCCAAAACCACATAGGCTGCCTGGTTTCCCTCAGATTCTTATCTCCAATTAACCACCAGAAAAAAAAAACTGGAAGTAGAACTTGGTTCAAGTGATAAAACACCAGCCTTGAGCAAAAAAAAAAAAGCTAAAGGCAGCACCTAAGCCCTGAGTTCAAACCCCAGGACCAACACACACACACACACACACACACACACACACACACACACACACACACACACACACACACACACACACACACACACACACACACACACACACACACACACACACTCATCATGACTACACTGACCAAATAGGTGGAAAGATACAAACTACCAAAACTATGGGAATGATCTTTACCTCTTAGAGAAAGAGCGAAGCTGAGTTCTCTTGCTTTCAAAAGAAAGCCAGAATCAAGGAAAAAGACCCCCAAGTTTTTTCAGTTTAAATCTCAGTAAAGACTCAAGAGCAGGGAATTCTCTTTATGGAGCACTGGAAGGCTCAGAGGCAGGACAACCTCAGACTCTTTCACCCGGTGAAAGGTTTTTATAAAAAAATTCATTTAATATTCAAGAATAGCCTATGCATAAACAACTCCAAAAAAGACAGTAAGCCTCACAATTGTGAAATAGAGAAATGACTTTTGTCTCGTGGGTTTATTGTCTTGAACTTTATGAGCAGAGAGTTCTTAAACCCACTTGTTGCAATTGAACTCTATTCTTCTTATCCAGCTTTTGGTGGAGACAGGAAACAGCTGCTTTCTATCACTCAGAGAGTATCCCTCATAGTCTCAGAGACTATTAATAAGTCCTCTTCACCATGCTTGCTTCTTCTCTCTAAGCTAAAGAAACCCCATACCTTTAGACCTTTATTCACAGGGCCACCTCCCCAAGCCTTTTATCACAAAGGAAATTGCTGTAAGGTAAAAGGATTCCTCCTTCAGCTATGTGATTTCACTTCAGAACTGTCTAGTAAACCTTCTCATTGCGGGAGAGGGGAATGAAGTTATAATGGTCAATGCATAACCCCTGAAACTGGAGGGTTGGGAGGGCTGGAAAGGAACACTGAAAGGGATGCCATTGATGAAGACACACTGTGTGCACTGTACTCGTAAACTGGCAAGTTGACCTGAAACCCCATTATACAACTACTTAAAGATACTAAATATAATGTAAGAAAATACTCTAATCACATCTCAACCCAGAATATTAACAGCCACCTGAGAGCAGGTGCAGCCTCCCGCATCCTGTACACAGGGTTTAGCTCCTGTGTACCACCCCAGTGACGTGAGACTGGAGGACATGGAGGGGGCCGAGCCTGCTGCCAGACTCCTGCTCCTTTCCTACATTCAAGAGGTTGCAGGAAAAAGACATCAGCTGGGCATCAGTGAATCACGCCTGTAATCCTAGCCACTCAAGAAGCTGAGATTGGAAGATGGTGGTTGAAAGCCAACCCTGGCAGGAAAATCCATGAGATACTTATTTCTAAATAACCAACAAAAAAACTGCAAGTGGAACTGAGGCTCAAGTGGTAGAGAGCTAGCTTTGAGGGAAAAGGCTAAGCAAAAAAAGCTAGGGAACCATGCCCAGACCCTGAGTTCAAGCCACAATACCAGCATAAGAAAGAAAAGAAAAAAGAAAAGGGAGAGAGAAATGGGAAAAGAAGGTAGGAAGGAGGGAGGGAGGGAGGAAGGGAGGGAGGGAGGGAGGGGAAGGAAGGAAGGAGGGAAAGAAGGAAGGAGGGAAGGAAGGAAGGAAGGAGGGAAGGAAGGAAGGAAGGAAGGAAGGAAGGAAAGAAGGGAGGGAGGGAGGGAGGGAGGGAGGGAGGGAGGGAGGGAGGGAGGGAGGGAAGGGGAAAACACCATTAGACCAAGTGACTTTCCATTTTGTTTTAGCCTCTGCTGTCCACTGTTCTTGAAATACGAGTATTGAAAGTTAACAGGTTTGAAATAAGAGTATTGAAAGTTAACAGGTTTTTCCTCATTGCTTCTGTCTGTCTATCTATATCTGATCAAAACAAAGATAAAAAGTTTCTACTATTTGTAGTAGAAACTCTCTTCCCTGGCCTCCTTTTGACCAACCATCCCTGTCCTCTAGCTTAGTGTTCTGGTGTCTGTGCTGGGTGAGCCCACAGCATGCCAGAGCTCCTGGCTGGGAAGTCAGGCTCCAAGCTTCTCTCTGGTCTTGCCACGGAGTGGGAAGCAAAGCAGATGCCAGCTGTTTGTATGCAGCTCACGGCACTGAAGACTTCTTATTCAATTGCGCAAGTGAATTAAACAGAAACTGATGAAATTGCAGGAGCAAAAGTAAAGAGCACTGTTACTTCTGTGAATGGCTAAATGTCTTGGAAAGTCTTCACAAAGATGAGTCGCTTTGAGGGGAAAAATGGTTTTAGGGGAAGGGGGAATAGTTTGGCAGTTCCACAAAAGAGTAAATAGAATTACTTGTGCGATCCAACAATTCTACTCCCCAAAGAATCCAAAGCCAGGCCTCCACGTTTGTACAGCAAAGTTCATAGCAGTATTACAATAGCCAGAAGAGGGGGAAACGAAGCAGATATCCATCAATAAAGGTATGGGTAAGCAAAATGTATTACATACACACAGTGGAATATTAGTCAATTGGATGGATTTGAGGACATTATGTTAATTAAAAAAGACAGACATAAGAGGACACTAGAGGACAAATGTACGGTTTCACTTGTATCAGTGACCTGAATAGACGAATTCACAGATGGACAGCAGAATAAAGCTTACCAGTTGTCAGAAAGATGTTAATGGGTACAAGGTTTTTGTAAAACCCTGGAAATGGATAGCAGTGTTGGCTGTACAACACTGACTACACTGGAGGCCACTGGGTTACGTAAAGCAGAAACTCTGCATACATTTCACCACAATGTTTTCACAATTTTACCTGTAAGAGAGACAGCTATCAAATAAATAACCACAAAACAAGATGCTGAAGGTCTCGAAGGGTCCTGACTTCAGATCACTTAGAACTTGCTAAACTTCCTCACTCCAAAAATAAAAAAGGAAGAAAGAAAAAAGAAAAACAGAAGTCATATACGATCCTTAATGGATGTTTTATGCAAAACATACTACACAGATAGGCGACTGGAATAACGATGTCAAAGAAAAGCCCTTGGCCTCTCATTAGCTATCTCAGCTGGAGTCATGGCTCAAGTGGAGAATGCTTACCAAATCAGGAACCAGGCTCTGAGTACCCAACCTTAAAATAAAAATTTTTAAGCAAATAAGCAGAACACTTGCTGGGCACAGTAGCTCATCCCAGCCATCTGAAAGGCACAGATCCAGAGGATCACAGTTTGAGACCAGCCCAGACAATAAGTTAGCATGACCTCAATAAATGAGCCAGGCATAGTGGCTCACATTTGTAGTCTCAGCTATGAAAGAGGCTTAGGTAGGAAGATTGCCATCTGAGGCCAGTCCTATTCAGAAGTAAGAACATACCTTAAAAATAAAATAGAAGCAGGGCTGGGAAGGTGGCTCAGTGGTAGAGCGCTTGCCTTGCATGCATGAGGCCCTGGGTTCAAGTCCTCAGCACCACATAAGCAGAAAAAGCCAGAAGTGGCGCTGTGGCTCAAGTGGTAGAGCCCTAGCCTTGAGCTGAAGAGCTGAGGGACAGCACCCAGGCCCAGAGTTCAGGCCTCATGACTGGCAAAAATGAATAAATAAATAAATAAAATAAAAGCAAACAAACAAACTAGAGGGTAGGGCGCCTGCCTAGCCAGCCTAAGGATTTCAAGTTCAAATTCAGTACTGATCACACATATAAATTTCTGTTTCTGTACCTAGAGTCACATAGATTGATTTCTCATATGTCTTTAAGATCTTCTACTTTAACTCATTTTTTTCTTTAATTCAGGAACAACAGCTCCTGGCTGAATTAGAAGAAAAGAGGGCTTCTGATGCATAAAGGTTACAGCAGCCAGGAGCTGGTGGCTCACACCTGTAATCCGAGCTACAGGAGACAGATTTGAGGATCACAGTTCAAAGCCAGCCAGGGCAAAAAAGTCCATGAAACTGTTCTCTCCAATGAATCACAGAAAAAGCAGGAAGTGCCACTGTGGCTCAAGAGTACTAGACTTGTGCAAAAGGAGCTCAGGGACAGCACCCAGGTTCAGAGTTCAAGCCTCAGAATTGGGGCTTGAAAAAAAAGTGACAATCAGCTATCTGTGACCGAGACACCCCACAGAGGTATGGAATGCCACCTTCCTGCATTACCTTGTGCCAATGGATGCACTCTAATGTAACACCGGGAAAAATACCCACAGAGCACCCCTGGCAAAGTGCTAAGCTCCTTGCTGACCTACAAAAGCCCTACATAAGAGTATTCATTCATTTCCCTCACTGAAATGCAGCCCACCAGGGAGGAGACAGAGGTGAAACTGGTTCGTTTTACCCAGTACTTTGGGGGTTATGAAAAAAAGAAGTAACAGTCTACCTATAGAAAATTATAGCCAGAGGGAAAAAAATTAGCCTTAAAGCAATAATGCTGTAAAAGCAAGTCAGGATTTGGCTTAACACCAAGGTGTGACGTGTCCTATATCCTATGAGACAGGGCAGCGCCAGAGGAAAACACCAGAGTTGAATGTTACCTTCCATCTTCAGATATAAGTGGCTACATGGGAGAACCAAGTGGCCAATCCAATCAGACTTCTTATGGAAGGAGAATTTGATAATAGGGAGGGAGAGAAGAAAAAAAAGTCCCAGGTTAAGTGGTGTTGGTCCATCCTGGTTTGAAATGTACTTCGTGTTATTGTTTGTTCTTACTATTGTGTTCTTTTATTCTATTGTTTTTGATAGTATTGGGGTTTGAACTCAGGGTCTCACACTCTCTTGGCTTACTTGCTCAGGTGGTGTTCCACCATTGGAGCCATCCCTCCAGCTCTGCTTTTGGCTGGTTTATTTTATTTTATTTTTTATTAATAAGGTTTTAAAATTGTGAAAATACCATACAGAGCGGTTACAATTACATGAGCAAGGTAATGAGTACATTTCTTATCAAGCATTGTTGCCTCCTCCTTTGTTTCCCCTAACCATCCCTGCTCTCCCATCTCACCCCACCCCTGCCAAAGTTGTAAAGTTTGTTTTTCACCATAATGTCTTGTACATCTCATTGTTGTAATGGGTCCACCTGAATCCCTATTTAAACAATTTGTTTTTTCCCTTCCCCTCCCCAAATTATACCAACATCAAACCTTATCTGCAATAACTAGTATATGTCTGAGACAAGCAGAAACAGTCAGATAAGTTGATGTTAGGCGAAATGAACCCAAGATAAGACTCAAATGTTTTTTCTTGCTTATTTTTGTTTCTAACATATTTATAAGATGATTTTTTGTTGCTTTGTATGTCCTTCCCCCACGGTATAACCCCTGTTTTCACTGTATTTGATGCTGGCTGGTTATTTTAAAGATGAGATCTCGAGGATTTTACTGTCCTGGCTGGCCTGGAACTGTGATGCTCTGTACCTCATCTTCCTGAATTGCCTAGGATTACAGGAATATCTAGGATCACCAAGGCCTGACTTGTACTTGGTGTATTTGATGTTTAAATGCCTTCCAATGCTTCAATGTTTGTAGTGACTTGAACAGAGCCATGAGCAAATGCTGATGTAAATGCTCACTTATCCTGGCTCACTTGTGAACATTACCCCACTAATCTGCCTGGCCCCAAGTTATTCCCTTTAGTGTCTTCAAGCATGGAGAAGACATGTCGGAAAGCCATCTGTTCCAGTCCAACCAACTCATTCTCTCCTCTCTCTTTGTCTAAAGGCCTCTTGTGACAAATGAACTCATGACTTTACAAGAAAGGTTACTTTGGTCACTTTTGGACAATCCAAATAGTTCAGATTCTTCTTTATCTTAGACTTAAAATTTCCATCAAGTAGTCCCAGCTAATAATAGTTGTCTTTGTCTCGCATTTGTACAATCAGTTTAGCTTTCCAAATAAACATTTTTGTTTCCCTTACGGGGTAGACATCATGGCCTCATTCCCTACCTTCTATAACAAAAAGACAATAAGGCTGACATGCGATTTCTCACTACCAAAGCCCTGCAGGAGAAAGCAGGACTCAGAGAGGACAGTTTTCCAATGTTGCCTTTTGCAAGTTGTGAAATCCTTTCCTATCCATGGCAGTCCCTATGACAAGATACAGTTTACCTAAGCATCTTCCCTCAGGAAAAGTCCATGGTGCTCCATTATTCCTGTCACCCCATCCCACCCCTTTTCTTAGTCCTTCTCAAAATTAGTTCCTCCAAAAATTCCACCTCAGGTCTAGCAGAATATGGAGAATTCATGGGAATGTGAGCTAGGAGGAACTGCGCTTCCCTTGCTCTGGTCACTATATGCTTTTCTTTACCATCCTGGAGTTTGAACTCAGGGTGTCATACTTGCTAGGTAGGCTCTCGCACTGAGTCAGCCTCCACTCCATCTTTGCCCAGCCCCAAGCCTAGACCATAATCCTCCTTTGTTGCCCTTCCCATTGTGGGTGGGATGACAGGTGTATGCCACCACACCCAACTTCTTCCACTGAGATGAAGTTCTGTGAGCTCTTTGGGTCCAGGCTGGCTTGGGAACATGGTCTCCTGACCTCAGCCTCCCCTGTGGCTGGGATGGCAGGCATGTATCACTGCACCTGGCTGGCCACTACTTTTAATGCAAATAATTTGATTTGGGCAGGAGTTACATTATACCATCACGTTGACGCAAAAGGGTTTTCTTTCTTTTTTTGTAAAATAAAACTTTTGTTCTTATACACAGACTGTTGTTAAATCCAATTTTCCATTCCCATTCCTTTCTGGAATGATGTGGAATGAAGAGAAAGAAATAGAGAAAGGCAAGGAGGAAGGAAAGATTGTTCTCCAAGTTCAGCCTGCTTCAGAAACATCTTAAAGGTTCCAAACACAGATTACTGGGCTCAATCCCCATAGTTTCTGGTTCACTAGGGGAAGTTGGGACCCCAGAATTTGCATTTCAGACATCTTCCCACATGATGCAGAAACTGCTAGCTTAGAAAGCACTTTTGACACTATGAATGTAGTGTATACTGATGAAATTCACTCTCTAAACACAAATTCAAATGACTTATGTGCCTTTGACAATTTTGAATTCTATTTTTGATTCAGGTTTCCCCCCCCCCTGGAACTTAAGCTTCCTTTTTTTGTGTCAGTTGTGGGGCCTGGGCACTGTCCCTGAGCTCTTCACCTCAAGGCTAACGCTCTACCACTTGAGCCACAGCACCACTTCTGGCTTTTTCTGCTTATGTGGTGCTGAGGAATTGAACCCAGGGCCTCATGTATGCAAGACAAGCACTCTACCACTGAGCCACCTTCCCAGTCCAAAGCTTGTTCTTTGACATATTAAGTTAGCCTTGCCTACTACATGGTACCAGCAATTCAACATCCATTGGCTTCCTCTGGGCAGTGATCATATTAAACCATATTAAACACCACAGGGCCCAAACCAGACCCTAGATTTTTACTGGCTTCTTGGCTGGTTGGCTGTTTCTTCTATCGACAATGTGGTGTGTGTGTTGGATACACACAGATGAGAAGTCAGGAGTCCTTCTCACCTAGGCCCCCGCCCACCCATTCCCCTTTCCTCAGTGGTCCCTGGGGTGATCCAAGTATCCATGGGGCTGTGTTAAGTGTCCTAGAGAATTACAGGTGTACTGAAGACAGTCAGAGGTTCTGGAGTCAGGCAAAACCCATGACACTCCTTCCTGGAGTCATGATTTTCAAGACTACCTTGTATATTTGTTGAATGGATTGAATAACATAGGAAAGTCCAGCCCCAGTCAGAGTGCTTGTATTCAATGATGGTGAACTAATGTTGTAATTACACTCCTTATCTGGCCAAAAATCATTTTCAAAAGATTCCAAATAGATTCAGGATTTCTTACTTTATGATATAACACATGCCACCAACCATCCTGTCATCCTGGATTCACCTTCCATCCTGGGAAACGTAAGCTAGATAATATCGCTACAACAAATTCTCTAACTATCCTAAATCCTTGTCTTCTTTTTTGCTGGCACTGGGGTTTGAACTCAAGGTCTTGTGTTCATTCAGCTTGCTCACTTGCTCACTTGGCTGTCACTCTAACACATGAACCACATCTCCAGTCTGGGTGGGTGTTGATTATTTGGAGATGGAGTCTCTTGGCCATCTCTTCCCAGCTGCCCTCAAAGCCTTGTCTTCTGTATCTCAGCTTCCTGAGTAGTTAAGCGTCCACCAGCACCTGACTCTAAACTTTTGTCTTTAATAACCACATCAAAAAGCCTTCCTTCCTTCTCTCTCTCTTTTTTGCCTTTAAAAAATTGTTATTATGGGGCTGGGAAGGTGGCTCAGTGATAGAGTGCTTGCCTTGCATGCATGAGGCCCTGGGTTCAATTCCTTAGCACCACATAAGCAGAAAAAGCTGGAAGTGGTGCTGTGGCTCAAGTAGTAGGGCACTAGCCTTGAGTTGAAGAGCTAAGGGACATTGCCCAGTCCCAGAGTTCAGGCCCCATGATCTATAAAACAGTTATTCTAAAGGCAATGTACAGAAGGGTTACAGTTACATGAACCAGGTAAAGAGTGTATTTCTTTTTGGACAATGTCACCCCTTCCATCACTCTCTCCCAGTTCTTCAACCCCATCCTTATTCTCTTCTCTGTTTTTACACCAAAAACAAATGAACAGTCCTCAGACCAAAGGACAAAGGACCTTTTTTATTCTTACGTTTTAAACCTGGAAGTCCAGCTTTTCAATGAAATGCTCACTTTCCCTGTAAAGTCAGATTTCTTTATCTGCATTCCCTGTATGATTCCTGGGTAGGCTGGGCCGCTGGCCCAGCATACAAAGGGGTTTTAAGGATGACCATGGAATGGGAGTAACTGTCCATCTCCTCCCAAAAGACAGAGAAAGCAAAGCAAAACAAAACACAACCTTCTTTAACTCACCACAAACCCTTATAGTCTAGTTTTACTGGAACTAGCAGATACACAGGAATCAGGAATGCATCTCCATATCTATTGATTTATCGTGGAGGAATCTGTCTCTCTGGGTTGAAATCCTGCTAGTACTCTTCTTCTCTATCACACAAATGAACACACACAACTGCTCCTGCGGTGTCCAGTGGTTCTCCATGAGAACAACTCATTCCTTAACACACCACTCAACAGCCACACTCCAGAAAGCTTTCATGGACTGCAGATGAGTCTTCAGCCCTCCATGCCAAAACAAATTCCTGCTAACTAGAGGTAGAGATTATCTCCTAGTTAACTCCTTCACCAAGCAACTGCAGAAACTCCAGCATGCTTCTGAGGCTTCTTTTACTTATGTTTTCATGTATTTTATAGTTTATCTCCTCCTGTGTAGTTCAACAGATATTAAGTACCAGCTGTGGACATCGTGAGATGGTCCCTGTTTATCCATGAGTTCCTTGCACAGTCAGGAGACAGCAATGTCTCAACAAAGATTAGAAGCAGTATGTTCAGAAGGCACAAATGAAGGGACAGAGGTGGGGCATTTACCCTAGCCCAGTGAGGATAAAGTGCCCCAGAGAACAGAGAGAGTTAGGAGATAATCATTAATATCTGACAATACTGGTAAGGATACAGGACACTCAGCACAGTTCAGGTGATGGAGATGTGTTGACTCATCAGAAAGAAGAACAAGTACACCTTCCCCTTTCTCTTCCATGTCTTCTTGCCCTGTCTAAATGTGTGGATCTGAACACATGGAGCAATTGTTTGCCAGGTTTACTGGCACTGCACTAGGTACTGACAACTGGATAGCAAAATGTATCTGTGGATACAGAACTTTGTATCCAAACATCTGAAAGCTAGATGTGTGTAATCAAGGTTTGGCTAGGTCCTGCTTTCTTGGAGGCCTCTGGAAACAGTCCTTTCATGACTCTTGCAGCTTCTAGAACTTGCTAGCAAGCTTAGAGTGAACTGGCTTGTAGTGTGTGTGTAATGTCAGTCTCTGCCCTGGCCTTTGCATGGTATCTTCCACGCATGTCTCTTGGTAAGCATACCTTCAAGGACCTACCTTGTACAGGATGATGTCCACTTCACTAATTACATGTATGGTGACTCCATTTTCAGAGGATTAAACCTCCAACAAAGCTTGGAGGACAGGAGTCAACTCTAACAGCGAGTATTCAGAAACTCTTCCGTGTTCAACCTGACTATGAAATCCTTTAGTGCAAAGAATGTTCTTTCTAACTCTTGCTTGTCACTCCTGCCTGGTAAAATTCTCCTGGACTAACAAATTCTACCAGAGGCACACATTTCACCAATGGACAAATAAGCCCCTGAACAACCCATTCAAACATCTTTGACAAATTAAAAACAAAACAAAACTTCTTAGGATTATGTGCATACTAGCACACCTACCAGAGATTATCAATATCAACTGTCAATATTTTTAGTGGCACTGGGCTTTAAATTCAAGGCTTCTCACTTGCTAGGCAAGTACTCTACTGTGGAACCAAGCTCCAGCACTGATTTTTGCTGGTGATTTTTAAGTAAGTCTCTTGCTTCCTGCCTGGGCAGGTGTTTTGACCCAAATCTGCCTATTTTAGGCTCCCCATCTGTAGCTAGAATGGCAGGTGAATGCCACCATCCTAGCTTCTTCTGTTACACCACACCTAGTTTATTCTGTGGAGATGGAATCTCACAGACTTTTCTGCCCAAGCTCACTTGGAACCATAATCCTTACAATCTCGGCCTCCAGTGTAGTTTAGGATGACAAGAGTACACCACTGCACCCTGAGATCTTGCAAACTGTCTTTGTCTGGATGGGTATCCAATTTGCAACTCTCCCATGCTCAGCCTCCCAAATTAGCAAGTATTACAGGCCTGAGCCATCAGCACTCAGCCTTCCCAATCTTCAGTGAAGGCAATTTTATACTGTGTTTTATCCTTTCTACTTATTACATTTTATCAGGAGAATGTAAACCAGGGAGAAAAGAACAAGAGAACTTCCAGGAAACAAGTGGGTCTTTCTAGAAACTCAGAACCGTGTGAGGTGAGTTTTTTCCTACAATGCACAGTTGTAGGTAGCTCTTTCTTTCTCTCTCTCTCTCTCCTGCTCAGCTCTCCTTTCCTTGAGCACAACAGACCACTTTGGGGCTGCCTAACACACCACCTCACTGTGTGATTATCCTGAAGTGGCTCAGCAGACCCGTGCTTATCCATTACCTACCATCGCTGTGTCTTGTAATTGCCATGTCAAGACAGGTCATTGCTTGTTTCTGAGAGTAGTGGGTACCTGTAAAAAGCCTGCACAGCTGGCTCCCATGGAGCACACATCAGTTTCAGAAGAAAGCAGCAAGGGAAAACACAGATAGCTGCATTACTGTGCCACTGTATTAACTCTCCTTACAGCTCAAAGACATTCCCACAGATAAGCCCCTGTGTAACACACATCCATATGTAAAGACAGAGTAGGGAATGCATAGATCTTTTATGACCTTTATAGAAATGTCAGGAGATATGCCTTCAAGACACACACACACACACACACACACACACACACACACACACACACACACACACACACACAGCACCAAGGCTCTCCTCCCGATGAAAACACCTTATAATTCTCTATTGTTACCCCATCTCTGTTTCATTCTCTACAGATGGGCCTTTGTGCTGACTGTACATGTGCATAAACAAGTAAATTCATTCCTGCAGGTCTAAGGGATGAAGGACTCCTTTGTGCAAAAAGAGGGGTGCAGATGCGGCAGCTCCACTGAGCTCGTGAGACAGAGCCTCGTGTGGGAACTGCATAGTAGAGACCTGAACCGAATGGAGTCACACCAGAGCCAGCAGGAAAAGAGATCATGCCGTGCACATATGATGGTGAAGTCTGAAGGGAAATGAAGTCAAGACCATAATAACCCTTTCTTGGAGGAAGTCCCTCAGTCCTTAAGGACAGCCCACAGCCTGGTGCTGCGGATTCTCACAATTATTCCGCTGTTTGCTGTCCACGGAGGGACAGAGCCTTGGCAGCTAGCCTGTGTTCTCTCCACGTAGCTGTGTCTTCTGATTTTCTTAGATGACTTCCCCCCTTCAATTCCATTCTAACGACACTAACACACAGGTATTTGGGGAACACAATTCCAACACCTTGTTCCTATTTCCTGGCACCTATAAGATGCATGGCCTGTACAATAATTTAATTCCCAACTTGTATTCAGTTAAATATTTTAATGTAGGGGGTATAACTATACAACAATGATTCTAAGTAAATAAGTAGATAGCCTGTTTTATTTGCTAGAAAGATATAGATCTTTGTTTTACTCTGTTTTGTGTTGTTATATCAAAGTACTTGAGGCTTTTTAAAGGAAAGAGGTTAGGTTGGCTGATGCTTTTGGAAGCAGAAAGTGGAAGGTCTGGTCATCACACTTGTCTGGAGTCTGGTGAGGGATTTCTAGCTGTATCACAACATGACAAATGCTATCACATGGTGGTAACATGTTGAAGAGCGGCAAACAGGTGAATAGAAGAGTATGTGGGGTGGATTGCTTTAAAGCAACCTACTTTCAGGGAAGCTTGCTCAGTCCTGAAAGACCAAACTTGCTCCCACAACATAGGAAGCAATTATTTTACAAGGCGGCACCACCAAGGACGTAACTACCTCTTCTGAGGCCTACCTTTTACAATCTGTCACCTCTCCAACACAGGAACTTTAAGTGACAAACCATAGCAAGTGCCCAAGAATATCAGTTATTACATAACTTCCTTTTATTGAACTTACATGTGATGTTATCTATACCACCAAAATTAGCCCTAAGTAAATAACAGAAAATGAGTAGGTATGTACATTTTATTTTCCATATTTAGAGAGATATCTTTAAAACAAGTGTAAGAAAGTCCCCAAATCTAAATAAACTACTTTTATATTTTCTGTCAGCCACGGGTGGCTCACATCTGTAATCCTAGCTACCCAGATAGGCGAGATCTGAGGATCACAGTACAAAGCCAGCCTGGGCAGAAAAGTCTAGGGACTCTTATCTCCAATAAACCACTTAGAAAAAGCTGGAAGCAGTGCTTTGGCTCAAGCCTTGAGCACAAAGAAGGCCAGGGACAGTGCTCAAGCCCTGAGTTCAAGCCCCAGGACTGGCAAAAAAATCTCTTTCTGAAGTTAAATATTTACTTTGACAACATCTCTGGTACTTGAATCTTAGTTTGAAATTTTTCTTCAATTCACCCAAAAGGTACTGCTAAACTCCTATGGAGTAGGCAGGGCTCTAAGAATTTATCTTTAGAAAAGCAAGGGACACCACAAACATCAGGAAGGAACCGGAGATGAAGGGCAGCTCGTGCTTAAGAGCATTCAGGGCAGTACTATAGAGTGGACCATTTAGGGAAGATGTTTGACAGGGTAGCCAGGAAAACCTCCCCTTCCCCCAAAGCAAGAGGCATTTGAGGAAAGATGTCAAGGTCTAAAAAGAGCCAGCCTCATGTATAGTCAGGGAATAGCATGCTGGGTAGGCACCATAGCTCTCAGTCTTAGCAGGAAGGAATGTACAGGGTTCAAGAAATAATAGAAGTGCCGGGCGCTGGTGGCTCACGCCTGTAATCCTAGCTACTCAGGAGGCTGAGATCTGAGGATCTCGGTTCAAAGCCAGCCCGGGCAGGAGAGACCGTGAGACTCCTATCTCCAATAAACCACCAGAAAACCGGAAGTGGTGCTGTAGCTCAAGTGGTAGAGCGCTCGCCTTGAGCTGAAGAGCTGAGGGACAGCGCCCAGGCTCAGAGTTCAAGCCCCACGACCGACAAAAAAAAAAAAAAAAAAAAAAAGAAATAATAGAAGTGATCCATATGAGTGAAAGAAGTGATGGTCAGGGATGTTGGATGAGGAACAGGTTAGAGACAACTTCATCACACACAGTAAGGACAGTTGCTGAGCCTATGAAATAAGAAACCATGGTAGGACTTTGAAGACAGACTTTTTAAAATTTTTATGTTATTTTAAAGAATGTCCATGGGGTAGGTACAGTGAGATGTTTTCCTACACTTGTCCATTGTGTAGTAATCAAGAGGGTGTGTTCATCCCCTTGAGCATTTACCATTTCTTTGTGTTGAGAACATGGAAAGTCTTCTCTTCCTGATACTTAAAAAATATACAACTATGGATCTCATGGGAGTGGAGGGTAGAATAATGGTAGTCAGAGGCTGGAGAGGGAAGGGAGGAAAAGGGAAAGAAGAGAAGCTGGTAGATGGTACAAAGTTACACCTAGACAGCAGGAGCAATTTCTAGTGATCTATTGCACAGCTAGGCAAGCAGGGGATTTTGACCAATGTCTTACCAGCAGCTGCTCTGACTGCTGTGATGCAAGTGTCTGAAGGAAACACAGAGATCCACAGAAGGCCATGCATAAACAGCCCAGGGAAAGGACAAGAGCTGCGTGAGCGTGGGAAGGAGCAGCAAAGAGGTGGGAAATGGCCCACTTCTGATAGATAACTAATAAAACCTGAGAACATATCAGCTTGGTTATCTGAAACACTTGATTAGAACTTTGGCACTTTTCCAAAACTAATCAATACGACCTTTCAAAGATTCAGGTTTTGTCACTGGTGAACGAATTCCCAAAGAACTCTGTTCTGAAATGCGGTTCTACAGCAGTGTCTGCGTATCATTTGTATCAAAAACGTATATATTCTCTCTCCACCAGCAAAAAAATACACTGTCCCCAGAAAAACATGGAACACGTTTTGCTCTAGTAAAGGAAGAGTTGCATATGGAAAATTGGCCACATGGGAAGAAAGACATTCTTATTAAAAGTTCTTCCACTATCCCACCTCCTTCTGTGGTAAAATATAGTAGAATGGAGGGGTTAGGAGAAGAAGTAAAGACATCACTGCAGTAATTCTTCCAAAAGAGAAGCCACTGTGGTGGGAAGGGCCTAACCTGCTATAGTTGTTCATAGAAGACTGGGTAAAGCAAATAGAGCAGGAAGATGATGGTTGTGCCCCATAATTGGACTCTGCTCCATTGCCAACAGGAGATGGGTCAGGCCTCCTCCAACAAGGCATGATGGAAACCTCCATGGAATAGCTGTGGAATCACTTGAAGGGAAGTGCAAAGTTCATTCTTGCACCCACTCCTTCTTCATCCCACGTGGCACATTTTAATAATAATATGTGGTCCTCAGAGGAAAACTCATTGGGCAAAACTTTACAGGACAAAGTTTAGCTGCAGACCATGATTTCTTAGGACTAAAAGCTACGAAATGAAAGAAGACAGAGAGCAAACTGAGGGGCCGACTGTCTGCGAAGTTTCTACTCTGAGATGCTGGCTAGAAACTGACTGAGACCTCCACACCGAGTGAGAGCGGAAATCGCCTTTAGGAGACCCCATAATAAACTCTTGGAAGAGCAACCATGAACCTGGACCCTGAGACAGTAGGGCCAAGGGGGAACTTTTATGGTAACAGATTTTGAGCCAATTTGTAAATTGAATAGACTTATTTCTTACAAGAGTTCAAACTCAATGCCTTGGAAATTGAAAGAATAACAAGAATATAACCTCGGAGGGGTGGGGGGAGGTTCTGGGCTAGGAGTTCGCACCACTCACTCCATGCCTTATAAAATCTGAGCTAAGAAGGTGCTTCTATCTGCATTTTACTGATGTGCAAAGAGCCTCAGTAGGAGGAGGCCCTCAGACTCTGAAAAGGGGCTAAAGCAAAATTTTGAACCTACATAGATCCAACTCTGTGGTAAAGGAGCCAAGAGCATTCCTAGGGTGGGGCCTGGGAGTGGAGGGCAGCAGACTGCCTAGCTTGCAGTCCTGACTCTGCTCTTCCCTAGCTGCATGGTCTGGGTAAGTTATCGAACTTCACAGGGCCCCAGAGTACTCATTTGTCTAATAAGGTAAAAGTAGCAGCCACCACATAGTAAAGATTAAGCAACTCTTCATATAGGTGAAGAAAGCACTTACCACAGTTCCTACTACACAGTAAGCACTGTGTTTGTTAGCAGTAATTAGCTATTATTATTATACAATCATTAAACTTTCTTTCACCACAGCCACGTCACATTACTTTTACGGCCTCCTCTGCTCACATTAATAAGTAGACTCTGGTGATACCACAACTTTGTGCAAATAAGTAAATTTCCTTATGAGGCAAGCATGCCTTTTGACCAGTTTGGAAAAAAAAAACCCAGAGATATCAATAGTCTTTGCAAACCAAGTGTTCCTCACACCTCATGGATATCTTTGTGAAGTGGTTACTGGTTGTTGTGCTGTGTGTGTGTCCACCATGCCTCCCAGGCTGGGTCAGTATGAAAAGGGTTGTTGGTCGCAGAATTATTTTCAACCAGAGCACAGCATAACTTCTTCTTCATTTTTTTTTTATCCAGTAGCACACTTTTTGCAAGTCTAATTTAACAGACAGCTTTTTTGGCTGACCTCTTTTTATTTCACACCCCCTTGGGCAATAGAAGAAATGAAAGCTGAACTGTATGTGTATGGGACAGAGAGAGAGAGAGAGAGAGAGAGAGAGAGAGAGAGAGAGAGAGAGAGAGAGAGAGAGAGAGAGAGAGAGAGAGAGAGAGAGAGAGAGGGAGGGAGGGAGGGAGGGAGAGAGAGAGAGTCAATATCATTAACTCCACTCGTGCTGTATTTCCTGCAATGATAATTACCTTACTTTTTAGTCTTAAGACACTTGGATCTCTTAGAAAGCAGGTCTAGGCTATTTACCTTAAACCTGCACCAGAATGACTTAAGATATTCGTTTCAGAATCTTTTCCAGATGTGAAACATACAGAATTCCTATACAGGAGTTCTATAAAGAGTGAATGATCCGCTCTTCGAAATTATTGTTTACTTATTTAGCTTCAGAAACAACAATTTACTCTTTGACCTTCAAATCACAAAACAGAATAATACACATGTTCAAAGCAAATTAAATAACTAAACAAATAAATGCATATAAATGAGATCAGGATTTAGCCACTATTTTATATATTTGCAACTGATCTGGTCTATATACAAGATATCATCACATTTGACCAACTAGTTACTTTTGAAAGTAGAGTTCACAAATCATTAAAATCCAAGAAAGGAGTCAGAGAAAGCAGAATGACAGCTGTGTTTTATTGGACTCTGCTCAGTCAAGCTTTGATAAAGCACCACGCAGCAAAGAACTTCCCTTGCTAAACTATTGTTTGGCCCTCATTCTCTATAAAAATGACCCAGACAAGGTCTTTGACAGACATGGTCAAGAAATGTAGGTTCCTTTTCAATCCACTACACATATTTCACCTCAATCCATTCATCTTCCTCTGGTTGACAAAGACCCACAATCTATTAAGCTGACAACCAATATTAGTGGTTTCTCATTAAAACCCCCTATAAAAGGTGACAAATTTGGTGGATTTTTTTCCTCTGATGCTTTATGATAGATAAACCTAATACATTGTCCTGCTTCCCCAGAGTATTATTTTTACATGCTGTTATTCTGGAGTTAACAAGTTTGTCAGAAAAAAAAAAAAAAACATGGTAACTGAACTGACTTTCACAGAGAACTTAATGCAATGTTCTTCCCCTTAGATGTGTCCAAGATAAAAATTCAAATCTAAGAGGTGGAAGAAAGGGAATTAACCTTGTTGGGCACCCACTCTCCCCTGAATTCATTTCACTCACAACACACACACACACACACACACACACACACACACACATACAGGAAGTCAGGAATTACTAATGCAAGCTTGGTTCATAAAGGGTGGATGCAGGAATGACACACCCAAGTCCCAATGTGTGACATTAATTAACCAAGCATAATGGAGGCAACTCCCACACAACACTGTGTACACCATTTAGCCATACCCATTCCTTTCTCTGTCTAATCTTCCCAGATATCCCTAGAATAAGTATCACTGGGCTCAAAGGATTCTCTTTGAGTCGGGCAGATGACTCAAGACCCTCAGATTTATGTCTTTGCCCATTCAAGGAGCCAAAGGGCCAGATGACCCCCAAATTCTCTTAACTGTTGCTATTATGTTGACACAGTTTGAATGTGTCATCTAAGGGTTTATTGTGAATTAGGAGCTTGGTCCCTACTTTGGCAGTGTTAAAAAGTAGTGAGTAAATTAAGAGGTAGACTCTCCCCAAGGATGAACTAATTCAGGCACGGTCCTCAGCAGACACTAGAGGAAAAATGAACTGTGCAACTTGTGTGCAGGGAAGGGGGAAGAGAAACTGGGAGAAAGTGAAGGAAGAGGTGACGTTGTCCAAAAAGAAATGTGCTCATTACCTGACTTATGAAACGATAACCCTTCTAATAATGACAACAAAATAGTTTTCTAAAAAAGAGGTTGAGTCTCCTTTTCTGCTCAGTGCTCTCCTTTGGGATTTCCAGGTGCAGTGACAACAAACTAAAAGCACAATCTTGCACCTTCGGCTGCATCTCCCCAACAGACAGATTTTTATCCCGGCTGAACTTGTTTTCCTGTCATACTGGCTTTATGTTAGCCTAAGAAGATGCATTAAGAGTGAAAGCTTTCCAAGCAGAGGTTCTAAAGGACTCATATACAGAGAAATTAATTTTCATCTGTATACATGTTGACTAGTTAAAAACCTGACATGTATTCTCCAAGTCCCCTACACAAAGTTCATTTATGTAATAAAATTGCCCGTTTTCATAAATATAAGGAGAATTTTCACCCTATTCATTCAAATTTCCAAATAAGTATAATCCAGAGCAACTAGAGCATATGGGTATCAATCCTTTTCTTATTTCAAAGTACATCTGCTTTTCAACCACATTGTCACACATGAACATCAACATCAAGTTCCCAGAAGTCTAAGTCCTCTTTAGTGTCCCTCTCATGTCCTCCCTGGAGATCTGCCTTCTTCTGATCTCTTCTTATCTTTTGGCAGTGAGTTCCAAGTCACTGATACTCTCAATAAATCCACCATTGACATCCATAAGAATACAGGGATACAGTGTTTGCCAAGCATATACAAGGCTCTGGGTTTTATCTCCAAAAGTATAAAAAAAGAATCTGTCATCACAAAGCTGATTCTTCTGCCAATAGTGACCCCTACATCCTGCCTTAATATATATAAAGATACTTCAAGTATCATTTCCCTGGAACCATCTCTCCAGCTCTGCCCTTATACCAACACAGTGTTCACAAGACATTATAAGGTATCTGGTTGTGTGTTTGCATATCTGCCTACCTCCCCAGAGTCAGGGCTTTTGAACAGTGTTTCAGTGTGCTCAAGAGCTGCCTGGGGAGCTCTTTAAAATGTAGATTCTGATTCTGTGGGTCTGGTATGGAAGCTGAGATTCTGTATCTCACATAGCTTCTAGGGGATACTGAAGCTGCTATCTTAAAGATTCCACTTGAGTAATAAGCTTTGAAGAATGCATGTGAAATGTTCAGAAACTACTGGGTACATGAGAGAGGGCAGAGGTCAGGGCTGCTGCCTTCATAGAGGACAGAAAGTGTGTCGGGAGAAGATGGATTAGATGGAACAGAGAGTGTCTGAACAGAAAAGGAAGGAGGAGAAAATCAGTGAAGAGATAGGAGGAAGCAAGAAAAAGGGAGGAAAAAACTTTCAAAGGCCAGGGAGGCAGAAGAAATAAGAAGGAAGAGAAGAACAAAGGAAAGAGATGAGGAGAAATGGGTCAGATGACTTCTATTGGTGGAATCTTGCCTACAGTTTATGTCTTTGCAGATGAAGAGTTTGACTTCTGAACAAATGCTCTCCAACCGTGGGTTCTCCAGCCATCCATGCCACAGAAGAGAATATACACATAGCTTCACTGTTTTGTTCTAAGCTCTCCCTTCGTGAGGAATCAAGGACAAGCTACTACTGTAAGTAATAAATGAGGGCCCACAGCATGACTGTGGATGCACACAATAGTTTCTATCAGCTAAGAGCATCTGCAACAGCACAAAGTCATCTAGCTGATGACCCCTCAGAAAAGCCCCAACAAAAGTTACCTGATACAGTTCAATCCGTTGTTCAGGCACTCTGGCTTTGGGATTCTGCAAACGAAAGACTCTGAACTCTGCTTTCACCAAATTGGAAGCGTTTTTCTCCATCGTTGAGACATCAAAACGGACAATTCTGAAGTAGGGTCTGTAGAAAGTGGGCGGGATGGCATCTGTAAAAGGTTAGGGCAATGGTTGAAAAGGATAAAAATCCACAGTATAACCCCCCCCCCAAAGAAAAGATCACAGCAGGAAAGCATCCTGAAAAAATCAGAAGGGAAATATCTACAGAATGATTTCATTTCCAATGGTCAATTTAATACCATTAACAATTTAACCAAGGGGGAAAAAAAAGAATGAGCTAACACAAACATGTGCATTTGGTCACAGGAGTAGCAGATTAACAGAGATTAACAAACCACTTGTAACTACATTTGAGGGCAAGCAGTTAACCCTGTCCTTTGAAGGTTGACAGAGGGTGTAGAAAATCCTAGATGGTTAGAAACTGGAACAAGTTCATGACAGTTGATGCCTGCAGAAAGCTGTCAAGCTTGCATACACTAATCAGATGTGCCAAGAAAATAGCTCCAAATGGCAAGCAATTCACCGGGTTTTTTTTTCTTTTTTCCCTTGAAAATTTGGTATCTAAATACTTTATTTTTATTTGGGCACCTTTTTGTATCTTTTCTGGCTTCAATAGTTTGGGGTTTTCACACACAATGCATATGATCAAATGAGAGCTAGGAAATCTGGATAAACTGGTTCTATTAGATCCAGTGTTAAAACTCTCTTTCTCTGTCTCTCTTTCTTTCTCTTCCTCCTCCCCCCCCCCCATCCATGCAAGTACTGGGACTTGAACTCAAGGCTTGGGAAATATCCTTTAGCTTTATTTCTCAAGGCTTGTGCTCTACCACTTGAGTCACAGCTTCATGTCCAGCTTTTTGCTGGTTAATTGAAGATAAGAATCATGGACTTTCCTGCCCCAGTTGGCTTTGAACCTTGATCCATAGATCTCAACATTCTGAGTAGCTAAGATTATAGACATGAGCCAGGGCTCTTGGCTAAACATCTGTCATTCAGGATAATGGCTGCTGGTAGGATGCAATCCTAACTAATAGAGTCAACACAAATTACTTCAGTTACAAAATGATGTCGACAGAGTTCAAGACAACTTCAAGTTCATGGGCTGCTTAGTTTTGCTTTTATTTTCTAGCGATCTGAAATTACCCTTGAATATTCAAGTGAGGGATATCCAAAGTCTACCCCAAGACAAAGGCAGGTTAATACTATCCTTCTGCTTTTATATTTTATATCTAATATCCACCTCTGGTGCACCAACACTGGACAGCCCCTTCTACTACAAATATACTTGTACAAATCTTCTTCCACATCTCCTGCAAATTTACCTTCCCCATTCCAGAAAATTCCATCTAATCTGGTGGCTCCATATCTTTCTAACTTTTGTTCTATTATGCTTCATTACACGTAATCATTCACAGTTGTTTGTTTCTCTACAAATGTTTGTATTACTTTTGTACTCTGCTTGTTTATTGTGTTCTCTCCTATGCACATTTAAGCATATTGAAACTGTTTTCTAATTCTCCCTGATTCCTCTCCCAGACACCAACACACACACACACACACACACACACACACACACACACACACACACACACACACACACACACACATTCAGGACAAGACTCTATATAATAGTTCACCAAATATCTACTGTTTGTGTAGTTGGTCATTAATGGGAATCTTGAAAGACTCGGGTATTCAGCTATGGGCAAGGCAAACTTCTTATTAAATAAGCAATCTTGCTGATCTTAAACTCGAAATAAATACCTTTCATGATTTCTTAGGAAATTCATGGCCTGACAATTACACTAAGAATAGAAGAAGAGGAAAAGAGGAAGGAAAGAAATAGGAGGAGAAGGAAGAGAAGGAGGAGCAGCAGCGGCAGCTAGAAACATGTGGCCTTTTCCTCATCTAAAGAGCTCTGCATTTTTATTTTTCCTTTGTGTAGACTTTCTTCCATCCTTTTCCCATAGACTTGAGACTCCAAATCCAGGCTCATAAAAAGCTGTGAATTCCAACTCATGGTGTGCTCCATGCTGGTTTCATAAAACAGCTGTGTTATAGTTGATGACTTTGTAGATGGTGAACCGTTACGTTTCAGAAATCTACCAACAAACCACAAGCCCCCTCCCCAGTCTAAAGCATCCAGATTCTGGAGAAAAAGAATAGTATTCATGCCCTTCCAGTGATGACCCCATGATGACCCACTGCCTCTCAACCCTTGGAATAGCTGGTGGGAAGTTATCAGGCCATTAAACGTCAGTACCAACGTGGAGGTTTATAAAGTCCCTTAGCACAGCAGTCTGAGAGGAAGCATCTTTTTCTCCTTTGGAATATGTCCATCCCAGTGATTAGAAAAGCTGTTCCCTCCTAACCATGTGCATCTAAAACCAACCCAGGTGCCCAGAGTGGTCTAAGCAGGACTGGGGCCAGGTTCTCTGGCTTTGGGTACTTTTTTAGCCAGAACTTTCCACGGGCTGAGTGGCTCCATTCATCTTCATTTATCTTCCCCATTAGACAGTAGAAGCTTCTAACATCCTTTGTCGGGGGGCGGGGGGGGGAAGCATCCTGGGAAGAGCAAGGCTACTTTAATGTATTTCCTGTCATCAGCAACAGTAAACAACTCATTCAAGCACCCCCATTTCTGTCATGGAGGTCCCATGGTCTGTTCTGCTTTTGCAGACACCCCTTTTTCACACCCACCTGCCTCAACTGTATCCTTCCATCAAGTTAGTAAATAAGTGCTCTGGAGATTTATTTTCATTCTCTTTGGTGTTTATTAAACTGTGAACGAATTTTTTTTTGCCCCTCTCTGGTTTTCTGCCCATACACTCTTCCTTTTTACGGCTGCCTTAGGCCATGGGGTCAATTTTGTTTCTTCTTCTTCTAAGCAAATGGTCCAATGATCCTGTCATAGGCTTTTGAGCTCTGGAGGGGCATGTGCAAATATTTACAAGAGTAGCTTGATAGTTAAGTCATTGTTCTGCTCTGCTCCTCTACATGGCAAGCAGTGCTCCGTTGCACTGTCTCTTCAGAACTATTTAGGAGGTTTATATTGTAACTGTCTGATCAAAACAAATCTGCATTTGGGTTCTTGGTTTATAAATAGAAGCAGGACAGCGTGCTGTGGAACAGCCCTGACCACTGACTCTGCGCTGGTCCCATCACCCCAGGGAAGTGACCAAGCCTGGAGAAAGCACCATGTCAAAAGCACAACAGAACCTGCTGACTGAACAACTTGCTATTTTCAAAGGCCAGTCCCAGCTGTCCCCTGCTGTCATCTGCTATGGGTCACAAGCCAATGCCCCCACCCTGGATGATGGGCTTGAGCAACCTGCCACATGTCTTCCCAATTGGGAGGGGAGAAACATTGCTGTGAATTGCTCTGGCAATTCACCCTTCAGTGCCTTGGGAGACATGGTGCAAGAAGCTGAAAGGAGCCCATCCGCAAGCAGCCAGGATAGGCTATGGGCTCACTCTCTCAGCTCTGGGCGCCAGAGTAGCAGGGTAGGTGTTTGATGGTTTGCACAGCCCTGATCCACCCGCTTAAGTCTTGGAGGGATGGAGCTTTTTTCCTCTGCTTCCTCCAAGAACTCATTCCCCACCCCACCCCCTCCATTCGGAATGGGAGTTTTCTCTGAAGTTTTCTGTAATTCCAATCCCAGTTCCTACTCCAGTGCCAGGTGGTCAGGTACTTGTGCCTGACCTTGGCCAACTTACCCACACTCATATCCTGGCCCTCTCCTTCCTCTCAATTTCTGACCCACTTTTTTCAGTTCAATCAAATTGATTTTCCTTCCACCCTTCTCAACCAGCTGGCCAGCTCTGTTCCTGCCCCATGCTTTCCCTCTCAGGGAAAATCTTACACAGAGAGATTCCATGTGTCAGTAAGTGAGTGGTGTCCTCCACATCTCAATTTCTGGCTTCATACCCCTGCTAAATCAAAGTTGGAGAAATGGAGCGGGGAGAGGGAGGAGGGATTCTAACTTCTTATTGATTTCCAAAGTAACAGTGTACAGAGAACTGAAATAGAGTATTGAATCATATACAACTGTATGAACGTTATATGTTGATCTGAATCTGTTCCAAACTATTGATTCACTTATACATTTTCTCTTCCCTTTGTAAGTCCCTTGAGCTCAGAGAATTTTGCCGACTGTTCTTTGGGTCTTAGGTAGCACAAAGCTGGGTTGGCAGTCATAGGCCCAGAGCAGGTGCAAAAAAAAGATTCCCCATGCTCATCAAAGCCTCATTTTTTTAGTTTGTAATACTCTGTGATCACCCTCTTGAAATCTTTAATAATTTTCTCTTCAAATTCATGCTTCATAAGGTCTACCAGAGAGGAAGGCTGAAAACGCAGCTCTTGTGCTAATCCGCCTCCCCATAAGTCTTCGCCTCCTATCACTTAGCCTTGAGCGTTCCTCATCTCATGCAGTCTTTCCTGGTTCAAACACCTAGTGACCATGACTATCCTCAAGAACTAGGGATAGGCATATAACTAGTGACATGTCAGGGCAGGACATGGTGGCGGCTAGCTGTTTCAACCGAAAGCTGGCAGTGACACAGTGTATTCAGTGGGGATGACTTGGTAGACTTCCAATCATGGATCAAGTACATCTCATTGCACGGCATGCAATCATATGGGCTGGAACAGTGGCTTTATGAGAAGACACATGCCTGGTTCTAGAAGGTATGAATCTACTGGCTGGTGTCCGGGTCACCCAGCAGCTGGTGGCTGTACATTCTCAGCTGTACAACAGGGTCCTTAATTAAATGCTTCTGAGAGTCTCTTTCAGTCTGGGGGTATCCTTGTACCCAAAGGAAAAGAATTGCAAATAGCCCATTAACACACACACACACACACACACACACACACACACACACACACACACACACACATACCAGCACACACCAGATATGGAGGGGGAAGAGAGATAGAAGGATAGAGCAGAAAGGCATGAAAACAAACAAAAAGTTGTACATGTATTCCAGAATCTTCAACAGCCCTATATTATTGAGTTTTGAACAAGAATCTTTCCCACTATTTCCATTTCAAAGAAAGATGCTGTGAATCCTGCACAGAGCCTGGCTACAATGATGATGATACACAGATCCCAGTATGTGCAGCTAAAGACCTTTAAGGCCATCTCCCTTCTAACTCTAAACCAACCAGAGCTTGGCTGAGTGACAACAAGGACATTCTGTGGTTCCCCAGAACTTCTTCCTTCATCTATATAATGAGGTAAATACACAGTCAATGATGCTGTCAGGACTGCATGAAGAAACAGAGGGGAAAGTCGGAGCCCTGAGCCCAGCACAAATTTCCACTTGGGTTCCTCCCTGTCGCCATTCCCATAGTGCAGCAAAGATGCCAAGTGGCCACTGGGCCCTCATGCGTGCCCTGGGAGAGAAAGTGCTCCTGCTGCCTGACAGACTTCATTAGAGGATCAGAGGATGAACAGAAGCAGCTGAGTGTCCTGGGGCAGTGAATGAAAAGCTGTGTGCTCCAGTTCCTCTCTGCTGCGTGGAAACAAATTAGTCACCGAAGCGCTCTTGCAGGCTGGTCACCACCTCCCACTTGTACTGAAAGTGCTGACCGTCAGAAAGGCAAGACAATTCCACCACCACCACCAGCCCCAATAGCTCCAGATGAAGCCATTCCACCTCCCACCGCAGGGCTCCTGTGAGGACATCTTTTAAATGAAAAAGCTCAAAACAAAAACAAACCCTAAATCGAAGAAAGGTCTTTTAACTTCACTGGCATGCGCCCCAACAGAAAAGGTAGTCATGGAAGCAATATGCCCAGGATTTTGAGTACTCAGCCCCTAGGCTGGGCTGGGCATCGGTCACGTATCTACTGCATGCTCTCTGTTGAGCTGACTGCAATGTTCGGGTCTATGATCTCCATATCTGGTACATTGGCTAAAGCAGTGGTTCCTCAATTGAAGTTCTAGAATCACAGCATTGGCTTGGGATGTGAATCATGCAGATGGTGTTGACACCCATCCTCCCTGAGAACCACTGAGATACAAGATGCTTACTGACACCTTGCTGATGAACCAATATTAGTTAATAATAACAAACAGATTGGGAGAGCCAGGGAATAAGAAGAAAGGAATTTTAGTGTGTGACAGTCACTTTCTTGGAGTCAGCACTGACTAGATTTTCCCAATGGAAACTTGTTACTGGTCTTATAATCCTTGTGGAATTTACAAAAGCCCAGAAAGGTCAACCAGCCAAGGTGAACCATGGAAAGTGTGGGTATGCAAAGGTTTTTAGGAGCTGGAGGAAATAGTGCGTCCTGCCTGAGATAGTCACCATCCACTTGAACTTCAGATCCAAGCTAGTCTTCCTGTGAGAGGCTTGAGTGACACCTGGGTCTTTATGTAAGTGTTCTCAATGAACAATGATGGGGACGTGTTGAGTGTTCGGCCAACTCGTGGGGAAAGTCTAGGTACTCTAAGATTAGAGAACTGCTAAAATACAGGCTAAAAGAAAAGAAAGCCACAAGAAACACAACAAAACAAAGGTGAAGCTAAAGTTTTCAACCAGGTATGACCCATACAAAACAACACAAAAAACCAGACAGAAGACTGCTTAGGGTAGGGCCCCTTGCACCCTGGCTGATTGGACAGAGATGGGCTCTTCTAAGCTTACTCAAGTGATTCTACTCCCTTCTGGGAGAGGCACAGGTAATGCTGAGCCCGGAGAAGAGAGGACTTAGAGAGAGCACATCCCTTTGGAGATTCAAGTACTTTATCAGCTTGCATATGGAAAGGTCTTTCCTTCTGTGGATGCACAGAGCCCTGTTGAGGCTCAATATAGAAGGACATTTCTAGAAACTTAGGATACGTTTAATATATATATATATATATATATATATATATATATATATATATATATATATATATATATATATATAAATGAGCCAGACACTGGTAGCTCATTCCTGCAATCCTAGCTCCTCAGGAGGCTGAGATTGGAGGATCACAGTTCAAAGTCAGCTGGGCCAGAAAGTCTGTGAGACTCTCATCTCCAATAAACCACCAAAAAACTGGAAGTGGCACTGTGGCTCAAGTGGTAGTGCACTCGCCTTGAGCTGAAGAGTTCAGGGACAGCACCTGGGCCCAGAGTTCAAACCCCACGACCAACAAAAATAAATAAATGAATGAATAAAAATAAATTAATTAATTAATGACCTCACTATCTTCCAAGGTGGTAAGCTCCTTCCTCAGTGGAAGAGTTCATGCACTAGCAAGATAAAACTGGAACTCCAGTAGGCAGTGGGTTTCCTGGACCTGGGTGTAACGTGAACTAGGGGCCTTGCAGCTTGCTCCCAGCTCTGTCACTATGTCATATTCACGTGATGCCCTCAAAAAGTTATTTTTCTTCTCTAAATCCCACTGTCTGATAATTTTCACCTGCATCAGAAACATCTTGTTAATATCCTAGACCTACTCAGTGAATACCAGGTGATTCCTCTCTCGCTCCCAGCACTGGGGGTTCAATTCGGGGCTCCATAGTAGCTAAGCAAACACTCTATCACTTGAATCGTGCTTCCAATTATTTCACTTTTGGTTTGTTTTTCAAATAGGGTCTTACACTTTTTCCCAGGCTGGCCTTGAACCATGATCTTCCTAATGTCTGCCTCCCAGGTAACCAGGATTACAGGTGGATGTCACCATACCTAGCATTACCAGTTTTTGTGGGGGGTTTTTTCACATTAAGTGTCAGAACTCCTGCTCACACTGTTCACTGGTTTGACCACAATGTACTTGGCCTGTCTTCTCTTCCAATTTCTCGCTGTCATGAACTAGGGATGGAGGGAAAAAAAATGTCCACTGGACCATCTCCATCATAAAAAGAATCCAACTCCAAGAAGCCCTTCCCATTCTGCGATAGCATTATATCCTTCATCTGGGCAAAGAAGATCTTTTAAATCCCATTCTGAAGATGAAGAAAATTAAGCATAAGGTAAGTAAAATAACCTTTAGCTAAAGTCAAGGTGAGGTTGGCCTTCCAAGCAAAAGCTTTACATTGCAATCCTGTCTTCTATGCTGAGACTCCCCTAGGTGGAAAGCAGGAATATCACCACAGGTCAACATACCAGCCCATGCACTGATGAATGGTTGCATACAATGCTGCGGGTCCTCCACTACAGATCAGATCAGCTTGATCCTGCAATACCCATTGAGAAACTTCACTACAAGGTCCAGTATTGTCCTCAGCCTCTTACCAGAATGCTCTTGAATTAGAGAGCTGAAGGCTCACCTTGTGAACCTTCTTCTCAGTAAGAAAAACTTTGCTAATATTGGTATTGTCTAGGATTGTTTGGACCCCCATACATTTTATGCCTAGTGCCTCAGCCCCAGTAGCATCTACTGGCTGTTTTACCCAAACCATCAGAATGAACAGAACAACCCTCCATGTCTCTTCAGAAATGACTGCACTTCCCTGCGGTTCACCAGTGACGGGTGTAGAATTGTGACGTGCTTGAGAAGTGTAGTGGCCCTTCATTCCTGACATCCCTAGCTTTGAGGGAAGTAGTTTGGGGTTCGTTACATAGCCCTCAGAGTGCAGCAAGACAAGCAACCCACCAAATGGTTGGAGGGCAATAAATTAGCTACTATTTGTATGTACATAGACGCGGCCAGCAAGAAACCAAGACAATTGTGTTTTGGGGTTTTCTGAAATTTGTCTTGGCACACTGGATATGGATTTTATTTCACTACCACATCCCAAACACTGCTGACATTCAAGTCACAGCAATTTAACACAAAATGACTGAGAAATAAACAGCGCATCGACCGTGGTTTCTGATTTTCTCTCTGGCCATCCCACCTATTAAATGTAACCCAGTACCAACGCATCTGCAATTTAAAGTGGGAGTCTCCAAGGGTGGGGGGAGGTGTCAGCCTTGACACACTGCTGGCAGTAGGGACCCCTAATTGTGTCCGCATCAGCTTATGTGACTTGGCCTTCATCATGCTGCTATTTGAGACCATGCATTCTGTCAGCGAGAGTGTTTGGGCCCCTCGTTACACAGTGCAAACGAAGTAAAATAACAGTGGTGCTGGCCCACAGTGTTTGGTTTTCTTGAACTGTTACAGACACGGGGTTTCTAGTTTCTGTTGTGAAATTTCCATCTTCCCGCTAAACTCCCACCTACTTGGCAAGAGCCATGGGGCCTACAGTTCCTCCAGATTTCCCATCAAGCTCGGGGGGGTTTTGTAGCATGCACTGGGGCTTTGTAAGCAAAAGCTGTGGGTGCTGAAAGGCAGGTTACAGAGGCTGGTGACAGGCCGGTGACTCAAGCTGGGGAGACTCAGAGGCAAAGGAGCATGAAACATGGGCCCGGATGGGCCCCCATGTGTGCACAGGTGGACAGTGACTGTGACAAACCCTTCCCAAGGAATTTTACCATGGTTGGTATGTTTGTTTGTTTCAGAGATTGTTGTTTCGGTTTAATTTTTTGAGGCAGGGTCTCACGATTGTGGCTTGGCCTAGTCTCAAACTGGCTGTGTACGGCAGACAAGCCTCGAATGTCAATCATCTCATCTCACTAAGTCCCTAGTGCTGGGGGGTTACCAATAAGTACCACAACATCCATACCCAGAACAGACTATTGGAACAGCTTTTTTCAACCACGGTCTTATCCTTTAGAGAATTTTTTGCTTTTATCTCTCTTCCTTCTTATTCTCTCTCCTTTCTTTGCTCTATTTTCTTTCTCTTTCCTCTTTTTTTTTATTTTCCTTCAATCTGTACTTTCATTTACAGATATCCAAGGGACAAAACAGTCACTTTTTTTATCCACCAATGACATTTAAAAAGTCCATGACCCCACAACACAGTTGTCATTACAATTATTCCAGAATTTAGCAATGGCTCCACACAACTGCAGTAACAGGAAAGCAACATGTGCTGATTCCTTCAGTGACAGTAACTTGGGAGAGAGAAAAAAAAAGAGGATATCATGCTTAACCCCTTAATAAGAACCACACTTTATTTTTCTTCCTTTTTTTATAGATTGAGAAATGGAGGAGTAAAATCTTTCCAGGATTACATCAAACATTGGCAAGGAACAGATTAAAATACAATGTCAATTAAATTGACATTCTTACTCAACGTTGGACAATCTTTCTCATCTCTACAAATAACCCAAACAAATAAACTCTGGCATTCCCTTTTCCAGAAAGGAATTCACTTTCCCTGCAGCACTGCAATGATTGGTGTGGACTTTTGACATGCTTAATGTGTGTGGAGTGGCTCATTGTTAGCCTGAAAATCCTTCCCTAATATTTATAAAATTTTAGCAGTGATGAACACAATGGCCAATCCATGCCTCTTGTACTGTGAGTTTTCCTTTGTGTCTTCTGTAAGCTTCTCACTTGTGGCCTATTATATTTGGGGCTGGGGAGGAAAGAGGTAGGGTAATTGCTTAATTTACTTAGGAGCATTGTGCTGATTTATTGTTTTGCTTTGTTAATAAGCAGCAGGACATACCCTGCTAGACTTGCAAACTGTTTACCAACATAATCAAGAGAAATGAGCCGTTATTACTAGAGTATTAAGCTCATGGTTTGGAAGTGAGCAAACATGAATAGGAATAGGTAGTTTGGATTATCCAGTTTAAGAGAGCAGTAAAGTGAATACAGTGACATTCAGTTTCTCTGCAACACTTCATAGTAGTAGAAATGAAGACAAAGAAAGGCAATGCCTGCTGCCAATCAGGTGTGTGCTCTCAATGTTAACTCTTACTATAGTTTGATCTATAATGAAACAAAAGTTATTTAATTGTTGTCATTTTTAGTAAATTTTGGGTTTTTTTCCACACAAACCATTTTAGGACACTGTCATCTTATACTTTTGTCCTAGGGTTTTTGTTGTACAAAATTTACAATATACTGCTATTTGATATATAATTCAATTTACTGGATTTGATTCCTTACTGCACATATGCTGAGGAGAAACTTGTTAAGTGTTTTTCAGGAGACAGGTTTGCAAAATCATAAGGGTCTATTGTCTATGAACATTAACCCTCTCTCTCCCTACCCTGAATTCATAGATAAGGGACAAAGTTTCTAGAACTCATTTAAGCTGGGCACCAACCAGTGGCTCACAACTGTAATCCGAGCTACTCAGGAGGCTGAGATCTGAGAATTGTGGTTCAAAACTAACTCAGGCAAGAAAGTCCACGAGACTCTTATCTCCAATTAACCAGCAACGAGTTAAGTAGAGGCATGGCTCAAGTGGTAGAGCACCAGTCTTGAGCAAAACGAGTCAAAAGAGAGCCTGATGTCATGCTTTCAAGACCCCATATTGACACAAGTGGATATAAACTAAATCCACACCACAGATCCTCCCCTGTGCATGCATTCACTTCTCTAGGCCCTGCACAATGTGCTGCTCATCTCTAGGAGAGACGGCCATGTCAGCAAGAAGGGGATTCTTGGAGATATGAAGTCACACACTGTCACCGTGATGCAGTTTTTGGTTTGCTCAGTGGCACATCTTCAAGATGGATTAGCAGGAAAGCCGAGCTACACTGGAAATAGCCAGTGGATAGGAAAGTGAAACGTTCTAGAGTCCACCTCACCATAGAATGTCCATGCTCTACTCATCAGAATATTTGCTTCTAAATATGCATCTTTCAAAGGACGAATGGAGAGTTTAAGTGGTTCTGAAAAATGACAGCTAGCTAGAACAGAAGGATGGCAGAAAGTAAGAAATGCTTAGAATACATTTTTAGTTACCAGATGCTCAGATTCGCATTTCCATTGACAACCTGTTAGTTCCCATAGAACATCAGAGGTTCAAATGATGGAGGTTTCTGAGGGTTGGTAGGTATATTCATTAAGGGTGTACACTCTTCCCTCATCCTGTTTGTACTGGCAATGAAGCTATGGGCAACTAAGATAGGGGAACATACAGGAATTATAGGAATCTAGATGCACTGTGGCATGAACGAGTTCTGGAATCGAGCCAGGGGTGTTACGCTTGTTTGAAGAAATCGTGTTCATGTGGGTACTAAGCAGTTTTCTATCTTTCAAGGCTGTTCCATCGTTTGTGAGAGGAGGAAAAATGGGCTTTAAGAATCATTGCAGAATTAAACCATGGTGAAGTCTTATAAAATGTTTAAGTATGTGATATTTTCATTTAATTGAACTAGCCAAGAGCAAGCTCTACAGTTTAGTTTCCATCTCATTATTTTTTTATGTAGAGAGAGCCTAGAAATTGTCCACATTTTAATCTGCTCTGAAGGAACAGGAGAGACACTGGAATAGAAACGTGACTGAAAATAACAGCCAGAGTATCCAGAAACTAAATCCAACCGGGTCCAATTTATTTGAGACTTCAGAGGCGTTGGAACGAACTGTAATGTTGAGAATGGAAGGAGAACTCTTCAGAAAGAATGAGTGTTTTCTTTGGGGGAAAGTTTAAGCTCTATACCATAGCTCTCTGTTCTCTCTGTTTTCTTTAGGAGCCTTGAAGAAGGCCTTGAAGAAGGCTTTGTGACAAGGGTCAAAACTCAGCCAGCCCCCTTTTCTCACAGGCAATTGGAAAGGCAGGAACAGCACAAACGTCTTTATTGAATCCCAAGTCAATGGTTCTCCTATGTGTTAAAAGCATGTATTTAGACCTTTTCAGAGGAAAGTCCTAGCAAGAAAGCCAATGTTTTATCAGTATGTCCCAGGGAAAGTGAAAAACCCTCCCAGAATGCCACAGTGAATTATACACACAGATATAACTAGAATAAAAGAGTACACAGAAGTATAATGATGGAAATTTTACATAAGACTATCTCAGGGTTCACCTACATATTCACATAGCCCCTGAAGTCAGCAGAATGATTGTAGGAGTCAGAGCGAGTGAGTTATGGCACTGAAAACATCCTTTTCTTGCCATACTACATTGGTTTAATTAGGCTATTTTTTAAAGCCAGGCAACCAACATGACTGAAAGATTTCCTTGTGTCAGAAAAGTGAAAAAGTAGCCAGAGCCATCATCTCATCAACTGATTTAACATTTGTGTGTACAAGAGTATGAAGGAAATCAACAGTCTACATTCCTCATATGATTGATTTGCACTCACATATACTGCACTACAGAGTCCTGTGCAAAACGGACTAGTCCTCACAGGGGCCAACCTTGATAATGCCTCTCACTTTCACCCAGTGCCCTTAACACTCTGGAAACTCTCTTTACCAGAGAAGGAATTGAGCAGCTACCCAGCTGTGACACTGTAGAGATGACAAGGGCTAGAAGGGATCTGCATGCATCTACCGTACTATATCCATGAGCAGCCAGGATGCTCATAGGCCAATCCTGAAAGTTCAAGTTCTGAATTAGGGGTGGAAGGTTCTTTTGTAAGTTTTCATCAGCACAGGGGTAAAACTTACCTTCTTCTTAGCTCTGTGTTCTAGATCCAGGCCCACCAAACATCCCTTAGAATGCAGCAGGTGCTCAATAAAAGTAAAATAAGTCCTTTTTCAAGCATCAAAGTCCTATAAGAATCAATGTGTCACTATCCCTGAGGTCTGCATATTTCTATGTATTCTTTCACCCGATAACTCTGCAATATCTTTGTCATATCCCCCTTTTAGTGTGGAGGAAATCACGATTTAGGGGTACGACCTGGTTTGATATAAATAATTCCTGAGACTTCTTAGTGCTTGATGGCCTTTATACGCCAAATTCAGGAATAGCTTCAACTATGTGCTAGGAAACAGTCAATGGAACAACAGAATCCCTTATAGCATGCCCTCTAAATGGAGTGCGCCAAGAAGGCCAGTTTGGAGATGCCCCTCCCCCCTCCACATCGCTGTTGGGAATAGCTATTCCCAATACCAAGTGCAGAAGCATCTTCCAGCATGTGCACAGCAGTCTGAGGGGGGACAGTGACTGGACAGAACCAAGATGGAGAAAATGACTGGCATTCTAGCTGGGATCATTCTAGCTCAGGGATCAGCCCCAACACAGCTCACCTCATGAAGTGACCTCTGTAAGATGCTTTGGGGTATAACCTGGAGGTGAGGGGGAGAGGTGAGATAGGAAGAGAGGCAGAGAGAAAGAAAGAAGAAGAGTGAGAACACTGGCGTCCTCACGCTTCAGCAAGGAATGGAGGTTGTCTGCTCTATCTCCCACGGTGGGTGAAGAGGAAGCTGGACCACAGTCAGCTATAGCAATGGGCAGAACAGCAGATGTGCTATTTAATTACCAGCATCAGTGACAAGGCCACTTTTTTGGTACTCAAAGCATTCTACGAGTGTGCAGAAATGTACTCTGCTTTCTAGATCTCCCTCTGAATGTAGAGGGACAGGCTGGGTCCGCATGCCCCTCTAGATGGCCCACCTTGAACAGGTAACTGATACAGCTCAGACGTGGACAGGGTTTTTAAAACTCCCTGTGATCTCTTGTCTCCGTTTTTTAAATGAATTGACTATACATTCCTTTTTGTAGGTAGGAAAGAAACTGAAGAGCTGTAAGGAACAAACATGCCTTTTTCATACTTGCTCTTTATATATACTAGGCCTAATTCTACACCTGTGTCTCCATAGTGTATGGGTCCTCTGACTATAGTTTCTGTTCCTGCAGAGAATCCTACATGAAGCATTGTTCTCTGCAGATCTTTTAAATCCTGTCCATTTCCATGTGGTATCACACTGGTGGGAATGAGTTACAGAGAGGAAGAGAGAGCAAAAGAGTCGTGAACCTCATGCATGTTTAGGTATTTAAAAATATCTCAGAGAAGGATCGATCCTGGAACCCTTCAAAGCATGTTGTAACTCCAATATGTAAAGGTGGCTGACACAACCTATTTTGTGTCTGCAGCCTCTAATCAGACCACACTTTCTCCTAAGGCTAGTGTGAGTAAAGGGAAATGCAAAGGTCCGATGTGAATGAGTCTTGTATGGTGTGGACTGAGCTATGAAGGGATATGAAGTTCACAATACAGGAGAGTTTTCAGAAGCAAAGATGGAGAGGTTAGTGTGGTCTGCCTTCTCTATAGATTCCATATGGGCATCAAGTCAGGCCCTTCTCCACACCCACAGCACACCCACAAGCCCTCCCCCCGACGCCCCCACACCCCTCAGTTCCCTCATGTCTAAAACGATGTTGGGTTTGACTAGGATTCTTCCACCCACAGCTGGTAAAGATACCACTGCTTGCCTCTGTGGTTACTAGGATTCAAAGCCAGGAGGCCCAACCTTGCTGCAGCCCACTTTGCCTTTTCTGCTGATAGAGAAATCACAGCACTAACCAAGCCTACTTCTGTGCTTAACCTCTAACCCCAACCCTTCCTCGCTTCACCTCTAACAGATGAAAAATCTTGACAAAGTTCAAGTACCCCCACCGCTACCTTGTTCTACTCCATACCTGAGTCCATGGAAGCATGTCCAATCTCCAGACCAGCCAGGTGCCAACATACCCCCTAGCCCTGTGTTCCTGCACCTGGAAACCCTTTTATGTTTGGCAGATTCAGTTCTTCCATGAGTCTGCCCGACAGACATCTTCAGTGGAAGATGTTCCAGAACAGATTCAGTTTCTCCTCCCTTCGTGTCTTGACAATATCTATCATCTTGTCTATGATAGTTCCTGTGTTGATAGATGTGAGAATCTAAAGAACAGGAATTCATGCCCATTACTGTATCTTAAACAGTGATGATATACTGGCACTTGCTTCTAAGAATTGCTGCAAGGGCTAGATGTAGTGGTACATGCTTGTAATCCCCAGATTTAGGAGGCAGGAGGATCAAGAATTTGAGCCAGCCTGGTCTACAAAATGAGACCTTTCTCAGATTAAAATAAGAAAAAAGAAACAAAGGGAAGAGAAGGGAAGGAAACAAATGGGAAAGGAAGGAAGGAAGGAAGGAAGGAAGGAAGGAAGGAAGGAAGGAAGGAAGGAAGGAAAGAAAGAAAGAAAGAAAGAAAGAAAGAAAGAAAGAAAGAAAGAAAGAAAGAAAGAAAAGGGAGAGAGAAAAGGGAGAGAGAAAACATAAGAGAGAAGACAAAAACAATCAAGTAAGGATTTAATGAGGCATCAATATGCGTGTGCTACACCTTCAGTATAAGCTTATAATAGTAACAAAATGGAGGAATCAAAGTGAAGAGTGTTGCAGCTAGTTGTAGAGTCTGTCATCAAGACTATCCCGAAAAGGAAACTAGCAGAGGCCACAAATCTCCATAGCAGCAAAAAGTAGAAACAATGTGGGTAAGCCATCTCTTTCTGTCTCTCCCATGGCCTCAGGTGTGCTCTGCTCCTCAGCTTGTAGTGTTAGTAGCAGGAGCTTGTGGGCAGATGTGTGCATGATTCATTACGATGTATCTCAAAAAACTACTCTTGGAATCAGGAGACTTGTTGACTTATGGGATTCACTGATAAACAAGTGTGCTATCCATACAGTGATATTACTTTAGCAGTATCCACAAATTTGAGAACTTGGTACAAAGTCCTTCTCAGACATCATCTTAATGACACCTGTCCCATATAAATGTCATCTTCTTAATACTCAATACTTAACACAGTGCTAGATAATTTCCCACTGGTAGGGAGAGATCTAGCAGAAAGTCACTAGACAACATCATGGAACTGAAAGGGAAAAGTGCCTGGAAGTTGAAAACAAAGTCTATCTGGCCTAAGTCCTCACTTCGTGTCCCTTCTGCTGCTTCATGTCCTTTCTCCCGACAAATATTTGTTCTGTAGTATCTCAAGGATCCGAGAATGGAAAATCTTAGAACAGCCCATGATTAGTACAGTCAAGAGCCTTCTAAGAGAGCTGCACACAAAAGAAGCTAGAGCCAGCCCTGGGCCTTCCGTGACAAGATTCAAGGACAGATCTGGATAAGCAGTGACTCTGTATTGAGAAGTATTTGGCAAGTCTAGTCATAATTGAAAAGACAAGGAAGAGCCTGGAAGCTGAGTTTATGAAAAGTCAACAGTGATTTTGAGGATTCCATGAGGCCCACATTGACCCTTCACCCTCCTTCACCAGCCAAGACCACACTTGGTGTGTGACTTTTCTCTTCTTTTCTTTTTTCTTTCTTTCTTTCTTTCTTTCTTTCTTTCTTTCTTTCTTTCTTTCTTTCTTTCTTTCTTTCTTTCTTTCTTTCTTTCTTTCTTTTCTTTTTTTTTTGATCCTGACTCAAGGCTGTCTGTTGCAGCTCAGGAAAGAAATGTGAGTTTTGGTTTTGACATGTGGTCATGTCAAACCTTTCGATAGAAATCTCCCAAACCTCATGGTCATGGAGATGAAGGGTTTCTACCAAGGATTGCCACCTCTTATGAAGAATTCTTACTTGGGGAAGATGCAGATGTTCCTGGGAACTGAGATGCATCACAATGCTCCAGCCAAATTCACACATGGCTGTGCATGTGAAGGGACTCTTATAAAATACAAAGTGTCAAATAAGTGGACAATGTCATTATTGCATTGAGTGTGCACCCCCAGCCCAGCAGAGGTCTTTCACAGACAACAAATAATGTGCTTCTAGGAGCTTATCAAATCCCACAGCCCTAAAATATTACCAATCCTTTTGCTAGCCCTTTTCTCCTGAGACAACAGCAAGTGAAGAAGCAATACTGAGCACGGGTACTGAAAGCCACAAATATTATAGTCTGAAATTTAAATAAATTTTAAACTTCCTCTATATCATTTTTACAGGGTGTTTACAAGAGCCACAGAATCTTCAGAAACAGCAATCTCCATGGTGTGGAAAGAAGGAAAGACTAGAAGTGGAGATGTGGCTCAAGAGGTACAGCACTAGGCTTGAGTGAAAAAGTTCAGCAACAGGGCCCAGGTCCTAAGTTCAAGCCTCCAGGACTGGCACATACATGAAAAGAAAATGAATTCTGTTCAACAAGATTCCAAGAACAAGATACAATTGACTCGTGTCTCCTCAACAAACATCCATTTTCAAAAGGTGGGATGAGTAAAGCCAGGCATAATAGTATATCCTTGTTTTCCCAGGACCGGAGAGGTTGAGACAAGAGGAGCAATAATTTGAGGACAGCCTGGGCTCTACAGGGAATTGAAGTCTAACTGGCTCAACATAGCAATAACCTAGCTCAAAGAAAGGAAAAAGTGAGGATGAATAGTCAAAAGAGAAATAGCATCTTATACTGTCATACCTCTGCACATTTGGAATGATTGAAAAGGAAAGCTCAGTGAAGACCAGCACACCTTGGGGCAACCAGAGGTGACTTCTGAAGATGATCTTAGCATGCTCAACAGACTTCTGAAACCCGACTCTTCTACCCAAAGAGTGACTGGTTCACTTCAAGTTACTCCATCTCTCTTCTACTTTTAGATCTCAAATAATGGCAGGGGTGGGGGGTTGGGAATCAGTCTTTAGGAACTTGTTCTTGGGTCTCAATTCCTGTGCTGAGAAGTCCATGGGGTGGGGGCGGACAGGGGGAGGAAGGAATCTGATTTTTCAACCGAGGAAATTCCCTGATTCCATACTTTGCTAAGGAACACAACCTATCATTCAAACTCCAGCCATTAGGGCCATAGGATCCTGCTGAGTCCCAATGTGTGTCTTAGTATGTGTGTCCTCTGTGGGGTGGGGAGGGGCGGGAGAGGTGACTGCTCTTCCCCAGACAACACTTTCCACATTTGCTTTTATAATTTTCCACTTTCCACTAAAATCACTGCATTTGGGGGAACCAGTAGCTGAATGAGGGTCTTTGCAAGGGGCCCGGGTAAGGAGTTTTTGCTGTTTGTCTTTCCATCCTCCTTGGAAGACAGCCTTGTGCACCACAGGAGGTGGAGGAGGGAGTGGGAGGCCACCTTCCAACACGTGGGCTTGATTTTTACACAAACGCTTTGAAAGAATACTATTTTTTGAAAGAGTTCAGGACACTGAGAGCAGCCCCCATTTAATGAAGGAAGGAAAGACCAGGAGGCAGCTTGGGGCCTCTTGTTTTTGGCTGATCTGCAGGGATATCTTCAAATTTTATTCATCAGATGAAGTGATGAAAGTATGGGACCAGTATCTTCAACTTCGAAACAATTTACCCTTCTGCTAACCCACAAATGAGCACACAAGCATGGTGTACACACACATGCACTATCAACATGATCTCATTTACTAGCTCTATTTATTGGCACTCAAGAGTTCAGAACAGGCTGTCTGGAGTTCTGCCTCAAGATAGTGCTCCTTTAGGAACATCACAGAGAGCTGAGCCTGTCCAGAGTTTTAGGGTTCCCTCTAGTTTGTAATCTTCTCACTGGTGCAGAGTGAATGTGCTGCTGGAATGAAGCTGTTGTGAATTAACACAAAACAATTGAAAGGCAGGATGTGATAAGCCCAGCTCCTGATTCTGGCCCCACATGTGGCCCTTAGCAAATGTTTTCACCCTTTGAGCTCCAGGTTCCATGCATGGAGATGGTAATAGCATCCAACTTATAGGGAAGTCGGGAAGGATAGAGAATAAAAGCCAAGAGGAGAGAGGGGTGGGTACCTTTGCTCATCTGGGCTCTCCTGGATGCATTAGCATTCCTTACTCTGTACCAGTTTCACTAAGGTAAAACTCCAGAATGACCTTCGAACAGCACAGAACTCATCTTGAGTAGTCTGCTTCACTCTGTTAGAAATAATTGCTCTGTGAATAAATGAGGATACCAATAATGTCTACTTCAGATAATTTTGAAAATAAAATAGAATTGGGAAAGGAAACATCTATCTCTAAGCCTGGCACATAGCAGGGACCCCAACCTGTTAGACTATTATTTCTTCCTAGATGCAAAGTTAGCAGCAAAGAAACTGTTTATGGCAAATCTTTGGTCACCTTCCCAAGCTACCTATTCATTCAAGGGCCTCTTAACACCAAGCTCACTTCCCAGCAGCACCACTCACCCCCACCCTATTCAACTCTGCTCTTCCTTTCCAGATGAAGTACAAATCTGGTAAATATTACACTTACAAGGTAACAGGTCTGGAACGCCTGGCATGTCAGGCGGAGTGCAGTTGCTTCTTGGCATCCAGACACATAGACTCTACAGCCTAGGGCCAAACTACATTTGGCTGCTTTGTGCAATTCAAATAAAGATATTAAAAAATCTTCCAACTCTACAAACATTTGTACTGTTTGCTAATCAGAAGGGTTAGCTTTTTTAAAAAATGATCTAAAGAGAACTTGGCATGCTGATTACTCTTCCTAGCTTCAGAATCTAAGGAACTTGGCTGGTGTGTACTGCATGCAGGTTTCTAACTTGATACAAGAGTACAGTAATTTCTATATTTTAGACCAGGTGGAAAACTTTTCCTTAAAATGTCAAGGCCTAGGCCATTTTCATTCCAGAGTTTATGCCCTTAACCATTTACAACATATGGTTACTCTGGTTTATATGGTTGGAAAAGGAATCGAATTTCCATCTAGTGGTGAAAATGGCAGTTTTGGTGGGTGGGTGACTTGGATCTACCATTTGATTCACTGTGACAGAATTCCTGACATAAGTAAAGAAGGAAAGGTTTATTTTGTTCAAGGTTTCAGAGGCTACAGTCCATCATAGTAGGGAGGGTGTGGAAGGGCAGCTCCCATCATTTTAGACAGGAAGTAGCAGCACAGAGCAGTAGCAGGAAGTGTCAGACAGGAAGTAGAGTGGCCAGTAACAGGAAGTGGCCAGAGAAAGAGATAGTCCTTAAGGCCACACCTCCAGTGAGCCACTTTCTGTAGCAAGGTCCCAGTTTGTTCAGTTTACAACCTACCAATGATCTATTGAATTTTTTAATTGGTCGAGATTACACCATTAATCCTTTAGGATTATTATATCTGTGCCCTTGTGATCTAGTCATCTCTGAAAGTTCCTTTCAAACTCACACAGTGTGAGCTTTGCTTACCTACTATGAGTTTCCCAATCCAATCAAGCAAACAATCAAAATTAACCGTTATAGGCAAAGCAGTTGGGTTTGGACTTAAGCCTCACAATTACTTGAGCCACAGCCCTAAGCCTTTTTGCTTTAGTTATTTTTTAGGAAGGGTTTTAAATTTTTGCCCAGGGCTTTCCTGGACACTGATCCTCCTATCTGTACCTGCTTTGTAGCTGGAACCATAGCCTTGGCCACTGAAAAGGATCTAAATGAAACTTTATTGGTTGCTTTCGTTTCCGCATGATGATCCTCCTAATTTTTACCTCCTGAATAGCTGGGATTACAGGCATGAATCACTACACCCAGCATGAGGAAGTTCTTTAATCTCTGTTTTGTTTTTCTCATACTGCCAGGATCAAATATATCAAAGTCTCTGAAGTGTGTACTTTGAGCCCAAGAAATACTACATAAATATGTTATTATTGTTGTTGTGATTGGCTGAATACCAAGTATGGTAAAAGGAGCAGGAGAGGTACACTTATCAAAATGATCCTGTAAGCAAAAGAAGTAAAATGTAATTGGATATTTCCAGACCTGTCTTTCTCTGTTATTTAAGAGATGTGGCAACAAATGTAAAATATGATTACTGAACTGCCATTGGACTTCCACATCTGCCTTTCCAGATCAGATACTAGAACCAACTGAAGTTCTCAGGGAAGTACAAATAGAAAGCAGAGAACATTTTCAATACGTCTCATTTTCCCTTCCAAACTCTTCACTTCAGAACTTTAATATAAGACTCTTCCCAAATGGCAAGTTTGAGGAATATTTAGCAACACTGAATATGAATATCAGGAAGGAAGAAAGGAAGGAAGGAAGGAAGAAGGGAGGGAGAGAGGGAGGGAGGGAGGGAGGGAGGGAGGGAAGGAAGGAAGGAAGGAAGGAAGGAAGGAAGGAAGGAAGGAAGGAAGGTCCTCATATGTTTAAAGAAAATAGTCCACATTTCTCCAGTCTCATTTTACATTGCAAGGTAGCCCTGAAGCCAGCTGTCCTCTGGGGGTGGTGGAAGGTCCTGCTTCAGGGACATGGGTGACAAATGGACTCTGCTGGTCAACTCCCAGCCTGGCTTAGCTGGCTGTGAAGGTGCTATACACTGAGGGTGGCAGCTACAGACCCAAAGCGGAAGCAATGCTGATATTATTTTTTCATTTTTTTCTAAACTTTGAAAAAAATATCACTTGCTGTTTTCAAGGTATGCCAACATGAGGGGTTTTTTTCAGCTGGAATTTCTAGTTTCTCTATAGGTTCTCAGAATGGAAAAGCAAGAAAGCTAATAATGAATTTGAAATAAATGACTAAATGAATTAATGACAGTCTGTTCAGCACCTAACATATGTAAGCCATCTTTATATGTTAGGTCATTTACTTCTCTAAAGAAAGATTGTTTTTTTAAAAAGATGCTGTCGTTTTAATTAATCCACATTTAGAGAAAAGGAAAATGAAGTTCAAAAGGCAATTGGTGAGAGGGGCTCAGGACTATAATCTTAGCTGCACAGGAAGCTCGGATCTGGAAGGCAGTGGTTTGAAGCCAGCTCTGAGAAGAAAAGTCTACAAGATTGTGTCTCCAAACTAACCAGCAAAAGCAGGTCTGGCTCAAGTGATACAGAGCCAGATAAACAAATGTAAGGCCCTGAGTTCAAACCCTAGTGTTGGCAAAAGAAGAAGGAAGGCAGGAAGGCAGGAGAGGAAGAAAGAAAGACACAAAGAAAGAAAGACAGAAAAGGGGGCTGGGAGGTGGGTCAGTGGTAGAGCGCTTGCCTTGCATGAATGAGGCCCTGGGTTCAATTCCTCAGCACCACATAAGCAGAAAAAAAAAACCAAAAACAGAAGTGGTGCTGTGGTAGAGCGCTAGCCTTGAGCTGAAGAGCTGAGGGACAGTGCCCAGGCCCAGAGTTCAGGCCCCACAACTGACAAAAAAAAAAAAAAAAAACATAGAAAGAAGGAAAGGAAGGAAGGAAGGAAGGAAGAAAGGAAGGAAAAGAGGGGGGTGGCAGGGGGAGGAAGGGCCCAAAAGGAAATAAAGGGGAAAAAAAACCAGAAAGAGAAAAGAAAAAATAGAAAAAGGTAACTGATCTCCTTAATATTATACTATCAGGATTTTGCCCAGGTCTCTTGTATGCAAAATCTGTGTTTTCTTTCTAGTAGATCACAATCTAATTATGACACGCAAGAATCATTGTTGACTCAGAGGTGAGTCACTTTTCTTGGCTTATCAACAGTAAGTTGGGATCGACAAACCAAAGGTTGACATCTTCACAAAGTTGAAAGGAAGGGACCACCGTCTGTTACACAAAGCCAAAGAAACAGAGAGCCCTATTATATGAACTCCTCTGTCTAGACAGATGACTAAACAGGGGTCCCTCCAGGGTTAGACTTGAATTTCCTCCATTCAGCCTGTTGGATATTTAGCAATAAAAAAGAAAGAAAAAAAATCTGTTTAAAGACTGTCGTACTAATCCCCCCAACACACACACACACACACACACACACACACACACACACACACACACACACACACACACACACACACACACACACACACACACACACACACACACACACTACCCCGAGAGTAGTTTAAAAGTCGTTTCCATACAGCCAACATGTGTTAAAGTTTCAAGCAGAAATTAGCTTGAGACAAGAAGAACTCTAAAAATATTTGTGCTGTCTGGCTACAGACCCAAAAACACTGGCCTAACTGTCCCTTTATGGCTCCAGTGACAGCAGTTTGAACTCACAGAGGGACTAGGGTCTCATCCAGGTGTCTCTGTAGCAGGGGATAAGAAAGCATTGAAGTTTGGGCTTCTCATTTTTCACATGAGCTGGCAAGTGATCTGTCTCCTGCTCCTTGAATGCCCTGGGGATGCTGAGCTTTTTCTAACTTATAAGATGAAAAATACTACTTAGTGGCAAGAAAAAGGTTTTATTCTTGAATCAAGGCTGAGACATATAAACAGAGGCTGGTGATGATATCTTCATAAAAGCCTATGATTATACTATGCTTGATGTACATAGCATTCCTCCAGGTAGGCTATTAGGAGTTGGCTAGCTGACCATCAGGCCCCATGGAGAAATGGGAAACCTAACAATTGACTAAGGCTGCTCATTATCCAAGATACCTTTCTACCTTTGCAGGGTGCAGGGTGGTATTTCAATGATGACTCATATTTGAAAATTCATTCCTTCCCTCATTTAAACAGTTGTTGGTTGCCTAAATATGCAATATTCCTTCCTATGTATGAGGACCAGCAGGACTCAGGAACCAGCTAAGGACTTTCTAGAGTCCTGGGCCATTGATAAGCACTCTAATTCATGCAGTTAGCTGTGTGAAGTGGTGCTTATCTGTAATTTCAGCACTTGCAAGAAGTAGAGGCAGAAGGACTCATGAGTTCCAGGGCAGCCTAGCCTATACAGTGATTTCAAGAACCAGCCTAAGCTACATAATGGGACCCTGTTTCAAAAATCAGTAACAACAAGAGGGAAAAAAAGGAAAGAAAATCAATGAAGTCATTTAAGTGAGAAGTTTACCAGCCTGTAAACCAAATCAAACCAAAAACAGTGGTCAGATTAGAGAACAGAATGAAACTAGCCAGCCTGGGAAAGATAATAAATGCAAGGACGCATACAACCTGCATTCAAAGTCATATATGAAAAAAATCTATTTCCATTCTCTCAATGGGAATGCATAATAATGTGCTTTGGGTCATGGTTTAATTCTAATACAAGCATTCCAACTCATAGGTTCTTCTCTGTGTCTTTAATTTCCATAGGTTTTCAGGAGGAAAATATGATATTTAAAAGAAAAAAGATTCAAATATATCTTTTTTCCTTTGCTAATATATACAAATATATAAGGTTTACACTCAATAACTTTTCCTTTTTGAACATCTCATCCCTTCAAATATATTTTCATTTAAATTTTAAGTTTCTCCTTTTAGAAAATTGATTACTAGGATGAACTTTGGAGTCAAACAGACCAAATTCAAGTCTGGCTCTGCCACTTAATCACTGTATGAGCCTCTAGAAATTACATGTAGTATCTATAAGGCTCAGTATCCTTATCTATAAAATTGAGAATACTAGTAGTGTTCACGCTTATGTGGAGATTAGCCTAGGACCACATAGAACCATTAGTAACTGATGTTCACCATTCTTCTTTGTTATTATTAAATACATGCATCAAGACCCCTGTCCAAATGGATACATTTTCTACATGCAGAAAATCACTCAAAATAAAACATGGATAGCTAGACAGCACCATATTTTTATTAAAAGCTATGAATGCCCCTCAAACCAAGGTTCCCATATCTGGTTATACATTAAAATCCATGGGGTAGCTTTTTAAAACTAAAGATGTCAAGTCTCCAAACCAATTGAATTCCTCCAAATTCCTGCAGGTAGACTCTAGCATCAGTAACATAAGCAATACATTGAAGCTTCCTTTGCATGATTCTCTGGGTACCAGAGCTATCAGAAAGAAACCACAGCCTTGAGACAGGGCAAGTTTCCCAATTCGGGACCTAAGTGACTTCTGAAGCCCAAGTCCAAGTAGGCCATGAGACCAGCATACTTGGTAGGTTAAGTGTCGCTAGTGATTCACCTATTTGGTTTCTGACAATCTGCTCTTTTCCTAAAAATCACACTGGAGTTAACAATCTTTGAAGTCACAGTGGCTGCCCTTCTCCAGGGAGCTATTTTCATAGTGTCTTGATCCCAAATATGGACAATGGATAAAGTACTTAGCAAACTTGGGAAAACAGCAACATAGACAAGGAAAAATAAAGAAGCAACCCCTGCTGCTGATGTGAATGCACATTCAGTCAGTTCTACTTCAGAGCAAAGATACAACCCAACTGAATATTAGAAAAATATGGTCTGACCATTTAGATTTCAGAAGGATCCAAAACCAATTTAGACTCCAGTTGGTGGACAAAGTTCACATTCAGCAAAACAGTTCCAGCAATTGCATCATACACACAACAGGGCAATTCAGAAATACAGATGTCCAGCCATGTGCAAAACAATGCTTTCATTTTTGTCTTCTCTTTCCCACTACTGACCCCGAGAGCAGGCAGGAAAAGCTTAGCATCTGTTGCTACTAAGAATAGGCTATGGAGATGATTATTTATGAACTTGCAAGCAGCGTGCTACCTTGCAGGCTTAGGGGCTGTCAGAACAGACAGCTGTCACGGAGTTGAGGGTCAGACAGCAGATACAGCTGTGCCAGCCAAAGGTTCTTTCCAATTTGCCCACTGGATCCAATAGGTAGGAGGATAACTAAATGGTCTCGTTGATGGGTCATGCTCAGGACCAAGGTTTGGGTTATAGCAACTGCACGGAAGTGACATAATACATAATGTTGAAGTTGACGTAGAACTCACAGGAAAGAGAGAAACAGCAGCAAAACCATGCTCTATGAAATAGCACCTAGAGACATACTCTCACAGAAACTTAGCCTGAATGCTTACTGTGGACAACATCTACCAGATACTGCTGGGCCTGTTAGAACCAAGGTAGCAGTCCGGGGCCTGGAAGCTAAGGAATGTCCCTGATTGTCTTGGGAGAAAGCTCATATTTCAGTCTTTCCCTGACATACATACATCACATAACAATGTCATATAACACATCAGGTCTTGCTTCAGAAACTCGGTACTTCCAATTGGCCCTGTGATACTAGATGAACTGGTCTGGATTGAGAGGACAAGTCATTTATAAAACTGGAGGGAAATAATTTCTGTGTCTGTCCTAAAGAGCCAACTTCCTATGTCTTTAGCAAATTTCCATTATAAAGTGTCCTATAATCCTGCAGATAAACCAACAGTGTGAACCTAATCATGTCTCAACCCAAAATATTGAAAGGACTTTCATCTTTGTGGTGGTGCTGGTATTCAGCCTTGAACTCAAGGTCTGGTTACCTTAGTTTTTTTTGCTTTAGTTTTTTTTGCTTTACCATTTGAGCCCTAGCTCTACTTTTTGGCTTTCTGGTGGTTAATTAGAGAAAAGAGTCACAGACTTTCTTGCCTGGGCTGGCTTTGGGATCTGAGATCCTCAGTACTTAGGATAATAAGTATGAACCACCAGTGACCAACTTGAAAGTGTTTTAACATGGATACAATTTGACAATTTTCCCCAACTCTTCCACCTAACCTTTAGTACACTGCATCATTTTCTCAAAATTGGCTACCTTCGCTCTGTGTTGTCTTCTGACTCTGTTAACATCAGGCATTGCCATATGCCTTGTTTTTTCATATTTTGTGGTTCTACCATGGATCACTATGACCAAATTAGAGGATGTTCCGTTGGCCTGGATTCCAAAAGAACACTCTCCAGAGCTCAGTCAACATGCAAGGTCCCCACCATGATGAATGAGAGAGACCTTGAATTTATAAAACCATGAGATACTTCAGAGTTCCATGTGCCACAGCACATCACTCCACATAACTTTATTATATAAAGGCCAAGTATGTCTTCTGAATGTATCAACTTTAAATAAATAATAAACTTGACACACAGTCCTATCTTCATTCTGAATATTTGAAAAGAGTTCTCTTGGCTGGGTGCCTATAAACCTATAAACCTAGCTACTCAAGTGGCTGAGCTCTAAGGATAGTGGTTTGCTACCAGCGTGGGAAACAGAAGTCCATGGGACTTTTATCTCCAATTAAACCACCAAAAAGCTGGAAGTGGAGCTATGGTTCAAGTGGCAGAGTGCCAGCTAAGGGACAATATTCAGGCCCTGAGTTCAAGGCCTAGTATCAACACACATGTATTAGCAACAACAACAAAAAAGAGTTCTCTTATAGAAACACATCTTAAAAAGAAAAAGACTACATTAAACTTTCCTTGCAGTTTCATGATGCATGAAGATGATAGTCATATGAGCTCACACCATGAAAGGACAAATCTTCTCCTTCCAGAACACATAAAATAGCTTCCTATTGCTGCTTGGTCAAGAGACTACAATCTCAAAGGTTATCTTTGAAGCAGAAAATATCATCTCCCCTAAGACGACTTCCTTCACCTCTATAGGCCAAGTTAAGCAATTCTTTTGGCTTCTGCGATGTCTTACTTATAATCAACCACACGGTGTTGACATTTTGTTTTTGTTTGATTGGTTTTAGTCTGCTTGACTTCCTGATCAAGTTGTGGCCTCCATCCATATGAGGGTCTATTCTATAATCCTGTATCTATCACCTGGCACCCCATACAGTCAGTTGAAATTTCTTGTACAGTTGGACGAAAGAGTAGAATCAACATTCCAGTATAAAGTCTTATTGTTCAAAACTTTAAGAATTAGAAAGCAAACTCTGGTCCAATAGAAATTTCTTTGACTGATAAGAGACATAGTTTCACAAATTCCTTGGCTTATGACTTCATTGCAGCGTTTGTGGGGTGGGGAAGTACTTCTATAACCTAAAACTCACCCAAACACTTACCCTAATCCTCACCCTCACATTAGCCCTCACCCTAACCCTAATCCTAACCCTAATCCACATCCTAACCCTCACCCTCACCCTAACCCTCACCCTCACCCTCACCCTCATACACTAGGCACAGCTGGACAGATCCCGATTAAATTCAGACTTTCTGCTTCCCACAGAGAAAGGTAGTCTATCATTCTTGTAGTCCAAAGTGTGTGGTCACCTATGATTTCAATGTTATGAGTTCCTGGTCACAGTGGACAAGAGGGCTGTTACTAGGCATCACAGCAAATACAAATGTTACCAGCTGTCACTGTACACTTTTCAGCACAAGACAGAAGGCCTAGAGGGTTATTTGAACGTATAGAAGGATACAGAGCTAACTTCCTGCTATGGTGGAAGGAGGTGAGTTGCCAATAACTATTTAAAAGCAGCCAAACAAAAAATGATATAAAGGACCTACCAACTACTTGCTAAAAAGAACAAGTTCCATGCCAATGCCTTACAAAGACCTCTTCACTCTTCCTTTGGCCACCCTATACTCCATTCTCAACAGCCAAAGTAGACTTTTGGTGAAAAATCAATGGTCTTCCCATTGTATTCAAAGGAAAAGCCACAGATCTTAGATGACCCACAATACCCACAGGAACCCTCCCTCATTATATTTATGGGGATTGGGGAATGAAAGCAATTAGTTGACCCAAGATTTCACTATGTTTCCCAGATTGGCCTCAAACTTGTGACCTTTCTGCCTCAGCCTTCAGGATATGAGGATTATAGCCTTATCCTACCATTATCTTTCTAATCTCATTTCCTGAGACACTTTTTAATAATCCTAGAACATGTCTAGAACAGCCTAGTGGTTCCCATTGCCAGAAATGTTCTTTCCATGCAAACAACCACTCTGATCTCACCTCTGCTTAAATGCCATCTTCTTAAAGATACCCACCACCTTTCCTGTTTATTGAAGATCTCCATTTACCTATCCTATCGCTTCAGCTCATTCTACTTATCCTTCCTATAACCGTTCTATCATGTGTCTTTATTTTTCATTGTCTATCTTCCTTCACCAGGAAGTAAGCCCCCCTTCCAAAAAAAAAAGATCTTTTCTTTTATCTTCACTGGGGGTATCAGTTGTGGCTCGTATCAATGCCTGATACAAGCAGACATTCAATAAATACTATTGAGTAAATGAGTATCTCAGAAGGATGCCTTCTCTTGACCTTGGTCTTTTCTTGAGTTTTGTATACAGTTGGCATTTATTTTCTAATTACATGATGTAGAGATGTTTGAAGCTTTGGTGAGAAATGAACTTGGTCATTCTTCTCATACTTCAATAGCTACAGAAGTTATTTAGTGGTGCTAACATACAAGAGAACCAGATATAGTAGGATATAATAATACATGGATTGCCCCCTGAAAAAATTATAGTAGTTACAGAATGTTCATTATTATCTGGTGGGATTCAAAGTGCCAGCAGGTCAGAAATCACATCAGAATACCAGGAGACACAGAGTGGCACAAATCAAATATCAAGTAACTTATCACTAAATTTACTTTTTAATACTACAGTCAGATTCCCACGTGCTAATATTTCTGCTCAAGAAAAACATCATTTGGAAAAAGAAAGGCTGAGTTTGGCTGAGATGATAGAGTTTACATTCCATTGTCGGCTAGTTCCTAAACCTATGGAATGTGTCGGAACGGGATTCAGGCCATAAAAAAGATGGCAATGCTTTGACTAAACATTGCCTTGGGGGAAGTATATACGAACTTATACATTATATAATAAGTGTCACACATGCATTGAATATTCATTTAAAACTCCCCTTCTCCATGTGGTAGTGTCTGGCTGTATTCCGAGCACTTGAGATGCAGAGGAAGGAGAATCATGGGCTTCTAGGCCAGACATTGTCTCAAAACACCACCAAGAGCCAAAAGCCAGTGCCTCACTCCTATAATCCTAGCTACTAGGAAGGTTGAAACTTGGAAGATCAACATTTGAAGCCAGCATGGGCAGAAAAGGTAGGAGATTCTATCTCTAAAATAAAAGCAAAAATCAATGTTGGATTCATGACCCAAATGGTAGTGCAAGAAACCAAACCATGCAACTTGAGGTCCTGAATTCAAACTCTGGTTACTGGCATGCATAGATAGATAGATAGATAGATAGATAGATAGACAGACAGACAGACAGACAGACAGACAGACAGACAGACAGACAGACAGACAGACAGACAGACAGACAGATAGATAGATAGATAGATAGATAGATAGATAGATAGATAGATAGATAGATAGAATCCACAGCATCAACAACTAATCAATCCCCTGTCATACTCCATAGTTGCTTTCTGAAGGCACTTGAGTGAAGGAACTCATTCCTGCACATGATTCCAAGATGGGCACCTAACACATGCTCCTCATCATTATTTTAATTCCTTGAACACCCCATAGCACTCCTCAGTGGTGGAAAGTGAGTAGGGAATTTGTGTGACACTGAGTAACAGGTCCACACCATGTTGGTATATACAGAAAAATGAGACACACAGGGAAAAAATCAGCCAGGGCTGTGGATTCAGGATCCTGTGCTTGCAACATCAGCTGATCAAACAGAGGTCCCGCTGGATTGGAATCTCCTCGGTCTCTCTGAATGGACCATCTGTGAATCAACAGATCTGGGTAATCAAAGCAGCGGCTGCTTCCAACAGCTGCACACCAGGCTGAGGTCAAGAGCATCAGCAAGGTCTATTGAGATAATGCCAACTCCCCAGCTTCCCCATCCTGCCTGCCCACTTAGCAGGCTGAAAACAGGGCCTGGAAATCTCCTTTAAAGATGTCCAGGGGATGCAAATATAGGTCATGCTTTAAATGCCATCTTTAAATTGCAATTGGCCTACTTAAAAGCCTTTTGCAGGCTGGGCACTAGTGGCTCACGCCTATAATCCTAGCTACTCAGGAGGCTGAGATCTGAGGATCATGGTTCCAAGCCAGCCAGGGCAGGAAAGTCCAGGAGACACTTATCTCCAATAAACCACTCAGAAAACCAGAAGTGGCGCTGTGGCTCAAATGGCAGAGCACTAGCCTTAAGCTGAAGAGCTGAGGGACAGCTCCCAGACTCAGAGTTCAAGCCCCATGACCGACAAAAAAAAATTAATTAATTAATAATAATAATAAGTCTTTTGCTTGGTAAATACTTTAAACACTGGATTTGTCCTTGGGACTATTAATCTATTCATTCATACAAGTTGCCTCTCTTGCTTTGAATTCCTTTCTCCCTCCCTTCCTTCCTTCCTGCACTTTTTATTTTTCTTGGTCTTACTGGGAATTGAACCCAGGGCACTGCATTTGCTAGGCAGTTGCTCTATTACTTGGAACACAACTCCAGTCATCCACCCTTCAGGATTTTTGAATTGTGTATCAGGCAGGTTAACCTCATTTACCATTACTATTGTTGATGATGCTATTGTTAATTTTATGGGATTATTAACTTAAAAGGAAAAGAAAAAAAATCTGCAACCACATGTCTGTAAGGAATGACTACTTTCATTTCCCAGGTTATTTTATTTAAAGCTGTTGGAGCATCCGAGTCACAGGTCCCTTCATCTGTGTCAGAACACACACCATTGTCACCAACACTCAGGTTAGAGAATGAATGAGAGATGCACGAGGCACCACAGGCCCAAACCTGCCTCCAGCCACTGCCTGTACCCCCTTGGAATGGAAAATGGTTCACACAAGGTGACATGGATGGCCGTCGAGCTGCCTGGACTGAGTGACTCCACTTAACGAGTGTTCAGAATCGTGTTCAGCATGGAGAAATTTACCCTGGCCCTGGACTCTGGCCCCCTGGCATTTGCTCACTTACATTTTTATGCAATTACTATTTCTAAGAACAGAGACCAAAAAAAAAAAAACCCACAGAGCCCCACTGCTCAGTCGTCTTGTCTTGCATGGAAGGTCAGAGAGGGGTCTGCAGACTTTTCCCACAGTCCTATCAGCTGAAGGAGGGATGGAAGAGCCCTCAAGTGCAGGGAGCTCACATGGAGCTTGTGCCTCAGTTCCATCCACACTCTCCAAGATGCTCCTGATTTTCTCAGACATGCAGAAGAGTGGGATGGGTTTCTGGGTTTCCAGTGTTTATCTGCCAAAGAAAAAGGGAAGCTTGCAGAAATTAAGTGATGGGAAACAACCCTAAGCAAAAGGGAGTGTCTGAGAAGAAAAAAGAGGAAAGGCCTCTTAACATTACTATGGGAGGAAGGGAAGGATAAGAAGAAACTTGGTCCAAATTATAGGCATGGAAGTTAAAAGGGAAAAGGGGCCAGGCGCCTGTGGCTCATGCCTGTAATCCTAGCTACTCAGGAGGATGAGATCTCAGGATCGCGGTTCAAAGCCAGCCCAGGCAGGAAAGTCTGTAAGACTCTTATCTCCAACCAGAAGTGTCAATGTGGCTCAAGTGGTAGAGCGTTCACCTTGAGCTGAAGAGCTGAGGGACAGTGCCCAGGCCCAGAGCTCAAGCCCCACGACCAACCAAAGAAAAAGGGGGAGTGAGGGGAAAGGGCTGGAAAGCAATGAAAGGGTAAGCAAGTTTGGGGTCTACATGACAGGATGGAAAACATTTGGGTGACACCTGAATTCAGGTGTTGAGCTCATCATTGTGGGTCAATTCTATGACAAGAACAAGACATTTACCTTTCTAAACCACCACAACTTCCTGAAGAAAATGGAGACGTCATTAAGGTTTGCTTTTTTTTTTTTTTTTTTTTGGTCTGGTTGTGGGGCCTGAACTCTGGGCCTGGTAGCTGTCCCTCAGCTCTTCAGCTCAAGGCTAGCGCTCTACCACTTGAGCCACAGCGCCACTTCCGGCATTTTGCTTATGTGGTGCTGAGGAATCAAACCCAGGGCCTCATGCATGCAAGGCAAGTGCTCTACCACTGAGCCGCCTTCCCAGCCCCTGCTTTTTAATTAATTAATTCGTGTGTGTGTGTGTGTGTGTGTGTGTGTGTGTGTGTGTGTGTGTGTGTGTGTGTGTGTGTGTGTGTGTGTGTGTGTGTGTGTGTGTGTGTGTGTGTGTGTGTGTGTGTGTGTGTATTGAACTCAGGGCCCAGATGCTGTTTCTTCACTTTTTCACACAAAACTGGTGTTATACCACTTGAGCAAAAGCTCTACTTCTGGAGCTGTTTGAGTGGTTAGCTAGAGTCTCACAGACTTTCTCCCTTTCCCCCTCGGGTAGAATTAAGCTTTAAACTTTGATTCTCAGATCTCAGCCTCTTGCTCTGGTGCCTGGTGGGATGGTCATTTCCTGACCAACCAATGTGTGCAGGAGCAGGATATGTGTCATAGGTGCCAGGGACAAACCTTTCACTTCTGTTTTTTCCCTTCTCTTTTCCTTTCCAAACAATCAGTCCATGAGTAAACAGATGTTGAACCCTTGGTTTAGGGCATGAAAGAAAATAAAAATTCAGAGCTTAAAAACCTAAGCAGAGCTTTACAAGCATGGATTGAACTTTCATTCTTTTCATTTATATATCAGTGTCTAGCCACTTTGAGGGCTTCTGTACTAAAATTAATGCATGCTATCAATTGATTCTGGTAGGTCGATTTTTTTTTAAGTCTTTTGTGAGAGAGACTCCATTTTCGGCCACTGTCAAAAAAAAACTGTACTGATTCCTAAGAAGCAGAGTTAGGCATGAAGAGTTACAAAATAAGTATATCCAGTGAAGCAGGCTTCTCCTGGGACAGTAAAACCATCTCCCTGTCCCTATCTAGTACATAGCCAAGCCTCATCAGGGACCTCAAAATCCATGCCAATACTAGGATTATGTGTGTTTCTTTTCTTCCTGAGTATGATTTGGGAACAATTTAGCTGGAGATTTCCTTAAGTGCTAGGATCACTCAAGTCCTATTCTGTGCTGTGGATCCATTGCCCAGCATTCAATAGGCATTCTAAATATGGTGGTGGAATTGATTTATGGTCCCAAGCAGAAAGCAGAAGAAACCTCTGTCTTCAGTGCTCCACAGTCTAATACATAGTCTTGTCTCTGAGGAGCTTGTACTGGGTTTGGGAGGTCAGGGGAAGGTGGTTTGAGCAAATGGCAAGCTCCCAGGCCCAGTTAGCTAACTGGGCTGAAGATCTAACCTGACAATGCATTTTATCATGTAATACAGACATGTTATATGAAGCTCGCAAATAATGGCTTCACCAGGACTTGCTCACAGACCTCCCTTTGGAACTCAAAGGAGAGAGAAATCTTTTTTTTAACTTTTTTTAAACTTTGGTTCAAGAAACATTAATGGAACTTGGAAAATGGAGGTGCTGAGTGGAGTTGGAAGAAACGGGGTAGAATGATGAAAGGGATGATATTGATCAAGATGGATTGAACTCGTAAACTGACATGTGGAATTTGAAACCCCTTTTTATAACCACTTAAAGATATAATCAATCAATCAATCAACAAGTATCTATACAAGGATAAAACATTAATTAAGCAACTACTTTGTATCTGGAACAGTCACACAGATACAAAGAAGATATAAAAAAAAGGGACCTTCCTTTTATATTCAAGTTATACTGTTGAACCTTCCAAAGAGTTATCTGCCATGGTGGTCAGAAGTTCACCATTTAAAAATCTCTGTGACTGTAGAACACCTGTCTTACACCCACAAATCATTATGCTATCAAGTCATAGTATTAACTTCCAAACTACTCAACAATTTTTTTTCCTCATGAAACTCCAATCTGAACATTTCTAGAACAATCATGATGGCTGAGCTACCAGGCTGCATTGCCAAATCCTATCTTGCCTCTGATGAATTCTCCCCTGAAGACAGATAATAAAGAAGGACTTGATAGCACCATGTCAAAGGAGGAATAAAGTGGATGAGTGTACTCACCAAGGTACCCACAGAGCACCTGGGACTGTCTGGTGCACAAGCTGCCCACAGAGCCAGAAGGTGTTGTAACAACTGGGCAGACAGCTAGGAGTTTTAAAAAGCACAGTCATTAGCTATTTTACTGAAGAGAGGCCTGGCACAGAACTATACAAAGATTCAAAGTTGAAGAGAGACTCATGAATGTCCTTATCATCCACCCCCTCCCCCAGAATATAAAATCCCTGCTACCCAAATCAGGGGGCTCAACGCTCAGAATCCATGGAGGGGGCTGAGCCCACATCTCCTGGCAGTCAGACTCCCAAATTCAGTTTCTCCTTCCACATGCTCTGTCACTAAAGTCATAGTGTACAACTTACATCCTCAAATGGGGAAATAAATATCTTAGAATGTACTAAAGATGAATTGGAATCCTTTGACAAGACAGCCTACTGGTTAAGGAAAAAAAAATATTGAGTTCTCATTTGGCTGGCCTGGATTTCAGTTCTTGAAACCACCTGTCAGCATTTGTAAACTGCATTATGAAAACTCTCTCTTGAATGAGTCAAAAACACAAACTGTATTGGTTTGGAGCTGCTTTGCGACAGTTTCAAGAGCTAGAGCTCTTTAAAATCCATTCATTTAATTTATCTTTTGCCCAAGAGTAAGACTATCCAGAAATCTTGGATTTCATTTTCTTTAAAGTAACCGCAAGCAATTTTGACATTGCCTACCTTATTCTTAGAGAAAAAAAAATACTACAAAAAATATAGCCTGGGCCATGCATTCAGTTACTCAGGAAGCTGAGATCTGAGAATTGCAAAAAAAAGTCTGAGACTCATCTTTACTTAACCAGCAAAAAGTCAGAAATAGAGAAATGATACAAACGGTAGAACACCAGCCTTAAGCAAAAAAAGCCAAATGAAAACTTGAGGGCCTTGAACTTGAATTAAAGCCCCAGTGCCAGCACAAATTAAGTAAGTAAGTTAGTAAATACATAAATAAATAAATAGTCTAAGGGATTTCTGAATATTTAAAGACCTTAGTATCTTCGGAAGGATTATCATACATGTGGACATTAAATCACTGATCTTCCTTGAATTTGGGAATCTGAATTTACTCAAACCTCTGTATCTACAAGATGAAACACAGTTTATCTATAATCAAACTAAAATGTTATATTTAAAAGGTGATGGATGAATGCAATCATATTTGTTATCTGACAGTGATGATAAAAATGAGCACTGACTACATCCCAAGCCCAGCATGATACAATTCTTTCCTAGCTCCATGCATACATTTTGAATCTAGCACAAGTTCTATTTTACCCAGAATGGTAACATTGCCACCATTCAAACCTGAATAAACCTTCTCAATTTTTTGGGGGGGGAGGGTCAGCCATAGGGCTTGAACTCTTGGCCTGGGCGCTGTCCCTCAGCTCTTCAGCTCGAGGCTAGCACTCTACCACTTGAGCCACAGCGACACTTCTGGTTTTCTAATGGTGTATTGGAGATAAGAGTTTCGTGGACTTTCCTGCCCAGGCTGGCTTTGAACCTCGATCCTCAGATCTCAGCCTCCTAAGTAGTAAGATTACAGCCATGAGCTGTCAGCACCCGGCTTCCAATTTTTTTTTTTGCCAGGCTTTTGCCTATTACCATTCAATTTTAAAAATGGATAACAGCTTTCCCCATATCCTGTAACTTACCATCTTCAACATTGAACCTACTAACAAAATCCCACACATATAGTCTCACACATGTGTGGATTATACCTTCTAGAAAGAACATTATATATTTTCTAGACAGAATTATTTTTGTACCAATACTGGGGCTTGAACTCAGAGCCTAGGTGCTCTGTCCCTTAGCTTTTTTTTTTTATATATATAAGTTTCCTTTAATTTTGACATTGAAACAGCAGAATGAATTGGTTTGTGGCTGAAACATCCTTTTCTCCCCCCATGGGGCAGAAACCTGGAGCACCCATCTATTGAAGGAACAAACTTAGAAAGTCTGAGCCAGCTGCCCCACCCCCACCCCCAACCTGGACAAAGCCAAAGACAGGCTTAAGGGCAGGAGGAAGGACACAATCAAATACCTGCTGGTGATTTCCAGTAAGGTACAATTCTCAAAGTTGCTGTAGTTACAGAAAGTGGTAGCATTCACGTTTAAAAAAAGAAGAAGAAGAAGAAGAAAGTCACAAACAGTAGCTCTCCAGCCCCTCCTCTGATGTGAATTCATAACAAGCCATTTGTCACTCTGAGTGATGTCTCAGAAGGGTCTCAGGGGAGTGGGCTCTTTTCACATAGTCTGGCTTCAGGAACCAGGATCGCCTAATGGTGGTAGAGGTTATTTATTCACTCTGATGCATCATTTCCTAAAAATTCATTTCCAACACCTTTACCAACAGTGGCTTACATAAAATCTGCACAGAAATGTCTCAAGTGATCCTCCAGCCCCTACAAGGTATATCAAGATTTAAACACCTCCCCCCAACACATTGTCCCTTAGCTTTTACAGCTATATATCTGGCTTTTTTGGCAGTTAATTGGAGATGAGTCTCATAGACTTTCCCCTCCCAGGTTGGCTTTGAACTGAGATCCTCACATCTCAGCCTGTTAAATAGATAGGACTATAGGCCTGAGCCACTGGCACTGGCTGGAATGTTCTTTAATTGAGATATATGCTCTGCATGGACAATGTGGCATGGAAGCCAGAGGCCCAGTACCAGTGTTTCCATGAGCAGGGTAGCTGTCAAGATTGTCTCCATATGTTGATTCCTGCTTCCATCAGCTCCCATATGTTGCCTCCAATAAGCATCCATACTGTTTATTTTTAGAGCTTTCACTACAGTCTGCTATAAGAGAAAACTCTCTCTCTCTCTCAAAAACTAATCACAAAAGGCAGGAAGCTACACTGGGTAAAAACTGTTTATCACAAGATTTATAAGTCAAACAAAGTTTTCTCATTCATATCTGACCTTTAAAAAAAGATGTTGAAATTTATCCTGAATCAAATCTCAAAGAATGTAACTAGAGTCAGAGAATGCAGAGTGAGTTGCTTGGTTCACAATGCTGTTTCTCTCAACTATGGCTCAATGCACTTCTTGGGGGTGGAAGGGAACGGGGGTGGATTTAAGTCCTTTTCCTGGGAAACAGCACCTTCTTCAGGCCAGTGTATGTTGTGGTACACTCTATGATCCAACAATTGCATTCCTGGGCATTTATTCAAAAGATTACAGACCTGGTTATAGTAAAGCCACCAGTACAACCATGTTTATTGCAGCACTATTCACCATGGCCAAGCTATGGAATCAGCCCAGATGCCCCTCAATGGATGAATGAATCAAGAAAAAGTGGTATATGTACACAATGGAATTTTACTCATCCATTAGAAAAAATGATATTGTACTTTTTGTAAAGAGATAGAAAGACTTAAAAAATTACATTAAGTGAAGTAAGTCAGACCCAGAGAGACAGAGGATCCATGTTTTACCCTATATGTGGAAGCTAGAGTTATCTTATAGACTTACATTGGGTGGAATGAAGTGTGCACAAACACATTAACCAAAGTATGGTATATTCAAGGGAAAATTAACTGTAATCTCTTAGAAAGGCAAAGTCAAGGTTCAACAAAATAAACACCAGGAAATGGGTACTTGAAAGGGGTAGGATGGGTCAAGGGGAAAGGGAAGGATAAATAAAGAGGAGAAATGGAGAGAATGCAGTCAAGAATTCAGTGTGTATCCTACAAAATTAAGAGTGAGGGAAGGGATGGGTAGAGGAGGGATGCATAAGAATTTTGAAAGGGTGACTATGGGTGATACAGTTCATGAGACAGAAATAGTGCTATAATTAAAAATTATGCATAATTGATTTCTTTTCTTTGTTCTTTTTTCAAATTTTTAAAATTATTATAAAGATGATATACAGAGGGGTTACAGTTACATAAGTCAGGTAAAGAGTAATTTCTTTTTGGACAATGAGGTGACTTCTAATATAATTAAACAACTATAATGTGAACCCTAAAAGTACTAGGTTTTATTTTTTAACCTGTAATGACACAGTTAAGAAACAAACCAATTACAACCAATGAGGTTATTTTTCTTGACCCACTGGTTGGATTGCTTTTGGTCAAGTGAAGTTTTGTATAAAATGGTTGATGATGCCAAGCACACTTGTAATTCTAGTTCTTCATGAGGCTGAGTTCTGAGGATTGTGGTTTGAAGCCAGCCCAGGTAGGAATGTCCAGACAGGAAGGTCCATGAGAATCTTATCTCCAGTTAACTACCAAAAGGAAAGGGAGCTGTGTCTCAAAGAGTAGAGCCACTACCATTATGCATAAAAGCTCAAGAACAGTGCCAGGCCCTGAGCTCAAGCCCCAGGACCAGCACTGAAAAAGAGAAAAAAAAAGAAAGGTTATAAAAATTATAAGTCACAAAGATCTGGATCAGTGGTTCTCGAACTTTACCATACAAAAGAATTTCTTCCCAAACCTTTGTCTCCTCCATTATCTAGATTTTTCTTTTAAGGTGGGCTCTAGAAACCTTGCACCTGTCTAAGAATGTCATATGATCCTCACACAGGTGATTTTTTAAAAAATCTAGAAACAATGAATAATGTTTACTGACATTAAAAATTCTCAATAAGATTTGAGTCAAATTAGCTCCTAACCCAATCTTCCCTACCTCTTCACACAGACATGTAATTTACTGCTCTTGTGACTATAACTCTATAAGTGAATACTGTCATTTTCTCCCAATGGGGAATTATAATGAATTTCTACTCTTTTTAGAGAATTACCATAACTGCTATTGAGAAGGAAAACTGGTCCAAATATATAATGATCTAGGATCAGCTTGCCTTAAGACCTTTCTAGAATCTAAGTACTTGGACAAAGAATTTATGAAACTAGATATAATTTTATACATACTATTCATTACTGATGGTGATACTTTTCTGACAGTGAAATTCTTTTGAAATGTTTCTAACACAAACTATCACACATCACCTCAATCCATGGAGAAGAAAAGTACAAGGTTAGTAGGAATAAAAAGTAGCAATTCATGGATCTAACCAGTGACAAGTCATTTAACAATCTAAGGCTTAATAGTATAAAGAGCTTCAAATGAGTGACCAAAGGACTTTATCAAACCAATGTGACTTAAAACACAATGACTCAAGATGTCTCAGGTGGAAACAAAAGGCAGCAAACTAGTATTATGGAACTTAAAAGACAACTCTAAAGGTGAGACCATATAGCACCTCAGGCAATAGCTATTATTCAACTTTGGCTCTGTCTGGCCACTTCCAGGCAAAAGTTAGGATTTCACAAGGCCTTTCCTTTCTCTGTCTCTGTCCTTAACCTGCAGAGCCTGAATGCTAAAATGTGCCTAAATATAAAAGATTGGATAATAGAAAGCCTTTGGCCTAGCTCCTTGGTGGTCTAGTGGTGAGGAATCAGAAAATCCTAAGAGTTTTCCAAAGGGATAGTTCCTTCAGCAAATCTCCCTCTTCTGCAAACAAATGTCCTCTGTCTGTGATGAGTTCGTTTCCCTTCTAAAGTAGAACCAGAAAAATTAGTCACCTTTTTTTATGACTTTCTGAGCCAGCAGCTTAGCAACAAGAGTTCATTATAAAAGAACAGAAATTATTCTAGTGGTGTTGCTCTAATGTCAGAGCAGAAGTGAATAAAAAGGCAAGCCCGTGGACAAGGAAATGGTCGTATAAACAAAAGAGCCCCCCCAAATGGAAGGAATCTGGAGTAGACAGAATAATCTGTTATAATCTTAGTCTATGCAGTACACATGAACAAATACCAAAGACACCGAAATGAATTCCAAACTTAAAAATTTAATGCTATTTCTCAGAATGTGCCTTCCCATTTTTGCTTTGAGAATAATAAATATTATGACGTTCCTAAAAATCCATACGAACTCCTTTTTCAGGTAGGAAGATTTGCAAAGAGTTCTTGACTTGTATCTTTCTCAGAACTAAACTCTGCATTCTTGTTCAGAAGATGAAGTAACAAATAAGGCTCTTAACACAGCCTAAAGTTATGAATGAATGGTTATCTGTAAACTAGCTTGTCAAGAGAGATGTGGTATTTGTCAGTGTGCTGTGGGTTAGAGAGAAAGCCAGACGAACAGAGCCAAGATCTAAATCACAGCACTTTCCTTTTCCTTTCATGAGCCTGGAAAGATGCTACAGAATTCTCTGAAACAAACAACTCCACAAGGCCACTCCTATTCTCAAATAGCTGCTCTGTGACTTTTCTTTCAAAAAAAAATGTCATGTCTCTTCTCCAGGAATAACCTGCCTCTCAGTTCCCAACCCAAAAGGGGCCAGGAAGGCCCGGGGCAATAGGGACACTCTCTCCCTGGGAACTGAGATGTGTGGAACAGGCTAGTGTGAGAGAAAGCAGCTGCCTGTGGAGGGCTGGCAATGCATTCAAACTATTTTCAGAAGGTTTGGGCTTCACAACATCCAGAAAGCATTTTCCATCTGCCTTCAGTTTCTCAAGTCACTGTGGTTAAAGGAACATCTCAGCCAAACATTTCCAAGTTATCAGGCATAACAAATGCAAGTGCTCATTTGAACAAATGAAGGGATGGTCCCAGTCCACACAGGATGGTTTTCTCAGCACCACAAAACTTTCCCTTCCTCTAAAGGACACCAAGTCTACTACCTCTTAGGCCAACGTTTTCTGAGAGCATAAAATGTCCCTAGGTTGTCCCAGGAAAACCCAGACTAGAAGAACTCACTGAGAGTGACTATCTTCCAGTGCTAACAGTGAACCAAGACCTTAGGATGGCTGCTTCTTTCTACTGTCAACACTCAGGTTTTCATTTCCCCTCCTCAAATCCTTAAGTGTGTTTCTTGAACTGTCTGGCTCTTCGTCTCCTGGAATTTCCTCGTCATAGGTAAAGCCTGACAGCTCACTGCACCAAAGGTGAAGTTAACTGGAATCTACACAGCTTCTAGATAGGGCTTATCCTTGGAACCAAATGTCCTGATTCCTTCAAAACAGGGACTCCAATCTGGGCCCTTGTGGCTCATGCCTTTAATCCTAATTACTCAAGACACAGAGATCTGAGGATCTATTTGAAACAAGCCTGGGCAGAAAAGTCCCTGTGAGACTCTGATCTCCAATGAACCACTCAAAAACAAGAAATAGAGCTGTGGTTCAAAGTGGTAGAGTGCTAGCTTTGAACAAAAACAGCTCAGGGACAGTGTCTAGGCCCTAAGTTCAAGCCCCACAAAAGAAAAAAAATTACAAAAACAAACTAACTAAAACAGAGACCCTGGCTGGGAATGTGACTCAGTGGAAGAGTGCTTGCCTAGCATGTATAAAGCCCTGGGTTTGATTCCTCAGTACCACATACACAGGAAAGGCCAGAAGTGGTGCTGTGGCTCAAGCGGTAGAATGTTAGCCTTGAGCAAGAGAAGCTCTGGGACAGAGCCCAGGCTGTGAGTTCAAGCCCCAGGCCAGGCAAAACAAACAAAAAACAAAACAAGACAAAAAAACCACAGAGACACCCCCACACACACCGGGAGGGAGGGGGGCAGATGAGAGCCAGGGAATCTGTGAAGAGGACTGGGAACAGGCCCACAAATGTCAGAAGCATTTGCTAGAATGCTTCTTCATTTTCTTATCTTTACAAATGAAGAAACTGAGGTCTAGTCATATGAAGGGGCCTCCACCCTGGCTACAAAGCCAATAACAACAGAGCCAAGACCTGATATCAGTGGGACAATTCTGGTAACTTGTGTTGAGAAAGCCAAGCTGCTAACCAAACCCAACCACTTCTTAACAGATGCCAAAGGCCTGTAAAAGGACTTCCTGTCATCCATGTTATCATTTCCCTTCCAGCCTCTGAGATAGTTTAGGTGTCATTGCCTTTTGGGGTGCGATTTTTATGATTCCAAAGTCCTTATTCATTGCACAAAACCATCCTACCTCCCCAAATTATTCTCTGAAAAAGACAGGGGAAGTGCTTTTCATGAACATTTGTGAAGAAGAAAACAAGACAAACAAACAACAACAACAAAAACTGAGGGAAGAAAAATACCAAAACCAGAAACAGGTGTGTTGGTTCACTCTTATCATCCCAGCTACTCAGGAAATGGAGGTTAAAAGAACTGGAGTTCAAGGCCAGCCCAGGCAAAAGGACTCTATCTCAAAAACAAAAATATAAACCAAAAGAGTTTGAGTATAGCTCAAGTGTTTAACTGTTTATCCAGCATTAACAAGATCCTAGGTTCAATATTCAACATTGCAAATATTTAAAAACTACAACCAGAGTCCTGATAAATCTCAATTTTTACATCAAGCATAGATAGATATAAAAGTTGGGTATGTTGGGAACAAAAAAAAAGACCCAAGCTTTGTGCAGGACTTCCATAGTACCTATCAGGTACATTTGCTCTGCCATTACAATGAGCAGATCATGCCTCATCTCCTTGTGGGGACACTTAGAACCCACTGAACCTTTGGGTGGTTCAGTCCTATTCTATAGAGAATGTTCATTCACTTGTCAAACATGGACTGAGCAAAGACAAGGTATCTTTTGTAGAACAATAGAGAAGTTAGACTTGATGCTTGCTGTAAGGATATTTATACACCAAGGAAGAAGGCAGCCCAGAATACAATAACAAAAGAAAGAGGCAAAGACATACATCAAGATAGTAAGAGTTTAGAGGAAAATCTAATTAAATATGACTACAAAAATTGAGCCTCCATGCAAAAACCAGAAGTGGAGCTATGGCTCAAATGGTAGAGCACTAGCCTTGAGCACAAAGAGGCTAAGGGACAGTGCCCAAGCCCTGAGTTCAAGCCCCACAACTGACAAAAGAAAGACAGAAAGAAAGAAGGAAAGAAAGAAAGAGGGAGGGTGGGAGGGAGGGAGGGAGGAAGGGAGGAAGGAAGGAAGGAAGGAAGGAAGGAAGGAAGGAAGGAAGGAAGGAAGGAAGGAAGGAAGGAAGGAAGGGAAAGAAAGAAAATTGGAGTCACTCAAGGAGGTGCTTTCTTTCTAAGTCTAGAAGAATGTTGAAAGCGCCTAGGCCAAGTTCAAGCCTCATGACTGGCAAAAAGAAAAAGAATAGGATTTATCACCCACTAAAAGAAACAGAAGAAACAAAGGCTCCGCCTCATACAAATAAATGTCCCATTTGGGTGAAGGCCAAGATGAAGTGGCAAGAATATGGCTTTCACAAAATGCTGAAATAAATATACGTGGGGGGGGGTAACAATGCTCAATGGGAAATGGTCTCATGTAACTGTAAACCCTCTGTACAGTATCTTTACAATAAAAAAAACACAAAAGGGAAAAGAATATGACTTTCAGGTAGGAATTTAATAAAATGAGGAACTACACGAGAGAGAAGACTCAGACTTTGAAAGGTTTTAGATGTTATCCAAGAAAGTTCAACCTCGAAGAAGCATACAAGAAGTAAAAAAAAAAAAAAAAAGAAAGTTCAGCCTCAGACTACTAAATCTCAAGGTCTTCTTATAGGATACATTTCCAGCCTTGCCATTCTCCACGCCCTGCCCAGGAGAGGCAAAAGCCACCTAGAGAATCCTGAGCAAGGGAACCAGACCTACTGAATAGAACATGCAAAGATGGGAATGAGATCCCAAGACCTCCTCGGCTCCTGGGAATGGCCCCTAATGCATCACTCTGAATTATGTTTCAATGTCTCTTAACCGCAGGTCCTCTTTTATGATCTAGTGGGATGTGGGAGTCAACTAGAGTGATAGTGTTTCTTTAGTGGTCCATAAAATAACAGCACATCTTCAAGTAAATGGTGTTTGCCATGCAAAAGCCTTCTAGGTGCCAGATAGCTGCATCCAGTGCTTCTTGATACCTGTCACGGATCCTTCACAATCCCAGGAAGCAGGTGGCCCAGGAAAGAAACTGTAGCCCTTTACACTAACAGCCTGGAGTATAACCCACAGGACCATGCTTAAGTATTTGCCCAACAAAAAGATGGTCATTCAGCCAAGGTGAAAGGCCAGAAGACAAGAGAGATTGTGAGGCAGATTGAAGGTATGTTTATGCAAGGTCAAGGCCATCCAGCCAATGCAGAGAGCAATGTGGAGGAAGAGGCTGTGGAGCCAAACACTCACTCAGGCTATGAAAGGCTAAAAAAGAAATAAAACAACCACCTACCCAAAGCAGCTGATGATTACAGCAAGATGCAGATTTCTTCTAAACAAATGGCAGAAGCAAACATTTCAGTCTAAACAAACCCATCAAAGAATCCCCAACGTGTTATTAAATGTAAAATAAAATACCTGCAGAATACTGAATTCCAATGTGAAAAAACTATCTTTGTTTTTTTTTAATTGTTTTAAGTGCACCATATGTTTTCAAAATGACAATGGAAACATTTGTTTATCTCAAGCAGAGCCACATTTCATCAAGCTGCCGGGAATCTGGGAAGTGGAATACACCCTTAAGCAGAAGACCTGCCTAAGCAGAGCCAGCACATATGGTAAACTGAAATTCTCTCTCCAGGATCCCGCCAGGATGGGAAATGCTACAAGACAGCTGAAAGGCTACCTTCAGAGAGTCATGCTTGCTGTCCTTAACCTACAGTGGCAGGGGGAAGGAGTTCAATTGTAGTGAAGGTCATGATACCTCCCTCCCAGGGTCAGGTTCCTCCATTCTATTTGTCAGAGCTTTCTAAGAGAGGCAGCCCAAAGTGTGTTGTAATCTCTGGGTGAAGGCCTAGCAGTTTGTGACCTTCTTGATTCTCACCCAGATTTGATGTGGGTTCAACAGTGAGTCATGAGTTCTTTATTCCCATCTCTGTTTCCTCTAGGAACACGGATCTGTCATCCTTTCATATCTTTATAGGGAAGCTGATGGAGGAGGTTACATCAGTGGGTCTGCACCAGGGAAAAGTCACTATTCACGAAGTGCAGCGCCTGTGTGTGGCACTGGATCACTGGGGGACACAGGAAGACTCCACCCTCTTTCAGGTGGAGTCTCTTCAGAAGACAGATGAGGCTGATGGGTTTCACTTGGCAGCAAACACTAACTGGTTCAGTTTTAAGCTATATATTTCCTTTGAGGGTTTACCTCTAGTATGAAAAGCAAAAAATAAAAAATAAAAAAGGGAGATCCTGAAGGGAGAGAATGTGGCCAAAGTAAATGTGACCACAACTAGGTACTAGAGGTAGACGAGCTCTGATGTAATAGAGAGATTGGTCTGTTGTATATTAAGAAGTCAATCATTTTAGAAGTCAGCTAACTCTGTTTTTGATCTCTTTTCCACCTTTACTGTTTCTGTCTATGCCCTTTTTATTTCTTACACTCTCACAAAGACATAATCTATTTTTAAGCTACAAAATAAAAATTGTACAGAAAGCACTACTATTGCAACCTACTCATATTTCTTTCCATTTGGAAACTGGTCCAATAGACCAGCAATTTGTATGCAGAAAGATATATTCACGAATAGAATACTAAGGCACGTTTCTCAAACCATAGTGCCGTTGCTAGTCATTTGAAACAAATTCACTTGGAAAATTATAGAGGAAATACAAAAGGAGATTGCAGTGATAATTATCATTGTATTGTATTAAATGTTTAGCATTCATGTGAAACTTATAAGGAAAACCTCATGGTGATTTTCCAGGCTGTATATTTAATCTATCTCATTTGATATGATAGAATAAACCAACATAACTATTCACTATCTTTGCCTGCCTAGATTAGGGATTCCACTCTTCATTAATTCACACTGCTTATTTTATTTTACTTGAAAGGAAAATCCAAGATAATTCTTCATTTCCTTTTTCTGTATGCTGGCTAATATCACTGCTGCTGACTGAAGTCCCTAATGAAAGGGCCAACATCATTAACTGACGCTAACTGAATGAGAAATTCATTAGGTCACAAGAATAGTCTATATAGACCATACTAAATCACCCATACTATATTTAAAGAACTGAACTTTCTGGTTATTCTCCTAACATTTTCATTCTAATATCATTTGACCATAAAGATATTTAAATCTTTATTAGATATTAAATCTAAATTTAAATATTTAAATATCTTAAAATGACACTGCTAAGAGATTTCATCTACCCAAGATAACCACCAAGATACCAGCACTCTTCACAAGAGGCATTATTGACATTTGGGGTTGGATAATTCTTTGGTAAAATTGGTACAGGGGAAGGAGGAGGGCTGTTCTAAACACACCTAGAAATGGATAGAAACATTCCTGGCTTCTACCCAAAGAAGGCCAGTAGAATCACTCCCTATCTAGTCCTAATAGCCAAAAATGTTTGCAGACCCTGCCAACTGTCCTAGTGGAGGTGTTGGGGTGGGGTAAAAGGAAGGAAAGTATGGCATAAACTCACTGTAATTAGAACCACACTACATGCCAACTGTGTTGTAGAGAAAAGGGGTGAGGAACACAGGTATGGTGGAATACACCTGTAATCCCAGTACTCAGGAGATGGAGGCAGTCTGAACATACACAATGAGAAAGATCTAAAAAAGAAAAATCGAGATTGGGGATGTGACCCAGTATTACCATTGTTTGCCTAGAATATGCAAGGCTCTGGGTTCAATCCCTAGCACTGCCAAGGAGAAGAATGAAAACATTTTTTTAACTGTCCTCAGCTTTATAGGTTTTAAATTTCAATTATTTGGATTCTTCCTATAAAGTTGTTCTCTGTGAATTTCTAAAACCTTGTGCAGTTTAAGTCAATGTGTCTTGAAATTCAACTGTTCAAAGTCCACTAATTCCCATTGGGCAAACTATTGGGAAACATCACCAGAACTCCACTTTGAGCCTTAAACTAACAGCATGTGAAAAGATCAATATGAATAAATTCAAAACTAATCAGACCCCTTCTTTAAATGTTGACACAGTATTATTTATATCCCATAAATACATTCTTGACTAAAATTCATACTAGGAGCTTGGCACCTGGCCAGTTCTATTCATATTTACAGTATTTATATAGTACATTTGGCCAAGGATAATATTTAAGACAAAATATGCCTGAGGGCATATACAATATCTCTATACTTTTATTTTTAAATCTCCACATTGCTAAAAATATTTAGTCTGAACTTTATAAAATGTCCCCAGAAAGGGCTATCAGCAATTGGTAATGATATATAGCTCATTGAGTATAATTAGAGCATATTTGTAATACTTGAGCTAAAGCCACTCCCTGAACACTAATAAGTTGGTGGTTTAAAAAAAATGAACCACTGATCTTTCCCATGCCTTCATCTCTGGAGCTTATGACCCTGGCCTAATTCACTGTAAGAAATGACAAGGCATGCAAGCTACTTCCCTGTACCCAAATCCGTGAGTACTGAGTTCAAAGTTAGGCAGTCCCTCATAAGGGTTAATAACAATAGAAATCCAGGTTGCACTTTCAATTTGCTTTCAAAAATATGGTGGGTGAATTTGTTTTTCTTCCCCTCATCCCTTATTTTGAAAGAGTCCACTAAATTCCAGTACAATTAGAAAGTGCTAAGAAATCAGTTAGCCTAGTTTCAATAAACTTCTGCATAGTCTTTACATTGTTGTATGGAATCTATTAATAAAGCTCTCTGTTCCCAAGCTTCCATGCTAAACACTGGCTTCCTGGAGTGCCTATCAACAACTGAGTGTATATATTTTTATTCTAGGCTTATCAGAGGTTTTAATTTACTCTGATCCACACTCTGATCTTAGATGCCATCCTTTGAAATCTTACTAATAGTGTGGGGAAGTTTTCCAATTTGTTCATAATACCAATGCCAGGTCTCAGCTTATCTTCCTCTTTCAAACTGAGAATGAGGAATGAATGCCTTTGAGAGTGATTTTCTCCTTCCTATACAATAATGAGATCAGACCTCCCTGTGTTGCCAACACCCTGGCAATCTACTTGATCTTTTGCACGCAACCATTAAAGGATGCTATTCAGGTCCTGCATAACATACCTGCCTGTCTGTCCAAATATCAACAGAACCCATGCGCACACTAGAGAAAGCCAAGTGATTCAACTCTCCTTGTTCAGCCTCAATGGTTTTGGCCTAATTACAATGAGCTTCTTTCCTAATATTTCCTTGGCTCTAGTCCACATAGAAAACTTGACTTCTGGAAGAGCGGTGGAGAATAACTGGGTGGGAGTGCACTTAACCAAGGACTATTCTGAATAGTGCCATAATTACAGTGATAAAATCATCCTTCTGGCCAGGATTCCGTACATCCACAGTGCCATTGGACAAAAAGAAGAGACAATACAGCAAAAGAAAGGTGGCCAGAAAAACTGGGGTTAGTTAGGCACATGGGCCCACATTCCTCGGCCATCAGGCACAAGACATGGCAAGTCACATAGCTACGACTTGTCAAACTAAAAATAAATATTAAAAAAGAAAAGCACCACCCTGCAATTAAAACCTCTAGGCTAAAATTACCAAGATGGCTGTATTATCTATTTAGGTAAGTCACAGAGACTTCACAAAAGCAGCCAGCAAGTATATAGGGCATGGGAAGGGGAGGAGAGAAACAGGCAGCCAATGAAAAGTTTAAGACATAGGACTTGGAATACACAACTGTTGAAGCAGATTTTTTTTTCTTTTAGTTCTTCCTGGTATTTAACCCTCTCAGGTATTACTGGATACTGCTGCTGCCGATTCTTTTATTATTATTATTAAGAACTCTGAAATAACTCTACACTGTCCATCTTCCTTCGCCCTCCCTCTCCTTAAAAGAACTCCACAATAAATCATTTCACTCCCATGGCTACTGTAAGGCCAGCTGGTTTTTGAGGACACAGACTCAGGAGCCAGAAACAACAACAATGACAATAACCATAATTTAAATATCAGCTGTCTTTCCTCTTTCACATATAAGAAGGTACGGAGGTCCCAGTAGAAAGTTAACGAAGGGTTAGAAATGCAAACTCAAAGTTGTAAAGGATGAACAACATAGTGGAAGGGAGAGGGGAGATCGGTTGTTGTTTTTTTTTTTTTTTTTTTTTTTTTTAAAGAAGGCAGCTTTAGGTGGATTCTAAGAAGTATAACTTGAAGTAATGAAACCTTAAACTTGGTCGGCTCGGAGGTTGTCATGGAGGTGATGTTAAAGGGGGAATGTGGTTATAAGAGCTTGCCTTGGGGGAACATAATCACCTACCAAGGCAACAGATATACCCAGGATTGATTTTTTTTTCCTCGGGGGGGGGGGGACCCCAACCAGGCTTTGATGGGCTGTGATGCTGATGCCTTTAGGGGGTGAGAGACAAGAGGGAAGGTTTGGGGGAATCCAGCTGATCGGTCTGCAAGAGAAAGGGGGTCTTTTGGAGAAACTGGTTTGGAATTACTTTTTAACCCTTTTGCACCTCGGGAGAAAGAGGCAAAGAAAACCAGGGACCTAAGATTTCCTACTTTAACTGCCCTTGGGTTTCAATACAGGAGGACAGACTGCAAGTTGCAAAAGACTGTCAGGGAAGAGTCAATGCGGGGACCGGGGTGGAGGGGGGGGCACCTTTCAAAGGACTGGAGGTTGGGGGAAGGGAGATGGAAAAAAAAAGAAAAAGTAAGCTTTTTCAAAGGCTGGCAGTCTCCAGCACACGACTGGAAAAGAGGTGGATGGGGAGGACCGGGAAAGGAGTGAACTGGGACAAGGAGAGGGAAGGGTGACCCCACCCCACCCTACATCCCCCCCTCCCCGCGCGCGCGCGCACACACACACACACACACACACACACACACACACACACACACACACCCCTTCCTCACGGTTCTGAGAGTTTCCACCGGCTAGCCCCCGGGGGTGGTAGTGACAAACGGTACTTACTTTCCGAGGGAAAGTAGGACGGCGGCATGTCTATTTTGTACACCTCCTTGGCGTAGTACTCCTCCTCGCTCCTCTCGCGCTCGCAGGCGGCTGCCCTCCGGCTGGCCTTCTCCTGGAGCAAGTCCCTGGTACTGTTGTAGATGGAAATCACCTCCGGGGGAACCTCCTCGGGCTCGGGATAGTCTTCCGGAGGGCTGGTGAGCTTCAGCTTGCTCAGGATCTGCCCGCGGATCGCCTCGATCCTCTTACGCATGAATTGGTCCATATCGAGTGTGCTGCAGGTAGACAGGCTGAGCGCCACCGTGACCAGATGCAGCAGCAGAAAAGCGCTCAGCACACAGTAATGCATGGTTTTGGGGGGGGTTATTGTTGGGTTGTTGTTGTTTGAAAAGTTTTTTAAGTTAAAAAAAGAGAACTACTGATCAGGTAGAGTTGTTTTTCATAGGAAACGTTCGAAACAATCAAGAGTCGATGCCCAATAGAAAAAAATGTATTTTTGAATTCCTTTTTAAGAAAAACACCAAAAATAAAAACCCACCAAACCCACGCAGGTCGTTCCACGAGTGAGCAGAGGTGGGATGGGCAGGGCAAGTCTGGACTGTGGGGAGTTCGGAGTTTGTTTCCCCCCCTCCCCGGAACGATGAGATGCGGAGAGAGAGAGGGGGGAAAAAACCAAACAGGCGAGGAGCGACCTATTAGGCAGAAATAAATTTCAGAGGAAGAATGGGAGTTCAGTGTGTCAGTCTCCGATGCGGAGTGGCGGATCTGAACTCTCGGCTCCTCAAGCCAAAAGCCAAGAGATGAAAAAGGTCTCCGGGGCTGGCAGCTGGCGAAATGACAGGAGGGGACGCGGATGCAGCAGACCCGGGCTGCAATTTATATATTTAAAGGAGTGGAGAGGTTCGGCCCTGCCTTCCACTGGCGGCGCAGAGAGCTGGAACCCAGGAGCGCACACGTGTGTGTCTGAGTGCGCGCGCGCGCGCGCGTGTGCGCGCCTTGGGGAGTGAGCCCGGCGCGCCCCGGGGAAGCGGATGCGCTCTGCTTGGCTTGGGCCAGGCGCTGCTGCGGAGTCGGTCCCGTGCTGTTCGTGGAGCGGAGGTGGTGGGCGGGGGCCGGGGGGCGCTTAGGGTCGTCGGCGAGAATCCTGCGGCTTCGGAGGAGCCCTGAGCTGTGTGATCAACCCCACCCCGGGCCAGCGCGCACCCTGATCGGCTCGGCTACTCCACCGCCGCCGCCGCCGCCGCCGCTGTCACTGCCTGCGATCGTGTCCAGCCGCCAGCTCCCTCCTTCTGCGCCCTCCTTTCTCCTCTAGCTCCGAAAGGCGACCAAATGGATCGATCAATCGTTGGGTGGATGCACGGACGGAAGGACGGACGGACGGATGGATGGATGGATGGGCTGCCGCGTTCACCCCTGCACACGGCAAAAGCCGCCCCTGGGAGGCGCGGCCGCGGGCGAGCTTTATTCCTCCCGGGGCTGTGTAAGGCTCCGCGGACCCCCACACCCTCTCCTGGCGTCCAGCCACCTGCACTTTTCTGGCTCAGGGGAGGTAGGCACTTGCTACTCTGAAATAGACCGTTTCTTTCTCCTCCTTACTGCGGCCTCTCCATTTGTTCCACAGTGGCCCCCTAGACCGTTATACGAGGGTCCCCACCCCTCTGCAGCCAGCCCGGGCGCCCCAGCTGTGCGCTCTCTCTCTCTCTCTCTCTCTCTCTCTCTCTCTCTCTCTCTCTCTCTCTCTCTCTCTCTCTCTCTCTCTCTCTCTCTCTCTCCCTCCCTTCCTCCCCTTCTCCTTTCCTCTCTCCCTCTCCCTCTCCTCTCTCCCTCTCCCTCTCCCTCCTCTCCCTCTCCCTCTTCTCTCTCCCTCCTCTCTCTCTCTCTCTCTCTCTCTCTCTCTCTCTCTCTCTCTCTCTCTCTCTCTCTCTCTCTCTCTCTCTCTCTCTCTCTCTCTCTCTCTCTCTCTCTCTTTCTCTCTCTCTCTCTCTCTCCTGGAACTCTAGCTTTCTTTCGGGTCTGCAGGAGCTCCGCTGAGTGAACCTTCTGCTGCCAGCAGATAACATCACGATCTTGCAGGGAGGAGAGATTTATAAGTTCTCTCGGAACCACGTGTTTGCCTTCAACAAAGTGACGTGCTAGGATTACAGTCAGAAGTCCTCTGGTTACTTACACCGCGGGCTCACCCCAGCAGTAGGGGAGGGGGTGGAAATGCGGGCGACTTTGGGGGAGGGAGGAAATGGAGGGGGTGGGTGGGGTGCACCTTGACAACAGGACTCCCTGTATTTACTTTCCATAGGCATTTTGCACTGGGCTCCTGAAAGACAAGCTGTCAAGCACTCCGTTTTTGCTTAGTGTGGCTCATTCACAGCCTTGCACATCGAATCCCTGCGTACATGCATGTGTGCGTGCACACACAAACACACACACACACACACACATGCCCCTATTTGAGGGAGCACCAGCAGACTCACCAGCCCTGAGACTTTCAAGTTAAGATCCTTTTCAATTTGAGATTCCTAATCTACCCTCCTCCTTTCCCCCCGTTTTCTAGGATTCCATGCCAGGATACTATCACCTTGAAGCCTATTTTACTAGTGTGTTTACAAATCTAGCCCTCCAGTTGACTTGTTACCTGGAGAAAAACAGCCTTAATATTTTTTTACCTAAAGAGTAAGTTACATCTGCTGAACTGTTTTGAATTTGCTACCCAAGCCACTTTTTTGTTTGGCTGCTGACTCTTCACCACCTTCCTAGACCAGACATTATCAACCAACTTCATTCTTTCCACAGCATACATCCAGGAAACTAGAATTTTCAGTGCTTGATGTCTGTTACTACACTACTCATAACTTGACATTTTCTACTTCAATCTAGTCCAAATTAGAGGAATACAAGAATAACTCTTGCCACTGGTTCAGTTTTCCCCCTTTCTTTGACTTTACCTTTAGTCAAAGTCAACACTTTAATTTTAGCATGACTCTGTGGCCTTACTGACTAGACAGATGATTTAAACTGGAAAATGTGTTTGAGTTTTTCCTCAAATTCTAGACCTCTATATTATTCTCTACTTCAGATACTTTCTTACTTCGACAAATTCTTTGTGAAAAGTCAAGACTTTTGGAATTTACACTCTCAATGTATAGGGAGCCTGTATTATTCATAAACAGGGCTGAATAAATAACAATAAACATAGACTACACTCAAATGAACTGTATTATTGTTACACAGACAGGAAGACTGAGGTGAAGTTGACAGTATTGTTCAGACCATGGTAGGTAGCAGACCTGGACTGTGCACTCAGCACGTACTGTCTGAGAACACATTGGTCTCCAACACAGATAAACAGGGTTCTGAGGTCAAGTAGGTCTGGAGATGCTGTGGGGGAGTCTACTGACCTTTTATAGCCCATGATTCCCATCACATTAAAAGGTACTGCAAACCCTGAAAGAAACCTTTAACTCTTCTATTATTTTCTGAACTTTCTGGAACATGGGTTTTTACCCCCAGTAAACTCCCATGGTAAATCTCTGGGATAAATAAATATAACTTAATTTTGTATGATGCTGAAAATGATGTGTAAATCAGAACCCTCCTTCCTGGAAGTCTGCTTCACACTTAGGCAATTTAGTGAAGACAACCAGCTACCATCCCAAGAGCCTCAAAACATAATCAATCAAGAGCTACTGTCAGGCTAGTCATGTTATCAAGTCATGTCATCCCTGTGAGTTCTGCACACTGTTAATCTAACAATATGGAGAAGAGAGGGAAAGAATGTTAGAGTCCTATGCCTAAGGCAATTACAGGACAGAGCAAACACTACAAACTAGAGCTACTATGTGCTGATGTCGCTTTAGAATATGACTGGTTTTCCTGAGTAAGCTGCCAGAATATTCTGCTGACCATGTACAAAAGCTTTCCCTCAAAATAGTGAGCATCTCACTCTTAACAGCGTAGACTATTTTGGTGATCAAGACACAGATGCACCTTAGGCTTCTTACATGGATTCAGATTAGCAACAAAAGTCCACCCATATTACATCTAAGATCCTATCTTAAACACCTAAAAGCTGACAATGGGTCCCCTCTTCCCAACCCACATCCCACCACTTTTGTTCAAAACAGCTTGCTGTACACTTACCTTTTATTCAATACCCCTTAGACCTAAGGCCCTTGACCTATCATAAGAGGTAGCCTTAATTTCCCTAGAGCCAAAAAAGATCAGAGAAGGGACTGGTGAAATCTTATGGTGAGGGCGCAAAGTGGCCTGAGTACAGCAGGAGAGTGGCCTTCCACCTGGCAGGAGAGCTCTTTCAGGATAGAGCAGGTAAGACGGCAAGAACTGTCTGCATGGCTGGCATAAGTGAATCTTGTCTTCTATTGAATAACTCTCATAAGGCCTTGCCATGGCCATATTGAAGAGGCAAATCTGTCACTAAGTTTATTAAAACTGTACATGTTAGAGACTCTGCACAAACTACATAGAGAGGGGGAAATGAACAACGTACACCAGCCTGACCACAAGAGTATAGTGGTTAAAGGGCCTTTGTGATCAGACACTTGTTAGTTTCTTCTTCTGTGCAATGGGAACATTTAGATAGTACCAACCACATAAGATGACTGCCAGGATTAAATCACACAAAGTACAGAACATAGTGCTGTAAACCCTGGTACTCAGCTTGTGCTCATTAAATGCTACCTATAATTACTTTATCATCCCTCCTCTTCATTTCTTCAGGGAATCTGAAATAAAACATACTTGACTCTATTACACAGACATGAAATGCAAAGCCAGGGAAAAACCCCAAAAGTGTTTGCATCATGGGAACCAGGTCTAGTGGCACATGTCTTCAATCTCAGAAGTCAGCAGGCTGAGGCAGAAGGTTCATCAGTTCAGACCCTGTCTCACAAACAAAAAACAAGCCAAAATAAATAAATAAAGGAAAATAAACTATATTTCATGGTTATGTCACCTAGCAATTTCTGTGGATAAGTATTCTTTATTTTAAACATTATGGCATTTTGCCATAATCCAGTGCATCAGTGGATGAATGAGACAAGAAAATACACTTTTGGTGAAAGAACACTAAATGACCATTCAAATATAGTTTAAAAAAATCCAACATTAACTCTTGTTTATTCCCCTACAGTGGAATGCCCAGGTTTCCAGGTCAGGGAAATGGAAAGACAATGCTTCCGGCCAGTAGCCCATCCATTCATTAGCCAGTGAGTATTCACTTCAGTCATGTGGAATTCGTACAAGAAGCTAGAGCAAACTATTCATCCCTAACTTGGAGTTTTACCCTTAGTGTCACAGCAACAGCATCTGCTACCTCCTTCCTCTCATCCAGGGAAATAACTCTGATATTTTCTTAATGGTTTCCAGCATTAAAAACCAAAGACTGGGGAAAAGAAATACATGATTCTACTGAAAACTATTGTGCTACAAAAAACCATTTATATTCTTATTGATAACTTTGATTTTACAATTCTAAACTAATGACTAAGGCCTGGGCTTGTAGCTTCTAAATACAGCATTTGCCTAACACAAACAAGGCCCTAGGCTTGATGCTGTAGGCTAAGCGGAAGAGGGAAAGGAGATACAAGCTAGATGATGATGATGATGATGATGATAATAATAATAATGATATGCTCTGGGGCTTGAACTCAGGGCCTGGGTGCTGTCTCTAAGCCTATTTTGCTCAAGGCTAGCATTCTACCACTTGAGCCACAGCTCCACTTCCAGCTTTTTGGGCAGTTTATTGGAGATGAGAACCCCTGTTTTCCCAGTATCTGATGTTGGTATAATTTGGGGAGGGGAAGGGAAAAACAAATCGTTTAAATAGGGATACAGGTGGACCCTTTGCAACAATGAGATGTCCAAGATGTTACATCGAAAAATGAACTTTACAACTTTGGCAGGGGGGAGTGGTGGAGGGGTTGGGGGGGGGGAGATGGGAAGGGATGAGAAGGGGAAACAAAAGAGGAGGCAACAATGCTTGATAAGAAATGTACTCATTACCTTGCCCATATAATTGTAACCCCTCTGTATGGTATTTTCACAATAAAAAGCTTATTAATAATAAAAATGTTTACATTTTTTTTAAAAAAAAAAAGAACCTCAGGGACTTACATGCTTGGGCTGGCCTTGAACCTCAATGCTCAGATCTCAGCTTCCTGAATAGCTAGGATTACAAGTGTGAGCCACCAGTGTCTGGCCTACATTTCAAGTCTTATATACATTCCTGTGAACAAGTATGCAATAACTATAAAATAAGTAACACAGAAAACTACATTAGAGTAATGAAATGGAGAGGTTAGTGATTTCCTCATGAAGAGTAATCTAATTACTATTTTCTTTATATCTACTGGTTAAGAAGTGAGAAGGAAATATGAAAGAACCAAGCACCCAGAGGAAACAGAAAAGAGAACTTGAAAAGAGGTGGTAAAAAATAAAGTGATAAATTCAAGTGATAAGGGATAGAAGACACAGGATGTATCAATAGGCTTGGAGGAGGGGTAAAGATAAATCCACCCCATAATAATAATCTTTAGTGGGAATACTATTGCACCCTTTGGAATTGTGATTCACTGGATGATTCTTCCTCGTGGCTTTTGGGCCATTCATACTTATATTTTTAAATCTCACTCTTTAAGAGGTCTAACAAGAGGGTGTCTTCCTTTGGAAGGCATATTCTCAAGGGACTGGGCTTTTGTCACCCAGGATCTTCCAGAATTAGTGGCAGTTTCTGGTTTCTTGCCACTGGCAAAATGCACCCACTAAAATAGCATTTCATGGTTGATATAAATAAACAAGCATATGGGGACAGCTGTTAAAGACACAACGACATGGGTGCATACTTAATAAAATGCTGATGCTAACCATTTTCCTTCCCATTTGGGCAGTGTTTGATTCTTCACTCACAGAATCTCCTCCAGCTGCACTTACCCACCATGGGGTATGGAGACTACATAGAGCAAGATACCAGCATGAGGTTGGTTGCAAAGGAGGAGGGGTTTGTAAGTAAAGTATTTTGGCCAAGTAAAAATAAAAATATAAAAAGGAAAAGAGAAGGCAAGTGATAGACATAAGATTACTATGTTCTCATAATTAAGTACAATGAAATTCAAGTATTTTTAAGATGCATAATTTTTAGACGAATTTATTTATATGTTATCATCTTGGATGATGACAGCAAAGTTACAAGCTCTTATTTCAAGCAATGTGGCCTTTCTGCTTCCAAAATTAGTTTGCAATTAAGAAAGAAACCAAACAAAAAACAAGGGTCAATAGGAACTGCATTTAAAAATACCTGTGCTTTTTATGACAGATGGAAAAACTTGTAAATAAGTACTTTAAGAAGCAAAGTATCTGTAGGCATTTTTAAAAACACAGCTCTAGAGAAGGTTTTCATTCATTAAACACAAGATTCTTGACCACAATGACAATTATTTCAAGTCTTAGAAAACAAAGTTCAAAAATTCACAGGCTTAGTTCTTATAACTAGGGTGACCATGTAATATATCATATCATATAGACTCAAGCACCTCTGGAAGTAGAGAGGATGCAACTCATAAATATATTAAAACAAGAGGATGAAACAAGATTCTTCCAGATAGTCCACTATTTAAATGAAGCCACTTTATACTCATTCATATGTTAGAATATATCAGACTTCCATTTCTATTTGTTTTGAATAATATTTTATTTTATTTCTTTCCAAGCCTTTTTCTTTGCCTACATATTCTAAAAACCTTATCACAAATACATTTTGAAAATCCTTCTCCAACTTTAGCATTCCAATGAAGCATTGGAAGAAATGGTTTGTTATGACTCTGGAGACACGAACGCTAATCTCCTATGCAGAAAGGAAGAAGAGAACAGATACAGAATACAATAATCATTAGGAATGAAGAAGCATTTCATGTACTATGTACAGAGTTTGGGAAATTAACTTTTTAGATTTTGGAACATAAACAAAAAATATAAAATCTCAAAAGTGAGAAGTTCTGCCCTCTCCCCAATTTAATGCCAGTACAAAAGACAGGAAGTATTACATGCTGACAGGTCACACGATAAAACTTTTCATGCTGATCATTCCTAATAAACCACTACTTCAAAAACATAGCACCTGAAAAGGCACACACTGAAAGAATTGTTTCCTGCTAACTTAAAATGTTTGGGGGATCAAAAATCTCTACAATATTTGGTTTCTCTTTAGATTTAACGTATCCCACATCTGCATTTTCATAGTTCCAAGGAAACAGTAACAAGTGACCATAAACTAAAGGAACAGAACAAAAAATGGCTGTGTCACTGTGACTCTTACAACTCAGTAATACACAAAAATGATTTGGACTACTGGGTAAATACAGAAAATATGTTCTTGGTATTTGTTTCTTTAAGAGGTCTTTGTCTTATAATTTTAAATTAATTGGGATCATTAATGACCAGCCATAACAATTAAATTTGATCAATGCTATAGTAATAAGGATTATTTAGAAACTAGTCACTCACTTGTGGTAAAATAATAAGTTATAACTGTACCAGCTTATTCAATGACAGCCTAAATCATGCCACCTAGAGGAGAGGAGTGGTATGAATTACAACTATATTTTGAGAACCCCAAATTATGTCCTTTTTACTGAGTATTTTCATCACAGTTCATTTAAATTAATTTTAAAAAATCAATTAATCACACCTTTGAGTTATCTCATATCAGTAACAAAACACAAGGAACCACAGCAAAATAAAATTCCAATCAACAGAACTATTGGAGACCAGTCCAGTACAACAATAGTTCCATTATCACAGCACCCAGATAATTAAAATGTTATTTAAATTATCAGGCAAGAGCTATATAAATTCCCAGTAGCACAGTACATAATAAAGTGATAGCATCAATCAAAACTCTGAGATGATAGAACTCTATAAACTTCCACTACCAGGAAAAGCTTCCCCTTCTGTTACCTACTGTCTTCTCCCTTCCACTGTGAGATGTAACTGAGACCAAAACACTGAATACGCTCTTCATTTTTCTAGGGCAAGAGTTCAATGTTTAGAAGCTTGTTTGCTACAAGACATTGGCTATCTAAATTGAGAGGAATCAGTGCTGTGTATCAACTCTGTGACTCCAGCCTAGACCTGACCACACTAGTTGTGTGTGACCTCAGGCAAGCCTGTCTGCCTGCCTACTGTCTGCCTGCCTACCTACTCGGCTATGGAGAAGGCTATGAATTAAAGGCATTATAAAACCCTTCACTGTCTGGCATATGATAAATGATATGATACATATATAACTGGTTGCTACTATTACTTGTTCTGTTCTTTAACTTGAGTGAGTGATGAGATTATGGAAGATGGATGAAAACAGTACTTTGAACACAGTAGTGCACCAGTCCACAAGGGATGTTTTAACACTCCATAGAGGATGTCTGAAAGTGGATCCTTGTTAGTTTGCCTTTGATTATACCTGGATATCTACAATAAAATTTAATTTGCAAATTAGGTACAGTATGGGATTAGCAATTACAAATAAACCTGAACACACTAATAAACCTGAATATAGACGAAATCATAGCAACCTCAGTATGTTTTATTTTTCTCTTTCCTTATTAGGTCAAAAATTTTACCTTTTTATTTAAAGGAAGCACTTATGGCTTCTCTTTGGCATGAACTATCAGCATTAATCTTTGTGTACTTGGAGGCCTATACTAAATAAAAGTAGGGTTATTTGAATGTATGTACTGCAATGCCACACAGCTCATTTGCTAGCCAAGATGGCTACTAAAGGCAGTAGCTATATACAGTAGACAAAAGAATGATTCATGTCCCTAGAAGGACACTACTCTGAACAACACGTGACAACTTTAAAGCATGACTTACTTCTAAAAATTTCCATTTAATATTTTAAGACCACGGTTGACCATGAGTAACTGAAACTTCAGAAAACAAAAACCACAGATCAGGATGAATTACATGATATCAAGAAAGGAGACTGCCACTTGAAAATACACTTTTATTAGTCAAGAGGCACATGAAAACAGACACATGGAAGAAGAGTCAAAACTGTTTGTTTACTGTTCATACTATTACATAAAATTTAAAAGACAAAGTAGAAGTCTAGTATGCAGGACTCTATCCAGTTACCCAACCCATCTCTTGCTGAACCTCAGAAGAGTTCTACTCAAGATTTAACATGGGTTCTAGAATGCAGTTATTAATAACCTCTCTTAGTATCTCATTAAAAGTCAGGATTACTTCTCAGTGTGACACTTGACTTTCTAAACTATCAAAAATTATATAATTACATTTTATCTAATGCATTCTGGCATTTAAATTTTGTTTTTATTTCCCACAATATTGGCATTTCAGTGAACATGTGTGACATATGTTTACATGTCCCTACAGAGACCATCCTAAAAAGCAGCAGAAAAACAGAAGTTTCATAGCTGACATAAAGACCCTCAGATCACTAAACATGTAGGCTGTTTAGAATTTTTGACTACTAAACACAATGTTATAATGTAGCTCACAGAGCATTTTCTGTAACCAAGATCTTATGTAAAGAGGGCTTCCAGAAGTAGGGACAGTAGACCTCAGTAAGTGGCTACTACCTGTCATAAAACTACTTTTGTGTAGAGCATTCTCTACCTAAAAGAGCATTTACAACTATGTTGACCAGAAGTAAATGGCAAATCTATGGCCCAGTATCTAATCCTCTAAATGCCTACCAGAGAACATTTTGAGACCCAGCTACACTATGCATGTTACTCTAATTCTTATACAAACCATAGACTGTGACTCCCCATCCACTAATTTCACAAAGTAAGGTATTTTATGGTGGTAAGAGTCAGTTCTGATTCCGAAACCATGCTGTCATCTAATAAGGAACGCTGGGTTCTCTTAAAATATCCAATGCATATATAACATCACTTGTTAAACAAGTGTATTTGAGAGTCCTATTAAGGGGTAAGATATGGCTGTCATGACTCATGCAATCTAGTTATTCCTAGCATTGCTGCCATTGGTAGTGAAGGATAAGATCACGCTGAACCTTTTGAACTATGAGCTTTTATATTTATAGCCGATTTAAGAGAACTCAGTGTTACTGTACAAAGACAAATATTACTCTTGTGCTGAAACAGCTCTGATGTTACACTTGTTTCTATTCAGTATTTCAGGGTAACTGCTGTCTGGCCCGGTTCCTTGTTTTTAGACCTGATGTCACCCCATTGTTTATGTCCTATCCATGGATCAGGGAGATTCATTTTTACCTAACACTGAAGCCTGGCTCAGCAGGCACAGAAGGTGATCAACAGCTGCCCGACCACCCACGTACTCGGACATAGCTCTTAGCTGTCTCTCCATTGTGAGCCCCAGTTGGTCCTGACCCCATACAAATTTGGTGTTCTCACTTTGATGTTTATGAAGCGATTGCATTAAAAATGCAGGATAATGAGTCAGGGGTTAGAGAAACTGTTATTTATACAAATGTGGTTAACACCTCATCATTTTAAATGGGCTGTGCGAATAACACTCATTGTGCTCTTTGTTTTCTATTTTCTCCAAATCTGCAACTTACATTTGCTCTGGCAGTATATGCGGTATGGACTGCAACAGAATAAAACTCTTAAACCACTTCAGGGTCCTGCAACTACAGGCCGTTCTTCAAGAAGCCTCTCAATTGAAGAGGCCCCCACATACAAGTCTGAAACATGGGAGACCAGTACTCACCTGGTGTCTGTTACCTGTGGCTCTATCATTGCTCAAACTTGTCTTTGTGGTATATCACAAAACCATTCTTTCAGAATATGGCAGTAAGCTTTGAGGTATGGCACAGTCATTCTAGAATCTCCAGGTGATCATGCTAAAAACAAAAATCTATTTATAATTAATAGCGGCCTAACATTTAAGGACAACAGTCAGCCCAAGCTATAATTTAATTATGAAGCAATTTATTTTTTCCAAAACCAGTTAAAAAATAAAAAAAATTCTATCAATGAAATTACACTCGTATTTGTAATTGCCTAATAAATTAAATCTTTAAAAGTTTATGGGAAAAGTTCAAGATAAAAATCACTGTATGAGACTAACTACATGCTTTTTTTTAAAAAAAAAAGTGTTATTCTCTTTATTGTTGGAAGAGATTCAATAGCCTTATGCTGCTTTGCAATTTGGAATTAAATAAAATTAAAGAGACCGTTCCTCTGTATTAACAAGCCACATTTAAAATGCTTAGTAGCCACTAACACTGCCAATATAAATCTTCCATCATCACAGAGGGTATAACAGAGACAAATCATAAGGAATTATGCCTGATTAAAATGAGTACACACTCATGCTATTGAGGGGATTAGGGAGGTAAACAATGGTAGACCTGGTATTCTCAAAGTTAAGGCCAAAAAGGCCCACCACACATAAAGATAAAAAGCCAAAAATCCTATCTCCCTACTTTTATGTTCAATAAACTAGGTGAAAAATATTAATGATTCTCCAAGCTAGGAAATAGGAATCTACAATTATTTAAGAATGATTAGAAGATATTGTCTATCTGTATAATTCTGAATAAATTCATTAGAACTCAATGTTTTGTTGAAATATTATCCAGTTCTCTAAATGTCTTATATTTATCTCCAATATCACTCTCTGTTGCTAGAGGCTTGATTAGTATACTTAACCAGATTTCAGAAGAGCTCACCTAATGACAAACTTACAAAGCCTCCTGCTGTGGGTAGTCAGTGTCTAACTCATCTACCCAACTGGCCCCAATTCAGACTGACATGGGAAGGAAAGAGAAAGGCTTTGTAGGCACAAAGTTCTCTTCTTGTTTCCAAAATTCTGATCTGTCAATTCACCTCAGTCTTCATACACATTCTATCTACAGGGCTTAACAGCCTCTAAACCTACCACCAGGAGAAGACAGTGGGGACAAATTCTAATTATACTGATTCCAACATATGAATCTGAAACAAGAGTAAGTCAGCTCAGCTTTTCTCACCAAAAAGTGTTCCCCAATAAAAGCAAACACATTGAGCACTAATATACTGTTATAGTCACAGCTCTAGACAAGAGACTTCATTATTCTAGCTACCTTATAAACAACCTAGATTCCATGAAAACAGCTTTATTACAGAGGTTGACTTGTGTGTGTGTGTGTGTGTGTGTGTGTGTGTGTGTACACGCACCAACCAATCCTGGCACTTCAACTCAAGGCCTGGGCACTGTCCTTGAGCTCCTTTTGCTCAAGACAAGCTCTACTTCCAGCTATTTTTGTGATTAATTAGAGAAGAGTCTCATGGATGTTTCTGCCCAGGGTAGCTTGGAACCATTATCCTCAGATCTCAGCTTCCTGAGTAGCTAGGATTACAGGTGTGAGCCACTAGTGCCCAGCCAAAGTTTAACTTTTAGTAAGTAATTTTAAATACTGGGAGATAAATGGCTTATATCACTGTTTAAACTGCCACACTACTCAAATAATAGAATAAGACCTTATTGCAGACATTTTCATCAACAAACGAGACTCAACTTTTTGGCCTTTACTGCACTAAAATCACTCCTTATTTTGCCACAAACAAAATATTCAAGTAATTCTAGTATAATGATGCTTACTCAAAGCTATCTAAATGTTTGAATTAACTTTCAAATTCCATTAATATGAGGTAAGAAATATGGGAGCTAAAGTTAGATTCTATCTATGATACAAACAAATGGTTTTCTACTAAAAACTACGCATAAGTATATTCTCTGAGAAATTACAAAAGTTGTCTAGTGTGGTGGTACATACCTGTAGCCCCAGCTCCTCAGGAGGCTGAGGAAAGAGAACTACTTGAGCTGAGCATTTGGAGGTTTGCCTGAGCAGCACACCAAAATTCTACCTAATTTTTTAAAAATTACAAATGTTAAAAAAAATACATAGTACATTAAATGCTGTTTTAAAAACTCATGTGAAACAAATGTATCAATATTTTACACATAACCATACTCTAGTTATTAAAAGATTCTGAAAACATTAAACTCCCTTACCATTTCACTAATGACTCAAACATATATATTAACAGAAGTGTATTAATTTTTTAAAATGCACATATAGCCAAATGACAGTAGTTCACATCTGTAATCCTAGCTACTTAAGAGGGGGAGTTCTGAGGATTGCCACTCAAAGTCAACTTAGGCAGGAAAGTTGATGAGACTCTAAGCTCCACTTAATTAAGCAACAAAAAAGCCAAAAGTAGAATTGTGGCTCAAGTAGTAGAGCACTAACCTTGAGCAAAAAAGCTCAGGGGCAGTGCCCAGGCTCTGAGTTCAAGCCCTAGGACCAGCATAAGCAAACAAAACAAACCCCAAATGTAAGAAAGAACATAGACTATTTTACTGACTCCTACTTGTATAGATGTTTATGCTTCTGATTCTAATTTTAGGTATTTTCTTATGGTTTTGAGTTCCTTAGCACACTGGTCACCCTATCTATACTTTAATTAATCACATTTCTAAGGGACAGCACCCAGGCCCAGAGTTCAAGCCCCATGACCAAACAACAAAAAAGAGAAATAGCTAGATGCAGGTAACTCATACACATAATCCTAGGTACTTGGCAGGTACTTGAGAGGAATGTGGTTCAAGGCCAGTCCCAGGAAGAAAAGTTTGCAAGATCATTTCTCAACCAATAGCTGGGTGCTGTCATGTACATCTGTCATTCTATGTGGTAAGACAAGGTCAGGAGGATCACGGTTCTAAGCCAGCGAGGGCAGAAAAGTCCTCCCTCTGTGGAGGAAGACACCATCTCCACAGAAAGAATCTACACAGAGGTGTGCACCTGTTAACCCAGCAAGGAAAGGAGGCTGAAAGTGAGTGGATCATATAGCTCAAGAAGTTGGACTCTCTCCAGAAAGTAAGCAGTGAAAACCTCAACTGGAAGCATGGCTCAGAAGCAGAGGCTCTGAATCTGAACCCCGGTCAGCGCTGCAAAACATAAAAATAAAGATGAAAGTGACTGACTCATTACTAGATAACTTGCTAACAAAGTTAAAATAGCAGTGTCTTATTTAGATAAATGAAGGGGACAAAGAAATGGGACTTCAGTTGTTTCTTTTTCTCCTTAGAGAATTCAAACACAATGTAGTAAACACAGAATAGGTTCAGAATTCATTATCAGATGTGAGAAGAATTTAAATGGTGTATATAAAATAGAAGGAACAGAGCTAGACTATGTACAACATTCCCCTAAAGATATACACTTAACAGTTGGGTGGGGGTAATGCACACCTTAATCCCAGCTCTTAGGAAGCAGAAGTTAAGTGGATGGTAAATTTGAGGCTATACAGAATGAAATCTGCCTCAAAAAAAAAAAAAAATGAGGGAGATACTTAGCTTTTTTTTTATGTTATTTTAATTGTGAAAGTACCATACAAAGGGGTTACAATTACATGAGCAAGGTAATGAGTACTTTTCTTACCAAGAATTGTTGCCTCCTTTTTTTCCTCTTCCCATCCCTGCCCTCCCATTACTGCCGCGCCCCCCAACCCCACCCCCCGTCCAAGTTGTAAAGTTCTTTTTTCGACATAACATCCTGTACATTTCATTGTTGCAATGGGTCCATCTGTATCCCTATTTAAACAATTTGATTTTTCCCTTCCCCTCCACAAATTATACCAACATCATCAAATACAGTGAAAACAGGGGTTATACCTTGGAGGACGGACATACAAAGCAACAAAGAAATCATCTTATAAATATGTTAGAAACAATAGCAAGAAAGAAAAACCATTTGAGTCCTTACCTTGGGGTTCATTTGGCCTAACATCATGCTCTTCATTAGATTCCTAGCTATAAATACTAGTTTCTAAACAGAAGTATTTCATAGCAACATGCAGAAACATAGCAGGCAAACTTTCATTTGTAACACAAAACCACGTCACAGCTTTCTAACACACGTGGTACTTCCTTTTTCTTAGTCATTATGAAATAAAATCACTTCTGAAAGAAGAAAATCTGTGAATATTCTCTTATGTTCAAGCTGAAAATCTTGCCTAACTTTCCTAAATAAAATTCTATAAAAGTACAAGCTTCAAGAAAACTTTTCAGTCAAGAAGAAATTATTTATCTGCTTTAATCACCAGAGCATGACATTCAAGAAAAGGATTTGGAAATTGTTAATATGACCCATCAACAATTTGATAAAATACAATTTTTTGTTCTGGGGAGACAAAAGTTTTTGGGTGTCTTATGTTTTTTTTTTTCAAAATTTATGTCACATTATGTTGAAATATTTATCTGCTTTGTTATTTATTTCAGGATATTTGCCATTTCTGTATAATTGCTGAGGAATACTTAGTCACATTTATTTATATTAAAATAACAAAATGGGACAAACATAAAAAGGCATTTTGAACTTTGCTATTTTAACCACTTGATACCCTGAGTATACAACTTTCCTTTATGATAAAATGTACCAAGGCAGGGGCTCAGTTAACTTTATTCATACAACACTTGCAAAACTTGTAAGATTTTGACAATATAAACATCTCAGTTCCAGTGCATTGTTTGGAGGGAGCATTATCCTTCAATATTTAACAGATGCAAGTGAGGACAACTGGGTGGTAGGAAGGAATTATTTTTACTATGGAAAGATGGGGAAAGAGATGGATCATTTTCAAAAAGAAACAGATCATATTTATTAAGTAATTCCCTTATAAACTTTAGAGCTTGGGCCAAGTTTCACAGAAATTTTGGATGGGTATTAAAGTCTTGCTTTCTTTCTCTTTTCTTCTTGTTTAACAACTACACACCAAAGGTCATCCAATTTCATAACCTTTCGGACAAAATATGGAAGCAAGTCTCAAATCTGATGCGGTATCTGATACAGATTACTTGTTTAATGATTCCATCACTTCGATGGTTGGCAGTCTATTACAGAAAACTTGAGCTAATTGAATAATCAGAGGAGGGAAAATAGAGAGCCACTAACTAAAGCATGCTAAATATACATCCTAATTCACTGGATAAGTCAAATATGAAAATTTCTAACTCAGTAACTGATGCAAATACCACCTAACTACTTATTATTTGGCATATAAAAGGGATAAAAGTAGATTTCATGTTTCTTAAATGCCATTTTCACTAAAATTAAAGGCAATACTCCAAATGAGAAATATTATAATTTTTAATTTTACTACATCAATCTTCTCAATAGTTTATCAAAACAAAGAAACAGGACACCAATTATTTCTTTATAGTACAGACACTGACAGGCAGAGGAACATGAACTTGAGAGTCCACTGTAATTAGGTGCTGGTATTGTAATTTTAGCAACACACCAACAGACATAATCAACATGTATAAACATAAAATGATTCTAGCAAATACATATCTCTTGTCAAACAGAAATGTTACTTTGTACAAATTCTGAGGAAAAAATACTTAAAACTTTACAAAGGCTGAAAAGATAACTTTTAAACAAATGTTTCCTATAAACCAGGAACAGTAAAGCAGGTAAAATTCTTGTCTTCATTAAAAAACATTTAAACAAATGACGTCTATATAATTCCCTGTCAGAGGATGAAGCATTTGTTTCCTACGCTATGTGTCAGAGTCACTTGCAGATAGATTCTGGTCTGCCGTCACTCTGGGCCATCACTCTCCTTGTCCCAGTCTTTCATAGATGCTCCCATCATGAAGTCATCGCGGAGGATCGTCCAACCCGGGCCCTCTTCTGACTTCACTTCACTCTGAGAAAAATTAGAATCAAAATATTCAGAAATCAATTAAACCATAAGAAGATTTAGAAGTCCAAGGTACAAAACAAACTTCTCAATGCTTAGGTTTACAATACAGGTGAAACCAAAATAACTTTTAAGTTGATTTTATTTACACAAAATAATGAATAGGCCAATATATAATAAAGTACTACTTAAAATAAAATGATTAATACCCTATAAACGATGAAAGCAAAATAAAAAAATTCTGGAGCAAGGTAAAAACATGCAATCTTGGTCTGGCATCAATTTTTATAATTTTGACAATAAACATACAATAAAACAATGTAACCTTGAATGATAATTTATTAGAAAAAATTGGGGAAATTATTTCAATACAAATAGAAATTTAACAAATGCCTTTAAACCAAAATAAATTAAAGGCAAGAAAGAGAAATGAACCTCAGTATTCTGCTAGGGTTTTAATAGATGGTATCTCATTTAGCATTTTATAAAAATTTGAACCAAATGTTCTTCATTTAAGCTATGATCCCTCTACCTGATCCAATCATGTAATCAAAGACTAATCACATGCTAAATTTATAAGTAACTGAAACAGGCAATAAGCATAACAGGCAGTCAATTCGTTGCACTGTCCTAACAGGATTTATGTAATACATGAGCCTAAGAAACATGCTTCCATTCCTCGGGACAACAGTACCACCTTGTGGTATTAATTAAGTAATACAATACCAATGCATACAGAACTCTAAGAACTATAATCAAGTATATTTCTCAGTGTTCCGGAGACCGTGACAAAAAAGAAGTCCTTGTCTTACAGAGTTAACAATCTATATATGTCTATTTATTCCACTTAAAGATTACCGAACTTGAATGTAAAAAAGCAAATTTAAAAAACCATGTTGGAAACATGTGCTAGACTGTTTATTTAACTCTGCTAAAGCTTCTCTTTTTTCTTTTTTGAAACATTCATTCTATTAAGGAGGGGAGGCATTTAGACAAATAGGAAGTTTACTGGATCATTCCTATATTCCTGGAATCAAAAAATACTTTGTACTTAAACCCTATAGACTGGACAGCAAGTGATTCTGGGTGAAAACTTCAGAACTTAATATTCACAGTTGTATAATCTGACCAACATAAAGAAACAAAACATCTATGCTGAAATATTTTAGAATCAATCACAATGGATTTTTTATTTTATTCTGTTTTGTTTGTGTGGGTCCTAGGGCTTAACTCAGGGTCTAGATTGCTGTTCTTTTACCTTTTTGCTCAAGGCTTGTGCTCTACTGCTTGAGCCACAGTTACACTTGAGGCTTTGTGGTGGTGAATTATAGATGTCTCATGGACTTTCCTGCCCAGCCTAGCTTTGAACTGCAATCTTAAGATCTCAGCCTCCTGAAAAGCTGTATTACATGCATGAAGAAGCACATGTCCCTGAGCTGACATAATAGCTCTAATGCTTTTCATCTTGTACTAAGGGGAATAAAATGAGAAAGCAGCACTCTAATCATGATTTGTTAAACCTCTCCAGCCCTTATTTCTACAATATGAAACCTGTTGTCTGGAAACTGAAATTCTATTTCTACTGGATTAAGCTACTTCACTGGATAAGAGGCCGTTTTCTCTGATTCAATTCAAGCTTTGTCAATTTCTTCACCTTCATTAACAGAAAAGCTACTTTCCCCCCTCCTAATTAACACCCCCAATTAGAATACCTTTTCTATATAATTAGCAGTTCAAAGCCCTCAATTAAACTCTAAAAAAATGTACAGCTATCCAAATAACTAACTAGCAAAAATACTTGTCCTAACTTGATACTGTGTTTACTACATATCAATATCTCAATGTTAAGTCTCCAAACTGAAATAACTACACCTACCATTCTGTCAAGTTTCCAACCAAGGACAGGCCAATGGCCACATTCCTAACTTTTATGCAATAAGTCCACAGAAGGACTTCCCTTGACAGTTAGTCCCCTCTATTAGCCTGAGTTACTCTTACTGGTAAGCACCAGAAAAGCCAGAGGCAACAGATAAACCAATAAAGGGAAGAGAGGCAGGAAAGAACACAGGACAACACACACCTTAAAACACTGAAAACAGAAAAAGAAGATAGAGAGGGAGAGAGGAACATGAAGACATCATCTTTAAAAGCTGACCCACCCATGCCAACATTAAAATTAACATTATAATTGGCATCACCATCCAGTAGTAATGGTCCCATGCCATTACTTCTGAATAGGAAACTCTGGGAGATAGGGCCCAGAAATCCACTTATCCAAGCTATCCAGTGATTCTGATGCACATAGAAAATTTGCAAACCACCAGTTTATAGACAGATAAATACTTCTTAGCAACATTTCTGGCTCACTTTTATAAAGCCAAGTATACGGTATAGCTAAGAGAAAAAGACTTTTGAAAGTATATTAGATTTTGTAAATCTATCATCAAGACTGGGTTCTGTATGCCTTAAGACAGCCGCTCCTGAAGCCATCATTACTGTTGTGCTCTGATGCAATGATTTGCAGGAAAAGAAACAAAGGATTTACTGTGAACAAGTCTGGGTCAACATTTTTAAAACAGATATTCTATACAGCAACTGTCAGCAGGGCAGCTAAGAAAAAGTACTGTTTAAAAGGCACAGGGATGGCTGTCTAACTTTTAACACCTACATTTGGGCTCAAGAAACATGCAGTAAGAAAATAGGCAGATCGCCCATGGCCAGGGGTCAGTTTGAACATCAATGTTTCTGCTCCAGTGCAGAATTCAATAAAACTACAGAACAGTGACTTGTTTAAAAGATATAAGCTATAAGGACAGGAGCAGAGATACAACAGAAACACAATTTTAGAAGGTCAAGGGCTTAGGGTATAGGTCAAAGGTAGCATACTTGCCAGCATGCACCAGGCACAGTGGGATTGTTCTCCACAGCACCTCCACAATGAAATAGATGTAACTGAAGAAACTCTTTATATTGGAAGTAAAGGGTGCAGTACTGGGGTTTGAACTTAAGGCCTCATGCTTGCTGAGCTATTTTTCAGATAGAGCCTGTGCTTTTGCCTAGGTTCAAACCTCGTACCTCTAGCCTCCTACATCCACCTCCTGTGTACCAGTTATTACAACCCGGCCCATCATACTTCATTTATTTCTTTTCCACACAGAACCTCCTTAACTTTTTGTTTGTTTGTGTGCCCTGGGATGGCCTCAATTTACAATCCTCCAAATATACACTTCCTGAGTAATTACAGAATTACGGGAATGACACCATGATGCCCTATTAGGTGAAAAAACTAGATAAGTATTAAAGGAAGCTAAATCCTAACACTGCAACTGTAAAGTTGATAGTCAACTTGTTTACACTGCATCGTGTTCAAGAAATAGGAGCTGGTAGTCTTGGGTATTTCTGCAAGTAAGGGTCAGAGTGGAGAGACCAAAATTAAGTGAGTGGAGGTTGCTCTTGGAGAAACCAATCGACCTCCAGAGTCCCTTTCCACAGTCGTGCCATAGACTTGAGGTTTAATGTCCGTGGTCTACACAGTCAACCGCACAGGCACAGAACCGGAAGGAAAACCCCAACTCTTCTGACGTGGGGCTTCCACAACACTGGAGGGCAGACATTCTTCCCGCAGGCAGACTATGAAAAACCTCACCAAAATTAAAATAAAAAATTCCCACCAGAAAACTGTAACATTCATACGTTCAAACCTAGCAGCAAGGCACACTCAAAGAGAACATTTTTAGAGGAAAAAGTCACTAGTATCCACAGGAAAACGTTCTGCATAAAAGTTATATGAAACATGAAGTAGATAACAAAGAGGCTGGGAATGTGGCTTAGTGGTTGAGTGTTTGCTTAGCATGGATGAAACTCTGGATTTGATTACTCAGCACCAAATAAACAGAAAAGGCTGGAAGTAGTACTGTAGCTCAAGTGATAGAACACTACACTAGTCTTGAGCAGTTATTGAGAGTTAATGAGAGGCTCATTAACAGAGCCCAGGCCCTGAGTTCAAAGCCCAGCACTAGCCAAAAAAAAAAAGGAGGAGGAGGAGGAAGAGGAGAAAAATGAGGAGGAGGAGGAGGAAGAGGAAGAGAAAGAGGTGGAGGAGGAAGAGGAAGAAGATAACAGAGTATGAAATTTAAAACACGATGGTAGAAAAAAAAAACAACCAATGAGAGTAAAAAGACAAAAGCAAATGACAAAAAAGAAAAGAAAATAAGGAAATAAGGTAGATAAAATGAAGATCAGTAAATTCAATAGATAATTAATAAAGAATTCTACCCAAGAGTGAGCATAGACAGAAAGAAATTAATTTTATACTGAGTAGTCAAGTGTAAAAAGAGAATGAGGCATTTTTGGACATGCTTATACCTCCACAAAACAATGCTAAGACAGAAAAAGACATACAACAGCAAAACAGGTGGTCTACCACAGGAAAAATATCTTGAGGATCAAAGTGAAAGACCACTCCAGAAGGAAAGCTTCACATCAAGCATAAAAGACATTCTAAGCTGGGTGCTGGTGGCCTTTAATCCTAGCTACTCAGGAGGCTGTGATCTGAGGATTGCAGTTCAAAGCCAGCCTGGCAGGAAAGTCTGTGAGACTCTGATCTCCAATTAACCACAAGAAAACCGGAAGTGGCACTGTGTCTCAAGTGGTAGAGTGTTCACCTTGAGTAGAAGTGCTCAGGGACAGTACCCAGGCCCAGAGTTCAAGCCCCAAGACTGACAAAAAAAAAAAAAAAAAGACATTCTACAGCAGTGTGACTACAAGGAAAGACATGCTAGTGTTTTCACCACCATGCTATCTGCCACTGCACTACCATTCCTACTTACGGATGCTTTGCCAAAATTTAGGAGTAAATGGAGAAAAGACAAAAGTTACAAGAATCACCAATGAGAAGTCAGTCCAAGAGCAGTTCTGAAGATCGCAAGAAATTTAAATCCCAGAATAAAAACTAAACTCAAGAAAGCAATTGACCCAGACAAATGAGAAGTCTTCTAAGAAAGAATGTCTCATAAAAACTGTAACAATGAAGTTTCATTGTGAAAAGTTAAATAAACTGAGGTTAAGTAAATGCTAAAAATCAAACAATTATAAACTAGGAAAAACAAATGAAAAACACATGTAATATTAGTAGTAGACAATACGTGCACAGATATAATATTAAATGTCAAGTAACAATTAACTATGTTGAGAGCACAGAGAAGAAAACACAGACTATAAGAGAACTAAATCTTTCTTTACCTATAACAGGAAGTCAGTAAATAACAGAATTGATAATTCCAAAGCTACAACTGTATACACATTAGTTCTAAACAGAGAAGTATAAATGCCAACTAGATTACATAAAGGACAAGGAGTGGTTCCCTTAGGATAGAAGCTATGTAGTGGGCAGAATGAGGCAGGAAATATGTTTATTAGTAAAATATGGCTTTCAAACTACATGAAAAAATTAATGTAAAAGAAAAAAGCAAAAAAGAAAGGGGGGAGGGGAATATACCTATCATCTCTATAATCTTAAATTTCCTAAACTTCTTATAATGTCCTCCAAAACAATTCCCAAGAAACTATTTTTGGCTTTTTCTTAAAAAGCTATATTGATTCTGCTTTACTTTCCAACTTATTCAATGAAAGAAAAAAAAGTAAATCAATGCTAAAAGATAATCAATAAGAAAACAGCATATCAATAGCCTAATCATCTGAAATAACCTAAATGCACAGAATAAGAACTAAAAGATACAATGAACATGTTCAAGATAATTTCCATGAAAGTCATAAATTGAAAAAAAAAGACATTACATTTACTGATTACGTATACCAATTTACTGTATCTTGTCCATAAGCCTGATCTACCAGTGAGTACATTACTTGGAGTGCCTACAAGGGAAAGATGTATCAGAAATTAATCTAACAAGGGAAAGCCTGAAGCACATTCCAAATATGCCTTTCACTGGAGAAGCTTTCTTGGAGTAATTCCTGAATAGGTTTAAATAGTAAGTCATGCTAAGAATGAAGAGTTTTTACTTTATTTTGTAACACAGAAGTAGCAGCAATTTGATATATTCTTTTTACAACAGCAATAAAAACCAAGTGAGTTCTTCATTTGAATGTTATTCTGCGGATTTCTACAATGTAAGTCATAAAGTTCAGGAGGTCGAGTACTGAGAAATAAAACCTTTTTAAAGCTAAGCATAAAAACAGTTATATGCCAGGCACTGGTGGCTTATGCCTATAATCCTAGCTACTTATATGCCAGGCACTGGTGGCTTATGCCTATAATCCTAGCTACTCAGGAGGCTGAGATCTGAGGATCACTGTTTCAAAGCCAGCCTGGGCATGCAAATCCATGAGACTCTTATCTCCAATAAACTACTCAGAAAACCGGAAGTGGTGCTATGGACTCAAGTGGTAGAGCGCTAGCCTTGAGCTGAAGAGCTGAGGGACAACGCTTAGGCCGAGTTCAAGCCCCATAACCGACAAAATAAACAAAACAGTTATATATAGGTATTCAGTAAAGATCTTCCTACCCCTAGGATCAGCCCAGGATCAGTTAGTTCCACTTATCCCTCTCTCTCACCCTTTTCCTCCTTCCTTCCCTCCCTCCTCCTACTTCTCCTTTTCCTTTCCTTCTCCACCTCTCTCTCATGATCTCTCTTTCTCCTGAGCTCTCCTGATGATGACGCCTGTAGCTGTGCAAATACTATGCACACAGTCTCCATCTCTAATAAAACCTCATCCTTACATATAGGTCCCTGGAACACATTTCAAATCCAAACTATAGCAACTATGTTAATATCTAAGTACAAAATACAATCAAAACTGATCAACCTACTGAATCTTTCAGAGTGACTACAAAGTAACATAGATTAAATGACCTAAGGCAAACTGCAAGATAACTTTTCATGCTTACATGGAAAAGTAAAACTAAATACAAAAACTAAGAGCTTAATAAAAACCAAATGATTCAAGGAAACAAAATAGACTAGTATCCCCATTGCCCTGGCTTTATTCAAATGTTTAATCAAGATTATACAGTAGCAGTCTGTGTCAATTTTGACCAAGGAGACAACAATCAGCTTCTATATCAACAAGCATACACTGGAAAGTATTGAAAAGAACACTGAGCGAGAACATTTGGAATTATTCATTAATCTAACACCAAATAATTAAGAGCTTCATTTCATTTCATATGTTGAAGGAAGAAAATAAAGTCAAACCTTAAAAAGTCACATCTTTATTTAGCAATCAGCAATAACTGACTTCACTGCCTTCTCAAATAAGAAAGTTCACTTTTCATTCTAATCTAGTTTCATCTAAATTAAGAGTGCTAAATTAACCTACTTGTGTTGTTAATTTTTTTAATTAAGTTATTTACAACTTTAGTTAGTAATGTACCTATAACTGAGTAAAGCCTATTTGAAAATGCTTCCTGTGAAATAAAGAATATAAAAGAAATCTCTCTATTAAAATAAATGTTCTGGCAGACTTCATGTGTGAAATGTAGCCCTTGTTTTTATAAGTTGAATAAGCAACTAGATTTAGTGGAGAAGGGGGTTGGTTTTTATTTTTTTAACTATTCAAGACACTTTTTTTTTTTTTTTTTTACAATACTGGAGTTTGAACTCAGAGCCTCATAGCATGCCAGGCATATGTCTATTGCTGAGCATTTGATTTTCAGTAAAATTTGATTCCGTTAAATGACTAGAAAGCTAATTCCAACAGGTAAATGTATAAACATTTTCTAAATCAAGCTCTTTAGTTTTGTAGTCATTCACCCTACATCTGAATCCAGATTCTATTGACTACTATACATGGGAACTGGGTAAGTGATGTCCTGACCCTTAAAATGAGAGTTTCACTTCTTCTGAAAGACCTATCTACAACAAAGGAAACACTAATAAGCCATCTCCCAGGCCCTCAATTAAATACTTTTACTAGCTGAAGCCCACAGATGCCTTCTATCTCCAGAACTCCCAATTTGGGAATCTGTAATAATGTTCTGTATACAACTCATAAAGATAACACAAGTCAAGTTATGGCAGCCTCCTCTTAAAACCCATACTTACTTCTTGATAATGAAAATCCTGTTAGTAATATAGCTATTTCAGCACAACCTAAAATGAAGAACAAGGCAAAAATGGACCAATTTCTAGTTCTTCAAAATCTAGTTGAATTATTTTGTAAAAATTGTGCTTTACTAGATTCAATACATTCAAATAAGTAAAAAGTTTCCAAATTGAAACATAATTATATTAAAGTATTTTAAATATCTTTTCAAGTATCTAACAATTTACATAAGAAGTCTTTGAAGTTTCCTTTAATATTGGCTTCCAGCTGTAGAATTCTCCCTTGAGAAATATTTTTTAGGAAAAAATATGCATACTAAAATATTTGCCTGTGAATGTATATACAGTGCACCTTTCTAAGCACTCTGTGTCTTTCCATACTTAAGAGGGATTCTCAACGTGGCAGTCTAGTTCTAGAATCTTTGGCCTCAGTTGCACAATATGAGAATATACCCAACATGTATAATACACATTCCCCTCAAATATCCTTAACTGCTTACTACATGAAGTTCTGATTTTTAGCAAGAAACTGTATTCTTTTGACTTTAAAAAATGAACTGTAAGTGCAAGCCAGGGACCCAAGATCCACTTATATGGGACAATTATTTGCTTTTTAAAACTTCAGTATTACAATGTGAGTATATTTTCATACAATACGCCATTAATTTTAATTTCAAGTATCATTAACTAAAGATTTCTATGACATTCCATAATAAGTGGCTCTATCCTTCACTTACACCAAATTTCCATGTCAAAATGCTGATATTACCAAACATCAACTCCCATTAATTACAACTGCTGTTCAGGAGAAACTACACTCCCCATGAAAACTAAACTGCCAATTAGAGAAGTGAATACAATGAGAAACTGGCTTCACACTCTTCCTCTTCCCATGAACCGTAATGTGTACAATCCTGCTCATGCTCATTTTAAGCTTGGGAGTCTGCAGCTTTTGTCTCAAATCTAAACTATTTAAGCATTTTCAGTAAACAAACATTAAGCTGAATTATTTACAAAGTTTGGATTCCACACATTCCATTAGAGCAGCTTTTATGTGAAGTAAAATACTGTTGCCCTGCAACAGGGGCAATTAAGGACGGGATCTTCTCACCCCTTTGCAGGACCCTCCACACCCCAACTCCACCTGAAAATTATGTCCTGAAAAGGGCTTCCTAACTACCTGTATGTGTGGAAGTCCTCCCATTCCTAGACTTCTTTCTTTCAGGAGCAAGAACTCTGCAGTCTAGGAAGCAGAAAGTCTGGGTTATATATCAACACAACAAAGAGCTTGTAAGATACCAAAGAATCCAAGTATTTGAAAAGCATTCCCAACACTAAATACTTAGCTATGAAGAAATTACTAGGTGGCATTTAAAAGAAATGTATGAGAAACAGAGCCTCCTAACTTAATTCTGTTTGACATTTAAAGAATTCACCTTACAAAAATCAGACAAAAATAAACACTAAGAGTCTTCCTTCTGGACTTTTGTTGAAATTTGTTGTCTCACAATCATTATGGAAATTACTTTCCTATTAAAACTAGCTAGCATTTTCCCACACTACAAAATTACTTTTGTGGCTTAATTGTAAGAAAACAAAACCTGAACATGATAGTTTTTTTTTCAGCTACAAGTATGTAATCCAAGAGTACAAGTAGCATATAGCCCGTGCTTTCCCAAGAGCAGTCCAAGCACCACATGTACTTGTATCCCGCCTTCAGGTGAAATGAAATCCTACAGAATCTGACAGGATTTAGTTGGCTTTAAAAAAAAAAAAAGAAGCAAAAGGAATAATGACAACATCCAAGACTAAAAAATAACACTAATGCCTCTTCATTCATAATATCTTGGACTCTTGATACAATCAAATATGCTATTAAAACAAATGAAGATGTGGCTCGAGCACCAGCCTTGTGAGAATCAAGCCAAATGAGAACATTAGGCCCTGAGTTCAAGCCTCACTACCTGCAACAAAAACAAAAATCTCTTTGAATAAGTATAGGATCAGAATGGGAGAAGAAACATATTATTCACTTATTAACTTTTTAATATGGTCCTTAAATAAATGTAGGTTATTTTGTAGCCTTAGTGTCTAAACCCAATGCATCCTGCTGTACACTGGTATGTGTACAATGTGGTTGTATTTATTTGGTCTTAGGGAAAGATCATGTGTTCTGAACTAGGAGTTGCCTCTCTCTCTGAAAATTAATTCTCTATAGCTAGACACTTTTCAATTTGTTCATGGAAAAAAACTCTCTGAAATGTATAATTTACCTTTCCAGACTTGGCCAACAGGCTGATGTCCTTAAAGACACAGAGCAGCAGTTCTGGCCACCAGGGTCACCAAGGCATCCTCTGCTCCTGAGACATGCTGTTTCCCTAACTACCGAAGTCCTGAGCTTCACTGTCATCCTTGTCGCTTCTCATGAGGCTCTGCAGCAGGCACTGCCGCCAAGTCTCCACCTTTCAAACATGCTCCAATTTTCCTACTCCTGATTTGGGGCAAAGCTGTCACGTATCTGAACCAATTTGGGAAAACTGTGAAGGTCACTTATTTGCAATTCCCCATTTCTTTTCTGCACAACATGCTAGTCTCAAATCAAGTCATTCTGGACCTCCACACTGACTTCTCAAGTTTTCTGGGTTTTGTTTTGTTTTTCTGTTTATCACCAATACCCCTCCCTCCATCCTAATACTATTTTTTGTTTTCAGAGACAGAACCATGATGGTTGGCCTTGAACTTAATCACCCATCTCAGCCACTGCAGTGCTGGGATAGGCATAAATGATAATGTCTGAACCAACACAATCTTTATTCAGATTCTCCCCTCTAGATTGGATTATGTCAGTAACTTCTCACTAGGTGGTCTTATGAATCCATCTTTCCCTTTTTGCAATCCTTTCTTTACCTTATAAACAGTCAAATCTGGGGCTGGGAAGGTAGCTCAGTGGTAGAGCACTTGCCTTGCATGCCTGAGGCCCTGGTTCAATTCCCCAGCACCACATAAACAAAAAGAAAAAAAGCCGGAAGTGGTGCTGTGGCTCAAGTGGTAGAGCGCTAGCTTTGAGCTGAAGAGCTGAGGGACAGCGCCCAGGCCCTGAGTTCAGGCCCCATGACCAGACCCCCCCCCCAAAAAAAAAGAAAGAAAGAAACAGTCAAATCTGACCATGACACTTATCTGATGAAAATTGGCCCCTGACTAAAAACTAAATTCCAAATACCTTAATAGAAGATCTGAGATTTAAAGTTTGATCTCAACCTACTTCCTCAGAATCTTCTTTATCCCCATCCATCAGCAGACACCCTATATTCCAACCTCTATGTGAGAAGAAAATAGAAAAGAAATAAATTAGTTGGTTCCTGTTTGGGTTCCACTAACCATAGACTAAAAGAACTGTATGTACACCAAACATGAAGGAAATTGTTCTTCATTATCCCCTGAACAAAGCAACACTAACAACACAATACTAGGGACATAGCATTACACTGTATGATAAGCAACCTAGGAATTAAAAGACACAGTAGTGAGGTTATATTAAAATACAAAACCACTTTATATAAAGTATTTAAACAGTCCTAGATATTGGTGTCCACAGCAGTCTTGGAACAAATCCTCCAGACACTGAAAGACAACTATATAAAGAGCAAGAAAAAAACAAAATTGCAGTCTGTTCTTCCTCTATCCTATTCGCTTCATGACATGTTAAAATTAAAGCTATGTTTCCTAGAAGTACATCCTTCCTGAGAGTCATATTTCCTACAAACATCACCACATCACATTTTTTTCCAGCTTTCAGTCTTTCTAGCCAGATGCAATGGCTCACACCTATAACCTCAGCTTCTCAAGAGGCAGAAATCAAAATGATGGTTTGAAGCAGGCTTGATAAAAAGATAAGACCCCACATTTCAATGAAAAGGCTAGGCAGGTGACATGCATGTCACCCTGGCTACTCTGAAAACAGAAGTAGGAGAATTGTAGTTCATTCTAGCCTTGGCAAGAAAGCCCAAAACTCTACTTGGAATAAAAAGGGGGAAGGGGTACAAGGCAGTGTCTCAGAGTAACTGCCTAGCAAGTGCAAGGGTCAGTTCAAACCTCAGTACCACATATGCGCACACATGTGTGTGTGCAGGCACGTATACACACATAAAAGGCAAGATCTTCTAATTATATGTGTAACACATTTACAGCTAGGCTGACTTACAAAGGGTTGCTTTCTTGTTCCTAAATGAACTACTTACTTGGTGGGTTTATTCACTCTGGAGACCAAAACTCCAATTTGACAATCAATCCTTAACCCCAAATTTTTATTTGGGGGCTAGAAATTTTTCTTTGCTTGGACGTTCTCTATTCATCTATCAGTACTCCTTTACATAGCTCTACATAACAAAAATAAAATAGAATAAGCTCCTAAGATTCATTTAATAGGATTATAATATGATATGATAGTGGGAAAGAAAATGAGCACTGTAGAGAAGCAGACCATGGGAATGAATTCACTTCCTGTTTACCTGCACCTACACAGAGCACTGAAACATGAGTCATTTCAAAGAAGAAAGCATTATTGCTAATGTGTACTGCCAAAGGTGTCATGTGTTTATATTTGACAAAGTCATGTATATCCTCTATACAAATAACTGATCTAACATGGAAGTAGAAAAATTAAACATTAAGTATATAACTGAAGAAATATCTCATGGCTGTAGATGACATATTACTTAGAAAAATAAGTGCCCTGAGCTCTAGTTGAAAGCCCTCTGATTTATAAGTATTAGCTGTTATCTCTTCTGAAATGGGCCCATCAAGTACCGTTTTGTTTTACTTTGCAATGTCCAGGCTCAGCTCCAAAGAATAAAGTATAATTAGTGACTCAAACATAATTTATCACTTTGACATCTTTTAAAATACTTCTAAGTCTTCTAAAAATCTTTCCCTAAAAAGATTAAAAAGCTATTGGTTATTTTTCCTTAAAAAAGTTTTCTGAAACATAACTTTCCAAGTACTTTTGCTTCACCTTGTATATAACCACGGTGCATAATAAAATTAGAAAATAAACAGATGAGAAATATCTTAAGGATATTATTCAAGACAAAAGGATCTGACTAAAAATACCTTCATAAGAGCAATTCTAACAAAAAAAAAAAAACAGCTATAAAAGTGTAAAATGACCACGGAGGAATTTAATCAAAGAGTATCTACAAACTGTACGACACCAACAAAAGAAACTGAAGAAAAGAAAACAACAGAAGCACCCACATTCATGGAATGGAAGAATCTTATTAAAATATTGACTACTCAAACTGATTTACAGAACCAATGCAATTGCTACCAAAATGCCAGTGACATTCTCCATAGAAATATAAGGCACTCCTAAATCTGTGTGTAATCATCAAACCAAAGACCCCAAATAGCCAAAGTAATCCTGGGTAAAAAGACAAAGCCTAAGTCATTACAACACCTGACTTCACATTTACTACAAGCTTACTACAAAGCCACAGTTAATCAAAAGGCACAGTCCTCGCATGTATATAAAAATCTAGATAGTTTGTATGTTAGGTTGTTCGGTTTTCAAAACAAGGTCTTCTTCCTATGCAGCCCAAGCTGGCCTCAAATTCAAATCCTAATTCAGTCTCCCAGGTTCCTCGATTACCAACATGTATCATCACATCTACCGCCAACACATTTTTGAACAAAGCATCAAGGGCAAGAGATGAAGGAATAAAATATGGATGTGATATGTATGTCTGTGTGCTTGTTTATACATACAATGTACATGTACAAATGTATATAATAGATATTTTTACAAACACATTGTGATGAAATAGGTACTATTATAATGGTATATAATTTGGCAAAAAGGGGAAAAGCAACGAAATCTTGTCCTTTTTAACCACATGGATGGATCTGGAGGTCTTTAAACTAACTGAAGTAAGCCCGGCACAGAAAAACATCCCACTTGTATGTACAATTTTTTAAAAATGCTCTCACACAAGTAGATAATTACCAGAAACTAGAAAAAATAAGGGGCCAGAGTAGAAAAGGGCTGGTCAATGGGTACAAAGTTACAGTTAGATAGAAGGATAAGTTCAAGTGGTTTTTTTTTGTTTTGTTTTGTTTGCTTTTGTTGTTCTGTTGGTCATGGGGGCTGAACTCTGGGCGGGCCTAGGCACTACCTTTCAACTCTTCAGCTCAAGACTAGCACCCTACCATTTGAGCCACAGTGCCACTTCCAGCTTTTTTCTGCTTATGTGGTACTGAGGAATGGAGCCCAGGGAACCCAGGGAACCCAGGGAACCCAGGGCCTCATGCATATGAGACAAGCACTCTACCAATGAGCCAACTTCCCAGCCCAAGTTCTAGTGCTTTAAGGCTGATCACAAAGCACTATATATCTCCATTTAAATACAAGAAAGGATTCTGGGTACACTCACTATTTACAAAAAAGAAAAAGGTAATAGAAATATTTAATTAACTTGACTTAATCATGTATACCTAATGTATACGTGAATCGAAAAAAAATTACACTATACCTCATAAATCCCTACAATTATGATGCATCAATCAAGAAAATTAAAATATGAATTAGGCAAAATGGCAACCAAATGGCATAGTCTCTAATGCTCTTTTGCTAGTTTCTAAACATACACATTAAGGGACAGAAACTGTTGTGTTATGATTGACTAAAGCACAACTATATACATCATAACTTTTCTTTAACCCAGTCCCAATGAGATTAAAATGTAGTTTACACCTTTTCCCTCAAAAGGTTAAAGAGCCAGAGAAGCATTTATAATCATAATCACCCAATCACATGATCCTCATCAACCCACTTCAACACAAAAATGATGTTTGAAGCTTTGACTCTTTTTTTTTGGGGGGGGGTGGAGGTCGGTTGTGGGGCTTGAACTCTGGTTCTGGGCGCTGTTTCCAGCTCTTCAGCTAAAGGCAAGCACTCTACCACTTGAGCCACAGTGCCATGGTAGTTTATTGGAGATTAGAGTCTCACAGACTCAGGCTGGGAAGGTGGCTCAGTGGTAGAGTGCTTGCCTTGCATGCATGAGGCCCTGGGTTTGATTCCCCAGCACCACATAAGCAGAAAAAAGCCGGAAGTGACACTGTGGCTTAATGGTAGGGCAGTACCCTTGAGCTGAAGAGCTGAGGGACAGTGCCCAGGTCCAGAGTTCAAGCCCCATGACTGACAAAAAAAAAAAAATGCCTAGTTGAGGCTCATGGACTTTCCTGCCCTGGCTGGCCTTGAACCGAGAGCCTCAGATCTCAGCATCTTGAGTGGCTAGGATTACAGGCATGAGCCACCGGGGCCTAGCTGCTGACTCTTCTCAATTTCACATCATCACATTTACCTCAGTGGGTAAAACTTTTAAACGAAGCTGCTGTCCTCACCCACCATAGGATTTCAGATAAGAAAGATGCAAGTCCCACCTATGATGATTTACATGATCTATCAGGCTCTTGAATTCTAATAGCAAGGACATGATATCTACAATTGGTAACTTCCATCTTGAAGAAATTGTCATGCTATGGGTGTGAAGCAACTTGAATAAAATATAAAAAGAAAACAAAAAAAATTCTGTACATTATACTTTTGGTCCATTTCAAAACTCTTTAGTTTAGGAACAAGAGTCTGTTGTGCTGGCTCCAGGTAAAGGTCTTACCTGTTTGGCTTTGGGATTCTTCTCATTTGTGTTCCCATCCATTCCTCTCAGAACACTGATGAAATCTTTCTTGGAAACAGTAGATACCAACTTAGCTTGTTTTCGAATAGAGCCTCCTGCTTCTTTTACCTTTTCATCCACATTCTTTTGATGTTTCTGGACAGCATTAAATAGCTGCACCACACCCCTAAAGAATGCAAAGTGACCAGAACACTGAAGTTTATTAACATTTGCAAAGAAAGTCTTGAATGGTTTAAAAAAAATCTGAAAATGAACATAAATTTCACTAAATAACTTTTGTGCAATTATAACTAAGAATTACTTTTTATACAAAATATATGTAATGGGTAAAGACACACAAGTAGAAGGAAGAGCCAGGATTTATGGTTTTGTTGACTAAAGCATTGGACACTAGAAAGGATCTGCTGTGACTTAATTTCATCTGCAAATTGGAAATTTAGAAGGTATTTATATGTATTTATCTTTAATGTTTGTGTTATGAAACTAATTTTAAAATCCCATTTTGAGAGCTAGAGACACTTGCCCAATGCACAAAGCCCCGAATTTAATTCCCAGCACCTCCAAAAACTTGCTTTTAAAGATACTCAGTTTTAAAATTTTGTCCTAGATAAGTTCATGCCAAGATAAATCTGAAGACTAAGGGACAAAGGTGGTGTATAAGAGAACATAAGTAGGAAGCCAAACACAAAAGTTTACCTGAAAAAAACTAAAAGTAGAATAGAACTGGAGATGTGGCTTTTGTGATACAGTGCCTGCCCATCAAGCAGGAGTACAGGCTCCTGAGCACTTGAAATGCAACTGGTCTGAATTATTATGTGGTATAAATGTAAAATACATGATGAAATTTTAAGGACTATATAAAAAAAGAAAATTTTTAAATCCTATTGATACCTATTTTGTATTACTTTTGAAATGTTTTAAATATATTAAATATTATCAAAATTAATTTCCCTCACTCAAATTACTTTTATTTTACAATAAAGCTACGAGAAAGTTTTAAATTATGGAAGTGGTTCACATTATAACTCTTCCGGATAGCACTGATTTATTAATCTATTCCAATTCTAAAATTCTAGAATCTATAGCTCCTTCCTAGAAAAATTCTTAGTAGCGGCAATCTGCCATGGGCCAGCACATCCTGAGTATTCTTACCAAGTTTTGCAAGAAAAGAAGGAGCCTGACTGTTCTTTTATAAAGTGACTTCTCTCCCAACAAACCATAGCTTTGGCAAACCTTATAAAACCAACATTCCCCAGCATAGTGTGCCTCTCTTGCCCCTGTGGTACAAAGATGACCAGTGAGAATATGAAGCTCCAGCTACAGCTTTTGCCATGAGTAATGAAGTCCCTATGTCTTGGACCAAGAAATCTCTTGTCTTCTAAAATACAGGCTGGATTGTTAGCTCGGAAAAAAACCCATGCATGCCCTTTAGCAGGGCCAACACCACAGTGAAACAAATGAAGTGCCTACAAAATTTGAGGAGATACTCCTCTCATTCTCCTGTGCTAATCCTACAGTTCTCTAACTCAGAAAAACCAAACACACTGGGGAGAAATTAGGTGTCCCATGACACACAGTAAGTAAAAGTCAGTGCTAGCATTTCAACTCTTTCAAGCAGTCTGGTCTTATCATATATGCCCCTAATCATCACACCACCTCATTAATACCTAGATGGATTAGAAAATGACCAAATTAATCTAAGTAACTAACACCAAACATAATTGCTATACTCCTTAAGTAGCAGTTTCAATGTCATCTCCTCTAGAAGCATTCCTAGCTCACTGGAAGAATCTCCTGTTGTGTGTTCCTGCAACACAGAACATGTCTGTATCCTCAGAGAGACGAATTCCTACTGATGAAATGCAAGGACCACCCAGCAGCCACCGGAATTTACTTATCTTTGGATCCAAAGGCATGAAATAAGTGTTTGGTGCCAGAGATTTTAAAAAATAAAGTAAAAAGTAAAAGAATAGCATGAAGCTGTCATAATAGAGTAACTTATTATCCTATAAATAAATAGAAGATAACAACAAAACAAAAAAACCCTCTAGTGCCATAAATTCAGATAACTATGATTAGAGAAATGTTCTTGTGATTATAAAGACAAGATGACCTGAAATAGGTTCATACTAAATACACAAAGTACATTCTTGCCTCATAAGACCACCAGAATGTTTGATTGGATACAGTATTCAATAGCAGGCTCAGCTATATATCACTTAGATCTGAGAAGGCAGTTTAGTGAGTCAAATCTGGTGAAAAATAGATCACAATCAAAGCTTTAGTCTATTTATTTTGTAAAGGGGAAAAACACTATCTTACCTTGTTGCAATTCTCTGAAGATTTCTTTCTGTTTCTTTGTCTTTGACAACATCTGGCTTTACTCTGCACATCATTTCCCACTCCCGCTTCTTATCAAGCTGTGTTATAAATATTGTTATGTGAAGGGGTATTAGGCATTTTTCAAAGTGCAGCAAACTTTGATATGACACTCTATGAAAGGACAAAGGTAATAAATCATTCTGGCTTAGGTTGTCATGGGGACTTTTTCAAAAAAAGAAAACCACACTTTTCGGGGTTCAGCTCAGAGAGCCTATGGTTAATACTCAGCTTGCCACATGAGAGGCACAAAGTGAGTTTCTGTCAGGGTCACTGACAGCAGGAGTCTGGAGAGCTGCCAGCATGGCCAGCCAGCACACAAGGTAGGATGTCAGACAGCCACACAACCTGACCTGCCGCCACCACAACTGCAGAAGGACACAGGCAAGAAGCCAAGCTATCTGCTTTAGCAACTCCAAGTTTAAGCACTCCTCTTTATTTCCAAGAAGTGACTTATCAATTGTGACTTCCTAAGACTATGTATTAGCTTTTAAAAGAACTGTATCAGCCAGGCTCATGCCTATAATCCTAGCTACTCAGTAGCCCGAGATCTAAGGATCACGGTTCAAAGTCAGCAGGGGCAGGAAAATCTGTGAGATTCTTATCTCCAATAAACCACCAGAAAATTGGAACTGGCACTGTGACTCAAGTGGTAGAGCACTTGCCTTGAACTGAAGAGCTCAGGGACAATGCCCAGGCCCAGAGTTGAAGCCCCACAACTGACAAAAATAAATAATGAACTGTATCATACCCAGATATTCATACAGTGATCATTTTTCTCTGCACAAAATCATTTAAATCCACTTCTCCTCTCACAGAACATCTGACCAATACTTTTACCATTGGGCCAAAACAGAAGGGGAGCTGGGAAATAAGAAACCCCCACAGAATATGGTTCAGAATGGCCTCCAAGTAGTAGCCTGATTTGCTTGGTACATTGTTCCGGTCTGTCAGGCCAACATTTAAGCAAACATCAAATATACTGATATAATGAACTTATTACCTAGAAGCTGATAGGCATGAAAAACATTCATATTGGGATAGGTGGGAAAATGTCTCCTTTTATTTCTTCCTTTCTCTCTCATCTATTTCTCATTCTGTACTGATGAAAATATCTAACAGCAAAACTATATTCTCTGTGAAGATTAGCCTGATTCCTTCCTAAATAGATTCTTCTCCAAATCAGAAATCGTAATGCTAATTTACAGTCTCCACCGGAAGATGCTGTATAAAAATATTTGTCACTGCTATTTTGTGTTCCTCAGTATAACCAATATGCTAGCATTTGAGAAAAATTATAGAATCTTCCTGGCTTTAGAAATTCTTGTCTTCACAAGAATTTTGATTAAATTAAATTAAAAATTCTAATATTTAAGGCCTCTTCTAGCTTTATCCAATTAATAAACAATTATTCAATTTTTAGTTGAAATGCTAAAATTTTACAGATATTTATCTTTTTCTTTTTTTTGGTTCATCATAGGGCTTGAACTCTGGGCCTGGTGAGCTGTCCCTGAGCTCTTCAGTTCAAGGCTAGCGCTCTACCACTTGAACCACAGTGCTGCTTCCATTATTTATTTTAAAGTGGAATGAGAGTATTGAATTAATAATAGAATATATGTTGTGTGCTATGTTTCTAAGATGTTTAAAAATGTCCATCTTTGTAGGCTTTTACACAGTGCAAGCATTTGTTTTGAAACAAGATTAGTATGTGGTAAACAAAAGGAAATAAATGTCACTAAAATCTTTTTTCTTTCATTGCTATCTATAAAGCACTTCTTAGAAGTTCGCAGTTTATATTATCAGTCACTTTTCTCCCTTGAGAAAAATCACACTTTTCCTAGTAATCAAATATTTTAAGGGAGATACTCCGTCAAGTACAAGGGACTTAAAATGTTAAGTTTATTTTTACACTACACAACAGAAAACATGCCTACCTTTTTGGCATTTTATTAAGGAATTTTAATCTTAATGATGATTTAATGAAAGGCCAAAAGGTTTAACCAAAGCATAATGAGTTTATCTAACAGAAAAATGGCATTTTTAGGATCACAACCAACCTGACTTGAGTCATGTATTTAATTATTTTTTTAAAAAAGGGTTTTCAGTAAAAATTAACAAAATGTACTTCTCATAATTCCAACACTAATGATGCCAACACATGGACAGCTAAAACAAATAATACATTGAGGGCTCAGAGTTCCTGCTCCAAGTATAATTACTTAATTTGAGAAAGTTAAATTTCCTCAGAGTTTACATTTCTATTTCTTTGCTTAGATGACTATAAGGTAAGCATGCTCAATGGAGTCATTCAGACTGTTTCTGAATGTAACATTGGTTAGCCACCATCCACCCCCACCCTCACCTAAAACGCAGGTTTAAAATTGGAATGTCAGTGAGACAAACACAGTAGGAACTGTAAGGGGCAGATAAGGGCTATACCAGGGAAACAATGTAATCTAAAGACAACTGAAAAGTACACACCTGTTTTCTTTTCTCTAGTCTTTCTTGCTTTAGCTTTTCTTTCTCCTTCTCTAGATCTTTGTTTCTGATGAGAATGGTAGACTTGCTTTTAGGAGTTTTTTTGTTAAGGATTCTAGCCATGGCATCCGCCCAGCCTGTGTTAGTCCCAGTACTCGATTCCGCAGCATTTTCCATTTCTTTGTCACAGGGTTCCACATTATCCTCATTGTCAGCTTCTACTGCTTCTTCATCAGACAACTGATCCACTCCCCATCCACAGCTTCCCTCAGAACCTAAGAACAAAAGCAAGCTTCAGTATCCTCTTGAGCAGACCTCTAGTTCCCTTCTTGATGTTTCCCCTGCCTTTACTCTTGTAAGGACAGACTTTTCTGCAGTAACTATGGGGAGCAACAGGAATGTCTGTCTTGTTGGTATCAACCCCACACTAGCCCTGCCACACTTGACAGGGAGGTCTCTGGTGGCTTCAAGACCAAGGATCCAGCAGCAGACACAAACTCAACTCCAATCAGGTTGGTAAGAGATGCAGCTATGGAACCCAGAAGGAAGCACCCAAGACACAGATCTGTGTCATTAAACTGAAGGGACTAATGAAGACTATGTCAAAAACAAACAAAAACTTTGGGGGAAAAATAACTTTCTAATGATGTGTGTAAGATACGAAAGATTCAACTGCACTGTTGGGTGGCCAAATGATAATACCAACTTCTTAGTTCAAAGTAAAAATTTGTATGTGTACTGCTGAATTTCATCACTGAGAACCAACAAAGACTGTCAAGCCTGACATTGGCTCATCATTTAAGATTCAGATGGCTAAGGTCAGCAGACTGGCAGAAAAAACAGTGTAGTTAGTTCAGCCTGGAAACCAACTTCTGGAAAGCTGTGGCTTAGCAGCCAGCCTTTCTTCACTTCTGAAATGACTTGCCTACTTTCCTCTGAAACCTGAAGTTCATGTCAATACAATAAAGAAGACTTGGGGTCATGGCGCTCCCTTATCGGTTGTGCCCAAGAAGCCATGTTGACTTTCTCCTTTCTCTGCCCTTCCCCACTCTTTTAACAGGCACATTGTGACAAATGGCCAAGACTAGTCTGTTGGAAGTCCCTGAGCTGAAACTTTTACCCTAAAACTCCAGTAACAAATATATTAGGTATAGTGCTCAGAGTCAGCAACATTACACAGAAACACTACTTTTCTCTAATAAGCACACACCAAAATGTAAAGAAGTCTAATGGCTCAAAAGTTTATGTGAATGAGCTAAAATAAAAATCTTTACCAGTTTGTGGTAAAGTATCAAAACTACAACATTGACGTCTAATGTTTCATTCCAGGTGCACTTACACACAAATCATAGCAAATTTCAACACTACTGTTGTCAGCCAAAATGCATTATGTTTATGTAAGCCACTCCAATTCACGTCTGAAATCTTGTCTATCTTTCTTTGGTGAGCTTTTTACTCAATTTGGATTATAACATGCATCTGATGGAAACATAAGAAATCTGAAAAGTTTGTAACACTATCTTACCCCTACCATGAAAGAAAGAAATTTCCAAGGAACTTGCAGAAGTCATAGTTTTTGATTTTTAAAGAAGTCTCTAGTCTGACATTTGTTACATATGGAAATGATGTTTTATATGACTAAATTAAAACTGTCAGCCTGGCGCCGATGGCTCTTAACCTGTAATCCTCACTACTTAGGAGGCTGAGTTCAAAGCCAGCCCAAGCTCAGCAGGAAAGTCCATGAGACTCTTAGCTCCAAGTACCACCAACAAGCAGGAAGTAAAGCTTTACCTCAAGTGGTAGAGACCCTGCCTTGAGCAAAAAGCTCAGGGAAAGTACTGCCTAAGCCCTGAGTTAAAGCCCCAGGATGAAAGAGTGAAAGGAAGGAAGGGAAGGAAGGAATAGAAGGAAAGGAAGGAAAGGGAAGAAAGGAAGAAAGGAGGGCTGGGAAGGTGGCTCAGTGGTAGAGCGCTTGTCTTGCATGCATAAGGCCCTGGGTTCGATTCCTCAGCACCACAAACAAAAAGAAAAAAGCCGGAAGTGGCGCTGTGGCTCAAGGGACAGCACCCAGGCCCAGAGTTCAGGCCCCATGACCGGACCCCCCCCCCAAAAAAAAAGGGAAGGAAGGAAGGAAGGAAGGAAGGAAGGAAGGAAGGAAGGAAGGAAGGAAGGAAGGCAGGCAGGCAGGCAGCCAGGCAGCCAGGCAGCCAGGCAGGCAGCCAGGCAGGCAGAAGCAAAGAAGGAAAGAAAGAAAGAGGGCTGGGAAGGTGGCTCAGTGGTAGAGTACTTAGTACTTGCCTTGCATGCATGAGGCCCTGCGTTCGATTCCTCAGCACTACATAAACAGAGAAAGCCAGAAGTGGTGCTGTGGCTCAAGTGGTAGAGCGCTAGCCTTGAGCTGAAGAGCTGAGGAACAGTGCCTAGGCCCAGTTTAAGCCCCACAACTGAAAAAAAAAAAAATAGAGGGAGGGAGGGAGGGAAGGAGAAAAAAAGAGAAAGGAGAAAGAGAGAGATAAGGGGGGAAGGGAGGGAGGAAGAAAAAAAAATGTGTTTCCAGAATACCATTATACTAACACTTTGCAAATCAAAGAGAAAAGGTTCTTAACTTTTTACTGAATCTTAATGATATAAGACTTTCCTCAATTCTCACTAACCAGTCTTTAATAGCAGAAAGCACAATTCCAGGCATCTAGGACACAGGTAAAAATCACCAGACAAGTGAAAATTTCCTTTAGAGTCCATTATTTCTGCACTCTGAAAGTGTGGAGATGAATGGAGGGCACAGAGGACACTTATGGGAAATGACAAAAAGTTCCATTTATGTCAGTGTTCCAAATCAGAGCTACCCAGGACCCAGAAGCTACAAGAGGCTATGCAGAATGCTTCAAATATGTCTAGCATGACTGAGAAATTTGTTATCTCATTTTAATTTCATTACATTTAAATAGTCACATTTGGCTGAGACAGAGCAAAATTAGACCTTAGAGTTACGAGGTAGATGGAAATCTTTCTCATCTTTTACCGTCTTTCTCTCAAGCCTCCAGCTCCTTTTCAAACTTGTCTGCCCCTGACCCTAGGCAGGACCAAGAGCTGGTGGGAAAGAGCCATTTTTCCTTGGCCATTAAAACTGAGACAAAGTTTAAAGAAGATGCACAGTCCCAGTATTTACTAAGCACCCATAAGTGATAAACGAAGAATAAAGAAATGAAAAAACTAAATCTAGGTTTCTCTCCTTGAAGAACTGAAAAAGTTTAGGAAGAGAAAAAAATTATGATTAAAAAGTGTTCTTGAAAAAAAAAAGCAATGAAGAAAGGGTGATTCGGTATATGGGATGTATTAGAGAAAGTTTTACAACGATATTCAAATTTGTTCCTAAAAGGCAAAGTAAGAACAAGGTATGAAAAATGAAATGTGGGCAAGGAAAGGAATTAAGATTCTGTACTCCAGGCAAACTGAGCATTAGATCACTGAGCCTAACCAGAAACATACTAGATCTGAGTCAGAGATCTGTTTGAAAATTACTTCTGTAATTCTGAGCAGGAGAAATCAGCATGTCCAAAGGCACTAAGAATCTTAAAAGAGGGTGACATTTTTATAAAATGGCAAAAAGTTCAGATTAGCTAAAATATGAAGATTTGAGGACTAGATGGTAAGATCTGAGAATAAAACAGCAGACTGAAAATCTTATAAAAATCTGATTTATGGTCCAAGAAATTAAAAGTATATATTAACTAAAAAATTTAAATGAAGGGTTTAAATGTTCTACACTATAGGTATGTTCTTCCAGGGAGAAGTTCAACTGCTGATTTTTTTTTTTCTTCTAGTACTTACTTTTAGGTTTTTATCCTTTGAAGTTTCATTAGATAAAGGTTTTTCTCTGAAAAATGCAATAACACTTTGGGGCTCTAAGCTGCCCAACACTTATTTCACACCTTTGAAATTTACCCTATGTCAAGTAGAATCCCTCACATAAAGCTGATTGAGACCAGCTCAAAGGTCCTCTGGGTTCAATCTCAACTCCAAGAACTAAGCTAAGTGATGTTTTCCAAGTTAGGTAATTTTTGGTGTTAATTTCTGCAAAAAAAAATTTATATATATATATATATATAAACTACCTGCTTCATCAAGTTCTCATGATCATTAAATGAGCTAATAAAGTTCTTAATGCCTAGCCATGGTAAACACCATTAAATTGTGGATTACATAGCACAAACACATGCATACACAAACAGACACAACAGGCACTGAATTTTTACATGGCTGTGGTAAAGAAGGAAAAAGGAAAGAAAACTGCCAATATCTGACATTTGCGCAATGTAATTGAGTTGCTGAACAAGAAAGTTTCTGTGATCAGTTACAGCAGAGTCAGGCCTGGCATTCTGTCTTGATTCCATTGCCAACATCAAGTTACCTAACCCCTTTGTGTCTCTCTGCTTCTTTATTACTGGAGTGGGAATAAAAGCTGTACCTACCTTACAGAACTGTTTGGTTGATAAATGAGCTGCACATGAATAGCATGTGGCACATTTATTTAGTGCTTACTGAACAAATGATAACTGATGTTCAGAGGGCACATAAAGATAAAAAGAGGATACAGATTGACCCACTGCAACAATGAGATGTACAAGATGCTATGTCGAAAAACAAACTTTACAATTTAGGTGTATGGGGGGGGAGCGGTAAGCTGAGGAGGTAGGAGGGAAGGGATGGTAGGGGAAAAACAAAGGAGCAGGCAACAATGCTGGATAAGAAATGTACTCACTACCTGCTCATGTAACGGTAACCCCTTTGTACAGTATTTTCACAATAAAAACTTAATTAAAAAAAAGAGGATAGAAAGATACAGCAGTGGAGGAAATGCAAGAGCTTAAAGAAGAATGCCCAAAATGAAAATTCATTAAAATGGCCTAATTATGCCTCAGACCATGATTTCAGCCCAGGTGACTACCATGTGCATGCCTTCCTTCTTTATTTCCACCAGTGGTCAATGCTTCTGTCCCACAGCTGTTTAACATATAATAAAATAACAAAACCACCTAAGTTTAGAGCTAGCTAATAAAACACTTTTAGGCATTATAACTGTCCTTATTGTTCTATTTACATAGGATGATTCTGAAACTGAGAACAGTTAAAAGCAGGCCAAAGTTATAAAGCTAATGGGGCAGAATGATGGGGCTGTTGCATGTCTAAGACATTCCAAGGCGTGGAATCAAAGATTCAACTCAGACTCATGTGTACTGAACTAATACAGTTGAAATTAACTACTTTAAAGGATAGTTTACTAAAACTTGAGTACAGAAGGTATTTCTATCTGAGCCTCAGTGAAACAAGAGTCCACCCCTTGTCTTCATGTTGATTTCAACCTAAGCATGCATGCACAATCCCCCTGGTTTTCCTAAGCTTGGCCAAAGTACTGCTCCCCATGCTGTTGTAAATCATGTTTTACTCAGGCTGCACAGACTTTCCTGCCAATTACTACTAAATTTAGAATATTACAAACTTGATGCTTTAAATTGTCTTTAAAAACACTAAGCTTTGAGAAAAAAAATGAAGACATTCCAGCTTTCCATAATAACCAAAAATAAAAGGGAAGGGCCACCATGGGACAATGCTGTCAGATGTAATTACAGGAGCTATCAGGACAAGCAAAAGCAGAGAGAGCCTGGAAATCATCTGCTTCCAAAGTCTGTCCTGTAAATTGCTAACCCACTCAAGTATGGCTATGATATACTTCATTTCTTAGGCATGTCCCTTTGCTATTTTAAGTTACTTAAATGATGAAGAAGGCTATAAGTGACAGACTGATGAAAAGCACATTTATCTGCTAGGGTATTATACCTTAAATACAGCTTTGTAGTTTATCAAAAAATGAAGGGATCTCTCCTAGGACCTTCTAAATTGGATTTTTATCAAGTCCTGGGTTAGAAATAGATGACCATTTTCCCTATATGTGAGTAGAACAATCCAGGCTTTTTTTTTTTCTGTCAAAAAACCCTGCAATTACCATCCCCACCATTTTATAATCACTTTCTATGGGGGAGAGGTCAATCAGGATCAAGGCACTAGATAACAACCATGAAGGCTTTTTTACCTGGTTGAGTTACTGACCACAGCAGCTTTTTTCCCAGGCTATATAAGCGTAGTTAGTATTGTGTCTAGATCTCCTTCAATGTACTAAGTCAATAAACACAAATAGTTCAAGGGTAACTTATAGGTTGAGTCTACCCTCTTCTCCAGATACTATCAGCCATTGTTTTTACTTTTCACTTGAGGAAACTTACTGATTGGAGTTTTCGTTTCTATTTAAAATTGCAAACTTAAGAACCAAGTAGATACCTCTAACATTAACCATGTAATAAATCTAAGCAGTTCAAAGGTAATCCTGTTAGGGGCATTATCCTCCCGTTTATACTGCTGGATAGTCATGTATTACTTAAGGTGCAGGCTGCAACATTTCACCTTCTAGTTAAAAAATCAAGTATCTCTGATCCAGCTTAATAGTAACATGTTACAATATACTTTAATAATGTCTATAGTTTGCAGACTCTTCATGTGCCCCACCCTTTCTACTTTTTCAGAATCATCATCTGAAAACTTTGACTAATAGCTCTACCCTGGCCATGTGCACATAATTATCTGAACTAGAAAAGCCATTCCATGGGTGACCTTTCTAGAAATACATGATTTCACAAGAAGAAAACAGATTTCTTAGACTAAATAGCAAATTCTGAGTTAAACCAAAGAAAGATGTACACCATAAACCAACTTACACTACTGAATTTATTACACGAAAAGGCCTTTATTATTATTTATCACAGATGGCCTGAGTCCTGAAAAGAACTCTGAAGAGATGGCAAGAGGCTGAGGTGAGGCCACAATGAAGTAAAAGAGGCTGGGATTCACCCTCTCTCCACCTCTCCAAGTCCTGGGAGCCTGTGAAGGTGTTTTGTTTTCTCATTATCTCTTTTAATGAATAAATGAACTACACAGACTGTCAACATGAAACATCATCCACCAGAGGTAGAAATTCATGAACCTCACATATCAAATCTAAAAAGAAGCCCAGATAAGAGAATTAAAGGTCAAAAAACTAACCCAAGATGCTACATGCTATGGTTTTAAAGATACAAGACCCAAACAGATTATCCAGACATGGAGAAGTTGGATAAAGTGGAGTTTAACCTAGTGCAATAAACAGTTGAACCTAAAAGTACTGAAAGACAGTTTAAAAAGCTGCAAGAAATTTTTGAACATATTCTACATCTTAATGAAAAGGAGAATCCAAAGCAAAGTGAACTCCAAGACATGGACACAAGAGGTTTTTCTTTGCTGTTGTTCTTAATGTACTGTGTGATTTCTTTTTTCTTTTGTGATTTTTCGCCCTATGGTTTATTCCCTGTTGTCACTATATTCGATGTTGGTACCATGGGTATTTTATGTACGTTTATCTGAATTAGGGATGGGAAAGGGAACAACAAAATGGTGAGACAACGGACAAAGAGGGAACCTATGCAACAGTGATTCTCACAAGACTGTATGTTGGAAATGATCTGTACAACTTGTGGATAGGGAGATAAAAGGAAGAGAAAGGGGGAGAAATACGAGGGAGGGGGGACCAAGACAAGAAATGTACTATCTTACTTATGTAACTGTAACCCCTCTGTACATCACCTTGACAATAAAATTAATTTTAAAAAAGGAGAATCCACATATTTACAAAGAAATTGAGAAATCCAGAAGTGGAATATGAGAAGAAAAAGGCTAACTTAGCCACGATTTTGATGCTGTCAATAATTCTTCGTTTGTGGAAGTACATGCCACATGCTGCCTCCATCACCCTGATGCAGGACATTCCATCCACATCCTGATGTCAAGCCATTCTCTATCCTTGAGAAAACCTCAGCCTGCTTTACTCCAAATGGAGTAGTTTCTATCTTTCCTCTTCTTGGACATGGGGTTCTACATTTGCCACCATACAGAAAAATCCCTAGACCTCTACATGGTCCACCCCCTCCCCTAAGTCTTGCAGATGTATAGCCACAAAGCAAGTTTTTTGTTTTAAAGATGAGGACACGTTGTCAAGTCCTGAACTTGGTCTAGCAGGGTCAAAATGATGTTTCCAGCACCAGTAAAGATGATAGCTATATACAATACCCATGGTACCAAAATCAATACCCATGGTACCAAAATCGAATATAGTGACAACAGGGAATAAACCATAGGAGGAAAAAAATCACAAAAGAAAAAAGAAATCACACAGTACATTAAGAACAACAGCAAAGAAAAACCTCTTGTGTCCATGTCTTGGAGTTCATTTTGCTTTGGATTCTCCTTTTCATTAAGATGTAGAATATGTTCAAAAATTTCTTGTAGCTTTTTATACTGTCTTTCAGTACTTTTAGATTCAACTGTTTATTGCACTAGGTTAAGATGATGGATCAAGATAATGACACTAGCACTGATGAAAGTGGCACTGACTCATCAGACAGAACAGTGAGGGGATGAATTTGTGCATGAAGATGATAGTGAAGGATACACCACTGAAGAGAAAAAAATTAATTTGTTTAATTTGCAAATATCCTTGGAAAGCCAAGGAAGAAAAAGAAAACCTAAAGTGGCTATGATGCACTGAATGGCCAGACGAGGTATCCCTGAGGGATGGAAAGTAGAATTTTCAGAGGATAATAAACTTCATTCTGAAGCAGAAAAAGTCACAAAAGCAGCATAAAGAGGATTCTCACTCTAATCACACATCCACTGCTTTTTCACAGCCCCAGGATCCTCTTCCTCCCCGTGTGCTCCTCCTCAGATACAAGCACCTTCCTTGCCAGGACAACCTCCTCTTGGATCACCTCTAGGGGTCCTCTATTCCTGAGATCACCTGGAATACCAGGACTCCAGGGGTCCAATTACCCCTTGGCCCACCACCAGGCCCTCTTCCAGATGGAGAAGCTGGGTGAAAACAACTACATTGAAACCTAAACGACACAGAAGCAATCGTTAAGAGACAGTGATGCTGAAAGAGCATGCTACTAGCACAGCATAAGCAGGTACAGGATATAGGAGATAGCACACAGAGTCCAAGGAACTAGGAGCTCAGAGTACTATGGCACAAGCCACCTAAGAATGAAGTGAGCCCCAAGCAAGAAGCCTAGGGATGCCAGGTGAACAGGAAGCCCCTGGTCAGATCATACAAATTGGACATGCACACTGGTCGGTCAGTCATAAAGATATTCAGCCCATCTGTTATTTGTGGCTTCTGTATTTGTGAAATTACTGACATGGCAATATTTATTTGGGAAAAAAAAAAAACAAAAAAAACTTATGCTTTCACGATCATCTACAGACAGGCTACCGGAGTGGTAAAGCCTTCCCTTCTTAGTCTCCCTGTGTCCAGATACCCAGTAAAGGTCACATTCTGGCTTTTTGTTTCAGCTTTCATAGTGTCAACAGGTGTCCTGAATCTATCCCAAGGCACATTTTTCATAGTTTTGTGCATACTCTTAGTAAGAAATATATAAAATGCTTGCAAGGGCACTACACAGGAAAGTACTGTCTAGTGTCCCTAAGCCAAAAAATAAATAAATAAAAACAACTTTTTCCTTTGTTAGACAAGCTTTACTCAAACACAAGTTATATTGCAGTTGGCCATGAAAGCTTAATGTTAAAGTAATACATATTAGTAACCACAACACACCTAATAACTATTCAAGGACAAAAAGATCCTGACTAAGGCCTCATGGAGGCTATCCCTGCATTTCTCCCAAAGCATTTGCCACGCCGACTCCAGTGGAGTCTGCTTAGCATGGGAAACCATCTATCAGACCTAAGATAGGGGCTTCAGAGACCTATCTCTGAGTTTTGGGACTTCACCAAAGTCTACCTCAGAGAATGGGGCTTTACAGAAACCTATCTCCAAGTTTTGGGACTTCACCGAAGTCTACCTCGGAGAATAGGGCTTCTAAGAGGCCTACTCCTGGAAAAAGGCTGGCAAGCCCCTGGGAAAGATGTGTTTCTGCCTTTCTTTTCCTCACTGTATAAGAGTGCCTATTAATCTTTTACTGCTTCTGCTGTTCATTGTACTTACTCATTGTCAACGTTCCCTTATTCAGAGCTCTTTCTTAAGAGTGTTGACGACTCCAATATCTGATGAGTGTCTTAAAAATATGACTAACTCACCAGAGTTAAGTGCTACCCTGCAACCCCTCTTATGAAGGCTAGTAGACAAGTTATAAGTAATATAAAAGTATTGGGGGTTTCACAAAGTCACTTCAGCAGAAGGAGTTATCTGTAAGAAATTTGCAAAAAACTGTAGGCGCGGCTAGAACAGAAAGAATGTATGGCAATTGCGGAGATAACTACTTAGGAGAAAGAACTTCCTGTTACTCTCATTTACTAAAAGACTTGCTAGATCTAGGCTTCCGTGACCTTACTATTAAAGAAGGAACAGGAAAAATCTTATGGGATAATTAAGGCCTCTATAGAAATAAGGTAATGGTTAGATGGTAAGCCGGAAACAAGTGCCTTTCAGGCGACCAGCTGGTGACCACTCAAGAATGAAGCCCTGCAGCAAGATTGTGTAAACTTTTGCCCTTTCAGGCGACCAGCTGGTGACCATCCAAGAATGAACCCCTGCAGCAAGATTGTGTAACCTTTTGCCCTTTCTTATGGAGACTTTTTGCTATAAAAGTTTGTTATCCTCTGCATTAAATCGCACTCAGCACTCAGCACTCAGCATCCACTCCTAATGTGTGTGAGTTGTCTGCCATCTCCCCATCCTATTCCAGGTTCCTCCCCTAGGTATCCTCCGTCCTCCCGACAGAACCCGGTCCGCGGCAAGCATTAAGTCTTTTTTTTCTTTCTTTCTTTCTTTTTTGGTCAGTTGTGGGGCTTGAATTCAGAGCCTGGGCTCTCTCTGTCGCTGAGCTCTTCTGCTCAAGGTGAGTGCGCTATCACTTTAACCACAGCACCACTTCTCTGGTGGTTAATTGGAGATAATCTCACAGACTTTCTTGACTGGGCTAGCTTTGAACCGTGATCCTCACATCTCAGCCTCCTGAGTAGCTAGGATTACAGGCATGAACCACTGGTGCCTGGCTCTAAAAGCATTAATTCTGTGTTATGTGTATAGAACATTATCATAAATAGTGAAAATCCATACATTCATAGAAATAATAATTTAATCTTTCATGTCATTACCTAGAGTTGCTGCAACATAACAATCTTAATTGTTCACTGAACTGAATAATTAAGTTTCCACATTATACAGAAACTTCCTTAACTCATGATGTAAATGACCAAAGAGAACCTTAGAACTTAATCAGTATTTGTAATAATGCATTAACAAAAAAAAGAACTTTCCCACTTCAAATTACAGAGAACTGGAACAGATACATCCAATTTCCACCCAAATTTGTAAGCAGTACTGATATTTTGTTCCAAATCTAATAGCATTTCTTTCTGTTACAATTTTCTTGAGTTCAAAAATTACCAGAAAGCTAGGCACAGTGGCTCACATCTATAATCCAAGCTATTCAGAAGGCTGAGATCTGAGGATCATGGTTTGAAGCCAGAACAGGCAGAAAATCTGTGAGACTTTTATCTCCAATTAACCAGCAAAAAGCCAGATGTAGAACTGTGGTTCAAGTGGTAGAGCACTAGCCTTCAGCAGAAAAGCTCCGTGACAGCTCCCAGGCTCTGAGTTCAATCCCCAGGACCTTATTTATCAGATAATCTAATTCCTGCTCTATGAATCGTTTTTCAAATCTCCTTTGGCAGAGGAAGAGAATTCTACCTAAGAACTCCAATTGCACACAACAGTTTCTCCTGCATTCATTCTTTTACTTAAAATACCTGTGGGAAATCCAGTCTGCAGTAGGCATGGGAGACACAGTAACTTGTATTTCTATGAAACGGATATAATACATGTCCAACAGTTTGAGAAGGCGTGAGAGTGGGGAATAATGGGGTTAAAAAGTGTAAAAAAAAAAAAGAGAGAGAGAGAATGGATCAGAGATTGACAAGACTGTGAGAAAGACATCTTAAGAGTATTCCAGTGAAGCTGTCATAAGCAGAAACCTCAGCACAGGAATACTCTGAATGCGTCAAACCAAGAATATCAAACCAAGAACATAAAATCTTCATGCAGGCTAAGGATTTGAAATCTTGTTCTGAGATAGGAAGCCACTAGATTATCTTGAGCAAATAAATATATGATCAGGAAAAGCAATTAACTCTTCCAATTGTGTAGCTATCTCCTGGAACAAGGAACAGTAACCGGTCAGTGGGAAATAAAAGGTTGCCTGCAATTCCTTGCAACCTGAAAGACAGGTGCCAAGAATTCAGGTAACTAAAGAGAAGCAGCAGCCAACCTATCAGTGTTGAAGCCTCAAAATGTAACCTTTCTTTCATTACCAAGCGTATCTGATAGGATGTTATCACAGATTATTTTTATTTATTCCCCCCCCCTTTTTTTTTAACCACTTCAGTCTTTTTTTTTCCCCCTTCCTGACTATCTGGTCCCTAACTCCCAAACGCTACCATCCACCTGATGAGGAGGACTGGTCAAAAATACCTTGCTTGCCTCTTCGGAACCTTCTGCTACTCGCCCCCGGGGAGCTATCTATCCACTCCTACCATTTCAAACATCCCACCTCCCTTCCCCTCATGCTTTGCTGGTAACTGTCTCCGTAGCACAGGTTAAGTTTCGCCCGTGTCCCTTAATAAAGACGTCCCTGGCAATAGCTAATAAAACAATAAGAATGCAAAATGACGAAAGTCAGCGGCTCCCCGCACCACACCACCTTCAAAGCCTTTTCCTTCCCACGCCGGGCGCGCAGTCCGGGCCCACGGCTCCAGCACAGGCCTCACCGCCCGGCTTTCCCCTCAGCCGTCAAAGCTCGGCCTCCACGGCTTACCTTCGCTCCCGGAAACAGCGCCCACTTCATCCTCCAGCTCCGACACGACCGCGCGAGCTACCTTTTTCATTTTCTTCTTCTTCTTCAGGGTATGTTTCAGTTTCTTCCCCGCACTCACACGTGAGTCTGGCATGGGCGCCGCCATGTTTCCCTCGCCGGAAGTGCTCCCGGAAAGTCGCCTCGGGTGGCAACTAAAGGGACTTCCGCCTGTAGCTCCGGAAGAAAAAGGTTCCGGGCCTTGTTTGTCGAGCCCTAAATCCCAGGGTTCGAGCCTACGAGGGTCAGCGAGACGATTGAATGAACCCTTGGGGGGTCCTTAGATGAAGTCGGTTCCAGGAAAATATTAGTGGATGGACAGCCTTAGCCGACTGTTCTGCCATCCCGCCCAGGTCCTACCCTATTCCGACCCCATCAACTTCCTGTGGCGTCTTCCCTCTGCTGCCTTATTTACTGTGGTTTAGGAATGTCCCTTAAAGCAGGAAAAAATGCGTTCAGAATCGATAATGAGGGAGGAAAAGGAATCCTCATTTCCCTCCCATCGAAGACTATCTCGCGAGGTCTTATTTATTTATTGAATCAAAGAGGCTGCTTCTGAGGAATTTCTTATAAATGTCTCCAGTTGCAAACTCAGTGGAGTATCTCTTTCTTCTCAGTCTAACAAGTTGAAAGTCCCCAGGAAACAGACCACCGACTCAAAAACCAGATCTTAACTGTGAGGTCATTTATTAGCAGCGAAAAGAAATCTATCAATAGCCAATTATAACCAGCTGGGAGTACTTCTAGGCATCAGGAACCCCAGAGCAGCCCCAAATAGCCACAAGCAGGGGGAAGGAAGGGGGTGTCATGTAAATGGAATCATTCCAAATCTCCTATGTTTTGCAAGCCAAGAGAATACAAAAGCAGAATACAGAAGCAAAATATCTGGGTGTCAGCAAAAATTTAGGTGTCAGGCCCACCGCTCAGAGTAGAATTGGCTGCCCACAAACAACCTCTGGTCCTAAGTTCTTCCTCTTAGGGGCTTTTGTAACTTTGTCTAGCAGTTTCTTGCTATGGCTTCCCAGCACCATCATAACCCCTACCCTGGCTTTCCCAGCATTAACATGGCTCCTCTTATGCGGTTGAGTGCCTCATTTTATTTACCTTATTTTACCAGGTGTGAGGAAATCTACCTGCACTGTCTCCCACCCAATGTCCTAGGAGCAGAAAACTGGCCACAGACTGGTAACAATAACAGGTACTGCCTGCCTCTGCCTACTTCCTTTGACTTTGGCCTCTACCCTCAGCTAAGAATCTGCCCCTTCTGTTCCACCTAAAATTTTGGATTCTTTTGTTGTTGTTGTTGTTGTTGTTCAAGACTGGGATTCAAACTCACTATCTGATGCTTGCTTTCACTCATTGGCAAAAATAGTAGGTCCACACTATTTATACCCAATATAGTTGGAATAAAGATCAAATTCCAATATGGATCTTTAAAAAATGTAATCATTGCTAACAAATCATAAGCAGATCATAAAAGAAGGCGTCTCTAGATAGGTTAAGACTCAGTGGTAGAGCATTTGTCTAGCACACACGCCTGTCTTTATAAAGAGACTTGAGACCTAAGTCAGACATCTTACTGCAAACCCACACCTATAGCTCTTGGGTGCTCTTGACTACTGATTTTGTTGCTGCCTATTAATACAGATAATGTTTTTTATGTTTTTTTAATTGTCCCACTTTAGCATTAAGAAACCTCAATGTCTTTGCTGAAGGAAAGGGTTTTCATCTCAGCACCAATATTATCTCCAGCTGCCTTTGACTATGGTCTCATAGTAGTTTAGTGCCTTTTGGGTTGTTAATTACACAATACAGCACACTGAGTAAATCTAAAGAGAAGAGGGTTAGTTCAACTATGGTTCTCGTCTCCGATGTAAAGGATTGCAGTGATGGCCTGGTTGCTGGTAGAGTTCTGAACTGGTGCAAGGACTCACATATGTGTGAGTCTGATTCCCTTCTGATTTTTTAAAAAAATTAATTTAATTTATTTTTGATCCTGGAGATTGAACCCAACACTGTGTGCATGCTAAGTGGGTGCTTTGCCTCTGAGCGGCACTCCCAGCCCTACCTCCCTTTTCTTATAAAGCCTCTAGTATTCAATCTTGAGTGCCCCTGTTTGCATCTAATCCTAGTCACCTAAAGACCGACCCCCACCCCCCACACATCACAAGCACACCGCTTTCTGCCATCTTTATAGTTCACAACAGAGGTTCAATTTCAGCATGGATTTCAGAAGGGACCAGCCAGATTCAAACCACAGCAACTTTTAGATATATATTAGGATGACTTTGGGTCAGAAGCTATTTTAGATAACTACCTGAACAGGAAATTTCTTTTTATTTCATTCTATTGGGTAGCTCATTATTTTTTAAGTATCTTTTAAGTAGTTGTGCAAAAGAGGAAGGTTCTTTTTAATATGAAGAATAGTAATTGAATCTGCAGGGATGGGAATTCATATTTAGAAAAGGCATTAGTAATACCTTGCTACTGTTTCAACATCTATTGATGCTCTGTTCTCACTCCCAGGAAAACCAACAACAATGACACTGAATATTTTTCATTTTGTAGAGGGACTCGGTAATGGTCCAATTATGTTCTCTAGTAAAGGGTTTCTCTAATTAGTGGGTAGAACTTGCAGGAAAGCTATGACCTTTTGTTCCTTCTTTCGCTAATGGAAAAGGCCTTGTACAGTGTAAGGATGGGCATAATGAGACCATGCTGAAACCCACTAAATAGGGTAATGAATATATTCTGACTATTGTTGATTTTCTCCAAGATAACCAGAAGACCATTCTGTTGACGTCAGCAGATGCTTTGTGTGTAGCAGACTTACCTATATTTCTTCCTTTGAACTTGAAATTTCTTCCTGAGTATTTCTTATAAAATGGAGATCGATTGGGGTATTAGGAGCTAATTTGACTAGCTGCTAGAAATTTTGCATCCAGAAGAAAACAACACACACATACAGAGAGAGAGAGACAGAGAGAAAGAGAGGGAGAGAGAGCGAGAGAGAGAGAGAGAGACAGAGAGAGAGAGAGAGAGAGAGAGAGAGAGAGAGAGAGAGAGAGAGAGAGAGAGAGAGAGAGAGAGAGAGAGTCAAAAGGGGCATGTGTAGCCTGTTCTCACTGGAAAGGAGTGCAACAAATTTTCCTCAAATCGCAGTTCCAAGGTCAATCTTAATAAAAGGTGGAATGAAGAATTCCCTTCTAATATAGTAATAAGCGAAGGTTACAGAATCTGAACAAGACAAGATCCATTGACATCAGGCGTTGTATGACATTGAAGAGCCCAGTTCAAGACCTGAGGGAGAACTTGAGAAAACAGGAGAGCAAACATGTTCATAAACGTGCTGGATGCCCTTACATTCTTCCCAGCCCTCTCAGTTCTATTGTTCTTCCTCTGTCCTTACAACATCTCAGTCAGTCCAAACTTTCATCATCGCTCCAGTGGACTTTCTGCAGTCAGCTCGCAGCAACTCCCCTGCGTAGCTTAGGGATATGGTGTACTTTAAAAGTGTATGCCGGGCAGTCATTTCTGCTTCTCTTTTGGCCCTTTTGTAGCCTTGCTGGCCCTACAATAGCCCCACAGCTCAGCACTCCTCAATCCGCAGAGGGACAGCATCTATGAGCATTTTTGACTGTCACCTTAGGAGTGTGCCATTGCCATCTAGTGGCTATGCTGCTGAACATCCCACAAGGCACAGGATAGATCCTCCCTCACCAAGCATTATCTGGCCCCCAATACTCATGGTGCTAAAATGGAGAAATGCTGGACATTAGCCTTGGCTCACTACCTTTTCTTGGACTGCTCCTTCCTTGGCTTATGCTTCAGGCATGCTGAATTCAGGTTCCATACATTTATTCTCTTTCCTCCTATGTATGCTCCTTTGAGCGTGCCGTTCACTCTGAAGGATGTGCCTGTTTCCCCAACAACTCCTTCTCATCATCTCATCGCTACCTTCAGAATTCCTTTTGGAATTTGCTAGCCTGGGGAAAAGATAGCCAACTGTATTGGCCTTTGCATTTTCTTTGCACAAATTAAATCATTCATTCTTCATAGCTCTTGATCTTCTCATGACTATTATTATTAGCTCCAGCTTTATAAAGGAGGAAAACAGCCTTGGAAAAGGTAATGGAGTAAAGTAAAATTTCATCATTAGCACCTTCATGTCTCACTTACTTGGCTGTTGTAACCCCAGGGGCTGTGTTTACTGGGTATTCACTCTACAATTTTTTGTGTGCTAGTACTGACACTTGAACACAGGTCCTCACACTCTTGCTTGGCTTTCCCTGCTTAAGACTGATGCTTTACCACCTGAGCCACGGCTCCACTTCCTGCTTTGGGGAAGGCAGGGAATTAATTGGAGCTGCGAGGTTCATGAATGATCCTTCCCGGGTTGGCTTTGAACGGCGATCCTTACTTAGATCTAGGCCTCCTGAATAACTACAATTATAGGCAGGAGCTACTAGCACCAGCAACTATACATTTATTCAATGAAGAAGTTTACTTCTACAGCAAGGAATATCGCTTGCTAAATGAGGACTCAGACTTCTTACTTTCAAAGTCCATATTCATTTTACCACATCATGATACATCATGAATCTGTAGTTACCAAGGCCCATCCTTAATGCGCTTCCATTTCTGCTTTCACTGAAGGTCTACCTGCCTACTTGGCTCTTAATCTGTGAGTCATAGTAATAGGATATATGATAACAGGGGAGGAAACATTCATATCAGCGAAGCAAGAGGAATGCACATGGTGGTTCTTCATTTCTCTATCTTCCTTCAGCTAGATGGAACCCCTGGAATTTTGGGCTGGTTCTCTAATGAATCTCTTTGGCCTCCCTGCTTATAATGAAATATTCCATTTTAACAGAACTTACCTTATTGCACAGAAAAACTTACACAGCAAGAGAAAAGTTCTTTAAAGCTATCCATGTTTCATTTCTACAGTCAAGAAATGTGCATTTAAGTAAGTAAAGATTCTCCTGCTGGCCTGCTAGATGTGTATATGTATTTATAGCATAGTAATCCAACCCTGGACAAATCATATATAATGGAAAATGTGTGTGTGTTTATGTGTTGTGCACATGTATGCATGCATATATGTGGGAATCAAACCCAGGGACCTGTGCATACTAGGAAAGTGTTCTACCACCAAATCATCCTCAGCACTTCAATGGAACTTGATAAGAAATCTGTTATTCTTAATCCCAAACACTTTACTTTCTGAGCCACAGCTGTGTGTTCTGGTAACTACCCCAAATTGATAGGGCTCTGACTGTCTTACCTTAAAATGATAGCTGCTACTGGAAAGGTTTGTGGGAGAAACTAAGAAACAGTAGCCTTGTGGAGAGATGCTGACATATTTGCTAGGGACAAAAATAGAAGGAATTGGTAGATACATTTTTCCATTTCCATTTCACCAAAAAGAACTTAAAGAAATTCTACATGTAAGACTTAGGCTTGCCTTTTCCTGTCGTTCCTAAATAGCATTGCTATAGTGGTGTGACATTGAATAGATGTTTAGAAGATGAGGGAGAGAGAGAGAGAGTTCCCATGTAATCCAGAACTGCCTTTCACACAGAGAATCAGACTCAGGAATAGAGACCCTTGTCCAGGGAACAGGCAGAAGAAACTAGGAAGAGAGAAGTAGCCAGGCTTCCTAGGGTTATTAAAAATACCACAGACTTAAAATAACAAATTATTTTTTTACAGTACTGGATATAGAAGTTTAAATACTGCTCACCTTTGTGAGCAGTATTATTTCCTTCTGAAGTCTCTGATGGAGAATGAGTTCTAGACCTTTCTTCCAGTTTCTGGGCATTGCCAGCCATTCTGGGTTATAGATGTATTATTCCAGTTTCTGCATCTACTGTCACACGATGCTTTGTCAGTAATCTCTGGTCCCTGAATTTCTCTCTTTCTAATAACCAGAGTTGTTATATTTCCATTCCCCTCTAACCCACTAAGAACCTGATCTCAATTTGAATCCATCTGCAAAGACCCTGTTTCTAAATAAGATCATAGTTATAGGGACTGGGGATTAAAACTTCAATGTATCTTTTGGAGGTTACAATATGAGCAAGTAGTCACCATCTCTTTCACCTCCTGGGACTAAACTCTTGTGCCATGTGTCTTCTTCCTTTTTCCTTCACACATCTAGCTAGCCACTCCACAGGCCACCAGTATTCACAGCCTTAGTGGATGTATGCTGTGAGCATCTATTTCAACTGTCTTTTGCACAGTAAGTGCCACCTCAATTGGAACTGGCAGGTTGAAACTGTGATGATCGGCTGTTTGTTGTTGCTCTAGAGGAGGGAATGGATGGAGTGAGCGAGTGAGCAGCCAGCAGTGCTGCACTGGTCTAATTATTCCCAGCTCTTCTCCAGGCTTGGTGGCTACAGTTACCCCATGTCTATAAGCAACCAGGACCCAGCATGCCTCTGAGCAGTGGCTATTGAGTTTGTGAAAAGCTTGTAGTCATTAAACATCTCTTGTTTTTTATAGTGTGTGTGTGTGTGTGTGTGTGTGTGTGTGTGTGTGTGTGTGTGTGTGTGTACTTTTTTCCTTGTTCATTTTTTTTTCATTATTGCTGGTCATGGAGCTTAAACTCAGGGCTTGGGTGCTGTCCCTGAGGGTTTTTTGCTCAAGACTAGCCCTCTACTGCTCTCAGCCACAGCTCCACTTCTGGTTTTTTGGTGATTAGAGATAAGAGTCTCTGGGATTTTCCCGCCCAGACTGGCTTTGAACCACCGTCCTCAGATCTCAGCCTCCCGAGTAGATAGAATTACAGGCATGAGACACTGGTGCCTGACTTTTTTGTTTTTTCCTTTTGGGTGGCTTACTAAAAAACCAATCTACCACTTAAGCCATGCCTCCAGCCCTTTTTGTGTTTGTTTTATCTTTCAAGTAGCATCTCACTTTTGCCCTGGACAGATCCTCTTACCTCTGCCTCAGGCATTGCTTTGATTATAAGCACACACCACATTTTTTTAAACCAGGCTGGCCTGACTTTCTTCCTGTATAGCTTGGAGGACATATGTACATCACTATGTCTGGCCTTTATTTCTTGTTCTTTACCCCACCTAGACTCAGACAGAAGAAAGGACAGAAATAAGTACTTGCCAATAAACAAGGATCCTATTATGCTTGAAGTCTCTATTGCAATTCCAATATAAAATATCTTCCTTTCAGTAATATTTCTCAGGACCAGGAAATCCTAGAAGAAGGAAGAATGATTTTGCTATTATTGCCGTATCAATTTAAACCTATCAATATATCAATATTCTGTTGTTGTTGTTGCTGGTACTAGAACTTGAACTCAAGTTCTTAGTACTGTTTCTTAGTTTTTTTCCACTCAAGGCTAGTGCCTTCCCACTTGAGCCACACATCCACTATGGCTTTTTGGTAATGAGTAAGAGTCTCATGGACTTTCCTGCCTGGGCTAGCTTTAAACCAAGATCCTCAGATATCAAACTCTTGAGTAGCTAAAATTACAGATGTGAGTTACTAGTGCCAGCTCTATAAATATTATTTAAAAACACATAAGTTACAGATTATAATACTGATGCACAGTGACAGGGAGTCAGGATTTGGAGATTACAATTTCATATTTTTTTTATCATAATTGGGGAATGGAAGTCCTGCTATAATAGAAGCTTTAAGCACAAATAAATATACTTATCCCCCCTGGAAAACTACATTATAACCAGTTAATTAATTTAGTAGTAAATATACATGAAATATAGATTAGACTCATGTAATCCATATTTTTTTTTTTTTGGTCTGTCGTGGGGCTTGAACTCTGGGCTTGGGCACTGTCCCTGTGCAAGGTGTGCGCTCTACCCCTTGAGCCACAGCTCCACTTTCGATTTTTTAGTGGTTTATTGGAGATAAGAGTCTCATGGACTTTCCTGTCTGGGCTGGCTTTGAACCTTGATCCTCAGATCTCAGCCTCCTGAGTAGCTAGGATTAAAGGCGTGAGCCACTGGCATCCGGCTCGTATTTAATTTTTATACTATTATTACTTTCAGATTCTGGGCTTTAAACCCAAGGTCTTGTGCTTTCTAAGCTGTACATCTACCACTGAGTTGTGACTCCAGCCCTTAGAATGATATTTTACTTTTTTTGGGGGGTGGTGGTGGTCTTGGGGCTTGAACTTTAGTCCTGGATGCTGTCCCTGAGCTTCTTTTGCTCAAGGTAAGTACTCTACACTTGAGCCACAGCACCACTTCTAATTGTTGTTGAATAGTGTATTGGAAATAAGAGTTTCATGGACTTTTCCTGCCCAGGCTGGCTTTGAACCACCATCCTCAGATCGCAGCCACCTGGGTAGATAGGATTACAGGTGTGAGCTACTGGTTCCCAACTCTTAGAATGAATTTTTAAAAGCTTTTGAAGAAGTATTTTCCGTACTGACATGGAAATTATACAGACTAAAACAGATGAAAGTTATGTCCCTCTAGCTATATCTAAATAACAAAAAAACATATAAAATTCTTAGTATTTTATCATTACAACTACAACATATTATATATATATATATATATATATATGTATAGTTTGTGTGTGTGTGTGTGTGTGTGTGTGTGTGTGTGTGTGTGTATGTGCACTTGCAAGCGCACTAGCATGTTGGTCCTGGGGCTTGAACTCAGGATCTGGGCTCCATTCTTGAGCATTTTTGCTCAAGGCTAGCACTCTACCAACTCTACCACTTGAGTCACAGCTCCACTTTCACCTTTTTGGTAATTAGTTGGAGATAAGAGTCTCATGGGCTTTCCTATCCATGCTGGCTTCAAACCATAACCCTCAGATTTTAGCTTCCTAAGTAGCTAGTGTTATAGATGTGGGCCATGAGCAGCAGGCAAACTAAAATATTTTTAAGTTGAGTTAATAAGAATTATTTACTCCAAGAGATGAATTTCTCTAGAGATCTAAGGGAGAAAAAAATCTAGGACAGTCACATTTAAATTAGTGCCCTCTGCCAGTCTCTTTATTTGTATTGTACTGTATTTCCTGCATGACAGTTTTGCTAGTGTCTTTAATGTACAGATGTGCAAAGCTATTTACACTACTAAATTTATATACCAAACCTACTAAATAAGAAAGAGTGTCATTTCCAAATTATAGACTTATCAACTCACTACCCTATACTGTCTTGCCATAGCTCAATGAAAAAGTTGGCCATGTCTGAAATCTGAAAATGTTCTTTGCCATTCCCACCACCCCTCTGTTCTTTCACCCTCCCCTCCCCCTACTCTCCTTTCCCCTTCCACTCCTTCCTCTGTCTCTCTCTCTCTTTCTCCTTTCTCTGTCTCTGTCTCTGTTTCTTGTCTCTGTCTGTCTCTGTCTCTCTCTCTCTCTCTCTTAAGGATTACCACCCCAGATCTCACTTTTGCATTCTTTATTTGTATGCGCTAGCCTTTTTATTGCAAATAGGGTTCTAAATCTTACTTTAGAAATGGATATTGCATTGCATGTGAGTGCATGTGTGGGAGAAGCTATCAATAATGTTAGTTATGAAAACTGATCATAAGTGTTTTTAGTCCATTAGCCATTTCCCTTTATTTATGCCCCTTTCAGGAAGGATTTGAAGCCAATATTCAAAAGATGAAGTTTGGATGAAGAGCAACACAAGAGGATATAAAACACTGTCACATTTTTTCAGCCTGGAAAATATTTCTTCCTTATATTATTTCTTTAAACAGCTCCTTGCAATAAGTAACCCCTGGGGGAATAAGAAATGGAGAGAACAAGGATTGTGCCGAGTTAGTATTATTTAATATTTACCTTTCTAACTTTCCTTTAAAAATCATTATAATTACTCTTAAATTTAACAAATTACATATTATGCCTCCAATAAATATGCCAATAGGCAACTCACACCTATTTGCTCCCTTTCATCTAACTGAAATTCAGTGCATGATTTATTAGTAAAATCTCATTGGCTCTTCTACTCCCCATAACATGCAAGATGAATAGTTGAACTTGTAAGGAGATAAGGCTTCCTGTCCCTTTCTTGGCATAAGTGGCTGTCAGTGGTTGAGAACACACTGGTGAGTGGTTACCAATTTAATGCCTCCTGGAGGCAAATGCTCTGTTCTGCTGCAGGGAGAAGGCTGTGGAAATGGCAGCGTGTGGGCTTCTTGGTACATCACCCACGCTGTAGGTAGCAGGACTGTGGCAATCACCTCCCAGAGCTTTGGTGATAATTTTACAATGCCCAAGAGAGAAAACAAGCATGACAGATAAAAGTAAGAATACTTCTGCTGCAAATAATAACCCAGCATGCTTTCATATCATCATAAACCCCACAATAATGTATATGTAAAGGACGATGCATTTTCTCCAATAGGTTAATATGCATCTAGAGGGTCTTTTAGGGAAAGAATCAAATGTTTAGCGGAATGTCTAATAAAAAAAAAGCAGTGTTGTAAGTCAATGTTGGGCCAAATGTCTCACTTGAGTGTTAAGCTCAATAGTGAGCCTCTGACTCCTACATTAATTTCCATTAATGATGATGCAGATACCTTGTTGAAAATCTTCTTGCAGACCCCCAAAGAAAGCAATGTAAGTCACCCATTCCTTCTCAGTGGAATCATTTTCTAATTGAATGTTAAGATCAAAGTTTAAGTTTATAAGAAAGAAAAACAAGTGCAGATAAATAGATATTATCTGCCATCCTTATGAAAATTCATGACCTGCAGTTTTATCAGAGGCCTTATAAGAATTCTAATTGTGAAGTATGCAGAGCTATTAAATGGCTAGTCTGCTTCAGTCTCTTGATAAGAAGTGAGTTAAATAATTGTCCTGTTTAACTTGAGCTTGTTAACCTTTAAGGTCAACTAGTTTGAACATACGTTTAATGAAATCCTGGAGCCAGAATTTATGATACTGCTGCTGAATGTTAAATTGGACAATTTACATAAGCAGGACATTAACCTTCCAAGCACTAAATAGCATTTTAGCACTTAGCCGCTGGGGACAATAAGGGACATGTTCTATATATTTGTGATTAGCTTGCCTGGAAACTCTCATGATGACCAATTGGCCTACCAAGTTTAGCAGCATAATTAAATGAATGGATTCAGCCTAAGTAAATTATCAGTGCTGTGTACAGTATATCATTATAGTAGGAAAGGAAAAAAAGATATGAATAATTTAATAATACATTACTAATTTATCAATGCTAAGTGACTTCCAGGAGGCTCTTTGTAGTTCATTGTCTTAAATTTGATATTTGATTTACTGTTCATGGGATTAAAGCTGAACCTATTTCCTCTCTTAGCAAAACTGTGTAGAAGCAGGTTTTTATTTTATTTATTTGTTTATTTTCATGGAGAAAAATCTGCCTTTTTCTGTGTTGGTGATATTACAAAATACCTACTACTGTGTGGTGATGAGCAGGTCAACTAGTAATTTGTCACAATCAGATGTATGTAGTCCCCGCTACTCCGCAGCCTCATAGAGGGGAGGGCATAAACCCCCCTGAGGGTCTCACAAGCCCAGCTTGCAACACAGCAGCAATTATCATTATGGCTTGGAAGGGTCAGGCACCAGGGAAAGCAATTTGCGCTCACCTACGAATGTTCTGCTGACTGTGGACAATCAGTCTGTTGGGCTGACTAGCCTGCAGTTACCTTCTGTAAACTCAGTTGAACACAGCAGTGTATTGAACTTTAATGGTCAAGTAACTATTTGGAGAAATAGTATGTCACTCTTAAGTCAGAGGGCCCTGGATCCTTAGACATATGAAGTGTTCCAAGTCACCTCTCAATTGTGTCAGCCTCAGTCCCCAAGTCTTCCTTTTATTCGCAGGATATGCTGGGTTTCTACCTCTCATCCTTCTCTTTCAGTTGTATTCTAATTTTCCCTGTCTCCCCTTTGTTCTTGAGAAATCCTCTAAAACATGTACTTTATCTAGGGCATCCCTTGCCTGAAATCTACACACCTTCACCATTGAGAGGTTTAAATGTCCAGTGACAAGGGTGTATGTGTGTGTCATATTGCTGACTTCCTAATCTTTTTCTAATCTCAATCAGCATGCTTTCATCTCTCCCCTGACACTCTTTCGTCAAAGAAACAGACAATTTCTCCTCATCTCACTGAGAGGCCTCTCTGATTTACCTTTTCCTAATGAGGACTCACCCAAGAATGGTGCCAAATACATATTTTGCCCTTCAATGAATTATAAATACTTCCCCCAGCCAATTGCAAAACAACAGCACATAGGACCGAGAGGTGGCTAGTTAGCAAATATTTAGTTGCTCTGAAACTAAATTAATTAGCTATTAATTTTTTTCCTTTCTGACATCACAGTCTCCTGATGTGAATCAGAACCTGCCTTACAAATAAACAACAGTGACAATAATCATTATTCCTTGCATTTGTACACTTCAGAGACTATTTTACCATATATTATTGCATCTGATCTGTAAGATGGTATATAGTAGTATCAATTTCATGTAAGAAGACATTGTGACAGAAAATTAAACCCTTACACTAAGAAACCTAACAAGTGTGACAGAGCCAAGTTTAAAAGAATCTGTTCAATTCCCAGACCAGTGCTTCTGGTCTCATGGGTCTAATCACTGCTCAGGTCCATAAATACTGACTAGAAATTTATCTTTTTTATTCATATTAAAATACTTTTAAATACCTATGCAGATGATAAGGTAATTAAAACAACACAAATAATGACAGAGTAAATATAGCCTATTTCCTTGGTCAGACTGGCTGTTAATTCTCTCCAAAGACATTACCGGAATGCTATAGGTCCTTCCAATGACATCCTGTTCCATATAAATTTGTTTATACAAGTTTTAAGAAGCAGTTGGTGGGCTAGGAAGGTGGCTCAGTGGTAGAGTGCTTGCCTTGCATGCATGAGGCCCTGGGTTCAATTCTTCAGCACCACATAAGCAGAAAAACCCTGAAGTGGCACTGTGTCTCAAGTGGCAGAGGGCTAGCCTTGAGCTAGGGATAGCACCCAGGCCCAGAGTTCAGGCCCCATGACTGACAAAAGAAAAGCAATTGGTAACAGACTAGACATACCAGTCGGCATTTTTATTGTTTACTAAGCAGTGTATCATAGTTATTGATCCATATTAACCCATGTACATCTAGCTGGTTTCTTTTAATGATTGTACAGTATTCCACTGTATATAATTGTTCCCTCTAAAAAAAACTTAATTGTTTCATTCTTTTCTGTTTTAAACAATGTTAAAATCCTTGAGGTCAGTCACGGTGGTTCATACCTGTAATGTCAGCACTTAGGAGACTAGGACAGGAGGATTGAGTTCCAGACCAGCCTGGGCTACATAGTAAAAGCTTACATCAAAAACCAAACAAATAATTTGTAACCCCTCGGTACAACTCTAGTAATAATAAGGGGGAAATGGAAAAGAAATCAAATAAGACAATACAAATAAAATAAAATAATATGGTACATCTTTTCATAGAAATTTAAATGTGTTTGGAATATTTTGTGTGTGTACACTGGTTGGGATTGAACTCAGGGTCTGGGTGCTGTCCCTTAGCTTTTTAGCTAATACTCTACCACTTGAGCCAAACCTCTACTTTAGGCTTTTTGATGGTTTATTGGAGATAAGAGTCTCACAGACTTACCTGCCGAGGCTGGCTTTGAACCAGGATCCCCAGATCTCAGCCTTCTGAGTAGTTGAGTAGTTAGGATTACAGGTATGAGTCACTGACACCTAGTTTAGAACATTTGTTTGAAACATGTTTCAAAATATCTGAATGATTTCATGGTTCTTTTTCTGTTTTCTAGCACAATGTTAGCTACTGCTGCTTTTGAATACATATTCACTATATTCATGAGACAGCTTTTCTTTTCTTCTTATTGCTCTTCTGTCTTCTCCATATTCTTTATGTTCCTTTGACTGGGATAAAGCACTTAATTAGGCAAGGGTTAACCTTACTTTAATCTTAATAATACCTGAGAAATATACACAAATGGACTTCTTAAAAGATCTCACATGTACAAGATGTTTTGTTGAAAAACGAACTTTACAACTTTGGGGGGGGGTGTAAGATGGGAAGGGATGGGAAGGGGAAACAAAGGAGGAGGCAACAATGCTTGATAAGAAATGGACTCATTACCTTGCCCATGTAATTGTAACCTCTCTGTATAGTATTTTCACAATAAAAAAAAGAAAAAAAAAATCTCACAAAAAAAAACCCTCAAAAGAATTTGAAAAATAAAAGTATTTCTGCAGTTTGCTGAAAAGACCCAAAACTCTTTTAACTCTTTGCAATCATCACTTGCTTTGCAAGGAGCATCTTTCCTGTTATTTGCAAGGGAAAGAAATTTCTCTGACATGTTTTCCACCTAGCTTTCTTCAAGATAATTCCTTTCATTGCTTTGGTAAGTCAATCACACTAACAGGTACCAGTTATTCTGTACCTGCCTTGGGCTAAATAGAGCAGGTGACAAAAGCTCTTTCAGATTGTCAGATATTAATGTAAAATACCTCTACACCTCACAGCGTATTCATCTTTATCGGCTTGACTAATGCTTTTCCCGTGCTGTTACATGTTGGTAAATTAAAGGAACCTTCCAGACAGTTCTGTCAACAGTTTACTGAAATGTACCTCATTAGTGAGGTTGAGCTGTCATATGAGTATAATTTAATCCTATTGAATTATCACTCAAAAATGCCTAAGTGTCCGGGTTTTATATATGGGATAGAAGGTTTGCTACTAACGCTGTCACATTTCCATTTGATGAGAGAGGAAACAAAAAATATGCAGCATCCATGTGTCCCCATGTCTCCGCTCAATGCACTGATACTTATGTCAACTCCTGAACAGAATATTATATTTCAAGATGATCAAAAAAACATGTCCATGGATCATTTCCTCTTCAAATCTAATAGGTGAAGAGTGAATGTTAAGTTGCTTTCTTTTCAACTTCCCCAAACAAAAGGAGTCATTGATACAAAGCCAGTTTCAATAAGAAGTTCAGGTTTTCCAGTGTTGATGGGACCTTCCTTGTTGTAAGGTATTTGGGGACTGCTGTAGGTGGGGCTGTGGTTAGGAAATGACAGTATTACCATGGGAGGTTTCTCTGTGATTGTCACTATCTTCATGATGATGTTTGTGCTTTTTGTAGGTGGGCTGTGTCAGGAAAAATGACAAGAACCAATCATTGGAAGAGTACTTAAATAGAACAGGGGCTATGGCGTAGTTAATCTCTCCTTTTTAGAACACATTAGTAACTCTCTTCTTAGTTGTTATCCAGATAATTGTGGTGAAAGGATGAGTATACACATCTTTAGTTTCTGTAATGTGCCAAGTTGATCAGCCAAACTTCTAGAAACTGAGGAATGCTTTTAGTAGCTAAAGACAAGTTGCCAAAAGCATATTGGTAAATTGAAAATTCCAGCCTGATATCACAGATATACCAGGGGGATTTTATGAGTATTTAATATTTCTTGTGCACTTACTGTGTGCCAACTCCCGTATTATAACTATTTTACATGGGTAAGTATTTTTAAACTCTCAAGAAGTCTAAGGCTTGGTTTTATTCTTGTTTTTCTACTTTTTTTTTGTCTTTTTAGAATTGGGGTTTGAACTGAGAGCCTTATAAGTCCTAGGCTGGTGTTCTACCACTTGAGCCATACATACCTTCAGCCTTACATTTTGCTGGTTATTTTGCAAATAGAGTATAGCAAACCTCTCTTCCTTGACTGGACTTAAGTCATGATCCTGCAGATCTTAAGTAGGTAGCATCCCAGAAGTGAACTACCAGCCCTCAGCATTTTTTTCCTATCCAGTCCACAAATGGTAGAATTAACATTAGAATGCAGATCTCACCCGTTTATGTCTGCTGCAGCACCGCATCAACAGCGCCAGAGTCACAGCCTCAGAGACTGAGCAAAAGTTTTGCATATTCTTCCTTGTCATGCAGTTCGCCAAACAAATCAGGCAGCCAGAGAATGCTGGTTCTATCCTTGGCATTTGACTTCCCACTTATTGTTTCCTTATTCTATCATGACAGATTAGCTACAGTGTGTGAGATATCTGTGCACTGAGACTCAGGTCATGTGATCATGAAAGAGGGTCTAATAGCTGATAGAAGCCTGGTTGGTGCTCCCAAGATAATATGCCTGATCTTACTTGTTTTCTGGGCTTTTATGGACATAAGGATTGTAAATCACCTGACTACTTTCTTAGATCTCCTGCCTTCCTCCAACTTCCCTACACTGACCCTCCATGTAACTGTCAGGTGTCACTGAAGATGCACTAAATTTTAGGTGGTAGAAAACTGACTGCATACCAGAAAGGTAAAAAGAGGCCAGAGTCTTCTATTCCTATTTGGATGTTGATGGCAGACAACTTGGCCTGAGAAATAAAAAGGGACAGGAGCAGGGGAAATAATTTCAGAGAGAACATTCTATTTTCATACTCACTTTTCTCCTTAAATGCAGAGCAAAGCAGTAAAAAATCACAAATCAAAGTAAAAATATAGGAGCATTTCTTCTTGGTTTTCTACTGATGGAATGAAACCCATATGCAATGCCTGAGATTGCTCTTAGATCTCACCATCTATTTTCAACAGAAGACCCAACATTGGGGAGTTTCTGGTCATTTTTCTAGGTCTTGGAAACCTTGTTTGGATGGAGATGGTGGAAAAGCTGAATCTGAACTCTGGATTCTAGTCCTACTACTACTAATTAAGCACAAAATGCAAATTGAACTCTATATATGCACTGATCTATTAGGGCATGTATATATATATATATATATATATATGATTCTCTAAAATATTTTTAATATGTCATCATCTCCTTTTTGGAGCAATGCTATCACGTCTTGGCACAGAAACAAGAATGGAGAATGATGTACCAAAATGCTAGATAAACTCATCACAGGACTTTTAAGTGAAGAAATAAGTGGCCAATGTTTTCTGAGGAATGGCAGGAAACTGAGACAAGTAAAGAATAATAAAGTAACATAAGGCCCCCTGCTTACAGATGTTCCAAATACTACCAATGTCCTAGAATTCAGTGAAAGAAATATAAGCAGTTCTAATAATTCTGGGGATGTTCTTTATAACCAAATGTCAAAGTAAAACAACATTTCATTATTTCAAATCTAAACTTTAAACTTTCAGGTAATTTTTTTTAACTAACTGAAGAAGAATTATAGGGTTAAGTGTGACTTGGTTTTCTTTCTTTTATTTACTTCTTCCTTTTTTCTTCCTTCCTTTCTTCCTTCCTTCCTTCCTTCCTTTCTTCCTTCCTTCCTTCTTTCCTTCCTTTTTTCCCTCCTTTCATTCCTCTTCCCTCCCTCCCTCCCTCCCTCCCTCCCTCCCTCCCTCCCTCCCTCCCTCCCTCCCTTCCTTCCTTCCTTCCTTCCTTCCTTCCTTCCTTCCTTCCTTCCTTCCTTCCTTCCTTCCTTCCTTCCTTCCTTTCTTCCTGCTTTCCTGCTTCCTTCTTTATGCTGGGTGCTGTAATCCTAGCTACTCAGGAGACTGAGATCTGAAGCTCAAGGTTTGAATCCAGTCAGGACAGGAAAGTTTGTAATACTCTTATCTTGGGGCTGGGAAAGTGGCTCAGTGGTAGAGCGCTTGCCTTGCATGCCAGAGGCCCTGGGTTCGATTCCTCAGCACCACATAAGCAAAAAGAAAAAAGCCGGAAGTGGTGCTGTGGCTCAAGTGGTAGAGTGCTAGCCTTGAGCTGAAGAGCTGAAGGACAGCGCCCAGGCCCAGAGTTTGGGCCCCATGACCGGACCCAATAAACAAATAAATAAATAAAATTAAAAAAAAAAGACTCTTATCTTCAGTTTATCAACAAAAAGCTAGAAGTAAGGTGGAGTTTAAGTGGTAGAGTGCTAACCTTGAACACAAATAAGCCAAGCAAGAGTGCTAAATCCTGAGTTGAGTCGAAGCACTGGCACAACAACAACAACAGAAACTTCACTTTTTATTCAAAAGATGGAGCATTGAAGTAATATATACTCATATAAAAAGGAGGGCAGTGCCAACAAATTAAATCATAGTGACAATGCTAACCTTTCATAATTATAAAAATGTTCAGAAGTCATATTTAACCCAATTTTTGTTACTGATTGTTCATTTGGATACTTTTGTAGTCTCTATACACAATTCTTTTTAAAATTAATAATCATAGATATGGGTGATTTCAGCAGTCTAAAGATTTATACAACTTTTCTTTTAGAACAGCAGATACAGCCCCAATTTCTCAAGTACCCAATTCTTCCTTTAAGAACTAACTCCCATCAATCCTCCTCTACCCCTGCCACCTGCCCCAGAACATAGTATCAGTGGTGGATTGGTAAAGTATAACAAATTAAATAGATGACCATCTAATGTTGGTTATTTGATTGTTTACTTGATAGACACATTTGGGCCTTGACTTGTATTCTAGGCAATTCAACTCAACAGTCAAAACACAAAAAATATAAAACCAAATAGTAGTCATTGGTGCTGCAGATGGAACTGAGGGCCTATGCCCTCTGATCATTGAGCTATACCCATAACCATCTAATAACATTATCAGTTATCATAACTAGGAAGAGATCTGTATAGTACTCACTAAGTAGAGGACAGAGAGACTTATAATGTACAAGAAAGGCTTCAAAACAATAGCTATCCAGAAAAACTGTTAATAAAAGCTGAAAAACCCTAGTATGTACAAGCACATAGAAGGTGAGCAGAGAAGGGTGGTTATTACTGTATCCTATGGTATTTTGATGCTACATCTTACATCTAACACAAACGTGGGGAATAGATTAAATATTTCTCTAGCCTGTAAACTCAACACACCCCATAGTTTCCTTAGAGATGTTCATAATCAGTTGTGTGTGGCTTAATTAACTACCATTCTCAATATCTAGGCTGTGACAGACTTCTGTCAGTATTATGTCAGTATTACGGTATGCATGACAACTAAAATGAAAGACCCAGACCCTCATTGACGGAAAATATCATTTAAAATCATTCGTCGAAGTTTCCCAATATATTCTGTGTCATAGTACCCTGATTAGTCATTTCCACTGTCACTTACCTAGAAGCTTTCAGCATTCATCTTTTACATTACCTTCCCAGGACAATTAGGCTTTGTGACCAATGAAATATCACATTCTATTTTTAAAGTAAAACATAAAGCCTTTGGACTTGATATTTCCTTAAATCAGTCCATATCTGTTGTTTCCTCTGTTTTCTTTATTATGGAGTTGTCCTATGATGAGTTTCTGAAGGAATTTCTGAGAAATTAGAGGAGTCACAATGAATGACATTGGACTCTCTTTTGACATACCAATAAAACAATGTCTTTTTTTTCCTTTTACTTCAGTCCATTAAATCAGATTCTGACATTTGAATATTGATATTCAATTATCTGGCTTCTCACACACCGTTTAATGGAATTTTGTAGAATTGATATCCCATTGTTAAAGTTTTCTTCTTTGTTTTGTCATATGACAGTCTTGAAAATCATTTCTTTAAAAAAGCCTTTCTCAACCTGCTTCTATCATGTGTTCCACCTCATCCTTTCTGCTTTACTCTAACTGTTATCACTGCAAGCATTTCTAATGTTGCTCATGTCTTCTTTGATTACTACTCTTTTATCTTCATTTTGCACACTTATTCACACTAGACTTACAACAGTGGTTGTTTTATTCATCTTTGCATTGCTTCAGGCTCTAGCACAGTGAGAGCACACCATAATACCACAGTAAAAGTTGACTCAATAAATGGAGAGTGACACACATTCAGCCAGGTTATATCAGCATTGTTGATTCCCAGAATGCTTTGTTTATACTTTCTAACCAATGCCTCCTTACTTCTTTCTGTTTAATATTGAAAGCATTAAGTATGATTATGAACATATTATACTCCGAACTTCCCTGTAAATAGCATCAGATGCATTAGATCATTGAGTCGATCTACGCTTTGTAGCTATAAAGAATATTCTTAGAACAAATATTATTAGATTTTTATATCTAAGATCTGTGTATAGTATGATATGTATGTGTATATAAGCATGATATGTATGAATTGAAATGAAATTGAACAGAACAATAATTTAAAATAAAGGAAGGTGTTACATTAATGCACTTAATTATTTAGCTGCACACCAAATGCCACTAGCCCCCAAAAGTCTTTTCCAAATTTAACTGAACAGCACACTATTAAAATAGAGGATTTCAAGATAACCTATTAATAAATGTTATTAATTAAATCAGAGGAAATAATTTAGACTTTTCTTTAACCCAGCAGATATTAATTGAATTACTACTGAGTGTCAGACACTATTCTAAGTATGTGGAACAATGATCAATTTTCTGTCCTTAAAGTTTATGCCAAGTCCATATTCATTTTCAACTGGTATAACATGGAAACAGTAGTAACTTGCTTCCTAAATATATTATTAAATACATGCTTTGCATTTTTCTGATATATTAGTAGTTTGATGATGTGGATTTCACATGAAAGAATTATATTGCTATTATATTGCTCCATCTAAATTGTTGAGAAGGAAGAGTTCAAAAGCTGTTTCCTAGCCTACTTCAACTAACAGTTGAATTCTCAATCAGTATAATTTTCTATTCTATTTTTCTAATCTACTCTTTTATTTACATATAATCACTGATCATTGTCTTATAAATATGCAACAAATCGTACCATCTTGTCACATGTTCAGGTTTTAACCTTTTGTTTTAAAATAAACAAATGGAGAAATCGTCTGAGGGAAGGGAAAAATAAGCAGAGGGGGAAAAAAATCCCTTACCTGTGGTCATTAGTGTAAATCCAGTTGTCTACCCATTATAGGGAATTAGTCGCTTTTTAGAAAGAGCTTTTAATTGCTTAATCTAAGTAATGTGGGCAATGGCATACGTGTTTTATTTTAGGATCTATCTAGCACACTCAGAAAATGTAATGGACCTAATTTTCATTTAGTGTAGGTCTGTGCAGTTCCTAAAACATCTAAATGGCTATTAATTTAATCAGGTAATTTAACTATAGCTCTAGAAAAGGCCACCAGCTAGTTGTCACGCAATGATTATGAGGATGACATTTCTATCCCACGATGCCAGAGGCAGACTTTGATACATCATTTTCCTTTTGAAGGTTAAACTCAGATAACCTGCCTTTGGCATTTAATTAGCTACATATTAAACACTCTTTTAATAATAAAATGATTAAAAATTTTATTGCTTCTCAAATGAGGCTCTTTTAGGTAGATTTAATGACTTGGTTAGAGCTCTGTAGTTTGTGAACCAAACCTTACTTAGACCAGTATGTAGTAATGATATGCTTTATGGCTTACAAAATCTGCATTTTATTCAAATGATGGCCGTAATTATTTTGGCCAAAACTTACAATGCTTTCTTCTGTATTTTTAAATCTAACTGTTAAATGTCATTGGAAAGTAACAAGAAACCCATTGATCCAAAATTTCCATAAATTACCAAGTCCAAGATTAATAGAGGCTATGAAATCTGTTTAATGTGCTGTATCTTATATACTAATTGTTTACCCTTTGAAAATTCATTTTTCACCATTAAGGACTGGCGTGCACTATCCTGTAAATGATGGAGCAGTATGAAAGGATTGCAAATCTCCACCTATATTTTTAGTTAATTTTAGCTCTTCGGTGAAAATGGTCATCGAGAGACCATTCATTGTTCATCCTTAGCATAAACTGGGACAGAGAGGAGAGGAACAGTAAGCTGTCTGTAAATGGAGCTGAAGAGACAGCATTCTGTTACACAAGCTCATGAAGTATCAACTGAATGCAAGTGATCATTTTACTTTTACACTTGCTTTCATTTTAATTTAACATATTTTAGTATTTAAGTATGCACAGCTTTTAAATATGCTACAGTTTGGCCTTACCAAAGGCCCATGGATTTGAGGTGCTATTGGAAGGTGGTGGAGCCTCTTGCAGGCATGCCTTTGGCTGCGATAGTTGGATACTGGCTACTTCCTCTTTTTCACCTCCTGGCCATAAAATGTGTGGTTTTACTCCACCATACACTGATGCCATTGTGAGCCCACGCTGGCTTCAATCCAAGATCCTCAGATCTCACCTCCTGAGTAGGTAGGACTATAGATATGAGCCACAGGTTTTTGGCTTCTGTGACTTATTGAATTCACAGATCTAGAACACACGAACACAGCATGCCATTGCTCTCCACGACCAACTTTTAATAGCTACCAGTGAGGCCTATGATCCTAACATTACCAAGGAAGAAGGGAATTTTCCATTTTGTTCCTCTTAACAAAAGTACCCATTTCTGTAATTCCACACAGTTTGCCTTTGGCAGGATCTATTTACGAAGCATGACAAACACACAAATACTTCTAGTTAAATGTTTCACTTGTAAATTGGTTATATATTGTTGTCGTTGTTACTAGTTGCAGAGACTTGGTTGCTTCCCTTCCCTTCTATAGGTGGACTCTTTTTAGAAAATGTCAAAATTGAATCTTTGTCTTCCTTTATTTCTTCCACCAAATGGCATTTTCTATTCCTCCCAAACAAGATGTTTCAGTGTATTTAATAATGCCATGTCTTCATAACACCAATTGGATATTGGTTCTGAAAAATTGTCTTGGCTATGAGGAAAGACCAGCTAAGCAGCAAGATTCTTGTTCTATAGGAGCCCAACTAGCTGATGTGTTAGCGTTATTTGCACTGATAATCTTTGATGAGATAGGGTTTAAAAAACTATTCTTTCTTTCTTTCTTTCTTTCTTTCTTTCTTTCTTTCTTTCTTTCTTTCTTTCTCTCTTTCTTTCTTTCTTTCTTTCTTTTTTCAGTTTTACTTGTTTTTTATATACTGTACAGAGGAGTTACAATTACATGGACAAGGTAATGAGAACATTTCTTATCAAGCATTGTTGCCTCCTCCTTTGTTTCCCCTTCCCATCCCTTCCCATCACCGCCCCCGCACCCCACCCCCTGCCAAAGTTTGTTTTCAACATAACGTCTTGTACATCTCATTGTTGCAATGGGTCCACCTGTATCCCTATTTAAACAATTTGTTTTTTCCCTTCCCTTCCACAAAGTATACCAACATCAAGTACAGTGAAAACAGGGGTTTTACCGTGGGGGAGGGACATACAAACAACAAAGAAATCATCTTATAAATATGTTAGAAACAATCGCAAGAAAGGAAAAACATTTGAATCCTTATCTTGGGGTTCATTTCGCCTAACATAACTTATCTGACTGAAGAACTATTCTTAGCATACAAATGTTCATGAATAGAACAACTGATTTCAGAACTGTGGTGTCCAGAGCTCTTTGTATAACCTTATCAATTGTGGTATATACATCAGAGACTTAGGTGGTCTATGATATAGCCATTCAAAGCAAAGATGCAGGAGCAAAATTGGAGCTCTCCCACCTCCCATCTGTTCCCTAGACACTCACCATTCTGTGCCATTTCCTTATCATTAAAATCAGATAATATTAGTAATTAAGTCATGGATCTTTTCTGACAATTAGACTATTGAAAAGTTCTGTGGAAAGTGCTTAGCATATACAAAAACTGTTTGCCGCATTTTATTTTATTGATTTTCTAATTTTCATTTATTTACCTATCTGTTTTGGTGCCTGTATTGGGACTTGAACTGAGTGCCTGGGTACTGTCCCGGAAGCTTTTCTCTCAAGGCTTGTTCTCTATCACTTAAATCACAGCTCTACTACTGGCTTCTTTAGTGGTTAATTGGAATAAGAGTCTTATAGACGTTCCTGCCCAAGCTGATTTCAAACCATGATCCTCAGATCTCAGCCTCCTGAGGAGCTAAGATTTCTGGCATGAGCCACTGGCACTTGGCATTGCTATACATTTTATATAGCAATAGAATTTAGGGGTACTTCTGATTAGAAAGATTTCTGATGCTGACAACTACTTACGTGTCTATAGCCTTGGATAATCAGTGCTGTGAAGACCTTCACCTAGCTCCCTACATTTTCTGTCAACCCCAAATTGTTAGAAGTGAGTTATCTCTTCTCTTAGTGGGAAAAGATTTTTGAAATAGGAGCTGTAGTCAGAATTTTGTCTTTCTCTGTTTTGTCCTTCACTGCTCATTTTTCTTTTAAATGAAATTTTTCCGAAAAGGAGAATACAAGCCAGTCATCCATTGGTGTCCACTTCTTCAATCCAAGATTTTGGCCCAATGAATAGAAATTTTGTCTTGGAAAAGAATGGCTCTGGATTGTCAGTGTAGTAGAGAGGATACATGTCAATACAGACAATAGACTTCCAAAGGTCTCCTTCCCCAGGTGACCAAAAGCAAGCCAACTCGTTGGGCTTCTGTCTCTTTTTTTGAAAAAGGATAATATTAACATGGGGTTGTTATAAGAATAAAGTGAGTTAAATGCGTATAAGAGTGTAAATGTTGTACTTGACCTAAAATGAGTCCTCAGTAAGGGTTTTGTGTATTGTTAGTTGTGTGTCTCTAAACATCTCCATAAATTCCTGACAACCCTTTGTTAAACTGAATTGTCTTCATATATCTAATTTTCTATCTCGAGAATTGTTGGGGCACCTTTGTGGTTTAGTCAGATTTGAAGAGATTTGTCATAGAAGGATCTATGCATTACCAAGCTGGCTCTGCAGGTCACTTGTTTATCCCATATGGTCTAGATTATCCAGCAGATCAAGTAGTAACTTCTCCAGTATAATCTTGGCTAGGATCAAGTGTGTTTAATGTACTGTTGTCTCTCTTTCAGCCCATCTCTACTTGTCTACAACTATGAATCAACATTGTAAAATGTGTTTTCATGCTACAAGTCTATACAAAGGGAAAAATAGACTTGATTTCCTCAGTGTCTGTTGTACCTCCCTCTGGGCAAAGCAAGATCAATTTGTTTTTAGGGTAACAGGTACTATCAGTGCCGTATGAAAATGCACTTTTCTGGTCAACAAACATTCCCAGGCAGGGACTTGGATCCTGGTATAGTATGAGCCAAATGTGTATTTAATGAGTTAGGTCCATCTTTTTAGCTTCCAGTATGGCATCTACAGATTGAAGATATTTATTAAATTTATGATGAAATACTTTTCTACTGAAGTCTTGTGATTGATTTGTAAATACCTTAGAGTTTCAAATAAATAAAATTGTAACAACTTTTTAATGTGAACATTGGGATTGATAAAATAAATTATAATATATCCATATAATGGAGTATGTTATCTTCATTAATAATGCAGTTTTGGCAATGTATTTATAGACATATAAGCATGTCTTAAGTGAAAAAATGCTGTTCTGTGAAAAGGTGACTTATAAAACAATCTTAAGAGTATGTCTCTGAGCTTTTAATGTTTATGCACCAAACTATTGATGATTATTAATTTAAAGTAGTAGGAAATGAAAAAATTTTATTCCTGTGAGTGTGTATGTGTGTGTGTGTGTGTGTGTGTGTGTGTGTGTGTGTGTGGTACGCGCATTGAGTATGTGTGCATGTGCACATATAGGAGCAAATTTCAAGGCTTGAACTCAGGGCCTGGGCACTGTACCTGAGGTTTTGTGCTCAATGCTAGTGCTCTACCACTTTGTCCCACAACACTATCACTAGATTTTTGGTAGCTAATTAAAGATGGAAGTTTCACAGACTTTTCTGCCCTGGCTGGTTTCAAGCCACGATCTCATATCTCAGCCTACTGAGTAGCTAAGATTACAGGCCACCAGTGCCTGACCGTTTTCTAGTTCTTGTGCAATAAAAAAATATATAAATTGTGAAAGATATATTGAACCAAGTTATAATACATAAATACAATGAATGCTATTTTGATTGATATATTTGTGAATGTGAAAATTGAAATAGAAAATAGTACAAGTGGCGCTGTGGCTCAAGTGGTAGAGTGTTAGCTGTGAGCATAAAGAAACATTAGGGGCTGTGCTCAGGCACTAACTTCAAGCCCTAGGACTGGCAAACAAACAAACAAAAAAGAGTCTTCTTTAGCTGGGCACAGGTGGCTCATGCCTATAATCCTAGCTACTCAGGAGGCTGAGATCTGAGGATCATGGTTCAAAGCCAGGTTGGGCAGGAATGTCCTGTGAGATTCTTATCTCCAATTACCACCAGAAAACCAGAAGTGGTGCTGTGGCTCAAATGATAGAGTACTAGCCTTGAGCTGAAGAGCTCAGGGACAACACCCAGGCCCAGAATTCAAGACCCATGACCGATCAACAAAAACAAGAAAAGAAAACAAAAGAAATTAGTATGAATTAGTTAACAATGCTTTCACCTCTTGAATGAATGGTTACTATTTTTAAGAGTCTAATTATATAGCATTAACATGAGTCTTTAATTAACATTATCACATTAATGGTATCTCCTGTATTGTTTATAGAGAGAATGAGAGAGTGAATGCATGAATAAATGATAATGAAGTTTTAGAAATGTCTAAGGCATTAGCAATGAGACTTCTGACTTACTGTTAAATTTAAAATAAAACTAAAAAACAAAAAGTTAAGTTGTTTAGCTTCAGAAGCGGCCACAGGGTAATTTGGAATAGTATGATCTTGAAATTGCTTTCCCAGCAGCAGGCTGCAATGCTTGATAAGAAATGTACTCATTATCTTGCCCATGTAATTGTAACCTCTCTGTACAGTATGTTCACAATAATAAATAAATAAATAAATAAATAAATAAAAAAGAAAGTAAAAAAAAAGAAATTTCTTTCCCAGAGAGAGTTTTTATTATTATTTGCTCTCAAATTGTTATGATTTTCTATGGGAATACTTATTCTTGCTAATCATTCCTCGACATTAATCATGAGTTAGTAGGAAATCTTTGGGCAGGTTAGAAAACATGTTAACAGGGATTGTGGTAATGAGGAGGAGCTCATCATTACAAGTATGTTTTTATTTGTCCTCTTCTCTCTTTAGGCTGGTGGACAACTCATGGGCTTGTCCAAAGAAGAAACTGCTACTAGAATCAATCCAATCCATCCAATCTATCTTCCACTGAAAAACTGTGCAGAATTGTCCTATTTTCCTGGTTCTGGTGCTATATCCTACTAAGATTTGTTTGGGTAGAATATTTATACCACTCTTACCTGAACCATCTCTCTCTTTGGGTTTGTCTTCTAGAAGTATCTTATTCATGCTAGTGTCATGATTTGGGGGCATATTTTTAGTTCTGTTGAAATCTGTGCATTTCAGTGGTCTCCAGAAGATAGAACAAAGATATTATCATAAATTTGGACTTCAACAGAGACCTAAGAATAGAGGGAAAAGGTGAGTTTTCTGCCTCCCTGTAATTTCACAAGAGTGACTATCTCTGCATTGCTGAACAGAAGACACTTCTAAATGCTAACAGATTAACAATACACATTTTAGACCAAATATTCAGTATAGGAAAGTGACATTTCTCACCAAACATATCCCACAACACAAGGCTCTGGTATACCTGAGAATGTACCTGTGATCATGTTCCTTGTGGCTGTCTCAAATAACCTGGGACCTGTGCAAAGGGCTCCAATGTGTAAGGGTTGAAATTGCTTCCCAGATGTGGCCACAGCAGGGACATCAATCCTCATCTGTTCCCCACCACTGAACTGTCCAGTGTGACCTAGCAGCACAGTGGTTACCACCACTGGACCCTGGCTTTTAGAAGTAAGATTGAATGGTTATTAGAAGGGGTGATGGCTGAAACCTAACACTCTGTACAAGGAAGTCAGGGTAATGCAGTCAGCACAGGCAGAGAATTGTACAACTGGTAGCTCCCTAGATATAATCCTGGCCTTTCTCTTCATTTTACAGGTGAAGAAACTGAGGTCCCTGGAGGTTAATTGACTCATCCACAGTCACTTGGTGAATTATTGTCCTATTTTTGATTCAGGTCACCCTTAAACAACAAAAAAAATGTGTATAACAGCTTCTAAGGGTTCAGAGTTCAGTCTACAAGAATTTGAGATACTTGATTTTAGGAGTCCATCATGCTAAAAGATTACAAAGCAATTTATTAAATGATTCCCACATTCCAGGTGATTTTCAAAAAAGGAAATGCTATCCCTATACTGATGGCTCTTACAATTGAATTGATGGTTTTAGAATTATATAAATAGCAAAAAGGGAAAATAAAATGCTTGATGACATTCATAAGAAAATCTATTATGCGAGGAAAACTTATTGAGTAGGTGCCTTCACCTTTATCTTAAAGAAACTTGGAAGTGGAGCGCAAGTGCCAGTCTTGAACACAAAAGCTAAGGGAAAGCGGCCAGGTACTGGAATCAAGCACTAGGACTGGCATGCAAGGAAAAAAGGAAGGAATGAAGGAAGGGAGGGAGGAAAGGAAAAGAAAGGAAAAGAAGGAAAGAAAGAAAGAAAGAAAGAAAGAAAGAAAGAAAGAAAGAAAGAAAGAAAGAAAGAAAGAAAGAAAAAAAGAAAGAAAGAAAGAAAGAAAGCTATGGATTTGTATTCATATGCAGTGGCACCAGTTTCCTAGCAAATGTAAACCAAAGAAATGTGTATACCTTGAGACTAAACCCACTACATTATCACAGCAATGAGTGACCCAAAATGGAATGTAAAACATTCTGGGAGATTTATTGTTAAATCTGCCAAAAGCCCTGATGTAACCTTAATAGTTTGAAATTATTTTAAGTGATAAAATACCATTGAGGCTTTTTTTCAATTGCAAACAATCTTTTGCTATGAGTTATTATTTTAATATATGCTTATACTACACTGATAGAGCATGGTGCTTCACCATTGATAATTTTATAAAAGCCACTGCTAGAAACACTGGCTTTATATCTATGTACTATGGAGCTTATATTTCCAGAACAGATTTGGGTTAGTTGTCATGAACTACATTGTGTAAATCAACGTTTTGGATCCATGTTTTAGAATCCGAACAATCAAACGCAGGTTACACAGGCTGAAATTTAACAGACAGAGCATGCATTTGGCATCCCTCATCCAACTGCTGCATCCCTTTTGTCCACACTTCACAATAATTGTCAGAGACAAATAATCTCTCATTATCTATGTGAACTCTTCCAGGGCTGCCATCATAATTTCAAAGCCCCAAGTCAGCAATGTTCATTTAAGCAGCTCCTGTGACTGATAGAACTCTTATTTACAGATGGTACTTGCTGTGTCTTTCTTTTTCTTTCCTTTTTCCTTCTCTTTCTTTCTTTCTTCTTTCTTTCTTTCTTTTTTCTTTCTCTCTCCTTCCTTCCTTCCCTCTCCCACCCTTCCTTCCTTCCTTCCATCCTTCCTTCCTTCCTTCCTTCCTTCCTTCCTTCCTTCCTTCCTTCCTTCCTTCCTTCCTTTTTCTCTTTCTCTCTTTCTCTCTAGGGTCTCCTGCTTGCTAAGCTCATGTATTTCTGAGCCTCACTTCCAGCTTTGTTTCTCACTAGCTTTTTTTAAGATAGCATCTTGCTTCCCACCTGGACATTGCCTGAGCAACCATCTCTCTGCTTTTAGGCTTTGTATTATCACTGGGATCACAGGTACTTGATATTGCATCTCACTTCCCTCTGTGGAGATGGAATTCTATTGGGATTTTCTGCCCAGACTAACTTGGTATCTTGATTCTCCCAATCTCAGCATCCCACGTAGCTTAGGATGACAGATACACACCACTCTGCCTAGCTACGGCACAGAGAGAAAAACTCTCATGAATTGGTTTTTTTCTTATCCTCCCAAGTAACTAGGATTACAGACGTGAGACATTAGCTCCTTGCTAAACATGTACTTCTCTTTATTAATCAAATTAAAAAGAAGAAAATTAGCAAACTAAGTAGCTTGTTTAAGACTCTTCTAGATAACAGTAAAAGTGAGATTTGAAACCAGTGTGTGGTCCCTCGGGCAATCCACGAATAACCACGTGGTGTTACCACCCAGCTTGCCATATTCTAAAAAACAACATTTGCTAAGTTACTTTGAATAATCAGACATTAGACAAAGTATGCCGAGTAGTGTGAGATATAGGTAGGGGTTGGAAGTGAAAGAATGGGTTCATGGTTATTGATATAGCAAATATCAATTTTACTGAATATGAATTTTACCCCAGTTTTGGTGTTTGGTATATCACCAAGAGCAGAGATGTTGGTGAAAGGACGAGCAGACATCATTCCTACGAAACCCTCTCTTTGCAGCATCTAGTTAGGATTGGAAGAGAGTTCAGAAGCCACTTTGTTATTTAAATTTCTGATCACAGCATTGTATGAAATACTGTGAAGAACTCCTGTGCAGTGGATTCTGTCGAGTATTAGCATACCTCCTGGCCTCAATCTAAATAAAGGTCTTTAGTATTTTATATGACCATGCCAACCCCTCTTTATTGTTGTTAAAAACCATAGAGAATCCACAATGTAACTGGCCAGTTTATAATTGCAACTCTCTGACCATCTGAAATGGACTATTTTAGTAGCTTATCCCTTAGTAAGCATAAGGCATTTCTTAAAAACAATGTATGCTTGCATTACAGCTCATTAAATGTTTTGCCTTGAAAGAGAAAATGTGTCCTTCAAACAAGTTTATTCCAGGGCTATTCTTACACATCAACTCTTCGGTGATGACTTCTCTGAGTTTTCCGTTACGGTCTTCTCAGAGTTCAGTTCATTACCCTTGTTCATTATTCAATTTGTTGGGCCTTGAGCACCTGAATAATTGAAAGCTATGGAACTATTATAAATTATATTGTCTAGGTTCATAATCCCTGTTTTAGAGTTTATAGCTTCATTGTAAAAATTCACTGTGTTGGAATCTTACTTACAGGGTCTTATCTTTAACACAAATTAATTTGTAAATATGTATTTTTCCTTCCCTAAATTGATTTTATCAAGTCCTGCATTCTTCATACGTGGTTTTTATGGCTTTCACTACCACAATAGACCAAAGAAAACTATATTTTATGTATTTACTTTTCATACTTTTTTCCCCCAACAGATAGCTATTGAGTAACAGTAAGGGACTAGAATGAGGTCAGCCTGTTTCTCTTAGAAAAGAACAAGGATGACAGGCTTGTCAGGCCTATATCTTATGACTGCCTCCTTCCAAGACCTTGCCAAATCAAACGAAAAGAAAAAAGTAATGAACAAAAATCTCTGTATCCTCAATATCCTCCATATCCCTGCCTTCCTAGGTTCTATGCTTTAGACATGAGAGCTAGAAGATTCTTTAGCCTTCTGAGGGTAAGTAACCAAATACACCATTCATATGATGAAACAAATTTCTCAGTGTGAACAGAGCTGTGCATTTAAACTTTGAAAAGAAGCTGGGTGCCTGTCACTCACGCCTGTAATATTAGCTATTCAGGAGGTTGAGATCTGAGGATCACTGTTCAAAGTCAGCCCCAGAAGAAAAATCCCTGAGACATTTTTTTTTATTGTAAAGGCTGTACAGAGGGGTTACAGTTACATAATGAGTACATTTCTTTTTCAGCAGTATCACCCCCCCTCCCTCATTTTCTCCCAGTTTTGTCTCTCCTGACCACCCCTGCCCCAAGTTGTATAGTTCATTTCCAACATAGAAAAGCCAGAATTGGGGCTAGCAGCAGTAGAGTACTGTTTGTACTGCTCAGGAACAGCACCCAGGCCCTGAGTTCAAGCACCAAAAACACAAACATACAAATACAAAAATACCCACAAACAAAAAGATGAACAAAACTTTGAAAAGAAAAGAAGAAAAACTTGTGGGTTAGATTTAAAAGACTAATGTTGGATTAAATCTTATGCATGCAAATCTGGTATGTTTCTAACTTCAACACTGCCTTTTGTTGCTATTGGTTGAGTTTATTAAAATAGGAAAAAATATTTTATTACTTTTTTCTCTCTAAATATGTGAGCCAAAGTGAACATTCTCCTTGAAAAAAAGTTGAAGCAATGGATAAAAACATGTAATACAAATTGAAAGTAGCCTGCATTCAACATCAGATTAGCAACTATGTGAGACACATATACTATATCATGTGTGCCTTGAGTTCTCATACATTTATTTCCAGTTTTAGAACAAGTTTAAACATTCACTTGCTTGTTGCCATCTTTCTCCCTTCCCTCCCTCCCTCCCCCCTCCCGCTCCCTCCCTCCTTCCCACCTTCCTCCCTCCCACCCTCCTCCCATCCTTTCCTCCTTCCCTCCTTCCCTCCTTTTCCTTTTTCTTTTTTTCAGTTGTGGGGCCTGATTCCAGGGCCTGGGTGCTAGCCCTGAGCTTACTTGCTCAAGACTAAGGATTTACCACTTTGAGCCACAGCGCCACTTTGTTTCCTGGTGGTTACTTGGAGGTAAGAGTCTTGCAGTCTTTCCTGCCTGGGCTGGCTTTGAACCATGATCCTCAGGTCTCAGCCTCCTGAGTAGCTAGATTTGCAAGCATGAGCCACCTACACCACTTAGGAACTCTGGAGAGTGAGACAATCCATCAAAGCACAGTGAGAGGTGAACAGAAGTTTATTTACACCATTTACACCAGAAAGGGGTCCTGTGACTTTGTGCTGGGCTAGATACCCAGAACCAAGAGCAGCCTCAAGCACCAAACCTCCAAGCCTCCAATAGGCAGCCCTGATCCCCCCGACCGTTATTAGTTGGTCTGCAAACCACCAATGAGCCAGTCTGCAAACCTCCAAGCCTCCGGAGATAGCTCCAAAGCTCCAAACCTCCAAAGGGGAAGGCTTTCCCTTTCTTCCCTTCCTCCTCCACTGCAGGCCTCTCCCCTCCCCACAGGCCTGACCTGCCTTGCTCTGCTCCCGCAGGCTTCCCCCTCCTGCTCTCTCCCTCCACTCCTACTACTCTCCTGGTCCCTCTCCCTCCTCCTTCAGGACTCAAGGTTTTCCCCCCAATGGTTTTCCCACTGCCATCCATGCTCCTCCCCCAGGCTGCCCACTGTCCAATCACTTCTTGACAGCTAGCCATGTGGGGCTCCACGCCCCACCCCCTCCAGTAGAACCCCCCGCCCCTTTCAGGGGTATACCCCGCCCCTTCCAACCAGGGGTCCACTGACTCTTTCCAAATTGTCTCCATAGCAACCATTAAACTAGATAATCCTGATAGTCCTGAGGGACTTCCAGCCATGGCTACTCTATAGTCAGAGTGTACTGACTCACCTTGCTTTCCCTGGAACAATCTGGCTTCCATTTTTTTGTCCCAGGAAAGTTTTTAATAGTTACCCTAGTTGCTCTCTAAAATACTACAGTGTGATTCTGAAGTTGTCTTAAATGCACATGACTTGAAAGCTTGGTGTTATCAGGAAATAGTGGAACTTCTAAAGGGGGAAGGGGGGGGTCTCAAAGGAAGGTGTTTAGGTCATTAGAAGTATATGCTCCAAAAGGATTGTGGACACCTACCCTGTTCTGCATTCTCTCTTTGATCTATGGCCTTGTGAGTAGATGTGATTTGTTCTTCATGCGCTGATTACCTGTGCCTTGTCACAGGTATACCTTGACCTCCGGCTAAAATCTCCAGAAGACCAAACAACCCTTTTCATTTTATAAGTTGACTATATCATGCATTTGTTACATATCTGTGCTGTGAGCTTCCATCTGCAGACATTGTTTCCCTTTGTGGTGCTTGATTTAAGGGGTGTAGCTCACATCTGTGCACAGCTCTGCTCAAGGCAATATCTTGCTTAATTTTGAAATGATGAGGGGGAAAGTCTAATTAGGATATTTATCCTATGGTAGATTAGCTGCTGTCATGGTAATATTTTTATTCCTTTAAAAAACTATTTCAGATACACAGAGATAAGAACAGTAGTAATGAAAAGCTCATGTTTTCAACATCTGGAGAAAATAGTAAAACATTGCTAATCACGTGATATGGTGTTCTATGATCCAGGATGCTTCCCCAAGATGGCAGCAGACATTTCTTTGCACTCTGAAGAATGTACTTCTTTTTATTTATTTAACAGTTAGTATTTAACAGTTAGAATGACTTCATAGATAGTTTTTCTTTCATTCATTAAAACCTTTATATAAATGATACCCAATGAATTTTTTTTCAATGAATGTTTTTCAGACACTGAAAAAACATGTCTCCTTATTTAGGATGACTGGAGCATGGATCTTTGATAGCTTTTCAATATATTGGGACATTGTTATATGCATATACCTTAGTTTAATCCATTCTACTCTTGTTCTCTTGCAAGCTATGATAATAAGTGCAAAACCAAATTGTATTCAAATAGTTGTTCTAATGCGTACTCACATCAACAGTGCCTAAGAGGCTTTATAGCATTATAAAATGTTTATGCCACTCAGGAAATGAGGCAACCAACTAACATTTATTGAACACCTGTTTATAATTAAAGTAATTGTCCTCAACATTGAAGACACTTAAAAATATAAGGAGAGTGGGGAGGGTGGGGGGAAGAGAAAGTAGGAGAAAAATGAAGGAAGAGGTAACAAGTTTGACAAGAAATGTATTTATTACCTTACTTATGTAACTGTAACCCCTCTGTACATCACTTTGACAATTAAAAAATGAAAAAAAATATAAAGAACAAACTAAATACTTGTTGTTCACTCATGTAATCCTAATTACTTAGGAAGCTGAGACCTGGAGAATTGAGTTTTGAAAGGAGCCTGGGGAAAAGGTCTGCAAGACTCTGTCTCTGATTAACTAACAAAAAAGATGGACTAAGAGGCATGGCTCAAGCTGTAGAGAACCAGAGATGAGGGGTGAAGCTAAGTGAGAGTGGAAGGCCTTGAGTTCAATTCTTGGTACTGGCAGATACACACAAAGACACACACACACACATACAAATGTACAAATATACAAAAAAGATATAAGCACATCTTTGCCACCTGAGTTAGCGTAATAATATATATTATATAATGAAATTTATTCAAGGATATATTTATTGTTAATTACTTCATACCAGGTACTGTTCTAGGCCATTGGAAAATCAAGTTGATTAAGACACAGTATCTGTTCTCAAAGCTAACAGGCTCAGGTTAGCTAGGGTTCCCATTGTTCAGAATCAGGTAAAAGTTGTCTACCTGGGTTCAGAGAGGGAGGGTATCCCAGAGAGTGTCAGATTTGACCAAAAAGGTAACAGTCGAGGTGGAATGAAATTCAGAAGATATGCCAGGAAGAAATGTAGTAAAATGACTTGTATTTTCCCTTTTCTTGTCATCCATTTGTGCCAATACTAAACGCATACCACATTGATGAATTTTCCAATTACTAGGGAAGACAACTCTGAAATGAAAATATTTTATAAACATAAAACAGATGACTTGATTATGTAAGGCTTTTATTATTATGGATAACATCTTGTATCTGAGACAAAATATATTTAAGCCAATATGCTTTTTATTATTCTAAATGCACTTTGGAAAATTCCAGCTTTGTATGTACAGACTTTTGTTTGCTAGAGAAAAAGAATTGTTATAAGAAGATATCACAGCGACTTATTTTTTTTATGGGACCTCTGCATAAATCTTCTATCTCTAACATGATCGAGTGACATAAATTTTCACAGCTTGCTTCTGTTTCACCTGCTGGGGAACCAATGCTGTCCTAAAGCCTTATCCAGAAGTGGAACTCAGCCATTTGCTGGTGTCATAAATAAGAAAGGCTGTCATGGCTGTTTTCATTTGACTGAGCAGTAATGGAGTTAATTATACTTTCCGTCTCTTTGTTTTTGATCTGTGTTTCCAAAGTCATCTAAGCTTTTGGGTGTTCTCATATTTTAACTCTTCCCTGTCTGATTGTATTATAGAGAGCTTTGGAGATTTTACACATATGGATTTTAATTTTTTTTTACATTTCCCCCTGTTATATGTAATGATGCCAATCATATTTTACAACAATTATTCTTAAAGGTATACAGGAAATGGCAACTTGATTTTTGTACTTAGTATGCAATTTTTTTATTTGGGACAAATTTGTATAAAATATCTCTGGAGAGGGAAGGATTTTAGCTCAAATTTCTGCTTAAGAAGGATGTAGAAAAAAAAATGAGTTCGAAAGCATAGCCTGGAAATTCAATAAGAACGTGAGGAATGGATTGAGAATTTTCCTTAGTGTTTTTGCTGAGATTATGAACTACAATTTAAATAAAAGACTTACATAATTGTGCTGACCATTATTTACTAATAAACTTGAAGTTAATAAAGTTAAAAAACATGTGTATATATAGATATGTGTATTTATATGTACACACATATGTGTATGTAAATGTAAAAGAGAACATTTGGAGGTGTCAGATTTAGGTTATTTGTCATTATTGTTCATTAGATGTTGTCTTATCTATCTGGCACTTAAGGTGCTAAGGAACAAAGGCGAGAAAATAATTATTGGCATCTTTTATAGCTATGAAAGCAGATATTAAGATATTTGGAAATAAAGATACTTAATTTCTTTTCCTTTTATGAATGTCTGGAAAGTTTAAATAGCTAAGACATGGGTAAGAAAGCACACATTGTTTTCACATACATGCATCATATACAGTAAAAACAAGATAAATTCATATGTTTATGGCTTAACTTGGTTATTTTGCTTTTCAACAGATAGAACTCTTTTTGTTGTAATGGATGTAGCTATTTTTTCCCAAGTGAACATTATCATGTTCATTTGTTAATAAAGAGCTTTAGGGAAAAACTTTATGATATAGTACAATTTTTTCTTTTTTTCTTTCTTTCTTTGTCTTTGTTTCTTTTTGTCTTTCTTTCTCTTTCTTTCTTTCTCTTTCTTTCTTTCCTTTCTTTCTTTCTTTCTTTCTTTCTTTCTTTCTTTCTTTCTTTCTTCCTTCCTTTCTTTCTTTCTTTCTTTCTTTCTTTCTTTCTTTCTTTCTTTCTTTCTTTCTTTCTTTCTTTCTTTCTTTCTTTCTTTTCTTTCTTGGGTTTGAACTCTGGGCCTGGGCACTGTCCCTCAGCTCCTCCCTTCAGCTCAAGGCTCTCTCTCTACCATCGAGCCACAGTGCCCCTTCCAGTTTACTGAGTGGTTTATTGGAGATAAGAGTCTCATGGACCTTCCTGCCCAGGCTGGCTTTGAACTGAGATCCTCAGATCTCAGCTTCCTGATTTAAGCTAGGATTACAGGTGTGAGCCACCAGCGCCTAGCTTATGGTACAGTTCTTACAGATTGGGGATTTATTTACAAACATGACTTAAAGAATTCCCACACTTCTTATTTTTGCTCAGATTTAATGGATGTGAGGAATCCAGGTATAAAATTATTCTTCCTATCTTTTTCTTCATCTTGCACAAATGACTTTTACCACGAATCATACCCTTACTGTGATTGCCATTGCTTTTATGAAGAATCTAATAAATCAGGTTTGTTTGTTAGATTTTGCTTTTCTGAGACTTGATCTCACTATGTTTTCCAGGATGGCCTCAATTTCATAATTCTCTTTGTATAGCTTTCCGAGCTTTGGGGTTACAGGTGTGCCTTACATCTGGCCGAATCAGTATTGATGTGTGGGTGGGTGAGGGGGGAAGTGAAGGGCACACATGTGTCAAACCTGAAACTTGAACGCAGGGCCTGGGTGCTATCCCCGAGATTTTGTGCTCAAATCTAGTGCTCTACCACTATGTGTCTTTTGCTACTTAATTAGAGACAAGAGTCTCTAGACTTTTTTTGCCCTGGCTAGCTTCAAGTCACGATCCTTATATCTCAGCTTCCTGAGTGGCTAGATTTACAGGCATCAGCCACCAGTGCTTAGCTATTGATTTATTTTTATCACTCCAAGAAATGGTTTTGTACAAGAATAAAACACAAAAAAAAACAGGACTAGAAATTAAGGAGATGGAGGGACTCTGTTGATGTCTAGGTCAAAAGTGGACTATGCAATCACTAAATAATAGAAAAAAGCCTTAATTTTTGGCCTAAAGTTTTCCATGATGAATTTGTGTAATTCTCCTTGTAAGCCAAAGTGTGGCAGAAATTGCATGGATTTTGCATGGATTAATTTTCTATATTTCTGTCAAAGATTAATTTAATGCCACTGGATATGAATATAGTACCTTATTTTGCTTTTTTAATTTTTTAAAAGAATTTGGTAGTTTTTGTGGGTGACTCTTAGATTAACTCTGAACTTACACTGTAAGGCCCAAGGACTGTCATGGCAAAAATCTCCCTCTACCACATAGAATTTCACACATGTGAAATTCTATTCTTTTCCAAGGGCACAAAAAAAATCATATGATGATAGAAAAAGAAATAGCTGGGGACATTGTTAGACAGTATTTTATGCTAATTTAATGTCGTTTTCAACATGACTACAATCATGATTATATATGGATTTACTGTTTAAAAGAAAGTGAAATCACCCAGAATATCCCCCAAAATGTGGAATGAGAAGAGTAACATATAAAACTCAGGCTCTGCGGTGGCTATTAGAGTCTCAGCCCCTGCGTCAGATTAGTGCGAACAAGCCTTTGTGTGGTGTGTGTTAGCATTGAGCTGACATGGGCATCCCTCCATGCCACTTACTCTTTAACAGACACATATTGCAACCCTGAGATTCACTTTCAGAGTAAATTTGGAGCCAGGTGCTGGTGGCTCAGTTATCCTAGCTACTCAGGAGGCTGACATTTGAGTATTACAGTTTTAAACCAGCCAGGCAGGAAAGTTGGTGAGACTCTTAATTCGAAGTAACCAGCAGAAAACCAAAGGTGGAGGTGTGGCTCAGGTGATAGAGCTGTGTGGAAAACCTCAGGGACACTTCCGGGCCCTGAGTTCAAGCCCCAACCCCAATAACACACACACATATACGCATGCACACTCTTGCGTGCACACACACACACACATACTACACATACACACACAGTATTTGGAGACATTTTGATATGTGTAAAATATGGAATTTAATCAATTTTTGGCATCAGAAAAAAATGGTTTTCTGAGTTGTCTTTTAGGAAGTCACAAAGAACACTGCTAGCTGCCAAATGTTTTATGAATCCTACACCTAACAATGAATTTACCTGAGCAACAGCCTCTTGCTGAGGAAGGTCACATTTTCAGGCTCCCAAACCAGTTTGCATATTGAGCTTCCCAGAACCATTTCCCACTAGCAGGAGCAGTTGAGCATGAAGAACACCATTCTCAGGTCTTTAGCTACAAATTGGTAGGGAAATGTGCTCCAGAGGCCCAGTGAAGGAGGGAACACATCCTTTCAGCCCTGAGTGTTTATTACTGAGGAAGTTCTGATCAAGTTTATGGTGTTAAAGACTCCAACATATCAACTCCACTGAATAGCAGGACAAGCCATTGTAAATATGAACCATCAAAGCATTAGCCATTTCAATGAAATGGAGCAAATCAATTGTTTTGTAGAAAGGTGCCTTTCAACTTCTCCTTTGTCAGGTGTTGAGTTTCTGAATCAAGTTCACATTAAAATCATTTGTGCTGTAGAGATTTAAACTCAGGATCTTGGAAGGTCAGGGACTTGGCCAGAAAACCATGGTTTGCTTAATCTGTGACAAAACAATCAACCTGCTACTTTACAGCCATGTAAAGTAATTCAGTGACATAAGCATTATGACAAAAGGGAAGCAGTTCAAATAATGGCACTCAGGTTTCTAATTTGCCTCTACCCATCAGCTGACTTTTATTAGAGTGGCATTGTTTCCTTCTCTGAATTGGTTAGGTTTTATTCAAAGTTACCTATGTGTTAGATGCTCGTAGATTTGGAGACATTTTTAATTTAAAAAAAACTTAGGTCAATACAAATGAGTTTTGCATTCTCTAAAACAATTTTAGCTACAAGGAAGATACTGAGTGAGATTTCTGAATGCACCAGTAAAATAGTAATTACTTCATCATAGATTGATTATTTTAGCCTGTTAATGGAGTACCTTCTGCCTAGCAATCATTGAAATGTTATCTCATTGACTGAGAATCATCAACCTCATGTGCTGTAGGTTTCCAGCAGTCAGCAATATTTTCAAAACCTCCCTGGTTTCAAAACCTTTCCTGGGACATAATAGGCCCTCAATTTTTGTTCTTAGTTAAATATAAAATAAACAGTGAAAAAATTGACTTTGGAGCTGAGGATTTGAATTAAAAATATAAAATCATTGGGAGAAGGCAAACACAAAGTGACAAATTTCACATCTGTTTCTAGATACAACAAGATTTTACTAAGCCTTTTAAAATTATTATTATTATTATTAAGTAAATGTATCTTTTAAAGTGGTGAATAGCTGAAATTAGAGGAATTTCAGGATAAAATTTTTACCAATATTTTTTACCATCCTGTATTTAAAAAGCTAGTTGGTATAAAATTAACCAGCAGTTACACAGATGTTGGAGGTGGGGGCATTTCTTGGAGGAGAGCTGCTCTGTTAATTAAAACTGGGTAATGAAAATTAGAACCTTTGGCCCATAGTCAAAGAATTAACTCCCTTTGAAGTGGTTAAACATTAATTTTGTCCACAGCCTACCAATATATACAAGGGGGGTGGAGAGAGAGACAGAGAGAGAGAGAGAGACAGAGAGACAGAGACAGAAACAAAGACAGAAAGAAACAGAAACAGAGACAGAGAGACAGAGAGAAAGGAAGGAAGGAAGGAAGGAAGGAAGGAAGGAAGGAAGGAAGGAAGGAAGGAAGGAAGGAAGGAAGGAAGGAAGGAAGGAAGGAAGGAAGGAAGGAAGGGAGGAAGGGAGGGAGGGAGGGAGGGAGGGAGGGAGGGAGAGAGGGAGGAAGGAAGGAAGGAAGAAAAGGAGGGAGGGAGGGAGGGAGGGAGGGAGGGAGGGTGGGAGGGAGGGGGGAGGAAGGGAGGGAGGGAGAGAAGGAAGGAAGGAAGGAAGGAGAGGGAGAGGGGGCAAAGGAAAAGGGAAAGAGTGGAGAGGGGAAAATGGAGAAGAAGTGGAGAAGAAGAAAGGAAAGAAGAGGAACAGGAGAGGAAGGGAGAGAATGGAAGTGAGGGGATGACCAAGGGAAGGTAAAGAAGGGGAAGAGAAAAGAAGAGCATTAAATCTGATGTCTGGAAACATCAAATAGATCAATGTGAGTACAGCTTGGGATAAGGTCAATACAGTTCAGGAAGCTGAAGGAGAGTGAGGTAAGACATTGGCACAAACTTCAAAGAATTTTGAGGACAAAAAGCAGAAACTATCAGAAGGTCATTGTAGCTGAGAAGGAAAATGTTCAGAATACCAAGTTTCTTCCTTGAGCAATGAAGAGGGATGGCATTTCATCTACAGATATTAGTCACACATGGAAAGAAAAAAACTGGAGGTTCAGTAGAACAGAAATCACAGCAGAAGGAAGAGTTATATACTTGATTTTAGAGGAGTTGAGGTATTCAAACAAAATAGTGGTTTGCAGATTACACACAGAATAGAGAACTTAAAGTCACTGGCATGTCTGTATCCCAATTCATCTGTGGGTGATTGTCTTCTGACCCAAAATGTGCTGCAAAACTAACATCATCTATAATGCAATTTTTGTTGCCTCCCCACTATATTTGATAATTGTTTTAAAATACAACTTCCTTAGAGCACAATGATTTGCTAGAGGCACAAAATAAAATTCCCCTGAATTTTGACAGGAATCATATTAACCCCAAAATTAGTTCAAGATAAATTGGCCATTTTTTTTCCTTACCTGCCAAGAATAAACCTGGTTGTCGGGTCTTTGCTCATACCTGACAGGAAAATTTGTGATTTTCTTCACAAATGATCAAACCTTGTTTATTGTGTTCATTTAATATTTTGATATATGTATTTGGTGCTAATAATATTTTCCATTATTTTCTGAGGAATACTCTTCTAATATTTATTTTGCAAGGATCCTCTTTCTAAATTATCCTGTCACTTCTCATTGTTCATAATGGAGCAGGTCTGATCATTAATTGGAGTTTATACTTTTCACATCTTAAGAAATAACTGAAATCACATTTCAGTTGTTTCTTGAATTGAAAATGTAGATTTTTTTTAATTGTGAAAATACCGTACAGAGGGGTTACAATTACATGGGCAAGATAATGAGTACGTTTCTCATCAAGCATTGTTGCCTCCTCCTTTGTGAAAATGTAGATTTCTTGCAATTAATGTAGGCTTAAAAGAAAAACAACTGATTTTTTTCTACAAAATCTCAAAAAATTATAATAAAGCATCAAAATAAAATAATATGTAGTAAAAAATAAATTTTATGTATTCTTATAATTTCATGTTTTATACAATATATTTCTTTGGAATTCTGGACACACTGTCATCCTTTATCTCCCATGTTTTGCTCCTTATAACTATCTAAACCACAGGAAAATTAATAATGTATTAAACAATATGTGTTAATACCTACTATTGAAGCTGCCATAGACAGTGGCTTTGAAGTCTGAATTCATGAATCATTCAATAACAGTTACTAGTTTGCACAAAGAAATATTATTGAACTACCAAATAATTTTTTTGAAACAAATAAGTAGCAGGAATTTTAAACTTGTCCCAAAGCTGTCTGAAAAAGAAAATCTCTAAGTAGAAGGGAAAAGCCCTTTGAAGTATAATCCTAGCTACTCAGAGGCTGATATGAGGATCGTGGTTCGAAGCCAGCCTGGGCAGGAAAAACCTTGAGACTCTTATCTCCAATTAATCACACACACACACAAAAAGCTGGAAATGACACCATGATTCAAAGTGGTAGAGCAATAACCTTGAGCACAAAAGCTCAGGGACAGTGCCAACCCGAGTTCAAGCCCCAGAACCAGCATGCACACGTGTGCGTGTGCATGTGTGCGCGCACACACACACACTCAGACACAGATTATTATTTTCCTAGTAATGGAATCCAGGGCATCACACGCTAATCAAGTTTAAAAGTTAATCTTAAGTCAATCTATAATGAAATAATTCTCCCACAGTAAGCTTTGTTAAAGGTTGTTTTTAAAAATGTGTAAATTAAAAAAATAATTTGAGACAGAGTCTCACTATAGAGTAGAGCTTACCCTTCAGTTCACAGTCCTCCTCCTTTAGCCTCCGGAGTACTGCTGTTGCTGTTGTTTTTCTATCAGAGAAAAGTCTCTCTAATCATCATATTTGGCCTGACATACTTCATTTAGGTTACTGACTCCATCACTGGATGATAAGTGAGTATGCGAGAAATCTGAATACACGATTCCTTTACATGTGTTTTTATGTATAATGGACATTAAATACATGATTTCATTCCAAAGAATGATAGTTCTGAGAGCTTGTAAACTATTAAGTGAAAAGCTTATTTTGCAACTTAAGTCATAAACGAAGGTCAATCATTTATATTTACTTTGACTAAAAGTAAATATAACACTAAAAGTAGTGTTAAGATATATGGCACAGGGGCTGGGAAGGTGGCTCAGTGGTAGAGTGCTTGCCTTGCATGCATGAGGTCCTGGGTTCTATTCATTAGCACCACATAAGCAGAAAAAGCCAGAAGTGGTGCCATGGCTTAAGTGGTAGAGCGCTAGCTTTGAGCTGAAGAGCTGAGGGACAGCACCCAGGCCCAGAGTTGAGGCCCCACGAATGGACCAGAAAAAAAAAATACATGTCACAATGTTCTTTAAGAATCTTGACTAGAGGTTGCACATGCTTACCTCCTAATATTACTTATAAAGCATGAAGTTGTTTTTAAAATATGTTTTAGAATGAAAGCATAGAAATGTTGGCTGTACATCATTCTAGTCTGCATTATATTTTAAATAAAAGTATCATTTGTACTGAGAGTCAAATCAACTACTCCATAAAAATTTATTGAAATCCCCAGGACAAAGAGCAATGTAACCTAAAGATAAAATATACTTAGATAACCCAAAGCTACAGATATTTGGACTTTAGACAAAGCCTTTGAAAACAGAAGTCATGGATCAAATGTTGATTGAGTGTAAATGTACTCTTGTGATTTCCCAATCATTCCTCAAACTTTTTGTCTGTTCCACCTTTAATTTCTCTCCCTTTTGGGGGCAAATCACTCTTCATGTGTCCCACACATGCACATTGCACAGGCACAGCTATGTTGGACACGGATGGAGTGATAAGTGTGGAAACTCTTAGAATGCTTAAACCCATGCACAGCTAGTGGTCACTGGGACCAGAAGATAACATGATATTTTGGATGATTTATTAAAACTAACTCCCAGTTCTTATTTACTAATATGCACTCATGTCAAGAATTCAGTTCATCTTTAATAAGTTCCTTCTCTAGGTGGTGGAGTTACCAAATATAATTAAAGAAAGAATGATAAATAATTTGTAATATCATGTTGTATATCCACAGCTTCAATCAATGCAAGTGAATTTTTAGTGCTCAATTTATATCAAATGTTTTTAATTTACATTTTTATAAAAGTTAGTGACAAAAAATTCCTTCTTTTTCCTGAAGGAAATTGGAAAACTGTGTGACTAATTTATGACTGTAAAATAAGTTTGGAGACGAGTCTTTGACAATAAATCTGTCCTCTCCATTATAGATGACTGTCTATTTTATGAGCTTTGACTAAGCTACAGATACTCCAACAGCATGGAATCCTAATTTAGTAGATGACGCTAATGAGAGAAATGTCTTCTATATTCTGCATAACATTTTAAAAGTTTGCATTTAAAAAGTCTTGTATCTAATCATCTGTAATGAATGAAAATTAACAGTAGTAAGTTATCTGATACAGAACACAGCTAAAAAGTATAAACAATTTGCCTTATGCACCATCTATCGAATTTGTCATTTTCTATGTGTATTATGATTATGAACACAATCAGTAAACTGGTGAAAATAATTGGCATTTAAGCAGATGTGTGGTGATCAAAGCATTCAGATTTCTTTGAAATATATTCATGGAGAAGGTAAAGTATCACTTGTCATTTTTATAAATACATGAAGAAATCTACTTAGAGCACAAGAATGAATGAATAAGTATGCTTTACCTGAGGAATTAGGATAGCCAGAATGTATTGTTTTCATTTCTAGTGAGTAGTCACTTCCTTCAGAAAGACTTTTCTATACATTACGATAATGTATAGAAATGTATAATTATAACGTATAATGTATAATAATGCATATGAATGATTAATATCATTTTCCTAGTTGACTTTCCTGTATCTATTACTTTTATATGTTGAGTACTTAGAAAAATATTTGAAAAATACTGAAGCATTTACTGAACTAACTATTAGAGCAGGTAATTTTCTTATAGGATGTCTATTAAAATATTATTTGAAGATACTTAAACTTTTTAGAGTTTATATATAGATCTCTAAAACATTCTTCTCTAATTGTGTTTATATATATGCTTTTGTATATATCCATATATTTTTTTTTCTGATACTCAGGCTAGAATTCATCCCAATTGGTTTTCTTGCCCATGGTCCTCCAGCTCAGCTGTTTTTGCTGGTTATTGAATATGTAGTCTCCTGGACTTTTCAACCCACTTGGCCTCGTCAGTAGCTAAGATTTCAAGCATGAGCCATGAGCCCCTGGCACCTGGTTTAGAACTAAAATTTTAAAGTGCCATATACAGATGTTTAATGGTTTAAAGATATCTTCAAAACTTCACATGTTAGAAGTTTAACTCCCCCAAATTCATGCATTAATAACAGGTTATGGTGGGAATCTTTGCGAGGCAATTAGTATAAGATGAGGTTAAGAGGTAAGGTCTTTGCTAGTATTCATGACTTGGTAGGAAGAGATGAGCTAGGAACAGCCTGCTCTGTCTCACGCATGGTGATGCCTCTGGCCGTGTTATGGGGCAGTCCCAGCCTTTTGCAGATGCTGGGCATGGCCTGGGCCATACTCGGAGTATGACCCAGAATCGTGAGACAACATGAATTTTTAATCCTTATAAATTGCAAGGGTTTTCTTACAGAACCAGAAAATGGACTAAGACATGCTATACGAATTTTTTAAAAAAAAATATGAGTTAGATAGTAATATTTTCAGATGCCTGAATTCTCAGACAGACTGGCCAGACATTCCCTACCAGCTCTGCTGTTACAACACAAAATCAGCCGTAGAAAACACAGACCTGACCAAACTTGGCTGAGTTCCAATAACATTGATTTGGAGACAATGAACTTGGATTTGATGAATCCAAGTTGGAGTCTTGTGTCTTTAATTTTTTCAACATTTTTTTAACAACAGCATAAAATATAAAGAGCTTATTCTTACCTTGTGGACTGAACAAGAAGACTAGTTTCTGGACTGCTTTTATTCTGACTCAGTAAAAAAAAGTTATCTCTTATGCTACCAATGAATATTTCTGGAACAATTGGTGAGTATTGAACTCTGCAGGTTTATGTGAAACTTGAATTTGAGAGAACAGTCCTGGAAGCAGGTGGTAGGAGAGAAACAATGGCCTGACGTAGCAGAAGAGAAAGGAAGAATTGGAATCCAGAAACTTTCAGGAAGTTATATCATTGAGCTCTGATCATTGTTTCAGAAGGAATCAAGGATAACTTCTTGAAGATTGTGGTACCAGGACAGAAGATGGAAAATACAAAAGCATTGTGAGGGAAGATGGCTCCATGTTGAATATACAGAGTATTAGTCTTTAATAATACCTACATTGGTATATCCAGCAGAAGAGTTGAAAAAGATAATCTTGAACCTGAGGAGAGGTCAAGTCCAAACATTTGAATTTGTCAGTCATTGATATAGAAGCAGTTTCTAAAAGTGGTTTCTAGAAATGAATCAATGTGACTACTCAGGGAAAAGTAAAACAAATCAGGTAAATTTGGAGATATAGGAATAGCAACATTAGAAACAGGAGAAGGAAATGGTTGAAAGGAAGGATATACAGAAAGAGAGAGAGGCAGGATGCTAAATGGGAAGAAATAAACATCAAATAAGACAGAGAAATAGGATAAGGTACCACTTTGGATTTGGCAGTAAGAAGGTATCAGGCATGTTGGCAGGTGCAACTAGGTGACTGAAGTTAGATGTGACAGATGATTACACTTGAGAGAAATTTGGAATCAGTATAGAACCAGTCATAATGCCTGGCACTTCCAAGTTGCCAAAATGGTGTAACACCATCCTTGAAGTGAATGCAGAAAAAAAATGTAACTAGTCTGCTCTTACATATTTTTTCCCATTTTGAATCTTTATTTCCTATGACTTTTCTCTTTTGCAACCTAGGCTTTCTTGTATCTGGATTGTAATAAAGGTATAGGGAATTCTTGTTCATGTTATACAAAATTGCTTAAACTTAAAGGGTCTTTTTCAGCGATTTATATCTTGGGATCTTAGTGGCACTGAACATAAGGTAGCAACTTTCTGCCAATTCTAGCTCAAGTTTCTTACTACATCAGGACCAGATTCTCCATCAACCTTTTTTTTTCTTCTGTAATTCCCTAAGCTAGAGATTGAATCATTTACTGCCAGTTTTCAGTTGTCTTTTTATTTGAAGAATTACAATGTTCATTCACAAGAGCCCATCATATTCTTTCCCAAAGAACCTTCACTTTTTATGAATTGCAATACTATAATGTTTCTCTGTTCCCCCCTCCCACGAATTACATGGTTCTGCATAGCATGTGTACGTGTTATTTGGTTTGGGGAAATTATATAGTGATTCTGTCTTTCCATACTGTTGAATACAGGAATACTTTTATTGATGTAAGTAGTTTGAATGGATTTCCTCTGATGCTGTGTGGATATATGTCTCCCATGTGTATTGAGAAAAATATGGATGAGCATAAAGTTGCTTAGTAGATGAATTAGGCAGAAATCTAAAATCATTTGGGTTTGAATACTGTGCTTTGCTAACTTTAATGTAAATGCATAAGACCCTTGGAATTCTGTAACCATGCAGAATCTAATTGAGTAGGTGTGAGGTAGGTCTGAAAGCTTGACTACTAGGACCTTAGAAATAGTCCAGCTTGGGGCTGGGAAGGTGGCTCAGTGGTAGAGTGCTTGCCTTGCATGCATGAGGCTCTGGGTTCGGTTCCTCAGCACCACATAAGCAGAAAAAGCTGGAAGTGGAGCTGTGGCTCAAGTGGTAGAGCTTCAGCATTGAGCTGAAGAGCTAAGGGACAGCACCCAGGCCCAGAGTTCAGGCCCCACAACTGACAAAAAAATACTCCAGCTTCTTTCTTACCTTTGAGGATTTTCTCAAAACAATTCTACCCAGGTTCATAGGTAGAGAGGAATCTAGTTAAGTTTAATTCATGTGCAAATGTGGGCATTGTTTTGGATTATAGTTGGACATATTCCACATGAATAACCTAATTATGGTCAAACCATAATGCAACAGTCATCCTTGGGACAAGGTTGATGTAGATCAATGAGAGTGGATTATGGAAACATTTACAGATGCTTCCATGGACATAATAATGATAAATCTTGTCAACAAACCCTGGTGTCTGAAGCTGGAAAACTGGTGAACAGAATAAAGAAGCCCATTTTTCTGTTATAGCAAAAGCCTATCTTGTCTAACCCCAATTGTAAGAGATAAGTAAGTCATCCATGTGCTCTCAATACACATATGCAGAAAAATCTTGGGCAAGTCATCATGGGGTTAAAAGTGAATGTGTGGGCAGCTAAAACACATGCCACTTTTGAGGATAAAAATAGTGTGTACCTTATTAAAAAGCATCTGACAGGGTCAGCAGCCTAGTCACAGAATACCTACCAAGAACAATTTCAATTTTAATAGGTTTTACTATGTATTTCATAAGCATGCCCATTGAAATTGAGTCATCAAAGCCTCCCAGTTCCTCCAAGACAGATTTTAGCCTGAGAGCTTGGAGTAATTATCCCACTGGATGTTAGCCTGTGTAGCTATTTCAGCCTCATTCATCATTTCAAACAGCTACATACTCTGCCTGCTAATTTCTTCCGATGGATTAGCTGCTCTGGCTTGTCTATCTTTTTTTATTTCTGGGGGGTGAAATATTGCCTTCTTCCCATGTTTTAATAAGCTGAGCAGGCATGCACCACTGCACAGTTCCTGACTCCTATTTCTTTCAGCTCAAAGAATGATCTTCTGGGGGAAGAGCTGGGTGTAAATGTGAAGGTGAAAATTTAGCCATTACTACCTAAAGCCAGCAGCATTTAAACAAGGGCTGGAAACACAACCCCTGGGCTGTTCTTGTGTTATCTGAGTATAGTTCATTCTAAGCTCCTCTTCTACTGTATTGCTTATCTTTGGCTTCTTTTGGATTCTGATCTTTATTTTCCTTCCTGGAGTATTTCACCTCTGCTCTGCCTGCATGCCTCCCATTAGAAAACCACAATGCACAGGACAATTCATTGCAAGACAGAACTTCTTCTGTTCCTCACCGCAATGACCCTGTTTGAGCCTTTTAATTCAAGGGTTCAATGATTTCTTTATTTGCTGACCTCCTCAGTGAGAAGACACAACTTCACAGGCTAGATTATCACTCGTTCTTAGGCAGGTGGTACAAAAGCAAAGATCCTGGCAAGAGATGAAAACAAGTTTGCATCTCATTTCTGCTACTTAGATACTTCGTGACCTTGAGTAAGTTATTCAACCTCTCTGGCTTCCATTTTTTTCTTCTTTCTTTCTCCCCGCCCCCTCCAACAATCTAATAAGGAGAAAATTTTGCTTTGAAGTAAGCCAGGCCCAAACAAGCATAGGTCCCATGGTTTCCCTTATTTGCAATATCTAGTATAGGTATGAGTCAAGCGGAAAAGGTCAGATAATGTGATGTTAGGAAAATGAACCCTTAAATATGTATTTTAATGTTTTCGTTTCTTTCATGCATGTGTTTCTAATGCATTTATAAGATTATTTCTTTGTTGCTTTGTATGTCCCTCCCCCACAGTGTAACCCCCGCTTTCACTATATTTGATGTCAGTATAACATGTGGAGGAGATGGGGACAAACAAGTCGTTTAAGGATTCAGGTGGACCTGTTGCAACAATGAGAAGTACAAAATGTCATGTCAAAACCAGCTTTACAATGTCGGTGTGGGGGGGGAGGGGGGTATAATTGGGTGGGGGGAGGGGGGAGGCGGGGAAGGGAGGTGAAGGGTAAACAAAGGAGGAGGCTGCAATGCTTGGTAAGAAATGTATGCCCATGTAATTGTAGCCCCTCTGTACAGTATGTTCTCAAATAAAATAAAATTAAATAAAAAAAAAAATTCTAGGGTAATCACGAGCAATGAAAAAGTGAGATCATGTGAGCCTGTCATATTTTAACTGTTTCAGACCTTGAAACTTAACCACGTCATCCTTTATCTTAGTAATTTTAAAAAGGAGCTCTTTACATTCCCTTGCCCTGGTTGGTAATGCCTATGAGCCGATAAGAGTTCTGATAGCTTTCCTGATTATTTGAACAACCCAGACGGAATGAAGGTGGGATTGGAGAGGCTTGCTCATTCAGGTCACGAGGTCTGATCTACCATTCAAAGTCATCTCTTCCCCAAAGATTTCTGAAGATCTGAAGCTTCCATCTGGGTGACTCCACTTAACACTTTCAAATGACCTGGTTGAGGATCTCGACCCTAGTTTGAAACACCTGTACTTTCCCTGGATTGAAAATAGAAAACGGACCCTGTACCCCAAGGTGGACTGCCTCCTCGGATAAAATCTTCAAAGAGGTAAAGGCAAGGTAATGGATGGTACATTTTCTAACCTTTAGAAAAGGCCAGTTCCCCGAGAGCTGGCAATTGAAGGCAAAGCTCCTTTTACTCCTGCCTCCAGAACTGTAATACGTTTGTTGATAACTTGATGATGGATAATTTTTATCCAGCTCAGAAGGAAGGGTAAGAGATAGTCATTGGTAATTCTTAGAATGGAGCAGTTCTGAAGTCACTCTCAAGAGAGGTTTTGGGAAATGTGATATCATTTGGAATTATATTAAGAAGAGCCTGAGATCAGAAACTTGGAATGGGTAAGAATTTTTTTTTCTTCAGAAACATAAAGCATCCATACTCTTCATTTACACATAAATTATACGAATGGCTAAATCCTCGTCATTAGAGAATGACCTTGATGTTAAACTACACTGATAACATAGGTGATGTTCTTGAGATTTTTTTTTGCAAATTTTTGACATTAGTTATGGTTGAATGCCAGTACTAAGATCATTAGTATCGAGTCAAATGCTTTTGTATTCACAAGGCACTAATTAAAATGATGTGTCCAATTATTTATGTATATTTCATCCCATGAGAATATATAAAATATATTTTTCATCTTCATTTTTCTCTTCTTTGTGGCTTATTTCCTTTATCTTTTTTTGGCAGTGAATGAAGTGAAATGGATAGCTTTTCTAGTATTGAAAAAGAAAAGGTACAATTCACGCATCTAGGTGAGATAGTCACTCTTCCCGTGGTGCTTTGTTTATCTTAGTGAGGAAATTCTCCCACAGTATAGATTGCTTAATTTGCTTTATTTCTCTCCCTGCCAGTGTAAGAGAATAGATACTCTAAAGCAATTTGTCTATTGTTTTCCATTTGCTGCTGGGGATTAGACCCAGGGCCTCATTCTTTGTAAGCATGCTCTCAACTACTGAACTAGACTGCCCGATTAGGTTATCTTATGTGAAAAATGAAATTAGAGTTGAATACATGACTCCAGTAGCAGAGTGACTACCTAACAAATGTAAGGCTATTATTTCAAAACCCTAGTACCCCCTCCCACACACACACAGAGGGAGAGAGAGAGAGAGAGAGAGAGATAAAGACCCTCCTGATATTAGCTGAACATAAGGAGTCATACCTGGAAGTCAGGTATTAGAAAGGCTGTAGTTCAAGGCTAGCCAGAGCAAAATGTTCAAGAGACTTCATTCCAACCAATAAAAATATGGGCATGTGATGTGCACCTACACAGAAATTGTCAATAGGAGGATTGTGGTCCAGGCCAATCTGGGCATATAAGTGAGACCTTATCTCAAGAATAACCAAAACAAAAAGGGCTTTGGTGTGGCTAAGTGGTACTGACTTGCACATGCCTAGCAAGCCCATGGCCTCATGTTTAAACTCTAGTGCCACCAAAAATGAAGAGAAAAAGAAGCCAGGTATCAGGGGTTCACATCTGCAATTTTAGCTACTTAGGAGGCTGAGACCTAGAGGATTGACATTTGAAGCCAGCCAGAGCAGAAAAGTATATGAGACTTCAGCTTGAATTATCCAACAAAAAGCTTGCCTGGAGGAGAGGCTAAGAGTGCAAACCAGCACTGGCAAAAAAGAAAGAAAGAAAGAAAGAAAGAAAGAAAGAAAGAAAGAAAGAAAGAAAGAAAGAAAGAAAGAAAGAAAGAAAGAAAGAAAGGAAAGAAGGAATGAAGGAAGAAAGAAAGAAAGAAAGAAAGAAAGAAAGAAAGAAAGAAAGAAAGAAAGAAAGGAAGGAAGGAAGGAAGGAAGGAAGGAAGGAAGGAAGAAAGAAAGAAAGAAAGAAAGAAAGAAAGAAAGAAAGGAAGGAAGGAAGGAAGGAAGGAAAGAAGGAAGGAAGGAAGAAAGGAAGGAAGGAAGAAAGGAAGAAAGGAAGAAAGAAAGAAAGAAAGAAAGAAAGAAAGAAAGAAAGAAAGAAAGAAAGAAAGAATATCCCCCCAAAAATATAAAAGTCTCTACCAAAACCAAAATAGCCTTGATTATCCTACATACCTTGAGTTCTATAATGATGGAGGAAGAATAATAAAGACAGGCCTTTATTGTAAGATAAACTTAAACCTAACAATTAAAACTATTCTCTAAAATATTCAATCTGTGTCTGTTGTTTGTATATATCATATCATTTGATTTTTTTATGAAAGATTTTGACATGTATCTTATTATATATAATCAAGTATGTCCTTTGATTCTGAGGGTCCCTGCAGAAGACTACCTCCAAGAATATAAGCAACATCAGCATCCTCAATCCTAGCATACAAGTGGTTTGAAAAGAACTCTACTCATGCATGCCTCCCAAAAGGTAAAGTCACTGAGTCACAGTTACTCACTCTCCTATAATGAGTGCCATCATCTAAATCAACCTTGTTTCCCTACCAGTGACTATTACTTTAGGCCAACACCATGATCAGGTTAGTCCATGTAGACTAACCCAAAACAATTCCCACATTTGAAAATGAATTAGAATTAAATAGATTCCACTACTTACAGGCCTGGGCAGATTTGTTATTGGTGTAATAAACTTGTTGCTTAGTTATTGTGAAAGTAGCTCTACAAATATTCTTTAACCATATTTTGTGATGTAAGACTTTCATAAATGGAAATGATCCTTGTTTAGAAAAGTGAAAGTATATCCAACTGTCACTCGCATTTCTTAACATTGAAGCTTGACTCAAAGCATCACAAATCACATATAAAACATCACATTCCCTCCTACATCCTATCTATTTAAAAATCTCATGGATGCCAGTAGTAAAAGAATTTCTTCATTATTTTCACTTAACTTTCTTAGGTTCAGTGAACATATTTTATTATGTAATACAAACATTAGACTCATCCCTAGCAAAGAGCTGGTAGATCTGGCCAGTGTCAAATTGGCTCTAATTAAAAGGTTCCTTACTTCTAGACATGGAATCAAAAAGAAAGAAGACATCAAGGGCACTGGAGAGAATAAAAACATGATAATATTAGGTTTAGAATCTCTACAATTTTATCTTCAAGATCTTAGCTACATTAATTAATTAGTATGCATGGTGCCTTGGGAGGTAAATATTATTATCTCAATTTTAAATAAAATGGAAGAGTAAAGGTTAAGTAGTTTTCCCTCAGGCTACATGAGATTGAAATTTAGTTTTTTACAAGGAAAATGAAAATGAGTATTTAATAACAATGTTAAATAAGATAGTGGGTATAAAATTGCTATTTATAATATCTGGCATGTAGTAGGTTTACAGTAAATGTGTGCTGAATATTTTCATCATTATACTAGGAAAAGAAAAGGGTTCAGTATATCTACTTCTCTTCTTCTGAGTTAGTCACACATAGTCTCGAGTCTCTCTTTCTCACACACACATACACACATACACCTATAGTAATGGTATATAGATAGATACATTAAATAGCAAAGGTAAAATGTTTTTATAAATATACAAATGTGATAGAAAAGGGATGACTATGTCTCTTGATTTGTGAAAACTCATGCTAAAGATTATTGGCTTGTGTTGGCGATTTTTTTTTTGGGGGGGGGGTCCGGTCATGAGGCCTGAACTCTGGGCCTGGGTGCTGTCCCTCAGCTCTTCAGCTCAAGGCTAGCACTCTACCACTGGAGCCACAGCACCACTTCCGGTTTTTTCTTTTTGCTTATGTGGTGCTGAGGAATTGAACCCAGGGCCTCATGCATGCAAGGCAAATGCTCTACCACTGAGCCTCCTTCCCAGCCCCTATGTGTTGGCGATTTTTGTGAGGTAATAGTTTTAGATGGTGATTTCTGGTGTCTACTGGGAAAAGGTGAGCTGGCATCAGAACTGGCATAAAGTCTTCTCTGAAGGATTTCAGTAACTCTTGCTAGAGGACTGCCCCAGACTCAGTATCATATAACAGTAGCCATTTAATTGTGTTGCATGGATGTCATAGATCAGGACCTCATACAGATATCATTTGACCAATTCTTCTAGTGCTTATCACTGTGACAAAGGTCACTCACTGGGACTCAGCTGGCAGATGGGTTGGTCTGAGGGACTGGCAACAGTTTCCTTCATGTGTTGGTGTTTTGGCAGGAGAAGGGAGGAAGTTAGGTACAGCTGAGACTATCACCACAATGTTCACGACCTCTCTAATCTCTGTTCTTGAGGTAATTAGTCATGGCTGCTGGAGTCTCCTAGAACCAGTGTCCTGAGAAAGCCAAACCGGCATCTTGCAACTTCTAACCCTCTATTACCAGCATTACCAGCATGTTCTAAGTTCAGTCTAGGTTCAAGTGCAGGGTATTAGACCCTCACTGCTGGGTAGCAGAGTTGTTAAAAGAATTGGTGGACTTAAAAAATATTTCATAAGCATGAAAGAGCATTGCCAGGAATTTAAGAGAAGTGGTAGCTGCTACACATCCACATGTAAAGGGTAGTTGGTAATCAATACACCCCCTTATATTGATTTCAAAAGGTATAGTAAAAATTGGGACTATCGGTAAGACTATGCTCACTAAATGAGGAAAAGGAAAAAAAAATGAACATCTTTTCCATATAAACACAACACAGGCCCTAGAGAGGAATGTATTTCCACAAGGTTTTAAAGTATAAAAGTTTTCTTCATGACATTATGGATATCATTAAAGACATTCCTGTGATTTTTTAATGACCTGTTACACACAGACTCAGAATCTTGAATTGTCTAAGCTTAGAACTTGAAACTCGTAGATTTAGGGTGGAACTACCGTAGTTTTTATAAGCAATCCAAACAGCTGAAAACAAGTTAAATCACGAGACATTGACTTTTGTGACTTATGAGAGAAATTAATGATATATCATTGCATTTATATTTTAACATTTTATTACAAAAAGTAAAGCATATAGATTAGTATTATTTAAGTGGGAAAAAATCACACATCTAACCTAAATTCTGAAACTGACATTTTGTTATACATTTGTCTATTATCTCTTGGCGCATTTTGAAGTTGGCTATAGACATTAATACATGTTGTTAAAATAAGCTTATTTTATTTAATTAATTTTAAAAATGTCAGTGTTGGTGCTTGAACTGGTAATTATTCCTTAGCTTTTTCTCTCAAGGCTAGTGCTCTTTCACTTGAGCCAAAGCTCTACTTTCTGGGCATATTTCAAATGGACATCCTGATGCTAGAACAAAGTATGGAAAATATTCTTTCCAGAATTAAATGCAACTGAAAGAGGTTTGCATTTTACTGGCTTCTATCTCTCCACCTGAAATAATGCACTTTTGATTTTTGGGTATGATATGCTTGTTCACTTAGCACCTGACAGAGCATCAAGATGAATTTATATAGAGAAGTTGTTCTACAATCATTTCTTTTAGCTCAAGTTGAATGGAAAAACTCATAACTATCTGTTGGTGGTTTCCATTTCTAATTTGATTGGCAATTACTACTTAAGAAGTGTGAGTTCAGAAAGAAAAAGAATTACAAAGCTAACAATAATAGGAAATGAAGCCACCTGGATGTGGGCCCTGTGCTCTGGGATAAGCCAGATATACCGAACTTGATCAAAGATTGCAAGTAATGGGATAGCTCCCAGTGACCTGTCACTATTATAATTCTATTTTAATTGTGCCTGCAGGTTTTCATATTTTAACTCATAATGCATTTTAAAATAAATTCCTTGAAAGTGGTAATGTGTGTGCCAGTGCCCTTAGGTCCTTGGCTGAAGCTTGCATTATAATCTAAGGCCTCCCAGAACAAAACCCTTGACATCAGTTGTTTAACAGTAATTCATGCAAGCGATGGTAACCTGGTGCCATGGACAAATGGACTCAGATTCCTACTTAGAACTGTGTAGTTCACCTTGTGTCTGACTGGCAATTGTATGCAGTTGTGTATTTCATCTTGTGAACTTCATTGTGAAATAAGCTTTGTTTTCAAATATGTATTTATTTTTATTATATTAGCTAGGGTTTTCCATTCCAGAAGTCAGGTTATGATATGAGTACAATGCATCTTAGTGTCACCTCTCCTGTCATTCACCCCCATTTTACCTCATCCCTACCCTCAAGTTACCTACATGGGATATAATGACTACATTTGTTCACCGTTCCTTCTTCCATAAGTGTGCCCCCCCTCTTTGCTTCCCCCTCCCCCAAACATGTTTCAGATATCTGGTACAAGATGAGCTTTAGAGAAATAATGGAGCCTGAAAATTCGAACATCTGTTTAATTGTTTTCATTTTCAAGAAAGAATATTTAGAGAAATGAAGAAATAAAATCTGTCTTCCTCCCTCCAGTGGCCTTGTGTATTCCAGTGGTTGTTTGGAGTTGTAGAAACAATGATGTAAGGATTAAACAAGCCCACATTCAGGAAAAGGTGTCATTCAATTCTTACATAATATGATCACTTGAGCAAGTGACCTATTAGTAAGCCACATGGAATATTTTCAAACATACTGTACACTTAGGTAGATATTTATACCAACAGATTATATGGTCTATGCCTACAATTGATTTTACAGTCATGGCATTTGCATTTACAGATTTAATCCACTATGAGTCAAAGTTATTCTATTTGAATCTTGTTCTGACTTGAAAATAGTAGGGCAAGAACATGGAACATGTTCAATCCATGCTTGTTTGAATCCACAGATGCAAAAATATAAAGATACCAAAGACTGCGACAAGGGATTTGAGATTTGGGCATTCAACCCGGATATCTTGGAATCTATCAGAAAATCCTAAAGCCAGCGCCTACAGAACTATATACCACAGGATACGGCATATGTCATATTATGTATTCAATAATATATTCAAAACAATTCATTGAAGCCAAGATTTATTCTTTTCAATAGTAGGGATAGTCTTCCATTTATTACTTTCTTTGGATAGAGTTGATTTAGTTCCTTGAGCAAGTTACTAAACAAAGTAAAAAAATAAAATAAAAAACCTTTAATTTGCTATATGTATAGTTTTTCCATTACTATTCATGTCTCTTTAAGATTATTTAAATTTTAGCTTCACTGTCATTTCTTGTACACTCCTTAGCCAATGTGAAATGCAGACAGATGGAAAAAAATAACTGGTCAAATTTTGCTTCATATAACCTGTGATTTTCTTTTAGTTCAAGTATACGGACATCTTAAAATCACCGAATCCTGCTAATATTTAATTTTAGAACACTGCATATTTATTCTTTTGTAAGAAATGATATGATATAGTGTAAAGTCATCTAAATTTGTGTACAAGGAAAACATTCAGTAAGAGCCATGATTTTTGCACAAAAAAAGTATTCCAAGGGTTAAATCAACAGCACAGGAGATTCAAATCCTTGCTTAAAATATGCTCCTTGATAGAAAAAAAGGAGAAAAAAGATGGGTATTCACATGATTGACAACCTTTCCAAATAGAAGTGTTGCTATAATTAAGCAATAATGTATGAGTGAGTGTACATTATGACAAATTGGAAGCTTGGTTGATTAGATTGAGCATATAAGCTGTCAGTATAATTATCATATTTTAATCATTTTTCTCCATTTTTTTAAAGCAGCATTGTCCTCAGCCTCATTTGGTGCTTATTAGATTGATATTCTAAGAGGAATTGTACAACATAAAACATGTCCTTAGACAGGATGAACTTTAGATAAGGCTTTAGTTATGTCTATAAACATTTATAATGATTGCTCTTATGTTTCCACTTTCTTCAATCTATCGTTTCACTTTGCCAAGGAATAAATTTCCTTTTTGAGGGTGAAACCAACACACTTGAGTACATACTCCTCCAAGACTATTTTTTTCAACGAAAATGCATTAAATGCTTATTAAAATAGCTTCAACTGTAAGACCTTTCCCCCTGTCTCCACTGCCTGCTGTGTTGACAGATAATTCAATCCAGTGAACTCAATCCTTCAATGTGAATGCTCTGGTTCATCTGCGGGTAGCTCAGCTGTCCACACCAGAGAGGAATTTTTTCCAGGCAGAAGAGAGTAGTGATGATGCAAATTCTACTTACTACAACCATCAAAGAGAGACTGTTGAGGAAAAGGCAAGATTCCATTTCGTATTTAAGACTGAAAAACAGCACCTGTAAACAGATTCTCTGGATGCCATGATGAGGAAATTTGGAAAAGATTGTTTAAAAAATCTTAAATATTGATGTGCATCTTTTGCTCTAAGTCAGAATGCTAAACTGACTATCCCCATAGTCCGATGGGGATGAAAATACCAAACCCTCAGGTTTACCTTTTATTTTTGTGAGCTTCCATAAACTGAAGAAAACTAACAACTAGGGCTTGAAATGTATAACAACATGCATATCTAGAACTGGGTATGGAAACCATTTACCTTGATTCTTCATGGCTCCTAGAGAAATGCCAGAGTTTTGAAATGGCCCCACCTACTAACAATGTGTTTATCTGAAACAAGTTTGACCTACAGTATTTTCCAATTCAATCATTACTTGTGCTCAGAACCTTTCCCCACCTCCAAAAAAGAAAGTAAGAAAGAGAGAGAGAGAGAGAGAGAGAGAGAGAGAGAGAGAGTCTAAGGCTATCCTAGACAACAGCATGAGACACAAACTGAAAAAATGACCTAAAGCAGAAAAGGAGTATGTCGTAATCCTTCTGTATTATCCCTTACAACAGCATGTGAATGTATCTACAGTTTTCTCCAAATAAAACGTTCAATTAGAGAAATAATGCTATGGCTAGAATGTGTCCCTACATGTTGAAATTCTGCTTTAATAGGGAAGGGTTGGGAGGTGGAGCCTCTGGAAAGTGGTTAGATCACCTGGAGGTGTGAGGTCTGAGACTACAAAAATATAACAACTAAAAATTGTTAAGGAATTTAAATTTATCAAGGTAACTTTTTTTTTTTTTTGTCTGTCATGGGGCCTGAACTCTGTGCCTGGGTACTGTCCTGCAGCTCTTCAGTTCAAGGCTAGCACTCTACCACTTGAGCCACAGCGCCACTTTCAGCTTTTTATGCTTATGTGGTGCTGAGGAATCAAACCCAGGGCCTCATGCATGCAAGGCAAGCTCTCTACCACTGAGCCACCTTCCCAGCCCCCAGGTAGCTTTTTATAAAAAGTAGATTAGAGCTGGTCTTCCATGGCTCACATAAGTGCCCTTCATCTTACTTTCTTTTTTTTAATAAGTTTTTTTATTGTGAAAATACCATACAGAGGGGTTACAATTACATGAGCAAGGGAATGAGTACATTTTTTATCAAACATTGTTGCCTCCTCCTTTGTTTCCCCTTACCATCCCTGCCCACCCATCCCACTCCCCCCGCCCCCTGCCAAAGTTGTAAAGTTCGTTTTTTGACATAATGTCTTGTACATCTCATTGTTGCAAACTCAGAGATGAGAATGGAAATATCACCACAGAAACAACCAAGATTCAGAACACTATAAGGGAATACATCGCAAACCTTTACGCTAATAAGTTTGACAACCTGGCAGAAATAGACCTTTTCCTAGCAAATATTGACATGCTGAAACTAAACCAAGATGAGTTAAACCAACTTAACAGGCCCATGTCAAGCATTGACATAGAAACAGCAATAAAAGACCTCCCATCTAAGAAAAGCCCAGGACCAGATGAATTTACAGAGGATTTCTACAAGGCCTTCATCTTATGTTCTCTCTCTCTCTCTCTCTCTCTCTCTCTCTCTCTCTCTCTCTCTCTCTCTCTCTCTCTCTCTCTCTCTCTCTCTCTCTCTCTCTCTCTCTCTCTCTCTCTCTCTCTCTCTCTCCTTTTTTTCCCTTCTTCCTTCTCCCACCTTCCTTCTTTCCCTTCTTTTTCCCTCCCTCTCTGAGCCAGGTAAGAACAACTTTTGGCACAGCAGGAAGACAGTCTTCACAGGACTGTTAGTGCTGTGATCTTGAACTTCCTAGCCAACAGAACTGTAAGAAGTGGGATGCATTGTTAAGCTGCCTGGGCTGTGCTATTCTGATAGAGCCTCCCAAACCAAGACAATGCCTTTTACTTAAACTTTTGATTTGCCTATAAAATTATTTTTCTCTAGATTTAGTCAAGTTAATTTTAGAAATGACTTCTGATTTACTTTTTTTCTTTTCTTTTAACTTTACCTTTTCTTCCTCCCTTTTTTCTCGCTTTCTTTTTCTTTCCTTTTCTATTTCTTTCACTTTTTCTTTCTTTCTTCTTTTTTTTTTTTTGATGATACCAGAACTTGAACTCAGGGACTTCATGCTTGCCAACCAGTGTCCTATCACCTAACCACACCTCCAGTCCAGCTTTTTGCTGGTTATTTTTGAAATGGAATCTCATGGACTTGTTGTATGGGTTGATTTCAGTCTATGGTTTCAGCTTCCTGAGTAGCTGAGTTTATAGGTGTGAGCCATGGGTCCCTTTTTTTTTTTATAAAAGCTACATAGACAAATTTAATTTCTTTAACAAATGACTTTTGGTTGTTATATTTTTGTATTCTCAGACCAAAACCTTACATCTTAAAAGTATGAGAGTGCCCAGAAATTATGTGCCTTCTCAATTTTATGTTCAGTTTTGCTGTTTCTAAAAGGATAATGCTGAGGTTCCCTTCTGTCCACATCCCCTCCAGCATCTGTTGTTATTAGAGTTCTTGATTATAGCCATTCTAACTGGGGTGAGATGGTATTTCAAGGTTGTTTTGATTTGCATTTTTTTTATGGCTAGGGAAGTTGAACATTTCTTCATGTGTCTATTGGCCATCCTTCTTTCTTCAGAGAAGTTTCTCTTTAAGTCTTTAGTCTACTTGTGGGCATTTACCCAAATGTTCACAAACAAGACCACACTAAAGCTACCAGCACAACTATGTTTACTGCAGCATTATTTACCATAGCTAAGATATGGAACCAACCCAGTTGCCCCTCAGTAGATGAATGGATCATCATTGTGTATATATACACAATGGAATTCTATGCCTCCATCAGAAAGAATGACATTGCTCCATTTGTTAGGAAATGGAAAGGCTTGGAAAAAATTATATTAAGTGAAGTAAGCCAGGCCCAAAGAAACTTAGGTCCCATGGTTTCCCTTATTTGCAATAACTAGTAAATGTCTGAGTCAAGCAGAAAAGGTCAGATAAGGTGATGTTAGGGAAATGAACCCTAAGATATGTATTCAAATGTTTTTTTTCTTTCATTTATAAGATTATTTCTTTGTTGCTTTGTATGTCCCTCCCCCATGGTATAATCCCTGCTTTCACTGTATATCATGTTGTGATAATTTGTGGAGGGGAAGGGAAAAAACAAATTGTTTAAATAGGGATACAAGTGGACCCATTGCAACAATGAGATGTACAAGTTGTTATGTCAAAAACGAACTTTACAACTTTGGTTGGGGGGGGGGAGCATTGGATGGGAGGGGGGCCGGGGGAGGATGGGAAGGGATGGGGAAACAAAGGAGGAGGCTACAATGCTTGATAAGAAATGTACTCATTATCTGGCCCATGTAATTGTAACCCCTCTGTATAGTATTTTCACAATATAAAAAAATTCAAATAAAAAAAAAAAATAAAAATAAATAAAAGGATAATGCTGAGGACTAAACTATAACAATGCCTATTTATGAAGTTTCTTTCACTGTATATACTACATATGCAAATTTATATAAAGTTTACTTCATTAAATAAATATTCAATAATGAATTTATTTATTCACTCATAATTAAGGAGTATCCGAAGAGCATCCATTATGTGAAAAGTGTGCTAGGTATTTGGGCAACAAAGACAAACAGACGTGTGCCCTCAACAATCTCTTTTTTATTATGATGTAAGGAGGCAGATTTGAATGACAAAGGGCTTCTGTTTTATAAAACATATTAGCCTAAAAATCCATTTCACACAAAAGCCCTCATTTGGGATGGTCACTGAGTCTGAAAGAATTTAGCATTGCAATCTGAAAGGCATTTTATAAACCACTATCTTCTTCTCTAGGTGTTTGCACCGATGGATTTTAATGTCAAGCAGTCCTTTCTTCCCCGTCTTTAGCTGATCTGTGTTTATGAGCAGCACAGGTAAGGTCATGCTGTGGACCTGCTGTGAACCCACAAGAAATGGGCAAAGCAGGCATTTGAACAGATTCAATAAACCACATACAAACATGACATCCTTGAATATTAAAAAAATTAAACGGAAAACTTATCTCTACTGTTGATATTAAACAAAAATTGGCCTCATACAAGGACCTGAAATGCACAAAAGGAATTTAACTTTTGGTCAGAGTGTGTGTTTTTTAAGCCACTTCTCCCCATTCCCAGATGTTACACCCACTGCCATTAGGGGTAGAAGAGGCTGACTCTGATGACAGCCAAAATGATGGCTGAAATGTCCTCTCTCCAAGTTACAGAATGGAGTGTAATTCATTCTTGTTAGAAGAGAGGTCAGAAGGGAGGGAAGGAAAGCCCTTGGGCACATTCGAGTAGTGTTCCATGAGGTTTTTTCAGCGATATTTTCCCCACTTTCTAGTAAATCTTCTTGGAAGTACCAATTGCTTGATCCAGCTTGTGATTAAATTAGCCTGGAATAGATTTTAATGCCTACAATTTAGTTTTTTATGTACCAAATGCATTTGATGCCAAGTTTGACAAGCATTACTACATTTTATATATAAAAATACCTCATCAAATGACAAATATAGTTATTATAATGAACCATATCCTCAAAGCTCATGTTTTTGTTTTCTTCTGTGCTGGGGACGGAACCCAAGGCCTGAGGTATGCTAAGTAAGTTAATGGTTTATTAAGGAGTTTCACAGAGAAGCACGCTTGTGCCTAGATGCATGCACACTAGTGTGTGTGCTCGTGCACACATACACACACACACATACTGGTTCTATAATTCATGTTAATATAAGTAAAGTTTGGCTCACTGTAACATTAAAAAGCTTGTTAACTATTACCTTAGCCCCAACAGTAACATTATTAATCCAGCTTACTACTTGTGGTGTAAGTTACTAACTGAATGTCCAAAGCCACACCACGAGAAAATGAGAGAATGAACCAGAATTCAAACCAGATTGAACTTGGCCCACTGATCCATATAATCTTATGATCTTTTTCTGTTCATGGATAGTTGGGAACTAAGAAACTTTTATTAAGAAAGGAAGTTAATAGCTATTTCAGTTACCTACTCACCCCTGAATAATAGTTCTTATTATAAAACAACAATAATGTAATCACAGCAACACCTAAAAATAGTAAGCAAAATGAAAATGATCTGTTCATTAACTTGGCTGTGGTGATGATTTACAATGTGATGTGTGTGTGTGTGTGTGTGTGTGTGCGTGCATGTGTGTGCATGTGTGTGTGAAAACATATCAAATTACATACTCTAAGTCAATAGTCAGTTATATCACAGCAAATCTGTTTGAGGCAATATATAGCTACCTACGAATTAGTCAGCTGGTTAGATAACAGGAACAGTAAGTTGACAATCATAGTTTAACTCCGGAATGGTTCAGTGGACCTCAGAGTTCCCTTCTTTTTGTCTTTGGACAAATCTAGCTTCCTTAAGTGAAAGTCACTATTCCAGGAAGTCAAAGGTGAATAGGCAGCTATTGCAAAAACCAGAAAGGTAGTTCTTAGCCCACCATGCCTGGTTGAGCAACTCTCAGCTCACCTTTGACTTCTCAGCCTCGGAGGTGTTGGTTTCATGTACTCAGACCGCGTCTCTCTTGCAGACTCTTGGCTTTCCCCATTTTTCTGACTTTAGCTTTCTCTAAATTAGCTTAGAGCACATACAAGCACAGCTTAAAGGAGAAGAAGGATTCCTATCACCAGGAAAATCTCTCAACCAAGAGCCTATGGATAAATCCCTCAGAAGACACATTCTAGAGGGTTCCTTAGAAGGCTCCCAGTACATGGGGGTGAATTTTGCTTGGCCCTACTACTTTTTCTCTCTCTCCTTTCACTCTTGCTTCCTAAGATCACTTTCTTTTCTCTTTTTTTTAAACATCAGTTATGGGGCTTGAACTCTGAGCCTGGGCGCTGTCCCTCAGCTCTTCAGCTCAAGGCTAGTGCTCTACCAATTAAGCCACAGTGCCAATTCCAGTTTTCTGGTAGTTAATTGAAGATAAGAGTCTCACAGAGTAACTCTTCTGTACAGTATTCTCACAATAAAGAGTCTCACAGAGTAACTCCTCTGTACAGTATTCTCACAATAAAAAAAAGAAAAAGGAAAATAAAGAGTCTCACAGTCTATTATTAAGCAGGCAGTTGTTGTAAATTCCTCCAGGAAAACTTTTCCTCTAGCTCCTTTTATCTATGGTGTGTCAATGAATATCTGACAATACTGGTGCTGATGATATTATGAAGAATTTGTAGGTGTTTCACTGATATTTCTGTATTTATACTACAATGTTTTGATCTATATTACTAATTTTAATGTAAGCTACAATTAATATGTGTTTTTTAATAGCCAAGATTAGTATTGTTAATTCAAGGATTAAAAACCCAGTAAGTTCAAGATTGGACAACATGCATATCATCAAACTACATTCATCAGACTTTTTTAAAATACTTTTTTTAACTGTAAAGATACTGAACAGACGGGTTACAGTTACATGAGTAAGGTAATGAGTACATTTCCTATTAAGTGCTGTTATCCCTTTCTTTGTTTTTCTCCTACTATTCCTTCCACCCCCACCTCCCCAACACCTCCCAAGGCTTTTTTTGGTTGATCATGGGCCTTGAACTCTGGGCCTGGGCACTGTCCCTCAGCTCTTTAGCTCAAGGCGAGCGCTCTACCAGTTAAGGCACATCGCCACTTCTGGTGTTCTGGTGGTTAATTGGTGATAAGAGTCTTACAGACTTTCCTGTCTGGGCTGGCTTTGAACCGCAATCCTCAGATCTCAGCCTCCTGAGTAGCTAGGTTTACAGATATGAGCCACCAGCACCAGCTTCCTAAGACTTTTGACCAGATTTTATTGAGTAACATGTGATGGTCTGTGGCTAGATGGTACATCATGTACAAACTTGGCTGTGGGTTTGTGTTCCAACTTTATGGTACATTTCATCCACCTTGCTTAGTTTATCTATATCTCAGTCTTCTAATCCATAAAATTATAATGATAATATTCTTATATAATTTATAGGTATATTAAGACAACACACAAAAATGTGTCTGACACAATCTATAAATTTAATAAATGCTCACTAAAGAATACCATTCATTTTAGGAGAACTCAAAGTATTTCCATCCAAAATTTAAATATGAAAAGCCAGGAAGACATTTTATATTTTGTGTAGCTATGTCTCATAAGTGTTAGCTTATTTTGAGGATATTCATTGGTGTATTCATACTATGTAGAGGAATTGAGGAAATCTTTGGATCAATGTGCTTAAGAGTTATTTGCAGCCTGAGTTTTAAAATATTACAAAGTACCTATTGTTAACTGGACATAACTCTAGGCACTCACACTTTATTGAATAGCATACATTGCTTTTCTTTTCACTATAGGTCAGCTTAAGTGCTCTTTACTCTTGCACATGCATGGAGTGTTCAATGAAGTCATCTCTCTTTTTTGTTGGTTTACATTTCTTTATTTTTTATTATATTGTAAAGGTGATGTACATGCATATCTTCCTGAACAATGTCACCCCTTCCCTCACTCTCTCCCAGTTTTTCCTTCCTGTCCCCACCCACAAGTTATATAATTCATCTTCAACATTATGTCTAGTAAGTATCACTGCTGTATTGGTTCACCATTTCTATGTCTTCCTCTTTACCCTCTCAAAGACAGATAAAAGAACAAACAAGACAAAAGGAAAAGAAAACAAAACAGCTACAAAGAAAAAAAATCTCTTGTTTCCATTTCCTGGAGTTCAATAAAGATTATTTTATATGATCGGATGCACATAGCTATCGTCTGCCTTTGTGATCCTCTCCTAAGAAAATGTACAAACCAAACTCAAATGGGCGGCTGATAGTGTTCAGTCACTTTGTGGCATTACAAACAACTTTGCAGAAAAGTGGAACTGGGAACAGCGTTGGCAAGCCTCCACACTAAGTAACCAGAGTCTGGCTTCATTGAACTCTCAAGATGACATTCTGCTTTTCTTGACTGGAGGATACCACAAGCTAGTCCCATTTTGTGCCTACAGACACAGAGGGTCACGAGAATTTGGGTAGAGGATCTTACAAGTGATTTTTTTTTCTATGTTCTCCTATAACATCATCCCATGAATTTGCAAGCGAAATGAAATACTGCAGTGACCTTTTTAATTCCCTTGACTTTTTACAATCTTGGAAATTTAGCACAACAGCAGGAGTTTAATCATATCTGCTGGTATAAAAGACAAAATAAGGCACCTTTACATTCAGATGGAGGTGTGACCTCAAAAGTGTCAGAGATTGCCCACGGTTCCTTGGGACCTCTGAAACTGGGTAACTTGTGTTTACTAGGCCTGTGTCAGACATAGGCTTATCCCATCTATCCCCCACTTATACTTCATTTCAAATCTATAGGCTACAAAGTCCTGTATCTGACCACGTTTTGACACTTACCAGAATGTTTACAGTCTCTATTTCTTTTCTGAGAATGCAATATTTACTCTGAAGTTTCCAAGTCTTTGATTCTTGAAAATGCATCCTTTGACATTGGATATTTAAAACCTTTCCAACATCAGACTCTAGCTATGGGACACTGGAGGCTACATCCCGGTTTGTTTATGTGAGTGTCTAACAACTGATGGGCTGGCTCTTTAAATCAAGCCGAGCAGTTCGCTTGATTCCTTGTGGATTTGGCAGTGCCCAATCATTTAGCCAAGTGTCATTATATGTGTTTTTTAGTTTTAGGTCTCAATTGTTGTGTAGTTTGGTTGATGGATGAGATGGCCTAAAGAAAAAGAAGAAAGGGAAAAAGGAACAATGTTCTCCACATAGCCCAAAGTGACAGAGCAGATCAGCCCTGTTAAATCCCCTGTCCATACAGCCATTGTGATCAAGGTGATTGATGAAGAATCCTATCAGCTCTGAGCTGTTTAGGTGTCAAGCTGATAGGAAAGAGCAGTACTCACACTATTCCTCCGGCAGACAGTTTGAGAGTGAACAGCTAACACTGCTCCACAACTGGATGGGTTTCTGTCTTTGAAAGATGTGTAAATGATCATGGGATAGCATCTGTCATGAGATTTTTTTTTTTTCTTTCTGGGTGGTCACCTTTCAAAAAGCTAATCACTATTGTCTCATCTTCATGGCTACTTTACAAAGCTTCAAATTGTGCCCTGCTAATGAAAAATGGGATAGCATTTTAATAGCATAACGATGCTAGATTCTGCTTTCTTAATGTGAATTGCAACGGGAAAAAGTGCACCATGTGAGTTTTATTTTAAAAGCTTTGTACATGCCTGAGGTATTCTGTAGGTTGTCATGATTGCCAAAGTAGAAATCAGCCTTGCTGCCTTTCAGCTTTGTAGATTATCTTCTGAAACAAGTGTATATCTTCTAGAAGCCTATATGGTCATAATTAGCTGCTCAAACATGAGTCCCCCTGAAAATGGAAACCAACATATAATGAGGAGGAGAGACAGACTGCAGACATTCCATTTGCTTTGTGGCCTGAATTTACTTGGTTCTAAGGTTTTCAAACTATGGATGCTTAAGTTAGTCTAAAACAGATTTTCTTTTTCTCCAGATTTCCTGATAGGTTGTAATTAACTTTACATTATCCAAACACAAGTATAATTGTGAGAACATATATCAATGAATTATAATTATTTTAATAGTTTATGAAAATTTGAACTCTAAAAATATATCCTTGATCATTAGCCTAAAGATATTTTTTAGGGGTGTGGGAAGGGAGCAAAGGGACTCTTCGCTGTTTGAAACAGCCATCTCTTGGTTAGGCTGGAAATATTGAAAACTAAATAATAATGGTGTCATTGCTTTGATCTGAGGAGCTTCAAGCTTCATAAATTTGTTTTATTTGATTTGGATGGATTAGGCAGTAGGTAATGTATCTGGACACAGTTGACAAGAACTTATTTTTTATTTAACGAATTATCAGGGAAAAAAAGAGATCATTAAAGAACATTTATAGGAGAAAACATAGAAAAACAAATACACAAATAGTTGTAACATCCAACTTAAAAACATCTTGAATTGCTGTTTCACCTTTTAAATATGCAAAGATTTTTAGCACATATCTAGATATAATTTTAACTATATATTCATTGTTTTATATAAATTCAAAATATTATTTTATTTTATATATACATTTTTAAATTCTTAGTTATTTAACTTATTACTGTGCAACCAGTCACTTCCATATTATTACATTGTTTTCATTAATTGAATAACAACATGTTTTTATAAGTTGTTTGTAGCTACTGTTGGTTGACTTTTTTTTTTTTTTTGGTCATGGGGCCTGAACTCTGGGCCTGAGCGCTGTCCCTCAGCTCTTCAGCTCAAGGCTAGGGCTCTACCACTTGAGCCACAGCCCCACTTCCGGCTTTTTTCTGCTTATGTGGTGCTGAGGAATCAAACCCAGGGCCTCATGCATGCGAGGCAAGCACTCTACCACTGAGTCACCTTCCCGGCCCCTGTTGGTTGACTTTTAAATATCCTTTGCCCATAAATCCTTGCTAGAAAAGCCCTCATTTGCTCAAGTGATTATTCTCCCTTATGTGACTTAAAGGTAACATTTACCTTACAGTATTTTGGACAAAGTCTCAGTCAATCGTAGTGGACCTATTGAGTCTTCTTTCTTCAATAGATTGGCTAGAGCATGCCATGTGATTCATTTATGACCAATGAGATAGGAGATAGGTCTATTGTTTTGTTCACTTGAGCATTGCTTGACCCTAATCAATTGCTGAATAAAGAACTGCTGAATGAAAGACTATTCAATGTTAAAGCATTTTCCATTAAGAATTAGAGCATATTACAAAAGATATTTCCTCTTGGATATTGGCTGAATGTGATTGTGATATAAGGAAATGCCACAGCCATCTGGCTACTCAGGAACGGACGAACCAATGGGACTCAAAGAAGCAAAGCCCAAGCCATGCTTGAGAATTTTGACTTCTGTATAATTGAGATAAGGCATCTTTAAACCATTTCAGTTCAGAAATGACTGTCACTTGTTGCTAAAACAATCTTGATACATACGTGTATAGATCAGGACTCTACATTTTTTGAATAATCTTCTAAAATCCAATTTAGTATAGTGGTAAGCCAAATGTTGTTTTTCACATTTTGCCTTGTGACTGTTGAAACTAGATTTATTATAATTTTACATTGGGTGGGGGGAGGGGGTCCATCCAGGTACCCATAGTTCATACCTGTAATCCTTGCTACTCTGAAGGCTGAGATCTGAGGATCATGATTCGAAAGGTGGCCATGGCAGGAAAGTCTGTGAGACTCTTCAACTAACCAACAAAAGCTGGAAGTGGAGTTGTGACTCATGTGGTAAAGCACTAGCCTTGGGCAAGAAAGCTAAGGGACAGACCCAAGTCCTGAGTTCAAGCCCCACCACCAGCACACACAGAAAAAAAAAAACAAACAAACAATTTCTAGACTGTTTCTAAAGAAAGTTCATTTTGAGATAGTGGATCAGGGAACAGGATATAGTAGAATGTAATATTATGTGCATTGAAGAGTCAGTACAACTTGGACTTACCTCTTTCCCAGACAAGATTTTACTTTGGTTCTTATTTTTCTCTCTGGTACTTGTCTTGTAATCATTATGTTTCACATTTGTTATGAATTCTAATTTGGGTTCTAGGACTAGGAGTCTAATTATATAAGTATAAATTCCTCTTTGTTTTTTTTGCACTGTACCTCTGAGCTACTTCTAAGTGGGAAAAAAAGATCATTCATTAACCTCCTCCTCCAGGCAGACCTATTTGTGGTCTCAGAGAACAAGGCAGAAAGCAAGTCCTTGTTTTGGGGTAGCAGAATCTACTGAGGGAAACAAGTGATAAACAAGTCAAATAAATTAACATGCAGCACCATGAATGATCATGGTATGTTCAGATGAGATGACATTCGATGAACTTACAAACAAGAAAACACTTTATATTTAGTAGCATTTTAATAGAAACGAGTAGCCAGGAAATAGTTAGTCTGGCACATTTTCTCTGAAAATCCTCGCGCTATGAAATACGTGGATGCAAAAGAGGAAGGCATATTTGCTGTGTGGAGAAGTTCTATCCATTTGGGAAAGACAACGGCGTTGTTAGTAAACAGGAAAATAGTAAAACAGGGTTGTCACTAGAACATGAGAGACTAGTGAGTATGTATTGTAGGATGTAAGAAAAGGGGGGAAATAATGTGGCTAAGAGTGTTCAGGGAAGATGTAGAAATTAAAAAGTAAGAAAAAGAAAATAATTTTCCAGTAAGATCATCAGAAGACCAAATGTTCAGATTATGGTGAACATGATAATGGAATGTCTGTTGTGGGTCCACATATTTGATCTGCTACAAATTTCCGACATGCTTCTGCATGTAAAATATATCACTGCAAGCTCAGGGCCCATTAATATGTGCAAATGCTTGTGCAGCAGATGGCATCTCACTGAATAAACATTATCAATGCAGATATTAGCTACCTACTTCATGTACCTGCTCCTGTAACCCAGACCCCAAGGATTGCTTAATTGTGAAGACTGTGATATTCGAGGCTCATCCCTCACTCTCTCCCTCTCTTTGTCCAAAGAAAAGACCCTTCAGAGCTTCAAAGCTTTCATGCATAAAGTGCCTGTGTGTGTGTGTGTGTGTGTGTGTGTGTGTGTGTGTGTGTGTGTGTGTGTATGTGAATAAGATTATCTCTTTTCTTTCCATATGGATATACACACACAGCAATCTTATGCTTCTAGGGGAAAAGTTCCTCATGATAGAGAAAGAAAATGAAAGCTTTTTTGCTTTTGCTCATTTTTTACTTGCTTATCTATTTAAAAAATATTGATGTGATATTATGTAGCAGACACTGAAACAAAACTTAAGACAATGATACAGTTCTTTTTCTTCAGACCTGTACAAAAATCAGTGTCCCTAGTCAAGTGGTACATGATTTTAGAAAGGAAGAATACAAAATCTCCATTAGAAGAGTACTCAAACAGAATATTCTCAGAAGGAAAATATATTCATTTTTTTCTGATAAAGAACACTGAGTGGCTTTTATGAGGGAAATGAGCACTGACATTTATTAATGGGCACATAGAGGTGTTTTCATTCTAAAATGCTTTGAAGTTACTTTGTGTTATGGATTTACAACTCTGCTAAGAAAGATTTCCCATTTTCAAAGCAGTTGGAGTTTTGAAATATGAAGTAATCACACATAAGTTGTTTAACAGAATAACAAGAATTTACTAAAGTAAAAAAAAACTATGATTTTTATTTGGTAAGTATTCTTGAAATAACCTTGTCTTTGAATACTAATTCTGAGACATTGATTTATAGATGTTTCAGGTATACCCTTTCAGCTTTCACAGACAGTGTTCTGATTTCCAATTCACTCCTTAGTTTTATATTCAAGATGATATTTATACACTCAGAGCAATAATTGAGCTTTAAAAAATAAATATGCCAGAACACTCTGGCAAAAGATAGGAAAAAAAAACATATCCATGCTTTTCCATGTCTTAATTCACATTGAAAAATATCAAACTATTTTTAATACAGTTGTAAGAACATAGCAGTTGTCAGTCTTGCTTTAATTTGTGAGAATATCATCACCTTTTTGTGAATAATAGAAGCGGTTTTGTGTCTTTGAGGGCAATCCTTTCCTCCTTCAGTTGCAAGTGTTCTTGAGCATCAGAAATATCCTCCTAAATGTTCATAACGCAGATTCTCCATAGAGTAGAAATTTAATCACCTGCCCTGTACAAATGCACAAACGAGAAGACCAATAACCAGCTCTATATGGCCCATACACTAATTCAATTTAAGGCTTTCAGGAAATGAGGAACAACCAGATGTTGATCCTAGGATAGCTCCGCACAGCTGCTAGTGCAGAAGGATTTATGAAATGCTACAAGACGGGAACCTTTCCATACATCAGCTGTGTTCTGGGTGTCAACACTGCTGCTTGGATGAAGATTTCAAAGAGCCACAAACAGAAATGAGCTAGGCACTTGGGCTCTGCCTACATGCACTCAGCATAACAGGAATTCCAGGCAATCACCAGGAAACATTTTCAAAATGGTCAACCATTTTCACAGTGTTCAGTCAGATCTTTTAGGGAATATACATTATGCAAAAGTTTTCCCATCTGGCCACTTCATTTTATATTGAATATGCAAAAAAGGTATCAAATTCTGCATTAATTCCTAGTTTTGTATTTTTGAAATTCAAAGATTAAAAAAAAATAAGGAAAACCAAGGAAGTTTCTATCATTCTGATACAGTAATTTTGAAAAGAATTAATTTTCAAAGAATTTCTAAAGGAAGTTTTAGTTTTAATTTTTAAAGAATTAAGGAAATTTAATAGAATTAATTGAGGAACGTGAAATTAATTAAGGAGCTTCATAAAATATTACTTTTTTCAGGCTGTTGTTACAATTTCCTTACTGTATAATTTAAGCAAGATTAGTTTCAAGTATAAGTGAATTCCATGGTGTAGATATAAATCTTGGAATGGCTTTAACAACTGTGTAATTCTCTTGGGTCATTGTCTTTAAAAACAACAACAAAACACAGCATTACACATTAAGAGGGTAATTTTGGGTCATTTTATCCTATGACTTTTCTTAGTAATAATGTAATTATCTATTAAAGAATTATCTTCTTTAATATTTATTTTTTAAATGAGGGTTTTTCTTCATAGTTTTTGTTTTTAAAAAAATCAAAACTGTCTTTAAATCTTTTTGTAAATTTTTAATATTTTAAAAATATAGTTATTGGGAATTCTTAGGAGAAGCTCATTTTTCTTCCAAGAATATATATACCATAACTTTCTTAGTATTATTTTCTGACACATGTTTATTATTATCTAAAATGTATCTGCTGATTGATACGTTGATCCTCTTGAAAAAAATACCTCCAACATAAACTGTGTTTAGGAAAGTGAATAGAAAAAAGTCTCATGATAAAAATCATTAGGAGAAAATGAACAAGTCCTTCAAACTTTGCAAAATATTAAACAAAAGAGAAGAAGAAGAAGACAGGAAGAAACTATTCCCGTCTTTCATGGGCTTTTTATATTATGTAAGTGTTGTAAAATTACCTCTCTTTTCTGATGCTCCTCCCATTGACCACCAGATGTCAGACTTTTACTGTAAATTTTAAAGTCTTACAAAGATGCTGTTATCTTTCATATTGTGTGGCTTGCCATTCTGAAGTCATTTCTTCTTTTTTGTTGTTGATGTTATTCTTGCCTTTGTTTTTAGTTCCAGCAGGGCACATGATTTAATAAGTCTTTGAGAATAGATTTTCAGATATTGATTTTTAGCTGGTTCAAGTATATATTTACAGCGTCTAGTGACACTATTCTGATTTTTAATTCACTCTTGAGTTATATGTGTAAGTTCTCATGGCACTTATACATGCACAGCAATAATATATTTCTTTTAAAATAGAAGTGATATGTTTACTGAAAAACAATCTGAGTATAGAAATTTAGAAATATAGGAAAAGATAAAGATACATGGATAATTTAAATTTAAGAATATCAAATGTAGCCTCATTTTTATTTTCTAGCAAAATAAATAGTGGGAATTTATGGTAGAGTATTGTGTTGAATAGACATTGCTTTCTCATAAACCTCTACAACACTTATACCCCACTTTTTTGCATTTGAGAAATAAATATAACGGATCTACCATATTTAATTTAACAATTTTAACTGGAAAAAGTAAAAATTCTGTAGTATCTTGTTATTTTATATATGTTATGATCCAAATGCATAAATACAATTAAAAAATAGTTTTCCTTTAAGTTATATAGAAAGGGCTTTGAATTTTGAAGTAATTTAATATTACTTTATTTCATGTTTTAAAGAATGATCTCTAGTTCTGTTTATAACTCCTGAAATGCATCAATAAAAATACAACATAAGAAACAATGTGAACCAAAACTGCAAAATTTGATCTTTATGTATATCTAGATTTTAAGTTTAATATTTACTGGTTTAGTTTAATGCCTCATGCCATACAGAATCTAAATAATTTCAAAAACTATGTTGTTAGAATAAAATATGCCAGCAAAGAGCATATTCTACCTTAACTGAAATATTTTTAAATTTATTATAAGCACAAAAGTATATTAACAAAAATTTAAGACACTATTATTTATATTCCTGGCTTGCCATTTACAACAATAAATTACAAAGTAACTAAAAAGTTACATTGAATTAAAAAGATAGTTATCATGAAGAGAAGAGAAAGATGAAAAGCAGATTATTGGAATGTATGCTAGATGTAACTATTTTATTAAATCAAGCTAATTCCATTTACCCAGTTTCATCAAGCTAAGGGAAGCCTTTTCAGAATCCAGTTGAGTTTTGGCAGTGCATCAGAAACAAAACAATTGAGATTGTCCTAGCCACACTAATATCAATATTAATATTTTTCCTGGTTGAAAAATACCATTTCCTCAGTATGACCAGGACTGACAATGGGTGGTTCTGATTTCATTTATGATACCCCTGTGTTTGTTACTGATGTTAAAGAATGTTTGTCAAATAAAAAATATAAATAACTATTGTGCTAACTTAGTCTTAAACTTCTCATTCAACTGATCCAAAGTATTTTCAGAATTTCCCTCTTCTTAGCATCACGTGGACATGTTTGTCATTGATTTTTGTTCAATGCTGCTAGAAATCATCTTTTTGTTTTCTTCTTTTTTTAAAAAAAGCTTGATTCAATCTGATTTCTTTTCATCAATATGCACATATATTGTAGTGAGTGGATAACATTTTGTTTTATTTGATAGTAGGTTTTCCATCCTTATTGAGAGTACCTTTAAGCAGTACTTGTTGACAAGAACTCTTTCTATCATCCTTGGTTTAGCATTCTGTGATCTACACAGGCCCTGCTTCGAATAATTCCACAGTAAAACCTTACTGATGTCTGTGCAGTTACAGGAAGGCATTTTAACGGTTACGATTTAGACTTAGGTCAAAGAAAGAGGCACCCTCTGGACTCTTTGGGTTTCTGTCACTGATGAAGGAATTGGGTTATATCATGTATCAAAATAGAATCCTGTTGTTGACCTTTCCGGACTCAAGTTTGTCCTGCAAATATAAAATAATGAAACACATTTCATTTGGGGCAATATTTGTGCAGTTGAGAAAGAAAGTAGTGTAGGCTTTATTACCTTCACATACTCACTTTCTCCATTAGAAATTTTACAGCATTAAGGTGACCAAACAGTTGGCACTATAATTTGAACATGAAAGTCCCTTTCTACAGAGAAGCAAGCCATTCTATGAGCCCAAAGCAGGGACAATAGCATATAGAGTTGCAGGTCATACATGTAAACAATCATCCCATATCCAGTTAGGTAAAAACAACTGAAGAAAACAAAACAAATTGATAAACTACCTAATGCATTAAATGACTTCCTCTTTGGAGAGGCTTAAGTAAAATGCAGGAGGTCTTAACAGGACACATATAGTCTAATATTTTGAACATTTAGGAAGAGAATAATAGGCAGACTGGTTATGAAAGACGAGCTAAAGTAGCTTTTTCTTTGGGTGGGAGGTCCATCATGGGACTTGAACTCAGGGCCTGGGTGCTATCTCTGAACTCTTTTTGCTCAAGGCTATCACTTTCAACCACAGAGCCACATTCCGGTTTTGAGTGGTTAATTGGAGATGAGAGTCTCATAGGGACTTTTCTGCCTAGGCTGGCTTTGAACTGCAATCCTCAGATCTTAGTCTCCTGAGTATCTAGGATTACAGGTGGGAGCCACCATAAAGTAGCATTTTTATTTTATAAATTATTTTGACATTATTCTAAAAAAGGGGAGTGATGTTGAACAACTCTTTCCATCCTGGGTGTTGCATTGAGCCTTCATTATTGTTGCAAAGATTAAAAGACAACAATTATAGTGTACAGGCATTATAAAGGAAAAAAAGGATTGTTTACAAGAAGCATTTTTAAACTTATGAAGGGCTGTCTGCAGTAAACAGCAAGATTTAGACGAGAGCACTTAAGTTCCTTGCTTACAATACATATGTGCTAAGCTAATATGTCATTCTGATGACTTGCCACCTCTTAGCTATGGAAGGACATTTCTCTGGAGGGAAAAAGAAACTTTGAGTTTTCCTGTCAACTGTGAATATTCTTGATATGGCTGGTGGGAATCTTGATCTCCCAATCCTAATATCTTCCAGTGCAGGGAAATCTAATTCATTAACTTTTCCAAATGGTTTTAAAAGTTTCTTTTCATCGGGGACCATTTTGACCTTCTTTATCCATACGACTCTAGAGAGCAGAAATACAAATGACAATAATTGATACCCATTTGCCTGTAGCTCAGAAGCCCCTTCTGTAAGACTATGCATTCACTCTAAAGGAAAAATTATCTTTGTACAAAAATATCCATATTTTAAATGAACTGTTAGGCACATGACACCATAATGATGATTGCTGAAGATCAGTATAATATCATTTTAAGTGTTTTGATTCTACAAAAGAGACATATACTTTCTAAAAACGTATTTACAGCAAAATGTACTTTTAAAATATGCTCAGAAAAATGAGCTTGTCTCTCGTCCCTCACTAAAGCAATTGAATCAGACATTAAAATTAAAGCAAGGTCCTGATAAACGGGTAATTTTCAGCATGAAAGATAGTTGTTGTTTCAATTTACTTGAAAATTATTATGGGAGAAATGACTGTTATAAAAATTGTTTTGCTTGACAAAAATGAATTTAATTTATATGTATTGTCTTTTTATGAAAGGATCCCCTCATGATTATCATTATACAATATGTTCTAAATAATCCAAAGAATATGATAGATTCATTTGTCAAGAATTTTGTCATTAGCCAAAACTATTTGAAGGATTTTATATATGATATATTTTACTTATTACAAGATAATCTACTTGTAAGTCATTACAGTATATAATATTCATAATGACAAAAAGTGAAATTTTGATTTATATTTAGAATATGTCATACTTTTTAGAAAACAGTAAGCAAGTTTAAAACTTTTAAGAAATAAGATAAAGGAAGACTAATTTTCAAGGTTGCTTATTCTTGAGGTTGGCATTATTGAATTTCCTACTATCTCAATTATATTTTTTAGTTTCACACAGTTGTATTATACTTACCAAAGGGTGGGACAAATGCAAAAATCGGATTTTGGCTAAACCTTTAAAACCAAACTATTAAGTAAAAGTCATTACTGTATTCTCCTTAGCCAATTGTGACTTCACTAAAGTAGAAGTGAATAAATCTCAATATTATACATTTAGAAAATAAAAAGTTAGAATTAATCATAAAATTAATTTTGAATAACAGTAGTGAGATATATTCTGGTTTCTCCTCGAAGTGCATAAATCTTTTACCTTTTTAAGACTAGTGAGATAACTAAAAATCTATTAAGTGCATTAAAACTGAATCTATATGAAGTGACAGTAAAGTGAGTTTTTTTTCTTAAAAATCATCCAACTTTTTCTTAACTCTGTCTACTTGCTCTTTTCAGATTCCCATAGTTTAGATAGACTCTTACTACTTCACGCGTTTTACTAAGAGGATACAGCATTATTCTAAACATGTATTCCTATATTAACCAGACATTTTACAACTGTATACTTTAAAAATGTCTTTAAAGGAAAGAGAAGTAAAGAAAGTAAATCTTGGAAGACATGCATCACAACAAGCTTTGCAGTCAAAAACTTGATTTTTCACGCGTGTTTATTTTCAAGAAACAAGGGGAGTCTGAAAATGGATTTTTGTGACTCCTGTTGAAAAAGTTCTACCATGTCAATTAGTCTTGAGCACACGCCTGTGGCTGTGAGATCCTCCAGCAGCACCGGGAGTGAATGCATCCTATGCAAACTCCCGACTCTTCAGTGTGCATTTGCTCTCTCCCCATCTCCCCCCTCCCGCCCCTCCCAACTTACATTTCCCCTTTTCCCTTGTTTCTGAACCCCATCTTCCTACCCCTGAGCAGAAAACTACACTGATTCCAATGAGTAACACTGGTTACAGGGATACTTTTCTATAGCCAGTTTATGACAAGAACAGTCATCTGCTTTGGCTGGATTTTTATTTTCGTGCCCCTCTGCTGTCTTTCCCTCCTTGGGGGGGGAAGGGGAAGGACTTCTGTCTCGGTCAGCATGGCCAACCGGCCAACCTCACACCCCTCGGCCCCATCAAGCAAGATATCCCAAGTAGTTATTTTATGGACGATTCCCAAATTGCCTTCTTCAGATGGCTATCTCAACTTCTATTTTTAAAACTGGCTTCTTGTCGAAGTTGGCTTTGTGATTGGATGTCTGGGGGGTAGGGGGCGAATCTGTTTGCCTTGAGCATCAGAGCGTGCACAACATTTGCGTCTTCGTATTTTGCTTGCTATTCCTCCTCACAATGCCAGAGGAGGTGGGATTGAAGCGTTCCGATCGTTTGGAAGATCAAAGCATGTTTCATTGTAATACGTACCCACGGAACTCAATTTTAAAGAAAAATAATATGCAGAGAGTTAACCCCCCCCGAAAAGATAGTCTTAAATCTTTTGCTCCCCTCATTTGCATTGCAAGATTTAATTTCCATCCCTTAAATATGACGAATTGCTGAGATTTTCTCCAGTTATTGCTTTTAACAGCTCCCAATAAACTTCATTAATCAGGCCGGCTCGGGAAGTGGGGGTGGGGTGGGGGGAGGGGGTCGGTAGCACTGTGTAGCCTGGAAGCAGCTAATTTGCTTGATGAGACCCCGACTTTAGTGAATAAACAGGTGTATAATCGGAAGGCTTTATGGCCTTAATTACAGTCTAATCAGTTCAGCGGTTGGCGGGCAAAAGAGATAGGATTAAATTTTTTTTAAAAATGGGGAAGGGGGGGTGTTTAAAGTCCCCTTTCCCAAAATGTCCACTTTTTACTCTTCAATTATTATTATCTTCCATTTCTTCCCGGCGTCTCTTTCCTCTTTCCAGGTCCTCTCATTTTGCCCCCACCCCCCACCCCGGTACCCCCCACCCTTCCCAACCTCTCCGGGTGGCTGCGGGGCTGCGGTTTCCTAACCCAGCCTTTTCCCGAGAACCACCCGGCTTCACGATCTCCAGCTCGCTCCTCCGCGGATACTGATTTCTTCTTCTCCTCGGGCGGTGTGTGTGGGTGGGGGGGGGTCATCGTGCAGCCCCCTTTCCTCGGCGTCCCCCTCTTCCCGCCCCTCCTCTCCCTCCTTCCCCCCCCCCCGTCACCCGTGGGCCGCCTGACAAATCACTTCAAGGGCAGCGGAACTTTGAAGGACGAGACAAAAGCGTCCGCATCTGGCCTGCTCCCCAGATGTGTGTCTTTCTTCCCTTCGCCCTCTCCCTCTGGCTCCCACCCCCTCCCTCCACTCCCCCTCCCCAGCGCGTTCCCCCGGCTTCGTGGTGGTGGGGGACCCCGGGCTGTGGGTCTCCCCGCGCCCCGCGCGCACCACCTCCAAGTTATCACCAACTGAAAAGTAGCTTCCTTTCCCTGTATGTCTTTTGTTTTCTCTGGCCTCCCTTTCCAGCCGATGGCTTGCGGTGGGTGGGGGGATCGCCTTGCACCCCTGTGATGGATGTAAAAACTCTGCAATTAAAAGAAGCGGCTCGGTGGGCGCACCGACCAGGGGTGCTGAGCGGGGGGACCGTGCGCAGCGGGGCGCGGCCACATCACACTTTGGCCGTGGGTCCCCGGGAGGAGGCGAGCTGGGGGGTGTGGGGGGAGCAGCTCCTGGAGTTTAACCCCTCCAAAGAAGAAGGGGTGCCGGTGCGGCAGATCAGCCAGCAGCTCCGAGGGACCCGCACCCCTCACTGGGCGGGGGGGGGGGGGCGCTGGTCCAGGCCCCAGCCGCGGGGAAGCGAGTCCAACCCCCGCCTCCCCAACCTCCCCGCCCTGCAGTCCCAAGTGGTTAAACTCAGGAGAAGGGAGGGGGGAGTGGACCCCCCAGCTGGGATGCACAGCCCGCGGTCCTGCAGCAGGAGTTTTGGGGAATCCCTGGGGCTCTAGGGCCTGGCCAAGGAAAGCATCCCACAGGGCGGAGGAAGAGCCAGGCCAAGGCGGGAGGGCTTGCGGAACTGGCTAGGGACACCCCCCACCCCACCCCCCAGCACACGTCTGCCCAGTTTCCCCGGATCGGCCCGACTCCGGCCCCTCGGCTCCTTTCTGGTAACGTGTAGGAAAACTGTTTTGGTGTCGAGTACCCGTGCATGTGAGCAGGCCGACGCTGGGGCGGGGACCCTGGTGCCCGGGGGGGGGGAAGGTATGGGGGGGCGGGGAGTGATACTCAGTCCCTCACCCCCGAAAACCTCAGCGCTGGGGAGCGAGCACCGCTCCACCGGCGCGCAGACCAAGTCAGCTCCCGCCCGCTGCTTCACCAGTTGGCCCTCTCCAACCACCCAACTTCGCGGCCAGGGGTCAACGAAAGCCTAGACAGCCGGCAAACAGAGATTTCACAGTGCAAACAATGGATGGGAAGGGGACGTGAATGTTTACACACACACACACACACACACACACACACACACACACACACACACACACACACACACACACACAGAGTGAATTCCAATTGTCCAAGAAGAAGCTCGCGCTCCAATAGGGCCGTCTTTTTTTCTCCTGCTCTAATTTTATTGACTTCTGCAGAGGGAAGTTGGAAGGCAAAAAGACTTCCTAGGAAAAGTTAAAACACCCAGTAGCCTCTTCTCCACCAACATAGTTTAGAAGTCTGAGCATACCATGGTATCTTAGAATAAAGGGAGTTAGTTTGCACATTCCCTGTTGCTTTTATTGTTTCTGCACGCCCGCCTCCCGTCCTTTGGTGGGGAGTTTTTAATTATTGACTGGTGAATGGTTTTCTTGTCTCCAAATTTCTATTGAACAGGTTTTATTATTCTTTTTTGGACAAAAAGTATTTTTTCTTTTTAGAAACCCAACCTTAAGTTTCATAAACAGCACCTAACAATAAAATCTACTTTCAAGTTTTATTTTTATATAATAGAAAACACACAACAAAGTTCTACACAGGAAGACCAACTCAAAATGTTGCTTATCGAAGATAACAGACACTTTGGGATGTATTTTCACCATAAGTGGCTGAACTAGCAAAAACCTATTTAAAGCACACATGCATTTGTCATAAATGGATGATGGCATCAAATGGGGCCATTTAAATACGTAGATGATGATGCTAAAGCAAGTTCCAAAACAATAAAAAAAAAACAGAAATAATTGAAAACTATTTGTTTCTTTGTTATCCTAAACCAAGTTAGAGTATGCACTCAATTTCGACAATAGGTGAGCCTTAGCCTTTTGTTCTTTTTCTTCTATATGGTTATAAAGGAGCAAATTGCCACTGAGTGAGACATCTCCCAAAGAATGGCCCCACCCAGAATCCTCTACTTCTCCAAATTACAGCTTAATAATATCACGTTTCACTGCACTGGTGCGCTCCCATATTTTCCCACACTTGAGTGGATGGGGCATCTTGCTGCCTAATTTCTCCTTTGTATCGTGTCTTGCTAATCAAAATGCATTCTTTTTATTTCCCCCCCAAAACAATGGGAATCCCTCCTCCTCCACCCCCCATCCCCCAACTTCTGAAAATTCTCCAAGCAGCCCTGGAGAAATACAAATGCACAAAATGACAGGCAAGGCAGGCCCTGTGTTCAGCACTCAATCATTTCCTGTCACAGGTGCAGCCACTATGCATTATCCTGCCATGATTGATAGAGTGGGTTTGTGCAGACTGGGGTAGCCGGGAAGGCTCAGATGGGGTCCTGTCATTTAGGCTCCATTTGTACTACCTGTAGGGAAAAAGAGAAAGGGGGGGGGAGGGGGAGGAGAAATTCTTTACAGGGATTGGCTGGTTAGTGTTTTAAATTTTACTTCCTGATATATAATAGAAAGGTCATATTCCTTAAAAGTTAAGTCTAGTTTTAAGGCTTATTTTAAAGTAAACTTTATACTGGAGAAAAAAATGGAATTGTTAGTTGCAGCACAAGAGGCTTCACTTAGAATTGGTATGTTATAGAAGCCCATTCACAGCCCAGTTTCTCATAATTATATTAAATATGTAGTTGCTCTCTTACCTCTTAGTATTTAAACAGAACATTAAATGTTTGTCTTATACCCCCAAGTGGCTGAAGGATTCACCCACCTGATACTAAACTGGATGTTGATATAAGAAGACTAAAAAATATACTTCTATCTTTATGAATCATTTTACTAGACAACAAGTTGAGATATTTCATTCCTTTTAATAAAACCCTAATCATGGAGAATATAAGATAAAACAAAGCAGATTTTTTTCTCATTGTAAATTGTGGCTCAGCTTCCCCTTAGCTGGGGACCAGATTTTTGAGTTTGCTTTTGCTGTGTTCAGTGAGGATCTTAACTAATTAATGTAAGATCAAAGTTGACAACCACCTCACCAGTGTTATGTAAAACTGTAAAATCCTCTAGGTCCTTCATTTCTCTTTTTTGAAATGGCTAAAGGCAAAATGATTTGCATAAGGAGGTCTCAGATTTTAAAATGTAAAACTTCTTTCATTGGGATTATTAAGTAGCTTTCAACGATGTCCACAGATGTTCAAGTCTCCACTGCAAAGCTTTAATATGTTTCCTTGTAGCTTTTACATACAGCCTAATGGATGCTTTAAAATGTTAGAGCTGGAGAATGAAATGTCTTTTAAAATGTTCTAATTTTTTGACACTAGAACATTCCTTTATATCACTTAATCTCAATCTTATTGAAGCAAACCATAAAATTTCTCCAGAAAACTTTGCCAACTTAATTATATTTATAAATTTCAATGAACATTGGGGGCATATTTTTTTAACTGAGAAATGATACTGAAAGAGGAGGGCTAAGCATTGTGGCTGATGAACAGAGAAAGAAACCTACACTTATCGAGCATTTTTTTGTTTTCATATTTTTCTTATTATAGAAACAATCTGACAACAGTTTAAAATCTGATGGCTTGAGTCATCAATCAGTTTGGGAGTAAAGATTGATGTAAGAAGCATTTATAAAGATATATTAAAGACATATTAATAGTAATTTATATTGCAGCTTTCTGCTTTTAACAGGAATTAGAAGGAAAAGGGACATACAAATCTCAAATGTTTCCTAGTAAGCTTTTGATGTCTAGAAAATTAATGGACATTATTTAAATGAGCATAATGCTGAGTAAATGTCTGGCATTTTGCATTGGTGGGTCTATTACACAAGTGTAAGTAATATCCATCATTATCTTTTTTAAAGCTTGTACATTAATTAGCTTCACTTGAAGCAACATTTTTTGGGGATGTTTATTTTAGCTGTTAGGAAAAGTGCACTTTAAGATGTAAAAAAATAAAGACACAATGTTAAAATACACAGCACTTCATTATAATTAGCATTAGGCTGTACCGGATTCATAGTGAATTTTGCAAATGTTTTGTTATCCCTCAAGTAAAAATATTAGTTATACTGTGCTCATGACATAGAATGTTCTTTCAGTATGTCATTCGTTATTATAAAACTGAAAAATGTCCTCTGTTTTATGAAATCACACCACTGCCTTAAGGTCTTACTTAAGAAGAAATACTTTGCACATATACATAGAGAAAAACCTACAGTTTTCCTGAATATGAGTGAGCTTAAGATTTGCATTGAATTGTATTTATGACTTACAAATAAAATGGATGAAACACAAAAGATGATTGTGAGTAAACAGAAACTTTGGGAGGGAGTAAAAGAAACTGATTGGTATTGGACATGAGCATATGCCTGCCCTTTTGACCCTGAGTATTTATAATCTTATTTAAATATCGATGTAGACTTCAACAATTGACTAAGAGAGCAAATATAATATTGTACAAGCAGGTTAGTTAACCTTTTTGGTGTGTATGTGTGTGTGTGTAAAGATATTGTGCTTAAAAACCAGACTCAGCTGGGTGCTGGTGACTTATGCCTGTAACTCTAGCTACTCTACTCAAGAGGCTAAGATCTGATGACCATGGTTTAAAGCCAGCCTGGGCAAGAAAATCTGTGAGATTTTTTTTTTTTTGTCGGTTGTGGGGCCTGAACTCTGGGCCTGGGCGCTGTCCCTCAGCTCTTCAGCTCAAGGCTAGTGCTCTACCACTTGTGCCACAGTGCCCCTTCTGACTTTTTCTACTTATGTGGTGCTAAGGAATTGAACCCAGGGCCTCATTTATGCAAGGTAAGCACTCTGCCACTGAGCGACCTTCTGTGAGACTTTCATCTCCCATTAGCTACCAAAAAAATCTGGAAATGGAGCCGTGGCTCAAGTATTAAACACTAGCATAAAAGCTCAGGGGCAGTGCTCAGGCTTTGAGTTCAAACCCCAGATCAGGCCCACGCTCATGCGCGCACGTGAGCGCGTGCGCGCGCGCACACACACACACACAGAGCAGACCCCAAGGAGCTACCAATAAGACCACTAGGTAAGTATGTTTAAGAGCCAGGAAACATATAACTTCTATTTTCCAAACATACTAACACAGATATATGCATGCACTTGACCCATGGGACTCTTCAAAGCATGCCATTGGTGCATTGGTAGAAGTGAAGAAGAAAAACAATAGAAGAGAAGGTGAAAAACTGAAGCTTGCAAGTGTCTTTGGTTAGCTTGAATAACAACATGTCCTGTATTTTGTTTATTTCAATTTGTATCTTTTGAAGGTTGTAGACAGGGCTTGTCAAGTTTTATTTCCCTGGAGCACTTTTTGGTTGAAAGCTGGTGGAGTCTTTCCAGTGTTCCTCCAAATGAGCTGAGTAAGACAGCAACCACAACGAAACCGCAAATGTGTTCTCTTGGAAAGGCTCAACTCTCATCTGCTTAAGACCTCTTTATCCCCTGGCAGTTCTCAGAATGGATACATTGTTGTTTAATGTCTTACAGCTTTTGATACTTCTGGCCTTAGGAAGGCAGCATTTCTCCCCTGAATAGTATGTTTAGTCTGCAAATGAAATTTCTGAAGTAGACATAGCACAGTGATGAATTAGTAGTAGTGCTACTACTAATGTGCACCTGAGTAATTCTCAAGTGACAGCGACTTTGTTAATAACATCAAAACTCATACAGAAAAGACAGGACTCAAGTATTAGACTGAGAAAAAAAATAGTATGTAGGAAAGCAGAACATGTCTCCCCAGTTCAACACAACAAATGAACTCAATCTTCTTACTTTCTTCCTAGTAAGTTTCTTTCAGAAAAATTACTGGAGGAAACCTGATTTTTCAACATAATTACAACTTTTCTCAATAGTCACTAGTTTGGCAGGGGTCCCCTTCTAGATCCATCAGCTTGAATTCATTGGGGGTGGGACAGAAATCTGTATTTTTAGCAAGCTCAGTTACTTCACAACCAAGGAGACATTTTAAGATTTTTTTTCTTTCTTCTCAGAATGTATTTTCTGGAAATAGTTTCTATGTTAAGGATATTTCTTTCTGAAGATATTCTTTATACAAAATGGAAACTGTATATTTAGTCTTTGGGAATCTGTTGAAGTTCCGCTTATGGATTCTATATAATTTGCTTACATGAGAGGCTTGAAAAGTGTGAGGATGTCACACATTCCCCATAGTTGCTCTAGTCACATAAAGAACAAGTGTGCTAAGTACTGATATTTCTTTGCAATAGTCGTTTGGCAGGGTCATAGTTAATGACTGTGTGTGTTGCCCTAAGTTTCTGAAACTCCAGCCATACTTTGGAAACATGTTACCAGCCTGTTTCTCTTGGGTGTAATAATACTGCCCACCATAGATCACAAAAGAAGCAGGAGAGCAACAGAAATCCAGGAGTGATTGGCCTGGGTAGTGGTTGTTCTTTCACAAAAATATGTTATGAGACTTTTGTTAGAAACACCATGATGGATCTGTCTAGATTGAGATGTGCAATAAGAGAAAAAGCAATGTAACACTAACTTAGCCAGCATATTTGTTGGACAGATTAATAAAAAGTATAGTGAAGGGCTTCTTGGAAACTTTTCATTACATCTTCTGCTTAAAAATCTCCTTGAAATTAGAGAGCACAGTGACTCCTCTACTGAGGTCTCTTCCCCACCTATCCAGCTATCATGTCAAAAAGTACCTGGCAAGCTACTGTGTGGAGAATCAAACCACGCATGTGTAATGGATATCTACTCAATACCCACACAGGAGAGGAGTCAAGAAGCAAAACAGGCCAGGTGCCAGTAGCTCATGCCTGTACTCCTAGCTTAGATCTAAGGATCAGCCTGGACAGACAAATCTTATCTCCAATTAAGCAGCAAAAAGCTAGAAAGTGGAGGTGTGCTCAAGAAATAGAGTACAAGTCATAAAACAAAAAAACAAAAACAAAAACAAAAAAAAGAGAAGGCAAGGCTTTGAGTTCAAGTCCGAATATTCTCTCCAGGACTCTGTCTCTGTCTGTCTGTCTGTTTGTCTGTCTGTCTATCTGTCTCTCTCTGTCACACACACAGAGAAGAAGAGAAATAGGTATTCTCCAGATCACATTTCTTTCTCTACCCTGCAGGTAGTCACCTGCATCTCAACCCTGATTTATTTATCCTTCAACAGCTCCAATCCCTGTACCCTCGTTTGCCCAGCAGAAAAAGAGAGCTTGTCTTTGTCACAGCATTTCACAGGCCTAGTCCTGAACCAAACATACTTATGGAGGTGCTTCAGATCCTGAGTTTGGCCCAGGGCTCGAGTCCCCCTTACAAAGGTGAGAATGCAGTCAATCCTCAAAACACAAGCTTTGACAAAAAAAAATATCTTAAGGTGGTTGAGAAGGAGGGAACAGAGAAGAAGGAATCACATGCCATTTTTGTCAAAGAGCAACCAGGGCTCAGATTTCAAACATCTAATGGAAGGGGTGAATAGACGCAGCAGCAACAAAGGAGAACATCTTGTAAGAGGTTGTACAGGCTGGCTCTAGATTGAAAAGTGGAGAGAAAAATAACACTTCCAGTAGTGGCCCCAATCAAGAATAAGCATGAATATAGTCAGTCGGCTGGCCTCCAGAGTCAGGCTGGGAAGTCCTAGTCTGGTATTTGGGGCTATATTTGCAGGACAGGTAAGTTTACATTTAATAGTACAGGCAATAGGGATCGTAGACTGAGTAGTCTTGAGAGAATTGTTCACAAAGTTGTGTTTCTTTTCAAACCAATTCAAAGTATATTTTTTACCCTAGCAAATAGTTAGGATGGTTCATACCTGTAATCTTACCTACTCAGAAGGCTGAGAACTGAGGATAGCAGTTCAAAGACAGCTTGGGCAGGGAAGTCCATGGGACCCTTGTGTCCAATTAACTAGCAAAAAGGTGGAAGTGGAGCTGTGACTCAAGTGGTAGAACACCCTCCTAGAGTGAACAAGTTGAAAGGCAGTGCCTAGACCCTGAATTCAAGCCCCAGTACTGGCACCAAAAGAGGAAGGAGGAGGAAGGAAAGGAGGAGGGAGAGAAGAAGGGGGAGAGGGGAGGAGGAAGAAGAGGAAGAGGAGGAAGAGAAAGAAGAAGAGGAGGAAGGAGAAGAGGAGCGGGAGGAAGAGGAGGAGAAGGGGGAGAAGGAAGAAGGAGGAGAAGAAAGAGGAAGAGGAGGAAGAGAAAGATGAAGAGGATGGAGAGGGAGAAGCAGAAGAGGAAGAACAGGAAGAGGGGAGGAGCGGGAAGAAGAAGAAGAAGAAGGAGGAGGAGGAGGAGGAGGAGGAGGAGGAGGAGGAGGAGGAGGAGGAGGAGGAGGAGGAGGAGGAGGAGGAGGAAGAAGAAGAAGAAGAAGAAGAAGAAGAAGAAGAAGAAGAAGAAGAAGAAGAAGAAGAAGAAGAAGAAGAAGAAGAAGAAGAAGAAGAAAGAAGAAGAAGAAAAGAGCAGCAGCAGCAACAACACAACAAAAACAACAAGATGCAGGCCCTGTACTTAAAGTAGTTCTTAAGTATATCAGATTCTAACAAACCTCATCAGATGCCATATGGATTTTACTCTATGAATTAAATGATTAAAATTAGAAAAAGATGATCAAATATGATCACCTGCTAGAAAATAATTATGTTCTCTGGATTTCCAGGCCTTTGGAGGGGGCAAGGGACTGAGGAGTCTAACATGTTTCGAGGGGGCAAGGGACTGAGGAGTCTAACATGTGAAAGAGACGCACATTATTTTGGAGGGGGGAAGATAGGATGAACAAAAACTTGAAAAGCAATGCCCTTCCGTGGGAAGGTGCGGGGCGGGAGAACTCCAGCGGCTCGCGGGAGGAGGCCGCTGTCTCCCGGTGGGCCGGGCAGCAGGGCCGCTCTCTCCGCTCAGCAGGGACGGGTGTCAGGTTGCTGCAGGTGTACAGCGACCAGTGAGTGATTGCACCATCAGCTTCCTACCGCGATCCATCAAGCGGGCCCAGCCGGTAAAGAATCACAGCCACAGCAAGGTGCTGAGCCCAGCAACATATCATTAAACAAGGTTACCACCGGCAGATTTGTTCCCGTGATCAATCTGGTCAATAACCGTTCCACCTCACTGTACAATTTCTTCTCCTATCCCTCCCCCCTCCCCCTTCAAACATAAACAAGTATTATGCAAACACTTGCAGGACAATGTAAAGCTTTCCACAAGTCTTCATTTTTTCCCGGGGCATTCGGCAAAGCTTCTTTAAAAACCCTTATAAATCATGAAAAATAACCTTTACTACAGGATGTATCTTCAGGCAAGAGAGCTCTACCCTAATTCCATATTTTATTACCTGATACTGATTTTTAAAAAAAAATCTCCAATTGATTACTGAATAGCATTTGGGACAATTTCATTTTTTTTATTTCCCCTCAAGTCTGCAGAACTCACTAATTTTTTCCCCTTAGGAGGTCCCGAATGAGATAAAAGTAAAACACTTACTGCTTTTACTGCTCAACTTTAATACTCAGTATTTTGCATTTAACTCTTTCTAGAACAGGCAGACAATTATTCAGTGCTGTTGGATTCCCATCTAACACAAAGTATTTTGACATTGGCACAATATAATTGAGCCTGGGAAATGTTAAAACCATGACAATGAAAGCTTTGGAGGGGATTTCATGAGAAAAAGCTATTTTAACAGGACTCTCTTTCTGGCTGATTTGAAACAGAAGGTCTCAGTACCTATGGTAATTCAAAATTAACCAATGAAAATTAAAGTACTCGTGTATACGGGTGCTTATTAAAAAAAAAAGAACAATTATTTCCAACTATAATCTGTTCTTTCTGACTAAGCCCTCTCCATGTTTTTAGGAACTTAATAAAATGTATCTTCATATGTTTTCAAAGTAAAATTATCCTACATGCAGTGGACAAAGTGTTAATTTTCCTTAAATGTGTATCACCTTCATTTAATATCCAAGTTATTGATCTAGTTGTTCCATATGCTTGAGTTCTTTTCAGTTGTAAGTGTATGCACATTTAATTTAGAAAATACATTGTTTTCATATTCTTTTTTATTATTGTTGTTGTTGGTTGTGAGGGTTGAACTCTGGGCCTGGGCACTGTCCCTCAGCTTTTCAGCTCAAGGCTAGTGCCCTACTGCTTGAGCAACAGCACCACTTCCGGCTTTTATCTGCTTACGTGGTGCTGAGGAATTGAACCCAGGGCCTCATGTATGTGAGGCAAGCAGTCTACCACTGAGCCAACTTCCCAGCCCATTTTTTCATATTCTTAAATATAGACATACTGGTGATCTTTGTCTTTTTCATAACGATTTGACCTCATAATTATTTAACCTCACTGTATAACTGACATAATCATCTGTGTGAATACAAACTCAATACCCACTTCCAAAACTTTTATTAATGAAAAAATGATTCTTGCCAGGTGCTGGTAGATCAGGCCTGTAATCTTAGCTACTCAGATCTGAGGATCATTGTTCGAGGGCAGCCTGGGGTGCCTATTCTGTGAGGATCTTATCTCCAACTAACCAGCAATAAGTTGGAAGTGAAGCTATGTCTAGATGCTAGAGCCCTAGACTTGAGCAAACATAAGCAATGGGGCAAAGCTCCTATATTCAAGCCCAGTGGGGTGGGGGGAGGGAGAGAGAGGGAGAGAGAGAAGTTTCTAAAGTGTCCCTGTTATGCAATTGAATTCAGAAGGAAATTCATACAAAAACTGAAATTTTCTAACCTATTTTTTCATTCTTTTCTGTAGATCTATTTTATTTCTTCTTTATCTTCTTTAGCAAAGATGAATTGCAGCTATGCATTTATCTCTACACAACACTGTGTAGTCATAAACTAACCACTTATGAATAGAGATTAATTCCTTTAAATGCCCCTGACAGAGTATACTGCTGGCCTTGTAAGTCTTAAACTTCATGTAAAGTAAAAATTTAGGTATTTAGAGAAGGTAGAACTCGTTGCTTAGACTTCAAAAGACATCATGATTTCTCTTTATTGATGTATAGTCTACATGATTTCTTTTTTAAATGTTTGCTTATCTTGGTGTTAAACATTGCCAGTGAATACAGATTTAAGAAAAATACCTAACCAATATTGATGTCTCTATTAGAATATAAATTGCCTGGTGATGGTGATGCAGATCAAAAGAGCATATTGAGGTGGGCACTTGTGGTGACTTATGTCTGTAATCCTAGCTGTTTAAGAGGTTGAGATCTGAGGACCCCAGTTCAAAGCCAGCTCTGGAAAACAAATCACAGAGACTCTCAATTTTCATTATACCTTCATAAAAAGCCAAAAGGGTGAAATGACCTGAGTTCAAGCCCCAGTGCTGGCACCAGAAAAAAAAGAAAAGAAAGAAAACACAAATGAACAACAACCAAAACCCACAAAAAGTCACATTGTTCTTTCAGAGGATGCATGCTCATCTGTTTTGTCTCTGCCACTGGGAGTTCTAAAATCTTCTTAATATCATTCTAGGTATCAGGCTGATGACACGATAAAAGTATTATTGATTGGTGGCTCTTAATTCACTTAGAGAAGAAAAATAGGGAAGAATCTTAGTAGGTTCAGGTCATATCTTTAGTCCAACAAATATTTATTGTCTGTCCATTGTATATAAGGCACAATGTTTTAGTATTCTCTTATAATAATTCCATAGCTGCAGATCACATTGTTCAGAAGATACTAAATCTGAGTCATGTAGTAGGGACTTAATTTGGTTAAAACCAAAATGACTTATAGCCTACACACAATATTCATGGCAGCTTTGTAATGGGCTTAGGTGGCTCTTCCAGTACAATAATGCAAAAGATTGAAAGGACCTATTGCTTCCATAATATACTATAATTTGACTTAGGCTCTGCTTAGATACAGTCATCAATAACTCAGTAAAAACAATTTCACATCTAAGCAGTGGCTCTAACGACAAAAGAGGCCTGGGCTCTTAAAGGAAGTTGATGGAAACACAGCCTTGCTTGCTGCTATCCAATATCTTTCTTTTGTTATTGATTTAACTAATGACTTAAACTCAAATTTACAAGAACATAAGTGGGAATCATAGCTAAGAAAATATGTTTGCTATCTGCTGATTTACAGAGCATTTCCATAGCTTTAAAAAATTAATTTCAAGTACTAGTAAATAGCCAAATCCTGTTTAATGACAGTGCTTTATTTTTAATTGCTGGGAATTGAACCCAAGGAGTTCTAGGCAAGAACTTTACTACTGAGCTACAGCCACAGATTCAATGTTTTTAAAAAATCATATTAGAGTAGGAATATCATGTGTGTCTACATGTATGTACATGTGTGTGTGAATGCGTTTATGGATACATGTGTAGATTTTATGTTTTCCTGGATCTCTGTAATAAACCCTAGTGTTGTGTCTAATGTGTGTGGTGCCTCTCACACATTAGACAGTTTTCAAAAGCCATAGACAACTCCATCCATGTACATTTTACTCTCAGTGGAAATACTGTAGGAGAGGCAATCAAATACTTCAGTGTTTTTGTTATAATGTTTGCCATTCATTTTTCAATTTTTTTTGCTATCTGTCCTGGGATTTGAAATAAGGGCCCAAGACTGTCCCTCAACTTTTTTGCTTAAGGCTGATGCTCTACCACTTGAACCACAGATTCATCTCCAGCACCATTTTTGGTAGTTAATTGAAGGTAAGATTCTCACAGACTTTCCTGTCTGGGATTGAATTATGATCCTCAGATTTGATCCTCCTGAGTAGCAAGGATTATAGGCATGAGCTACAATTGATTCTTAATTCACAAATCATGTCCAGACACTCTATGTACTTCAAATCATATGTGCATGGGAATATGTGTGAAGTAAACCTGGACCTCTGCCTAACCAGAGGTTGCCTCTTTCTCTTACTTCTGGTACATTACCAAAAGTTTGACATATTAGGCAACCAGCATAAGCTTCATTACCCATTGTTGCCTATTTTAGACCATTGTGTTCTGGCGTGTGTTCCAATTTCTTCATAGTAATAAAATGTCACCAATGTCCTCAAGTGCAACAGAAAAAGCTCCCCCCTTTTTTGGTGCCAGTTCTGGAGTTTGACCTCAGTGACTGGGCACTGTCCCTGAGCTTCTTTTGCTCAAGGCTAGCACTCTACTACTCAAGCCACACAGCTACTTCTGGCTCTTTCTGAGTAGTTTAAAATGGAGATAAAGAATCTCACAGATTTATTCAGACTGGCTTCTAACTATGATCCTCCAATCTCAACCTCCTGTGTAGGTAGGATTACAGGTGTGAACCACTGGACCACAGCTAAATAACATCCTTTTTTTTTTTTTTTTTTTGAGAAAAAGATAAATGGAGTTAGCTAAGCAAGGATGAAGTTCTAGGGTTGGAGGTAGGAGCATAGCACCTTTATGGAAAGGAAGGTTTTTATTTTTAGTTTTTAGTTCTTTCATGGCTGGAGGTGTTTAGTTGAGGCATTATAAGTAAATAACTTGGTGCTGTAGGGAACAGTATAGTATATGATTTTGGCTTAATGTTAATAAAGGTATGAACATTGTCATTTTTAAAGGACTTTTTCCTATCTTTTCTTTCACTTCCTTCCTTCCTTCCTTCCTTCCTTCCTTCCTTCCTTCCTTCCTTTCTTTTTCTTTCTTTCTTTCTTTCTTTCTTTCTTTCTTTCTTTCTTTCTTTCTTTCTTTCTTTCTTCTTTCATCTTTCTTCCTTCCTTCCTTCCTTCTTTCTTTCTCCTTCCTTCCTTCCTTCCTTCCTTCCTTCCTTCCTTCCTTCCTTCCTTCCTTCCTTCCTTCCTTCCTTCCTTCCTTTCCTTCTTTTTGCCAGTCCTGGAGCTTGAACTCAGGACCTGGGCACCATTCTTGAGCTTCTTTGTGTTCAAGGCTCACATTCTTCCACTTGCCGCCATAGTGCCACTTCCGGCTTTTCTGAGCACTTTATTGGAGATAAGAGTCTCATGGACTTTTCTGCATGAGCTGACTTCAAACTGTGATCCTCAGATCTCAGACTCCTGAGTAGCTAGGATTACAGGTGTGAGCCACAGGTACCTGGCTAGACTTTCTCATTTTGACTCTTTAAATTCTCACCATCATGGCTGAAGTATTCCTATGTAGTTTCTACTTATTGAAGTGTACAATCAAGAGTGATCAGCACCTTGAAGGTCTTAGCTTCTCCCACAGTGCCTGCTGAAGAACTCCCAATAATTATTGTGGCAAGTTTAAAGGCTTTCAAATGGCAGAAATTTCACATATAATCTCTAAAAGTTAAAACTATAGGATTGGATGTGCTGCCTCTTCTACCAGTATCAGGCAGTTGTGTGGTGTTTTGTTATTTCAGGATAGAGCTGTATGCATCAAGGCCAAACAAGACTAATTGAGAGTTTCCTTGTGTCCAATCAGCCATGATACATTAAGATGGCTAAACATGAACAGCAGGACCCTGTAAGTTCAGGCTCTCGCAATTCATCTCACTAGAGTAGACAAGTCTCAGGGAATCACACGTAACAAAGCGCTAAACAGAATCGATTTTACCATAGTCATGATGGTTTGCTGATAGGGTTCTTCTATGGGCTCTTAAGGACTGGGAACTCAAAACTATAGCTCATGAAGCTGAAACTATAATGTAGTAACCTGAGAAGTGATGAGATCACCCCAGAGTTGTGTGATAAGTACATGGGTATGCATAGGTCATTCTGAGAGTAACAGTCAAGGAGTTATTCTTTGACCACCAAATCAGGCTTTGTGAAGAATGATAAAGGCAGGCTATCGCTGGCCTGAGAAGCCAGCAAACACAGCAGCATGTGAAAATACATTGATATGGACAAAACCAGTCTTCTTTCACAGATCTGGACCAAGCATGCCTGGAATACCCATTGTCCATGGAACACAGGTGAGGGAAGAGGTGGAAGAGATGGGCAGGACCCATATCCTACTGAGAAATGCTGAGAAGTCAAGATTTAGTGCTAGAAAAGTGTAAAGAAATTCATTAGTAGTTTTGGAACATGATTCCTCCTTCTTTTAATAAAGATTTCAACTTGGAGCACCAAGCAACTTTTAAAAAAAAACTCCTAAAACATTATTATTCAATGTTTTATTATTGTAACATCATGCTGTTATAATTTTAAAAGCAACTAAATTTTGCCTTGCTTTCAGTATAAAGCAGACACAGTTCAGCTAAGTAGAGGTTTCCTCACTGAAAGGGAAATCCATCTACACATCAAAGAGAGTCATCAAAAGAGATGTACAATTGTCATAGAAATAGGCAATTGTCTGAAGAAGTAAACAGGTGGGCATCATGTGAATGAAAAAAGGACCCACACATCTAATACAAAATCCAACTAAAAGAAATTATACGCAACTCTGATATTTCTTCGTCCTTCAATAGTCATTGCTGTCTGTTTTCAGCCAGTTTTTTGTCACCATGATAAAGAAAGATCAACCCATTATCAAACTAAGAGTGCAAGTACTGAGTATATAATTCATTCCATTTGGAATAGTGAAATTCAAATTCATTGACATTATTTTTTTAAGTTTAAAATAGATCAATACTTATGTTTAAAATGAAAAGCCAGATGTGCTTGTAAACTATATACCGTCTTAGGAGTTCAGTGGCCTTCATTCAAGCCTGTCCTACAACTTGTTTTATATTTTTGCCAGTCCTGAGGGCTTCTCAGGCTCAAGGCTGGAGCTCTACCACTTGAGCCACAGTTCTACTTCCAGCTTTTTGTTGTTGCTGTTGCTTAATTGATTTATTTAGGCTCATGGTTTCAAAGGTTTTATTTCACAGCTCCTTAGAACCATTGCTCAGGGCCTAAGGTGAGGCCAAACATCACAGCAGCAGAAGTGTGTGATGGAGAAAGAGGCTCACCTAGTTGTAGGCAGGAAGCAGAGACAGACAATATTTGCTACTGAGCACTATTGGTGTGAATCTCCTCCCTGTCTTATTCCATCTTGTCCTTCTTCAGTCTATGGGATGAGGCCACACACATTCAAGGAAGGTCTTTTCCCCTAACTCACCTAGGAGATCCTCAATCCAATAAAGCTGATAATCAATATCTACCATCTCATGATACCAGGATTGTATCTTACCACGATTCACTTCAAGTAAATGCTAAATTATATTCAGTTAAAAATGGCAACAGGATCCAGCAGCGCCTGATTTCTGCTCCTTACTCTATGCTATTACTGCCACATATGTGTGCTAAAATCAAACAATAGAGTGATAATTACTGATGCATTTCAAAATTCCTCACTATCTATATACATATATAGCAAAAGAATAAAACAGAAAAATGTAGTCTGTCTTCACATTCACTCAATAATCATTTCCAGTGCTTTTTATTTATTCTTATAACTTCAGGTGATTGATGTCACTTCTTTCAGCATGCAGGATTTTCTTTCTTTCTTTCCTTCTTTCTTTCTTTCTTTCTTTCTTTCTTTCTTTCTTTCTTTCTTTCTTTCTTTCTTTCTTTCCTTCCTTCCTTCCTTCTTTCTTTCTCTCTTTCTCTCTTTCCTTCCTTCCTCCCCCCCTCTCTTTTCTTTTCCTTCTTTCTTTTTGGTGCCAGTCCTGCTGCTTGAACTCAGGGCCAAGTCACTGTTCCTGAGCATTTTGCTGAAGGTTAGTGCTCAATCACTTGAGCTACAACTGCACTTCCAGCTTTTTGGTAGTTAATTGGAGGTAAGAGTTTCATGGGCTTTCCTATCCAAGCTGGCTTCAAACTGCGATCCTCAAATATCAGTTGCAAGGATTACAAATCACTGGCTTTCCACTAGTGTTTATTTTTGAAGCAGATATACTCCAAACTAATTTCCTTAGTTCTTCCTAACCCAGGAATATTACTTCTTACTCTTCTTTCTTTCTTTCTTTCTTTCTTTCTTTCTTTCTTTCTTTCTTTCTTTCTATCTTTCTTTCTTTCTTTCTTTCTTTCTTTCTTTCTTTCCTTCTTTCTGTCAGTCGTGGGGCTTGAACTCTGGGCCTGGGCGCTGTCCCTCAGCTCTTCAGCTCAAGGCAAGTGCTCTACCAGTTAAGGCACAGCACCACTTCTGGTGTTCTGGTGGTTAATTGGAAGTAAGAGTGTCATGACTTTCCTGCCTGGGCTGAATTTGAACTGAGATCCTCAGATCTTAGCCGAGTAGCTAGGATTACAGGCATGAGCCACTGGCGCCCGGCTTTTTTCTTTATCTTTTAAAAGATAGTTTTGCTGGTTACAGAATTTTCAGTTAGCCATCATGTTTTGCATAGTTTGTTGGGACATGCCGTTCTGCATCCTATAGGCTTTGATGTTTCTGAAGTCAGATGTCATTCATCCTATGGTTTCCCTTTACAAAACCAGCTGATCTTATCTACTTTATGATGGTTCTGGGAATCAAATCTAGTCTCAAGTATACTGGGCAAATACTCTACCACTAAGCTATACCATATACACACCCTCCTTTTTTTTCCCTAACAGCTTGGGGAAACAGCTTGTGTTAGTGTGAATCTCTGTTTTGATTCTACTTTTCATTGATGTCCTTGGATCTCTAAATAAATGTCTTTAAATCAAATTTGAGATTTACCCTTCTTCCCCACCCTTTCTTAGTTTCTCTCTCTCTTTTTTCTTTTATAGCATTGAACTTGAAAAGAGAGCTTCACACATGCTGTTCAAGGGCTGTGCCCCAGAACCACTCTGCCAGCTCAAAGTTCTTTTCTAAACTGCATTTGAAAATCAATAATCATATTCAAATATAAGCCTATTGAACAAATCTTTAAAAATGTAAGAGTACTAACTCTAGTTCAGCAGTATTATTACTCAAAGTTTACATTAGCAACATTGTAGAACTAATCTTCAAACAATCTTCTTTCTAGCTCAGTTTTAGGAGACTAAACCTAGCTAATATACATATCTAAGTATATATATTATATATATATGGATATGCACTCATACACACATATATACACTTACCTATTTTATCTAGCTATTATTTCCAAAACTGTGAAAAATTAATTCATTTTGTTCATTAATTACTAAACCAATCTTATTTTACTTCTTTTTCTTTTCTTTTTTGTTTAGTTATTTATGGGTCTTGAAGTCAGGCCTGGGAACTGTCCCTGAGCTTCTTTACTCAGGGCTAGTGCTCTACCGCTTTGAGCTAGAGCACCACTTCTGGTTTTCTGGTACTGACCACATAAGAGTCTCCTGGACTTTCCTGCCCAGGCTGGCTTTGAACCATGATCCTCAATTCTCAGCCTCCTGAGTAGCTAGGATTACAGGCGTGAGCTACCAGAGTCTGGCTTACTTTATTTCTTAATAAAAAGTTTGTTGTTTTTTGCATATAGATCCTCCACAGAGTTTGTGAAATTTATACCTCTTTTTATTGTTATAAAGGTGCATACAGAATGGTTATCATTGCATACGTCAGGTAGTCATTTCTTTTTGCACAATGTTACCTCTTCCTTCATTTTCTTCCAGTTTTTCTTTCCTAACCCTCCTCTCCCATAGGTGTATAGTTCATTTTCAACATAGTGTCTAGTGAGTATCACTGCTGCAATTGCTCATCATTTTCCCAGAGTTATACCTACTGTGTATTATTGACACAGACTTTTCAGTTTTGAAATATACTTTAAAAGGAAGTAAAATTCTAAGTTGACAGCTTATCTTTCAGAATATGGGGACAAAATGTTTATTTTTTCATTTATTTTCTCTTTATTGGTTTTTTTTGCAATTGGATTATGATTTATCTTATTTTTTTGTGTTTATCTTTCTTGGAGCTTATCAAGCTTCATGAATCAATGTTTTCACCAAATTGGGAAATGTTTTACCATTACTTCTTCCCTTATTTTGTATCTCCATCCATTGGTGGTATTCCCATGACAATGTTAATCTGCTTTATTTTGTCCTACAAATCACTGGGGTTCCATATTTTTTCTTGACTTTTTCTTTGTTACTGTACACCTGTTTGGAAAATTTCTACTGGTGTGTCTATAAATCCTCCATTTTTTTCTTCTTGCAGAATCAAGTCTGTTAATTCCATGCATTTAATCCCACACATAATTAATCTCACAATTTTATTTGTTACTTTGTGTTCTTAGAAGTTCTCTTTGGTTTATTCATGCATTCCTTACTTCTTTCTTTATTATACATCAATGCTTTCTTTTAAAACACTACACATTTATTGTGGCTGTTTAACATCTTTGTCTGCTCATGCCAATATCTCTATCCTTCCTGAGTCATTTCTATTCTGTGATTTTTTTTCCTTCTGGTTATGAATAACATTTTACTTATTTGCATACCTAGTAATTTTTATGGGATGCTGGGGCTTGAGAGTTATGCACTATTAAGTAGTAGATTTTATTTGCTTAAAGTAGGTTAGACATTGTTCTATTAAAAAAGGGATGTTACCTAAAGATCAGGTAGATTATTTCAAAGATTTCTGTACTTTTCTTTTTCAAAGGCAAATCAAGTAGGAGAGCAAATTTTTGCTATAAAGAAGCAGGCAGTAAATAAGTTTTGACAATCACTTACAATCTCTAGTATACATTCATTTTCCCTTTTTATTATTTTAATCCTCAACATTTTTGTATAAAATGTTACATTTTTATTATTTAGTAATTAGTATTTTGAGACAGAAGTTTTGCTATGTAAAATAAGCTGATCTTGAACCCATGTTTCTTTTGTCTCTGTTTCCTGAAGTGCTGGGATAAAAGTCCTAGGCATACCCCATGATGCCTAGCTCATATAAAGTACTTTATCTGCCATTTTAAAGGTGAGGAGATCATGTAACAATACATTGCAGTCTACCCTAATCACTGTGAGTTTTGTAAATTTCATAGTGATCACTTTTGATTTTATTCAGCATGTTACCAAAAGTCCTATAGAAGCTATTCACGGTGGTTTTGCAAACAGAATAGCCCAATGAATTAACTGCAAAATCCCAGTTCCATCAGTCACCATGCAAATGACCCTCTCAGAACCTCATTTCTGAAATAAATTTCATAAGTATTAATGGCAGACTTCTTCTCAGTGCTCATGTCCATGTTGGCAAAAGTATTTTCTCACCTGGAAAGCTCAGCTCCAATGGCAGTACTGAAAAGATTGTCGAATTATGTAAAATTTTGGCAAAGTCTCATGAACACATTCTGGGAAACCAGCCTATTTGCCTAATGGCTTATCCTCTTGGGCATCTGGCCTCCTGGTCTCAATACAGTTCCAACTGTAAACAAAACAAATTTAGCAAGTTCAGCCTCATTCTCTCTGGATTGTTTCTGTAAAACCATCACCCAGTCAGTTGACCAAATGCTGTTCCCTGGATGGGGTGGGGAACTGTGCTGTGGAATGAGGAGGCTATGTAAAAACAAAGGTCCTAACCCTTGGCTCAAAGACAGAGAAAGCCATTGACAAGATACCTATCTACCCTTGCTTCACTTAAAGTCACTGCCTTAAATGTGCAGCATCTGGGAATATAATAATTCTGCCTACTCTAGCTTTAAAGGTGATTTTTGCAATTTTTATAAAGGTCCTTAGAATCACATTGCTGAATTAAAGGGTGTATTATAATTATCAATATCAATAGTAATAAAAGTTTATTAAAGGTCATTAAAATGAAAGGGGATGGCTCTAGATCCCATCAATCTGAATTGACTCCCTCCTCTTGTGTTAATTAGAAAACTCAGATAATGGTTCTATGGAGGAGTAGAGGGAAAATTTAATTACAAAAGTTTAATGGGCCACTATCTACTTGCTGCCAGATTAAAAACTGATGATTTACACAATTTTAGATACAACCAGGGGATTTTCTAACAAAACATGTTGCGGAGCAATGTAAGAGTTCACTGAGAACCTTTTATTTATTTTAAAACAGTGCCATAAAAGCTGTATTTTCATGCTCTTTTTGAAAATTAAGCCACCACTGGTGGCAAACAAATGTCTGTACTGATACCTACTACCTTAAAATATGAAGAAATTAGAATATGCAACTTTTCCTACATATGTAAGTGAAAGTGAAATTAAATATCCTCTTGGATCTGGGGAAGGGGTACATATTGTGAAAGATTGGGGAAAGGGTGTATTTTGGGGGAGATTAAATTTAAAGGCTATGGATGTAGAGATAGGAGATGTTGATATACAGGAAGTGATGGGGGAAAGACAAGAAACAAGCCATTCTTAAAAGATTCTGACCCATTTGTAATTGTGTAACATGGGATCACACTATACAATGGTTTATTATTAGTTATCCATCCTGTCTATCCAGAACACTTACATGGAACATACAGATTCTTACAAACATAATGAGGAACTTAGCACTGTTAGAAAGCTCTTTAGATCTTCAGCTTCAATACGTTCACCACTAGCCACATGTGGCTAATGAGCACTTCAAATGTCACTGGTCCAAATGAAGATGAGCTGCAAGTACCAAACAGACACCAAATTTGGAAGACATAGTATTATTAAAACAAATGTATACTACCTCACTGATGTAAGTTGTTGACATGCTGAAAGGCTTCATTTAAGGGAATAGGTAAGATACATTATTAAAATCAGTTTCATGGGTTTGTTTTTACTTTTATAAATGTTCAGTAGAAGGGTTTGGTTAAATGTTACGCAAACATACAGTGCTCTCTACAATCAGCAGCCTCCAAAAGGCCTTTGGACAGTGCTTTCAATGCCTCGCAAAGTATCAGTTGCATTCCATGTAGAACCAAAATCAGAATGCAAAACTATATATACAATGTACATATGTTATGTAATCTCATCATGCGAAATAATATTCCATACTGAGTAAAGAAAAGGAGACATCAAGGTGAAGTGAACAGTCATCTCTGAATTATGTTTAGCTAAAAATGTTCTCTATATTAAGTTTTTCTTTCTCTTTATTATTCTCTGTATTTGCCAAGCCTTAAAATTCTGGAGAATTTTTGTAAATGTTATTGGATTAAATGGGCATTTTGAAAGTTGTGCTGAGTGATCTAGAGACTTACAGTCCACAAGGGAGAAGGAAGAGCAGTTGCTATGGAGTTTGGTTGGGAAATGCTGCCCAGAGTAGGAAGAGAATGCAGGATGTCAGGGAAGGATGCCCTGGCCAGTACTGATTCCATTAGCAGCTGTTAGGAGAATTTCAGAGAATCACCTTGAGAGCAATGCATGGAGCCTCCCTGTAAGGAAATGACCCATGTTTCCCCATCCTGCTCTCCATTTCCTTTTTCAGTTCAATTTGTCTTCTTAGGGAAGACTGTTGACTTCTCCTTATAGTCATTCTGCAGGTGACACAAAATATTTTTTTTCTTTTGACCATCTGATGATATTTAAAGACCACTATGTAGGACCTTTTAAATCATCGATAGCTTTAAAAATTTCCAACCAGAATTAAATAGGAAAAAAAAGAATTGAAGTCAAAATTTAGGCTTTAAAATGTATTCATTTTAAGTATCCTTATAAATTATTTGGAGAATATAGACCAGTAATTTCCACATGATTTTGTCCCATATTCTATCAGATAAAAAGGATTGAACAGGGGAAGGAACTTGGAGAGAGAGAGAGAGAGAGAGAGAGAGAGAGAGAGAGAGAGAGAGAGAGAGAGAGAGAGAGAGAGAGAGAGAGAGAGAGAGAGAGAGAGAGGGTGACATTGTCCAAAACGGAATGTGCTCTTTATCTGACTTATGAAACTGCAACCCCTTGGTACATCACCTTTATAATAACCATAAAAAATTAAATAAAAATTTTAAAGTATCTGGAATACTACATGAACAAAGGATTGAAAGACCCCATTTTGCAGAAATTCTTACTTGAAGTATTGTATATTGTCCTAATATAGTAATAGTGCATTTACTATAAAACATACACAAATTATATAGGTATATGTATGTATGTATATATGCAGCATGTACATTAAAAACTTACATAAAATAGAACTTTTAAAAAGCTTTATAAAATAATTTTTCTTTTTACTTATTAATGATATAAAAGACAGAATGTAATGAAAATTAGTTGAATATGCTTAATTGGTCTTAAAAATTCTTTGCTGAGTCTTTGGAATACAGTTATTTGAAGGTCTGGCTTCCTGGTCTTTATTTCAACACAGAATTTTAAAGGGTATTATTTCTGGGAAAGAGGTAGCTCATGAAGTAAGCTAGATCCAAATGGAAGAACTTTATTCTTGGCCCATCTTACTAAATCACGATGTTCATTTTTCAACCCCAAGCTCAATTACGCAAAGGTATTTATTGTTGGCAAGACTGGGGAAAACAGACAGTCTCATATATTGCTGGTAGGAATGTAAATTGGTACAACATTTATGAAGATAATTTGGCTCTACCTTTCAAAACTACAAATGTACATGCTTTCTGATCCAGATATTTGACCTCCTCAGAATTCATGCAACAATCACACTAGTATGTGTGTGATATAGCACATAAACATGATCATCTAAGGCTGTTTGCAATATGTAAAGACTGAAAATGACATAAATGTGTATCATGTGGAAACTAGTTGACCAATTATGGTTGGTCTATAAGAGGGAACATGTGTAGCCACCAAGAAGAGCACAGAAACTCTTAATGTACTGATAAGAAACTCTCTCCATGAAGCAGAAGTTGAAAAAAAGAAGTTGCAAAGTGTTATAAAATGCCCTGGATTCTGTTACAAAAATCAGAGTTTAGGAAGTGGAATATGGAGTCACGTTCTTATTATGTATGCAGAGAATGTCTCTGGAGGAATCATAAGAAAGGTACCTTTGATTATTTCCATAACAGAGAGTTTGAAATAAAAATCTCACAGAAGATGACATCTTTCGATTGAAGGATCATAGTTTGTCTCCAAATTAATCTTGTCTCCAATTAATCAGCCAAAAGCTGCATGTGGAGGTGTGGATCAAGAGGCAGAGTCCCACCATTGATCAGAAAAAGCCAACTTTGAATGTTAAACCCTGAGCTCAAGTCTTGTTGTTGGCACACAGATATATCAAAAAGGATGGCTTTCTATAATGTATGTCTTTAGGTGTTTTTGGATTGTGTATAAATGGGAGATCATCAACTGTTTTAAAATGTTAGATGATGTAAAAAAGATATATTTTTTATAAAATTAAATAAATATTGCACTTCACATGCTGTAGGGTGTGAAGTCCTCAGGATGTATTTGGTTTGTATCTACCACATGAGAAACAAAAGGGCATGTGTTCTCCATTTCTATATTGAAGATCAGTAAGGCCTAATTAAAAATTATTCATTAATGGTATAAATAAGATTTGTATTATTATTTCCTATACCACAGGTATTCTCATACATCCTTTGGATTTAAACTTTTTGCTTTGGAGACTACTAGTGATATGTTTACAAAGAGTTTCAGATCATTGATATAACAACCAAACTACCATTAACTAAAGATAACTTAATTATGTGTTCTATTAGCCAACTTTTTTGACAGCATACATTCTTTACAGTAAAAGCTGTATCAGTGAGAAGGTAAAAAAAATCCTTCAAAAGTCCTTGTGTCGTCTTCTACAGCACACACACTAACTATGAGATACATTCAGGTCACTTTAGACATAAGAATGGAATAACTACTCATGATTAATCATTTAAGCATCAGAAATACTTTTCCTTTAAAATAGACATTTATGCAAAGGACAAAAAAGGAGCTGCCCCAAAGCAAAACAAGCAAATAATCAGAAAAACTCAGTTTGTGCCATTTCTTTTTTTTGCTAGGTTTCATCATTCCAAATTGAAGAATTTCACATGATAAATCCAGGGCTGGGTTGTCAGTTCTAATTTAGGTGGCTAGAGACAGTTTCCACAGCAGTTCTTTGGCCTGAAGCCCTGTTTATGACTTCTAGACACTACTGAGTCAAAAACGTGTCCTTGAACAATTCAGGAGCAGAGAGTCAGTAGCTCACACCAGAGACAAGGCATTAGAAGGTAAGACACCATGCACAAGGGGCCATAGGATAGCAGTAGATATCTACAATGTCATCAAAGTCTTATTTTTTTAACCTGCTTAATGGGTCCAAAGGCCCAGATGAAGGACAGAAAAATAGACATCTCATGAACACATAGTGAATATATTGTGAGGAGCTTTTTCCAAATAATTTGAAATTTTTCTAGAAAGGGAGTATTACCAAGAAAAAGAAAGTCAGCTAAGGATCCATTGGTATGTCTGCTTTCTAAGACAATGTTCTGTTTTTCCCTTAGGTGCATTTGCAAACAATGAACTCAAAATCAAATATGTACTTCACAGGTGGCTTATATGACTAATGCTCAGCCATCATCCAGAATTAGATGTATTGTAACCTTCTGGTGATCACCATCCTCAAATTTCTCAATCCCAACTCTAGTTCCTCTAAGGATGTGAAATGCAGACTCTTATCCTCATTTGAAAAAGCACTTTGGGGCAGTGTCTATTCTTGAACTTTCCTGTTGCATTCTAGCTTTGTCTACATGTGTGATTCCCTTACAATAATAGATCTCTCAGGCAATGACTAGGCCTTAAACAGGTTTGATTTATGTGGCATTTATAGTGCTTATTTCTATGCCTGACAGTTTTGGGTTTTTCATTAAAAAAATCTGAGAATGAGGTAATAAATGTAATTGGATTTGATTATATACACAGATTCTTTTTCTCTCAAATATTTTTACATGGCTTTATTTTCTAGTTACCCTCTGAGCAACATTCTCATGCTGTCATGACCTGCTGTAATTATTGCAGCTGTAAACACTTCATGCATTCATAAATCTATGAGTATATTTTTGGACTACAGTTAACATAATGGCTGGAAAAGAATGGACTCTGATTTCAGAACCACCTTCTCTGAGCTACTGAATAATTTTCATCAAGGATCTATATGTAGTAAACAAGTTACAGTAACCAAAAACTACCAGAATAAAATTTAGTTGGCAGATTATTTTTCTTGTTATTTCCCAACTACTTTTTCCTGCTTCAAGTCACCTGTCCCTACATTATATATTCCATTTTCTCTCTGAAGTGTCTATTGTATACTTTTTTCTTCTGTCTGGAAATCAAATAAAAAAACTCTAGTTATGATCTCACCAAGGTTTAAAGTTAACAACTGTTTTCATATCAATGTAAAAAAATCATCTTTACAAATCTCAAAGGAATTATTTGAGTGTAAAGTTGTCTTTGCAAATAAAAAATATATTTATTGAATGAATGAGAATGGAGTGGAATTGTAAAAACAATTTATTACAATTAATAAACACGTGATTAATTTACTTTTTTGTGTGTGCCTATACTTGAACTCATCACAATTTTACTTGGCTTTTCTGATCAAGGCTGACTCTACCACTTGAGCCACATCTCTACTTCTGGTATTTTTTTTTCAGTTCTGGGCTTTGAACTCAGGGTCTGGGCGCTGTCCCTGATCCTCTTTGTGCTCAGGGCTAGTGCTCTACCATTTGAGCCACAGTACCACTTCTGGCTTTTTCTTAGTAGTTTATTGGAGATAAGAGTCTCCAATGGGCTGGTTTTTAACCATCATCCTCAGATCTCAGCCTCTTCAGTAGTTAGGATTACAGGCATGAACCACTGGTGCGTGGCTTACTCCTGGGTTTTAAATTGTTAATTGAAGATAGGAATCTTGGAGATTTGTTTGTCCAGTTGGCTTCAAATTACTATCCTCATATCTTAGCCTCCTGAACAATTTAGGACTAAGGCATGAGTCACTGGCATCTGGCTCTAATTTATTCTTTGTAGGTAGTGGTTAGAAGCCAGCCTGGGCAGAAAAGTCATCTCCAATTAACAAGCAAACTGTTGGTCAGGAGGCATGGCTCAAGTGGCAGAGTATCAGTCTTGAGCAAAAAGCCAAGCAAGGACCTGGGGCCTAGAGTTCAAACTCTGGTACCCACACATGCGAGCACATGCACACACACACACACACGCGCGCACACACACACACACACACACACACACACACACACACACACACACACACACACACACACCATTGATGGGACTGTTTAAATTAGTAACAGATGTAGAACATTCATAGAATTACAATTACACAAAATGCCAATTTACAATTGGCATTATAAGATTCTTACCGCAGTGGCTGGCTTGAATTGATTCCTTCAAAAAGGGCTGCCTTAGATTTCAAGAGAAATCTTGAACTTCACTTTGATGGGCAGTGAAGGAATCACAACATGTGAAAATGATTCAGTAAAAATTTATTGACTTCACTCCTTGGCACAGGCCGAAATTTTCTTAATAGAGACCCAGAAACACAAGAAATCAAAGAAAGGTTGGACAAATGGGATTGCATGAAATTGCAGAGCTTCTGCATGGCAAAGGACATAGCTAGCAAGATCAATAGAAAACATAAGATTGGGAGATCTTCACTAGCCATACAACAGACAAGGGTCTCATATCTAAAATATACCTGGAACTCAAAAAATTAAATCCCCCAACAACAAATTCTCAAAGAAACAACTGCCCAATAAATCAATGGGCTAAAGACTTAGAGAGAAACTTCAACCTCTCTAGGCATAAAAGAAATGCAAATCAAAACAACATTGAGATATCACCTCACCCCAGTTAGAATGGCTATAATCAAGAACTCTAATAACAACAGATGCTGGAGAGGAAGTGGACAGAAGGGAACCTTACTGCATTTTTAGTGGGAGTGTAAACTTGTTCAACCACTTTGGAAAGCAGTATGGAGGTTCCTCAAAAGACTCCACATAGAGCTCCCCTATGACCCAGCAATCCCACTTTTGGGCATTTACCCAAAAGATCACAAACAAGACCACACTAAAGCTACCAGCACAACTATGTTTACTGCAGCATTATTTACCATAGCTAAGATATGGAACCAACCCAGATGCCCCTCAGTAGATGAATGGATCAAGAAAATGTGGATGGGCTGGGAAGGTGGCTCAGTGGTAGAGCACTTGCCTTGTATGCCTGAGGCCCTGGGTTCAATTCCTCAGCACTACATAAGCAAAAAGAAAAAAGCCAGAAGTGGTGTTGTGGCTCAAGTGGTAGAGAACTAGCCTTGAGCTGAAGAGCTGAGGGACAGCACCCAGGCCCAGAGTTCAGGTCCCATGATTGGACCCCCCTCCCAAACAAAAGAAAATGTGGTATATATACACAATGGAATTCTATGCCTCTATCAGAAGAATGACATTGCCCCATTTGTTAGGAAATGGAAAGACTTGGAAAAAATTATATTAAGTGAAGTAAGCCAGGCCCAAAGAAACATAGGTCCCATGGTTTCCCTTATTTGCAACAACTAGTATATGTCTGAGTCAAGCAGAAAAGGTCAAATAAGTTGATGTTAGGGAAATGAACCCTAAGATATGTATTCAAATGTTTTTTTTTCTTTCATGCGATTGTTTCTAACATAGTTATAAGATGATTTCTTTGTTGCTTTGTATGTCCCTCCCCCATGGTATAACCCCTGCTTTCACTGTATATGATATTGGTATAATTTGTGGAGGGGAAGGGAAAAAACAAATCGTTAAAACAGGGATACAGATGGATCCATTGCAACAATGAGATGTACAAGTCGTTATGTCGAAAAATGAACTTTACAACTTTGGTGGGGGGAGAGTGGGGGAAGGAAGATTCGCTGAGGGGGGGGGACAGAAGGGGATGGGAAGGGATGGGAAGGGGAAACAAAGGAGGAGGCTACAATGCTTGATAAGAAAGGTACTCATTATCTTGCCTATGTAATTGTAACCCCTCTGTACAGTATTTTCACAATAAAAAAAATTATTGACTTAAAAAAAAAGAATCTTCCTTTTGAATTTGAAAGATAGAGTGACCAAACACCCTATGAATACTATTTACCTTTATTGTCTCTGTATACATTGCTACAGCAGTGCCTCTGATGTGATCTGATCCAATGTTGCTATTTGTGTTCCATATCCTTTCCTTTGAACTTTAGTCTTATCCTTGGTGTTATTACTGTTTTTCCCCTGGTCATTGCTCATATTTCCTGCCACTGAGCTTAACATTTCTCATTCTTCATTTTCTTTACATATCTAAGATGTTATATACAGCACCCAAGCCATTGATATTACAAGAAAAATTAAGAAGGACTTGATCTGGAACTCATCTTTCAGTTGTGGTAGGGGACGTAGACAAAGCTGTAAATGCTGAGTTACAGAAGTTTAATACTACAGATTACTGACTTGCAGAGTTTTTTTTTCAAAAGTATTGAAATTATTTACCAAAACACTTGCATGTGATCTGTTCACAATATCACTGATACAGTATTCCAGTTTGATCACAAACTCATTGGAACTACCTGTTGATTTTAGTATTTTCAATTAAACAATTATAAAATATGGTAAAAAAGGATTCTTACACTATGTATAAAGTTAGTTATATTTGCTGGAGCTATACAACAAATAAAGATACAAATGGAAATATCTACAGAAATCACAATAAAAAATAACAGGTAAAAGCCAATGAAGTAGATAGAGTTAAATAATATAATATTGTTTGAATAACTTACAATGATTCAAAGGGGCAATAAAAGAAAACAAGGAATAAAAGAGACAAGTATGAAGAAAAGAGCAAGATAGCAGAAATAACCAAGACTTATCAAGAGTACACTAAATATAAATGGAATAAGCAGTCTAGTTTCTGGTTCTAGTTCTTATTCTAATTCTGTTTTTTTTTTAGTTCACAGACCAAAAAATATCAGAACTTAAAGACCCAACTTTTCACCAATCTCAAAGGGATACACTTCAAATATTAACACAGAAACAGGATAGGAAAGCAAAAGGATAGAAAACACTATACTCTGGGAAGCCATAGAGCCCTACAGGGGCTGTGCCTGGCTGCAGGAAATTTGACTGGTGTGCTAGAAGCATGAGTGGTGCCAGTGGCTGTGTGTTTATTTAGGCTGAGAGTGTTTGATGTTCTGCAGTAACCCTGCCAAAAGACAAGAATGATTACATGAGGGTATTTATCTTACTGCTTTTTGGTATCATGGATCTGTTGCCCAAACTACCAATCTTACTGCTTCCTGATTGGAATGTGCCCCTTTTATTTTCCTGTAACTCCCTTAAGATAGCCCAGAGACAATCTGATTTTATAAAAGCTGGGGATGACATCTTTGGTTTAACTATCTCTGTTGGCTAGACTCATTCCTTGCCCCCAGGGTAAAATAAAGGATTATTCATTGCATGGACACTTCTTCATCATCTTCTCATCAGAATCAGCTCTATACTGTGCCAAACTACTGCCAAAAATATGGATGACTGTATTATTAGACAAGTAGACTTCAAGACAAAAACCTGACAGAGAAAGGGTCATACTGAAAGGGCCATTTCAGTATGAGGAAGGGACAAAGTTAAATGTATATAAGTCTAGTAACAAGCTCCAAAAGTCTTAAAACTTTCAGAACTAAGGAGAAAGAACATATCTATAACATATTGGCAATTTTAGCATCGTTTCTTAACAAACAGCATACATAAAAATATATCAGAAATGTAGGATTTGTACACTACTCTCAATCTACTTGATGTTAGTGGTAAATACAAAACAGTTTGCTCAACCAATAAAGGATACATATTATTTTTAAGACCTCATAGATTGTTTATCAAGACTGATTGTATATTGACAATGAAATCATACCAATTATGTACTCAACTGCACCAATTAAACCTCAGTAATAAAAAGATAACTAGAAAACGCTCCCAAATTTGGAACTGATTAATACATACTTTTATAAATAACTGACAGGTAAAAAAGTCACCAGGAAAAATTACAAAAAATACAAAGGAAATTACAAGATTTTTGCTGAATGTTAACAAAAATACAACACATTGATATGTGTAAAGAACATCTTCAAAAGTGATTAGAGGAAATTTAGTGTTTAAAAAATGCTGGTGGTGTAAATACATCTGTGAACACTTATGAGAGCACAGCCCCATATGATGAATCTGGCAAATACAGTATATGTGTGGGTGAGATTCCAGAGTCAACCCTTGTTCAGTAGTTAACATCACTTTAACAAAAAAATGAACATTGGGTAGTTGAAACGTGTTGGATGTGGGAAGTAAGGGTGGGAGGGGACAGAGACATGGAAAGGAGAAAGGAAGTAAAATATTGTAAAATATTTTATTAACGTGTAAAACTGCAACAAGAAAACCTTATGAGACTGGTTTGGGTAAGGGTAGAGGAGAAAAAATAATAGAAGGGGTAATCTGATCAAGATGCTTTATATGAATAAATGGACATATTAAAATGAATGCCCTTGTACACTATCAATGCTGGTTAAAAAACAAATTTAAAATAAAGTAAAATTTTCATATATTGTATAAGAGAGAAATTCTAAAATCAATACATAGGCTTCCACCTTAGAACATTAGAAAAAATGCAAATTAAACCCAAAGTAACTAGAAATAGAGGAATAATTAAACTAAGTGTGAAAAATCAATGAACTAGAAGACAAACAGAATCAACATAGTCACAAGTTAATTATATGGGAAAATTAATACAATTGTTAGACATTTTGGTCAGGCTGACCAATAAAAAACATCAGTTATCACCATCAAGAAGAAGGAGGAGCTATCACTATAGATTTTAGAGACCACAATCTTCTGTTATGTAGAGGTTCCCGCTAGGGTTTACAACTCACATGTCATTGTACCTACTTCAGATTCATATTACCTTAATTCTAAGAAGATGTAAAAGCATACTTCAGTAGGACTCTATTTCTTCTCTCCTTTTGTATATTATATGATAATATTGTCTATACATATATTACATCAAAACAAACCAACAATCCATTGATAGCTATTATTTTATACAACTTTACAAAGATGCTAAGAGTCAATGAAAGATTTAGTCTACAGAAGTGAAGTAAATCACATAAATATGCAATTATTTGGTTCTTTATTGTCTCCTATGCAATTTCTCTAGTCAGGACTCTGATTTTTTAAAGTATAAATTTTAATTTTCTAGTGTCATTTTCTTTCAGCCTCAAGAATTTCTTTTTCACTTTTTTAAAAGGAAGTATGGTTAGCAACGATTTTTGTTTTAAATATGGAATGTCCTTATTTTACCTGTGAAAGATGGCTTTGCTGGATCTGGGCTTCTTGGTGGACAGAGAGCTTAAAATGGAAAGACTTGGAAAAAATCATACTAAGTGAAGTAAGCCAGACCCAAAGAAACAGGTCCTATGGTTTCCCTTACTTGCAATAATTTGTATGTGTCTAGGATAATCATATCGGATGAGCAGAAAGGCTCAAAACTATGTACATATGACCATATAAGACAATGCTAAGTGAAATGAACCCCAAGATACGGACACAAGAGGTTTTTCTTTGTTGTTGTTGTTTTTAATGGCCTATGTGATTTTTTTCTTTCTTTTGTGTGTTCCTCCTCCTATGGTATATCCCTGTTGTCACTGTATTTGATTTTGGTACCTTGCATCTTGTATATACATTTATATAATTTGGGGAGGGGAAGAGGAATAACAAAATGCTGAAACAAGGACACAGGATGACCCATTGCAACAATGGACTCACAAGACACTATGTTGGAAATGAACCTAACAACTTAGTGGGGGGAAGGGAGTAGGGGAGGTAGGGGTGGGAAGGGATAGTGAGAGAAAAATAGAGGGGGTAACAATGCCCAACAACAAATGTACTCTTTACCTTACTGATGTTACTGTAACCTCTCTCTACAACATCTTTACAAGAAAATAAAAAAGAAAATCAATATTATTATAAAATAAATAATAAAGTTGAAAAAACATTTTTGTACTTTAAATATGTAATTCCACTGCCCCTTGACTGTCATTGTGCTGGTGAAAAGTACACTGTTATCTTCAAAGTCGTTTTAAGATAGCCATTGTCATTCAACAATTTGATGACTAAGAGGCATCCAGAGAATGGATTTGTTTGACTTTATTCTTCCTGAATAATATATCTGCTTAGCTCTCTGAGCGTGTGGATTAGTGATTTACATCCAATTTGAGGAGATTTTCCCCCATTATTTCATGAAGTGATTTTTTACACTCCTTTTTCCTTTCTGGTATTCTTGGATATGTATGTTAGTGTACTTAGTGGTATTCTGCAAACATATCAGGCTTATTAATTTCTATCCATTCTTTTTCCTTTCTGTTATACAGATTGTGCAATCTCTATTAATCTAAAGGCTCCTCAGTTCTTTCTCCTGTGAACTCAAATCTATTGTTGAGGTCCTATAGTAAAATTTTGTGTACAGTATTATATTCTTTTAAGGGCTTGAACTCAAGACCTGAGTGCTATCTCTGAACTTTTTTGCTCAAGGCTAGCACTCTTCCACTTGAGTTACAGCTCCACTTCTGCCTTTTCAGTGATTAATTGGAAGTGCTTTATGAACATTTCTGCCTAAGCTGGCTTCAAGCCATGATTCTCAGATCATAGCCTCCTGATTAGTTAGGATTACAGGTGTAAGCCATCAGGTAGGTCCTGGCTGCTCTTTTCAATATTATAGTACCATGTGATTCTTTTTCAAGTAAGCTTTTTAATATTTAAGAGTATAAGATATACATAGATAGTACAGGGAGTTATGGCAGAGTTTCACCTATTAGTAACACTTAACTTTAGTAATGTACATTTCTTATCCTTAAGTTAATGTTGATGTTACATATTTCTATTCATTTGCATAGTTCATTGCTTCTTGCTCAAAGCCGAATATTTTATATAATGTAACAATTCTGAATACTGATTCTATCCCTCCGGGGTTAGTTATTGTTTGTTCAGCTGTTTGTTTGTTTTGTTTCTCAATTGCACGGTTTGAGTTAATTCTGTAAAATGCATTTCCCCCCTACAATGATCAGTCTGTGATGCTTAGTTCTTTCCCTTGTTTATTTATTTTTTTGTTTCTGTGTATCACCTTAGAACATTACAAATAATTATAAAGTTATATTTAAGTTCCCTAAGCCACTTTGATTTTATGCTTTTCTTTTGGGTGTAGTTTGTCTCTTAAGAATGTTTTCAGGGAGTTTATAACTGAGTTCTGCATGTAGTCAGACACTATTGTTCAAGCAGGGGCTAGTCAGATGCTGTGGGAAAGTAACTTGAGCCACTAAGGCCTCTGCCATTTTCCAATAGATCTATGTGTGGCCTAGGAAATGCTTTAAAGTCTGCCCCTGGTCTCCACTTGGTTTAGAGGTATGGATATAGCCCAGTGCCTGCATTCAGCTTTGCAGATTGCAGAATTAATTGTGATCTCAGTAGGAATCTTCTTGACTGATCTACTAAATGTCTTCCTGCATGAAATTTTAATTGTTCTGTGGAATTTGCAGCATCCTTTTAATTGTTGTTGAACAAGATCTTTATTGCTAGGGCTGGGACATGGCTCAAGTGATAGAGCACTTGCCTGACAAGTTTGAAGTATAGAATTCTAACACTAGTATTGCCCATAGTTCCCCACCTCTATTGTTTTTGACAAGGGTCTTATGCATGCACCTCTCTACTCTGATCCAAAAAAAAAAAATCGAAGAGGTTTTGAGCTCTGGAGATTTCTGTCTTTTCCTCCTCCGTGCAGAACCTCAAGGTCATTGCACTTTTGCTATGGATAAGAGGGTGGCTCACTTTTCCCATCATGCCTCTGTCATTACTGAGAGTGAATGGGAATGTCTAGTCTTCAAGGTTTGACCCTCTGATCTACAAGCAAACTCAGACAACAATATGAGAGATGGGAGGGAAGTTGGCTGTGATTCCACCCTAGGAGAGGCTGACCACAAATGTTTCTATTCACAGATAAATGTTCCAAAGGTTCTGAAAAGGGGGATGATCCAGAGGACTGTGTTCTATTTCTCCACTCAGCTCCTAGATCAGAATCTCTACACTGGCTTCAAGGAGGCAATCACTTTTTGTTAAAGTTAAATAGCTATTTTATTTGGAAGATTACTCAAGCTCCTCACAGAGAGAGAACAGCTTCCATAGATGAGAAGTTTCAGTAGTAGAGTATATGTTATTGAACATATTATGCCAATGAGTTGATTTAAATTAAATGAACAAATGCCTCAAAAACTGGTTTATCAAACAATCATGAGAAACAGAACAAAAGATTTCTTTTGAATGTTTTAAGTACCATAATGGGCCACAGTAGATATTACAGTAGAGATTACAGTAGATATTAGAATTTCTATTGATAAATATTGGGGAGGGGAGGGACAAAGGAACACAATTGTCCATTTGCTTGGATATTTCATTTAAAATTTCATTTAAAATTTAAAACTATTTTACTTTATTCTACCAAGTTGGAAACATTTGAAAATAGAGGGTACAATGCTTAAAATTATTTGAAGTCTTAACTGTGCTCTTTGGTTTAAACTGTAAACAAATTGTATTTACAAATCATATAAATATGATAGTGTGAAAATCAAAGCAACTATCTGTAATATTCTTATATTTCTTCAAATGGGTTGAAAGAGTAGGTCAGTAGTTTGTATTTTCTGTCTTTTTGGGTTTTTAAAACCGTGTGTGTGTGTGTGTGTGTGTGTGTGTGTGTGTGTGTGTGTGTGTGTGTGTGTGTGTATGTCTATGTGTACATACTGGATTTTGTACTCAGGCCCCTATGCCTTAGTTTGACTTTTTCCACTCATACCTGGTGGTCTACTTGAGCCACACCTCCACTTCCTTGGAAGAGTAGTTCTAAGAGTACTTCTCATGTTTTTACCATTTCTCATTCACTTTAGGTAGACTAAAACCAGGCCTTTCAGACCTATCTAGTCCATAGCATTAGCTATGGGATGTAGATTTCTTTTCTTTTTGTTCCCAAGTTTTTAGATGCTTTGCTAGAAATGATGAAGTAGGATTAAGGTTTAAAAATTCCAAAATACAACTAACACATATGCAGAATATCCCAAATGCTTTCTTTTGTAGAACATTTTCACACATAAAAAGTGAGAAATATACTGTAATTTTGTATATATAATGCTTAAAAGTTCCAACTACTCTTTAAATGATGTAGACATCAATGCTGAAGCAGCCACATTGAATCTGGACAAATTATCTCAGTTCTCTGGTATACCTTCTATGAGAAGATGATGCCTGAAGAGGCATTAAGAGGCAATCCTACAGGTTTCTCGCAGCTGCACTTTCTAAGTCTAGAAACTGCATCGTTAAGGATGATAAATAACAAAGTTGAAGGACAAGAGGTGAATTTGGCAGGCTATCCTGGAATATGGTAATGGATGTTGTAATAGCACTTGGATTGGCTTCAGTAATTCCATGTGCAGAAAATTTTGATACATCTGGTGTCAAATTATTGTCTTCCATTTCCAAGAACCAGTAATATTAAAAATTTTTCCTGGCTCTTTTTTTTTTTAAAAAACAACAACAATGATATAGGTTTAAGAGAGTCAGTAAATAAACATCCATTTTCCCCCTATGGTTGAGTATAGTTTGTATTTTTCAGAATGTTTGTAAGTGTTTAATGAAAGTTTTTTTAAAAAACATAAACATGCTGTCAAAGATCCCCATTTTATGTAACGGAGTTTTCATCCATTATTCCAGTCTGCTGAGCTCTGTGGAAGCCTGCTTTTGTAGTCCAATAGATAATTCATTTCAGCTCTATGTCATCTCAAGATGTGATCAACCTGCCATCAGACACACTGTGCCCCAATTTCCTCAAATGTAAGTTAGCTAATAATGACACTTCATCCAAAGGCTCAGATGAGTTAATGTATGAAAAGTTTATAGTAAATTCTCAATGTCTTATACGTTGTGACTGTTAGTTACTTTAATAGCTGGATTTAAGACAAAGAGTTGAAAGCCAAGTCCAAATCCCATCTGCCACTATGCTGCTATACCAGAAACCTCTTCTAAGGACCAGTGCAATGGTCAAAAAGAATTGAGTTTTTTTTATTCTGTGTATTTTGCATATTGATTGATACCGGTACTAAGTCCATGGTTCTCCTTCTTATGAGAATAGAAACGAGTTTTTGCGAATGACTCAAATCAAGATATATCATGGGTTCTCTTGATAAAAATACTGATTCAATAGAATTTTTACTACAACAATTTCTCTTGAACATCCCACATTCTAGAAACCATCACCATCTTTCAAAAATGTTTAGAGACTTGTCATGCGCTCATTCCTTATTATGGATGGGTTGATGAGAATTGTCCACATGATAGGTAGCAGATTATATAGCAGAGAAAATTGGTATACATTATTGCTTCAGTGTTTCAGAGTCTAAGGAAAGGCAGGTAATTATTATTCTATGGGAAAATTATGGCAGGAGGCCATGAAGCCCAAGAAAAGGGGCTGGTGTCGCTTGAGTTTCCTTCAGGGCATGGCATTAGGGCTGAGTCTGGAGAAAATTGAGTGATGGGAGGAAGCAGGGAATACTAAGAAGTACATATGTGGGGGGGGGATGCAGACATGTGAGAAAAATCACTGGTATAAGGAAAATAGCCAGTGTAACCTAGCTGTTGTGAAAAGTTAGGGGAGATGATACTAGAGAGCTGAAATTTTGTAGACAAGAGGTTTACTAGGATGTGGTTGTACTCTAAGACTTGTGAGTCAAAATCCTATAATTGTTGTCTCTTCTCTGGACAAAAAGGATGAGAGGCCACCTTCCTACCAACAACAGGGCAGACCAAGAGGCCCATGCCAGCCTTGGAGACCATGGTACCCCTCTCTAACATTCTTGTGGGCTAGGGCCAATGACTCTTCTTCCCCCTCTAATAGTCTTAATAAAAACTGTCTACATGAAGTCATTTCACACTTTTCTCTGCAAGAGCAAAAACTAATAGAAGTTCTTTTGTTCCACATACATTTGAACAAGAAGAAAACCTTGGCAAAGTGATTGCACAACAATCAATATTACAATATTGTCACTTCCAACTCATCAAATTTTCTATTTGAGCCCCATAGTACTTTAAAAAAAAAAAACTACCACAATAATGAAAATAAAAGCTCGATCTCATACACAATCATTTTGAGTAAATAAATTTCCTAAGAGCTAGTCATAGATGACATATAAAATTTTCCTTGGGTTAGAACATAAGACTTCAATGAGTGCCAATATATTAAGGGTCAAATAGTGTCAACAACCACTCTGACCAATTCTCATAGACTTAATCCCAAACTGATTAGTTTAGAGAACCCCAGGATGTATGTATCTTACTTCTTTAGATTGTTGTCACAAAATTTTAATGGTCCCTTCAAATGAAAATGTACCTTGCAGGCCTAGTAACTGACCTATTTGATTCCAACATAGATCATAATAATTTGACGGTGTCACTTATTTTAGAGTCTGATTGCCTTCTTTGCCTCCGGGTGCAGAAGGAAAAGAGTCTTGTGACTGAAAGGGTTAAGTGGATTTTATTATAATGTGCTCCTATTTCATTTCCCTCCCTTCAGCTCCTTCACAAAATGTTAATCTAATTGTGATACTATCACTTTGATGACAATATGACAAGACAGACAAATTTGATTTTATTCTCCACAGAGCAAAGCATATGCTGCTTGGGAAGCTCTGACAGAGAGAAGGACATAAAACAAATGGAGTTCATGAATATACAATTTTTATTGTACACAGTAGTGACATCCAAACTTCAGAGAGGAGGTGAGTGGGACTGAGACTTTACTATTGAGATTAATGGGTATGTAAAAAAAAAGTGCCAACTGAGAGTGCTACAGTTGATGTTAAAAATGTCGATGCAGATAAGAATAATTTTCTTCTCAAGATGGATGATATTGTTAATGGCTGTGAGACATTTGTGCCCAGTAGCAGGTCCTCCAAAGTAATTTTTTGTTGTTATTGTAAATTACATAATCTTAACCGCAATTATAGTCCTGTTTAGGGAAAGGTCAAGTTAGTGCTATGGGTAGACATAAAGCAAAAAAAGGAAATTGGTGTATGGATTCCCTTGTTGATAGCTTATGAAGGAGTTCAAGTAAGATGATTTTTTTTAGTAACTCTATTTCTCATTTAATGTAATATAGCAGATAAAGACAATAAACATTAACAAAACACAAATTAGATTTCTCTAAGTAAACACACAGCTTCTAAAGTGGTGGGGTTGCTGAGCAAAGGACATTGTGAAAGTTAAAGATACCATGCACACAGGAAGGTCTTATTTTCAACAAAGTCAAAAGCACAAGAAGCATTTTAAAACTTCTCATTATTGAGTTTCAAACTCTGCTTTTCAGTTTGGCCTACTGAAAACACAAAGTCCAACATGTTTCCTGCTTTTTGCTTTCAAAATGTACTCTGACATCAAGATTCAACCCATCTTCTCTGAAAGGGGTAAAAATGATTTGTGTCAACAAGCATTTTTTTTCAATACAGAAGTGTACAATTTCAAAAACTGAAGCTATCCATATAGTATATAATAAAAAATAAAATGCAATTAAAAATAAACTAAATGATTTGTCTGAATCTTAGGATGCTTGAGCAGTAGAGTTTGGGTCTTCATTTGATATGGAGATTGAAGAGTCCAATTTAAGCCTTAAAATTTTTCTTTACTTTACAAAGAAGGATCAATGCCATATTTACAACATAAAATGTACCAACAATAGCCCAATTTCAAAAATTTCTTTTAAAAGCATTTTAATGTATATTCTGAAATGAAAACCCTGGAATAACATACTTGCAATTAATCAAGGTAATATGTCCTGAGAAATACAAAACTTCATGGTTTAATTATGTAGTTGCCTTCTACCATAGCTTCTCTATGGTTCTGACCCACAGGAAAATTTATATAATGGAATGATTAATAGAAAGTTGTTAGGGGAACGTCAACATTTAAGGACCTTAGTGATTATCTATGATTATTATCAGTTTCTTCCATTAGTAGACTTACCTTGTCCAGATCCACATCTTTAAGGGAAGGAGAATGCCCCTCTGAGCTGACTCCACTCCAAGGCTAGAAGTGAGTTGATGTGCCAGGCCTGCTCTGTATTGCTTTTCTCTGAAATCATTCACTGGAGTATTCAGAAAAGAGACAGCATTTTGTTTGTTTGTTTGTTTGTTTCTTAACAGCTGTACAGAAGGTAACCCTGAACATCTCTGTGTCCTCCCACATTTTAGATGAACAGTTTTATTCTTCTGAGATGATATAGTTCCAGTCAAAGCTGACTCAAAAATGAGTTATAGATAGATAGATAGATACTGTACTGACTCAAAAATGAGTTATAGATATAGATATATATACAATATATATATACTTTATATGTATATATACAAATTATATTTGGGCTTTTAAAACACAAAGAATGTTTCTGTGAGGGAACCTAGTATTGTGATACAGGTCAATTCTGGGTTTGTTTGCACTCTCAGAATCCTCTTCTGCTGTAGCTGAGCTTCAGCTTAAACAAACAGCTCAGCTATGTTGTTGGGTATAAACCACACAGACAGGAAGCTGTCAGTACAACTTCATGCCGTGGACTTCATTGTATGGGTTTATAGTGTAAGTAGCATACAACTGTACCATTGCACCAGAGGCAAAGTAGTCTAGGCTTGTGCCTGATAAAGTAGAGGCTGGCACCATGTTGGGTTTAAATCTTGAGTCCTTACAGGATGTTATGATCTCAGGCAAGAAAGTTAATGTGTTTGTTTTTATTGTTTTTTTCAATCTTTAAATTGAAGACTAGTAGAAGAAATTAGAAGAAAATGCAAAGATTTTTGGAAAAGTGCATGATATTTACCACAGCTGGTTATTTGTTTATCTTTATTGGTATTAATTAATTTATTTTTCTGAGACGAGGTTTTTCTATATAGTTCAGGCTGACTGCAAATTCATGATTCCCTAGCCTCAGACTCCCCATTGCTAGGATTACAGGCTTATGCCACTACACCTATCTTTGGCTATTTATTATTGTTACTTTCTCTATCTATATTCCACCTGACAAAGATAAGAAAATGACAACCTTGAACATGCCACTTTGACATAAAGATTATTTGGTTCTGAAGGCAATTGAGGAAAATCAGACTAGGAAAGCTCTCTTCTTTCCCTGGCCTTGCTTATAAGCAAATCAAAGACTAAATGTATACAGAGTCACTACCAGAAGAAGAAGCACAGATACGCTCATGAAAGAGCATGAATGGGATGAATGGGATGACAGGAGCTGTGAGATGGATTTGGTATGTTCCAAGTGGAGAGCTATCAATGTTCTTAAACAGGGAGCCCTGTGAACCGCTTTCCTCTCAGACACTCCTTTCCCCCCAACAAGATTTAGTTTTTTCCTATGTATTGTAAGTGGAATATATTGAGCCCTCTAAAATAACTGACATTAAATAATTTGGACCTATAAAGCTAGCCATTTCATATAGTACAATGGAATATTTTTTAAATTTATTTTTTATTGTGAAAATACTGTACAGAGGGGTTACAATTACATGGGCAATACAATGGAATATTTTTTTAATTTTAACTTCTCATTGGCAATAAAGTCCTGTGATCTTAGAAGATGTTTTGTTTGTATGTATGCATTTATGTATGTGTATATATGTAGTGTGTGCATACATATGTATTTATATGTATGGTGTGCATATATATATATATATATATATACATATAAATGCCTAAGAGGGGGAGAGAGAACAGCAGAAAGGAGGGAGGAAGAAAAGGGAGGAAGAAGGGAGGCATTGCAGGCTGGTTTTGTCCTCTCATACTTCTTAAATTGATAGCATACTAGTTAGGTCATCTTGAAATGTGTGTGTGTGTGTGTGTGTGTGTGTGTGTGTAAAGAAAATTGTAATCTATCAGGAATGGAAATACAATTGAGTCAATTCTCCGCATCAATAGACTTTTAAGAAATAAGATTGTTAATTTTTGTTAGAGTCTGTGTGTTCTCCAGTTAGCAGGGAGGCAGAATGTGACTTCCTAACTCTCTCTGAGTGGAATGTTGGCAGAGAACTCACGTAACAACTCAACACAACTGCCGAAATGTAGCTGGGGTGATATGGCTTGGCTCTCAATGAATGCCCAGACTGATCTGTCTCCTTCCTTCCCCCGAGGGCCCAAGTAATTCTCATTAACCAAAACTTTGTGAAAAATGGCCTCTCCTGCTATCTGCATGTTTGGGTATATTCATCAATATCTCGTGCAATGATGGCTTTGTAATGCAGTGTGACAGAAAAATGGCTTGAAAAATGCCAGTTTTATCAATGAATATGTAGTAGAATTATAAAGGCAATGCTTTCTCTGTGCTTCTAGTGTCCCCTTCTTTTGCAGAAATCCAGTTTTGATGTGCTCATTCTTATTGGAAAAAAAAAAAAGAAATCAAATTTGTCCTGTTGTACACTTAAAACAAGAAATCCAAGGTAATCTTATGTGGATGAACTTCAGTGGGAATCCAGAAAAATATGCCAGAAAGCACAGGAGATCAACAATCCATTCCACTTCCTATAGGCTGTTGTTACATTTCAGTTGTAACATAAATGAATTGTGGTTGACAACATTAGAACTACCTAAGTCTCTGATTCCGCCATTGCTTTTACCTCTGGTCCTGTGTTTCCCCCATCCTCTAACTAGGGAGAAGAATTTAAGCATTTTTTTCCCTTTCTGGCTGGAAAAAGTTTCCTCCCTGTGTATCTGTATTCCATCATAATGGCAATTCTTCTATCTATGTGTCTATGTATGTATCTGTCTGTCTTATATATCTGTTTCATCATCATCTTATTCGGGATATAGAATAACCCAGTAACCCAGAGAATTCTCACACCCGCCATCCTCACCCATCTTTACCTTCTTCCTTCTTCTCACAGAGAACTACACATCTGGTTTCTCTCATTCTAGCTGGAGATATGGCTCAAGAAGTAGAATTCATGATTAGCTAGCACAAGGCCCTGAGTATAAACTCCAGTACTGCCAGTTCCTCTCATTGTAGATTTAGTTGACATTTCCTTGAACCTTTTGAAAAAAGAAATTACAAAATATTTCTTTTCGCCCTTATTCTTTCACTCAAGATGGTTTTGAGCTTTATGGTTTTGTATATGCTAGTAGTTCATTCTTTCTGCACTTATGTTCATGAGAACTACTGATCTAGAATTGTATTTTCTGATAATATCTTCACAAGGTTTTTGTTGTGAGGTTATTCTGGCCTTATGAAATAAATTGAGAAGAGTTCGCTTCTGTTTTCTAAAATGATTTGTATAAGAAACAATATCAATTCTTTTAAAATATTTGGTAGAATTCACTAACAGAATAATTTAGGCTTTACATGTTCTTTGTAAGGTTTCTAAGACTTCAGTGACTTTAATATGTGTAGAACAATTTGAACTTTTCTATTTACTCTTGTTTAATTTGTGGTTAATTGCATTTTTAAAGGACTGTTTCTACTTTACTTTTGTTAGTTATCGAAATCTATTATATTACCTTTTTATTCTTCAAGTATATTCAATAAGTTTTTATTCTTGATGTTGTTCATATTAATATTTGTCATTTTTATTACACTATAAGGAACTGGCTTCTTCGTTCATTTCTCTACTTCTTATCTTATTGATAATTTATTTTTTCTAGATTTTTAAATTATAGCCTTACAAAATTTCCTTTATATCCTTGGTTTTCAGTGGTTTGATTATAAAGTGCTTATGCAGACTTTGGGAACTTTTGGTTATTTTCTTCAAGTTTTTTTTTCCCTGTCCATCTCTTCTCTCCTTTGCTGACCATCTAAATGTGTATAGCTTGGTCATCTATATAATGTCTGTCAAGCAACTTATCTTTCATATTTTTTTGTTTTGTTGGATTTCCTTTGTCTTTTTTTCTGTGATATCTATATTTGAAAATGTATATTTATCCTCAGATACTTATTGGTTCTTTTATTGTCTTTATATTGCTGGTCTGTTAGTATTTTCTTTTCTTTTTAAGTTTCAGATGTTACCATTTCTGTGTATCCTGTGAATCCCTCTTTTTTTTCTGTAACTATTATGAGCTTTACCTTTAATCCTTGTCACATATTAATAATCCTTGTCACATATTAAGAATAATTATTTAAAATTCTTTTCTAATTCCAATTTCTGTAACATCTTGGATTCAATTTCTTTCTTTCTTTCTTTCTTTCTTTCTTTCTTTCTTTCTTTCTTTCTTTCTTTCTTTCTTTCTTTCTTTCTTTCTTTCTTGTCAGTCGTGGGGCTTGAACTCTGGGCCTGGGCACTGTCCCTGAGCTCTTCAACTTAAGTCTAGCACTCTACCACTTGAGCCACAGCACCACTTCCCTTGAATTCAATTTCTATTAATTGCTTTTATTCTTGATTGTGGGCTATATTTCCTGTTACACATTTTGAACTTTTAAATGTTACTTTAGACATTGTGGATGACATGTGATAAACATTCTAGATGACATTGGCTTCTTTCTTTTTTCCTTTCTCCCTTCTTTCCTTTCCTTTCCTTTCCTTTCCTTTCCTTTCCTTTCCTTCCCTTCCCTTCCCTTCCTTTCTCTCCCTTCTCTCTCTCTCTCTCTCTCTCTCTCTCTCTCTCTCTCTCTTTCTTTCTTTCCTTCCTCCCCTTCTCTCTCTTTCTTTCTTTCCTTCCTTCCTTCCTCTCCCTTCTCTCTTTCTCTTTCTTTTTTTCCTTTCTTTCTTTCCTTCCTTCCATCCCTCCTTTCTTCCTTCCTTCCTTCCTTCCTTCCTCCCCTTCTCTCTCTCTTTCTCTCTCTCTTTCTCCCTTCCTTCCTTCCTTCCTTCTTTCCTTCCTTCCTTTCTTTCTTTCTTCCTTCCTTCCTTCCTTCCTTCCTTTCTTTCTTTCTTTCTTTCTTTCTTTCTTTCTTTCTTTCTTTCTTTCTTTCTTTCTTTCTTTCTTTCTTTCTTTCTTTTTTCTCTTTCTTTCTTTCTTCCCTCCCTTCCTTCCTTCTTCCTTTCTTCCTTCTTTCTTTCTTTTCCTTCTTTCTTTCTTTTTCTTATTTCTTTCTTTTTCTTCTTTCTTTCTTTTTTTTTGCCTATCCTGGGGCTTGAACTCAGGGTCTGGGGTCTGTCCCTGAGCACTTTTGCTCAAAACTAGTGCTCTACCACTTGAGCCACAGCCTCACTTCCAGCTTTTTCTGAGTATATATGAGCTAAAAGTCCCATGGACTTTCCTGCCCAGGCTGGCTTTCAATGATGATCCTCAGATCACAGCCTCCTGAGTGGTGAGGATTACAGGCGTGAGCCACTAGCACCCAGCTGTTAGCTTCTTTTAATTGGTGTTCAGTTTTGGCACCACTATCCATATTTCTTTCTTTCTTTCTTTTTGGGTCCGGTCGTGGGGCCTGAACTCTGGGCCTAGGTGCTGTCCCTCAGCTCTTCAGCTCAAAGCTAGCACTCTACCACTTGAGCCACAGCGCCACTTTCGGCTTTTTTCTTTTTCCTTATGTGGTGCTGAGGAATCGAACCCAGGGCCTCAGGCATGCAAGGCAAGTGCTCTACCACTGAGCCACCTTCCCAGCCCCAACTACCCATATTTCTGAAGGTGATCTAATTTAGAAATACAGCTTTACAGATTAACTTATGTGCATAAGAGATCATATTGGCTTGTGGTGGATCCTTAGAGCTCCTATGACTGATCTCCTAATGAAAGGAGGGAATCATGGGCACAGACAAGAAAGAATGCCATATTGAGAAGAGGTAGAGACTGAATCCATGAGTCTAAAATGCCAGAGATACCAGTGACCACCAGAGCCTGGGAGATCCTGGAAGAAACTCTTCCCCAGAGCTCTCAGAGGAAAAATGGCCTTGTCTACCCTTCGATGGCCACCTCTAACTTTGGGAGGGAACAAAATCTGTCTTAAAGACACTCTGGTTGTGGTGATTTACTAAAGCAGCCCTAGTAAATGAATATACAACTCTCCATTTTGATGATATATTTTCCTCTTGTTTGGTATTAAAGTTTCTCTCTATAGGGTCTTTCATAAATTAGCCCTGCTCTGATAGGACTCCAACAGATTTTTTTTTAGATATGTATAGAGTGTCTTTAACAGGATTCTTTATCTTGATAACTGGCTTACGGCCTAAGTTCCTGGCCTATGACAAGGTGTCCTTCTCCCAGAAAACTTCTTTAGACTGGCAGACACTCTCAGGTCTCGTCCCAGACCCATGTCCAATTTATTGTTCCCAAAATAGCTGCCCTCTAGGACATCCCCCAATGAGAAAAGAGAAGAGTTACATTTGGATGTGTTTGTTGGGGGAAGACACTGAGGAAGAAGCACCAAAAAACACAAAAATGAATGGAAATGGTTTGTATTACTTACGAATCCCAGAGTAAAGAGGGCAGCTTGCCTCTCAGGACAACTGGGGAAACATCTCAAAAAGACAGTGGGTAGTGAGCAAGAGCTGAGGGTTCTCTGGGTCATAGGCATTATCCAAGCAGGTCTCACTCAGGGAGAATGATGGAGGGGTGACTCTGAGCAAGATGCATTGTACGCGTGTGTGGACATGTTGCAAGGAAACCCCTCTGTACAAATCACTGAAGATAATTTAAAAAATCAATCCGTTTCCTACTACTGTTTCCTACGTACTACACCCTCAGCCATAGCTCTTTAGTTTTAGCCAGCATGTCTTCATTTATTTTAGCCATTTACGTTTCATTGTTGGGAAATGTTTCAACTTTTTGTCGTCTTTTCCCCCTTTGTCTCTTTTTATCCTTTGTGCTGCACAGGATTTGAACTCTAGGCCTCCCTCTGTCTTTTAGCTTTTTCACTCCAGTTTATTTAGTACTCTACCACTCGAGCAACAGTTCCACTTTTTTGGTTATTAATTGGAGATAAGAATCTCACAGATTTTCCTACCCAGGCTGGCTTTGAACTTCTCATATAAACCTCCTGAGTTGCTAGAATTCTAGCACTGGGCCCTTATCTATTTTTTATTGGCTATGTCTCGATCCCAGGTTTAGTTGGTTACATAAATTAGATACATTTTCTTTCCTTTGGTGATATGTAATTTTATTCATTTGTCATTGTCAGTTTTACCTAAGCTATATTTTTGTTCATTTAAGAATACATCCCTAAAATTATCATGATGATAGCCTTCTATATTTTAAAACCATTCTGCTTTGCCTGTCATACTTAAGTTTTGATCAACCTGAAATTTATCTTTATATAGCTTGATTAAAGAGGGAAATTATGTTTGCACCATGCAAAAATTTTGCTGGCAATAATGATCTAAAATAATATATCCATACTCCATATGGTTCTACCGTGAAATGCCTCATAATCAAATGACTATAAAATGTATTAATAACATTATTTCTGTTTTATAGAAAAATTGATCCCTGAAGGGGAAGAGAAAATCATTGGGGGACCAAGAAAATATTAATTTTCTTGATTGTAGTGTTAGTTTCAGGGATGTACTCAAATGTCAAAGTTTATTGAATTGTACACCCAAAGCGTACTTGAAACCATAGAATGTAACAAATTAAAATATAGTGCAATGAGTCTGGGAAAATTGCGATGGACACAAAGGAAAGCTAGGTTATAGACAATTAAACAAAGCCCAAACAAAGCAAAGCACTTGGTTAGCCTTCAGTCCCCTAAATGAAGAAAAGAACTCATACACGCTTCGCTTACCAATGTTGCTGAAAGCAAAAGACCATAGGCGCTGGTGTGAAGCACACTGAATGCATCTTTAAGCACTACAAAACCCATGATGCTTCTCTGATCATTGCTGATAGATGAATGTGAAAGACAAAAGCTCAGTGGTGTCTAAGTGATTTCAGTAGCTGTTGCAATCCTGCCAAACCCTTAATGGTCTCCAGAGATGTAGAAACAAAATTGTGTCAATATTTTCCATTATGATCTCATTGCAAAAATGGGTATTCACTTTAAGATATCGAAGCATATTTTACAAACACTTATGGCATCTTGCCATAAGGAATCTCAGTGATCTCCAGATTGTTAATGAAATCCTAGCATAAAAGAGTAATCAATGGGCCTCACAATCTTCTTCAGTTTCCTGGGTACCACATGCCTACTTCTAAAACCACACTGTAATTTCAAGAAACACACGTGGACTGCATTTTACGGTAGGGTGCATTGTCCAGCAGGTCCCTGGCTAGCATCATCCAGGCAGCAGAGGTCTATCAGACTGCTAGAGTGGCAGATGGCAGCTTTTGGGAAATCGAGTGACATATGGTCTGCATTTGCTGTGGTGAGGCATGCTTGTCACCCTGTAGCTGGATTGCAGCAAGAGCCCCAGTTCTCCCAGCCTCTGGTTCATCTTGCATAGAGCAGTTCCTGAAGCATCCAGCTCAATGTGTCTCACTGCTTTCAAAAATAATCCTGCAACAGACTTATACTTGGTAGGCATTATCTGCCAGACATGTAGAGCTCCTAGCTTTCCCCCCATGTTTTCTTAATTCACTTTTACAACACACTCACGAGATGTTCAAGGATCTATGGCACTTTTTTTTGTTACTAGTTAGAACACATTCAGATTTTTTAGACAGGTATCAAAGTATCCAGGTAATATGTCTCTTAGATTTGCAGTTGCTGAATCCTTATCATGCTGTGTCAAATAGAGAAGTCCATAACTTTACATGTTTTTCTACCAGATCACCTGTCTTAATATCTTTCCTACCTGTGCAAGTCTTATTTTTTCCAGATTCAACCTGAAGTCACCTTTCTGAGAATGTCCTCTTTTAAACCAAACATCACCTGGGGATAAAGTAGTCTTTTCTTCCTACATTTACCTATCTACTCTACTTTGTTTGGTATAGACATGCCCATGTATTGATTTGAAATAGACATTGAGATTTTTCATTAATATTTTGTTAAGTAGGTTATATACATCTCAGAGACCTAATTATGTATATATGTATATATAAGTATATGCATACATAAATTTAACTTTATATATTTACATATACCTATTATAGAAATTTAAATGTCCCAGGATAATCTTTATAAGCTTACATAATAAAATCAATGAATCAAGTTATAGGCCTGTGAGAAAAAATTTCAGTGAATGCATTTTGAAGTCATAGTTTCTCTGTGATTCTAAGTATGGTATTTTAAGTCTCTATGATTCATTGAGACCCTTATTTTACTCAGGTAATATGCTGGCTGGTGCCACAGAACCTTAAGATGGTTGCTAACCATTACCTTAGAGCTTTCTTCCACAAAGTGAAGGTGGACTCATCTGTTTCCTTCAGTGGCATCATGGCAGCACAAGAGTGATTCAGGAACTCAGATGGGTCAGAAGGTAACTATGTAAGGTATATCAAATCAATAGTGTAAGCAAATATTTGTCCATTCAATAAGAAGAATCAGTACTAGAAAAGAATACAGCACTAGAAAAGACCTTCTTGTTCCATGGGACATGTACTGCGCTCATATCTTGTGTCTGTTAAGATGATTTTGGTGAGGATCAAGGCATGGCTCAGGTAGTGGAGCTCCAGCCTGTGAGCAAAAGTCTCAGGGCTGGAGTCTAAGTCCCAGTCTGGACAAAAAGAAGCTTATTTTGCTAAAGCATTAGGGCGCTCAGCCAGAGACAGGATCTCAGACACGCAACCCTCAACTCCATTTCTTTGAACCAATGCTTGTCAGATATTTCTACCATTCTTTTCTATGGCCATTTAATGAGAATTTGTCTTCTTCAGTTCTAGTACGTATGAATGAAAGCAGGTGAAGTGTGGCCCCTTGGAACAGTACAGTGTTTGAAGCTGGTTACTATCTTTAGCAGAGATGTTGGAATTCATTCTCATCTCATTTGCTGAGCGCTCTATCATTAAAGTGTCATTGAGAACTGACACCACTTAATTTTAGCAGCTTTCAATTCTCGTTTGCAGCAAGAATAGCTGTAAATGGAGAGGAGTGCAAATTACAGAGAGAGGGATATTTTTACACCACACTCAGCATTTTATCAAACAAAGCAGCCTCCTGGGAAATAGAGGACAATACATTATAAAAACCAAACTCTCCTCCGATGCTGGTAAATGGGTATTTAATCTTCCGATTGCAGGCATCCACTCTGATGAGCCTGTCAGGAAAATACTGGTACAGACATTAACCAAGCTGTTGTACTTTCCTACTTTTCAAAATATCTTTTTATTTTTATTTTGGGTGTGGTCAAAATAGGGTGAGAGTGGAGAGAGAAAGGAAAAGAACGGGAGGAAAAAGAAAAGAAAAAGAAAAGGCTGCAGAGATCAGCTGTCCCCTGCAGGCCAGTATGGAACCTTTACCTCTTTGCAAATTACAGAGCTCTGGAGATTTTTCCCCTATTAATTGCATAATTGCTTTTCCTGCCAAAGTAATTTGAACCCTTGGGGGTTAAGAAAATCACTTACTGTGAAATAGTGGCAGTTTTTAACCCATTCAGCTGGCATTTCTTTGCCTAATTAAATGTAAAGGGCCTGTTTGCTGCCCATAGTATGTTTCTGATGCTCTCAAATTGCTTGGCATTGGAAACCTCTGAGTACATAAACCCTGATAGAATTATTGCCCTTAGCTTTGTGTGCTCAGGCTAGTTACATCATTATTTTGTGCAGGAGAAAACTTTATTTAAGCACAGACCGAGCTCTTAATATTTGTGTCTATCTTTCTGTGCATTAGAAAGAAAAATGAGAAATAAAAACAAAACCATCATCAGTTACAGAGAGAATTTGGCCTGCTGGGGAAATACGTAATCTCACTCTGGCTTTCAGAGTCACTGAAAGGGTTTCATAAAAATCCAAGTTACTATTCTATGGAATAAAAACTTGGGCTTACAGGCTTCAGGACTTTTCCAAGGTCACACCTGAAATCAACTTTTAGATTCCCAAATTTATCCCAGCTTGTTGGTTTCTTGATTTAGGAATAAGTCACATTCTTATATCATGAACATGTTTAACTAGCAATTTAACTCAAAAGTTTTATGGCGCTATCTACTAGATGCAATTCGGTGCTTGGAAAAGTAGAAAGCTGACTTGTAGCTAAGACACTATAAACACCCACTCTTCACTTTGAAGAAACAACAACAAAAATAAACATGCTTTATTGCTTTGTAGGAATGGAGGACCTGGCAGGTCTGCGGTCTACAAAGGGGTATGAAGCATTAGTTCATATATTTTTTCTTCGAAGTATTAACCAGATGCAGTGTTTAAGGTCTGTTTAATTTCTGACATTTACTCTTTCTGCCTTTTATTTCCTCCTTGCAATTTCTCTCTTTTTTTCTTTTCCATATATTTGGTGAATGAGACATTTTGATGGTTTTCAATTGACAAAATTATGAAGTTCTAACAAAAGTGAAACTAAACCCTTTGGAGAGTTCGGGTATTAACTGAATAATAAAGGCTTTCTACATTCAGAGTATATATTTATTCCCCTAAAGTATTACATGATTGGATATACATTTTCAGCATTTATGGGCTTGTGGTTGATGGTGGGGGCAGGGAGAACTATATTTTTAGAGTTGACCTTTTCTGCTGCACCTTTGTGTGGAAAATTATAACTGAGAAGAAGACATGGTATGGGAAGAAGTCCAGGAAGGAAGAGACAAAGCTGACATCAGACACAAGACCAAGTTGTTTGGCTATGTTTTTTTGTCTGCCCCATAATGCAGTGCCATTAATTAGAAATGAAGTCCCAATTATTCTTACACATCTTTTGTATTACTTTAAATGACTAAACCACAGCAATTGTGAGTGGTGAAAGAGTTGTGTAAACTTACACTATCAGCGTGCTATGATTATAACTTGAGGCTGCTTCTGCTACAGGTAACTTCTCAGCATCTACGGTCATTATTCACAGTGGCAATTTCTTGACCTTCGTCAGGGCACAGACCAAATCATTAATCTAGGACAACTGGCCTTCTAGACCAAGCCGCACTTGTCATCATGGAGAGCTAAAGTAAATAGGTCTACCTTTCCATCTGTTGTTGCCAAACAACTCTGATCTATAGAAAACAGCATTCTGTCTTTGTTCTAAATTCCATTCAAGGCTCTTACATGAAGAACAGGCAGGATTTAGATACAGTGGGCTAAGTCAGGTATGGTAGAGGATTCACAGAAAGGAAGCCCAGAGACAGCGTATTTCACTACATGGACTGCAAATACTGATTGGTTGAGTGGGACTCTTGTTCAAGTACTAGACAGTGGAATGAGGCTGGATTGTAGAAGATGTTAAATACTAGGCTAAGAAATTAGTTTTTTACTTTGGAAGAAACGAAGCTTGTGTTGCACAATGTGATCAGAACTCTGTGGTGACCTAGAGGTCAAGAATCACTTAGAAATGAGGAGTTAGAGGCAGTCAAGGGTATTGCTGTCACTCTGTTGAGAGGTAATGAAGCTCAGAAATAGGAATAGGAATGGAAATAAGAAAACAGATGTTGGAATTGGTGCAGTTTGTCCTGGAATGCAGGGGAGAAAGCTGGGGAAGAGGAAAACATCAAACTAGCACTGAAATCTACTTTACAAGCAAGAAAGTTAGGCATGCAATAAAATCAGCAAACACAGGAGGCTCAGAGAGGCTAAGGGGCCATTTGAATTTTATTTGCAATGAATCTAAGATTTCTTCATGATAGCAAGTTAGTGGTGTCTAGTTAGTAGCTGAAAATAAAGGTTAGGACAGAGAGAGAGAGAGAGAGAGTTTGATTTCACCTATATATACACAGAGAGAGAATGAGGCTACAGAACTGTACTTCATCTATATAGAAAAAGAAATTGAATGAGGTTATCAAGGGAGAGAAAACACATGGAAGAGATCAGAGCCCAAATCAGATCTGAGATTGTTGACCCAGGAAAATGTAGAGAAAGAATGGAGAGGCAAATGAGAAGTACAGCTTGGAAAGCCACGAGAGCCAGACAAAAAGAAAGTTAGTTACATCTCTCTCTTTTTTTTAAAGAGAAGTGGTCAAAGTTAAGTACTACAAAGAACAGCACAATAACCAAGAGGATTAAAGCTACGGAAGTAGGTGTCTTCTTAAGCAAGTGGTAAACATATGAAGGCAAGCTGATCTTCAAAGCAGAAGGCAAACTGATCTTCAAAGCATTAGTGAAAGATATGGAACCAACCCAGATGCCCCTCAGTAGATGAATGGATCAAGAAAATGTGGTATATATACACAATGGAATTCTATGCCTCCATCAGAAAGAATGACATTGCCCCATTTGTTAGGAAATGGAAAGACTGGGAAAAAATTATATTAAGTGAAGTAAGCCAGGCCCAAAGAAACATAGGTCCCATGGTTTCCCTTATTTGCAATAACTAGTATATGTCTGAGTCAAGCAGAAAAGGTCAGAGAAAGTGATGTTAGGGAAATGAACCCTAAGATATGTATTCAAATGTTTTTTTTCTTTCATGTGATTGTTTCTAACACATTTATAAGATGATTTCTTTGTTGCTTTGTATGTCCCTCCCCCACGGTATAACCCCTGCTTTCACTGTATTTGATTTTGTGATAATTTGTGGAGGGGAAGGGAAAAAACAAATTGTTTAAATAGGGATACAGGTGGACCCATTGCAACAATGAGACGTACAAGTCGTTATGTCGAAAACGAACTTTACAACTTTGGTGGAGGGGGGAGGGTTGGGTGGGGAGGATGGGAAGGGATGGGAAGGGGAAACAAAGGAGGAGGCTACAATGCTTGATAAGAAATGTACTCATTATCTTGCCCATGTAATTGAAACCCCTCTATACAGTATTTTCACAATAAAAAAAAGACATCAAGCAAAACAAAAAATTTTAAAAAAAGATTAGTGAATACATCAAGGTTGTTGAGTGTACTAGACCATTCTCTGTTGATAATGACACAAGAGCAACAGACTGGGTAAGTTATAGACTGGGTAAGTTATAAAGACCAGAGGTTTATTATGGCCCTTGGTCCCAGAAGTTTGTTGTGAGGGGTCCTATTTGATGGTGGCCTTCTTCTTGATAGAGTCCTGAGAAGTACAAGGAAGGCATGTTATGACTAGAGAGACGGAAAGCCTGTGTGACTTGTGAGCTGTTTTCTGCTTAGAAAACCACCAGAGTTTAATTATGGGAGTTAAGTATAATTAGCTTCTCTACCTCCAGACTGTCATCCACAAAGCTGCACCTCTAAACACTTAGTAAGTTTCTAAGTTTTTTGTTTTTGTTTTTGGTTTGGGGTGCAGGTACTAGGGTTTGAACTCAAGGCTTTGATGTTTGCTTAGCTATTTCTGCTCAAAGCTGGAGTGCTACCACTTACTTCCACCTTTTCTTTTCTTTTCCTTTCTTTTTTTTTTTTTTCCTGGTCAATTGGAGATACGAATTTCTTAAGTTTGTCTGCCCAGGCTGGCTTCAAACCATGATCCTCAGATCTCAGCCTGTTGAGTAGCTAGGATTATAGGTGCAAGCCACCAGCACCCAGCTAAGTTTCTACTTTGTTAATACCTCACAATGGGTGTTAAACACAACCTCAAGTTTCAGAGAGGAAAAGTCATATTGAAACTGAAGCATTCAATGCAGAAAGCCTTCAGAGAGAATAAACTACAAAGGAAGATAAATGGGAACTGGAACAGCAGATAGAATTTTTCTAAGAAGGTTTTATTTGAAGGATAGAACCACACATGTTTGTATAGTAAGAATGATTCAATCTTGAAGAAATAGGAGTGCAACTATTGGAGCCAGTCCTGGACACAATTAACAGAGAATGGAGGACAAGGCTTGAGTGAGAGTGGTTGATTATGAATACATCAATCTCAGAGGCTGGTAGGAAAGAGGGAAGGAATGGGTACAATCAAAAAGAAAAGTTTGGGCTGGGCAACATGCTTCAAGCCTGAGATCCTACCTGCTTGGGAAGTAGATTGCAAGTTTTCAGTTTGAGGGCATCGTAGGCGTTAAAGTTCAGGAGATTGTATCTCAACCAATGGTTGAGTTTGGTAGTATGTCTTTATTATCCTAGTTCTGGGCGAAGCACAAGTAGGAAAACTGTAGCGGAGACTGGCCTGGGGGACAAAAATAGATGCTATTTCCAAAGTAACCAATGCACAAAGGGGCTCTAAGTATGGCTCAAATGATAGAGTGCCTGGTTGGCCAGAGGCCCAGAGTTCAATCCCAAAGGCTGCCAAAAAGAAGAGCACAGGAACAGAGACAGGCACTAGAGAGTGCACTGATGTATGTGCACTCTTCAATAGAACAGGAAATGTAGAACGTTGGATTTGTTAGTATTTTAACAAGCATTTGTATAATATTCACTGCATTTCAAGCACTGTTTATATTATTTCCGTATATTAAATCACTTAATATTTTTTAACAGGTCTCAATGTTGCCCTCACTTCCATATTTGTAGAGAGGAAAACTGGGGTAAATGGAGGCTAAGAAACTTATCTGAAGTGACAGAGTTGGGGATCAGAAGAGTCAGCAGTGTAACTGGTATTTAAACCTGCTTTTACTAAAAATACACTGACTCTTTACTTGGGTCCCTAAGTTAAGGAACAGCCTAAGAAAAGCCTGGCATCCTTACCTTCATTTTGCATCTGTTTCCTTTATCTTAAAATTTTGGGTCAGACTCCTGCTTAATGCTGCTTTCAGGCACGTTAATCACTCAAGGACTTTCTGTCTAAGGACCAGACATCCCTAAGACATCCCTCACCCATCTCATCTCCCCACAAGGCTGAGGTTCAACGAAAAGAGGAACTAAGACATTTTACTGCCAGCTTCCACAATAGCTTGTTCCAGAACCCTGAAAGGGTATCTTGAAGTCTATAGTCACTGTCCGAAACCTGAGATCATTTTAGAATCCAGTGGCTTGAGAGCCTTGCAGACAGATAACCCAATGATAAAAACCATCACACCATCAATAGGAACAGGACTGTCCTCTCAAACAGAAAGGACTTCTTTAGGCACTCTTGCCCACCCAAATGGAAATAATGATCATCCAGGTCAGATTTGGAGGGGACTGCTTAATTACCCATGGTTTTCGCCCCTTCCCCTAATTCTTCCTCTATTTAAACCTAAAGTTCATATCAGAGATGGGCTGAAAATGCTTAATATTCCATATCCCCACCCAGCACGGAAATTTTGAGTAAATCCTTTTCACCATTATGTCTATCTACTAGGTCCAATGGCACCATCTTGGCAGTGTGGTAGATGATAGGGGATTGGGTTTATCTGACACCATTTTATCTTCTGGGTGGATGAAGGTGAAGTCCCACCCCTAAGTAATGGGTGTTCCTGAATTCTTAGAGGCAGGGACGGGGACTTGGACAGTTGGTTACTGGACCTGCCAGTCCTGAGTCAGGACATCAGCAGACTCTTGAGCTTCCTGGGACCTTGCCCCATGACCTTGCTTAGGCCCTCACCCATTCAGGCACCATTTTTGTGCCATGCCTCTTGTCTCCTGACCCTCCTCAGGTCACCATACCACCCCACTTCAGCTCCCCATTGGAATCCATCTGGTTTCTTGGGATTGTATTTCCGATCTTTCTTTGCTTTACTACCCTCATGGCTCAATTTTCTAACAGTGTTAAATGTATTTGAGACCGCAAGTTTGCTGTCCCCTTACAGTCACTGGCTCACTATTAAAGACTCCCAATTCGATCTCTCAAAACATGGCTTCTCTGTCACTTGCTGTTGAATTCCCATATAACACTTTCTTTAAGGAAAATAGCTGGTCCTGACATGTTGAACCCTCTAGACTTGGCACCCTGGCCTAGGATTCTGACTACAGCATCACACAGAGCTTCTGTAGTGGGAGAGTTGAGGATAGAGGATGCCCACTGGTGACAAGCAAAGAAGATGGCAACACCCTTGACACACAAGTGAGTCATATTCTCTTACTAGGATAGAATTAATTAGCCTTTTCATGTCCTTAGATTAAGGGCTAAAACAGAGAAATTAAGTTGAGAATATGTCAAGGATTGGGTGTGACCACAGCTATTGGAGTTTCCAAGGGAGCTTTTATCCTAGGACATTACCCAGAGTAATCATGAAAAGACAAGGTGAGTGAGTTCATTAGGTTCTGTCTGTCTCTGACTAACTTGGGAAAAGCAGGTTTTGTTGATTTGTTTATTTTCATTTCCAACCTCTAGCGATCTGATATTTTTATAAAACTGAATTTAAAAATATCACCGGAAATGAATTTAGAAATCCAAATACATGCAAAACATATGCTCTTTTTTTAAATTACTGATTCAATAGACATAAAAACCACTCTGTCAAATTGCTGGGATTTTTCTAAATGCTTTCATTTGCTATTTCTTTACATCTCACCAGAGACCATCCTCAGTCCATGGCTACACTTTTAGTTCTCTTGAAATGTTATTCTTCTTCTAAGAAACATTCATGTGTTTTCTTCCCTTCCCACAAATGTCTCTGCCCACCCATAAACACAGTCAGCACATCATTTGTCAGGCTCAGTATAAAATGAGAGTGCAGGCTCTCATTTTCAAAAGACAGGTGTAACGTGACATTTGAAGGTACTAAAATATAAAGCTTGTTTCTGTTTTACATGGTCTGTCTGTCTTTGGCTTGTTGTGATGTTATTCTAAGCAAAGAAAAATCATCACTCTAAAACCATTAGCGTCAATTTCACCATTCATCTTTCTGTTGCACAATAGCAGATTTAAATTTGAAGAGTACAGAATCACCAAAAATTATACCTTATATAAGTTCATAACTCAAACATGCATGTTTTTCCTTCTTTCCAGAGAGTGGAAACAACAAGGTTTGCTTTACTTTTTGACATGACCATATTCTATTCACACTCTACCTTTAACGTGGAGAGCAGAAATAAGAAAGTACTTGATTGAAAAGGAAAGGAACCATGTTTTCCCTCTTTTCTTTCACATGCCATCATTTTTACCTTAAGTGGTATGCAAGAAAGTTTGGTAAGGATGTAATAAAGTTCCCTCCCTGTCATTCGTGCTTATTAGGATGCTATTGCCTTCTTTCTGTCTGAAACACTCTTGGCTCAAATGGAAGGCAGCCTCTTGTGGTTGTCTATACCCTTGCTCAATCATAGATGTAGCATACTGATCTTGTACTTGCTTTGAATTTTGACCAACTCCTCCATATCATGAGTCTGTTGGAATTCTGTGCTGACAGAGCATTGAAAACGGAAGGTAAATGGGATGTCAAGGAATATCAGACATGTGTGCCATGTACAGTTCTGTTTACACTTATGTCTCATCAATACACTATTAATCAAGTTCAGAATACTTATGCACGTTAGATGGCAGGTCGCTTGACTATAGTATTTGGTATACCGCATTATCACCCTGTGTTATGTATGATGAAATCCCTTTGAGCGTTTCCATCATGTCTCTTTGGTCTTTGTTTATTGTCCTTACCTCCTTTCCCTTACATCCTTGCCAGGTCCTTTATCAGGCTCTTTATACTGATGACACTGTAAACATATAGGATCATACAACTTTCTAATTGGCAAATAACCTTGAGAACCTAAGAATGTCCTGGTATATTATGAATTGATAGTTTGGGAAGATAAGTTTGTGTTTTGGAAATAGCCAAATGTAACATAGGAGTAAAATTGGGCACATCATTTGATCTTTCATAGTATCACATTACCCAAGGTTTAATAGAAATTTGATTATAAAGCAATGACACTGGTCCTCAAGGTACTCCCTAGAGAGATACCGGAATTTTTGAGTAATGACAATGCCATTAGAACAACTGAGTAGCCAAAACATGACTATTTTTTGTAGTAATCTATCTGAGAGGATACTTCTGGTGTTTGTTAAATTTAAATTTAGCTTCAGATTTAAATGTCATCTGTGAAAAGTCATCTAGTATCTGCCATTGAGAGAGAAGGATCATTTATTTGGCCAGGGCAAAGGTGGCTGCTTCTGGCGAATCAAGAACTAACCTGCATTCTCATTTGTATTTTGTAACATGTTCTTGGCTTTCTTTGGCTCCCTGAGGTGAAGGACCCATAGTTTAACATTTTATTGTGTTGTTTATACACATGGGTTTCTTTGTTTCTGGTATTTTTATTTCTTAGACCAAGTAGAAAAGGCAGAAATTAAAAATGGAGGGACTAGCTGGAACATTGGAGACATGGAAAAATGTAGATTGGTGAGAGGAATGTTTCAGTAGAAATGGGGTGACTTATCAATCTTTTCAGGTAACATACGCAATTTTCTAGAATATGTTAACATCATCCTTCTTTCTTGGTACCATCTTGCATAGCAAACACAGTTTGACATGGCATAAAAGAAGTAAACACCAGTTCTTCCAGAAAGATCCCTGTGCTTCAGGGCAGTTGCTGAGGCCTATTTATTAAACATTGCTAATCTGAAAATTCATGGTTTATTTGAAAATTTACCTGTGTCTGATATCAAATATTTCATCTTAATCTTAATCAGATAGGCATCATAACCCAAACCTCAAAAGAACAATGAATTAACATTTTTGCTTAATGTTGGCCACCATTTTTTGATTCTTCTTCTTCTCATGGTTTTTCCATGAATCTCATAATAAATGTGCTTCAAGTGGACAGGCAGTCATTTGAGATTCCATGTGAATCTTCAACTATACTCTTTATGGATACTTGACTTCAAGTGATAAAAACATACTCTTTGTCTCATTTCTTCACACAGTTTTTTTTAAAGATAAGGTTTTACTAAGTATTTCTTTCATCAGTGCCCTCCCTATTTTCAAGATGAAACATCTAAAATCTTTACACCCTTAATCTTTGATGCCCTTAGTATCTATGCAAATCCAGGGGAAAGGTTTTATAACACACTATGACACAGTTGTTTGGGGAAATTATATTTGAGTCATTGGAATAAGATAGCATTCATCACTAACTTACACGCAGAACTAGAATTCCACTAATCGAAATAGAATCTTATTTCCCACATAAGCAAACTTTTTTGTTTCACTGGTTATGTATATCACATTTTCAATGGTTTGTTTTATATCAGAGAAAAAGCATGAGTTCTACTCTTGTTCTTGAAAGCATTTATCTTCTCACATTTGGCTTGTGAATTGGTATAGGTAATGCATGGCTTGAAATTACAATTTTATGTTATTCATTCATTCATTTATTTTTACTTCATGTTAGTTTCATTTTACTTTACCTAATGTTTGTGGATGTTCAGATCAGAATGTCAAAATTTCCTGGACTCTTTCTTGAAGTCTCAGTTTTAATTCCTTTATCATGCTGCAGTCATGGTTATTAGATTTCCCTGGGACCTTTATTCAAAAGGTAGCACATCAAATATACAATGTGCCAACTGTCTCTGCATACTGAAAGAAATACATGCTTTTGTGTTTTGAACAAGCTATGATCCTCACATACGTAAACATATTTGAAAGCCAAATGTCTCCTTCAGACCTTCCTTTAAAAGAAGCCGGAAAAGTAGATCAGTGTGGGGACAGAGATGGGGTGTAGGGGAGGGGGAGAAAATTGAACTTTCCGAGATCAGTACTTAACATAAAAATTTCATCACAATCTTTATCATCTTGCAGTGGTTGCAGAAAAGGCCTAGGCTCCCTCCACCTTTAACTTCCTAAAGTCGCCTATTTTACCTTCAAATCTGATGAAGTGTCAAAGTCATTTACCAGTAATGAGTTCTGCTGCAAATTTTATTTTGCTTGGAATTTAATTAATGGGCCAAAGACTTTCCATTGTGATTTGAGCAAATGAATAATAAATCAAGAAAGGAGATTTGTCAGGGAAGGAACATCTGTTTCTTACAAGCGTTACAACATGACTACAGCTTGGCTGTGCATTACCAGCACAAAGACAGTAGGAGTCCTCTCCTGTGAAGCTCTCTTCATTTATTGCTCCACTGAAGGTGAACGGAGAGCACTCTAATGGGCCTCTGGTGTTAATAAAAGCTTTGTGCTTCTCCAGTTTGGCTGTAGCCTCTTCCTTTAGGGTGCTACTGTCCTTAGTCCATGGTTTGTTGAGCCACGTCAAGATTCTGCAGTGTCAGTACTTTATTGGATGATTAATAAGGGAAAGACAAATTCATAAGCAGAAACAATATGAAATTACCATCATATTAGTGTTCACTGTCATGCTTTTTATTTTTTGGGGGGGGAGGGGATTTGTAAATGAGATTGTGATTGAAGTTAAGTACTTTGACTTGTACTGTCAAAAAGCAAAAAAAATAGGTCACCGAACCTGTTGGGTTTTTGTCTAGTTAGCCAATAAAGGACTAGCAGAGAAGTGTGACTTTTGTAATTGTGCCAGTGCATCCGAGAGAGAGAGAGAGAGAGAGAGAGAGAGAGAGAGAGAGAGAGAGAGAGAGAGAGAGAGAGAGAGGAATTCCCCTGGTCCATCAAGGTCTATATGTACTTGTGGCGGGGAGTTGGGGAGAGGAAATGAAATAGGGATTGCTCTGCTAATTATTATCAGAACACATATGGCTCACATACACAAAGCCAGGTGCCAATGAGGTAGGGAGAGATCACCTGATAGAAATTTGTATTGCAAGATCTATAATTGACCCCTGTGTGATGTTTTGCAATGTAATAAGAACAGTAATGGGCTGTACTATGCAGTCATACCACCAAATCCTCCTGTTATCCTGTTTTAAGACTGTTGTTGGTTTGTTTTGTACTTTTGTTTTGGGGGGATTTTGGGTTTTTAGTTTTTGGCTGGTACAATACAAGAACTAGTTCAGAGTTGATGATTGTTTGGTATGCACCTGGAATCCCTCTCAGAGGAATGCTTCCTTGGTAAACTGTGTGCTTCCCACCATTGCAGTCACATGCATTCCCCCTTCCCCCCAAAAAAAATTCTTTCCAGCCTCCAGCGCCATGTTGTGCTGTTTGAAATGGCATCCTTCCTGCAGCTTCTCTCTGAAACAGCCCTATGGAGTGAAAATAAAATACATAAACACCAGCTGTGGGAGAGCAGTAAACCTGACAACAGCGGAAGGGTTGTTTTGGACAGGATCTAGTAAGTACAGAATCAACATGGCGGGCTGTGTTTCATTTCCATTTCTCAATGTTTGGAGATCAAGAAAGTAAATTTGCCTCCCAAATTAGTGTACTGAAAATGCCATACACAGTTTTCCCCATTCATTCATTTTTTAACATGAAAAAAGTGCATTTTTAATTTACTCCAGCAAAGGATTTGCCAGGAAATGTTATTAAATCTGAATTTCAAATAAATGATGAAGAGTCATATAAAAATAGAACATAAGCATTTCTGACTACCTTACTCATTTCATATTATAGATTAAAATATCAAATGGCCAATGAATTATCTTCTGAACACAGTGACTTAAAATATATTTTTAAGAGAAAGAAAAAAGAAAAAACTTAAAATTAACATGAAAGATTGAAGTGTAAGCCATAGTGCTTCATGTTTAAGGTGAATAAATAACTTACTTATATTGGGCCCAGACTAACAGACTTCCTTGTGAAATTTAAATGTATCGACATATATAATGTAAACTCAAACATAAGGCAAGATTTGTGTATTCCATTAAGATTCTTAAAGTAATTATTGAACTTGAATACTTTTGAAATACATTGACAATGGTCCAATATCTACTTACATTTAATTTACTTTTAGACACTTACATACACAATAATATACCAATTTAAGAAATAAGCTCTCCATCCATTCTCACATTTCATGTCAGTCTTATTCAGACTCTCAACTCGAGGCTTCATTTGTCATGTAAGTCTTACAATGTCTTACTCGTATCGTCTTCTAAGCTATTCAGGACATACCTTTAAAAAATATTACCCAGCCTTGATGCCTATCCATAGTCTACTTGGATAGCTTTCAATTTTCTATCTATATTTTATGTGTATCCCTGAATTCTTCACAGTATGATTACTAAACTATTATCCTGAAATGATCTTCAAAACACATGATTATAATAGCAATAATTGTGGCATGTCCTTTCAGAATATTACTAATCTGCATTATATTTTTTCAGGTATTTTCATTCTTTTCTAAAGCCATTTCCATCAGCAAACTTAATTGAGGTCATGTAGGGTTCTGTTAACTTTCCACCTACATATGACATTACTTTTGAAAATGAAGTAGTTGACAGTAGACCCCTTAGTTTATAACACTGGCTTTGAAGTACATGTTTTCTGATGAATAATTTTGGAGAAAGCTTTGAGTTTGGTCTGTGATAGAACTGTGCCTATACTGAGACTGTACAAATGGATTTTGACCATTTGGGAGGTATCATAGTTACACGAGATGGCCATCCTTTGAAGGCATCTGGGTATGGCTAGGAGCATTTTTCTTCTGAGTAATGGAAGCTGAGAAGGATATTCTTTGGATGTATGCACAAGGAGACTTCAGAAATTGGGAATCCACCCAGGCATGGTCAGGATCAAAATAATTAATCAAAGTAAAGGGAACAGCGTTATAAGCATATTATACTTCTGTGATTCCATCGTTCTTAATTGTCTAGGTAAATTATATGCTAAAGTAAGGGGAAGAGTTCTGGTATTTTATTTTATGTTTGAACATTTGATATTAATTAAACGATGATGCTCATGTGGTATATTAGTCCCCTAATTCTGGACATTAATCTTTGGTTTAATATAGTTAAATTGTGTGTGTCTTCATACAATGACACTTAGGTACATGTATAGAATATGTTCTTATCCAAACATACAAGAACATGGGAGTGGGAATATTTAGTGTTGTTCACAAATGCAGGAAAAAAATTATATCTCAAATTTAAAGCAGACTTTTGATTCATTTTTCTATTTATAAGGCTGAAATGCATTTATTGAGGTTTTGTTTTTTTTTTTTAAAAGAAAAACAATTCAAGTTCCCAGTTCAAACAGGGAATATTAGGGATATAAAATATGAAGCTATAGAACCCATTTGGGAGTACACTATGGAAAATAGATGCATCAAAAATGCACATGAAAGTCAGGTGTCTGTGACTTACTCCTATACACCTAGCTACTCAAGGAGGTTAAGATCTGAGGATATGGTTTGAAGCCGACCCCTCTAGTAAATTCCTGAGATTCTTATCTCCAATTAACCATCGCCAGAAAGCCAGAGGTAGAGGTGTGGTCCAGTACAACCTTGAGTGAAAAAGCTAAGGAACAGTGCCCAGGCTCTGAGTTCAAGCCCCAGAATGGACATGGTTCCCCCTTCCCCCCCGCATCTCCCAATCATGCAATCATGCTAAATGAATTAACAGGTAAGTACAAAAAAAAGGAAATGATTCTTTTCTTCAATAAGGACTCCCTCAACTGATTATGCAGAAGTAAGATGAGGGTAGGGTAGCTCTTTTGTCTGGGTAGACATCTTCACAGTTACCAAAACTGAGCAATTCCTCTCAGTCCTGCCATGTTTTCTATCTTAGCTTGTTCCAGGAAGCCCAGCCTTAGAATCAGTCTCGGGTTTTCATCTTTGAAATAGAAGACTTAAATACCATAATTGATGATGTCATTTTCAGTGTGATGCCACTGGATCAGCTCACTCATAAAACGCCTCATTTCTACTTAGTCTTTACCACTTGATGTCCCCCTAGGGGGACATCTCAGCGTCACCTGAGGGCCTTTTTCCAATCCCTTCCCTCAATCTGGAGCTGAACAGGCTTGCTCCACTTTGAGTAGTACTTTAACTGATGGGGTGTGTTGTAACCCTTAGGTGTGTTGGGGTAGAAAATAATTTGAAAACAATCAATCAAATGAAAAACCAAACATCTGGCCAATTATCAGTTATTTTCCATTCTGCTGATGTGGATATTATATAATCAAACATTCAGATAGTAGAATATTCTCCTTTATCCAGTATTTGCCACAGCGTACATGTGACTAAAAGACTCAACGAAATTTTTTTTGAGGTAAAAAATGTTTTTCCAATGGATTTTCAGAAATATCAGCAAACTAGCACACTTTTAAAATATTTTTAGGGTATTTCAAGATGTGATCGTCTTGTAACAACTTTTTTTATGAACATCTAATAATTATGATAAAATTTCTGTTCATTAAAGAGTCATAAGAGGAGATAATTTGCATCACAATTTTAATCAGTGAAAATCACATTGCCTAAATCTTTTAAGTTGTCTAGGTAGAAATAAACCATGCTTGCCAACTTCCTGACCTGTAAGAGTTCTCAGATTCATTTCAGCTCGTGACAAAAGGCACTCATGTCTGGACTCCCTTACCTGTTCGGAAGCAACATCATGGGCTGGATTTTCTCAAGGGTACATAACATGCCTGGCTAGGAGCTGACCTCATATACAATGAAGTGACACTCAACACCTCTTTATGAAAGATGCTTGCCCTTTAGATTCTTAGGTTTATCTTATTATGGATTCAAAACAGTTGTCTAAATTTAATACAAAACACATAGAAAATGGTTTTGTTTGAATTCAACACATAACTTTAGGGAAGGAGGTTGCCTAGGCCTGGAAGAATACATAGTGAGAACAGGTCACAAAAATATAAAATGACAAAGAAAGAGAGAAAGAGAGATAATAAGCAATGAATGTAGGCGAGGATATTTAGAAATTATAACCCACATACATATGCTGGTGAGAATGTAATATAGTACCAATGGTATGAAAAAACAGACTGGAAATTTTCTAGAACTTATCACCTGACCCAGAAATCATACCCCGAGGTATGTGTCCAAAGAAACTAAAAACATATGCTGACATAAACATACACAACCGTTAATAACAGCATTATTCAAAATCGATGCTAAATGGAAACAATCCAAATGCAATTCATCTGACGAACAGAGAGATGAAATGTGATATATAAACACAATGAAATACTATTTGGTCATATAAAAGGGTGAAGAACTAAGTCATATTACAATCTAGATGAATTTTGAAAATATGCTGAGTGTAAAGAAGAAAGGCTTCTATGTGTGTGAAATATACAGAATATACAGAAATGCACAGATAAATACATAAAGACAGAAAATAAATAAGGGGACTGCAGAGACTAGGGTTTTTATGTGGACAGGGAGAGTTGGTTCATTAGTAAGGGATTTCCTTTCAGGATCCTAAAGATGTTCTGGATCAGATTTAGATGGTGGTAATAATGGGATAGCACTAAGAAAATACTAAAATCCACTGGCTTTTACAATGTAAAATGGTGAACTTCATGGTGTATACATACTTTTGGTAAGAGATCTGAAGACATAGTCTGTATTCCAAAAATGGTAGTTTTGTTGGGAACAGTTTGAAGAGAAGTAAATGATAAGAAGAAAGATGGGAGGTAGCCATAATTAGAAAAGCATCCATGTACACAGCCACAAACTATGTATAGAATCAAAGTTTTTATTAAAGATACTTTTAGAGGAAAATGAAACATCAAATGCCTTTAAGAGTGATAAGGGATCAAAATGTGAAAAAGTAGCATAAAATACAGATGATATGGCAAAGATTTTTGGCAAAGTAAGACTGCAGGCCCAGAGAATAAAGAATGAGCATACATCCTAAGAACTATATATAGACATACGTCTTCCTGAAAGTTAGATCCTATATTGATCCTCAATTGTTTTGAATCATTTTGTTTAACAAGCTTGGAGAAGATAATAAAGGAAGCAAAACTTCTTTCTTGTTTAAAGTTAAATTGTTAATACAGGATTTGGCACATGGTAGGTGCTCAATAAATATTTGCGAAATGAATTGACTGTACTCCTTAGGAACAAACTAGAACAAAAGGGTAGAACTAAACACTGTTATATAGAAAATAAATCTTAGTTCAATAAATATCAAACCTAGATTGAATTTATTATGTGGAAAGGGATTTATATAGAAGAAACATTAGATTTTTAACAATAAATAACTAGAAGCATACAAAAGAAAAACGTTTATTTTTAAAGAGTTGGACTCAGACTTCCCTTCTAACATAATTAGACCCCAAACATAACACAGCAACAGGTCATAACCTAAGAATTAAATACAAAGACAAGTTTATTACTTATAAGAGATGAACCAAATTAAGTGGTTCTCAGCTAAAGGATTAAAAAATGTAACACTTTTTTGTATTCTGTTTAGGAAAAATATCATTAAAATATGATAAAAATGCCTGGTGTTAGTAGCTCATGCCTATAATCCTACCTACTCAGGAGCCTGAGATCTGTGGATCGTGGTTCAAAGCCAGCCCAGGCAGGAAAGTTGGTCAGACTCTTATCTCCAATTAACCACCAGAAAACCGGAAGTGGTGGTGTGACTCAAGTGGTAGAGCACTTGCCTTGAGCTGAAGAGCTGAGGGACAGTGCCCAGGCCCAGAGATTAAGTCCCACAACTGACAAAAAAAAAAAAATCATAAAAACTCAAGACAGTTGAAAAATTGATTGAAGCATAGGAATGATGTGGTGGTATAAGGAAATAATAATAGGCAGTGAACTACAGTATGGAGAGATAAAAGAGCTTATATGGTTTTACAAGCTGAAATAATTATTGGTGCTTTGAGCTTATTAAATTTGCTATGGCAAAATTTGAAATGAGAATATAGGCCTTCCATTCAGTGGCTCTCCAGGGTCTGATACAGAGCTGGCACTCAAAAATATTTGCAGGAAATGCTGGAGGGGATGTGGAGAACGAGGAACCCTATTACACTGCTGGTGGGAATGTACACTTATACAACCACTTTGGAAAGCAGTCTGGAGGGTCCTTAGAAAGCTAAAGATTGACCTCCCATACGACCCAGTCATACCACTTCTAGGCATCTACCCTGAACAACAGGAACCAATATACAAGGACACGTGCACCTCCATGTTTATTGCAGCACTGTTCGCAATAGCTAGGATATGGAAACAACCTAGATGCCCCACCACAGATGAATGGATCCAAAAATTGTGGTATCTATACACAATGGAATATTATGCAGCCATTAGAAATGACAAAATAATGGCATTTGCAGGGAAATGGATGGAGCTAGAAGGAATCATGTTGAGCGAGGTAAGCCAAGAACGAAGAGACAAACAGTACATGGTCTCCCTGATAAGTGGATGCTAAATCCAAAATGTTAGGTGATATGACAAAACTAACAGGACTTAAGAAACAAGGAACTCCCACTCATCTGGTTGAACCACTACCAAATATCCCCATGCTGCTGATCACATATATGGTATATAACATGTGAGCACCATTATATATTACAGACTGTGATAGACAATTTGCTCCAGGAAAGTTAGAATGAACTTGTGACTTTAAATGAGCATCATTATTCCACAATACTGTGAATTTCTGGAAATTATGTAATCACTTAATCACAATCAAAAAAAAAAAAAAAAAGAACCTCGGGGAAGGGAGGGAGGGTGGGGATGGTAGGGGGAAAACAATGGAGGGGGTAACAATGTTCAAGAGGAAGTGTACTCATTACCTCACTCATGTAACTGTAACCCTCTGTATAGTATCTTTACAATAAAAAAATTAAAAAAAAATATTTGCAGGTTATATATGAATCCATTTTATCTTCCATACTGGGAATGTAGAAACAGAGAGAAGGAAAGAGGATTTGGGACTCCTGGTTAACTTTGAATCTGCTCATTTTCTCGAACACTGGGACAGAGTCTAATTTAAGTGAATCTACTTTGAATCTCTCCCCTTTTCTCTCCCACTTCATCCCCAACTGCAAATGTAAGTATGATGGGAATAAAGGTTAAAAAATAATTTAGACCAGATAGAAAGGGGAGAAGTTAGAAAAATGGCTAAAACATTCACATAGCTAAGTAGATAAACTGTAGACACACAGGTAAAAGTTATTTGGTGAAATGGCACATAAATGGAGAAAGGAAGGGTAGGAAAATACAGTCATAATGTTCAATATATGTATGTATGTAAAAATGTAACCAGGTAACTTGAAAGGATGTTGAGGAAAATGGGATGTAGAGAGGTGAGGGAAATGGGGCAGAATGATGGAATGGGTGAAATTGATCAAGATGTGTAGTATTTATAAACTGGTATGTTGAATTGAAACTTCTTTGTACAACTACTCAAAGATGATACAATTTTTTTAAGGGATATAATCAGGTGCTGGTGCTGTAATCCTAGCTACTCAAGGAGGCTAAGAGCTTAGTTCAAAGCCAGCCAGAACAGGAGACTCTTATCTCCAATTAATCACCTAAAAGCCAGAAGTAGAGATATGGAACAGTGCCAGCCTTGAGCATAAAAGCTCAGGAACAGTGTTCAGGCTTTGAGTTCAAGCCATAGTACACACACACACACACACACACACACACACACACACACACACACACACACACACACGGAAATAGAAGCAATTCTGTCTGACATTTTGTTAGTATTCAAAATGGCAGAAGCACTTTTCTAATGTTTTTAGTTCAGTTCCTTAGAGGTTATGCAATTTCCCTCCCTTTTTTTAAAATGCCTTGTAGAAATAGAAATTTGCAGCGAGAGTAATAAGGAATGATTAGTTCAAATCTGCAGTGTCTTCTCACTGGCTTTTAGGTGATTGTAAGTTCACACCTATGCAAACTGCAAACAGTTAACAGATTTTCCTCTGGTAAACCCAAATGTACCCCATGAAACCATTCATAGAGAACATCAAACCCCACTCTGTTCCACTCTGGATTTCTAGCCAAAATTAATTAGGGTCTAATCAAGAGAGGCACTCACCTTGACTTTCAATGAGCCATAGATAAATAATGAACTAGGTTTCTGTTGGAAATAAAAGTGGCTTAAAGGGAAAAGAAGATGCCAGGTTTGGGGACAGTCACCTGGAGCATGTCTCCATATTTTTCTTTCACATTTATCTGTAAAGCCTTACCATCACCTTTTGACATGTCACACAAAAGCATGGGCCAAAGTTGTCATTAGGTTTAGATAAAGGCATGTTTGGTGTTGTCCTTCTGACTTTGGGAACACTGTCATGTAAGACAGACTATCTCTTATAATAAACCACCTCCGGGACCACTGTGAGAAATGATCACTGGCCAGGACAGGATGAACAATGAGTCTGGACCTTTTCATACTGTATGTTTTCTTTTTTTTCTTTCTTTTTTTTTTCCCCCAGCACTGAAGTTTGAACTGAGGACCTTGAGAAGTGCTCTACCACTTCAGCCATGCTTCCAGCTCTTGCTGCTTTAATTATTTTTCAGATAGGTTCTCACTCCTGACAGCAATCCCTTTTCTGCTTGTGTATGCCGGATGCTTGATTATTGAAATGGGAGCCTCACTAACTTTTTGCCCAAGCTGGCCTCAATCAGAGATACTCCCATCTTTACCTTCTAAACTGCTGGAATTACAGGTGTGGGCCACCACACCTAGCATTGCACTGAGGCTTGATCACAGAATAATCAGGAAGGTTATCTCCTGAATGTACACAATTTATTGTGCTTCATAGAATGGACTTTGGTTTGAGCACAATTCCACTCTTGCTGATTCGTCTTTTACTAAGAAGGTAAAACAGGTATTTATGCAAACAGGAGTCTTCACTGCAATTTTCATACAGCACAGAACTGAGTGAAAGCTTACTTGCTTGAATGATAACTTCAGAGGGCAACACACATAGATTCAAGAGGCCATGACCACATAAGACAGATACCCCCAAAGTGAGAAGTTTGTAGGTTTGGTGTTATTATTTCTTGTTCAACCATGTCCTATTTGGGAGAGGATAATAGTGCCCGACAGATCTTTTGTGTAGTGCTTCTTATATATAGTAAAATACTGTAATTTAACAGCTTGCTGGGGGGAACAAGAATTTGTTCCAGCTCCTGATTTAAATGTTTATGCTAATTGCTATTTATTGGCCCAGATGCAAATGATAGGTTGGCCAAAGTGAAATTTTATGATGAGCAAACACCCCCCTTTTGTGCAAATTGAAAAAGTGAAACAAGAGGAGGATGAAATGAGCCGAAGATGGTCTTAATGGCTGCTTTTTAATGGAGAAGATAAAATTAAGACTGATTTACGTGGCCAACTCCCCTGTTTTCGCGTATCAGCTCATTTGGCAGGAAAAATGGAAAAGTAATTGTTCCTCTTTCAATGTGGGCCTCAAACCATTATTTATTGGCTGAAATTAATCGCTGTTTATCCTTCACTCACATGGAAACCGCTCCATCAGCATTACCGGTCTGAGCAACTCAACTAGTCCCTTGCAATTTAGTCGACAGCAAGTGCTGGTGCTGATGAGGCATGCCTTAATTTTCTGGGCTGTGGGAGTTAATGAAGACTCCTTTCTGAGGTGGACATATTTGTATTTCTACAACATTAATAACAAAGACCCATACTTTCTCATTGGCAGCAAATAAACTTTTTTTTTTGAGAGGAAAAATTATTGATAGTTCAATGCTTGAGGAGAGAAAAAAAGAGAAACTGAATCATGGAACCCGTTTGGTTTGACTTCACAACCCATCTAAAACCTGAGGGGATGTATACACTCTTGGAGAGTTGTGGATGGGCCCTGACACTCACTCCTGGGAATGCCCTGTTAATTGATAAGAGGAGAGACAAAACTACTGGGAAAGGAATGCATTCCAGATTTAAGTCTTAGTCCTGCTGGGCTTCTTCTTCTGAGCCTTGTGGGATGCCTGTCATTCAGAGCCTGTTTTTCTTTCTTTCTTTCTTTCTTTTTCTTTCTTTCTTTCTTTCTTTCTTTCTTTCTTTCTTTCTTTCTTTCTTTCTTTCTTTCTTTCTTTCTTTCTTTCTTTCTTTCTTTCTTTTTGTTCTTTGTTTTTTGTTTTCTGGAGTAGAGAAGCTGGATTGCTTCATGTTTTTCTCCAAGAGACCATCTGGAATGAACAATCTATCCTTCACTTTCATACTTCCTTCTTCCTAATCAGCCAGTCAGTCGTTAAGTATTTGTGCACGCAGTGATTTGCCCAACAGGCCTCTGTTGCTGGAGATCAACACACAGAGCAGGTGGACCACCACAGTAGCTAGACTTAAAGCTGAGTGTGGAGACTCAGATTCAGTCTCTCTGAAGCATGCATGGGAAAGCCAGTTGCAATTGCTGGCTTTTGCCAAGACAAGGGTAGATCTTCCTATGGCTTCCTTTGAATCGCATCTTTCAGATTTTCTAGTCAAGTCCCACTCTCCCTGCTGACCCTCTGGTATATTCTTCCTTGCTGACTGATTTTGCTCTTGAGCTTAGGATAGAGGAGAGTATGCGACAAGTTCATCTGAGTTCATAATTTCCACTGCCAAGATCGACATTGTCTTACTCAATGCATCCTAGATTCCTTGAAAAATAGATTCCAATTTGTTTTTTCCTTAATAAAACTTATATGGCATACTTCCTTCACATTTTTAATGACTTTTTAAAAAATTGATCATCCCGTGTCCTTGTTTCAGCATTTTTTTTATTCCCCTTCCCCTCCCCAAAATAGATAAATGTATATAGAAGATGCAAGATACCAAAATCAGATACAATGACAACAGGGATATACCATAGATGGAAGAGCATACAAAAGAAACAAAAAAAATCACATAGTCCATTAAAACCAACAACAACAAAGAAAAACCTCTTGGGGATTCATTCCCCTTAGCATCATCTTATATGGTCATATGTATATAGCTTAACAAAATGCTGAAACAAGGACACAGGATGAACATTGCAACAATGATACAAGACACTATGTTGGAAATGAACCTTACAACTTTGGGGAAGAGGGGAGAGAAGTGGGGGAAACAGAAGTGGAAGAAAAGCAAAGGAGGGGGTAACAATGCCAGACAAGAAATATACTGATTACCTTACTGATGTAACTGTAACCTCTCTGTACAACATCTTTACAAGAAAATAAATTTAAAAAATGATTGAGCTATTGGTATACAGGCAGTTTGTTGCTTCCACTCTGTTATTAACTGCACAATTCTACTTATTGTATTATACATTATAAACATGTATTATATTTCTAAGTTCATTCTTCTTTTTCTTTTTCTTAATATTATTGTTTGAACTCAGGACCTCAGACTTGCTAGGCAAACACTTTACTACTTAAGCCATACCTCCAGCCCCTTTTGCTTTAGCTTATTTATCAGATAGGATGTCATACTTTTGCCTTGGCTGGCCTTACACCATGATCTTCTTACCTCTTCTTCCTGCTTAACTGGGATTACACTTTTAGGTGAATATACCTATTTGTTCTTTGAGATAGAATCTCACTGATATTTTTCCCCCCATGGGTTAGCCTCCAGCTGAGATCCTCTGACCTTTACCTCCCACATAGTTGGGATGATAGGTGTGAACTACCATGCCTAACTCAAATTTTAAATAACATCATACTCTAATAAATCTATGCTGAAGCAGGTGTTGTGGAGTTATGGTTTTTGTAGGAGCTGGTATCTGTCTTTCTTATTCTGCCATAATTCATATTTGAACTTGAAAAGCTACCAGAATGACACATTTTGCAAATGAAAAGAGAAACAAAATTTGTGTTTATCTCAACAGTTCCTAACCTTCGCCAAGAAGAATTTTCTCAAGTTATATTGCAATATTGATTTTAGAATCCATGCTATAGATCTTTATATACTGATGCTGTCTTTCAAGTATTATTATTGACCCTTTACTAGCACTTAACTGTATTAAAAAAGTAAACAAAAAATCATTCATCTTATTAATTCATAGGATGTTAAAAAAGAAAACTTTATTTTAAATAAGATTTTTTTTCTTATTGATTAAAAAAAACCCTAAAACAATAGCTCAGGATTTAGGATGGGGTAGTAGTATGTTTATAGGAGGATGAAGAGTCAAGGAAATTCATACTTGCAGGAAAGTCTGCAGAGATCTTTTTTTAAATTGTATCCTGAGTTTTAAAAGTTAAGTTTTTCACAGTAAAAAAATCAGATATTAATTTGAGTTTAAAAATTAAAATAGGACAAACGTGTTTGGTTTTTAAAAAAAAAAAAAAAAAAAAGCATGGAGCTCCACAAAGATACTGACCACTACATTCAGTTTCAGATATCCTAAAAAACAAGTAAAAAAGCAATATTTACTGTTTTTTGTTTGTCTACTCTTGTAGACAAACAAATCATTCAGAAAGGTGACCTTTCCTCTCATGGATTTCTAAAATTCAAACAAACCCCAAAGCCCTGGTGATAATATGCTTTGAGGATCCCAGTGTTCCTCAAAGCCTTCAAGACATTCTTTCCTTTCTGCTGCTTAGGCTCCTAACTACTTCTCTCGTTTGTCTTTACGCTGTGGCATTTTAGGGATGGGTTCTAAAGTGCTGCCATCAAAGTCTGGTAGCCTCCACCTGTCTTCTAGCCTGAGCTGTCTAGCACCCAGGGGTAAAATTTATCAGGGAAAAAAAGTATTTGTTCAACTTCATTTCAGCTTTCCATCATTAGATTTCATTAGGGTTAGGAAATTGTGTGTGTGTGTGTGTGTGTGTGTGTGTGTGTGTGTGTGTGTGTGTGTGTGTGTGTGTGTGTGTGTGTGTGTGTGTGTGTGTGTGTATACAAATACTGAGGATTAAGTGGAGACCTGGAAGCTGTTTCTTAGTTTTTTTTTTCCCCTCAAGCCCGGTGCTCTAACCATTTGAATCACAGCTCCACTTCGGAGAATTAACTATTTTTTAACATGATTTTCTTCTATCCAGGAACTAGTGGTTCACACCTATAATCCTAGCTGCTAGGAAAGTCAGTCTGGGCAGGAAAGTTTGATAGACTCTATCTCCAAAATAATGGAAAGCAGGGCTAGAAGAGTGGCTCAAGTGGTAGCATGCCAGCCAGGCAAGTAAAGGCCTTAAGTTCAAGACCTAGTGCTGCCCAAGTATTAAATAACATCATAAAACAAAACAATAAAATATAAAATAAGAATAAACCTGTTATAAAAATAGAACGTTACAAGCTTATCATGTTGATATCATTTCCTCACATTCTCTCTAACGCCGTCCCTCTTCTCTTCCTCTACAAGCAGCTGCTGTGAATGTTTTCTATTCCATTTGAATAAATCAATATTTATTCATTTATTTTCAAAATGACAAGAGAGCATTTAGAGTGTGCCAGGTCATGTTGTACATTCCTTCTGGGAGCCTACCTTCCAGTGTGGGAGGCGGGTGGCATACACACCTGCCGGCCTTGAATCCGGGACCTTCACCTCACTATCCCTGGGTCCTGCAGCATGCTCCCTCAGTTTTCTATCCCTTAATGGCTTTCATCTGCTCCAATCTCTGTTTTACTTACAACAGATGATTTATTTTAAAGAATCAAATGATAAGAGTTCTAGGAAAAAGATGAAATTTAAGGCTAAAAATCAAGTGTAGGCCTATTCGAAGAAAAGAAAGCTTAGATTCAAGTTCAAGTTTCCAGGCATCTGGGTTATAGTTTTCCTCATTCACATCTCTCCTAGCACTGTGCTAATTTTTGTACTAGGGCAGAAGGTTGCGTGGCTGAATATTTGATCAGAACAGCCAAGGTCACCCATTCAAAGCAGTTACAGAATTTTCTTCTCCCAACTAAGCATACTCATCGTTACAAACAGAGGCTCTCAATGAGCCAAAGGAAGGAGTCTTTATGTCTGAGATACTTGATTACTTAGAAAAAGGAACAAGGAAACAATTGAATAAATTTGCACTTCTCCTTCCTAGAAAGTTGAGTTTAAATTACTAGTGGAGAAACATTTTTCATATTTCTGCTTATAAAAAAGAAAACAAATCATATACAAGTTAAATTTTTCATTGGTGAAAAAGATCTGCACCAAGCTTTTATTGCTGTTGCTTTCTGTGCCTATGTTGGAACTTGAACTCAGGGCCTGGGCACTGTCTCCTAGGTGTTTTTCACAAAGGCCAGAACTCTACCACTTGAACCAGATCTTTACTTCCAGCTATTTGGTAGTTAATTGGAGATAATTGTCACATGGACTTGCCTGCCTGGGGTTAGCTTCAAATGGCAATCTTCTGATCTTAGCCTCCTGATTAGCTAAGATTACAGGTAGAAGCTACCAGTGCTCTGAATGCATTGAGTTTTATGGTCTATCTTTTGGGTATATTTATTCTCTGGAATATAAAAAGAATTGCCTTGCTATATGTTTTTCTTGATACTTATTTAACCTGTGAATTTAGGAAAAAATGTTATCTCTGTTTTGTTACAGTTACAAAAATGAAACTGACCTTCACATTTTCCTTTTCCAAATTCAACACTTTGGTGCATTTCCTTTTTTAATATGGGATGGTTTTCTGAGATTTATCCACTTATAAATGATGAAGGAATTTGAGGGTCTCATTGAGGTTAATCTCTATTAATTAATTATAAATTGCATTAATTACACAGTAATGATAATTAGCCTATTTTCTAATCTATGATGGGGTTTCTCACTAGTTTCCTACTTGGCTTTCTAAAAATAAGTATTTAAGCTAGAAACTTCCTTGGAAAACCAATGCTTTTAGTGAAATTTCCTACATTCCTCAGAAGTTTTGAATTGTTTTCTAAGGTGCAAAATATCATAAAACTGTACATGATGAACAGGAGTCATCTTAGTCTGTTGCAGACTACTATCACAAAATGGCCCTAGGATGAATTTATTTCTCCTAGTTCTGGAGGTTGGAAGTACCAATATCAAGACTGTGGTAGATTTTGTCTGGTGAGGACCTGATTCTTATATCTCCATTTGTTCTTCTCTCAGAGGGCCCCACCCCTCGCCTCGATTTCCTACCCCCCCCCAACTTCCCAGTTGTAAAGAGTTTATTTAGTAAGAGAAAGTAAAGGCTACTCAGGAGAGTGAGCAGCAGGAACAAAACTGGCTGTCTACCATATGGTCCGGGACCAGTTGCTTTGTATCATTGCTTGCCATCTTTTTCTTCTCCTATTTGGCAATTTGTCAAATGGTGATTGGTTTGTCTGAAACAAGCCAGACCCTTCCCCGGGATGGTGGCTTGTAGGAGGGCTGGCCTGAGTTACAGCAGGACCCAAGACCCTCTCCTGGGTGGTGGCTTATAGGAGGGATAGCTTGGGTTATACCAAGACCCAAGAACCTGCCCTGGGCAGTGCTACCTGTTGTGGGGAGCCAGCAGGCTGGAACAGGTTAGGTGGAGCTTGCCTTCCTTTCTCTCCTCTGAGTTTTCCCTGACTGCTGTCCGGACATGGGGGGTTCAAACTCTGTTTTAGCTATTTTCAGGCATCCTCTTTAAGGAATTCTTCTTCCTCAAGATCTAATTATCTTCCCAGGCTCCCCTCCTAAGACCTCTGACTTGGGGATGGGAATTTCAATATGTGTGAAAGAGACACAAACATTTAGGCCATTACAGTATTCCTGGCTTTTCAGGTGTTTGCTGGACTCTTTCCAAACATGGTCCATGTTGTCAGAGCTCAAGCTTTGTCTCCCTTTTTACAATCTCCATTCATCCTTTGTTGCCTATCCAGACACTCTTCCTTTAAATCCTCTTCCATGTTCCACCTCACCCCTGCAATACCACCTTTGTCTACCACCTCTTGACTTTCTTTTCCTCCTTCTATGAGATATGAACCCTCAGTCTTCAGTTCCTGGTGTGAAAGGAGGTTTATTTGGCTCACAGTTTTGAAGGCTCAAACAGCTCTTGGCAAGGGTGTCCTGGCTGAATGAACCACAACATGTAGAATGGAATCTTGGGAAGGGTATGTGTGTGTATGTGTGTGTGTGTGTGTGTGTGTGTGTGTGTGTGTGTGTGTGTAAGAGGGGAGGTCTTGTTGGGTGGGAAAAGACACAGTGGTGGGCGGGTCAGATTTCTCTTTTATAATACCTCTCTCATGAGAACTAACAGTCACAGGAGCTCAATCTCTCTCCGGGACAAGACCCTCAATGATGTAGTTTCCTACGTGAGCTTGGCTTTTGAAGCTTCTCCTTCACCTCTTACCTGCGTCCCCAACTTCCGATATATAAACCCTTGGGAAGCAAGGCACATGACACCAAATTTTGCAAAGTCCATTGCTAAAATTCCAGTTACTTCCATCTAGAAAACACATGTTGACAGTTGTCCAGATTTCCAATGGGCTGCCAATTCACACAATTCTTGTAAACATCAGATTTTTTCAGTTGTTATCTTATAATCTCATTCAACATATCTTCATGACATTTTTCTATCAACCATCGATGGTACCTCCAAACATTATTATTCACTTTTCCTCAAAATACCTCAAACTTCTCTCTCTCTCTCTCTCTCTTTCTCTCTCTCTCTCTCTCTCTCTCTCTCTCTCTCTCTCTCTCTCTGTTTCTCTGTCTCTGTCTCTCACTTTATGTCCCATTTTAGTAGGCACACATTCCTTTAGCAGTTAAAATCTCCATGGAGATATGTTTCCCCCTCTCAAAAATGTGTTCCTACCTCTCTTATATATAATGTTCTTTCCTTTCAAATAGTCTGACACTGTGGCTATACCTTATGGATCACTTCTCCCCCTAGTTGCTGACTCCTGTGTATTTTTGTTTGGATTTTAATATACTCCAGAAGGCGGTGTGTCGATAACCAGCAGGTATTAGGTAGGGTCTTGTGGAAGGAAGTTAGTTCAATGGGAATGTACTTGCATGAGATTTTTCCTGGCCCCTTCCTCTATTTTTGTTTCCTGGCTGCCATGAGGTGAGAAGTTCTGCTCCACACTACATTTCTTACATTTCTTATCTCACCACGGGGACCCCAAACCACAGAGCCAGCCATGTGTAGGTAGAAACTTTGAAACCATGACTACCCCAGAAGACAAATAATCCTTCTTTTCAGGTGCCTTGACACAGTAATGAAAAGCTGACTCACACACTTGATCACAGAACTGAGTCCTGTTATGACTCTCTTAAGACATTAGTCAGCAAGCCACCTTCAATGACTCATCCCAGAGGATTTCTCTAACCATCCTTTCTTAAGGTGAAATGCCAAGCACAATAGTGCTCAATATTTTCTTAAAACATCTACATTGAAGAGAGAAAAGGATACAGCCCTTTAGGGAATTCTGAAATGTCCTTGAAGAGGATAAAATTAATATAGGTATCTCCAGGCTTAAAAAAATTGTCTTGTGATATATGAAAAATGCCTGGGTAGATTAAAAATCCATCATTTAGTGGTACTAATGGGAGCAAGACCTAGACGGCAATGTACCTTCCACAGAATAGTGCAACGCTGCAAATGCCTTCACACCGAAACGCTGGGCCACCTTAAGACCCCAAGCAAATAAACTTCAGTGAGGACCCTTCAAGAAGACACATTCACCCATTACCATTCCTCTTCAAACAGACTAGAAATGTATCTCAGGGTCTTCCCTTGAGCTCAATAGTTACATTGATCCTGAAATGGCTGTATACTTATTAAATATCGCTTCATTCTAGAATGTTAAAAATATTATTTCTCACTTCCATTTGTAGTTATTGTAGAAAAGATCCTCTGTTCTTAAAAAATTGCAGAAAAAAGATGATTCTGATTCCAACTCTGGGAAGTAGAAAATACCACTTGGGAACAAAATGAAGCTGAAATTCAACTTTAAAGAGAAAAGTTGCCAAATCAAGGCTGTGGTTGCTTTCACACAATGCTTTTTAAGTCAATGGCTCAAACGTATTTTTAGTTTTTGGACTGAGTATCGTGAGTTCTAGTTTTACCCGTGTAAATCTACAAATAAACACTGAGGTAAACTAACATAGGCGTGTTATAAATAAACCCTCAAAAGTTCCTATTGCCTCAAAGATGTGCTAGCAATGATTTTAACTCCAACCCCTAATTTGATTTTTTTAAGTATAACTCTGAGAATAAGTTCTGTTATATTTGTTGTTGGAAATGATATCAAAGTTCTAGAAGTGTTTTGTAAAGATTTTTTTTACAGCTTTATGATGATAGAACTTACCTACCATAGAAATTATACACTTGAAGTTTGTTAGCGGATTTTTAGAGTACTCACAAGTACTTAAACTACTAACATATTTAGCTTAAAGCAACTTTATTACCAAAACAAGAAACCTTGTAATTATTAGCTATCATCCTTTTATCCACCATCTTTTCCCCTTCATCTCAATCCTAGCCCTAAGCAAACACTAATTTTTTGTAGATTACTCTATAATGGAATTTCACACAAAAAATATGGAAGCACATAATTCGTGATCTTTTATGAAGAGCTTGTTTTGCTTAACATACTGTTTTCAGAGTTCACCTCTGTTGTAGCCTGTATGAATACATTATTTTTTTGTGGCTGGATAATATCCCATGGTATGGACATCCTGTGTTTTCTTTTCCCGTTTACCTGTTGATAGTACTTTTGGTCATGTTCACCTTTTAGTCTCATCTTTGTCTAAGATCATGAGTAATATAAACATTATATATGCTAGGTCATAGAGTCACTTAATATTTAATTATTTGTGGAGCCATCAGACTTTTCTAAGAGACTGACCCATTTTATGTTATCATCAGCGTGTATGAGCTTCATGGTTCTTCCATATCCTCGCCCACATTTATGGTTTGATATATCAGATTTAGCCATCCTAGATGGTATGTCATTGTGAGTCTAATTTTCATTTCCACAATCCAGTGATGTGGACAATATCCATGTGGATTTATCAGCCATTTTCCCTGGGGGAAATGTCTACTCATATCTTCTGCTCTTTTTTTTTTTTATCATTGTATCTTTTTACTGAGTTGTAAAATGTCTTCATATATTCCATATACTAGTTTCTTACCATATGTTTTATTTACAAATTCTTTTTTCACTCTATGGGCTAACTTAAATTTCTTGATGGTGTCACTTAAAGAACTTTTTTTTTATTTTGAATTTTGATGAGATTCTTTTTATGTAATTTTCTTGCTCCTTTTTTTTTCTTTCCTTGTTCATGCTTTTGGCATCATATTTAAGAACTTTTAACATCCAAGATTGTGGGAACTTGCACTAATGTTTTGTTTTACAAATTTTGTAGTTTGAAATCTTTGAGCTCTTTGTTTAGATTTTTGTGCGGTTTTGAGTTAAAATTTGAGATAACCATCCAACTTTGATCTTAATATGTGGATATTGTTGTTTCTGAGACATTTGTTTTAAAACAAACCAAGCAGGAAACACTCTTTTGACTATTGTTGCATCACAGTTTGTTTTCAAATGTGCAATATACAACCTTGTTCTTTTTCAGGATCATTTTAGCTACTTGGGCCCTTGGTAATTCCATATGCTTTTGAGAACCAAATTGTTAATATTTACCAAAAAGTTAGTCAGGATTCTGATAGAGATTGCACTAAATCTATATAAAATTTGTAGAATATTGCTGTCTTAACTATGTTGAATTTCTTAATCCACGAGCAGGGAATATTTCAGTCTGCTTATGTCACATTCTACAATGTTATATGGGTTTCAGAGTACAAGTTTTGTTACTTCTTTTATTAAACTTCTTACTGTTTTATTTTCAAAATTTCAGTGAGTGGAATTTTTTTCTTATTTTGTTTTTAGATTCCTTGTTGCAAACATAATTGACTTTGGTATACTGATCTTGTGTCCTGCAAGTTGCAGAGTTCTTTATTGATTCTAATACTCTTCTATTGGGTTGATTAGATTTTTCTAATAAAATGTTATGCCATTTGTGAATGGTGGCAATTATATCTTTCCTATTTCAGTTTGGAGTCTTTTTATTTCTTTTTCTTGTCTTGTTTCCCTAGCTTAAACCTCTAATAAATATGTTACATTCCTTATCAAACAGGGAAATCATCCTCCTTATCATGTTATCCATATTTTATTGTTATTTCAGTTTGCTTGGCAGTTGTTTCTAATATGTTGAATGCTTTAGGCCAAGAGAACATTGGATATTTGTTTGTCTGCAACTTTTAGGATGATCATGCAAACTTTTAGGTTTTTTTCTGTCAATATTGATGTTTTATATTAATTGATTTGGGATGTTGTGCCAACTTTTCATCTCTGGGATCTTAAGATGTAGAATTCTTTTTATATACTACTGGTTTGGTTATAGACTTTGTAAGCCACTGTACAGATTAGAGAGTGTGGTTATTATATTCCTGGCAAAATGATTGCATGCAAGAGAAATGCAAGCATTGCACTAATGGCTCTGCATTTTATGTTCATTATACAGAGTTAACACTATTTGCTGACTTGAACTCTGACCATTATTAGAAATACATAGCTTCTTTAAGGGTTACGAGGAAGCTTCCTCCATCATATGAGAGTTTACTTCAGCCTCATCAATCCCAACTACACACATTTGAGTAAAAAAGCTCAGCCTCCACTTTGCTTATTTCATACCAGGTACTCCATACGTATTTACAGGTTTATATACAGATTGGTCTTTGCCTTTGAGACATAGAAGCCATCCCCATTTCATGTCTGAAACACATCCATGAAGTTTCCTTAGAGAGAACTGAGACTCAGCAGGAAGTGACAGGAAGAGTCAAATCAAGAAGCTAGAAGGAGAGCAAGACAGATGTACTAGTTCCAGAAACATCACACTTCCTGGGTAGGAGTTTTGTTATGAGCTGCAGCGGAAAAGGTGATAGAGAAATCTTTACTGCAAGTAAGGAAGTGAAATGTGGAGCCCCACATTGCCACCTCCAACCTCAGTCACAACACTTAGCCCTGGGTACCCCAGTTTCCATCTGGACAATATGTGCATATGGAAAAATCTTGACCTACAAAAGTCACGCAATAATTGTTCACTGAGTGTGTTTAAACTGATTGGCCAGAGTCAGAATAGTACTGACCGGGGAAAGCCTAGGAGAGCCACTCCCAGGGAAAGAGACTTACAAAAAAGATTTTAAAAAAGATATCACTGTATAATGCTAGCTACTCAGGAGGCTGAGATCTGAGGATCTCGATTCAAAGCCAGCCCTAGCAGGAAAGTCCATGAGACTCTTATCTTCAATAAACCACTCAGAAAACCGGAAGTGGCCCTGTGGTTCAAGTGATAGAGCGCTAGCCTTCAGCTGATACAGTACCCATGCTCAGAGTTCAAGCCCCAGGAATAGCAAAAAAAAAAAAAAAACACTACTGTGAGCAAATAATAGATTTTGAGGTATTTGGCAGATGTGCAATTTACCCTTTATATTAGAATTTTTAGATAACATAAAGAGTGTCATTTTGTACTCTAAGTGTTACATTCAACTGTATCTTTTCTCGTTCGTTTCTTCAAAACAATACTATCTCCTTCAACTTTTTTTGGGGTGTTAGTACTGAGGCTTGAACTTTGGGCCTGGGCACTTTCCTGTAGCTTTTTTGTTCAAAGTTGGCACTTTATCAGTTAAGCCACCATTCTACTTCTGTCTTTTTAGTGGTTGATTGGAGATAAGACTGAGGGACTTATCTGCTGAGCCCAACTTTGAACCATGATCTTCCCACCTCCACCTCCTGAGTAGCTAGGATTATAGGAATGAGCCACTAGTGGCAGACCTTGATTTTTTTAGTAAAACCAGTTTCCCAAAGTTAAAACATATGTAACACACAAACGACATTTACATCTCACATTCGTTTATTATGTTTTTCCAGTTCTATCATCCTTTGCATTATAATAGTTTTGCTAGAATTTAAAAAAAAAGTTCTATGTTAAACTTAAGTATGGATTGCAAGTTGGATCCTCATTTTCTAAGAAAATTAAGATGGACATATTAGAAGCAAAGAGACAGAATCTGTTTTTACTTTCCAGCTCATAATCTCCCAGTAGAAAATCACATAGCATTTAAAACATGTGTTTAATGTGTCTTTTTTTTTTTTTTTTTGTAAATTCTGTTCTGCCTGTCATACCAGGATAACAATGAGGCACTTTAATGATAATACTGATGACCATGGAACTCTTTTAAATCTCACTTGGCTACTTATCCAACAGGGCTTCACTTCTGGATAAATAGGATGCCTGATTATATCTAGGCAAACCAGCGGCAATTATTCTTGTCCTTCCGATATAAGAACTTCTTCTCGGCTTTGTTTGGTTTCAAAGAAAAATAAAAACCTCATTTTGGTCTTTTAAGCACAAGAACCAGCAGGCTGGAATTAGAACCACAGCATTTAAATTCCTGGGGAGAAGGGTAAGGCAGTTACAGGCACGTGGGGGAGGGGGACTTAAGGGTACAGTCCGGTTTTCTCTGGTTTAAGTTTCTGCTTCTCACCATTCTCTTGGTTTCATAGCTAATTCCCTTTAGGTAAATCAGCAGATGGGAATATGTGTATCCTGTAACTATATGGCTCAACTCAAAGACCATGAAGGATCCACGTGAGCTTCATGATGATATGTATTTTCCTTTCACCCAAGGACTCGATAGCCTAAAAGCTAACGCAGTGTACACTTTGAGTTTGAGACATCTGAAAGCCCACTGAAATCTTTAGAACATTTGCCTCTGCCTCCAATCCCCATGTATCTGATATCAGAGATTTTCTAGTTAATCTTCCTTAAGGTCTTATTCACTTAATGGAAATGCGTAGCTGCATAATTGCTTTGAGCCTATTGCTATTCCAAATGGAAAATATAATAATCTAATGGTATTGTCTCTATAAGCGAATGAGAATTTCAGGAGTGGCTGTTGGTGCCACCCATGTGATCCAGAGAGGTTAATGCAGTTAAAGTTATTTCACAGTCCATTAAGGAGCTTACGGTGACCCCACCACCTTTGCGCCCACAACACGGAATCCATTATCATCACAATGGAGGAGCTGTGAGTTCGGCTGACTTGACAATGGGCCCGGGAAATCCCAAGTTAGTACTTAGTTTAAAAAAATGCACTTTTCTTTCTGCTTCTTGGGTATGGCTATTAATATGCCCTCCTATAATTTGTAACATTAACATTGCTGAAGGTACAGAAAAGGACATTGAAATGAAGATGTCAAAACTGCTGACTTAGTCCTGTGCATGGTAATGTTGGCTATGTATTGAAGTGAGTGGTAGGTATCTAGCCGGGAAATCAAGATGAAGTAAGTCAGGGAAACTCAGTTAAATTCATGGTACATTATCACAGCTTGTGACATTCATTTAGGCAAATAATAGCTTTCCTTCATTTTTCTTGTTACTTTCCACTCTGAGATGTGTAGTGTGATTTAGAGAGGAACCCAACACTTTTAATCCAAAGGATACAGAGAATTAATCAAAACTACATCAAAACACTTATTTTGTCAAAATCTAAATTTCAGGGAAATTGGCTTTCTATTCAATCTCAATCACAATTCAGCAAGACAAATTTTGCCATGTCACAGACTCCAATCTCATTTGTCTTCCTCCTATGTGTGATTGAGTGACAGTCATGCTGTCACATACATTTAACATAGGAGGTTAAAAATATTTTTTATCCCAATCCTGATTGATATGAAAGTACTAATTGGTACTTTTGCCCTCCAAGATGACTGTACAAATCTGCCTTGGAATAAATAAGAGTGAAAATTAAAATGAGATTTTGTAGTACTTTGTATCAATGGTGAAAAAAAAATACTAGCTCAAATAGTCCTTATGCTAAAAATAAAATTAACTCAGATTGTTTATAGATATAAAAGTTAAATTGTACACATGGGCTATAAAAAATAAAAGCATTGATATTCCCAGAACCCAAGAAGAAAGCATTTTAAAATAATTTAAGGAAAGCATTTAAAGGTAATTAAAGCCACCAGCGGTACATTGCAAAGATAGTTACTGCTGTGGGTAGTTAACACATCTTACCTCATTTAAACACAATAAGGTTTTAGCACTTACCACAATTCCAAATGCCTGCAATATAATCACTAAAATGGAACGCATTTTGAGGCTAGCCTCCTATGCTTTGCTGTCTGAGAAAATAATTGGAAAAAGAAGTTTCACCTATCTTGGATGGTTTGAAAGAAAACACCATGAACAAATGTATTTCCTTAGGCAGTTTTAGTTGAGTGAGACCTGCTTTATATAAGAAAAATTATTCAAATAACATGATGAATTCAGTGTTTGAAGTAGTTATTAATATCTACCTGTTCCAAGGAATTTAAAATTCAAAAAAGGCATCTTATAATAGGTTTGGTTACCTTAAGTTTGAATGCATATAACTTACAATTATGTGCATAATAATTGGGAAGCTTAATCATTTATTATTAAAGAAGTTTACAGAAGTTATTGATCACTAACCATTAAATCTACAGTAGCATACTTGAATTAGCTGCTTCAATTCACTAACCTCAGCTGCTTTGCAAAATATAAACAGAAGTTGGAAGATTTTTTTTTTAAATAGAGCTTTAAAAGGTATGTTTTTAACTTTTCCCTCAGCAAGTAGTTAATGATTTTTGCTGTAAAATATCTGATAAGCTTCTTATTCTTTGGAGCCAGCTATGGCAAGAAGGAGAAATAAGAATAAGAGTAATTATGATAAATTAATTGAAAAAGAATATATGTATTATAGGTAAAGAGACAATGTGAAGTAGCTATAGGCTGAGATTTTATGACCTTATCAAATGTTGGTAAGGTCTGAAGACACACGATATAAATCATTTTCCACAATTTGCAATATACAATATTAAAACTGTAGGCATATAATATGCTGAGTCCCAAACTAGATAAGCCCATTGAGATTTATTTGCAGATAGTGTTGCCAATAATTATTCCATTTAAGAAAGTAAAGACTCAGGCATTGCTCTTGATAATCTTTTTCTCTCTTTAAAAATATTGTTAATATTTTAATATTTAAAAAATATTGCCCCTTTTGTAGGTTCTATTTTCTTCTGTCTGTTTAAATCAAGCCCTCCCTTCTTCAAAGAATCTGTCTAAAAGAATTAATTATATAGAAAAGGGGGAAAGACAGAAACAGACCTCAAAACTGTCAAAATCTAAAACACGACTCTTAACAAAAGAAATGTGTAATTCCAAATTCAACAGTACACAGAGCAAGTTTGCTCTGTAAAGACGCGGGCGGCTACATACTGAGGAGAAAGTTACCAAGGAACTGGCAGAAAGCGTGTAAATGCAGCTTGTGAAGTGTGTCTCAGACTCAGTAGCCAAAAATAAACTGGTTCCTGGCTGAAAGACATCAGTGCAATGGAGAAATTGATATCCCTCCTTGGCTGAGTCCCAGACAATATGTTGCCTTTCGGGGGCTGATCAACGTGATTGATGTGATCTGTGAAAGCCAGGGGGGGCGTCTCCTTTAATCAAACTCACCGTCCTAGAAAGGGACTCACTAGAGCTGTGATTCACTCCCAAGATCTTCAAGTTTTCTCCCTCCAATTCTGCGTAGACATCTGACAGCCACGAAGCAAAAGGCAGCAAAACATCCACAAACCCCAACTCCAGTCTGGAAAAGAAAAGGAGAGGAAAAAAGAAAAGAAAAGAACGAAAGGACCAGCTATTGATTGAGACATAAGATGGCAGTAACTGAACAGCTTATGGCCTTTCAAAGAGAAATTCAGACATCACTTGTAATGTCATAACAAACTCAGTTTGCAGCTTGCAGCTAAGGGTTTCTTTGCCTTCTACAAATATAGATTTTTCTATTTCCCTCTATCTAGTAGTCATTAGTGGTCAATGTCTTCCCTTCTGGCTTTTCATTTTCCTCTTTACTTTTCCTGTGTGCACCAGAGATTTTAGAGTTGTGGTAATCGGGCCTCAAAAATAACATCCAAAGATCCATGGAGAAAGAAATAATCTAAAAATCTCCCGGGGAGGAACATTAAGGCTGCACACACTGGATATTGGAGGGGTAGATTCTTAACTTCCTCATCTTAAAATGACAGACTTCATACTTCTGCAGACTCTTTTTTTTTCCCTTGGAGGAGTTTCAATAGCAAATGGGAGATTTTGCATTTCCTTTGGCAAACATTTCAATACCGGAACAAATTAGTATTATTTTTGCTTCTATCATTATTGTACTGACTTGACTTGATTCTGGATGAAAGGCTCAGCATTAGGGTTTTGTCTATATATATATGTATTTTCAGGGTTTCTTCTCATGCTGAAAGGCTTGTAAACCAGTTACCCTTACTACACTCGCCTGTATTGTTGTCCTATCTGCAAAGTGATAGCCTGGTGCCAGATTGTCAGCTAATTATGTCACAAGCAATCAGCTAACAAAGCACAGCCATTCTCGCCTGGAGAATGAACCTTGTTTCAAAGCTACTGGGGGGTGGGGGTGGGGGTGGGGGTGGAATGGGTCTTTCCATTAAAAGAATGTGGAGTGAGGGTTTTATTTAACTCTACATTCCATTTCAGTCCTGCCGCTTCCCTGATGCTGTGGAGATGCAGATTGCCGCCTATTTTTAAGCAGCGGCATGGCATGCTGGTGGAACCTAGGGCAGACAGTCTAGGTGGAAAGACATACAAGGATTTGGTCAGCCTTTATGACAACCATTTATAAAATGAAAACCAACATGTTACCTTTCACCAAATGGGTTGTTTTTATTGTTTGTTTGTTTCATTTATTTGGACAATTAGTTCAGCTTTCTTAGATAAAGATGAAATGGGAAGCCACAATACAGCAAATTTCCAACGATCTGTTGTTGGAAATGAGCTTATTATATGCATTGTAAATACTCCCAGACCACATACAGTCTAACAGTGAATCTGAGACAGAAGTGCATGAGGCTGTCAGGACAGGTTTTCAGAAGCAGGTGAAATAATGTCTCAGTCCCTAAGAGAGCTTGGCATTATATTGTCGCAAGAAATACACCATCCCCTTTTCTGCATACAAACTTTAAAATTAGTTCCCAGTTTTTGAGTACGTACTCATTGGGAAGTTCAGATAGCTGTACAAGTTATATAGCTATAAGAAACATGTTTGGATAAAGCATTGACTAAGAAGAAAAGGCTTACAAGAGTACTCTTCATTCCTCTATCAAGGCTGAAATGGAATTCATTATCCATTCACTATAATCATCATCATCATATTTTCATAATTTAATGATGAATATGTCTTAACATTCTACTGGGGACGGATAACAAACACCTAAAGAAATGGCGGACAGGACATTATAATAAACAATGAAGTATTTACTTCATAGCATGAGTAATGAATGTAATTAGGGACCCAGAAAGTAGCAAAGTTGGTTAATGGGTTCTAAGCTAGTTTCTCAAAGTTGTGAAGCAGGGAAGAACTTCTGGGCTCTTGCTTATTACCAGACAGAGAATGATTTCATGAAATGCTGATCAGCCTAATATTTTGATCTAACAGATAAGGCTGGAAACTTTAAATCCTAGGAAACTAAGATTAGCATCCAAATTGTAACTTCCATGACTACTAATATCTCAGAAAAGGATAAGCTTTCTCCTGTTCTCTAATAAGCATCACTTACTTTCCCCCTGGGTTTCTGCAATGGATAGACATACACAAAAAAGAAAAATGAAGGTAAACCCTTTTAAAAGTACTTAAAATGTATGCTACTGAAAAAGTATTTTAACTATGTTAAAAATGTCAGGAGTATTAAAGAGATATTTATTGAAAGTAAAGATAGAGAAAAATGGTTTGGAATCTGTCAGACACCTTGTAAGATCTGGTATAGTTTCATCAAGTGCAATGAAATGACAAACACCTTCCAAGGAATTTTCATTCTATAACAGGTGATTCTGGGAAAATAAAACTTTAGCTTGAGACATGAGTAAGTTCAAAAAACACCATAGAAAGGCAATGATTTCCAGTGTACCAAAAGCTGAATGTAATCAGTTTTACAGGGCTTTACAAGATCATCATCATGAAAGCCCAAATAGAGGGGGAAAATAACCCTCAAAATTACTAACCCCCATGCTATGCTGACAGTAATCAAAACTTACTCTGAAGGCCTTAACTAAATTGGCTAAACTGAAATGATAAATCTTGAGAAGATTCAAAACCAAACATGAAGTAATATTAAAATAAGCATATGGTAAATACAAGAAGTTTAGGCCTCCCAGCCTGCAAAGTGATTTGTGATTTATATTTAAATGAGAGCATTGGAGATTAGGAAAACTGTCACAGAGTGGAAAAAGAGGAAGCAAGGTTAAAATTCATAGAGTGGATTGTGGTTAGAAATCTTGAAGATGGCCCAGACAGAGAAGATTTCATTGAAATGTATAATGTATAGCTAAGATCAAGATTCATTGTAGTCATAAACTGACATGTTCAAGTAAAACCCCTTTGTACAACTACTTACATATTTAAACATTTTATAACATAACCTAGAACTATTCCTAAGAATCTATTTTCTATAATCTTTGAAAACAGAAGAGAAATGTGTTTTGGTATGGAAAGATTTTTTTTTAACACTTCCCTGTCTGTGGTCAAAGAAGAGGTAGCTAAAAATGTCCTATCCTAGTTCTGAAAACAAGTGGGGCACTGGTGGCTCATACCTTTAATCCTAGTTATTCAGAAAGCTGAAATCTGATGATTGCAGTTCAAAGCCACCCCGGGACAGGAAAGTCCATAAGACTCTTATCTCCAGTTAACCACCCGAAAACTAGAAGGGGCACTGTGGCTCCAAGTGGTATAGAGTTAGCCTTGAGAGCAAAACTCAGGACAACAACACTTGGGCCCTGAGTTCAAGCCCTATGACCAACAAAACAAAACAGTATTCTGGTGAGGTCAGACTGCATTTATCAGTAAAGAGGAATGAACACTTTGATTTCGTGGACAGGATGGGGGGTTATATTTAAATTTTATACGTCACACACTGCATAGTAAATTTTCTATAACATTTACTATATTCTATAAAATTCAAATTAAAGGTTAACTATTCTTAAGGGCCTTATATGGATATCCATGTACTTGTTGGATCTGTGGCAAGCTGAGGAGCATTAGGTAGTTCTTTATCTTCCTGTGGCTCAGGAGGCTTAATATTTAGAAGGAAGCATGCATTTTTAACAGTTGAGTAGTAATTTTATTCCTATTTTGGAATTAGATTGAGGATTTCATAGAAGAGCTAGATTTTTGTTCTTGCCTTTGTTTTCATTTTGTAGCAGAAGGGAGAAAAGCAAAAATTGTCCTAAGTTAACAGTTTATATCATATGCAGCTTGAGGATAAATCCTTAAATAAAAATCTAAGTTCCTCAACTTTTACACAATTGCTACTAGGTTTTAATACTTGCTTCAGAAAGGTGGAGAGAACAATATGTAATGGATGTACAATGCATGCATTTAAAGTATTACTATAGTTACATACACTTGGAAAGCAGGTGCTGGTAAGCAATGCTTGCCAGCAACTCGTTAAGGTCCCCCAAGAAACTCCTTCCCCAAGGGTTAGGAACCTCTGTTTGAAGGAACCAGAATCTTGTCCTTTTGGGCGTCTTTCCTTCCAGCATGTACTTTTATCATCTATGGAGAAGAAAATCTATTTTGGGGATGTGAACTTAAATTTGACATAAAAGACTCATCAGTGATGGGAGATGGTTTGGAGCACAGAGGAAAGTAATTCACTAATTTTCATTGATGGATTTCATATTTGCATAATTCCAACCCATTTTTTTTTACTGTTTGGGGAAAATGTTTTTATTTAGTCACTATCATGAGGGACTAAGGAAAGCGGTCTCTGCAGTTACCCAATGTATATATATTTTTTCATGATGTATTTAGAAAACAGCACTTCTTTATTATCTACATACTCCAACATTTGGGTCTTCCTTCAGGCCCTGTCAAGTAGGCTGATTAGGAAGTGAGTAAATTTAATAAACACACAACTGCACTAAGCATGCATCACCTAATTTGCATGTCTGTGTGGTCCAAGTGCAGCCAGTGTAGGCAAACAGCTGTCTGCTTTTCGTGTGTGCATGTATGGAAATGAGGCCCTCAGAAAACGTGTCTCTATCAGAAATAGCAAACCCAGGGGTGTAAGGGAGATTCAGAACCCATCCAGGGCATCCCCAGACATCATGTGTTTAAATCATCCCAGAAAGAGGCACTGGTCTACTAGGTAAGGTCATTGGACAAGGGCATGCCTCTAAAAAGGGCTAGAAATAAAAACAACACATGCTTAGGAGAAAGAAGTACATGGTGATTTTATTTTACTTTCATTCTGATAGGAAGTATAACAACTATTTCATTCTAATAGTCATAGTAATTTTTAAAAGTTAGATTCAGACACATTTTCAGTAAAATGAAATATTAAATTGATTGTCTTTATTTTTTATGTTAATTCTTTATATAGAGTTAGAGAGATTAGATAGATAGATAGATAGATAGATAGATAGATAGATAGATAGATAGATAGATAGATAGATAATGGATTATATACAAAATAGGAAAATGGGCACAGAATATTGAGCAGAGCAAGCAGGATGAGGTCATAAAGGAAGACAGTCTTTTATAGAAAAAATTTCAGTCTTTTCCACTTGTAACTAGTTTTCAAAATTAGTATAACCCTCTAAAAAAGTATGATTGACTCTCATACACGCCTTCTATCTTCATAGCTTTTGATAAAAGTGAATTTGAGCCAACAAGCCTTTGCTTCATGTAAATAAATAACAGCTTGCAGATTTCTGTGTTGGTTTGGGGTTTTGTTTTTATTCTATTTTTATAAAAGCTGTCAAGGTTTTTATATAAGGAAAAGAATTCTGGCGGCAGCTCAGAATCTGTGGGGACGATGCAAGGAATCTCCAATCTCAGGGACAGTCTGAAAACATACGTACACCATAAGGGATTAAAAAATAAAAGAGACATATTTCTAATGCGAAATATTTCTATAAGCCACACATATAAATACATAGACAATGCTTACATATTAAAAGGAACCTTCTTGGTCCTGCACGTTCATTGGAGCTGCTTTCTCAGTCCCATTTAATAGAGTTTTAACAGAACCACATTGTGAAAAATCTTTGCAGTCTGCCTTGAGAAGGGTCCCTTCAGTGGGTGCTGCAGAAAGTCTCATGCACAGTAGCTAGACCTGGCATATGTTGCCAAATTCCTATTTGTCCTTCACATGAAGTTCATATTGACTACTTCAAAAACTCTTTCTATGAGCTATTATTTTCAAATTGTTTCCCAACTTATGCTGCAATTGAAAATTGGACAGCTTTTCAATTGCTCTTGCATTCCGATTGATTACCAATACAGTTTTTCTGAATTAAGAATATCAGTCTATTCTCTTCCCTGGCATCATGTTGACTCTGTGTGGCTTTCATTTAAATACTGCAGCCGAGTTTGTGCCCGACTTTGTGTTAAGATAACGTACAAGGCAATCAATTAGATTTATTATCTCTTCTATTCACCCTATGATATGTATCGCTGCAGAACACACACACACACACACACACAAACACACACACACACACACACACACACACGTACTGAGCCCTAGACAGAATGTTGTCTTCACTTCAAGGTCTTCCAGGATTAGTATCTGAATTTACTTTCTGTCGCATCAGAAAAGTCTCGATGTTTGCTACATGTACTTTAGGTCAAGGCGATTGCAATGATCAAATGATTAATATAGTTTCTGAATAAATGCATGCTAACACTGTTAGGTTATCAGATCAAGCCAATCCATATTTATTGAGTGATTACTATGGATAAGGCACTAGGCTAGGCACTGGAAGGAGGACGAGAAGGGGAAAATGCATCTTGATCACATCATGAATTCTCAGGAATATCTCAAAAAATACTCGAGTGGAAGCAGTAAGAAGTGAGAAAAAACATCATTTCATATACAGAAAGCATTTCTGAGTGCTCTAAGAAGCATTCTGCAACACCCCAGTGGTACTGTGATCAAGAGGACTCCCATTTTGCAGGGGGATGGGTGAAGCAGGGAGAGGAGATTGCTTTCCTCAAGGTTACACAATGATCAAGTGCAGAGCCCAGTCTCCCTGCAAGTGGCTGTCTCCTACCTTTGTGTTCAAGCTCCCAAGGACAGTTGTTGTTGGAGGCTAGGAAGAGCTACTTGCTTTGGCTTGTCTGGACTTTGTTAACTGCTGTTTATGACACACTTGACAAAAAACTGCTAGAATTTAAATTAGCAGGATGTGTCTGGTCCTTCACTGCCAATGGAGAGGCTTCTCCCTGTTGGCATCTAAGCCTCTCCTCTTTTTATATGACTAAAGACAAACAGTATGCTCCTCTGCAGTGGGTATACACCTAACATTATCTTGTAAAATTTAAAAGCCATACAGAAAATTGAATTTTATTGTAAGTGCCCATATACCCTCCAGCTCAGTAGTGTCATCCAATTTACCATCTTTACTTTGCAACAGATTTATCCACCAGTCTATCCTAATTTTTCTGTATGAGGGGGGGTCTTTGTTTTGGTTTTCTTCCCTCTATTATTTTATTTTTGGTGAGTCTTTCTATGGAGCCTAGGATGACCTTGAACTCATGATCTTCCTGCCTCAGCCTCCCAAGTGCTGATATTATATTGTATTACCTCATCTTGTTTACCCTAAGTTTTGAAGTATTTTAGATTAAATGTGTAATCTTTTTTTTTTTTTTGCTGGTCCTGAGACCTAGTAGAAGGGAGTTAGGAAGGGGTATGCCCTTGAAGGAGAGATTGGGACCCTGACTCTATATCTGTTTGCTTCCTGGCTCCTAAGAAGGGGAGTGATCTATGTCCATGTTCCTTCCATGGTGAACGGTGTCACCACAGGCACAGAGCAATAGGGTTGAGTGACTTGGTACTGAAACTCCCCAAACCTTTCAGTCCTTGAACAAACGCTATCTCTGCCTTTGTCCCTGTGTGTTTTAATGTTCTTCTGTAAAACCTGATGGCTTCCATCTCACATCGAAACTTACAAGACCTCTGTGTGTTCTATCCCCACTCCAAGGCTTTGAGTCCCATCTCCCACCACCTGTCCCACCATCAGCCTACTTGATGGTCCAGACACCTTGATGGTCCAGAGCCTGCCACATTCTCCTCAAGAGCCGTGGTGTTTTTTGTTCCTTCTACCTAGCCAGGTAAGGCTCACAGCTCACGCCATACCTTTCCAAGTTACCACCTGAATGCCATGCGCTCATCCTTCATGGAACAACTTCTTAGACCTCTCATCTTTCCTGCCCTTAAAACTTGTTTAAATGAACATGGCTTCCCACCTAACTGATATCTCAGTTTGCTAAATTGCTTCTTGTCCCTCAACCCCTGTCTCATGTAATCTCCAGGGACAGCACTACTGTTGTACTCTGAGTCTAGATTTTTCTTGGCACTTAGCATTTACTTACTGAATGTGACGTGATTGCTTGTCTAATATAGCTATCTCTGCAAATCTTGCCCATTTGTCATTAATTTTCTGTACTTAAATTATTTTGTTGCTCTCTTAAGTGGAACTATTTTTGATGTTTCTTGACTTGCAATTTCTGACCCCAAAATAATCTTGTTTATAATAAATATTTCCTACCCAACTTCGAATTTATCCTTAGAGATCATTAGCCAATTCTCTTAAAGTTATATAAAATTGATCACTTATTTTTCTTGTCTACAGTGTATATTATTTCAAGTCTTATCCTGTTGCAAGACCTTCAGGAAAAATGTAGAATATTGAGTTAGATAGTCCCAGTCCATATATTCTAGAATATTCTCGTAACAAATAAGCCCACATTTCAGGGATTTCTGATGAAGACCTAATTGGCAGGCATATGTCACAAACAACATCTCTCAGCCCTATCTCTGCTTTATGTTGCCTTCTTTCTAGATCTAGAGAGTTGTCATCGAACAAGGACTATGCAATCTTATGGGAGGAGGGCCAAATGTGGTAGGAATCTGAAGAGGTCTTTTGATGTTTGTATTTATGATGAGTATCATTGTATCTGTTCACAACTGCCAAGACAATCACTTATAGCAACTACGACTATCACTGAGACTAATGTATGGGAGGAAGTATTCCGGCCCACATGTCTACCTGCAATCAGACCTGAAACAAGTGAAAGTTTCAGACTAAATTCATATTTCTCTGTTGATCTATCTTTCTGTCTTGAGCATAAATCTATGTACTCCGGTTGCTGGCTCAGTTATTTTTGCATGCAACAGGTATTGAAAGTCTGTCATGGACTAGGAGCTGAGGGGCTACCCTGACTGTAGATTCACTATCTCTGCCTTTCCTAGATTGTACAGTGTGATGAGGAACCACTGGGGCTGAACTAGAATATGGGCTGTTAAAAGAGAACATAATTAAATGGTAATGCCTTTATACAACTACTTAAAAACAATAAAAATAGATAAATAAATTCCAATGCAAACCCCCCCCCCACAAAGGAACATAATTAGGAAGAGGCTTTAGCCTAGAGAAGGTAATGGAATGGAAGTCATATTTGAGTCAAATCAAATAAGGATAGGAAGAGTCGAGGCAGCAGTATGGGGTACAAGTAAAGATGAAAAAAAATAATGAATGAAACAATGAATACATAGAATTGGGATTCCACTGGAGGTCACTGAATTTTATGAATTAAAGAAGACCAATATGGCTACAGTACTAAGAGACAACGAACAGTTGTAGTTGAGGATGGGGTAGACAAGAGGTAGCTAACTGTAGAGAGATTGTAGAGTAGGCTCAGCATTGGCCTTTCTTTCTTTTCCCGTAGAGCCATAGAGAACTTAAAGTAGATGGTTTTAGTTGTGGAATTGAGAAAGCTTGGTGAAGAGAAATGTTGTTTTATGGTGACGACTTAGAAGAATAATATATTTATTTTTTCAGGAGGTGATGGCTTGAGCCTGGGTTCTGACAATGGAATGGAGTGAAATGGATAGACTCAAGAGTGATTTGGGAAACAACTGTTAGGATCTGATAATTGAACATGTAAAAGTCAAGGAGAAGAAAATGGATTACCTGAGTTGTAAAACTGGGTGCTTGATAGGCAACTACTTAAAGATAAAGAAAAATAATAGAGTCATGAGACTATTATGAGTTTTAACTTTGAATCTTCATTGAGACCTATATTTTTAAGAATGTCAGAGAAAGGCTGAAGTGGTAGCTTACTCCCATAATCCCAACTATTTAGGAGTTATTGAGAGCATTGTGGTTTCAGTCAAACGGGTAAAAGTTAGCCGGATTCCATCGCAACCAACAATCTGGAAGTAGTGTTTCACACATGTAATCTTAGCTACTTGGTAGGCATGAGTAGGATTTAGGTCTTAGTAGAACTTTGCCTCTCAAATAAAATTGGGATCCTTCCTTCTGATTAAATCTAGAAGAAAACCGGGTGGTGGCATAAGGTCCTACATTAAACCCCAGTAGCTAAGCCTCAACATAAGATCTGTACCAATCTTCTTATGAATGGCAGCTGAATTCCTGTTTTTGCAATGCATGATCCAATTTATGTTACTTTACTTACAACCAATTTTTTTTCAGTATTAGGATTTTGTGTGTGTGTGTGTGTGTGTGTGTGTGTGTGTGTTGTCTTCACATACAACTCCTTTGCATTTTGCATATCCCATCTGTTTTGTCACTAAGCTTTGAGAGTTTTGTTTCTCTTTATGGATTACCTTATGTGGATAATAGTTTTCCCATTGGTTCTGCCAATGCAATCTCTGTGCTTTTCTAGACTATTCTATCCTGCTACCCTGCAAGGCTTCCCAAAGCGATCATTATTTCCTCCTGTTGTCCACATTGTACTCTATACGTGAAAAATAGACAAACTCTCTGGCCTACAAGGCTCCATCCTCCTGAAAATCTTCCTTCCCTCCAGTTACAGCCTTGATTTTCAGATAGATGCTTCATTAAGAGGACCTAAGTCGATCAGATAGACTCGTCTCTATACTAAATTCAGTCTTATCCTCTTCTACTCCTCTTTAAATCCTACTCATTTTCTAAGATTCAGCTCAAATCCCACCTCATCTGCTCAAGCCTTCTTGTGCCCCATCACCAAACCTTCTCTTCCTTTCCTCGCAAATCCTGCTTCTTAATATCAGTATTATTTCCATCTCCCATTACATGTGTTCTCAGCTAGTGCATCTCAGCTCTGCTGAGCCAATCAGCCATTCTCGAAACAAGCCTTATCTTTGCTCAGGCTCTTCTTGCAGCTTCACATGCCTTCACACACTATCTCTCTCTCCTTCTGGTAATGTTATGTATCATTGGCGACCCAGCTCAACGTGTTTTCATTTTAAGTCTTTCTTCATTCCTCAGTTAAGATTCTCAACTCTTCCATTACACTATTTGTTTTGCTTTTTCTTCTCTAAGTGTGATTTATTTACAGGATTTCCCCCCTACAACTACTAAGCTCCAACAGAGCAAGTTCTGTGTCTTCAGTGCATAATTCATCAAATCATAGCTCTCTCTCAAAGAACACATTTCTGACCGTTTCATCCATACCTCCAGTTAATCAAAGAAATAATAAGCCTGCAGACAGGTAGTGACTTACACAAAGTCACAGCGTTCAGTTCAGGGCCCAGTCCTGTGTCGGTGCTCAGAGCAAAAGATGAATGAGAGACAGTTCCATCCCACAGAAAGCGAAGAAGTTAGTCAAAATGTCAGACATTCTTAATTTGGAACTCAGAGCTCTATTTATTTTTCCAAAATGTGCTGCAAAATTATGTTCTACTATGTAACTTCCATAAGGCAACAGGAAATTAATTTTATTTGCAGAGATAACTGTAAAAAAAAGTTAAATGTTAGAAAGAAAATAATTTCCCTACTAATCTAAAATCTAAAAGAGAGGACCCCCTAAAAATAAGCCACCAACCAAGATCACCTAAATCAAATTATTCATAACATGGGTTTGCCAAATGCAATAAATTTTTATGATTAATTGCAAAATGCAAACCAGTTTGCACTTTACAGAACTAAAGTGTTATGAAATTAGACAGAAGAAGCAAATACATCATTCCTTTATTTTAATTTAATATGAATATTTACCCTTTGCTTAATTGTTTTAAGAATCAGAAGAAAATCATTCCTATTCATGCCTTGATAGTCATGACATAGTCTATGTATTCTTTATTTTGCAAGAGAAGAGACAATAATAGGATACAAATAATTTTTCCAGGACCAATTAATTGTTTATTTTGGTTAGTTTTTTATTTTTTTCCGGAATGGATTGGTGAATTGTTAGCACAGTTGTAATTATAATTAGAGGACAGTGCTTCCATAGAATCAGATAATGGGCTGTGTTTATTCAAATAAAATTTCTATATCAATGGATTCCCTTCTTGCATGGCTTACTTAGATATTCACTCTATCTTTTTGCATAAAAGAGTGTATTGCATCTACTCAGTATGTTATTTCTAATGAAGTAAATGTTATTCTAATTTGCTTCCATAATTATTTTCATAATTTCATACAACTCAATATAAAATACATTTTATACATCTGAACTAAGTAAAAACAATGTCACTCATAGAAGGAAAAAGAATTATTAGACAAGAGTAGCATCCATGAGGGGCTGGGAAGGTGGCTCAGTGGTAGAGTGCTTGCCTTGCATGCATGAGGCCCTGGGTTCGATTCCTCAGCACCACATAAACAGAAAAAGCCAGAAGTGGCGCTGTGGCTCTAGTGGTAGAGCACTAGCCTTGAGCTGAAGAGGTTAAGGGACAGCGCCTCGGCTGAGTTCAGGCCCCATGACTTTAAAAAAAAAAAGAAAAAGTAGCATCCATGAGTTGCTAATAACCAAATCCCACACAAGCTTAAAGAATACCATTTGATGTAACTAAATATGATCTTTCATTTGCTTAGTCTGGTCACATTAAGTAAGCACTGGTGTGTGTGTGTGTGTGTGTGTGTGTGTGTGTGTGTGTGTGTGTGTGTTAAGCACTGGTGTGTGTGTGTGTGTGTGTGTGTGTGTGTTAAGCACTGGTGTGTGTGTGTGTGTGTGTGTGTGTGTGTGTGTGTGTGCCTAAATCTAGAACTACCCATAGCTCATCCTCTCCAGTAAGCAGGATTCTAAAGGACTGACAGGAGCAATAGCAACACAGGGAGCCTGAGGGACACAAGTATAAGTCCATCAACTGTGTATGGTATCATTGCCTAAAGATTTTTACCTGGGCACTGCCCTTATAAGTAAGTGTTCTTGTTCAGGCTCATGCCATCCTAGCATCTGAACTTGGACCTTAAAGCAAGATCAAAACTCAGAAATTTCTGTCTGAGCACTTAAAAAACACATCTTATCTCAGCAAATACCTGCAGTAATTTCTTCTTGCATCTACGACAAATGCTTATTGACTATTTTATTACAGTAGTCCATACAGGACCACTTGCTTTCCTGACAGATTAAGCAAACTCTTTCTCTTCCCTGGACATATATAGTAGGGATAAACCAGTAGCTAGATTTAAAATGCCAACTGGTACTTGAGTAAAGCTCTGATAACAACTTGTATTTTTTCCTGGGGGGTTTTGTTTGTTTGCTTGTTTGTTTGACTTCCAGTGATCTCTCTGGCAATCTGTTTTACCTGTAGTGGCTGACAGTATCTCAGGGGACCTGGCCTAGCAAGATTGATTGGAAGCTCCAGCTTAGCCCTTCCAGAGTATGTAGCCTCTTCCCTGCCTCCCTCCCTCCTCCCTCCTCTCCTCTCCTCTCTTCTCCTCTCCTCTCCTCTCCTCTCTTCTCCCTTCCCTCCCTCCCTCCCTCCCTCCCTCCCTCCCTTCCTTCCTTCCTTCCTTCTTTCCTTCCTTCCTTCCTTCCTTCCTTCCTTCCTTCCTTCCTTCCTTCCTTCCTTCCTTCTTTCTCTTTCTTTCTCTCTTTCTTTCCCTTCCTTCCTTCCGTTCCTTTTTCTCCCACTCCCCCTTCCGCCTGTCCCCTCCACTTCTTTTCTTCTCCCCTCCTCTGCCCTTCTCTCTCCCTCCCTCCTTTTATCCTTCTTTCCTTCCTTTCTTCCTTCACTCCCTCCCTTCCTCCTTACTTCTCTCCTTCCCTCCTTTCTTTCTTTCACTCTCTTTTTTCCCCCTAACGATATTACATTTGTCCTATAGGTGATGTAGGGTGCAGGTGAGTGGATGAACGGTCGCGCTCAGATCTCTCAATCCTTGACAAGAGCTGCTACTTCCCACCAGCCCTCTTCAGCACCATTAATATTATGTATAGATACTCTTGTCACAGATTTACATCCGGCCATCTGAAATAAGGATGGGAGGGTGAAGCGTGTGGGGGAAGTGGGGCTGGAAGGAATGCGGCTGATTTATTGTGAGGAATGATAGGGAATAAAAAGGAGGTGATCAAATTTATATTAATGTCCTGACCTATATTCTGAAACCTGCTTTTTGCTCATTTCAGTGCTTTAAGCATTTTGCTGCCTGAAGTCAGAAGAAGGAAAAAAAATACAAAAAAAGGAAAAAGAAAATGAGGGGAAAAATCAAAGCCCTACATCGTGTTGTGATTTATTTATTCTCTTTACTTACTGGGAAACTGCTCAAGCTGTCTTTCATTTAGGAGCTTCAATAGAGACAGACTGCTCATGGAGAAGGAAATGCTTGTTCCTGCTTCCTGCTTTGTGACAAGCAGGCATGAGGTGATGGTGTGTGAAGGTTTGTACACAGTCTGCTGAACTACCTCTGGTAAGATTTGTCTGTCCTGCTCTGATCTAGTTTTAATACCACCAAGGCAAACCTAAGATAATCTTATATATGGATTCTATATTAAAGATCAGTAATAAGATTAACCATTGAAGATTCAGAGATAACATTTGCATGGTTCTCCAAACTGATAGCATGTTTTCTGTGGCCAGGGCCCCAATTTTTCAAATAAAATCACAAGTATTTCATCTTGAGCTTATTTTTCCTCTTTTGGCAGTTAGTAAGGGTCTACAGCTCTCCATGTTTTACGTGTGATTTTATATTTGTCATGGTGGTTCCTCAAGGCATTTGTTCGCCCCACAGCCTGCAACTTGTTTTTCAGCTTTAACACAGACTGATCTGCAGTGATAGTGTTGGACACAATCAGAGGGCAAGAACATGCCGGACTGCAGCATGTGTGTCCAGAACAGTAGTCTGGATTCCTCCTCACGCCCTCAAGTTTTTACTTGCTGTTCAAGACTTATTGTTAAAAACAGTTGCTGAGTGCAAAGGAGAAATATTTACAAGGAGTCTTTTCAAAATACTAAGCATGCTCAGCTCTCTCATTCCCACCCTGTAGGCAGCTTTGTTGTTGTTGTTTTGAAAGTACTTTTTGCATTTACCCTCTTTCCAAAGTGATTCTATGCAGCATCAAAATGATTTCATCACAAGTAAACATCGTGGAATTACTGACTAACTTGGCAGTCCTGGGTGGATGGAGACTGGATGGGATGTGGTAAGTACTAAAAGCTCTACCTATGTATAGTTCAAAATCATACTTGCATTCAGAAAGACTTGACACTTGTTGATTCTAGAAGAGGATCACAATAACTCAACAGCGATGTACATATGACCATATAAGATGATGATAAGCAAAATGAACTCCAAGATATGGAAACAAGAAGTTTCTCTTCGCTGTTGTTGTTTTTAATGAACTATGTAAAGTTACTTTTCTTTTTTTTTTCCTGCTAGGGTTTATCCCCTGTTGTCCCTGTATTTGATTTTGGTACCCTGTGTATTGTATATGTTTATCTGAATTAGGGAAGGCAAGGGGAACAACAAAACGGTGACACAAAAGACAAAGGGTGAACTAATTCAAACCAATCCAACAGTGATACTCACGAGACAATATGTTGGAAATGAACTTTATAACTTGGGGGAAGGGAAGGAGGCGGGGAGGGAAAGTGGGAAAAAATGACTAAACCTTAATGTTCATACTTAGCTCCCTACCTGAGGTGCAGAGTATATTAGATAAGGAATAATCAATTTGAAAATAATCCACAATCAACGTCAAAAGGCATCACTAGAGGGTAACTACTAGAAGGGTAGTCCCTTCGACTTCAGCAACATGCTTTCTCCCATGAGCTCCACCCCCCCACCGTTTTTTCTAGGATATAAACTCAGCGTTTCATATTAGCTAATTTAGCATCCTACCACTTGAACTACTCTTTAGCCCAACTCTTTACTAAGAATTTTGGAGATGGACTTTTCTGTGCAGGCTGGCCTCCAACTCAGTCCTCTAGATCTCAGCCTCCTGAATAACTAGGAGCCGCCAGAGTCCAGACAGTGATAGGCTTTTTGTTGTAATGACTGGCCATATGAATTGTGTCTCATGAATCATTGCTCAGGTCCTAGGAGGAGAGCTTGGAGTTTGAGAGCTAAGTAACAATGCAATATTATTAGGAGCAGTATTCAATCCCTTTGAAACCACCTTGCCAGTTCCTTGGGTCACATAAAAATGCAGCCAAGCCAATGGTGCTAGCCTCCTCACCCACATTTTTGTTTTGGGAATAAGAGGTGCACATACAAACTGTTCACACTGACAGTAATCCACTTACTGCACAAAATCATTGCAAATTAAGTCAATAGGTTTTCGGACAAAATCAGTTAAGAGTCAGTGGGGGAAATCCCAACTATTTTTCCATTTATCCCATCCTTTTTTCCAAGATGTTCAACTGTTGTCTCCTTTCTTTTTTTCCATTTTAACTGTAATTTTATTATTTATTTATATTTTACATTTTTATTTCAAGAAGCAGCAGAAACTGATATTTCTGTAGGTTAAGACAATTACAGAAGATATAAAATCTTCTAGGCATTTTTTATCATAAAGGCGGTGTACATAATTACAGTTACATAAGGAGGTAAATGAGTAAATTTTTTGAACCCTATCACCTCTTCCCTTCATAATTTTATTTCAAAAAACTGTCTTTAAGCAGTTGTAGTCTCTTGAATGATTACAGAAAGAATGGCAATCGAATTTTCTAAGCTTCAAATTTTAGCCACCCTTTGAACAAGTTTAACAACCTGTACAAGCCTAAAGGATAGTAGCTTTGAGTTGCACTCTGCGTGTGTTCTGAGATGCTGTAACTGCAAATGGATGTCCAAGTCCACAGGAAACGCAGCTTCTGACCCAAGACAAGAACTGCTACACACATGGCTCTGCCTTCATTGATCAATTTACCTATTTTAGGGGCTTATCATTCATTTCCTCCTTACCCAATGTTGAGCTAATGAAGTGTCATTTCCAGAAAAGGCATACTAAAGTCACTTCCTACTTGATTATGCTGCTTCAAGCTTAGAGATGTGAGCATGTACATACTACTCACCCTAGACTCCCAATTTCTTCATATTTGGAGAAAAGATGATGAAACATTCTTAAAGCGAGTAACCTGTGCACATTAACAGACAGGGGGCACATTAACTACAGTTAAAGTTAGGGAACTATGAAGAAAGATATTAAATAAGAGGGAAGTTAAGTATGATAAAGTACTCCTGTAGTCCCAGCTACTTGGGAGCTGGAGATTGGAAGGATCATGCTTTGAGGCCAGGCATCAAAAAGTTAAATCTATCTCAACAAGTAAGCTAGTATTGTGGTGGGGCATCTGTAATTCCATTTGGCAGAAAGAATATAAGATAGGAGGATCACAGTCTCGCTGGCTGTAGAGAAACAAGACACTCTATCAGAAAAATAAAGCAAAAAAAAAAAGAGGTGGGGCAGAGAATGTGGTTCAAATAGTACAGTACCTGCCCAGCAAGCACAAGGTGCTGAGTTCATATCCCAGTACAAACCAAAAAGAGAAAAGAAGAAAGAGGGTTACAGGTGTTCTTAAACCTGCTCGGTGAACACCAATATAATCAAGAACCATGGCTGTAGCCTTTATTTACTCGGTTCCCTTCACCAGTGAATCCTTGCTACATATGCTCAGACACAGACACTGCAGGCTAGCTGTCGATGGCCTGAATGCTGATGTGATTAAAGTTAAAGGAATACTGAACACAAAAGCTGCCTTTGTGAACAGGGGCAAGGACATGCCGTTTATACCTGGGTGCTTTATGCACAACATAGTACCCACCCTATAAGAGACCCAGGAAATGTTTGCTGTAAAAATGAAAAAAATGCATGGGCAACTTTGTGATTGGATGTGAAGCTATACAGTTAGGCCTGGAAAGGCAGCTAGCTAGAGATAAACACCCACCAACACTCTCTCTCACCCTCTATCTCGGTTGCTCACACACACACACCTCTAAAAAAAGAAGACCTTTTCTAAAGAAAGATTATGGAACTAAGGACAGCAACACTAACTACATTTTTTGTTGTTTTCATCATTTGTTTTGTTGTTATTTATTTTTGCTGGTACAGGGGCTTGAACTCAGAGCCTGGGTGTTATTCTTTAGCGTTTTTTTCCCCCTCAAAATTGATACTCTTATCATTTGAGCCACAACTCCACTTCCAGGTATTTGCTGAACAATTGGAGATAAGAGTCTCACAGACTTTCCTGTCCAGGCTGAACTGTGGTCCTCAGGTCTCAGCCTGAGTAGCTAGGATTACAGATACGAGCCACCAACATTTGGCTTTTTAAACCATTTTATCTATTTTAGGTGTTTTGTACATAACACTCAATCTTTCAGTTAGTTAAAAATAACAATACTTTGAAATAAATATATTCTAGATGCGTATTTCTTACCTTTAAAACCAGATAGGGAGGAGAAAACCAACATGTCCTGAGCAGGGTGTGAATTTGGTTACGTTTGGGAGATCAAGTGATTATTGTTAATGTAGTTACAGATAAATTAATTTCCTCTAAGTTTTGTTTCTAATTGTTATAAATGTCTTTTAATGTCTTAAATGTTAATTTTGTTAAGAAGTTAGCATACTCAGATTAGGGAATTGAAGTGAGTTAATTCCAATGCCCAGGATTCTTAATTGCCAATGATAGAGGTCTCCTCTTGCCTACTTTATAATTTAGTCCTAATTATAGGCCTATAATATGTTGATTTAGTTATTCAAAGCTTCCCGTGCTTAGAAACATGTAATAGCATAAGGAGCATTTAAATTTGCAACAAATAAGAAGTAAAAAAAGTACTGTGTCCCCCAAAAGTCACTCTTTGAAATAACTAGGACATTATTCAAATATCCAGGGAAAACACACAACTATTTTAAGAGAGCCTTTCAGATTAAATGTATTATTGATCAAGACACATGCTTAAATTGCAATATTCTAATTTTGTAAACAAGAAAATAAGGAGATGACCCATCAATCTGCTTAACTTTTGTGCCCATGACTATTAATGTGTGTGTGTGTGTGTGTGTGTGTGTGTGTGTATGTGTGTGTGTGTGTGTGTGTGTGTGTGTGTGTGTGCGTGCCAGGCTTGGGACTTGACTCAGGGCCTGAGCATTGTCCCTGAGACTTTTGCTCAAGGCCAGTACTCTACCACATGAACCACAGCTCCACTTCCAGTTTTTTGGTGGTTAATTAGAATCTCATGAACTTTCATATCCAGGCTGGCTTCAAAACATGATCCTCAGATCTCAGCCTCCTGAGTCACTAGAATCATTGGTGTGAGCCACTGATACCCAGATGTGCCCCATGACTATTGGCTTATTGAGCTATCATGAAATTCTAGGGCCACTTTCTCTTGGTCTTTCTCAGCATCCCAACAATTTGTGGGTAGGGGCAGGAAAGCAAAGGTAATATTGAGAGGTAAGAAAGGTTATGGAAAAAAATAGAATATTTGCTGGGAAAGTTTTCTAAGAGAGGGGAGGAATCTTAATAATACAGAAAATACAGACAAATAGGTTGTCTTCAACCTCAAGTAAATATATGTTATCTTCTCATTTCGATGAAAAATCTGGTTTGGGGAGGTGAGTGATACATAGACATCTATTATGGAAGGTAAGGAATTGGGAAAATTCTATGATGACTTGTTCTCTTCACTTGAAAGTGTCAGTAGGCTTCGTGACATTCATAGTAGTACACAGAGCATGGGCTGGGGTAGGGCAGGATGCAAGGAGCTCAGGAATAAGTTGAAGATCTGAGAAGTTATTTTGAGGATACAGCAATTAGTTCCTAGCAAACCAGGAAAAGTAGACTTTCAAACTAACAAAAAGAAAATGTAGACATGATTTGAAAAAAAAATCCCCTTTAAATTCAATTAATTCATGTTTAAGGATCGGCAATATTAGCCCTGGAGTCAGAAAGTTGGTATCACCTAAAGTACTGGGGATAGAAGAGTTGATATGTGTCTAGTAGTCAAACTTGAGAACAAAATAAAGACAAGAAGGTGTCAGGGAACCTGAGAATCGATAGGGAAGACTCACTGCCTGGAAACCACACTGCGTCCAGTCAAGAGCCAAGATACCTGTTAGAACAACCTGTTTTGATTAGTTAAAAAAAACAAAACAGGTGGATATAAGAGTTTACCATTTGGGAGGTGAGAGGCCCACACATGATCTATCTATCTATCTATCTATCTATCTATCTATCTATCTATCTATCTATCTATCTATCTATCTATCTATCTATCTGTCTGTCTGTCTGTCTGTCTGTCTGTCTGTCTATCTATCTATCTGTCTGTCTGTCTGTCTGTCTGTCTGTCTGTCTGTCTGTCTGTCTGTCTGTCTGTCTGTCTGTCTGTCTGTCTGTCTATCTGTCTATCTGTCTGTCTGTCTGTCTGTCTATCTATCTGTCTATCTATCTGTCTGTCTGTCTATCTATCTATCTATCTATCTATCTATCTATCTATCTATCTATCTATCTATCTATCTATCTGTTTCAGGGTGAGCATGTTACTCTCTGTGCCCCTGCTTCATTGGGAAAGATGCCTGTGGCTGGGAGTAGGTAGGAAATCTTAGCCAGTGAATGAGTTTTCATTTGGAACTTGCCATAAATGTATGCTCTCACAGAATAAACAGTTACACTCTCTCACACCTCTTAGATTACTGAATAATAATTAGCATTATCATGCTACTTCTTTTTCTCTTGTGTAGCAGGGTAGTATGTATTGGGATGTCTTTTCTTCTTCTTTGGTACCAGGATAATCTATAGGACGGTATGTTATTTTCTTAAATATCAGAAGAGTATGTTGATAACCTGCTGGCCTTGTATACCACAAAAATCCTATTACCCTGAGCACTGGACTCTCAAACTTACCACATCCTTCCTTCCTAAGTTTAACCTATGATAAGTCCACTGTCTTTATCTCCCTGGGAATGGAAGATCCATCTTACTCATCTTGGTATTCTTGACACTTGGTGAACCTTGGACACTTGGGAAATGCGAAACGGTATGTGGTGAATAAATGCATGAATGTATGAGCTGACTAACAAGAGCAAGGGTAGAGGAACTCAAAGTGTAATCTGAGCTTAAAGAAAGTAGGAAAAGGAAGGTAGAGCTTAGCGATGGTCATCTAACTAATTAAAGCATGTTAGCTCCCAATGAAGGAGAAGTCATGAATCGTGTTCGTGGAGGTAGCACTGGGAACTGAGGGGAATCCAAGGCCTTTCCTTTAGTGTTGAGGAGGGACATGAACTCTATCCAGGGCACATGTCATCGGGGAAAGCCCTTTAAGGAAAAATGAGTCCAGTTTCACTGTGTGCCTGACCAAAGAATGTTGCATTCTCCTTTGTGCTTGGTAATTTCTATCTTTTAAAGTTTGCTTCGGTGGGGTTTTGATTCTTCCATGGAGTGTGAGGGACAATTAATGCATATTTGCTAAATATTTCTTATAGAATTAATTTCTCAATCTTGTTCTTTCTATTGCCACAGTTTGCATAATATGATTTCAAATTCTAGTCTCATGTGGATAGTTTCTAAGAACAGTTTTGATTAATCAGAGAGTTGGTTTAATCATTTGTCGCGAGCAGTAATAAATTGCTGCAGCTGGGGACTCAAATGCTGTCTCTTGAACTGGGTCTGTTTGGGCCTGCTTCTTAATATTTGACACACTGTGCTAAGTTATCATGTTCAAATAGGATTGGATTATGTACAAGCCTTGAAATGGAAAAGGGGAACAATGGTATGGAGATCAGGAGCAGGAAGACATATGAATTGTATTAGGTTGTTATTGTTAAACCTAACGAAAGAGAATAAAATGCAAAATCGTGGGAAAATGCCAGAAATTTGGCTCAGGAAAAGGAGTAAAACTACTATGTTGTCAAACTAAGAAATCTTATAAAGTTTGGAAGTGGTGGTAGGTAGTTTATAAATAATTGGGCTAGGGTCTTTCACAGTCTGAATTCTTAACCTCTAAACCATCTATTATGCAAGAAGGTAGCCATTCATTCACCTGTGCCTACTGTATCCTGCCTAACATGGCAGATTATGAAGTGTTTCTTGCAGTCTCTAAAAACAGCACCTACAGTGAATGTTACAGAGCATCAAGCAAGCTAAGTAACAGAACTGGAACTATCTGAGAAAATATTCATAAAGCAGGTGTTTGTTGTTCCAAGTAATGCAGCTATCACATGGAGTAAAACCAGCCCTGGTGCCTGACCCTGCCTTTCCAAGCTCTAGGAAGTCAAAAAGAAAGTCTGAATTGCTGGGAAAGTGGAAGAAGTCATTTTTTATTTTCTAGAAGTTTCCCTCGAATAAATAGCAACTGTCAGATGCTGTTGACTTACAGCAAAAATGAATCCCAATCTGACATTTCAGATCATGGACAGTTTTACAAAGAATTTTGCTTCCCATCATGGGTCATATTTGTAGACAGAAAAGACAGGAAATCAATGCCCAGAGTAAGAAATGCAATAGAAGTGGGCTTTGTCGTGAGCATGTTGTTTCTTTGCATTTTATAGTTGACATTAATAGACTTTGTTTCTTTGTGTCTCATCATTGCAACAATGATAAACTTCTTTGGTGTTAACCTGATTCTATCTTGCTCCACTTTGAATATGGCCTGATCATGGGCTTCTAAACTGCATTGGGAACAATTCTGCCCCTTAGAGGGTATCTTGGGGGCCACAGTGGCACATAGTGGTTAGGTCCTGGGAGATTAGATGGAAGTTTATTTTCTGCATGACTACTTGAAATCATAGAACTTCTGTTATCTATCTTGTTCATCCATTACCAAGAGCAACACTATTGTTTGAATAAATAAGACTGGGATTGAATGAGAACAAACAGAGAGACAGAGAGACAGAGAGACAGAGAGACAGACAGCAGACTGAGAGACTGAGAGACAGAGACAGAGACAGACAGAGGGGGGAAAGGAGGTGAGAGAGGTAGAGGGAGGGAGAGGGAGAGAGAGTATGGGGGTGTGCATGTTTACTTATAGACAATGCTTGATAAAACTAGTGGATATGAAAAATAATTACTCTAGTTTGGTACATCAAAGACTCGAGAGATACTTACTAACTTAAGATTTGGAGGATGACAAATGTTTGAATGGATAGATTGCTGTATTTTTAATAGCCTTTCAGTCTATTTACTTTGGGGAATCATTGCAATTTGAAGTTTTTGTAATAGATAAGAATGGCCAAGGAAAGAATTGTCTTAGGAGATCCCAGAGACTCTTGACTCAGTCTTTTTAAAAAATCTATTTTCTTAATTGATGAATATTAGAATTTATTTCCATACCCTAGAGAGAAGCCTGTTCGGAGTCTTAAAGGCAACTCAAAAGAAAGCCTGTTCGGAAGCCTCCTTCTCGGGATGTTGTAATTTCCTTTAGAAACTCCAGCTGTTCCCCCAGCACGCAGTTAAATTAAGTGTAAGCATGGCTAAATAGGAGGTAACCATTAGAATATTAAAAAATATGACTAGCATTTAATGTTTTGATCAAATAATTCGCTAATCATTCACTGTGGCTGAGCCTCTCATTAGCTGCTTAGTTACTGGCTCCTCCAGGCTGCTCAGACCACCACCCCTTCTTTTCCCCCTCCTCCTCCTCCTCCTCCATTTCCCCCTCCTCCCTGCAGCCTACCAGGCCCTGATTTTTCTTTGGAATGTTCCTCAGAGCCCATTAACGAGTGCTTTAATCCAAGAGGGGCTGGATGATCAAGAAAAATTAAGCTCCTAGTAACAGCAAAATCGCAAGAAATGTGGACAAAATGAGTCTCCGCATCACAGATTTTGTTTACTAGTGGGTAATTAATTCTTCACATATGCTGGGAACATCTGTCGCGGTGACCTGCCATCGGATCTGGAAATGACTGCTGCGCAGTTTCCCCACAGGTCATTAGCAGTGCTTTGAAAGGAAGCGCCTTCCTCCTGCCCTCAGCCTGGCAACTTTCTCTTGAGCTGGGAGTTTCTTCAGGTGAGTTCCGCCTCTGTGTGAGATGCCCTGGACACTGTTCCCTGTCACCAACCGAAATCACTGGTCGCCTCCTCTTCTCCCTCCATGTCAGGTTCAAAGCCAGGGACAAGCAGCTCCCTGAACGTGGAGACAGGGAAATTTGGGGGTGTTGCAGTTAGGGGCTGTCTAGCCAGATGGGGGTGAAAAATCTCCTGGCATAGGTGAGTGGAATCTTGGATGTTTCCCATGTGTGACTTCCCAGGAAATTTTTTTTTTAATGGCATTGTATTCCTGGGAAATTATTGCCAAGAGACCTTGTTGTGACAGAAGCTGAAGATGGACAAGTAAGGCTGGGAAGGGCTTTTGGAGCATATTACCAAGTGCCATTGGCTGATTGGCCTCGGTGTGGTTCAAGGGGGGGGGGGCGGGGAGAGAAAGCTTGAAGGAAAGCATTTGCTTCTCTCCCCAGGTTCTGATTGGAGGCCAGCTCTCTCTTGGAAGCTGGAAGGGCCACCGAATCCAGGAAAAGCAGACATGAAGAATTGCAAGTGTATAGATACTTCTCAAGTACAATAGTGACTAATCAAAGGACCTCTGTTGACCACAATACACAAGTTATGACATCGGATACATAACTGTTTGCTCCCTGTGTACCTTAACTGAGGACACACATTCAGTGGATTGCTGCTTGTCAATTCTAGCAGCAGGCAGTTTCCCGTTCCCTCTAAATACTTCTACCTTCTTCCTGTAACTGGACAGACACCCAAGACCTGTGGAGGATGTTACTCCTCTGCTAGCCTCCAAAGTAGACATCATTGCATCCTTTTAGTAAGGAAACCAAGTCAGGAGGAGTTCAAGCGGAGCCAGTTTTTCAACTCAGCTGCATGTATATTTAGATTTTTTTTTCTTTTTGAACTCAGGTGGGCTTGGGTGCTGTCCCACTTTGGTGTTTTTGTCCTCAAAACTAGTACTCTACCACTTTGAGCCACAGCTCTACTTCCAGTTTTCTGGTGTTTAATTGGAGGGGAGGGACTCACTTTTCTGCCCAGCTGGCTTTGAACTGCGATCTTCAGGATTATAGGATTATAGAGCCCTCTGTGCCTAGCTAGGCTTCCACCTGCCACCTCCCACTCTACTGTTGCCTATGCATACCGGTTATCTGAGAAGTTGGGGTGATATTCTTCTCCCACAAGGAAAAGATTTATCTTTTCTTTTCCAATATTGAGTTGAACTTTATTAACTCTCTAAAGTACTGATGCTTCATGCATCCCTGGAAGAAATGCATCAAGAGGAAATCTACACCTCCTGAGTATCATTTCTGGTTCTACCATTGTCACAGGCAAGTCCTTGGCTTCTTTAAGCCTTATTTCCCTCATCTGCATACAAGGTAAGAATACTACATTTCCAAATGATGGGATTCCATAAGGATAGTGAAAGGCATTTAGCTCAATGTATGTGACTTACTAAGTACTCAATTAATTGTCTAGAAGAGAGACCATTGATGCTATGTTGCTTTTTGAAGTTTCCTTAAACAATATCATAACAACTACCATTTGTCACCTGATTCTCCTTATGTTTCCAGTTAATCACTAGAACCTCCTTTCTAGAATCACACCTACAGCAACATGATTGTGTGAACAGTCGTTTCTCTGTGTTGCTTAGTTGTAATTTCTTTTGGCGAGAATGCACTCCACGGTGGCAGGGACCTCGTTGGTATACATTGGTGTTGCCCATTCTTGGCTACATTACAAGTGGTCTTTTTTTTGGGGGGGGGGGTCTGGTCGTGGGGCCTGAACTCTGGGCCTGGGTGCTGTCCCTCAGCTTTTTTAGCTCAAGGCTAGCACTCTACCACTTGAGCCACAGTGCCACTTCCAGCTTTTTTCTTTTTGCTTATGTGGTGCTGGGGAATCGAGCCCAGGGCCTCAGGCATGCAAGGCAAGCGCTCTACCACTGAGCCACCTCCCCAGCCCCTATAAATGGTCTTATAAGTTGAAGCCTGACAGGTAGACGGAGGGCCCTTCTGCATCTCCTCCAGCCTCACCTAGGGGATGCTGTCGTTTCCCCTGATCTGGTTTAACTGTCCCTTGCACCCAGATGTTCCTTCCTACGTGGCCCACTCATTTCTGCTGAACTTTTCAGTTGCTTCCATTCTCCTGGGTCTGTCTGTCATCATTTGTTACCCTTGTCTGACATTGCTGATTGGACAGTGGTGGGCAATCCATGTTTGTGGAGGATTGTCATAGCATAGGGTGGGCAGGCTGCATGCTCTTTGAACCTGACCTTGCAAACTCCATGTCTCAGGGCAGCACAGCTGGGGCTCTGGCTGCTTCTTTCAGGCAGAGATGTCTGTTTCCAACACTCAATAGCCAGTGAAAAAGTGCTTGTGTCCTCCACCTCCCAGACTAACATTTAAATCCTGAGGACAATCCATGGGGAAGCTGTCAGTGATACAGACGGGGGGAATTTAAACCTAACCCCATGAACTCCGAAGTTCTTTATGTAAGTGAATGGCATGACCACTCAGCAGAATTTAAGATGAGGAAAGCAGGATAAGGAACTTGGAAAAGTTTAAAAGACAGGACAAGAAATGATACATTATAGAAGACAGATGAGAAAAATAATTTTAAAAATAGAACTCTGCAGTTAAGACTAGTGTGAGAAGATGATGCTTGGGATTTTAATTTATGAGAGAAATTTCTTTCATGATGATTGTTTCAAGAAAATGGAGGAAATAGAGGGTAGAATTGAAGGATAGAAGTGATCAGATGTCCAGGAGTGCAGGCAAGACCCATAGAGAATTCTGGAAAGCCATTAAAAATGGCTACTGGAATTCTGTATCCAATGATACTGAATGTGAAGGCAAAAGGTGTAGGATAAAAACATAAAATCTGAGAAAAAATGTTTCACAAATGGACTTATACTACACAATCATAAAACAAATTCTTCAGGAGGAATGACATCCTGCTAGATGAAAGCTGCAATCCACCAAATGAATGGTGATACCTAGAAATAGCATGTATGTAGCTAAGTAGAAAATAATATTCCTCATTTGTTAATTTCTTTAAAAGATAATTGTTATGAGCACTGGTAGCTAGATCTGAGGATGGCAGTTTAAAGCCAGGTCTGGGCAGTCAGATCCACAAGATTGTTTTTTTTTAATCTCTAATTAATCAGCAAAACTAAAAATCCAAGAGTGGAGGTGTAGCTCAAGTGGTAGGGCACCAGACCAAAGCCCCGAGTTCAAGTCCCATTATCAGCCCTCACATACATCAACACACAAAAACTCTTTTTCTCATAATGTTTGCACACCAAAGTGGATCTTCTTTGGTAGAGTTCAAGATGCTCAGCAGGTCAGAGACCATATGTGTAGTATTCTTTGTATCAGCACAAAATCTCCACCATATATTTCCTTCATCGTCCTGGCAGCCTGGGAAGTGTGGTAGGCTGTGAAATGATGCCATCTGTTTTACCCACTATTTGGATTCTCAGAATTTCTTTGAAGCATCAGAAAATTGGAATTTAGGGGGATGTCAGCATGGCTCTTTTGCTTATGACTAGAATTATCACTCCTGCAATGCTAGGAGAGCAGCCGTATTGATTTCTAGCATGTGGGAGGAGGCCCAGGCCTAGAGAACCCATACCCAGAGTCTGGAGGGAATACCCAGGAGGCCTGCATGTAATTAGCTGTCCTCATTTTCTGGGCAGACTTCCTCACTACATCTAATACATACATAATTACAGTTCCCTAAAGAAGATTGCTATACTGTAGTTACTCACTAGTCACTCTTTTCAACTTCACAGAAGGTGAAGTGTGTGGGCCGTTGGGTTGGCTTTTTGGATGCTGCAATGGAATTGCGAGTAGCTAGAAGAGTCCTAAAGAGGGGAGGAGAAGGACAACGCGGCGATCTAGCATGATAGCACTGCTCCTGTGTCCTCTCCACCACTGGACTGGTTCAGCACTACAGGAAATGTCAATAAGCCAGAGTTCCTTTTCTTGGTGCTGATCATTTGCCTAGGCAGATATCAGCACCTCATATTTTCTCAATTGAAAATAACCGAGAAGTATATTTATGTGAAATTTTTCCATTGATGCCAGATACAAAGGGAACAGAAGCCACAGGGGAGCAGAGGCATTGTCGTTGTTTTTGGTGGTGGTGTGTGTGTATATGTTGTGTACATGCATATGTGTGTGGTGTGTGTATGTGTGTCTGTGCTTGTGTGTTGATATTACTACTGTAGTGAGGGTTTTGAGGAGTTCCTAGCATCAAAAAAAACCTCTATAAATAAATATTTGGAGAATAAATATTTATAGAGTCACGAGATGGTATTATATTTATACCTGTCATTCATCCTATTTATATGACAAATCACATTGATTGACTTTTTAAATGTAAACCCAACCTGCATGTTTGGTGTAAACCCCACGTGGTCATTGAGCTAACATACTGAGCTAGCCAACTCCTATCGTATAAAGACTGACACTTCAGTCATCACAGTGTTTTTCATATAAGTTTGTCTGCTGTATCCAGTCCTAAATCAGGGACCTCATAAAGGACATTGCATTTGCAATTGCTTACTCTTAATAAGAATGATCAGTCCATGTGCCAGGAATCTCAGCTCAACAACACTTACCTGAACAGCCAACAACAGCCAAGCACCAAAACGTGTAGCTATTCAATGGATCCAAGGCAGAAAAAGACATACTTAATCCCTACCTTCCTGGCCAATGACCAAGTATGTTACTAGAAAGTGTAGAGTAGCTAAATAACCTCAGTGCTGGCAAAATAAGAATTCATGCAAGATACACAAAGGTGACTGGAAAGTTCACTTGAAGGAGCAAGCCCAAGAAAGAACACAAGTGACACAAGATACGGGCCACAAGAATTTTGGCCCGTGTTAGTCATCTTGGCCAGATCTTCAGCTGTCTCCTTCATTCCAGAGTTTGGCCTTGGGTGAAATAGTGAGACCAGATGGTTTGCTGACTGGTGGGTCTCCTTTCTGTTTCCTGTAAGGTTGTGATGCCAAAGACTTGCTGTTCCATCCTTAGCTCCTCATCCTTTTGTCCTTCTTACTTCCTCGACGTTTGGGAAGCCCTCTACCCCCATGTGTGGTCAGGCATGTTTTGCTTTAGGTTTATCAGTTTATCCTGCCATCTACAAGTGATATAGGTCTTAATTCCCCAACTGGCTGATTTTCTACTAAATGGTCTCCCTACTAACGTGTTAACAAGGTGATTACATGAAGTCATTTGTCTGGATTTCCTAGAGGGAGACTCCCTCACCTCACTCTAGCAATTCAATCATAAATGTTGTTTTAACTTACCCTTCCTCAATTACGCCACACACACACACACACAACACACACACACACACACACACACACACACACACACACACGTACGTACACACATATCCTCACAAAGGTGGATTCCAGTAGCCAATGTTTTGTTAAAGAAAGCTACCTCTTTGTACCTGGTCTGAAATCCTCCTTCTCACTGTCTTTGAATGAAGTTGATACAGATCCATACATGAGGTGGAATGTCTTTCTCTTTTTCTGTCTTCTGGATGAATTGGTGTAGCACTAGTGTCACAGCATCTTTAAAAGCTTGTGTGAGTTTACCAACAAAGTTGTTCAGGCCTGATGTATTTTTCTTTGTAGTTAGAAAATGATATGCCTGGGTATATGTGTTTTTGTTTTTTTCTTTTCTTTTCTTTCATCCTGGTTGATTTTCTTTGCACTCTCTAGGTCTGTGATTTGGTTTTTCAAATATATATATATATGTATATATACATACATACATACATACATATATACATATGTACATATATACATATATACATATATACATACATATATTATTCTTTCATCTCTTTCTTCTCTTTCAGGAATTCCCACTAAATGTAAGTTATACTTTTGTAGTTCTTCCATAGTCTTTGGATAGGTTGTTGTTCTTCTTCTTGTTTTGATAGTCTGTTGTTATTGTTTCTCTTAGTTTTAATTTTAGAGAGTTATATTGAAATATCTTCAAACTCAGGTGTTTTATCCTCAATTGTGCTCAGCATACTAACATACATTTTTTTCATTTCTTTTTAGTTTTAGTTTTTGTTATCTAAAACATGTCTTTTTAGTTCTTATGTGGCCCTAATATTCATGCATCATGAGCAATACTTTATACAGTGGGGTTTTAAGCATTTTTATGTTGCTCTAAATTCCCAGTATGAGAATTCCAAATTTCCTGATAGGTCTCTTCTGGATGTTTGAATTGACTCTTTAGATTGTTCTTGTTTCATTATCTATCTATCTATCTATCTATCTATCTATCTATCTATCTATCTATCTATCTATCTATTTATTACATTTGCATGTTTTGTAAGCTTTTCTTGATAGCTAAGTACACAATACCAGGTAGAAGGAATGGCTGTAAATAATCCTCTCAGAATAACCTGATGGTCAGGTGTGGGGCAGGACAGACAGTCTACATTCTGCTCATAGGCTTCCATCTTCGTGAGTCTGTGTCCTTGGACCGTGAACTTCGCAAGTGCTTCTCAGTTGCTGTTCCTCCACTCAAGTGCAGTACAATGGTTAAAGGGGTTGCAGCTGGAGCTCCCCCAGACCCCAGATCACTTAGGCTCTGATGAAACCCCAGATGATTCATCTCTGCTTATACCGTTTCTCCTGAAGGCAGGTCTTCTTAGGAAGAATAGAATGCCTCTGCATTTTGCAAAAATGATTGCTCTTTTCTTGTCTTTCCGCTTGGGGAGAGGAAACCTTTCTTTGAAATTTACTGTGAAAACCTATGTGAGCTCCTAAGCGCAAAACCCCAAACAGCATATGTGTGTGCGTGTGTGTGTGTGTGTGTGTGTGTGTGTGTGTGTGTGTGTGTGTGTGTGTGTGTGTGTGTGTGTGTGTGTGTGTGTGTGTGTGTGTGTGTGTGTGTGTGGTTTCCTAGAAAGGAACCTCTGGAATCTCAGCTCTCAGATGGAGAGCACTGGGCTGCCAGTGGTTCTTTAGTTATAATACTAATACTTGTTTCCATGGTAATTTTGGTGTGATTGTCTAGCTTAGCAAGCCATAACACCCTGTATTCATTCATCTGCCCCCTCAGTTTTGGAAGAAGCGGTTTGTCTATATTATTTGTCCTATAGATCCAAGGAAGTAATAAATTAGCAATCTCTAAACTTATATGGAATTCAAAAGCCAGAAATTGATGTGTAGTGTCCTTTAAATCGGTAACAATAGAGTTAGTATAAAATAGTTCAATCTACATCTATGGCTATAAAATTGGAAAAAATATTATCCCCATTAATTATCCCCATTAATTCCATCTGGCAGGTAGAGAAGTTGAGGCATCCAAAGATTAAATAATGTAATGACCAAGAGGGGAGGGGAGGTCTCACCGTGGTCAAGTGATTGCCTAGCATGCTCAGGGCCCTCGGTTTAATTGCCAGCTCTAGAAGCAATAAACAGATAACACCTTCAAGGCCACACATCGAATATGTGGTGTGAGTGAGATTTGAAGCTTGACAAGTCTTAACTCCAGAGCTAGTGTTAGTAACTAAATAAGACATAGGAGTACTCACTGTACTCACTGAACTCACTGGGTGAATGAAAACTGACTCTATTTGTGGGCATAATCTCCTGGATCTAAATATATTAGCAGCACTTGTTTTTAGCAGGATAGTGGGCCAATTTCCCTAGTGTCAAACACACTGGGGAGAAGCAGCCATTAGACGGAGGCAGTTTTGGACTGATGACTTAGTGTCTGGCTCCTTGAAGGTGATTTGATCACATACCAGCTGCCACCCAGGAGGTGGAACAAGTTTGACCTCTACAATTCTTTCTGTCCTATCACTTTGGGTCTTGGATTCAGTGGATTTTTTTTCATTTTGTGCAAAAACTAGGGAAGGAGAGAATTGTTCCAATCACCCTGCTCTGCCTTCCAAACTCTAGCTAGTGTAAGCATTAAAAAACAACCCCAAAGTCTCTACAGATGTCGTTCTCATGATAAATCACTTTTTAATCAGTCATAATTTTGCATTAAGTGCTGAATAAATGCCTTTTGTTTCATACTTAACCTGTCAGTGGCTAGCATCAAGAGGGCAGATTAGTGCCTATCATTACAGCAGAGAAAAATCAATACCATTTTTAATTAAGGCAGGCACAGTGGAGCCGGGAGACAAGCACATCTCCTTGTCAGATCACCTCCCCTTTAAACTCTTTCAGAAGTTCAGTCCAGAAGCTGGGACAGGCAAATGCATGAGCAGTGTGACACAAGCTTTGAGGGAGAGAGGCAGACAGGTAAACAAACGTAGGTGAGTGAGAAAACACAGGCAAGTGTATGCTTTATATCTAGCCTATCCTGAAGAGAAAATCCTAAGGTGTGGTCAAAGGTATACATTGGCTTATGCTATAGAGACAATCATTTCAGTTAGGTCAGACATTCTTGCCATATATGTTATCAGTACTTGGAAGTGTGTGTGTGTGTGTGTGTGTGTGTGTGTGTGTGTGTGTGTGTGTGTGTGTGTGTGTGTGTGTGTGTGTGTGTGTGTGTGTCCTGGGGCTTGAACTCAGGGTCTGGGCACTGTCCTTGAGCTTCTACTTTTTATCAATTGTGGAGTTTGAACTCAGAGCCTGGGCACTGTCCTTGAGCTTCTACTTTTTGTCAATTGTGGAGTTTGAACTCAGGGCCTGGGAGCTGTCCCTGGGCCTCTTTGTGTACAAGGCTAGTACTCTACCACTTGAACCATGGCACCACTTCCAGGTTTTGAGTGGTTAATTGGAGATAAGACTCTCACAAGGACTTTTCTGCACTGGCTGGCTTCAAACTGAGATCCTCAGATCTTAGCCTCCCGAGTAGTTACGATTACAAGTGTGAACCACTGACACACAGTGTGTCCTTGAGCTTTTTGCTCAAGGCTAGCACTCTACTACTTGAGCCATGTCTCCACTTTTGGCTGTTTTGATATTTAATTGATGGTAAGGAGTATCATGAATTTTTCCTCCATGGTCTCACTTCGAACTGTAATCTTCAGATCTCAGCCTCCCGAGTAGCTAGGATTACAAGCATGAATCACTGGTGCCTGGCTAAGAATGTGGAATCATTTTAAGAAATCCTTTGATTTTAGGTCTATAGGTTTTTTTTTTGCTTTGTAGAGCAAAGTTCTGTCAGACAAGACAGAACTCCTTTTTTTATAACCTCCCTTGCTTTGTTCTGTTTGTGAGTCAGGGGTAGCAGGTTGTGAGTGCCCCATGAGTTAGAATTACTGAAGACATGTTTTGAAAGCTAGCTGTCAGGTAGTTTGATAATGGTATCGGGATGCTTACGACCTAGGTAGACAGCAAATACAAATACATTTAGAGAACTAGAGAAATGAAAAGGTGAGGTTTAATCAAGTCCTTGAATTTGATAGACTCACTGTATCTTAAGCTTATCAGAAAGGATAGAAATGAAAGACATTGGCTGGGCACAATTGTGGTGCACAATTGTCCTAGCTACTTTGGAGGCAAGGATCAGGATTGAAGTTGGAGGCCAACTTGGACAAAAATGTGACACCCTAGTAAGCAGAGTTAAACCCTAGTAAAACACACACACACACACACACACACACACACACACACACACACATACACACACTTTAATGAAAGCTCTTTTACTCTGGTAGAGGTACAAGGACATTCACAACCAAGTTGCTAATTTCTCCTCTAGAAACGAACTTAAAAAGTTACCATGTACCTAAGTAGTCATCAGAAAAGATTGTGCAGTTAATTGCAACACAAATGTAATTCCTGCTATACTTGATGTGTCACTAGTTTTTACTGCTGTGTACCATTTCATTTTACCTTGCTCTCAGCCACTGCACAAAGTTCATTGTCAGTCTGGATATATTGATTTGTAGATGAATGGATTGTTGGGAATTCCAGACAGACCTGTGTCCCAGGTGATTGGATCATGGTAGAGTTGAATTGTGGGAAGGCATTGAGGAGAAAATACAATGTGTGTGTAGGAGACAAAGAAATGAGGTGACTATTGGATATTATTTTATATGATTTGCTGGCTTGCATGAACAGCATTTAATCACTAATAATCCAGTGAAAGAAAACCACCTCTATGAAGAAAAATTCTTCGACTTCTTACAGTTCTCATCTGCAATTCTAGTATAAACAAAACTTTACTAGCTTCAGACAATGTCAGTAATCATTCCCTAGTTTTTCCAATCACAAAACTAAACTAGGTAAGTTCAATTTGGCAGGACACAAATTTGATATTCTGGTGAGGGAAAGGAATTTTCTGTGGAGGACTGTGGTTTACTTCCCATTTGATTTGAAGTTCTTTGAGAGCAGAGCTAGGTAATTTGTTTATTTTAGTGATCTTCATTTTTTAGGATAGTTTTTGATTTTACAGAAAACTTGAAAAGTATCCAAGAACCTAGTTTTCTATTTATTGGTTATCTGATATTATGAGACTAGTTTCCATTAATGAACCAGAATTTATACTTTATTTCTGACCAAGGTCCACACTTCACTGTGATCCCTGTGGTTTTATCTAAGGTCCTTTTCGTCTTCCAGGACCTTAACTCATGCATCCCTAGGTCCCTGTTGGCTGTGATAATTTCTCAGACTTCCATTGGTGTTGATCTTGAGAGTAGAGAGGTATTTGTCAAATGGCCATCCATTAGAATGTCTTTGTAGTTATGAATCTATAGTTTAATTCTCAGAACAATAATACTTCTGGTTGTAGTTTCTCTTGTGATTAGAGAAAAGATGTAGGAGTCTTAAGAGCTGGGCCATAGAGATAAAATGACATCTTCATCTCAACACAGCAAGGACACTTCTTGTCACAATGGCTCACCACTGTTCAGATTGACCTAGAACAACTGGCAGATGAAGAGCTGACCAGGTTTTTCCATGGCAAAATCGGTCCTTTCCCCCCAACTTTCCAACCAGTGCCTTATGCAAGGATGTCATAGGTAAAATAAGGGAACTTTATGTGCCTCTTTCTTACAAACAGAATACCCAGATACATAGATTATTGACAATCCTGCTATGTAGGTTATTTGCTCTTATTAATGAATTTATTTATATCAATATAGGCTGATGGATAGTTGCATATTAGTTATAGTTCGAGTTATAGTCCAGTACTATTTTGTTGCCTAAATTGTTCGAGTATTGGACATAAGGTATTTTTTAAGTTGGTTATTGTGCTCCCTGTCCCTTATTTTACTTTTTTTAAAATTTAGCGTAAGGTTTTTCTTTGCAGTCCAAGGTGATCCTAAAAATACCATGATAATCTTCCTGACTTTTTTTTTTCCAGTTGTGGGGCCTGAACTCTGGGTCTGGGCACTGCCCCTCAACTCTTCAGCTCAAGACTAGCGCTCTACCACTTGAGCTACAGCGCCACTTCCTGCTTTTTCTGCATATGTGGTGTTGAGGAATCGAACCCAGAGCCTCATGTATGCAAGGCAAGCACTCTACCACTGAGCCATCTTCCCAGCCCCATCCTCTTGACTCTTAAATGTTGGAATTACAGGCATGAGCCACCACACTCAGACTCATAATTGTGTAGTTTGTGGGGAAGTTATGAATATTTTCCTATTTTATAGTACCTGTTGCTCTCAGTGCTGTACTAGTCAGCTTTCAACTGGTATGACAAACTACCTGAGAGAGGACAGGTGCATCTGGCTCACAGCTTCGGGGATTTCATTCCATGGTTGCGTCACTTCTTTGCTTTGGGTCTGTGGTGGCACAGTACTTCATGGTAAGAGTGTGTGGTAGCATCGAAGGGAACAAAAAGAAAGAACTGAAGTTCTAGTATCCCCTCCAAGGAAATGCAAGAAACCTGCATTCCTTTCACTAGGCTCCACTTCCCAGGAGTAGAAACCAAACCCATAGGCTTTAGGCAGATGTTTGAGTTCCAAACAATAGCCCATAGTAACTCAATTAATTATTGCTGAATAAAAGTATTGCATATTGAACTCAAGTAAACCTTATGTTACTATAACATTTATCTATAGTTTCATTCTCAAAACAATAATAATACTTCTGGTTGTAGTTTCTCTTGTAAACACTAAACTTACAACATCTATTCGAGATTTAGATTTCCTCTTCCAAATGTAGTTACATTTCTATCTATCTTAGCCATTGGCAAGAAATGCCTAGTTATTTTAGTAACACTTTCTAATGTATTCACAAGATCATTCTCGGGGCTCTCCACAAATTATAGAATGCAAAAGCAAAACTCTCAAAGCTCACTGTGTGGCTGTAACCACGTTGGAGTAAGGCATTTTGTTTTCTCTCCTTTTGCTTTTGGTCTCCAGGTTTCATCTCCCACAGTCAGTTTAAAACAAGACACTGACCTGGGAGTTGAAAGAGTGAAGTAAAGGTGTTAGCTTGAATGTGGGTAGGTGTCATCAATTTATGTCTTGGGTCAACACAATTTCCTCCAACCTCCTCCTCCGGGGCCTCCCTACCCCACCCCAAGACTGTCTTCAGACAATGAATTTCCAGGGAGTTTTTGCCTTTTGATCTCCTCACTGATCTAATGTAATTGTCCACTGGCAGAAGCGCTGTGAGGTGCAGAATAAAGTAATGAAGTTAATTTGATTTGCACTCGGCACCCACCCTTAAGATCTACATGTCTTTATTGTATTAGATTCCTAATGAGATTCTCTGTCTGCACCGTGGCAGGAGATTGGGAGCACAGAGGCTGTGGGAGGGACTCCCCTCAGGAGATTTCTTACCATTTACATCCCATCTTTAATGGATATGGACCTGCCTGCCCTTGAGTTTTAAGGTGATAGTATTTCCTTTTCTGGGCTCTGCTGGTCACAAAGTGGGGAAAGTCCTGTAGAGAAGTGTCTAGCTTCTGTCACCTTCAGGGAAGGAAAACAGCACTTGTAGATGCTGGGCCGATTCCTTCCTGGGAAGAATGAGTTCATCCCCACACTGTTTCAAAGACATTTGCTCCTTTGTGTGAAGTACTCTCATTCCCATCTTGCCATTAATACGATCCACAGTGAACCACACAAAAAAATTAACAGTTCTTGGGCCACCAGAGTACCTGAATCATTTCAGTTGCATTTAATTGGTTCTCTGGATTTCAGATGAAGTCTTATTTGAAGTCTGGCTGGCTAGAGGCCATTAGAGCAAGATGTAAACATAAGGTGTACTGAAGAGATGCCTGTCTCTTCCCACACAGTGCTCATTCCTTTTCTCTACCTTCCTACCACCCACAATGAGAGAGAGAGAGAGTGTGTGTGTGTGTGAGAGAGAGAGAGAGAGAGAGACAGAGACAGAGACAGAGAGAGAGAATGTGTGTGTGTGTAAGAGAGAGAGAGAGAGAGAGAGAGAGAGAGAGAGAGAGAGAGAGAGAGAGAGAGAGAGAGAGAGAGAGAGAGAGAGTACTGAAGTTTGAAATCTGGCCCTATTGCTCTCGTTTATCTCTTATGTTTTGCTCAGAGCTCTACCGTTTGAGCCTTGCTTCCAGTTCTGGCTTTTTGCTGGTTAATTGGAGATATGGATCCCTCATATTTGTCTGAATTGGCTGGCTTCAAACCACAGTCCTCAGATCTTTCCCTGCTAAGATCATAGGTGTGAGCCACCAGCACCCAGTTCACAATGAGAAATGTAAGCCACTTTACAGTCTCAACTCTACATGCCTTTAGTCTTTCTTTAGTCCTTTTTTTATGCCCATCAGAGATTTTGCATAGCCCAAACTTTACCTATACCCTGTTCTCCATCCTAAAATAATTGGCTTGCCTTTCTCAAATCATAATATACTATACAAATGCAGTATGATACAATTGTCTCCCAAAAGCTGCTTTTGAATTGGTTGACAACTTTGCTAATAACTCTGATTTAAGCAATATAATTTTCTTATTTATACACTTCAGTGAATTATCTTAAGACATAATTAAGGGGTAGCTACAAGTATCAATCAGTAGGTCACAATTCACAAGTGAATTCCTGTGTAAAGAGGTTTTGAACTATTTCAGAGGAGTAGAAAGTGGTAACAGAGAGCTTCCCTAAAAATCATTTTATAAAAGCAAACATCTCTCAGTTTGTTTTCTGGCCTCTCTAAAATCCTTGAAATGATTCGAGGAAAAGAAATGCAAGGTGATTGGCATCCTGACGACTTTTCTAGAGGGAAAAACGTAGTTTATATCTAATCTAAGGTCTTTAAGAGGAATCTATCAGCTTTGGTTTGGCTCTCAGTGGACAGGTGTCTGTATCATAGAAGCACCATACATAATTCACCACCAGAGAGCCCCAGAACTTAGCAAGAAGGCTAAATTACCTGTCACTTCCAGCAAGGTGTTCTCTGCAGGTCAAGGTTGAAAGCTCTGGTAAACCCAAGTAAGGAAGAGCACATCCATCCGTATTTAAATGTCAGCACTGCCTGGCTCAGCTGTGGGAAATACAGGCTGGCTGTTTACCCTTTCAGCTCACCTACCTCTTTTGCCAGGAGTCTTAACAAGACCCATTCCAAAGTCTAACTGGAAAGAAGTGGGTGGGATTGCTTGTTTTCACCATCAGAGATCACTTTGTTGCTGTCAGATCAATAGAGACTGAGGGAACCTGCTGTCTTTCTAGAAGGGGTGGGGTGGGTGGGAGGGGGACCCGGCTAGAAGAGCTAGCCATCATTGCTTAGGATGAATACAGACACATCCCATCATTACCATGGGAGAATACCCAGTCTAGTCCCACAAAACCTCTGACTTGGGAATAGCTCTTGAAAAGCAGGAGCCGCCTGGCTGTCATCCAGCTGTTGGTTGTGTCCCTCTCCCAGACTGACTGCTGATGGATTAGCAGGTGGGAAGTGAAGCTGATCAGGGAGACGGGAGTGCTTGTATTCCAGCTGGTAGGTTTAGGAGACCTATCCAAGGCACTGTTTTTGGAACACAATAACCCCGAACAAAAGCTAGACCAATGAGAGAGGCAAAGAGAAAGAAAATGCTTGTTCATTGTAAAATCAATTAATTAGTTAATTAATACTTTCTAATTTTACTTTCAGAGACAGTGAAAGTTCTATAATATTTTTAGCATTTTTTTTACTGCTTTACAATATCCTTTCACTTTTGAAGAAATTTAGTTTCATTTAAAGAATTGTTTGCAACTTCTCCATTTCTAATGATTTCCTATGGTTTTGGATATAGAATATATTTTGTTAGGTAAAAACATTAATCAACTTCAAATGTTAATTACACTAATAAAATCCAAATTAGGGATAGATTCTGCAGTACATGATAAGTTTTCTTTTTCTTTTTTTTTTTTTTTTGTCCTTGGTAATGGAGAATAAGAAAGAACAGCAATAGCAACAACAAAATCATAGCTTCAAATATTTTTTAAGGTCTCAAAGCAAAATGTAAGGCAGCTAGTGTCAGAATTATCATATGATACATGAAAAATATTTGATTGATTAATTGATTAGAAACTATTTTACTTCAGCTTGAAAAAATTCCCAGTGTTCAAATTTGGATGATTCTTTCATTTGAAAAGAATCATCTCAAATATATCTGGGGAAAATACAGTGCTTTCAAGTTATGTATCATTTTGATTTATTAATCTTAGAAGAGAAATAAATGATCAAATAAATGATCAGTATAGAGTTTTGTTTTTTTTTAATTTTTTTTTTTAATTTTTTTTTCCGGGGGGGTCTGGTCGTGGGGCCTGAACTCTGGGCCTGGGCACTGTCCCTCAGCTCTTCAGCTCAAGGTTAGCGCTCTACCACTTGAGCCACAGCGCCACTTTTGGCTTTTTTCTTTTTTCTTATATGGTGCTGAGGAATTGAACCCAGGGCCTCATGCATGCAAGGCAAGTGCTCTACCACTGAGCCACCTTCCCATCCTCAGAGTTTTTCTTTTTTAAAAAAGTAAATTATTTTATTTAGCTGGGTGCTGGTGGCACACACCTGTAATCCTAGCTACTTAGGAGGCTGAGATCTGAGGATTGTGGTTCAAAGCCAGCCTGGACAGGAAAGTCCATGAGACCCTTATCTCCAAATAACCACCAGAAAACCAGAAGTGGCGCCATGGTTCAAGTGGTAGAGCACTCGCCTTGAGCTCAAGGACAGTGCCCAGGCCCAGATTCAAGTCCCATGACCGACCAAAAACAAAAACAAAAACCCAAACAAACAAACAAACAAACAAAAACCTTAACTTAGTTATACTTCTGTAGAAGAATGGGAAAAGCCAAAAGTTTATTTAATCCCGAGTAGGAAAATAAATGCCGATTTTCAGATTAAAATGACAGTTTTCACCATCATACTATTTTTACATACAATCAAGAAGGCTGCTGCTTCTTTAAGAAATGAGGGACTCCAAACAGTTTATGAAGTAATAGATCATATATAAATAGGATGTTTGCTCTCGATACAGATGCCATCGTTACTAACTACTTTCAGGCTCTTTGAGAGCTAAATAATTCCGTAATGCATCATTGAACATTTAGTTGGTTCATAGCAGATGGTTTCCGGGGTCCATCTGCTCACAGCAATGTTTTCAACAAGCCCCCTTCACCTTCACCAAAAGGTTCAGGAGCATTAGAATATTCATTCTCCACCACAGGTGTACCTTCCTGGATCCCCTGTATTAGGGAGAGGGCCTACTGTCTTCTTCTGTCCCCCCCAAAAAAAGTAGATATTGGCCTGTGTAAGCAAGCTGCATAGGTCAGCAAAACTAACAGAAGAGTTTCTGAATTTCAAGAATTTGTAAGCCTACTCACATATCTGGGGAGGGAGGAAAGGAAAGAAGGAGAGAGAGAGAAAGAGAGAGAGAGGGAGAAGCTGGAGACCGGTTGCTTTCCTGAATTGTGTTAAAAATGAGATATTAGGCAGTCAACGTTGCTCTGTGACTGTTTACTCCAGCCTCTGCTATGTGAAGAAGCCCTGTCAGCTTCGGGTGGATTTTCTGGGATAAAGAATCCACTTTGAGGACTTGAGGGAGTCCCTCAGACAAGGTCAGGCTGAACATAAAAAATACAGGAAGGAGTTCCAGCTAAGACCATATGGACAAGAGCACATGGAGTACAGTATCTGAATGCTGAGGAGATACTGGGGTAGGTGTTATGGAAACACAGCTAGTTTTATTCCAGAAATCCCAAATGCCCCATTACCTATGTGATCACTGAACTCTGCAATCAGTCTGCTAGAGAAAGGGAGCACATGCAGTAGCTGCTCTTCCAATCTTTAGACTTCGCTTTTTCCAGATTGAAGAATGAGAAGGAAAGACAAGAAGGCAAGAGGAAACAGTAAGAAGAAGACAGGGATTTTTAATTAAAAATATTTTTTAATGACTTAAAAAACCAAAACCCTAACAGGTATTTTATTTGAATTGATTCAATGGACATCCCCAATCCAAAAACATGGAATGCATGGATTTAGCTGTGTGAATGAGATAAAGATCTTTCAAGTATTGAATACCTGGAAAGAGTCCATTTTACCTCTAATTCATCAGCCAAGGGAAGACTGAGGAGACTTCAATTTCAGAAACTGATGTAAATGCAGAGTGATCTGTTCTGTTTTCAAGTGGCTGTATTTTAATTTTTCTTTTTTTCTTTTTTCTTTTTTGTCAGTCATGGGACTTGAACTCAAGGACTGGGCATTGTCCCTGAGCTTTTTTTGCTTAAGAATAGTGCTCTACCACTTTAATCCATAGTTCTACTTCTGTTTTTTGGCGAGTATTTTTGGTCTTTTTGTTATTGTGGTGGTGGTGGTGGTTAATTAGAGATAAAAAGTCTCCATAGACTTTCCTGCTCGGCTGGCCTCAAACCCATGATCCTCAGAACTCAGCCTCCTGAGTAGCTAGGATTATAGGCTAGATTCACCAGTACCTGGCTTAATTAATTTATTTATTGTTAAATGGATTCAGATGAAGATATTGAAGATACTTACTGTAATTCTCTGTCATATTTCAGAGAGTTGTTTTAAGTTGATTTAGTTGGGTTATCTTCTTTTGAAAATAATTCAAAAATATTAGGAAAAATGATTCAGTAAAATGAATGGCATTTGTTCTATGCAATTGAATAGCCCACTATTAGTTTGTTTCCCGCAAGCAACTGTTAAATACCCACTAATTGCTCAAATAAAAGATATAAACACTTGTGATATAAATTGTGACATATACCCTATTTCCAACCCTGAGGACCTTCCCAGAGTGCAAGCTGGAACCCCGCTGGTAAACAGTTGCATCAAAGGTGAATGATTTATTCCCAACCACCAGTCTGAAGGAGTGGCAGTGTTAGCAGTGTTAGCAGTCTGAGAACACTCGTTCCTGATACTGTCATCAATGTCATCTTGATTATCTTGTCAAGAATGTCTGCTGAAATGGACTTTACCATCATTCTTACTGCTGCCTTCAAAGCAGAAATCCAACAGCAGTCGTGGTTTCTGTGTTCGTGAATGTTTAAAATTCAGACGATTTAATCCAACTTTTTCAAAGTATGAATTGTATACTCAAGTATGCTCAACATATCAGCTCCATGAAGAACCCAAATTAAGTAAAAGACATAAGAAAAAACAGGAGTGCATCACTAAAGCCTCATGGAAAAAGGAATAGAGTTAATCAGAAAACCATTATGTTAAGTCTATCTATCTATCTATCTATCTATCTATCTATCTATCTATCTATCTATCTATCTATCTATCTATCTATTGTTCTACCTATTTGTGTTATCCCATTTCTGGGTTTCAACTAAGGGCTTCATGCTCTTGCTTAGGTTTTTGTTTTTATTTTATTTTTTATTTTTGCACAAGGTTGGTGCTCTACTGCTTAGCCATACCTTCAGTTGTGGCTTTTTGCTTCTTGGTGATAAAAGTGTCATGGATTTGTCTGCTCAGACTGGCTTTGAACCATGGTCCTCAGATCTTAGCCTCCTGAGTAACTAGAAGTACAGGTGTGAGTCTATAAATCTTAGTATTTTAGTGTAACAAGAGTGTATTAATTTCCTAGGGCTACCATAGTACAAACTGAGTTGCTTAAAACACATACATGTAATATCTCATTTTATTGAAGCTAAAAATGCAAGACCCAGGGGACAAAAGTGTTGGTTCTTCCTGAAAAGTAGGAGGAGAAAGCGGATCCAAATCTCTCCTCAAATTTCTGGTGGTTTGCTGGCCATCTTTGACTTTCTTTGGCTTGTAGAAATACCACTTTCATCTCTGCCTTCATTTTCACATGAGGGTCTCCCTCTTAAGAAAACCTCTTCTGAACTGATGAAAACTTTTCTTCCCCAGATACTTTCCTTCTACAGATATTAGAGCTGAGGATTTCAATGTTATGAATGGAGGACATGGCTCCTACACTATTTGTATTTGTTGTTTACTTTTGGTGTTACTGCCTGTGCTCTTCTGCTTGTCTCTCCAAGGGCAAAGATAGGCACACAGTCATATTTGGTGTGACTTCCAGTGTCTGGAAGGTGTGGTCATTGTGAGCTCAGGATTCAACAGGACAGAAATATACCTTGATCGCTAAACTAAGAAGAGATGCTTTCAAAATCACTAAAGAATGATATTGCTGGTGAAAAAAATAAGTTAATATAATGATTTCTCTAAAAATAAGCCAACAAAATACTCTTCTGGACCTTTTCTTTAACCTCATTGATTCTTTAAAAAGAATCTCATGGTCCACGTATATGTATAGTTATTGGACAGCAGAAAAGTGATCATTATTTTAAAGTCTCTATCACTTAAATGAAAAACTTATTCATAATCTTCAGAGTTTCCTATTGAAGTTTCATCTTTCCGATACCATGGAGGGTGGTAATCCTCTCTCTTCTGCTAACATTTGCACTGCTCCCAGGTTTGCCAGAAGTTGACATACAAGGGATAAATAAGGCAAAGACTTCATACAAGGGATAAATAAGGGAAAGACTTCATACAAGGGATGGGTAGATGAAGAGCTAAGATCAAGAGGCTGAGTTTTATGTAGCCTGACAGTCTATCTAGAGAATATTAAGAAATTATGGAATCACAGAATACTTACTTACTGGGTACTTTCCATGAGCATGACAACCATACTAAGTTCTTTGAGCTGAGTGATATAAGGAGAACTAATTTGTGTACCAACGCTGGTGGATGTGGGAGGCAGAAATACCATGGAATAGGAAAACCTCAAACTAGATCTCATCATTGAATAATGAGGTTGTAAAGGCCACCTTATTCAGCACCGCTGTATCTTGGTTCATTCCTCATTTTTGGAAGGTGTGTGGTTTTACCTTTCTCATGACAAGGATGGTGCAGAGAAATATACTTCAGTGCCTACCCTGAAGCCTGTGAGAATGTAGATGCACAGAAGTGTGTTTTGAAATACTTGATGCCTATACATTGAAAGACTGCATCTACAGTAAGGGATCTCTCCTTGATATAGGATTTCAAGGAAGGAAGATCCTCAGAGCTTCACGCTATCCGGTGGCTTCCCAGTTGACTTCCATAATTAGCCTTCAGGAGATATTGTTGCTTACTTATCTCCACTGCTACGTTGGCAAAGGTACATTTATGGCACTGTGTTGGCTAAAAGTGAATGAGTTCAGCTTTAAAAATAAGGGGATTACTAACCCAACTTATGCTACTTAAACTGCTCAGATATTTTTCATACTTCCATGTCTTTTTAATGTGGTAGTGGTAAAAAGAAATTGCTTGTATTATATGATCTGGTGTTAATTGTGAAAATAGAAAATTTACGTAATAAAGTTAACTATTTTTCACAGTTAGTACAAATAACAGATTGTCTTCGATTAAAAAACACTTCAGTCTCAATTATGAATGCAGTCACAATCGGCCAGGACTTGATCTTAAAATCAACCTCTGGTAACTCTGTAGAGTTTTATTTGTGCTCTCCATAAGGAAACATAATTAGATTTATGCTTCATTGATTATTTTGTATTTCCTTAGACTAAATTGACTATAAATTTGAAGGTTATTAGCAAAAAAATATTCTCTGTGAATAAAAAGCATCACAGCCAACAAATGTCAGACCTTCATTCAGGCAATGATTAAATTACAGTGATTACATCGAGGACAATTTAAGCATTTTGTTACGATAGGAAATTGTGCTTCTCCTCCGTGTTTATTTTGTGGTATTCCCTGTTCATCTTAGCATTTGGCTCTGATCTTGACTCTCAAATTAGCAGTGTTCTGTTTTGTTAAAATAAGAAACACAAAAGAAGGGACCAGTTGAAGGAAAACAGCACCTTGCTCATTCAAGACCAAAAGGGATTCAGTTGTATGAACTCAATCCAAAGTGTTTTTTGTTGAGGGCACATTGTAGACCCAGCCCTGGCAAAAGATAGTGCTATTTCTATGTTTCAGTATTTTGTTCGGGGATGTGGCTCAGCTGGTCCATAACTGAGCTTTGCTCACTTCATCACTTCTTTCAGAGACACCAGTGATCCTACCTCTGGATGCGAAAGCAGGATTCCACTCACCAAACCTATTCCCTCATCCCTGTTCCTTTCCATTTATATACAATGAATGTCCAATAAGCTCTGACTGAGGCTGCTTTCCTTCTTAACATTCCCAGTCTGCCAACATTAGTTCAGACAGAATCAGAGTCATTTACTTTCCAGTCTGCAGTGCCCCTGGTGCCAAACCAGCTGGAGAGGGTGACACGGCTGAGGAGCCTGCTAATTTCAATGGCCCTTGGGTCTTCCCTCTAAAAGACACAGCAAACAAACATGCCAAGTGCTATCTATAAAAGGCGGGGTGTTGTCACTGCTGCGCGAAGGGACTCACAGTGTTCTGCATCCTCCACCATGATTTTTGAGATCGTGGACAACTTGGAAAAGCACCAGTGGCAAGAACAGTTGCCACAATAAATCACGGTTCGTTTCTTACCCTTTTGCAGGAGCAGGGCTAATCAAGCTTTCTCCGCTCCCCTGCAAATGTGTGCAGACAGGGTCTAAGATGGAGCAATAGAGGACACATCATCTTAATCATTGTGTAACAGCAGAGCAAGACAGGCGGCTTCAGGAAGAGGAAAAAGTCCCCTTAGAGACAGCCGTAGATCGGCTCTTTCCAAATACTGTTGACAAAAATGTCTTCTTGATGATGAATACTATCCTTAATTAGGTGAGGTAAATAGAAATCCCCACCAGACGTGCTCTGAAAGTCTCTGGTTGCATTGCAACTTATCTTTTTTTTTTTTTTTTTGGTTAAATTATCGGTTTTATGACATTAGGAATTTTTCACTTTTAAGAGTATAAAGAATATCTATGTTTTTCAAATATCAATTAAGAGGCTGTTGTAGTGACTGAATTTTTCTAGAGTTTTTGTGGATAGATTCTGACTTCCTCACTAGATAAAGCATGTCAGGATAACACAGTCACTCTTTTAACAATCGCAGATGGGAAAATTTAAAGATGATTTTCACTAGCTTCCACTATAATTACAAGGAATTTCTCTTTTTTTGCCTTTCTAGCTTATTTGTGAAATATCAAGCATGAGACCATTGTAACTGAATTTAAAATTAAAAACTATGATTTATAAGCATCATTAATTATAATGTGATTTGGGATTGTCAACTTTAAAAGGTTAAGACTAAATATGGTACTTAATTAACATATATAATATATAAATTAATATATAATATATTAATTAACTCAATATATTATTTGTTTTAAGTTAATGTATAATTTATTATTTACTTAAAAATCTTTCTGAAAATAATTTATTAAGAAAGTTTTAATTGTTCAAAATATTTTTAAATTAAAAAATCACATGAATAAAAATAATTTTTTACATTGAAAAGTATTTTTGAGTGATTAAAATTTAAGAGTACCTAACAATAATTGACAAAAGAAACATGTTAAATTTTATTCTGAACTAGTTGAAATTCTTATTTTTTTATTATAACTTTGTGATGATTAAATGACTTGGAAGGAATGAGATGTGTTATAATACAGGGCATGTTTATCAACCTCAAAAAGCCATTTTTGTTTCATTTTTGACTGAAGTACATTTGAAAAAATATATTTGTTTTACTGTCCTTGTGTGTTGGTTCAGAGAGTGAGCTTCTAAAGCGCTATAATCTTAATTAAACTACATATTTCAGTTGCTTAAAAGATTCAAGGTATTCCCTTAGGAAAGAAAAAGCTATGATGATTTAAGGTTTTAAACACTAAAAGGACTTAAGGATTCTTTTCTCTATATTTTAGGCATAGAATTTTAATAAGACTGTTGCTCCTTTTTCTTGGCCAGATGCTAAGGGGAGAAGGCAGAGTGGGGGCTGTGGAAGAAGAGGTGGAGGACCAAGTGAGCTCTGCGTTCATTCTTCTTTATTCCATGGGAAATGCTATTCACCTTTAGTAGCCATCACTCTAGGTCCTAAACAGTTTGAGCCAACAGCATTCAAAGCCCTCTAACCTCAATTTTTAAATGGTGTGCTTCTTGGATTTAGTTGGGCTGTGACATTATTTCCTCTGCCTTCCGAGTTAAGAAAATTACTTTTAGCAGGTCATAGTAAAGGCAGGATTATTACATAATTGGAAGAAGCATGTTCCATTTCTCAGGAACCAGACAGCATTATCGGTGTGTACTTGTGTGTGTGTGTGTGTGTGTGTGTGTGTGTGTGTGTGTGTGTGTGTGTGTGTGTGTGTTCTTTCTTCCTCCACTATTTACACAAGTGCCCTGTGTTCCTTCTGGATAAAGACAAGACTTCTCAGCACCCATTTTGCTTCCCATTTAATGAAGTTGTTAAGGTAGCAAGACTGACAGGTTAATTATCCTTTATAAAAGGGGGACAAATTGAACTGTGTCTTTCCATCATTTTTCGATATATCAGACAGCTCTGGAGGTGCCCAGATGTAGCTCGGCTGAACAGAACAGCTAATCCACTCTGCAATTCTTTGCTGACCCCGCTCTCCCCACCGGGGCCTCACTATATTGCAGTTGGTTTTTGTTTCACATTCAACAGATTCCTCTTTATTATAAATTCAGAAGGATTTTTTTTTCCTCCCGCTCCCTCTCTCCATATGTTGGCTGACAGCTCCCCTGAAATAACTGATGGCTAAATTTAAACTCTGATGAAAATTAACCCAAGTGTTAAATGCAAACAGGAGCTGCTTGGAAGAGAAAAGAGTTATCATGGTAGATGCCAAACAGTGGAAAATGTGTGTAAATTAGTGGAGCCTCGCTGGTGACAGGCCTGTCAGGCAGTTTGATGGCTCTTGCTAGCGCTTTAGTCCCACAGAAGTTGGCCAGAGGGCAGAATGGACAAGTCCTGCTTTTCAAAAAGTCCGCGGGAAGCTTGACAGTAACGCTAACTAGATCATCGAAAGTTCATGGTCAAATAAGAGATTTTTTTTTTTTCGCAAAGCTTTGCACTAAACGGAGTTTGTAGACAGAAGAGACATAAATGAGATATCAAATTGCAAATACAGCAAAATGATGGAAAGAAGGAAAGGAAAGCTGCGGGGAGTGATTTTTTTTTAAATGAAGTAATTTTGAAGTTAATATTGAAGAATTGGTTTTGCTAACAATCATAAGCATTTAACTTGAAACATTTTCCATTTAGAGAGTAATGCTTTCCTCATGCTAGGCATTTTTTTTCACAGATATTACACGGGTGCTCAATTTTTCAGGTTAGAATATGTAAAAGATGTAATTTCAGTGAAATTCAGTGAAAGGAGATGGAGAAACAATCCCATCCAACTGTCTTCTTATTATGATTTATATTGATATTTGTAAGAATTTAAGGGGAAATGTTTAACCCTTCACTAATTGTTCTCCATGAAAAAGGCAATATTTTGCATTTCTAAAAAGTATACCATTAAGTAATGTGCCATTTCAACATTATTAGTGGGACTGCAATGGGTAGAGTTCTTTCTGAAGCATGAAACAAAAATCTACTGTAACTCTGAGCTCATTATCTTAACAGTATTATAACCTAGAACAAGTGACCCAGCCTCAGTTACTCATTAAATGTTTGTATACTATATATATACATATACAGTATGTATATGTATATACAAATGGGATTCCCAAGGTAAAAGCCAATCTTTTACCAAATGAGCAAAAGGAAACTTGCAAACACCAGAGGCAAACTTAGCTGCACCAAATGAGGATCCAAATAATAGGACAATAAAAAAAAAGTGACATCTAGAGTCACCAAAGTTGTGTCAAGTATGGCCTCCACAGCTTGATAGGCTGCCTGTCCTTGATAAATCACAGAAAGGAATATCTACCTCCTTCCTAGATTATTATAAACATCAGGTGTGACAAGGTAAATGAAAATGCCTGCACTATAAGCTCCAACATTCTACATAACTATTAATTTCTATTTGATCCCCTCACCTTCCCTCACCTGTCTAAATGCTGCCCATCAAATAAAGATAGACCTGGAGGGCTACCTTTCCTTCCTCTCCACCCCCATCTTTCCCCCATACCCCCAGGATCCCAGCAGCCTTCATTTGGTCATCTGATGTGCTTTTCTTCAGCAAGGCTCAGCCTGGGAATAGATTTTTAGAAGATTGAGGTTCTGAAGGGTCAGCCCATTGGAAAAAACAATGTAGTGCGATAGGTACAAAATTAAGTCCCCAAAGCCAGTGTGGTGACAAGCTATTTCTTTCTTTCCCATAACTAAGTGGAATAGATGTCTTGAGTCCTCTGTTTCTTCTTCATGGCAGACAACGTAATCTGATAACTATAGGTAAATTCAGTCAAATATTTAATTATTCAGCCATTCTTAACTCCAAATTTAGGAAAGTTAAGGTTTTCTGCTCCTCCTTTCTCCTGATCAGGTGGGTTTTGGAGTATCATGAAAGCTTCCCTGTAGGGAATCTACTCAGCAGTTGGGATATTTAGATTCAGTTGTCTTCCACTTACTTGTAACTCTGGTCATCTGTTTTCAAGCATATATTCTCCATGTGCTTTTTCTGAGAAGCAATGAATGATCTCTTTTGGGTGGCCCAAGCTCTTTCTTCTTTTGAACCTTCTCCTGATGTCATTTGTAAATTACAGGTCGAGCAGCAAGCTCAGCTAACTTTTCCAGCTACAAGTGGAGCTATTAGAAGAGCTGGGAATATCATCTGCTCTTCTTTTCTGTTCTGGGGCTGCAGTAGATTCTGTGCACTGTCTTCCTACTTCCTTATCATCCCTCCAACCACCTCTACTGTACTGCCTGTAGGCCATTCTGGTTCCAGGGCCCTCTACCTCTAGAGGGCTTGCTTTCTACTAGGACTCTAGTTAAGAGTTTCAGCTTATCTTATTCATCAAGGATGACACCAATTATCTTCACCACATACTTTTGAAAGTTGTCCTTCCTTGTATACTAGTGTCCTTTTATGAGAGTTATAGAGTTAAAAATCTTGTTCATTTCTAGGTCTTCAATTCTATTCCACTGGTCCTCAGGCCTCTTCAGGTGCCAGTACCAAGCTGTTTTTATAACTATGGCTTTATAACAGAGTTTGAAGTTCGGTATTGCTATTCCTCCAGCACTGTTCTTCCTGCTAAGGATTACTTTTGCTATTTGGGGTCTTCTATTATCCCATATGAATTTTTGGATTGCTTCTTCTATTTCATTAAAGAATGTTGTTGGGATATTAATAGGTATTGCATTGAATTTCTGGATAGCTTTTGGCAGTATTGCCATTTCAACCCAGATGCCCTAAAGTGGATGAATGGATCAAGAAAATACAGGATATATACCCAATGGAATTCATGCTTCCATCAGAACGAATGACATTGCCCCATCCATAAGGAAATGGAAAGACTTGTTAAAATCATAATAAGTGAAGTAAACCAGACCGAAAGAAACACAGGATACCTGTTTTTCTTCATTTGTAATAATTAGTTTATGTTCAGGATAGTTATAGCAGAGGATCACAATAGCTCAATGGCTATGTACATGTGACCTTATAGAATGATACTAGTTGAACTGAACTACAAGATATAGAAAGAAGAGGGTTTTTTTTTTGGTGTTTTTATCTTAGTGTACTGTATGCAGTTATTTCTTTTTTTCTTACCTCCCCCCTTTGGTTTATCCCCTGTTGTCACTGTTTTTTTTATTTCAGTACCCTTCATATTGTATATAAGTTTATCTGATTTGGGGATAGGAAGGGAATCACAGAAATGGTGATACAAAAGACAAAGGGTGAACCAATGCAATTGTGATATTTATAAGATACTATATTGGAAATGAACTGTACAACTGAGGGGGAGGGGAGAAGGAGGAGGGGAAGTGAGAGAAAGTGAGGGAGGTGTAGCACTCTTCAAAAAGAAATGTACTAATTACCTTATTTATGTAATTGTAACCCCTCTGTACATCACCTTTACAATAAAATAAATATATAAGTAAAATCTTGTTCATTTGGGACAATAACTGTACTTGCTGGAGGAGAACAATGGAAGAGATGGCAGTGTTTAAGACGCTTTGTGCTCATAAACTAACATGTTGTAGTGAAACACCTGTGTACAACTACTTAAAGATAATAATTAATAAAGAACAGTGTCTGCTTTTGCCCACCAGAGGATAGAATCACAAATAAATCAATAAATCTATATATGTATATATGTATGCATCTATCTATCTATCTATCTATCTATCTATTCTCCTATCTTACCTGTCATATAACTTTTCTACCTCCTATCTTATCATTTATCCAATCAGTCATCTATCAATCTATCTTATCAACCTATCTACCTAGTTACTCATCTATCTTCAATCTATCTATCTATCTGTCTGTCTGTCTGTCTGTCTGTCTGTCTATCTATACCTACCTACCTACCTACCTATCTATATATCCATCTTGCCAACAAGAGAAACAAAACCATATATATATATATATATATATCACTATCTGGAATGTCATATTTAAATAATCCACTACTGTGAAATATCTATTTACCTCTTGAATGAATTTAGTAGGTTCTCTACACTATCATCCTGATTTTGATTCTTTTTATTTGAAAAATATCTCCCAGTAAAACTGGAATGTATTTGTAATCTAGGCATTGGTTTAATTGAATACTAACTGGAAAAGGAGTTTGTTGCTTGATGAAACACAGAATTTATTCTAGACCCTGATAAAAATTATTTGAATTAATGTGTTGTAAGAGTGTATAGCAATTTCTCAATTCAAATAGAATTAGCAAAATTAAAAGCTTATTAAAAGAGGAGCAAGAATATCATTAGTTATTTTCTCATCTGGCTATTTTGTCAGGAAATATTGAGGAAAGAGTTGGTAGTTCAGTGAGAAAGAGATCTCCTTACAACATTAAAATATTTGTTGTGATATATTTTACTCTGCTATTTACAAGTATCCAACAGTTTCTTTTTCAGATATGTAATGAGTTGATGTGAGGCAAACAAATATGCACATGTTCATTCAAATCTTTTCAAAACAATGATCCCAAAATGATCCTAAATGATCCCAAAATCAATGTTGATTCTCTCTTTCTCTCCCTCCTTCTCTCTCTCTCTCTCTCTCTCTCTCTCTCTCTCTCTCTCTCTCTCTCTCTCTCTCTCTCTCTCTCTCTCTCTCTCTCTGCTCTATTGCTCTCTTTTTCTTTTGTGCCAGTACTGGAGCTTGAACTTAGGGACTGTGTTCTGCCACTTAGCTTCTTTTGCTCAAGGGTGACTCTACCACTTCTAGCTTTTTGGTGGTTAAAAGATAAGAGCCTCGTGGGCTCTTCCCTATTTCAGCTGTCTTCAAACCTTGATCCTCATATCTCAGCCTCCTGAGTAGCTAGGATTACAGACATATAAGGACTTGATTTATGTATCAGAGTATATGTTTATTTTCTTAAAGCACTTCTCCTGGAGTCCTGTCTTAAGTTAAATGCACCCTGTGCACCCAAATCCAATTCATTGGGAAGGGATCTGACAAACCTGGGCCAGCAGGAGATTGCCATGGAGGCTCTGGTGAGCCATCCCAGTACCATGCAGACTCTCTCCATCCAGGCAGGGGGAGCTGGAGCTAGCCAAGTGAAAGCAAGCTGTTGACATCTGGTGCTCCTCCCCTCCTCCCTCCTGGACTCTGTCAGAGTCCAGGGAGGCAGTTTTTTGTACTCTTGGGCCCTTTCTCAAGTCACAGCTTGCACTAATTGGCCATCTCCCTGGCTCTCACAGTGGGGAGGCTGGAGATTGGCACAGCCTCTGTGTCTGCAGGTCAGAGAGAGCCCAGTCTCCACCTGGGAACAGAGAGCTGAAGAGCAGAAGGAAGCAGCTGACTCAGCTGCCTTGTGCACAGACTGGGGCCTATCTGTGAAGTTAGCATCCTGGCACCAGCAGACAATCTTCTGTTTTTAAAAACATAGCACAAATTCACTGGAAAATAGCAAAGAGAACCTAATACATAAAATAAATCTGCAACACTTAAAGTGTTTTCTTGAAAAGATTAAACATGGAGCTTCCCTAAGAATTCCTGGCAATTGCTTCCCAGCAATTCCACTCCTAGGCATTCATCCAATAGGTCACTAAAAAGCACACTAAAGCTACCAGCACACCCATGTTCATTGCATCATTGTTTACCATAGCCAAGATATGGAATCAATCCAGATGCAACCCAGAATCAACTCAGTGGATGAATGGATCAAGAAAATTTGGTATATATAAACAATGGAATTCAACTCTTCCATCAGAAAGAATGATACTATACCATTTGTTAAGGAAATGGAAAGATGGAAAAATTGTATTAAGAGAAATATGTAAGACTCCAAAAACACATAGGCAGCATCGCTTCCCTAATTTATGGTAACTAGAATGTGCCTATAATTCTACAGGTAAATAATCTGGATGGTAAAAGACAAAAAATGCATAAGTTATATAGTACTCTAAATATTCACACAGTGAGCCCAAAGGAGGATATTCTTAGACGAGGATCACAAAGGCTCACTAGCTATATGTATATGATCAGTTAAAATAATATTTATTGAAATGAATTCCAAAGAACGGAAACAAGATATTCTTTTTTCTTTGTTGCTGTTTTTGTTTTCTGTACCTTTTGTCTTCTTTGTAAGCTAATCTGTTTGGGGGAGGCTAAGGGGGCACAGAAATGGAGGGACAAGGGGTGAACAATTACAGCACTGATATTAAATACCGTGTTGAAAATGAACTATACACTTGTGGGTGGGAATGGAGGAAAAAACTGGGAGAGAATGAGGGAAGAGGGGACACTGTATAATAAGAAATATATTTATTATCGGACATATAACTGTAACCCCTCTGTAATCACCTTTACAATAACTCTCTCTATACATGTATATGTTTTTAAAAGATTTGCTTTTACATGGTTTACTCTGAAAAGTACTTTTCTAGCCAGGTTGGTCACTCACATTTGCAATCCTAGCTACTCAGGAGCCTAAGATATGAGTATCATGGTTCAAAGCTAGCCCCATTAGGAAAGTCTGTGGAACTCTTCTCTCCAATTAACCACCAAAAAGTGAGGCTGTGTCTCAAGTGGTACAGTACCAGCCTTGAGCAAAAAAGCTAAATGAAAGTAAAAGAACTTGAGATCAAACCCCAGTTGATGGACATAGACACAATGCTATTTTTTTTGGTCTAAAACTTCAAACTTGGTGATTCCCTTCTGCTTTCAGGAATGCTACGAATCACCTTACCTGCATATTGAATGAGATAGAAACTTCTAGTCCTGTATCTATCCCTGATTATATGGCTTCTGTTAAAGTGAGTAGTGTTTTGAAGTAAGTTCTCATGTCTGTCCTACACAAGATAGACATCTGACATGGATTCCTAGGCCCTGCTGCTGAGTATGAAGTTGAAGCCCCCAGCTTCAGATCCATACAAAGGCCATACAGTTGGCTGGTTAATGTAATTCAGTAGCTGCCAAAGGATTGTGGATTCTGATCATATCCTATGTCATGAGGAGGAATCCTTTTGATGATCTTGATTTGTGTAAACATGTTTGTCTATATTTTTGTGTGCACTTAAATGAACACATTGGAACATATAGACAATTTCCAGGGCCACAAACACTTCTACTGTCTTCAATCACAGTTACCCTTTTCTACAGAGCCCATTTCACTCATGCAATTAATATTTATGTATGATGAAATCATACTGTAGAATATTCTGCAACCATTGAGAATGTATTTGTGTTACATTCATACACATAAATAAAACTCTGCAAAATATGTATATATTTTTCATAGAAGTGATTAAAATGGCATGCACTATGTCTATTTTTACACTAAAACTTCAAAGATTTATGAGCTTGATCTTGACAGTCAGCACCCAGACAAGTTGGAGACTTAACACAAGACTCAATATAAAGTCTCAGTATTTATTTAGTTTATTTATTTACTTTTTATTTATTTATTGTGCCATTACTGGGGTTTTGGGGCTTCTACTCAGCACCTGATCACTGTCCCTTCGCTTTTCCTGCTCAAGGCTGTGCTCTACCACCTGATCCACATCTTAACTTTCAGCTTTTTGGCTTTTTGATGGTTAATTGGAGATTAGAGTCTCACAGACTTTCCTATCCAAGCTGGCTTTGAACCAGGACCCTCAGAGTTCAGCCAACTGAGTAGCTAGGATTTCAGGTATGAGCCATCAACATTTAGCATCTTAATACTTTGGAGAAAGCTATTAGGGAAGAAGCTAGTTTCCCCTGGGATTGTTCCTCTTGATAGGCTGATTTGGGGCCCTTGTGTCCCCTACCACATGGTAGCTCCCAAGGATGCAGAAAGCAGAACCCAGATAACAAGGTATTGATTTCTGAATGTAGCTGTGCCTGAAGCAAAGATTTAATCGCTGATCACTGCAGGTAAAATGTTCCCTTTCTCTTAGGCTAGATCAGATGGACGACTTAATAGGTGAATTGTACTCTTTCTCTAGATCTCTATTCTTTCAAATCCCTCTAGATCTCTATTCTTTCAAATCCCTCTGTGCAATGGCCTGAACACATACCTCTTAGCCTAAATCCTGACCTTCCAAGACCCTCCTCCCTAGAGTTCTATGTGGGAACTCTGGAATTTCCTTTCTGCCACTAGCCTTAGAAGAGGCTAAGAAGCTGAAGCCTGTTCTTGTTAGACATCACTGGATCCCAGAGCTTAGGGGAAGCAGGAGGGGCTTTAGACGCTTAGGGCTCTGAGGTTCCTTTGGGTGGTAACAATGGGAGTTATATGGGTTGGGTGATAGTATCATGTAAGAAGTCACACAAAGAGGCTGGGAAGGTGGCTCAGTGGTAGAGTGCTTGCCTCATGTGCAAGAGGCCCTGGGTTCGATTCCTCAGCACCACATAAACAGAAAAAGCTGGAAGTGGCACTGTGGCTCAAGTAGAGTGCTAGCCTTGAGCTTGAGGGCTGAGGGACAGTGCCTAGGTCCAGAGTTCAAGCCCTATGACCAACAACAACAACAAAAAAGAAGTCACACAAACAAAAACCACCTCTCATTTCAGAGTCCTGAGTACAGAAGTCAAAGTGTCTGTAGAGCCAGGCTCCCTGTTCAGGCTTGAGGGAAAGACTCTGCACTTTCTAAAGCTCCTTATCTGATTGTTGTATAACTACAGTCTACTACCCATGTATGTCTCCATAGCCAATTTCCCTTTTTACTTAAGTGTTATCAGTTATATTAGCTTGGAACACCCCTGCTCATTACATCTGCAGTAACTTTATTTTTTAACAGAGTGTATTCTAAGGTATGAGGAATTGGAATTTCAACATATGGATTTGAAAGCTCCACAATTCTTTCCCTAGCAGTATGGCTGAGGACAAGCCTGAGCCAGCAGCTCAGCAATATGAGCACAACCACAGACAAAAGAGTCAGGGCTGGGGGTAGGGACAAGAAGGGGGTGTGGGCAGGGAGTTTCCCCTGACAACTAGGCAGAGAGGGGCCAGCCCTTACAACAGTGGGACAAACACGTGGATTTGACAACTTCTTAAACCAATCGCTACCCTCTCGCTGCTAGCAGCATGAGGGAAAGCATAGCAATAACTAAACTTCAAAACCCACCCAGGGAGGCAGCAGGGGAGAAGTGAAGAAATAAATGGCCCAGCTGCCGAGTCATTCACTGAACGTGGCTGGCTGTCCTTGCCAGCATCTTGGTCGCTTCAGTATGGGAAAGCCAATGAAATGAGAACGGGAGCCTGGGAAGGCATTGTTAGCGCTGTGTTACAATGCAATATGACATTTGCTTTAAACATCATGTGGAAGTGGTTAACAAATTCTATTACAGCCTTTGAAGAACTTCTCGGCAGCTGCTTTTCCCTGAAAGCAGGTGGGAAGCCACGGAGCAGAGAACATGACAGGCCAGTTTCAGGGCTCAGGAAGAGTACCTTGCAGGCTAGCCTTGAGTGAGTTCAGCTTTCAGGAGATCCATAGCTGGATGTAGGAAAACACCATGTTTCTGTTTGCTTGCTTGCTTGTTTGCCAGTCCTGGGGCTTGAACTCAGGGGCCCTGGGCACTGTCCCTGAGTTCTCACAGTGCCACTTCTGGCTTTTGATGTTTATGAGGAATTGAACCCATGGCTTCATGCATGCTAGGCAAGCACTCTACCACTAAACCACATTCCCAACCCCAAACACCAGGTTTTTGATCATGCAACTGCCTATGTCACTATGCACCATAGCCTCTAGTGTGAAAGAGTAAAAAATAAAGCTAAAAAGACACTCATACACTCTTGAAAACATATATCTATTTTTTTCCCATGTGGGTTCATCTGATTTGGGGCCAAAGTCAGTTTTGCCTTCTCCTTGAATATTATCAAGATTAATAAGAGATCAGAGCCTTTGATAATTGGAAGGGAAATAAAATTGAGAAAAGGTATATATATATGTATATATATATATATGAACACATATGAATATATCTTCACACATGTATACACATATATGTATATACTTTATTCTTTCAGACGTGCCAAAAGATTCATAGAAACAATAATTTCTGTATTGAGCCGGAAAAGACAGAGTACTGAAGCCAGATCAGTTTCTACAGTAATGAAAATTATATGCAGTAGACATAAAAAATGAAGACCAATTCAGAACTTAAAATTCTGGACCACTGATCCAGAAGAACAATTTTCCCTCTTGCCTTGTTGTAAGATAGAATGAAATCAAGTCCAAAGAGGTAGGCCCTAGTAGGCACAAACAAACTTAGAAAGAAGACCAAGGTTCCTAGCCTCCTGGTAGAGAGTAGAAGGGAAGATGCCAAAGACAATCCACAGCAAATGAGACGCAGCGAGCTCAGGGTTGAAGGACCCTGCTGTGTGCTTTCTATCTCTGCCTAGTTTCTTGCCTTTAAAACATGATTTTTTTTAACATAGGTATTATGAGTACAAAGCAAGGTAATCAAAGCAAGATTGTTATGAAATGTAGAAGGCCCGGTGCAATCCAACGCGATGATTACTAGACTCTTGCAGCCCTCTCCAGCTTTTCAGTAATCAGTGGGATGATTTAACCCTGCTGTGATTAAATGAATACTTCAAGCTCCTCCTCCCTTTCTTCCTCACACGTTCTCAACAATACTACCTTTTTTAGTTTAGATACTCTTCACTTTTCTTTCCCCAAAAATCTTAGGTGTCCATCTAATGTAAATTAGAACACAGGAGACCGGAATGTGACTTGAATCTCCCTTAAAGGGAACCCAACCAAAGGGCTTTGAATCCATTGTCATAGTAGCAGAATATGGGTAGATGGATGGCTTTGACTAACCCATAATCTCATCAGCTGACAGTCTCAAGTATATTCAAATTTCAGATCGCCCCAACAGGATTTGGCTGGGAGCTCCCTTCTCTGTTACCATCTTTTATTCTGTTATTATTACCTGTATAATAAGCAAATATTATTGAAATACTGCCTCCTCCCCCCACAATCTTGTTTGTTTTAGTGGAGCCTAGTTGACATCTTGGGAGAATATTGGGTGGACAAGAACAAGATGACTGCCCCATATTAGATGAAGACACCCTAAAGTACCTTGTCAGGGAAGTAACAAGTACACAAGGCCAGGCACCAATGGCTGTGCTTGTTAAATCCTAGCTACTCAGGTGGCTGAGATCTGAGGATCTCTTTTCGAAGCCAGCCCAGGTAGGTAAGTCCATGAGACATTTAGCTCTGAGTAACTACCAAAAAAAAGCTGAAGTGAAGCTATGGCTCAAGTGGCAGAGTAGTAACCTTGAGCAAAAAAAGCTTAGGGACAGCACCCAGGTCCTGAGTTCAAACCCCAGGACCAGAAAATAAAAAAAATGAAGGATTGGTGAGTTATGCTTTTTTCCTTGGGGAAAAGAGGCATGGATAGGTTAGTGTCTATGAACATGAGTGTTATAAGGGTAGATGGAGCTTAAGTAACACATACAGCAGTCCAACCTGGCATAGCACAGACACTAGAATGAACCATGTGTACTAGAGGGCCAAGAAGTAAGAAGGAATGAGGGCAGCCAATGGAGCCCCTCAGCAGCAATCCAAGAACTAACGATGATGGATTGGGTAGCAGAGGGCAATATGGACAGCTGACACAAGACATGATACTTCTCCCTTGAAACTTGCTAAATCTCTTCCCATTTGAATGAATTCTAGAGAGAGGGAGGACACTGAATGGAATCAAGTTTCCATCACTACAGCCATGTATAACCTGAAAATGAAGTTCAGTGGTAGGAGAACAAAGTTGCAGAGAAAAAAAAAAGTCTTGAACACTCATGGTAGCAAACTGAGATACATTTGGGGTGAAAGCCATGGCCTCTCATTTCTTTTCCCTTCCTCTCCCTCTCCCTTTCCCTCTCTCTTTCTTCCCCCTTCCCCCATGTCAGTATCTCTTTCTGTAGAAATGAGGATGTTGAAGATACAGAAGCAGAAGATAAAACATAAGGCCTGGCCATGCAGCCCAGAGCAAGATGCAGAGTCGGCCTTTGGCTGACAATGCCATAAAACTGGATGCCAGGACTCCATCACCCTGAAGGCAGTAACGCTGTGCACATCCAACCCCTGTCCTGTGCACTGACTGCCTGGCAGCTGACAGTCTACCTTTCCCCAACCACTCCAGCAAGTTGAGCTCCTCCATCTTTCACCTCCTGGCCATCTGTTCCTGCTGTTCGGTAGCCTCCTGCTCTCCACCCGCCAGGGCCTGTCTGAGCAGGAGGGTGTGAGGGCCTCTGATGAGGTGGGCCTCGGCCCCTCCATCACTCTCAGCCTGGAGGAGAGCACCAGCTGTCTGGCTTCATTTGCATGTTTCCTCTCCCAAATAATGAAATTAGCCATGAGTTTCCTGAGGTGATGCAAGACGCAAATTCAGGCTAGCTATGTCAGTGCATGAAAGGGAAGGTCAGGAAAGCATTTTGATAACCAATTTGTAGCACAAAACCAAAGGCAAAATGCTACATATTTCCTAGAGATGTGCCTTTCAGGTGAGAGGCAGATTTCGATGAGACCCGCCTCTGGGATAAAGGCATAACTGTTTTACAGACAGACAAACCTGCCCTCCACGGTGCGCTGAATGGGATTCTCCATTAGTGAACATTTCCTTGGCCACATACAGAGACTTGTCCTCAAATATTGACCTTTGCTGAGGTGCATGGACCGGGAAGCCAATCTTGCTGCCCACGACGGTGCAAGGTGCAGAAGCTAGTGGATACTTCCTCTCAACCATGTTTTGAACGCCTTTGATGACAGTGATGCTCTGTTCATATTTTCATGATGACTTGGGTACTGGGTTCCGCACACAGCTCTTAAAGTTTTCATCTTTTAAAAATAGTTTTAGACAAATTCATTGTTTCTCATCCGCGAGGCACACAGATAGAGGTAGACTTGTTTCTACTCTGCAGCAAGATCGTAAATAAAACCTTCTGACGCTGATATTAGACAAAAATCCCCCAAATTCTTCTAGTAAGCCTTTTCAGAAGCAGATAAAATAGGACCCTCAGGGAGGCAGAGGAAGAATTAAATACACCTCACAGGTGTCTCTCCTCTTATTCAGAATGAAATTTAAATTCCTTCCTAGAATTCGAAAGTCCCTGGGTAACCTGTCTCCTGACATTGTTTAACCTCTTTACTACTTCCCTTCCATTAATTAATTAGTCAGTTGATCCATTCCTCCATCACCCACAAAATATTCCTGAGTGTCTTCCATGTTATGAGCATCTTGCTAAGCACATGAAATAACATCTAAGTTATGAATAGAGATTTCCACTTTATGGAACTTACTGGGAAACAGGATGGATAGAAAATAGTCACTACAGACAATAATTCAATTTTACAGTATGTTAAAAGGTAAAGACTAATTTGGAAAACATAGAACAGAGCACCAGAGTAGGTGTGAGGCATGTGCAGAGAGGCGAGGGGCATAGTGTAAAATAGGATGCTTGAGTAAGTTCATGATGCTCTTTGAGGCAAAGACTTGGAAAGGAAGAGCAGTGAGACTGAGGACTTAGAAGAAAGCCTCATCCAAGAGAAGGGAATAGCCTGGCTCAGGCAGAGACTGGAAAACAGAATCAAGCCTGACGTATGAGAGAAACAACACCAAGGCCTAGGTAACGAGAGCAGAGTTCAAAAAGGGCTCTGTTTGCCACCTGTAAAGATTCTGGCTCCTAAACTATGAGGAGTGGGGAGTCAGTGTAGTTCTGTGATCTAAGGACTCAGGCAATCTGATTTGCATTTTGAGAGAGTCATGCTGCTGGGTGAGGTGAGAATAGACGGTAGGAAATCAAGGGTAGAGCAGGGAAGGTGGGGACAGATGGAGGCGACTGCAGTGGTGTCTTTGAGGATGACAGAGGTGTCGTTCTAAGTGGCAGTTGTGCTCTTGGCATGTTTTGAAAGAACCATGTGTTAGTGTCCTTAGTGTCCTGGGGCTTCCCTAACCAATGACCACCAAGTTGGCACATTCAAGCAAGAAGAATTTATTTTTACCTAAGTAGAAGGTTAGAGGTAACAAATCAAAGTATCAGCAGCGATGGTTCCTTCTAGAAAATGCTGCAGACTGGTCTCCTGGGGACAGCATCAGTCTTGTTCTCATATATATATATATATAATTACAATGTCACTGAAAAGCACATGTGCCAGTATTCTCGGGTTAATTACTTACCCCAAGTTTCCTAATCTATAAAGTACCTGTGACGACACAAACCCGGTGAGGTTGTGGGAGGGTTGGAAATCAGTGTGAAAACTCCATCTCCACCTGGTCTAGTTGAGCAAGAGGCATCTCTGGGTACCCATAGCAGTAGACGGTAAGCAACGGACAGTCCTGGATTTAGGTACCGTGTAGATTTAACCATGGAAGCTTCTGGTTTGGCAAGACACATCAGCCTGCCTGAAGGGGAAACCTGAAGTACAAAACCTGAAATAGAAAATGACGGCTTCTTTATTTTGATGGCCATAGGGTTTCAACTCAGGGTTTCATTCTTGCTAGAAAGGGATTTGAGCCACATGTCCAGCTCATTTTATTTGTATTATTTTTATAATAAGGGCTTTGAATTTATTCCTGAACACAGAGGCACATGATTGCACATGCCACTATGCCCAACTTTTTTGGCTGAACCGGAGTCTTTTGAACTTTTTGCTCTTGACTGACTATACTGTGACTCTCTTGATCTCCGCCTCCTAAGTATTAGGATTGCAGGGGTGAGCAACTACACAGCATTAAATTAGATTCTTAGCACATGAAGGTAGGTACTCAAAATAACTTTACAGACCTCAGTTGGATTTAAATATTGCAAAAAATAGGATAACCCTATCACACTCCCCCCCCCCCGGGGAAAGTCATTGTTTTCCACCAGAATATTACATCCGAAAGAATAGACAGATACGAGGTTGCACTCCAGTGACTATTTTTATCCAAGGCTATAAACTTACTTGTGATAGAGCATGAGCAAATTTGGCTTTCATTTTAGTGCTTTTCCTATAATTATTTGGAAAGGGGATTAAAAATAATATCAGTGATAATGTGGTATTGATTGAGGCAAATATCCGTTTCATTCCAAATCCCATTCATGAACTTCTCAGAGTTTTCTCTTTCCATTCCTTATCCAGCCCAGGTGTGGGGCACAGTTATCCAACATGGGGTTGCCTGGGGTATATTGAAGGAACACAGTGTTGCTGAATCAGAGACCTTTCCCTGTGCTGCTCTTTCTTTTTTTCTCTTCTCTTCCTGCCTCATTGTCATTGCTGGAGAAGATTTCTTCCTGACAGCTCTTCATGTCAGTCAAAAGTCTAGGTCAGACACTTATCAATTGACCCAGTGTTAAAGGTAGACACTCATTTCAGCATCTGTCAATAGTTTCTTTTGATCCATTTAGACTACAGCCTGCATCCCTGCTGTGATTTATACTCAAGCGTGCATGGACTTTTAAAGACAGAGCAGTATTTGTACAACTCTCATGTGCTGCTGCTCCTGTGGGTGTCTCTAAGGCCTGGTTAAGGCCTGGTTCATCCTGCAAGGCTTTCCTGAAGAAAGAATGCATGCTTATGCTCCCAGCCACTCAGGAAGGCCTCCACCACATTTGCTGAGTGAAGTCCTGACTTACAAGACTGTGGAGCTCTACTTCCTGAGGAAGGAAGCCACACTAACCTACACACTCCCTTGGCCCAAGAGGGAGGTCCAGTGTCGGAGGTCCCCAGGATCCATGTGGCCTTTTCTCCCCTCCAATCTGGCCGAGCATCAAGAAAGACTTCCCATTGGAGTTCAGGTGTCTTTCACCTCTCCGCCCCCTCGTTCCTAACAGGGATGATGCACATTTTCCTTTCCCAGGTGTTTGTCACAAAGCTGCCAATCCCTCCCTACTTGTGAGACAGGAAAAGAAATGTGAACATGTAAGAAATTCAGAGGGGCCGAGGAAATTTTCCTGACACGCTCCTGCTGTGACACCACGGCAGTTGAAGAAGGCCTGTCATTGGACTGTCAACCTTTAACCTCTCCCAGACGTATTTTGAAATGCTATGAAAAGAATTGCTGCGCTCCAACACTGGCTCCTTCCAGCTCTGCATGTCTGTCCTTGATGTCAGTCAAAAGTAGTTAACTGGCACCTATGGAGCCTTCAGGAAAAAAAGAAAGCCCCCACAAAATATCAGTAATGACTTTAGTTAGGAAGACTAGCTCTTGTCAAGGAATGACTTTTTGACATAAGGTATTGTTTACCTAGGCAACGTTCTCTTACTTGCATTTTAATGAGCCTAATTAATAATAAGTTAGGAGTCCTCCGCCATTTCTTCACAGCTGGACCATATGCACTAATTACACTAAATGTGCACACTTAAAATAATCTATTTAGTCAGAAGAAATACTTTAATGATAGAAAAAAAGAAGCTATCATTTGGGTGTTATTTTTTCTTTATTCCCTGTATGATGAGGTCGGCTGTGATATCATAGCCACCTGCAAATAATGATGGTGGATATTACCTTTAAGATGTAGGTTTTCTTCCAGAAGTTTCAATAGGAATTGACTGATGGGTTAGAAACCAGAATAATCCTTACGTTGAGAGATCAGCACTATGCTAGTGAAAGTTACATTCTTAATGGAAGTATTTCACCTATAACAAAAAAATCTCCACAGGGGCATTTGGAACTTACAAAAGTCTTCTGTGAGTCATCAAAGGTGTGTTTTTATGAGCTTTCCTCCATATTAAGTTCCTAGTTAGCTCTGACACTAATTGTAACCCAACTTAAGGAACTAGAGTAAGTAGTTGGAACCAGGAAAAAATAACATTTCCAGACAGAATTTTCAAGGGTAATAGGACCGTTCTGTGAACCCTTTCAGCTAGTCTGGAAAAGTTCAGAGTATCCCAAGGGGAACATTCTTCAAGAGAAAGCAGAGAACATGACAGTCCCAAAGACAACATTTAAGTCCTGGACAACTTTTCCATCCTGCAACAGGCCACAGAGCGGTTGAAACTTCAGGATGATTTTTTTTTTGACTCTTCAAGGCCTAGGTATGGGGAGCATCACAGGATACTATGAGCTGAGCAGCAGCTGTTAAAGGCAAGATAATCTGTGATATATCATTGATCCATTGAGCACAGAGTCAGTTATTAATGTTTTTTTTCCAAAATGAGTCATGCAGTTAAGTGTCCCGGTTGTGGAAAGACTCTTAAAAAAATAATGTCACCAGGAATGCCTCCGTGAAGGTGTCGCTAAGAATCTCTACCTGGATTTTTTTTTGAGAAGTCAATCCCAAAAACTTAAGCTCTACGTCCACTCACTGTATTTAATATAACAGAGAGGGGCTACAGAACTCGTGGTATGTTAGGAGGCTTTGTTCTTAGGGTGACTTTTGGACTTCACGGGGTCCTCATCCACCTGTGTTTTAACAAGACATAGTTCAAAGCAGTCAGAGATGATATGAGCTAATTGGTTGATTCAGCAAGAAACCTGGGAAACGGTGGTGCTGAGGCTGGAGGAATCAGGCTGGCAGGGTTAGCAGATGCTCTCCAGAAAGGGCCTTGGAGTGGAGGCGCACCCTGCCAGGCACCATATGTGTGACGGACATGACAGAGAGCGTGGGATGCGTGAGCGAAGGTGACAGCCTGGCTCTCAGGAAAAGAAACTTCCCCTGGAGTCGACACAAGTGAAATAATGCTCACAAAGTGGGCACATTTGCAGGCTGCTGACTACTTGGCAGGTTTTTCCCCCCATCCCCAACTTATCTCCCATGACAGGAAGAGGGCTTGGCATTAGTAGCTCATGCCTTGAATTCTAGCTACTCAGAAGACTAAGATCTGAGGATTATGGTTCAAAGCCAGTCTAAGCAGAAAAAAAAGATCTGTGCAACTCCAGTTGCACAGTAGAGAGTCAAGTCTGATCAGCACCATATTGGCCACATGGTGAATGACAGTCTGCTGTCTTGTCTTCATGCTAGGGGAAGGTGATGGTCCTGCCTGGAAAAAAACAAAAAACAAAAAACAAGCACATTGATAATACCCTTGAGTCTCTCACTTGCTTTAGCTCAGAGTTTAAGATAAGTTACTTAACCTTGTTGAACCTTAGCTTCTCCAGCTATCAAAAGGAAATACCTGGATGTCCTAGGTAGGAGAGAGGACTTGTGATCTGTCTCTGAGAGCTTCTAGCCTAGTGACTAGAAAATAGGAGACCAGGTAAATGCTAGGGTTTTCCCCATACCAAGAACTCCACAATGTGTTCATTCACACTGAATTTGTCCTCAGGGCTACCTCCACTCACCACACATTTTGTTACTCGACTGTATGTTGGAGGTAAACACAAAATAATATATTAAATCCAGATTTGTTTTATGTTCTACCCCCAAAGGAGTTTGCAACTTCATCTCTTTAATCAAAGGAGAGGCCATCATGGTTGCAAATTGAACAAAACTTTATACAGAGGGATGATTCTCCATAATTTCAGAATCCCTTAGTTTGATCTTTGCTCCACAGGGATAAGTTGATGACAGAAGTTGTTCTCTACATTTATTTGTTTTTCCCCTGAGATTTTTTTTTCCTTTGAAAAATTTACTGAGTTCTGTCATAAGAAACTTGTGGCATAAGTTTAATTAGGTTCAATTCATTAACACAATTAGAGCTGTGAACAAATTTATTGATACAACCCAAATCACTTAGTAACAGGCATTAAGTCATAGATTAAAAAATATCTCATTCTTTCAGACCTCTAAACTCTGGGATTGAGAAATGGGAAATTCATCTTTAATTCTTGGGAACAGTTTTGGACGATCTGACCAGAGGTTGCCACTAATAACTCATTGCAGAAACGGTTCATATTTTAGGAATAGTTTTATGTCTCTTGGAACATAAATCAAATCTCTGAAATATTACTTATCATTTTAATGTAAGTGGCCAAAGTTGAGAGATTTGATGAATATGGATTTGTGTTTTGCCTAGCTTTGATGTCTCCTAAAACGGGATAGAAACTCATTCTTACATTACTAGTGTAGGCTAAGGAATACCATGTGTTGAGAAGGTTCTAGAATCATTTTTCTTTCTGTCTGGATTATTCATTTCCAGGTAACTCTCTACCCTTCATTCAGATTTGCTTTATATAAACAAGTGGAGAGAAAATTTGAGTTGATATACAAGTTTGAAATAAATGTTCTTAAAGATTTCAAAGTATGAAGTACTTTCGTGTGTGTGTGTGTGTGTGTGTGTGTGTGTGTGTGTGTGTGTGTGTGTGTGTGTGTGTGTGTGTATACTGAGGGCCTGGCACTGGTTCTATACCAATTGAGCTACACCTCTACTTCCAGCTTTTTGCTGGTTAAATGGAGATAAGGGTATCATGGACTTTCCTGACCTCTCGGAAGGCTTAGAACCAAGATCCTCAGCTCTCCGCTTAGTAAGTAGCGAGGATTACAGGTATGAGCCACTGGCACTTGGTTTCACAGATGGTCTTTTGGATAAATGTTAATATATATTTCTCTAGGCAAACAATTGTTTGTGTGTATGTGTAGTCCTGGGGCTTGAACTCAGGGACTGGGCCCTGTCCACTAGCTTTATTTGCTTAAGGCTAGTGCTCTAACACTTGAGCCAAAGCTCCATTTTTGGTGGTCAATTAGAGATAAGAATGTCATGGACATTCCTGCCTGGGCTGGCTTTTTTTTTTTTTAATTTGCATGTCTCTTTTATTTTTTTTTAATTTAATTTTATTTGTGAACATACTGTACAGAGGGGTTACAATTACATGGGCAGGATAATGTGTACATTTCTTACCAAGCATTGCACCCTCCTCCTTTGGTTTACCCTTCACATCCCTTCCCAGCCTCCCCCCTCCCCCCCAATCCCAATCCTTCTCCTTCCCTCCCCCCCCCCCCCCACCGACGTTGTAAAGCTCATTTTGGACATGACAACTTGTACTTCTCATTGTTGCAACAGGTCCGCCTGTATCCTTAAACAACTGGTTTTTCCCCATCTCCTCCACAAGTTATACTGACATCAAATATAGTGAAAGCAGGGGTTATACTGTGGGGGAGGGACATACAAAGCAACAAAGAGATAATCTTATAAATGCGTTAGAAACACATGCATGAAAGAAAAAAACATTAAAATACATATCTAAGGGTTCATTTTCCTGACATCACATTATCTGACCTTTTCCGCTTGTGCCTGGGCTGGCTTTACACCATCGTCCTCAGAGCTCAGATTCTTTAGTAACTGGTAGTACAGCTGTGGGCCACTGGCACCTAGCAGACAAAGAACTTTAAAAGTATGAAGTCATATTTGCTTGAATAAGCTTACTTATTGGTATATTAACCCTTACATGTTTGTTTACTAACCGGAGAGAAGTTTTTATTTAAATCACATGTAACTTGCCATTTTTTCAGCTAGAATTGTCTCCTTTCCTAAAAATCACTTAGGTGACATCATACTGTTTACAACTTGATTAACAGGAATTTTTTATGTCTAGTTTACAAATGTGGGCTTATTCCCAAAGTGAGGAAGTGCTATGGGTTTTCAGGTTCTTAAGTAGTCTGCTTAGGTTTGAGTTCTGAACCCTGCCAATTAAAAACCTGGATGATCGTGGATACAGTGCTTCTATGCTTTAGTTTCTGTATCTGTAAATAGGCATGGTAGTGTATAATCCCAGCTACTTGGGAGACAAAGACAAGAAAGATCAAGGTATGAGGCTAGCCTAGGCAAATGTGAATGCTAGACACTATCTCAAAAGCAAACTAAAAACAAAAAGACTGGGAATGTGGCTAAATGTGGCTCAATTCCCAGCACTGTCAAAGAAGAAGAAGAGGGAAACAAGAGAATGAGAAGGAAGAAGAAGAGAAGGAAGAAAAGAGAAAGGAAGAGGAAGAGGAAAAGGAAAAAAAGAAGTAGAGGAGGAGGAGGTGGTAGAGGAAGAAAAGGAGAAGGAGAAGAAGAGGAGAAGGAAGAAAAGGAGGTGGAAGACCTGTGATTCTCACAACTTGTTATTGAACTTAAATAAGATATGTTAAAAAAATAATCTTAGCATAGCACCTGACACTTACAAAAGGGTAGCACTTATTATCATGTATGCTCTATCATCAATCCCAATGTCATTTCCATGGCAATTTAAGCCACCCCTTTCTCTAGCCTATTAATGGACCTGCGTCTGTAGGGTTAATTCCCAGGTTCGTTGTTGTTTATCAGATACGTGCATTTCATATAGAAAAGCTCGCTGGCTTTGCAAAATAGGATGCTTTTAAATGGAAAAGAAATCTGTAGTTTTACTTCCAAGTTTAGTGTTGTTTATTGAGAAGATTGGGAGCCAGGGTTACAGATGTAAAGTTAAACACAGCAGCCTTTGCAATAATGGTCCCACTACTTAATAAAGTGTAGCTGTGTTCATAGTAGATTCTGACAGAAACAAACAGCCAAAAAAAATTATTTAAAAAGAAAAGAAAGAAAACATCCAGAACATGGGAAGATTCCCCAAATGAATAAGAAGTGAACTATTAGATTTTCCATTAAAATGTATTTTGGAAGTAGATGCTTTCTGGCACCTTCCATGCCGACCGTGGACGCTGAATGGTGAGGAAGGATGAATCAGAGACCTATCTGTGACTTCAGGAGCAGATAGGTACCATCGTATTAGAGAAATTCCAAGGGAGATCAATAAAAATGATTAAGGGACTCACCGAATTGATTTTTGAGAAAAGATTAAGAAAAATAAATGTGCAGCTTGACACATAGCCAAGGAGGAATATGATAAGTGAGTGGTCAAATGAGGTGTGTGTGGCACTGCTGTGAAGCTGTTCTCTGCAGCTGGAGACAGATTCCTAATGAGGTGTCTGTCCAGCACAGTTCTCCTATGAAGCAGTGGACATTCTCTGGTGACCAGATGCTTCCTGAACTTTGGTAGTAGGCTGTAGAAGTGGATAAGGCCACTACATAGGATGTTTACTTTTAGTGTCATTTTAAAATGTTATTTTATTTTTTGTGCTGGTCCTGAGGCCAGAACTTGGGTCCTGGGCTCTTTCCCTGAGCTTTTGCGCTCAAGACTAGAGCTCTACCACTTGAGACACAACTCCACTTCTGGCTTTTTGGTGTTTAGAAGCCTCATGGATATTCCTGACCAGGCTGGCTTCCAGCCAAACTCCCTCAGACGTGCACCTCTTGAGTAGCTAGCATCACAGGCACGAGCAATCAGTGCCCCACATCCAGTGTGATTTTTATTAATTCCTGTAAACAGGATGACAAACCATGGTAGAATTAGAACTTGGACCTAATAAGGATCTTGTTTTCAGATTGGGGATGTGGTAGGAGAGTATTAACCAATTCACACCACATAATTTAAATCAAGGAATAAAGAAAGGGTAATAGTAGCTTGAATGCCCATAAAATTAGTATGCAATATTGTATATGTATGCATAAATGTATCTTAATTATAAACACATTCAGAACTTACATGTATGTATCACATATGCATACATAGAAACATATCCATCTACATGTTTGTATTTAGTGTTGTACCACTGTTTCCAAATTAGATTGGATGATGACAGAGCCCCTTAGTGAATTACCTCCATTCTTTGTTCTGGCACTTTCCAGAAATGGCTCTGAAGCCAAGTATGAATCATCTTTTTCTAGCACTGGAAAAGCCATTTTCAGCAGAGCCACAATGCAGGGTCATTATTCTTAAGACTGCATTATAGGGCATCAGAGGAAATGACATAATCCAACTCAATTCACAGAGTGGCAAGTGTGGAGGCTTACAGCTACCTCATACCATCTGTATATTCACCTCCAAAAGTCACAACACTTCTTAATGTAGTCCCTTAGGGAGAAAAATCTCTCTAAGAATAAATGGGGGGAAAATAGCCAGAGTTTCACCTCCCTGACTTAAAATTTCCTTCACATAGTCATTGCAATAATGAATGGATATAACAAGGTACGTATAACAGCAATAATGAATGTATATGACAAGATACGTATAACACTCTAGACCACCCTTATTTGTATTACAAAAGAACACCCATATTCAATGTTGATCTGTCATTTTCACACTTTTGAAATAGTGTATCCTAGTAATAAAATGTGGAGAGGATAAAACGCCTGGGAAAAAAATGTCAGGTGGAAATATTAGCCTGTGTGTTTTTGATGATGTAGCGTCACATTCATGATGCGATGTAACTTAGATTTACTTTCCACACAATCAAAAGGATGTAGGGGGTTAATATGCTACCTTCTCACGGCTTGAGGACTAAAGGGAAATTTTATTTTCCTCTCAAGCGAACTGTGGGTTAAACTCCACTGCGCAGTTTTTCCAACAGAACTCTGCCTGCTGTTATTCCTTGAAGAGTGCTTAGCCCCACTCAGCATGGAAGAAGATTGGGGTAAATAGCCGTGCTATTATTGATGTGTGTGCCAGACATATAGCAGCCAAAATTTAACCCTGGACATGCTCATGTTATTCTTTGTAGATATTCTATCAAATATTTTTGCTGCTGCTTCAAATGCCTAAGCATTTTTTTTTAAAGCAGGGACTTATAAACAAAACCAAAGCAGCAGCTCTTATAATCAAACAGGATCTTGTACTCTGAGAAAACCAACTCAAGCAAAAGCTACTATAAAATAATAGTTCTGACTTAGAGCTTTACCTTGAACAAGGAAGTTAAAAGCAGGATCTGAATGGAGGAATATCACCTCCCACCCTCTGAAGATGTGTTAAATGAATCTGCTAAATAGATGTGCTAAGTAAAATGATATAGACACAGAAGAAGAAGCACTCCAATTTAGTCGTGTGAGTGTGTCCACAAAATATGAGTCAAAGAGTGGGAAAAAACAGTTGCAGTTTAAATCATCTTCTGAGACAGAGAACATAATGGGGCCTTGTGATTAGGGGGGGGGGCTGTAGGAGATTGAGGGAAGGCGATATGTAGTAAACAGAGGTTGTCTTGCTGTGTAGGTAAGTTTTTCAGGTAACAGCCCTCGGATGAATAGATGTTGGCTAGTAGACAGTATGTTGGGCAAAGCCCTGGTGAGCTTTTTCTGTGAACTTATCTTTTCTGTTCAATAAAATATCAGAGGGAAGGAGCACCATAACAATTCCATTCTTGCTAGAGGAAGATTTCTTAGATGAGGAACTTTCAAAGAAGCCTGCCTCTGATTTGAGAAGGGCAAGAGATGGAGCGGGAGGAAGTTGGATACGTTGGTTTTGAGACAGCTTCTTTCGGTTTTTGGGAACAAGGTTTCCTTATATAACTAGGCTAGCCTTGAACTCATGATCCTCATACCCATCCCATCTGAGTGCTGAATTATAAGTGTATGGCACCTCTACCACTAGGCTGAACCTATTTTTTCAGAGCACTCAGCATGTGCAAGTACCACCCCGAAGTGTCTGTCTCTAAGTTACAACAGAGCCTTAAAACCCTATGCTAATCTTATTCTCATCCATGATGTTTTTTTTTTAACCTCCTGGCATTGTACATGTGTTACAGTGCATACTGTCTAAATAGCAAAAAGATGTAAGTCAGTCTATTGTATACACTTTGATGTTTATCAGGGGCAACAGCTCTCCAATCTAGGTATCTGATGCAGTCAATAAAGCTCTTGTCTTGGAAGGGTAGAGGCATTGCCCAGATAGTACTTGCCTTAATGGCCGGTCAGTGTCATGTGTGAAGGAATCACCACAGCAGTGTTTCAGCTGTCAGATGTCACCCTCCCTGACCTTTGGAGCTAGAATGTCCCAGACCTTCCCTCAAGCACAAGAATTACATCTATGAGGGAAGGAGTGAACGGGGATGACTCAAATGAACAGCGCCTGATTGATAGCGCATGGTATATCCCTTAATTAAGCAAAAGCTACTAATAAAAATGAACTCACCGAATGATTTGTGGAATCACAGCCATAGCCATAGGTGTCACAAAACAAAGGGGAAACAGAAGTGACATTTGGTTGATAATGGAGATCAACATTTTTTTTTCCTTTAGAGAGGGGAGAATTTGGGCCTCTTTTGGCTTTGCAAAATGAAAAGTAAAAGCACTTGGCTGGTTATGTCATGTATCTTATTTCTTCTGCACTGGTTTAGCTGCCTTAGTTATTTGCCACTTACTTCTGTTCCCCCTCAGTGGGAATGGGTGTCTCAGTGGAGTTTTGCTTCATTCTCATGAGCTAGGCCCTACCAGGGGGAAGGGTAGAGGAAACAAGACGGATAGCCTTAGTGAGAGACTGGAAGAAGATGGTAGGAAGAACGGATATGTCTGCCTTTTCACAGTCCTCAGCTTATTTCTCCCATGGGAAGGGCACTCTGTCTGTCCTGAGAAAATTATTATTCAGGAGAAGTGTGGCAATGTGGTCAGAATACATTAGCCTCCTCTTCAAGGAGCTTGAGTCTCACTTCCTCTGTGACAACTCTCAAATGGAGAGCAGTCCCAGGACAGACCCTGGCTAACACCCAGGTTGACACTAGTGTGCAGTGCCAGTGTTCACTGTTTACCCTCTAGAACAGAGTGTTCTTATTTTTTCCATTGTCATATTGGTGAACCAGAGAAGCTACTCTTCATTTATTTTGTGTTCTAAGTTATTGTTACTGTGTCCAAATATCTGAGAGAAACAAAGGAAGAAGGATTTACTTTGACTCGTAATTTCAGAGGCTTTCATCCATCATGTTAAGGTAGAGTAGAACCTCTTACTTCATGGTGGCCAGGAAGCAGAACACAAAGAGCCATGCCTAACCTGGAGGGCTTTGTCCCTTTTTCCACTCTTATTCTAGCTGGACCTTTAACCTATGGGATGGTGTTCCCTTATAGTTAATGCTTCACAGTCACACCTAGAAGTATGCTGGACTAATTTCATAGGGACTCCTTGATTGAATCAAGATGAAAAGCAATATTAACCATCCTACCATTCCTATGAGAAGCAATATTAACCATCCTACCATTCCTGCCCCAGTCATCTCCACAACAAGAGTCAAAATACAGGCTCTAGGCATCTATATTCTCAAAAACCTTTGGTGATATCTTTCACGTCTAAGTTCCATCCTTCCCAATAGCTCTCCATTACATTGAATGCTAGTAAATACTCTGTACATACACTGATTTATTTCTTATTACTTTCTATATGCATTTTGCTTGTTCTTTGTTGTGTCTCTCTCATTAGAGAGTAAACTCTGTGAGATCAGAGATTAAGATGTATACTGTGAGATCAAGACCTTGTGTTTGCTTCCATTTCTACAAGGTCCACCAGCCTGCAGAATGGAGCTGCATTATGCATTTACTGAACCTAAGAAATAACTAATTTTTGCTAAAGTATCCAAAGGCTATTTTATATACTGACAGTTATTGAAACATCTCAATGCTACTAAATATGAGGGTTTGGTTTTCATTTGAAGTAGATATTGGATATTTGGATTAGCAAACCTATTTCTATGGTTAACATCAATAAGAACAGCTATTGTGTTTTGTTGTTCCTGTTCAGACCCTCTGAAAAGTGAACTCTTCTGTAAAATTCTCTCCTTGTTGTAAGGCAAAAGGATGCATAGGATCATACTCCATCAAATTTTTCTTTCAACATGAAGCCAGGTTACCATCTGGCTACACAGGGTATCTAGTGTCTGGATCAAGTCATGAGCCTGAGTTAATGTCAGTATTGTTTGGAATAAACCTTTTTTTTTCCCCTCTTGTATACAGGTGGATAACAAATGATACATATTCATAAATGCTGATGAGCTTGGTAGTTCTGACATGGTCTCCAAAGAACAGCAGGATAGGTGTGGGTGGAAAATGAATGGTCAGTTGTAACTATACTGTATACATAACTTGGCCATTCTGGTTTTGAAAGCCTAATTTCCTATAGTGAGCTGGCTACAAAATTTATGCTTTTCAAAATTTATTTTTTGTAATGAGATCAAACAAAGATACTGTGTCATTAGCCAGAAATACAGAGCCACAGAATTTTGTTCACCGAAGCTGGAATTTCATCTGGATCCCAGCAAGTACCAAAATATAACACAGCGGTGATATTCACTAGACACTATGCTGAAAGTGAACTATGTAACTTGCAGGGGAGGAGTGTCTGGAGAGAACAAACTGGGAGAAAACAAGGAAAGAGGTGACATTGTCCAAAAAGAAATGTACTCATTACCTGACTTATGTAAATGTAACCCCTCTGTGCATCACCTTTACAATAACAATAAAAAGGATTTTTAAAATGCTGAAAATAATAGACACCTGAGCTCTAATGTAAAACCATACAACTATTAAATAAATAAGTGACCCTCAAAAATATCAAAATAGGACTGAGATAATGTGGTATATATACACAATGGAATTCTATGCCTCCATCAGAAAGAATGACATTGCCCCATTTGTTAGGAAATGGAAAGACTTGGAAAAAATTATATTAAGTGAAGTAAGCCAGGCCCAAAGAAACATAGGTCCCATGGTTTCCCTTTTTTGCAATATCTAGTATATGTCTGAGTCAAGCAGAAAAGGTCAGATAAGGTGATGTTAGGGAAATGAACCCTAAGATATGTATTCAAATGTTTTTTTTTCTTTCATGCAATGTTTCTAACACATTTATAAGATTATTTCCTTGTTGCTTTGTATGTCCCTCCCTTGCTTTCACTGTATTTGATGTCAGTATAATTTGTGGAGGGGAAGGGGAAAAACAAATCATTTAAATAGGGATACAGGTGGACCCATTGCAACAATGAGATGTACAAGTCGTTATGTCAAAAACGAACTTTACGACTTTGGTAGGGGGGGTGGGAGGGATGGGAGGGTAGGAGGGATGGGAAGGGATGGGAAGGGGAAACAAAGGAGGAGCCTACAATGCTTGATAAGAAATGTACTCATTATCTTGCCCATGTAATTATAACCCCTCTGTACAGTATTTTCACAATAAAATTTTTTTAAAATATCAAAATAGTTTTGAGAAGCTTAGAATCTTGGTATAGAAGTGAGAATAATTCAGAAAATCACAGTGAGAACAATATAAGAATAATACAAACCACTGCTAAAGCTGGTAGCTCTGTTATACCAGAGAGCTCTCATACAGCTCTCATACCAGAGAGAGGAGTCAGAAACATTAGGACACACGCATTTTGTATTTTTATTTATTTATTTGGTTGGTCATAGGGCTTGAACTCTGGGCTTGGGTACTGTCCCTCAGAACTTCAGCTCAAAGCTAGCACTCTACCACTTGAGCCACAGCGCCACTTCCGGCTTTTTTCTTTTTGCTTATGTGGTGCTGAGGAATCGAACCCAGGGCCTCATGCATGCAAGGCAAGCACTCTACCACTGAGCCACCTTCCCAGCCCTATTGTGTATTTTTAAAAAGTGTGCACTGTGGTCCATTCAATACCCCTTACTCTGGAATCTGGAAACCAAGATGACAATGCAAAAATCCTCAAACTCTTTGTAATGTTTTTTCTCTCTCATTTATTATAAAGTTTTTAGAGAAGGAAAAAGAAAGAAATGGGAAGAGCAGTGTTTTTTAGTATAAAAAATATAAACAAGCTTGGATCTTTAAGCATGTATCTGATTCTTTACAAAGAATACAGATCAGATGCAGATAACTCTTTCAGGTCCTCTTGTCTTTGTAACTTAACATCTGAAAAATGAAGATGGGCGGGTAGCATTGTATGCTGCTAAGTTTTGTTTGTTTGTGTTTTACTTCTTGGTACCAATATGTCAGTCTGTCCCCTTTAACATTAATTTCCCATCTCCTCATTTGGCACATTAGTTCATGTTGGGGGTTCAAAATATGATACCTCATACTGTGGCACCTTAGCAGCTGGGTACTTTGAACAAAAGGGACTTCTAGCCAGCATGGCAGGTCTTTGTTCCCAGCTTCTTGAGAAGACAATGGTAGGGAAATGGTCAGTTATAATACCCTGTCACAAAACAAAATAAAAAGGAGACTAGGGGGATAGCCCAAATGTCTGCATGGGAAACACTAATCCCTGAGTTCAAACCCCAGCATTGCAATTTTTTTAAAAGTAGAGTTCAATAGAAAGATCTTGCTTACATTCTTTGGTCTTTCTAAGGCTGGGCATTGAAATTAGAGCCATCGTATGTCCAGAAACTAAAACTCTTATTCCTGAAAGCCAATCATAACCTAGAAATACATCCCATCCTCCTCTGCCGTGTAAGAACTGGCCATGATGAAAAGGCTTGAGGGCCAGGAAGAACCTAAGAGACCTTGCTGAGTTTTCTTCTCGATCACACTTCCACATCGCTGTCTCTTCTTCATGGAACCTAAGCACCAAAAAGGAGAAGCTTCCCTGGGTCTTTGAGTCTTCATTTCTGATGACTCCTGTGACATATTAAATTTGGGTGAAATAAATTGGTTATGCTTCTCTTTTATGCTAACCTGTCATTTGTTACATTAATGCTGACCCAAATTTTTATAATGTATGGGGAAAGGTATCACACATTACCCAAAGCTGGTGTGATATCTTTCACCATAGTACCTACCCAAGTAGGCACTAATTACTTTGTTCTTTGAGTACAAAACCTCTTTTCAGAATCACGGTTACTGTGGCTTTCATAACCATTTTAGTATCTAATAAGCGGATGCCTCCTTTTCCATAGAACTGGAATGCTAGCTCAAAATATAACTCTGTGCTCTACTATTTCTCATCCCAAATAACCCCATACCATACTCCAAATTTAACTTTGCTTGAAGCTGGAGCTTGTACTGAAACAGGAAGTGCCATATACATGCTCTGTCTACTAAAACATTACTAAGTCTGCTTTTGGAAACTAAATTGCTGAGTTTATCTTGGATGTGATTTAACTTCTGAGCTTTTTTTTTTTTTTTTTTTTAACAAAAACAGTACCTTTGTAAGCTTAGATCTAAATTTGGACTGCCCCAATATAGCAGTATATTTCCTGTGTTGTAAAAAAATCCTTACTCGCTTGTTTTTTAGATGAAACTCCATAAACTTGATAACTATTTTAGTTTTTCACGTTCTCCCTGGTTAGCAAATTGTCCTTAAATTGAACCTAAATTCTTCTTGCAATATAAGCCCATCTCCTTTTCCCCCCTTATTTTTAAACAGCTGCTAAACCCTACTTATCCAGCAGCAATTAGCCTGAACTAATTTTCAAAGTCTCCTGAGAGGCACTCATTTTCCAGAGATTTGGGTGGGTTTTGAGGCAGGGTAAAAGGGCCAGGAAGTGGTGCAAATGTGGGTTGGAAAACAGAATTTGTCTTTACAAGCTGAATGCAAAGATTAACAAAACTATTACCTGATTGTAAGAAATATACAAAAATGTGTGTTTCTCTACACTCTGCTGTTTCTTAAACTATTTGTTGAATTAGAATGGCCTTTATAGCTTACCAAACTTCTGTGTTGCTTAATTAAAAATTTAAATCACTGCAGCATTTAGAAGCTAGGTATTATCTAAGTCCATCTTAACTTTATTTCAGTTTATAGCTGAAACTAGCCAGGCAAAGAGAGAAGTTAAATGGTGAGCAGGAAAGGATTAACTCTGGGTTGTCCACATTCTGCACATTTTTTTGAGGTGAGGGGTCAGTTCCGGGGCTTGAACTCAGGGCCAGGGTACTATCCCTGAACTTTTTCTCTCAAGACTAGCACTCTATTATTTTAAGCTACAGCATCACTTCTGGTTTTATGGTAGTTAATTGGAGATGAGTCTCACAGATTATCCTGCTTGGGCTGGCTTCGAACCATAATCTTTAGATCTCATCATCCTAAGAAGCTAGGATTACAGGGTAAGAGTGTCTCTATCTATCTGGGGATTTTGTGTTTTTATTAGATATGTTAAGGATGTGATTTATGGTAGGAACCTTGGACTATACTAGACAGCCAAGAAGTTTATGCTAAAAAATGTGACTTATGGGGCTGGGAAGGTGGCTCAGTGGTAGAGTGCTTGTCTTGCATGCATGAGGCCCTGGGTTCATTCCTCCGCACCACATAAGCAGAAAAAGCCACAAGTGGTGCTGTGGCTCAAGTGGTAGAGCGCTAGCTTTGAGCTGAAGAGCTGAGGGACAGCGCCCAGGCCCAGAGTTCAGGCCCCATGTCCCACCAAAAAAAAAGTGACTTATGGTAGCTGTCTTAGGATATGTGCCATTCTCTTGACCTTCGGTGGGGCTAGAGACTAAGTTCAGCTGCTGGGTAGTCTGCAATCCTGCCTGCCTTATGCTTAGTCCAAACCTTGGATACTGAAGCTTAGGTGAGCATCACTGGTTGGGCAGTATACCCCCAGTGCTATTGTAGTGACGACAGCCAAACCTTGTTCTTGCTGTCTTCTGGATCCGGAGTCTGCATGTCTCCTTCTCCCACGGCTGATTTGAACTGTAATAACTGTTTTGTAATAACCCAGATTTGCTGGGTTCTGCAAGTCCTCCCAGCAAATCACTAATCCTGACAGTGTGCTTCCTGTTCCTCCTGACACAAGTGGGTTTTCTACGTTTACAGTTAGTTGGTTACAGAATCAGAACAAAACTGACTCTTGTCCTTCATCATTGCCACTCCACATAGTTCATCAGTTGCCCACAAATTCATTTGTGCATATAGGAAACCATCGGATCTGTAGAGAATGCCGCTTGGGACCCGGAGCTAAGATGACGAGCATGTTGGGCTTCCTTTCTTAAAGAGCTAAAATCCTAAACCACCTTGGTGTTCTTACGTGGTTTTGATCCCCAAACTCCTTTTTAATACTAATTTGATCCTGAAGGTCTTTGTCTAACTAATCTCAGATGAAAGAATTCGTATCTCTTTGGTTTGCCATTGTGACGCTCATAAGCAATCCATCATAATCTCCTCTACATGATGGCAACTGCATTGCATGATTTGAAGTGCTGTCCAGATGGGAAATCTGTCACGCATCTTTGCAATCATCCCTCTCCCTACAACCACCCATGGAGAATTATATGTCCAATATATATGTGTATATTAAATGAATCAATGCATGAAAGAACGAATAACTGCTGAGTGAATGAATAGTTGGGAACATTGAAAAATGCCTTCAAGTTTTCCAAAGTCTCTGAGGACTTAATGTAAGGAATAGACCACTACACGAATGCTCTGGGCTGGTGTTAAATTTTGTCAGTAGAGGGCACTGGAGAGACATTTCAGAAGGGAGGGCCTTCCTGGTTCCAGTGTGCACATCAGCACACGCGTGCAGTACCTGCTTCTCTCCAGGGGTGCCAAGGGGTGTCCCTTCTTCAGCATGTGGTTTTTGTGCTGGACTCCAAGAAGGTAGGCATCTTCTCTAGCATCTGCTTCCTATGGTATGAGGACCTTCTCCAGTGCCAGACTTCTGAAGTTTGTGGCAGTCAGCAGTAGCCCCAATCAGGAACTTGGGTATTCAACCTCAGGGGGAAGTTTGTAGTAGAGGGACTCCAGAGGCACACCCCTATGTAAAAAGCTTTCCTAGTGCCATAAAGGGTGAACTCACAGCAAGCTCTGCTGGTGTGACCCACAGCACCTTCTCTGACACTGAGTTAGCCACAGCCTCACACGAGACAAGCACGAGGAAAGACATGATATGCAAGCTAATGAAGAGGGCCACCACAGAAAGATGAGTACCCAAGGAACAAATGGGACTCGGAAACTTACATGCACCTTTTCAGAGGGGAGCAGGAAATTCAGGCAATGTATTTTTAAATTTTTTAATATTAAAAAAATTTGATTGTCATGTTGATGTACAGAGGGGTTACAGTTACATAAGTAAGGTAGTGATTGCATTTCTTGTCTAACTAGTAACCGCTTCCCTCATTTTTCTCCCTCTTTCGCTTTCCCCTAACCCCCCAAGTAGTACAGATCATTTCCAACATACTGTCTTGTGTCAGTATTGCATAAGTTCCCCCTTTGTCCTTTGTCTCACCATTTTGTTGTTCCCCTTCCCTTCCCTAATTCAGCCAAACGTATATACAATACCCAGTGTACCAAAATCAAATACAGTGACAACAGGGGATAAACCATAGGGGGGAACACAAAAGAAAAAAGAGATCACATAGTACATTGAAAAGAAGAAAGTTCTCTTGTGTCCATGAATGTAGGTAAATTTATGGGTAGTAAATGATTTTCAGTGCAACTGAATGGACACAAAGAACAGATTATATAATTTGTGAAGGAATGATTCTCTCTGGAAGTTGACAAGAACAGAAGGTAGCTTGTGACAAAGTTGGTCTAGGTGAGGTGGCATCTTGGAATATTTCTTCCTAAGAGTTGAATGCTCCCAGAGAAGCATCAAAAGTATTTGTCTTTCTTTTGGTGGATCTAGTTCTTAGGTAGATAAGGGATCAGGGGAAACTGTCTTTCTATGTTTGAGGAGAAAAAACAAGAGGTTAGAGAGACTGAGTGTATGTAAGGCAGCAGTGTCTAAGACTTTCCTGTTTTCTTTAATTCAAAGTGCTTACCATGTCATACTTTGTAGTATCATTTTTCTGAGCTCTGGCACTTGCTATTAAAACGGCTACTCTTGATGACAGAGCCGATTTATTGTATATATTACTGCAGCATTCTATACAACACTCTCCTTCAAATCCATGGCATCACTAAACATAACACTAAAGCCAAAATGACTTCACTGCATAATCCTTTGTGGAGAGCATTATATCAGAGCATGTAAGAGCTTTGGGAAAGTGATCTCATTTCTTTCTCCTTTCTCCATCTAATCCCTCTCTCCTCACTCTTCTGTGTTTGGGGGATGGCCTCCTGGGCTTTTATGAGCAACTCTGGTTTTATCTTTTGTGTTGTTGTTGTGATTTGTTTTTGTGTTTGAACAATAGCTGTGTCTGAAAGTCCACTTGTAATAGAGCAATTAAAAATTTGAAAGAATTTACAGATTTTTCAGACATTAGCAATGAAGGTTTGAACAAATGTGAATGACAGGAAAACATGACCACAACTCCTCAAACTTCTGTGAGATCATAGCCAGATCTCCTGTCTTAGATACTTAAAGGATTAAATATTGTTATATCCCCAGAATGATGAAATAGATGACCTATTCCAGCCCTTGGAATCATTTGAAATCTTCCTCCATTGGCTTCACATATTGTGAATTTATAAGCTACTAAGTGAATACAGAAGTTGTTTCATGAGATAAGTCACTTGTCTAAAGATGCTTTTGCTTATTTTTACTTGTCGATATGTCTAAGAGCTAGGAGTAAGTAACCTGGAGAGACGTTCATCAAGACACATTATATTCACAAACTGCTTTGTTGGATGGCAATTTCTTTGCATAACTACTTAAAGATAATAAAATATTAAATCAAAAGTAATCAAACTTAATAGATCACTGTGTTTGGATCCTACAGTGTATCTAATGATGTATAATGATACAGATCATTACATTTAGTGATCTAAATCACTGTTTGAATAGTTAACTTTTTCACCAAATACTTCACTCAGAGAAAGAGCCCCAAAGTTGAATGGATGACTATTCATAAATTTCAGTGGTTTCTTGATGCTGACAAGGCTACTCAGGTAGCCTTGTTGAAGTTTGGCAGTCAATGTATGTGATCTCATGGAACATTCCCCAGTTCTCTTGGCAGATGACAAAGGGTACCAGAGGAGGTCAGACTTCTAACAGATATTTTCTTTGCAAAACGTTTTACTCATATTTTATAAAGATACAGCCTTCCTGAATGAAACCTGATATGAACTTAAGGTATACACTGCTGTCAAACAGGACAGTCTATATTCTGGGTGTTTGATGCTGCAGTGAAATATGAAAGTAGTAATAAAAGCACATTATTTCTTAAATCAAATAAAACCCAAATTCTGATGTCATGTTTTCAGAGATCATTTAGTCATCCATTTTTATTCCTTTATTCTCTCAAGCATTGAGGATTTTTGCCAAATATGCATATTTTGGTCTCAGCGATCAGCTTCAGGCACAGTTATTTTTAAAGGAAGCTTCATCAAGGGCACTGTTGACATTCTAGCTAATTCCTTAGTTTAATTTGGAGTAGAGGAAACACTGACATCAACCTTGGACCAGTATCCAAATAGAACACGTTCAAATTATTAAAGAGCTTAAATCCATTCTACCTCTCCGTCTCTTTTGAACTTGATTATATTTCTTCCAAGGATGGGAAATGGGTTTCAAGTTGCATTCTAAGCCAAATGGAATAACGGAGGCTTAAGAGAGCCCTGTGGAACATTCTGAGCTCAGGTCAGTGGGGAGGAGGATTATTAGCAATGCCTGCCAGGGGGAGGAAGTGGAAGTAACAATTAGCCGACCAAGTAAAGGAACCTAGTGATGTTTAACACAGAGAAGATAAATCTTAATTATCTTGCCAAATGCTTGACAGATAGCCATACAAAACAGGAAAACCAACCTGTGAGAAGCATCAAATTGGAACCAGCAAGTGAAGTCACAAATTCCATATGACAAGACATTTTCAAACAACTGAAGAAATCCAAAATGGATTGTTCCTTCTTGAGAGGGAAAGCAATCCTCAAGCCTTGGAAGGACTCAAGCAGAGGCTGTGTATATGTTAGAAAAGATTCAAGCAGGTGTAGGGAATGAAAATACACCATTTCTTAGGGAAATTCTCATATGCTGTCGTACCTCTAATAATGGAAACTCCAGTTCCTATTATAAGGTCACTTGTCTTTAATAAAAAGATACACAATTATCAAATATATATATATATATATATATATATTACTTCCCCTGGATTTCCATACCCACATGAAGCGCTGTGTATCCTGACATATATTTTAACAGCTACTTTTCAACTAAAACTTCCAAAAATACATTTAAATTGAACAATATCTTTAGGGGGAAAAGGGCTCTGAATTTGGAATTCTAATTTGTGCGTGTGATATTCTGAACCTCACAGTCCTTCCCCAAATGAAACTTATCAGAAGCCTTTGTGCCACAGGTCTGAAACCAATTGGTTGCCCTGGAAGGTTAGCTGAATGATCAGTTATTGTCCCCCCAGCAATCAGTGTCTTTGCCACAGAGTGAAAGAGAACGGGAGAAAATCACACAAGACAGAGATGAAAGCTGTGTAGTCAGAAGAAAAAAGCCTTCTTGATTAGGCTGTGGACTTTGTGGAGTCTTTAATTCTCCCTCCAGCCCATCTTCACCCTGGCATGTGGGCCGTGCTGCAGATGGATGGTGATGCTCATCAGGAGAAGCATGCACATATATCTTGTGGCTTGATTTTTTTATTTTCCAGCTCAAGAGCAGCAGGGAGATTTATTTGGAAGGATGGTAATGAAGGAGGGGAGACACTAGTTACACTGCAGTTTCTGTTCCCAATATGTTATTATCCCTTTTTTTTTTTCCTCATCTGAGTGCTGACTTGCTCTTTTTTTTTTTTTTTTTTTTTAATCTACTCATTTTTCCTCAATGGAAAGAATGTGCTGGGATAATAAGCCAGTGGCTTCAGAGTACAACGGGGTGTGAGGACATAAAATTTGTTGCAATATTTGTTGAGATATTTTAGGTATTTTAATTAGTCACATACATGATTACTTATACAGAAATACATATGATTTAAAGGAATTCTTTATCTCAAAATGTGATTTCACGGTGCATATGACTTTGCTTTTACTTTGTCTTAGGAAAATAAAATAATTTGCTACAACAACAACAAAATAAATCACTATTTTCCTTCATAACAATGGTATAAGGAAATAATGACATTTTGGAGTTCTGAAGTACAGCAAAAGAGATCACTGTCACCAACCTAATCCTAGCCAAAGAATGGAATTATTTCCTCAGTGCAATGATAAGTGGATGTGTACTTTGTTTCCACAGTGCTCCTGTTCCAGGAGCCCAACCAGCAACTATAGGCCTCCTTTGAAAGTTCAGGTTAGACATGAGTATAATCTCAATTGTGTAGTTTGCCTTGTGCAATTGATTTACTTAGCTTTTCTGTCTTAATTTACTCAGCTAAACATGGGAATGACAAATCCGAACTTTGCAGGGTTTAGAAATATTAATTAGAATAAATATGAATAATACTGTTATTACTTGACTATTACTGATTTCCAGTGTATATATTGGTAAAATATTGAATAACTATAGGCAGTCAAAATACATTAACAACTTGTTGGCTATTAGGTGTGATTATTCACGCTTTGACTCACTCTTCAGATTTGTTCTCCGTGTCTTAGTTTGCTTATTTCTTCAGTAAAAATATAAAAAAACATGCAGACCATGGATTTGTGAATGTAAACCATTCCTATTAATTGTGTTTTAAAGTTTTTTAGGTATTTTGTATTTGCAACTGCATCTACCTCAGAAAAGTATGCTACATTATACATCAGGAGTAAGCAATGCAGGGCAGCCCACAAAATCCTTTTGAATCCTATCTTAATTTCTCCATCAATAGGGGCAAATTTTTAGAAGTTACATGCTATGTAATAAGTACTTCTGTTAGGAAACACCGGGAGTTTGGAGACTGAATTTGAGACAACAGATAATGATGACTAGGTGCCCTATTTTTCATTTTAAACAAGTAGTTGTGGAGTTGGTGGCTTTTGGGAGGACTACAAAGGAAGAGACTCAGACCAGGTAAGCAATTGGTAAGAAGAGAAAGACAGTGGTGAGCTGATGACAGGAAATTATAGGTGTAGAAAGCTGGAGCTGTATGTGTTTGCTTCAAGCTGCCGTTTTTCTCCTTTTCTAATATCCCCAGACAGCGCTCTGTCAATATTAGCAGCAAATTTAACAATTGTTACAATGAAATCACCTCATATTATGAATGCATGCTAACTCAAAAATGACACGATAATAAAAACACAATTTAGAGAGAGCCTCCTATATGAGAGGTGCATTGTTACATGACTTTCATATGCAGGTAATCCCTTCAATAACCCCCAAAGCGTGGCAGTTATCATAGAGAAGGGAACTGAGGCTTCCAGGGCTTATGAAATGTTGCCCAAATCACACGTACCGTGTCAACGACACTTGACATAGCCACCACTATTGTCCGAAGTGCAAACCCAGAAAAGAATCCAGCTCCGATGGTGCTTGGCATAGTTTTACAACGGAAATCTTTGTCAACAACTGAAAATAGGGAAATTCGCATAGTTATTCTAGTTTCTCTTAAAAGGTAGAAGGTAAGGGGCTGAGCATGGTGGTGGTGCTGTAACACTACCTAATCAGAAGGCAGAGGCAGGAGGATCATTGTTCAAGGAAAGTCCAAGCAAAGACGAAGAGTTTATTTGAGAAACCAACTAACAGCAACAGGACTTGTGGCATGGCACATATAGTGGCACATGTGCCTAGCAAGTACAAGATTAATCACACATTTGCCGGGCGCTGGTTGCTCACGCCTGTAATCCTAGCTACTCAGGAGGCTGAGATCTGAGGATCGCGGTTCAAAGCCAGCCCGGGCAGGAGAGACCATGAGACTCCTATCTCCAATAAACCACCAGAAAACCGGAAGTGGCGCTGTAGCTCAAGTGGTAGAGTGCTTGCCTTGAGCTGAAGAGCTGAGGGACAGCGCCCAGGCCCAGAGTTCAAGCCCCACGACTGACAAAAAAAAAAAAAGATTAATCACACACACACACACACACACACACACACACACACACACACACACACACACACACACACACACACACACACACACACACACACAAGATAATGTATTTGTGTCTGCTTTCGCATAAGCCAAACCAGCTGGGGTTGTGGAGTATGTGCCATCTTCAAAGAGACCAGGTTACAGGGTCTTGGTTCTTTTTTGCCTCAACCCCTCTAATATCCTCCTCCCCCAAATCTGATAAAGTAAAACATGATTAAGAGAAGGAGCACAAATGAGGAAAAATGTAGCTCATTTATTTCCTACCATAAATGCATATTTAATATAGATCAAGGAAAACAGCACAGATATGAAGGGAGAAAGGAAGGAAGAGGAGGAAGGGAGAGAAAGAGGGAGAGGAAAAGGGGGAGGGAGTGTGTGTGTGGGGAGAAACAGAGGGAAAAAACTATTCTGTCTCCCATACCATCTCATTCCAAATTGTCAGGTTTTTTAAAAAAAATTCAATAACCATAATAATTCACTCATATAAATGTTCTTTGTCTGGTGGTTTAACCTAACATCATTTTCCTGTTATAAAATTTGTCAGTGATAGCAGTAGCAGTTGTTTTTGTTGTTGTGTTCTATTTCATGATTCTCCTTCCTGCATAAATCTGACTTGAAGTATATATCTGCTCAGCAACCACACTACTACACAAGGTTGGTTTCATTATCTTAGCTGCTATTTTTTCTTGGATTTTGGATTCTTAATTCCATAGCATTTGAGAAACAAGAAATTGCCTCAAGGAGAAAAGCAAAAGAGCAGACTAGGCATTTATTTCTTCTGTGGAATGTCTAGAACCCTCGAAGTGTAACCTCACCGCTGTATTTTCTGATGTATTCAAACAGGGTGTCTTACATTAATCTGGTTTATTTATTTATTGTGCCTGTGTTTGGCAGTAAGATTGTTCTAAATATAGGAAGCAGAAGAGGAAAAGAAGCCCACTCATTACTTTGGAGTTTTGAGTATCACACTTGCCCATCATCTGATGCTTACGCTGAGATTTCTTGAACCATCCAGTAGCAAGTAGCCTCTTATTGGCTTTCTTCTTTTCTGGGGTCTTCTAGAGATGTGAGCATTTAGCATGAGGAGAACACATCCTGGAAACCAAAACTTTATTCCTCAGTCAGTCTATCCAGTCAACATCCTTACTTCTAAGAGGACTTAGCATTTGTCTATTTCGAAGAAATGTTCTTTGGCTTTTTCCATTCCTACCCCAGCCCTACTAGGAAGACAGGAAACTTTTACAAAGAAAACAAGTATTTTTGTTTCAGTTTCAATGACTCTTCAAAATCACAGACTCTGAATGGTATCATCTTCTATTTATTTAAAAAGTTACTTTACTCACATTACTTGTAATACAGTAGTACTCAGATGAAAGATTCTGCATTGAATTCTTCCTTGCGAACGGATGAACTGCCAGGGCTCTATACATCGTGAAATAATCTGTGTATGTTCTCTTCTTCCAGACAATATTAATAAGCTTTCATCTTTTATAAAAAAGCATTATTTTGACATTAAGAGAGGGAAGAAAATATAATTTATATTAGGTGGTTCAGAAAAAAAATATAGCTGCCTTGAAATGTATTAAACAGCAGAGACTAATTTCAAGTTGGAAAACTGGTACAACAATTCGGGCCTAGTAAATAATCATTATTTGATTTCATAATAGGGGCTGAGGCTACACTTGTGATTTAATGGTCTCACAGTTCTACTTATAAGGTGGCCAATTAATTTTTCCACTTAACATTTAACACATACTGTATGATTTTCCTTCACTTGTGTCAGTGATTTATCCCAACTGTATATACAGGTCCATTATTTCTTAATATAAAGATTCTTTAAGGCACATACCTATTGCTTTGTGACATGGATGGCTTAAAGCCACAGTACGCTGACAACCCATGATCATGAAGAGAAGAGGAAAGTAAACTCCACTTAATGTTCTCTACCCAAGTGATTGTTTCTGCCAGCTACAGCAGCCAGGCCCTCTCTTCATTAAGTGTCTAGAAGAGGAAGAGGGCTTGGCCCTATGAAGGAGTCCAAGAGGACACTGAGCCTCAAAGGTCCAAGCAAAGTACCAGCCCCAGATTAAGCTGGATTCCACTCCATTCTTATAGAAAATCATCTGAATCAAAAAATAAGAGTAACTATCAGACGTGCATTGTATTATTGCCACTGTAAGCCTCATCAAATAATCATTGCTGGACCAGTAAAATCCATGCTCTTTTTCTCATTTTGATCTCACATTGGCAGTGAAGAGTAGTTGGAGCAGTAACACAAAAGATCTCTCTCTGTGTCTCTGTCTCTCTGTCTCTGTCTCTGTCTCTCCCTCCCTCTCTCTCTCTCTGTATACCAGTCCTGGGGTTGAACTCATGACCTGGCTACTGTCCCTTAGCTTTTCTGCTCAAGGCTGGTGCTTTACTACCTAACTCACAGCTATACTTCCACGTTTCTTGGTGGTCAACTGGAGGTAAGAGTATTACAGATCTTCCTGCCTGGACTGGCTTCTAGCCATGATCCTCAGATCTCTGCCTCCCAGTCATGAGACTTTGGTGTCCAACTTAGCTGTGGTTTTTAAATTAACATAAAGACAGAAATTTAATTGTTGGAAAATAGACCAACTCAAACAACAATCCTCACTGGGTCATTCACTCATTCACTTGCTTTCCAATAGAAACGTATCTGAATGTTTTGTACAGTGGTTCATTATAATCTGCAACCTGAACTGAGTTGTACTGATGCAGTGCGTGGCCACCTTGCAAATCGCTCCACTTCTTAAGTCAGTGCTGCATAAAATTTGGTGAATTTGTCAGTATTGAATCTTTTTCCTAGGAGGTTTTCAGCCAGCTTATAATGTAAAAAGAAGATAAAATTAAACAGTGAGCAACACTGAAAAAAACTGGAAAAAAATAAAATAGAAGATAAGATTAGTACAACAATGGGATGCTTGTGACTGTGCGAGACAGCTCACAAATGGGAGCCAGCGAAAAAGGGAAATACAAAGTAACAAGTTACAATTTCTTACGGCAAAAGCCCCAAACTGTGCACACATTGTGATTAGTTCATGCGTCCTTTTAATTGGTTCCTTTTTCTTATATCATTTTGCAATTTAATTGTTGAAGAAACAGGTTATTTACCCCGTAACATTTCCCAGACTGTGGGTTTTTATTAAACAGCAATATTAAATAAAGCTTTTGTGATTAACAAGTCAGATTTCCTGTCCTTGTGAGTTCTCATTGGTTCCAAGCCAAAAATTACATGCAGTAAGATTTGTGTTGCTCTTTTCAGATTCAACAAACAGAAACAACCTCAGGCTACCTCCATTGTTAAAGATATACATGAGATGGGTCTAAACGATAAAGGAACCTCAGTTGTAGCCTCTCTTTAAAACAACAACAACAACAAAACAACCTTACAAAAGCCTGGCTTTCTGGAAACTAACCATAAGTCACTGTCTAGAGGATGTGATAGCCCTAGTACCCACATTCCCTTGTCATTCCCTTCCAAGCAGAGACCTAGAGAGGTCTTCTTCATTTGAGAGCACCTGTGTTTCTGTTCCCACACTCACAAGTCCATGTCTGAGTGTATGTATGTCTGATCTGAAGGGGAGCTATCTGGTCTAGTGAGTCATTATTTCCCTCAGGTAAGGGTTTTTTATACCAATTGCTTCCTTCCATCCGTACCTTAAATCATTCGTCATTCCCACTTAGATGTTAGCTGACCTGCATTTGGATCTGGATATCTAACATTAGCCCCACCACTTGTGATCAGAATGATGGAGTCAGATTATGGCACATCAGTGAAACTATGAACGCCATTTTTGCTCACCAGAGACAGAAGTTGTTATTAGACATTCATAAGAGCAAATTTAAACATTTGTTTTCCAAGATAAACTTGGAGAATTAAAACACACACATACACACATACACACACACCACCCTTTTTCAAAATATTATGATTAGGGCTACAAATATTAGTTTATCAACTCATAGTAAGTGTGGTTTAAATGTATTTTCTATATTAAAAACCTTATTTATATTTTCCTTCCAATCTAAAGTTTTAGATTAGAAACCAAAAATGGTTTTGAATTTCTTCTGACAGATAACAGAAAGAGAAAGGAGCAGAGGTTTAGCACGTTTGGGTGAAGGTTACTCTTCATCCATAGAAACAGAATTCAGGACTCCAGGCAGGGGGTTCTTCTAGTTCACCTTCGCTTCACAGCTTAACTTCATCTCTCTATCTTGTCTTCTTTTGTTTTCTAAAAAACAAAACCATATAACAAGAGAGGAAAAAGAACCTATTACTATGAGTTCTCCCATTCCTATTAAGTCTCCTTCCCTGAGCTTAAGCTCAGTTAATATCTGGAAAGCTCCAACCCTTGACTCATTTAAATCCTGCTGATTTAGCCTGTTCTCTGCTCTGTCTGTAGCTGTAGATTAATAATTGTGACCGTGTGTGACATGAGGTACATGAAGTATTCAGCAAATCAGACTCAGCCATGGAAAATCAGAGCATCTTAAGTCAAAGGACAATTCACCCCAGAGAAAGATACAGAAGTATATTTTCCTTTGCCAATTAGCTGTAACTACAAAGGTTATAAATTCAAACACCAAGCAGAATGAATAGGTTTAAGAATTTCTCTTACTGGATTAAAAATTTAACTTTCAGCAGGCACAAGCACTCCTTAAATGATACTGCTTGTCCCTAATATAACTTGTCTTTGTGTAGCTGCTGAGATATTGTTTTCTCTATAAAGAGAAAACAGAATTTTACCACCTTTTCAGTCTGGGTTGTAACCATACTTATCTTTCATTTTAATTTTTACTTTTATTGTTTATCAGCTATTGCAGGCATTCCCATGCCAGATTCCTATAGAAGAGGAAAAGTATTCATTATTTTGTGTCCCTCACAAGTAATTTAATGAAAACCCATCTCATCTGGCCTCAAAGTCTGGACCAAAGCCTATTGCCAAGCATTTGAGAACATTAAGAAACACATAATACAAGAAATTCACCCTGATGCCAAACTGGGTTGAATAAGGAATTCTATTCATAAAATCACCACCAATGGCTTCACTGTGTCTTTCTAATGGTTAAAGAGGCTGCCTGCCTGGAAAGATGAATGGAGCGGAGGATAGCAGAGCACTCTGACAGAACAAGGCATATCCTGATTTAGATGAAATTGCTTTTGGGAAACTATCAAAGGTTACAAAAAGTGACCAGTTATAAAGACAAATTAAAGAAATTAAAAGAGGTCTTGGTATCTCTGATGGAGAGTACTGCTTTTAAAATATGTATATATGAAATGGAATTTTCTCTTCCAAGCAATTTCAAGGGCTGAAATGGTAGTGCATTAATGATGATAGGTAGGCGCAGGCTCTGTTTATCTTAAACTCAGACATGTGGAAGGAAAGAAAGATCCATACGATGAAAGCATCAGTCTTTCGCATGGGCTTGGAGATGTTCAGTAGTGGCTGTATGTGGTCTGGCAGGTGAATCACAGTCAAGAGAAGAGAAGCCTGAGTAATTAAAGAGCTCTAAAAATTACTGTGGCATCTATATTCGACAGTTTGGGGGCACATAGCATTCTTCATAAAAAACAGAAGCACTCTGTTGTTTTTGGTGAAATTAAACCTTGATAGCCTCAGCTCAGGCGCCTTACCAAAATTGAACACCACACATTCGTTTCCCATTTAAGAGGAAGAATTGCATTTTGATAATATCACCAATTAAATATTTTAAAATCCATAAGAGGATTAACAAACATTTTTATGAATATCTTATTGCATATTTTTGCCTTTATGTGACTATTTTCAATTAACATCTGATGAAATGTTTGTTACCCCATCCTTGTCTTTGAACACAGATACTGTAGCAATTACTTTGTTCTTAGAGAAAAGATAAACTTTTAAAAATTGTTTTAAGTAAATAGAATAAAGCCAAGATGTTTTTTGGCAATTGCTGGGTCATAAAATATGAAAAATGGAAATACAGTGGTATATCATGCAAAAGATCCCCACAATCTCACCAGCTATAGAAAACCACTGTTCCCCTGTCTGTAATACATAAATGTATACTTATACATTACATGTAATATGTAAATAAGCATTTGGAAGTGTGTTTTCAACACATGCAGACATCTGCATGTATAAACATACACAAATTTGTATTATATTATATATTCGATGAAATCAAACGGGCTGATTCAAGTTTTGTGTGTTCTGGAGTTCTGGGGCTTGAACTCAGGGTCTGGACACTGTCATTTAACTTTTAGCTCAAGGCTAGCACTCTACCACTTGAGTCATAGCTTCACTTCTGGCTTTTTTGGTAATTAATTGGAGATAAGTGTCTCGTGAACTTTCCTGCCCAGATTGGCTTTGAAACATGATATTCATATCTTAGCCTCCTAAATATCTAGGATTATAAGACTGAGGGATATATTTAAAGCACTTTTTCAAGTTTTAATAGGTAAAAGATTAATGTTAGCTTGTATATAGGGGGTGGGTTATGGGGCTTGAACTTAGGGTCTGGGTGCTTGTCATTAAGCATTTTGCTGAAATCTAGTACTCTGTCACTTAAGCCACAGCTTGACTTTGGGCTTTTTTGGTGTTTAATTGGAGATGAGTCTTTCGGACTTTCCTGCCTGAGCTGGCTTCAAACCATGACCTTCAGATCTCAGCCTCCCAAGTAGCCCACTGAACAGCCTAGTGCCTTGCTGATGTTAACATATTTCATCAGCATACATTTGTTATACAAGAAGGGTATGACTGTGACATTTCCACACACACAGACAATGTACCTAGATCAACTTCACCCCTTACTTACTCTCCTTTATCCCATTCCCCCTACTTAAAACAATTTCAACAGGTTTTTATTGTCTAGTTTCATACATGCAAACAAACTACTTTCATAAAATTCATGCTCATTTATCATCCTCATCAGCCCTTTCTCCATGTTTAGAATTTTAACATTTGTATAGAATTATAATGCATGGGTTTTTTTTTAGCTTACCATAGATGAACAAGATTTTTGTTTTGTTTACTTCATACTGTGGCTCACAAAGTTCAGACATGCTCCCATGGGTAATGACACTTTAGAAACCTTTGAAACCGCAGTTTCACACTCTCTCTTTCTCTCTACATATATCTATATTTTCCCCCCTATTTTCTCAGAATATTTTCTATTTTCTTTCATGTGCTCCTTGGAATCAGTTAAAAGGAAGATATTGGGATTTGCATCTAGCATATTAACTTCCAGGTGAGTTATATGTACAGTAGAAGACACTAACACTGAGTCTAGGGAGGATTTTTTTTTTTTTGGTTGGTCATGGGGCTTGAACTCTGGGCCTGGGTGCTGTCCCTCAATTCTTCAGCTCAAGGCTAGCGCTCTACCACTTAAGCCACAGCGCCATTTCCAGCTTTTTCTGTTTATGTGGTGTTGAGAAATCGAACCCAGGGCCTCATGCATGCAAGGCAAGCGCTCTACCACTGAGCCACCTTCCAAGCCTGGGAGTATATTTTATATAAGTCCCTTAAATTTACCCCAAGCTCTCTTCAATGAACCAGTGCTTTCCTCATAATTCTTATTTAACCAGCATAATTTCACATTCCTACCTTTTCTCTTCAACTGCAGTGAACTTGGCTGGCATTATCTAACATCACTTTTAAATCTGTTTAAAAAATGTCATAATAAGCCAGGTACTAGTGGCTCATGCCTGTAATTCTAGCTACTCAGGAGGCTGAGATCTGAGAATCATAGTTCAAAGCCAGCCTGGGCAGGAAAATCTGTGAGACTCTAATCTCCAATTACTCACAAAAAAAAACCCTGGAAATGGCACTGTGACTCAAGTTGTAGAGAGTTCACCTTGAGCTGAAGAGCTCAAAGACAGCGCCCAGGCCCAGAGTTCAAGCTCCATGACTGACTAAAAAAAGGTATAATATCTTCCATTTGTCTCATTTCTGTACTGCAAAATAACTTAGCAGTTATTGAGAGTTCAGTTTCTTCTTGAATTTTAGTGGTAGTCTTTGTTCTCTATCTTATAAATTTCTATAATTAGAAATAATGAACTCGACTTGATAACTCTTAAGACATTTGTACTTCAAATGAAGCATATATTGAGTATCTAAAATGATACCATATTAATATAGTATCCTGCCTTTTGATACTATCAGTATTTTTTACTGTACTGTATAAGCATTATTATAATGTTATTTAATTAATTTAAAAGCACTTTTGTCTAATGTATTATTGTCAGCCAGTTTGGAGAAGAGATTTAAAAACAAACTCTATTATTTTCAAATGTTCAAAATTATGAGATTAGAAGGAAAGGAATTTAAAGTCTTTTAAAAAATTACTTTATTGTTGTTTTAGAGATGATACGCAGCAGGATTATCTTTACATATATCAGGTAGTAAGTACATTTCCTTCCTTTGCATAATGTCATCTGTTCCCTCCTCCTCTCCCCCATTCCCTTCCTCCCCTCTCCACCCTGAGTTGCACTGTTCACTTTCACCCATGTCCGGGGCAGCCAGTGAGCTCCACTGCTACACCTTCTCACCTGTTTTCCACTGACTCTGTCCCCTTCCCCCACCCTCCCTCAGATGTTCATACATATAGGATGGTTTTGAAAGTCCTTGACAGTGAAGTCAATTTCCTCCATTATTTACTTAATACACTTCTTGAACTACTCCTTACCTTTATATAATTTGTCCAGCTTTTGAGTACAATTTCCCATACTTTGAGAAGAGATCAAATGAGGGTAATACAGTCTGGAAATCCTAGGATGGAAAAAGATGAAAGCTTACAAATCTTACCAACTTCAGTTGTTATTATTTGGGTTATGTTAAATCAGTAGAACATTTGACTACATTTCCAAGGTCCTAGTTTGCTTTAGAAAGAAAATTAGCAAGTAAGTTTCAGAAATCTTCACAAGTGATCTGCAGATATGTTGAAGATTTCTTGTTATTTTTAAAAAAGTTTAAAAATGAACATATGTTACTAATACAAAGGCATTTCATTGTGATAATTCCAGTGTGCTTTAAATAGGTGAACTCCATTATGTGCTCTTACTTCTCCTCTCCTTTCTCTCCTGTTCAAACAGTAGGTTTATATATAATGGGTTTATGTATTCTGAAAACAAAATGCACATACGGATATATACATTTATATGTAGGGTACAGATTGTCTCCACCCCTCTGTACCTTTGCCTTTTCCCCTCCCCCTCTCTTATTAGTACCCTCCCCTACACTGTTCCACTTTTGGACTCATGGTTCATCATCATCATCATCATCATCATCATCATTTTTGTTCTAGATTCATCTGTGTGAAAACACACGATATTTGAACTTGTTTTACTTTAGTTAACATGATGACCTCCAATTTCATCCATTTTTGTGCAAATGTTATAATTTCATTCTTCTTTATGTCTGTAAAATGCTCCATAATCCATGTGTATACATACATACATAGAGATAGATATGACTATATATTTTCCACAGACAGTTATTAAAACTTCCTTAAACACATAGTGTTTTATAGCCACGAGTATTATCTACAAGCAGCTGAGAGAAATGCAAACATAATGACATAATCATCTATCTTTAAGGTATTTTCAATAAATCCTTTTTGTTTTGTTTTTCAGTGCCTGAGCTTAAACTCAGGGTTTGTTCAAGGTTAGTACGCTACCACTTGAGCCACAGCTTCACTTCCAGTATGCTTTGTTTGTTTGGGTTTTGATGGTTAATCCTGCCTGGGCAGGATTCAAATTGTGATCCTTAGATTTCAGCCTCCTAATAGCTGGTTTTACAGTTATAAGCCACTGGCACCCAGATAGATTCAATACAATCTTTTTTTTTTTTTTTTACCATGACTTTCTAGGGGTCTTCATTATGTGCAGAATAAATGTTTGCTGACTGACTACCATATAGAGGGCAGAGGAGAGAGTGTACAACAGGGTGATTCATGTGAATGCTGAAGTGTTTAGAAGCAACAACCAGAGAAGTGACATTTGCCTGAGGGTAGGGATGAATGCCTTCATTGTGTTTAGCAGGTAACGTCACCGCAGAGTTGCTAAATCAACAGTGAATATAGAAAGGTGTAATTTTCTTATTGGAAAATTAGTGGAGGCAATTTGGATGATTTTTTATTAGTCAAGTATAAGAGAGAAGGACCTCTTTTCTGGGCTGATAATTTGTAAGCACATAAGAACTAAGGAGTTCAAGAACAAGTGGCCCCCTGGGCAGGAGGAGCCTCCATTACTAGAGGTCTGCCTCTCTAGGACATTACTGCCTCTGTCCTTAAATACCTGCTTTTATCACTTACAAGATAGGCGATTTTATTTTTGTGTTGGCACCTTGGAACACTAAAACATAGAGCTACAAGTAGCTTCATTTCGTTTTTTCTAAATGTATAAAATATTTCATTTAGTTCTCAAAAAATATACACTTAAGCCAAGCTCAGAGAGAAAAATGGCACATGTTTTCTCTCAGCTAGATCTAAAGTACCCTGGGACATGATAAATTATTCAGAACTGTAAATGCTCATTCATAGTGAGACCAAAGAAGGATACTTTTAGGGGAAGAATACTACTGCACAATACCTATGTGTTTCTGATCATATAAAATAATATTCATCAAAATGAACTCTAGGAAATGGAAGCAAGAAGTTTTTGCTTTGTTGTTTTCATTTTCTCTTCTTTTTGCCTTGTTTGTTCAATTACTGGTCTTTGGGAGGGTAAGAGGAGGAACAGAAATGGAGGAACAAAGGGTGAACAAATGCAGCAGTGGTACTCACTAGACAACTTGTGGGTGGGGATGGGAGGGATAGACTGGGAGAGAGCAAAAGAAGAGGTGACACTGTCCAAAAAGAAATGTACTCATTACCCAACTTATGTAACTGTAACCTCTGTACATCACCTTTATATATAATTTATAATAATAAATTATATGTTAATACATTTTATAATTTACATTATAATTTATATAATAAAATAATAATTTTGAATAATATAATTTTATAATAATATTTGTAATAATATGCTAATATAATTCATAATAACACTTTTTCTAATATTATTAATATTTATAATATTTTTATAATTTATAATAATTTTTTGAAAAGTCATAAACATGTATACTGTCTTGAAAGATTTGTTAAAGTTTTCAGGGTAAAGGAATGATTTAATTCTACATAAAAAAGTAAAGAGTTCCATGAATGAACAAATGAAGTTACAAAAGAGCCTTTGCTTTTCCTATTTTTTTTTGTCAGTCATGGGGCTTGTTCTCAGGGCCTAGGTACTTTCCCTAAGCTCTTTTGCTCAACACTAGTGCTCTACCACCTTGAATCACAGAGTCATTTCTAGTTTTTTGGTGATTAATTAGAGATAAGTATACAACAGACTTTCCTGCTCAGCTGGCTTTGAGCTGCAGTCCTCAGATCTCAGCCTCCTGAGTAGCTAGGATTACAGGCATGGGCCGTCAGAACCATACTTTCATTATTCTTAACCTATAACAGTCTTTTCAAGATGACAATAGTGGAATTGACCATTGCAGCTTATGGGTAAGGAAAAGTAAGAGCAAATGTAGTGAAAGGAAAGAAGTTATGATGGAGATACTAATCCAATTATATTGATAAAACTTTATTACTGGATACCCCCATAAAACACAAAGGATAAAAAAGAAGACCCCACATGTATTCAAAAGAAGGTAAGTTAGCATGTAATTGATATACTTGCATATCCATGTTTATCACAGGTATGCACAATAGCCAAACTATGGAATCAGCCCAAATAAGATCCTATCAAGTTGAGGAATGGATAAAGAAAATGAAACACATTATTGAGTATTATTCAGCCATGAAGAAAAATGATGTTATGTCATATGTAGGTTCAAGTCTCTAGGAGGAGATAAGCAACTCTTAATTTGTATGTACCTAGCAATAAAAGGTCAAAATGCAAAAGGCAAACTGCAAGACTACTAAAAAAATAGACACATTCACTACCGTGGTTCGAGCTTTAATACTTTTTGTTTTAGATTTTTTAAAGTTTACTGTAAAGGTGATATACAGAGGGTTACAGTTACAAAGGTCAGGTAATGAGCGTTTCTTTTTAACTAGTGTCACCCCCTCCCTCATTCTCTCCCAGTTTTTCCCCTCTCAACTTCCCTCCCCCCAAAATTGTATAGTTCATTTCCAACATAGTGTCCAGTGGGTTTCACTGCTGAATTGGTTAAAATTTTGTCTCATTTCTGTGTTTCCCCTTTCTTTCCCCCAATCAGATATACTTATATATAAGACAATGGGTATAGGGCTGGGAAGGTGGCTCAGTGGTAGAGTGCTAGCCTTTCATGCATGAGGCCCTGGGTTCGATTCCTCAGCACCACATAAGCAAAAAGGAAAAAGCCAGAAGTGACGTTGTGGCTCAAGTGGTAGAGCGCTAGCCTTGAGCTGAAGAGCTGAGGGACAGCGCCCAGGCCCAGAGTTCAGGCCCCACGACCGGACCAAAAAAAACAAAAGACAATGGGTATAGAAATCATAAATAGTGACAGAAGGGAATAAACCAAAGAAGAAAAGGAAAGAAGAAGAAAAAGAACCACAGACAGTACACTTTTAAGAAAACCTCTTATTTCCATTTTTTTGAGTTCATTTCAATGAGTATCATTTCATATGATCTTATGCACATATCTATTGAGCCCTTCCAATGCTCTCCTAAGAATATCCTCCTCGGTCTCACTGTTTGAATGTTTAGACTGTTGTTTAATTGATCATGTCCAGGTGTGATTATTTGTCTTTTACTGTCTATTGGGTTTACTTATAGATTTATAAGCACATTCTAATTATTACAAAGTCAACACCCCTTTATAAGGGACCGATTATCTTATAATCCTAGCTACTGGGGAGTCTGAGGTTGGGAGGACTTTGGTTTGAGATGACTCAGGCAGAAAAATTCATGAACATCATCTTAATGGAGAGTGGTTGCAGTGGCATGCCCTTGTTATTCTAGCTACACGGAGAGTGTAACAGAGGTAGAACATACACAAGTATGCACCCAAGCAGGAAAAGAGACCCTACCTCAAAATCAACAAGCAGAAAATACAACCAAGCAAGCAAACACACATCAGAGAAGTCTGGGCTAGAGGTATGGGTCAGTGATTAAGAGCACCTATCTAAGCAAGCTTGAGTTCTACTAATATACATGCTGAATTCATGGCATGTTCCTAGACTACATAAAATTAGCCTCGAAATCAAAAACAAAAAGACAGAGATCCTGACAATCTTCAAGAATTTGCCCACAATATTCTCTAAAAAAGAATCTTCCAAATACTAAAATAAAAACTTTTTATCACTCTTTTAAGCAACAATCTCACTATCTCCTACAAACCCTAATCTATCAGTAGCTGGTATTGGAAGAAGTGAATATGCACAGGTTTTGATTTTGGAAGAAAAGCTCTGGTACATGTGATCATTTCCTTAACTTTGCCTCTGACACAGTAACAGCCACAGGAAGCTATTTATGAACTCAAGGAAGCCACCTGCACGATATTCACAGGGTGTCACTTTTTACATGATGGGTGGGAGTTGCTTTTCTGAAAAATAACCTCATCAAACAAAAACACCAGGGATGGTTAATTCTGAATCCTGCCCTCTCTCTTGCTTGCCAATGCAGACAGCTTTTGCTATTAGGATGGCCAGCCAAACACAAAGAATCTGCTGCCAAAATGAGCTCCTTGGGACAATTTAGGAGTCTCTGGGAGTGAACGGCTCTTTGAGCTGGAATGCAGCCCAGGTCCATTTTCAAACCCAAGTCAAAATGACAAAGAGCAAATTTCCCGGGCCACTCACCCCAACATGCAAGATTACCTGATGCTGGCAGCCTCACTGTTTGTCTAGTTATTTAAGGCCTTTCTCTCGATACTCACAACTGAGTACTTAGACAACCACCTTCAATGTTTGTAAGCAAGACAGGCCTGAGGCATTAGAGACAAAACCTCCAGGATTAAAGGGACAAGAAGAAATCAAAAGCTAGGCATATAGTGTTCAGCTTATAACGGTGCAAAGACTTCTCTTCGAACTAAAAAAGGGAATAAATAAAACAAAACAGTGTGGCAAGACCCTTTGGTAAATACTAAATACTATTTTAACCACAAATACCTCCTGGTTGAGATTTCTACCAAGTCTGGCTATCCCCTGGTATTCCAGAGTTTTTAAGTGGGAGCTCAAAGTAGGTTTAAAATATAATCTGCAAGACTGAATTTCATTCAGTTCAGAGCACTAAGAAAACCTATATAAATGGTCTACCTTGATTTTAGTTATATTTGCTTTTGGTTGACTTTAACAATTACTAAGTTTGGAGGCTCCCAACATATTATTTGCCTCCCATTAGTTGCAGCATGGATAACACTTCTGCTGTGCAGGCCATGATAATAATCTCATGTGATAATCATGACCAGGTTCCTTTGTTGAAAATAATGACTCTCCACTTGAGCCCATGTAGTTATCTGATTGATGACATTTTGCTGTCATCTGTTATTTTCTGAACATCCCTCATCTTTGTCATTTTCTGAACATAAATCCTAGCAGTGTGATGGTCTATATACATGAAGGCCATTGACTACTTCATTTCCTATCATATTTCTCTATATCATTCTTCTCTTTCTCTTCCTGCTTCCTACTTTCCCATTCTCTCCCCACTCTCTCTTCCCTCCTCTCTTCCTCCTCTCTTTTTCTCCCCTCTCCCTCTCTCTCCCCTCTTTCCCTCACTGTATCCTCTCCCCCTGTTTCCTCTTCCCCTCTTTCTCGCTCCTCTCAGCCCCCCCCCCTCTCTGTAACCCAGGATGGCCTCTAACTCACTCTTCACCTGGTTCAGTCTTTCAGGAAGCTGAAATGATAGTTATGTGCTGCCATTTGCAGTTCGGTTTTGCTTTTTTTTTTTTTTTTTTTGCCAGCCTTGGCCTAGGACTTGAACTCAATGCCTGGGCACTGTCCCTGAGATTCTTTTGCTCAAAGCTAGCACTCTATCACTTGAGCCACAGTGCCAATTCTGGCTTTCTCTGAAGAATCCAACCCAGGGCTTTATGCATGCTAGGCAAGCACTCTACCACTAAGCCACATTCCCAGGCCTGCATTTTGCTTCTTTAACCCACAAATATCCCTAAACCCTATCTGCTAGGGAAAGAGGAAAAGTCACATTTGAGATGTGGGTCCTTTTCAAAATTGACCACTTGGAACTAAAGTTTTTTTCTGGGCTTAGCAGTCAGCATATTGGCGGGGGGGGGGGGGGGAGGGAGGGAAGAGGGTTCACCTGGAGAAAACTCAGGTAATATGAGTATATCCACAGTCTGGATAAGAGACTATATAGATAGCTATTTGCATCAAGGAAGCTATTCCCTTTTCTCTTGTTCACTGAGTTTTCTGTAAACCACCTTCAAGCATTCTCTACTATTTGTGTTATGTAAAGCCTTAAGATTTAGGATTATATATATATATATATATATATATATATATATATATATATATATATATATATATATAATTTCATGTTCTTTTAAAATTTTTCCAAAGCAACAAACTTTAGCAGCTCTGAATTCATGATGGATTATCTATCTGACTCTATAAAGGAAATCAAGTGTATTTGCATTCTATATAGCAAACATCTAGAGGCTCACCGATGATTGCATGGGTTGTCCAAGTCTTTCTCCTGACTTCTACTGAGGTGCCAAGATGCCTGGGCTTGGCTTTATTCTTAAGAGACTTAGAGGTTTGGGACAAGTTATTATTAAATTTCTGCAATGCTATTTCCTTATTTGATAAAGAGAAGGAATAATATGAAAACTGTAGTACCAGCTTGCAATGATACATGTTCATATATGTAACACACTTACATGTAGTAAATAAGAAAAGACTTCCAGAATACTTCTAAAGCCTGCTCTGTTTTCCTACTGAAATCTCTTTTCTATCCAGTAGGAGTTATGCCTCTTTCAATAATTTGGGTCTCAATATGTTTGGGAAAATACAGAAATCAGAAGAGGGAGATATATCAAGGGAAAGTGAGGATTTGTTGTTTTCCAGTTCACTCGCAGTGTTTGACATAGATCAGGACTCGATAAATGTTGACTAAATAGACCCTGCCTGGTAGAACTCTATGTCACAAGGAAAATAATGCTTAAATTTATCAAGTTTAATAATGACTTCTTCTAATAAGTGATCATTGATCTCATTGTTCACAGATTCCTTATTTGCAAAACTATTTGCTAAAATTTAATTGTAATCCCCAAATCAACAATCACAGTTATTTTTCAGTATTGGGACTCATCTAAAGTATGGTACCATGAGAGCCAAACACTTTAAACGGAAGAGAGTATTGTTACCCATACCACCTTGACCACAACCAATCTCATCTAAAGTAAAGGAAAGCGGCTCAGAAGCAAGATCTTTCTCAACTTCTCTTGCTCTTTCTTCTATCTCCTTTCTTCCAAAGGCTATGGACACTAGACTTTTCCCCTAGGCTAAGTCATAGAAATTTAGGATTTCTTTCATTCAAATCATTCATGCAACTTGAAAACAATATTTTAATCTTCTTCCACCTTTCTCTGTGAAAACTCTTTGTAAAGAAATTCTCTAATCTTCCTGTAGGAAGGACATAAGAATCTCTTTCTGGATGTGATCATGTCTATAAACTCAAAGAGCAAATGTTACACCAAGAGGCCAGGAGGATGTGGAACAGATTGGCCTTGTTAGGTTTCCACACTCAGTCTCTTATTATTACATCACATTCCTTTTCTAATCACATTTCTGTATGGCTGTCCTTTATTAGCAATCTACACATAAAAATAGACACTTTTCCTAAGTGTGTGGATCTATAGCATTCTTCATATTCATCAATTCAGTATTCAGATGACATTATAGAACATACCAACTGTAAATAACAAGTATCTACAGTGTAACTATAATTATTAAGTTTTTTTCACAACAAAGTTGTATATTCTACTAGAATCTTACAGAATCTGTATCTCCTACAACATAAATAACATGGAACAAATGAATGAATAAAAACATATATACTTGGGATGAATTATTGAATTGACAATTCATAGGTAGTTTGTAAATGATTTTTCATGACAATAGCCATATTCATGTTAAGTATATCTCATCCAAAATACCAGGCATAAAAAGTGTTTCGGATTTTTTGAATAGTCGCATACACTTAATTAGATAGCCTTGGCAAATTCAAATAAAAACTTATGCACATATAAGTGAAGGCATTTTATCAAGTATATTTAAATATGTTTGAAAATAAAACTGTTTTATAGTATGGGATTTTCTACTTGTGGTATTATATTGGTAAGCAAAACAGAAATTTTAATTTTTAGCTATATCTTGTTTTGTATTTTTCAATGCCTAGTCCATATAGATTTTAATCTGAAGTTTGGTTTATTAAAAATAATTTTCTTTTCAGTATAATTTCTCTGAGGAAAAAAATATGTTAATATATAAATAAAGCATTATTAAGTAGTAGTCTCATATGATTATTGACCAAACTTAAATTTTCAAATTACCATCAGGAGTTATTGTGTTTGCTAATTTCTTTCTGTTCTTTTTGAAAGACTGTTTTTCAAACATTCACTTATTTACTCAACTCACTCAATCTTTGTTTTAAAAAGTATGATACAAGTCCCTGCTTAAGCCAAGCACAGCATAGGCAGTAAGAACAGCACAATGAAAAGTCAACAATGCTGTGAGGAAAACATATGTAGGCATGGAGGAGGGATTGGGGGAGTTAGGGAAAAAGGGCTTTGGATTTTAAATCTGGTGTCAGAAAAAGCTGCCTCTAGGTGACATCTGATCAAAAAGCACAGAGGTAAAAACAATCATGCCATGAGCACAACCCCAGTGTCACTACAAATGATCCCACTAAGCTAACCTAAAAGACCAATTTATTGGCAATAAGATGCTATTTTTGCGGAGGGAGTGAGTGTGGAGGGGAAGAGGGAGGAGGCCAGGAGGTGAGGACTGAAACAAAGTTGTCCAAACTCTGAAGTCTGTTTAGTGAATTTGACACTTTAATGCAGACTGTAGCCCAGAATTAGAGAATAGAATGCTTTCTGTGTAGGCAGGATGGACACCCCACAGCCTCGCAAGGAATGCTCTGTTCATTTCCCTTCCTTCTGCAGCCTTCATGCAGTGCATGTTGACTCCACCCAGGAGTCATTCAGCCAGTGAAAGACCCTACTCCATAGTCTCTAATCCCCACTGGTGCACTCATACCCAAAGCAGCACTGCCCGGGAGAGACAAAAGAATTATTTGCTAAATATAATTTTATTGGGCTGGGAAGGTGGCTCAGTGGTAGAGCGCTTGCCTTGCATGCCTGAGGCCCTGGGTTCTATTCCTCAGCATCACATAAGCAAAAAGAAAAAAAAAAGTCGGAAGTGGTGCTGTGGCTCAAGTGGTAGAGTGCTAGCCTTGAGCTGAAGAGCTGAGGGACAGCACCCAGGCCCAGAGTTCAGGCCCCATGACCGGACCCAAAAAAATACAAATAAAAATAAATATAATTTTATTATCATTAAGTAGTTGTACACAGAGGTTTTAATTCAATGCATTAGGATTATGAGTTCAGTACATCTTGATCAATGTTACCCTTTTCACCTTTCTCCCTACCACTTCTAACCCCACACATCACCTCAATTTTCCTAATTCCATTTTCACAAATGACAGCATTCACATACTTATTCCTCTCTTCTTTCACTATCCCCTTTCCCTTGATCTTACTCTGCTGAAATCTCGGTTTCTGGCTGCCTGTTATCCATTTTGCTAGACATAAGTTAGTTTTTCAAAGGAGATACACCACATATACCCTATTTTAATTAATATGTTTGGGCACATATACATATGACCCTGTAAATGTTATGTTCGATATATATATAGTTATATTATAAGTTAGATATAACTTCCACATATGAGAGAAAACATGCATATTTTGTCTTTCTCGGCCTTACTTACTTCACTTAACTTATTTAACTTTCAGATCCATCCATTTCTTTGCAAATGACATAATATCATTCCTTATGATGAACAAGTAAAATTCCAATATATATCATAGTTTCTGGATTCATTCACCCATTCTGGACAGTTTACATAACTTCACTATAGTGAATAGTGCAGCAAAGTATATGGTTGTGCAAGTGGCTATACTATATCTTTTGTAATTGTCTGGATAAATGCCCAAGAGGAATATTGCTGGAGTACAGGGTAACTCTACATTTAGTTTTTCTTTCACCTTCCTTCATTCCTTCGTTCGTTCCTTCGTTCCTTCGTTGGTTCGTTCGTTCCTTCCTCCCTTCCTCCCTTCCTCCCTCCCTCCCTTCCTTCCTTCCTCCCTCCCTCCCTTTCTTTCTTCCTCCCTCCCTCCCTCCTCCTCCTCCTCCTCCTCCTCCTTTTTCCTCTTCCTCCTCTTCCTTTCTCCTCCTCCTCCTCCTATTCTCCTCCTCCTATTCTGCTTCTCTTCCTCCTCTTATAAATAGGAATAAGTGACATCTATCAAGGAGAGGTAAGAACCGAGAGAGAGAATGTATTTTTCTTCCACTTTTCTTGACATTGTTAATGCCTGAGCCTTTGTGATGGAATTTATCATCATTTCTTAGTTAGCTATAGGGGAGGCCCATGTCATGTTCATTTTCTAATTACCTCCTGAAAAGGCAAACATCCCTGAAATAATAAGCTCGCTAACTTAAAAGGCATAGTTAAGAAAAATGAAGGGCAATTTTCTACCTATTTTAATGGTATTAAAAGTACGAATCATACTCTTGGAATCAGATCTTAAAATTAAAAGAAAGCAATAGTGCCTTGACTTCATAAAGTCCATTTATTTCCTGCTGTATACCAGTTTTCTCAGTGTTTCCTACTTGTTGGTTTGCTCTTGTACTGTGAGGCTCTGTGCATGCTAATGTGTGGTATAAAAATCAAGAAATTAGTCTCACAGCAGGGAGCCTGCCAACATCCCCATTTCAACCCGATCCTTCAAGCACTGGCAGAAAACATATTAATTGCAGTTTAATTTATGCAACAAATATTTCATTTTAATTATGCTTATTTTTGTCAAAGCTATAAAAATGTCAATAGTTCTTATGGGTTTTTTCCTTACAAGTTTTTGCAAATGAAAGAATTAAAATCAAGTGCCATTTCTGAAAGAAATTACAAAGGATTTCTAATTACTGCTTATGTTTTTGAAAAATTGCTAATCTCGTCACCCCAAAATAACATCTGGGAACATGTGAACATGAGGCTTTATTGCTCAATATTTATAATTCTTAATAACATACATGCATCGTTAATATAATGAAATTCTCATAGGAGGGCTATCTTTGTAATTATAGGATATATCAATAACTGTCATGCAATGGTGTGTGTTCTCTATGGAAATGTTTGTTAGTGTCTTCCCACAAAACTAAAAGAAGAATAAGTGAAACTAATTGCTGCTGATATACTTAATGATGAAAAGAATATTTTTCATGAACAGAAATGGAAATTAAAATGTATTCGTTATATTATATGAACAAATGTTTAAGCTCGTTGTAGGTACAAATCCTACTCAAACATATACAAATGCCACTTCCTCCAAGAGATCTTCTCTCTTGACATGTTAGTTCCATTTGCCTACATTTTACATTTTACATTCAAATACACTTGAAAATGAAGTCTTTTAACTATGTATAAATGGTTTAGGTGTTATATTAAGGCATTATGTTTCAAAGCTTTTCCGTATAAAGGCTATAGAATTGTATGTTACAGTTAGTTATTAAATGGTTTATATAAGAATTGTGTTTGAACTCAGGGCCTCATGCTTTCTAGGTTGGCTCTCCATCACTCAAGCTACACTGAAGCTTTTTTTTTTTAACCTCCCCCCACCAGTTACTTATGGAGATAGGGTTTCACTTCCCTTCTGAACACGCACGTGCTTTGTGATCTGCCTACTATAGGCTTTCCATAGTTTCTGATATCACAGGCAAGTGCCGCCATTTCCTACTTCCCTTTGTTGAGATAAAGTCTCATGCATTTTTCTATCCAGACTGGCCTGGAACTGTGATCCTCCTAACCTGAGCTTCCAAAGTAAGGAGGATTACAGATGTGAGCCACCAGCTTCATTTTTATCTGGCAGAGCAGTGACTTCCTTGGACTATTCTACCCTCTTGGATTGCCTACCCTCAAATGGAGACTTCTAAACATTCTGCACATGATATTTTCTATAAAACTAGAGGACAGAAGTGATCCCAAGTCATAATGTATGTTGAGAAACATCCAGGTAGTAGTACCAGATCTAAAAGAAATTAAGAATAAAAAAAATGACACCTTTGGAGTTGGGGAATAACACAAGGGCCAATCCTGTCTCCCTCCCCAAGCCTGTAAACCTCCAGCACCGGACATGTCAGAGCTCAGCTGAAAGTCTGTGTAAGGAGCCCTTGACCCTCAACCTCCCTTCATCCTTCCCCAGGCTCTCCCCAGCACAGTCTAGAAGGTGGCGGTATCATCTGTAGCTGTGAAGACAGGAGGGTGGGCAAGTGGAGGGCAAGGAACTATAGTAATACCTCTTCTCCTTTTTGAAGCTTTACTTTCTGCAGTTTCAATCATGCAATCAGCCACAGTCCAAAATAAGTAAATAGAAAATTTGAGATATAATTCATGTTATGTTCTATTTTATTATTGCTATTGTTGGTGTCTTACTGTACCTAATTCATAAACTAAAGTTTATCATCAGTATATAGATATAGAGGCTCAATTTTTTAAGTGTCTTTGTACTTCAAACAAGACAGTAGAGAGGAGCTGGTGTGGAGGAAGCTTTATCTGAAGTTTGCCTATCTACGAACAGACAAGACCACCAAAGGGGAACATGATCCTCATCAATCTTCTCACTGAAACTTCATTAAGCAAAGAAGAGTAAGCTCATATCACAGAAGAGGAGACTGAAAATCTAATCCCCCACCCAAAGTCCCCATGTATATGGGATTATGTCCAAGGCCACTTTGAGACCATTTTTACTCCCTCTGAAATTGAAATTGTGTGTGTGTGTGGTTGTATGTGTGTGTATCTGTTTGTGTGTGTGTGTGTGTGTGTGTGCAATTTGGTTATACACTGGGTTTTAAGTATTCATAAGGGGCCTTGTATAACACCATGGATAAGTGGAGCAACATAGTAAGGATTATACTGAATGGTGTAAGGACTCTCTTGCCTAGTACGAGAATACTAGCACACTTGGTAGGAGTATAAAGAAAATTTTGCTGGAAAAATGAAATAGCTATACATAGTGGTTCCTCAAAAAGTAAGTAATCTTACAAGTAACAACAATACTAGTTAACAAGTCCTGCTGATATTTACTTAGATTTTTCACTAGGAATTCTGTGTCTCATTTTTAATAAGTGGAAAACAAGAGATCAGTAGATCTATAACAAAAGACTTGAATTTAGAAGGCAGAGATACAGACAAAAACATCTACACTTATGTGAGTCTAAGAAAATGAAAGAAAAATTAAATGAGTTAACATGACAAAATTTTATTTCTCTGACAAAAAGTTCAGGATTAGTGTGCTACTCCATAGTATAAAGGACCCAGTCATCTTCTATATTATTACTGCACATTTTTTTGTGGACCACCTCAATCAAGAATTACATTAAGACTGAAGGTGTCAATCTGTCTCTCTAGCTGCAATGTCCCATGTTGGACATCCAAGAGGATCAGAGAATGACAGTCACTGTTGTTTAAATATATTGTCAGAAAGAAGTCTACCATGTACCTATGGAATTCATATATATCTCACTGAATGGGCCCAGACCAAAAGGTTATCATTGTTCCTTTGTTCATAAGAACTCTGTATGCAACAGGAGATTCTGAAGTCAAGTAGCTTCTCCCAGTGTAATTCAGCTAGGCATGAAAGGCTAGCTAGCTTTTTTCTCTTCTTCTGGCCATGGAAGTCTTGCTTTTCAACAACAAGCATACTGAGGAGACCAGGAATATAATTCCATTTACAATAGCCTCAAAAAATACCTCAGAATAAACTTGAGGTTAAAAAAAAGCCTCTATAATAAAAGGTTTAAAACACTGAAGAAATTAAAGATGATAGAAGATGGAAAGACTTTATGTTCATGGATTGGTAGAGGTAATACAGTAAAAAATGGCTATATTCCTGAAAGCAATATACAGCTTAAATGCACTCTCCATCCAAACTCCAATTATATTTTTTTTACAGAAATAGAAAACAAAAGCATTAAAATTCACATGGAAACACAAAAGTTCCTGAATAAAAAAGCAATCTTAGGCAACAAGAATAATGTTGCCGGTAACAAAAGGTCTGATTTCAGATAATACTAGAGTCTCATATGAATTTTTTTAAGTCTGGTTCAAGCACAAAAACAGACACATAGACCAATAGAATACCAGAGTGGACCCAGAGTAAAGTCAGTATAGCTACAGCCATCTAATCTTTGACAAACATACCAAACATGTATGTTGGAAAAAATACCTTCAGCAAATGGTATTGGTTGGTTGTATATAAACTTATAGAAATATGAAACTAGACCCTTATATTTTTTCATTTTAAGTAAAAGTCAATTATAAATGTGTCAAAGTCCTTAATGTCTATGAATTGGTGAATGTGATTGCATAAAATTTAAAAGCCCTGGTACAGCACAGCAAACAATTCCCAGCATGAGAAGACATTGTACAGAATGTGAGAAAATCTTTGCTAGCTATTTGTGCGACAAATGATTAATATCCAGAAACTTATAAAGAGCTCAAAAAGTTTAACACCAAGTGAATAGTCTTACCAATAAATGGGCAAATAAACTGACAGTTCTCAAAAGAATGAAACAATGTTCAACATCAAAGAAATGCAAATCAAAACACTCACCCCAGTCAGAGCAGCCATTGTTCAAGGAAATACTGATGAGGATGTGTGTGTGTTGGTGGTGAGGGAATCGGAGGGAAGGAACCTTCCTCCCACACAATGGTTGGGAATATAAACGTGCAGCCCCTATGAAAATCACTATGGATGTTCTTAAAAACAATCAAAGGATAGAACTATTATATGTTCCTGAAGGACTACTCCTTGGCATGTATCAGAAGGAATCACAGTCTATGCATTATAATAGCAACCTTGATGCATTCATGCTTAGTGAGGCACAACTCACAACAGCTAACTTACAGAATCAGCCTGGATGTCTAACACCTAGGATGAATGGGTAAAGAAATTTTCTGACATATATACACACATGGAGTATTTATTATTCATCCGTACAGAAGAATGAAATTATGTCATGAAATTATGAAATGGAACTGGAAATCATCACATTAAATAAAAAAAAAACCAGACTCAAGGACTAGATTCACATTTTTTCTCTCAAATGTGGAATCTAGACTTGAAAACAAACAAACACATGTACCAAGGGGGATACTTGGGAGAGGGATAACTAGCTAGAAAGAGGCATGGAATAAGACAAGGTAATGGTTAGAAAATATAATCAAAATTCATTGTTCAAAATTGTGAGAATGATATCCATTACAAAAGAACCATCCTTAATTTGATGAAATCTGATAAAATGTAAATTAATGCAAAAGGAGTAAAAGGTCTCTCACCTGAGATCAGAAATTATTGGGGAGGAGAAATAAAACTTTCTAGACAATATGATTTCACATACAGAAAAATATTCAGATAAATTAGTGAGTTTAGTAAAATGACTGAATATAAAGGAAAAAGATGAGGGGGAATTATAAAAGTACAACAATATATAAAATTATTTCTGTGTAAACTATAATTTTTGTATAACTCACTGATTAGCTTGAACAAATACATTTTGCTGTATTTTATACATGTGAACATAAGAAAGAATCTAAAATGTTATTTTTAGTAGATGCTTCATGACAAAATTATGGTTAAGTATAAAAATATTGTCACCTAAATAGTCTATTGAAATCATGCAATTTCAAAATTTGCTTCAAAAAATACCAACACACTTTTATAATTTGTATTTTATAAATGTGCATATATATATGCATCTAATATATACAGATCTACATATCACTTATTCATAATTCACAAAGCAGAGTCAAACTGCTATAAATACTTCCAGGTCTGACATTATATAGTAGTATGATTATCAGTAAATCTTCCAAATATCTACAAAGACCTGATAAAATCTTAGAAGCTGGCTGAAAGTGGGAGAAAGGAATATTTTAGTGCTGGTTGAGCTGATACAGTGTAATGGTTACTAGACCAGACAGTTGCAGTTGTTAATTTTATTTCTAGTTTTTAATCTATAAATGAGAGGAACTGATTTCACCAATATCCTAGGTTTATTCTGAGGATTAACAGTGACACTATAACGAAAGCTATTTCTAAATACATGTCAATTTAATTAATACAATTGTAACTAAAATAATTCATCAATACAAAGAGAAGAATTGAGTTAGGTATGGTAGCTCATATACTTAATCCAGTTTCTCAGGACTCAGAGATTGGGAGCATCATATTTTAATGCAAGCTCAGGCAAAAGGTTAGTGATACCCTACCCTCGATATACAAGCTGAGCATGGTAACTCCCACTGTGATCCCAGGTATATCTGTTATTGATATGACAATTGTGGATTCATAGCAACCTTGGGCAAAAATGTGAGATTACATCTGAAAAATTAGAATAAGTAGAAATAAAAGAACTAGTGGCATGGCTTAAATCATTAAATGCTTGCCTACAAGTCCTGTGTCCTATGTTTGAGTCCTAATATCTTATAAACAAAAGATTTGTGGTGTGAAGATCCTTCAGTGAACATGTAATCTATGCCCAAACAATACTAGAAAAAAATCCAAATTCCTTATTTTTATCATTATAAAGGACCTAAAACTTCTATCTTATTGAATCATCTTAGACAGGAGAATACACATAGTTTATGTTCAGTAATTGTTTTATGTTCTAACGATTTATCAATAAAATGAGATTTAAGTATATATAAATCATAGTCATAGCCGGGTGCTGGTGGCTCAGAACTGTAATCCTAGCTACTCAGGAGGATGAGGATAATGGTTTGAAGCCAGTCTGGGCACAGATGTCCATGAGACTCTTACCTCCAATGAACTACTCAGAAAAGGCTGGAAGTGGTGTGGAGGCTCAAGTGGTAGAGTGCTAGACTTGAGCAAAAGCAACTTAGAGACAGTGTCCAGGCCCAGAGTTCAAGTCCCAGGACCACCAAAAGCAGCAAATATAACAAAAACAAGTAAAAATAAATCATTTGGGCATCATCCTTGCCAACAGCTGTAATCATCTATTTTATTCATAATGCCCACTCTAACTGGGATGAGATAGAATCTCAGTGTTGTTTTGATTTGCTTTTCCTTCATAGTCAGAGATGTTGAGCATTTCTTCATGTGTCTATTGGGTATTTTGACATCTTCTGAGAATTATCTCTTTAGGTCATTAACCAATTTATTAACTTGGTTGTCCATTTTTTGAGGGTTTACTTCTCTTTGAGCTTTATGTATATTCTGGACATTAGGCTCTTGTCAGTTGTATAGCTGGCAAAAATCTCCAATTTTATAGGCTCTCTTTTTAGCTTATTGGCTATGTCCTTTGCTGTGCAGAAACTTTTAGGTTTGATGTAATCATATTTATCAAGCCTATCTTTGATTTGTTGTCTCCATCTTTACTTTAGTTTCTATCTGTGCCAAGGAACGATAATGTATCCCTGACTGTAATAGTGTCATGACATATACTGAGGTCTTTGATACATTTTGAATTGATGCTGGTACAAGTTGATATATAAGGAGCTCATTTCAGTTTTCTGCATGTGGATATCCAGTTTTCCCAGCACCACTTGTTGAAGATGCTTTCTTCTAGCCTATGTTTTTGGCCCCTTTAGTGAATATTAAATAGCTTATTTGTGGGTCTTTTACACTGTTCTATTAATCTTCAGTACTATTTTTGTGCCAGTACCCAACTATTTTTATTATTATATCTCTAGTAGATTTTGAAGTTGGGTATTGTTTTACTTTCAGCACTATTTTCTCTGAAGAGGAGAATGCAGGAAGAATACAGTCAAGAATCCAATGTATATCCAACAAAATTAAGAAAAGTAAGGGAAGTGATGAGTCAGGAGGGGTGGATGACACTGAGGGGTGGGTGATAGAGGTGACATTGACCAAGATGCACTGTATTCATAAACTGCTTTATTAAAAAGCAATTCCTTTGTACATCTACTTAAAGATAATACAAATAAAAATTTTGGCTAGTTAAAAAAATCATGGTTTTGCTTGAGAAATGATTGAGCTATGAGAAAAATGTTTTAACAATGTTTCCTAAATTGATCTTTAGGATTATATAGAATGGCTGATTTGATCAAAGAAAAGAGAAAATCCCCCCCCCCCACATCTCTAGTTTCAATACTTCAAGTACTTGCTTTAACATAAAATGCACACATCATATAAGTCTTATGAAGAACTATTAATTATTCCCTAAAATGAAGCTAACATTTACATAGAAATTTTATACATACTCTTGGTGGAATTTTAGTTACCAAAACCAATTTTACTTTTTCTAACTTATATTACATATGCACCAGAAAAAAATTCTATCTGTAGATATACTGTGTATAACTACCTTTAGCAGGACCAGAATAGTATATAAAATTTTATTTTGGTGGTCCTTTTATTAGCTTTCTATCAGTTGATCAGCAGATATAACTAATAATATATTTTTAATAAACTCAACTTTGCAAGTTCTATCCAGAGACTATAATATTTCAAAAAAAAAAAACAGTCTAAGCTTTAGGGAAAAAACCAATTACAGAAACAGCATTAAAAATGCCAGGCACTGGGCAGAAGCAATTCTGGATCAGTTTAAAAAAGTGATTGATGAAACTCTAATCCAAGCTGAAGGAACAGTTTCACGACAAGCTGTGACCATTCCACACACTTCATTAGCTGCCATAATTAGCCTGGTGTTTCAATTTGTTAGAACTGGTGGGGACAATTTTCTTCAGAATGCAAACATCAAAAAACAGGGTCCCTCAGACTTCAGAAGAGGCTGATGAGAGGCTTTTCTAAGTCTCTGTTAACTAAAAGATTAATTATTGCTGATGGGAGGCTGTGCCGTGATTGTCACTCTGTCTATGCACATTACTTTTAGCATTAGTAGAAAGATATGGTTGACACTCTCCTCCTCCATCAAGCAGCTTCATGTTAGAGCACAAAGTCGGTTTTAATATCCAGGGTATTCTTGATTGATTTTTCACTTCCTGTTTTCTAGTTCCATGAGTTATATTAGAATTTTAAAACCACCTCTAAAATACTGAGAATTTGGTTAATGCATTTGGTCCACATCATAGCTTTCTTCTTATCGTACATATGCAAAACAGTGTTTCACATCTGTCTGTGAGGGTATAATGACATTTTTCAAGTATGTTTGTAAACCTTCTAAGACTGGAAATATTAAATCATCTTGGAAAGCTACATATATTTACAAAGCTACATATATTTAGAATTATGGCCTTATCTACCATGTCTCTGAATTAAGGACATGAACTCTGACTTTTCATAATAGAAAGTTTAATAAAATGAATGACAAGGAGGGGCTCCTACTCAGTTTCCTTAGAACAGAAGTAATTTAAGGCGCAGCAACTTCAAGGCACTGAGTTCAAGCCTTAATTCAAATAACTACTTGACCAAAACAGGTATTATTTGTTTAGTTCTTTTGTCACAGGCAAAGCTGATACCAAATCACTAGCACTAGACCCAAGACAGTATCACTAAAAATTATTGTACACTGTAGTTTCTAATGTCCTTGGATTTAATGTGATTCATTTTAGGGTATTTTTAAAAGAAGAGTTTCAACTACAAGCTTGGTTTTAGAACTTCCCTATTTAATTAGTCTGTAATGATTAATTGAAATGGAAGAAGAATTGAGTGAGAAGTTGGAGAATCAGTCATAATTTTAAAAGTCATTTTTTTGTGTTAGTCCTGGGCCTTGAACTCACGGCTTGGGCACTCTTCCTGAGTTTTGAGATGGCTCAAGGCTATAGATCTACCACTTGAGACACAGCTTCACTTCCAGCTTCTTCTCATTTTCTTCTTATGTTTTCTTTCTTCCTTCTTTTCTTTCTTCCTTTCCTTCTTTCTCTCTCTCTTTCTTTCTTTCCTTCTTTCTTTCTTTTCTTTTTCTTTTTTTTTTTGAGGGGATGGTTAATTAGAGATAAGAGTGTCAGGCACTTTCCTCCAGGCTGGTTTCAAACTACAATTTTCAGATCTCAGCCTCCTGAAAAGCTAGATTACAGTTATAAGACAGCAGCACCTAGCTGTGTTTCATTACTTTTAATTATACTACAACCCTAGAGTGGAAATGTTTTAAGGGGAAAATATACAATATTAGAGAAAAAAATGCTTGTCTTGGTTTCCAGAAGGAAATTTTCCATAGGTTCTGATAAAAGTCGTGTCCTTTTTCCATTACAATTAGGAAAACACATCATTTAGAGCAGCATTATCTAAAAAAATTATACATGTGCCACAAAAGTAATTTCACCCTTCCAATAACCACATTAAAAATAGTAACAAGAGAAAAAATAACAGTATGTTGAAAAAATATTTTAACCCAAGATATCTGAAATATTATTGTCAAGTCACGAATGTAGAAAGAATACTGACACACTACTCATTGAATTTTAAATTACGTCTTTAAGATCCGATGTATATTTTATATTTCTGGCATATCTCAGATTGGAGAACCCACATTTCAGACACTCCATAGCTACAAAACTATCTCATGAAATCACTCGTATTTAGACACAGAGGGGAGAAAGTTTTGTTTAATGAACAGCATTTCTGAAATTCCTTGCAGTTACAAACAACACATCAGACAAGAGTTCAGTACACATGCATATGGATTATAACATCCCCTCACCAAATAAATAAAATGGGAATGGAAGACTTAAGAAGCCAACAGGGCAAAGGAGGGGAATGCACATGGTGGAGGGTCATACTCAATGCAGAAAAATATCCAAATGGCTGGGCGCTGGTGGCTCACGCTAATCCTAGCTACTGAGAAGGCTGAGATCTAAGGATCCTGGTTCAACCTAGCCCCGGGAAAGGAAAATCTGTGAGTCTCTTAGCTCCAATTAACCACCAGAAAACAGGAAGTAGCACTGTGGCTCAAGTGGTAGGTGCTAGCCTTGAGCTGAAGAACGGAGGGGCAGCACCCAGGCCCAGAGTTCAAGCCCCATGACCAAAAAAAAAAAAAAAAAAAGAGAAGAAGAAAGAAATTAAGAAAAAAAAAAGCCACACATGGGCCAGTAAGACAATGACAGACCCCAGGGCAGGAATCAATCAGAGCCAAGTTCAGGTGGCACACACCAGTGTGACTATAGAGGTTATTATTACATGAAAATGATTCCAATTTTTGTTAGTAAATAATTCCTAAAACAAATATCGGACCCTCCATAGTCCAGCCATCTTCCAGAGACTAAAAAGTTTCCTCTATACCAGCAGGAAAACCACTGGAATAACTGTTCGTCTGATTGTTTAGTGCTTTTCTAGTATATTTATCAAATACTTTTAAAACCATTCATGCCTACACATAGACACATACACAGTAGACTCTTGGTATTATGAGGGAATATAGTTCCAGGAAAACTGTGTTCAGAAAATCACCAATGCCCAGGATTTAAGTAGTTTGAACACACTGATGTGCACACGCACGCAAGCACACACACACACACACACACACACACACACACACACACACACACACACACACACAGAGTGAAATAAAAAACTGAAACACTTCCTTCCTTTGCAAAAATACTTCAGAGAAGGCGGTTCATTGTCACAAATACTGACTTCACCTGAAAAGGCTAGAAATTAACACACTTCCTACATTACGAGCCCCTTTTGAAAACTACATTGGCTCTTTGCTTTTCTTTTGTCTTTTCTTTGTTGGTATGGGGGATCGAACCTGGGATATTGCAAGCACTTTGCCATGGCATCCCGGCCCAAACATAAAGGTTACTTTTTACACTTTTATTTTTTGTGGTACTGGGGGGGGGGACTCAAAGACAGGCCCCAAGTCCCTTTTCTTGTTCTCAACATGATTAACCAATGCTTTATTGGATATAACCTCAATTGAAGGAAAACTCATGAAACTTTATGACTAAGTAGTGTTTTCAATCTATGGAAGCACATTTGTTTTTGCTGTTTGCTGGCAAAGTTCCACGTTGGCCAATTTTTTCCACATTAATATTAGTTACTGTCCCAAAGTCCTGAATGGCAGTCTGCCTCTTCCTTTAAGGTAGACTATTTCAGAATCAAAGTCTTTTCCAGGGATTGTTGGGAGCAAATAAGAGAAGAATATGTAAAGTCTTGTAATAAGGGGAAGTTTGAAAATTGAGAGAAATGGAAAGTCATATTCAAAGAAACAGAAGGAATTTAGATGTCATGGTACATACCTGTAATTCTAGCACTTGGAAGGCTAAGTAAGGAAGATAAAATGTTTAGGCCCAGCGATTTAGAGAGTACCACATACCCCAAAATACAGACATTCATTGGATTGGGTTACTTAGTTTCCACATTATTCAATAAAGTACAGTTAAATATACAGAATGCAGGAAAGTCATGAATACTTTGGAACAAACTTTTACTCTGGAAAATAAACTCAGAGGAAGATAATTATGTACCTATTCCTACTACCTAATTCAGAGCTGCTTTAGTAGGCTAAAGTGGAAAAATGACAATTTACTGATTTCTATAGAGTTGAAAATCTCTGAGCATCCTTTGGATGTTAGTTTCTGCTTCAGTGTCCCTCAAATGGTTCATGGATTTGTAACCTTCAGCTGATACCTCAACAAAGCAGAATCCAGCACATATCACCACAATGCCATGAAGACTAAAGAAATGAAAAGTAATGAGCTCAAACAATGTTTCTTAGAAAACTCTCTTAATTTATATTCAGCTTCTGCTCTCTCATAGAGCAGGCTACTGGATTCCTTTTGAGCCATATCTAGGTGAACTCATTTTAGTACTTTCTGCTATTAACCGCAAACAAAACAAAACCGAAATCAAGTTCTCATCCAAGATAAGTACATTTTTATTAAAAGACTACCCCCTACATTTTAACTTGTGTGTGTGTGTGTGTGTGTGTGTGTGTGTGTGTGTGTGTGTGTGTGTGTGTGTGTGTGTGTGTGTTGGTACTGGATATGGAAGTTAGGGCTTGGGTGCTATCCTTTTAGCCTTTTCATTCAAAGCTATCACCCTACCCCTTGAGCCATGCTTCTACTTCTAGCTTTTTACTGGTTAATTAGAGATAAGAGTGTTAGGGACTTTCCTTCACAGTTGGATTTCAAACACAATCTTCTGAGCTCAGTTTTCCTAGTAGCTAGGATTACAGGAGTGAGCCACAAATGCCCAGATCCTTTCAATTTAATTTTTTAATTTTTATTTATTTATTTTTTGTCGGTCATGGGGCTTGAACTCTGGGCTGGGGCGCTGTCCCTGAGCTCTTCAGCTCAAGGCAAGTGCTCTACCACTTGAGCCACAGAGCCACTTCCAGTTTTCTGGTGGTTAATTGGAGCTAGGAGTCTCAAGGACTTTCCTGCCTGGGCTGGCTTTGAACCATGATCCTCAGATGTCAGTCTTTTTACTAGCTAGGATTACAGGTGTGAGCCACCAGTGCCCAGCTTCCTTTCAGCTTTTTATACAAGTAAAGCAACAACAGTATTTGAAATCAGCTTTTACACACTTTCATTTCTTTACTTACAAAATGTGAAAATATTTCCACATTTTTCTGAAGTAAACTCTTAAGATGCAAAACTATATTAAAAAGACTTTATTTGATCAGTGAAGAAAATTATTTTCAAATAAATTAAAATGGGTCTTATGCAAATTTGGGGTATATTTGTATATTTTCACTCTTTCCTAGCTTCAAAGTGACTCCCTAAAAAGTTAAATTGTCCAAAATGGTACTGATTTATAAACTTGATGCCTTGACATTATTTCTGAAGAAAACAGCAGTCTCCTAAATTAAAATGGAATCCCACAGTGCCAACTTATACTTAAATCAAACTTTCCATACAAAATAGACATGAGAAATAAAGCAGGCCAAAAGATTTATCACAAAGAAAAGTAAAGCTATGAAGAAAGGTGATGTCTTGTTGACTTATACATAAGCAATAGGGAACTGGGGTGTTTATAAGGTGGACAGGTGGGAAGACTTGAGCCCACCATAGTAATGATGTTTTGCTGACATCAGTCTTACTAACTCTATTCTCACAGGGACAGAGCATCACTTGTTTGCAAATGTCAATATGAGACAGATGGACTTCTTATGGAATCTTTCCTATATATGGGTGTGTTCACAGCTGTGTGGAAAAGGACCAGCAAGTTCGAACTTTGAGTGTATACCACAGACATCCTTCAACTGACGTACTTTGAAGATAATTAGTTTTTGCTATAGTACTAAAAACACAAAACCAATAAAAATGAGTACCAAAAAAATAAAATAAACATTGGAAAGACAGGAAACATTTTTTTTTTTTTTTTTGCTTTTGCTTTTGCTTTTGTTGGTTGTGGGGCCGAACTCTGGGCCTGAGCACTGTCCCTTAGCTCTTCAGCTCAAGGCTAGCGCTCCACCACTTGAGCCACAGCGCCACTTCAGGATTTTTCTCCTTATGTGGTGCTGAGGAATTGAACCCAGGCCCTCATGCATGCAAGGCAAACACTCTACCATTGAGCCACCTTCCCAGCCCAAGACAGGAAACATTTCTTTGGGTTTGGAATAAGGGACTTTGCTTTGGGATAATACTTTACTTGATAGCAGAAATAAGCTTTCTTGAAAGTGAACTTTATTTTAATGTTAGAATGTCTTCCAAAGTGCATCCTTAAAGCTACCATTGATTATTTTAATGTCACTAAGTCAAAATTTGATATTAATGCAGAAGCACATTCAGCAATGGTTTTCCTCATGAGATACCAAAAAATAAACAGTTTATTCCTGAAAATTTTCCCCAATCTGATCAATGGAGAATCTTTTAAAAATTGTCACCATCTATTTTTAGCAGTGAGATGATCGAGTCTGAGGAACTGTATCAGTAATATTTTAAGATTGGAAAGTATATATATTATACACAGATCAGTTGTCAATATATGTAACCTAAACTAGCATTTATCTTTCTTGTAAATTTTCAGATTTTTTAAAAACTATACTATGAATTTTAGCAAACAGTTGCCATGACCACAGAAACATTTATTTTACAGGTAGAACTTGGTACTTCCTTAATTATGTCATTAGAACCAGAATACATATTGGTATTTGCAGATTAGATTTGTTTCCATCCTTTGGATATTGTTTATGTATATAAAATATCAACACTAAGATGATTTCTGAGTTCAAGTATCAAAACAACATGTAGTTTCAAAAGTCATAAAAATGAGCAAATAAAGTTTCAAATTCAAACAGGTAGAGTGTTTATTCCTTTTGTAAAGTTCTGTTTTCAAGAAAAGTTAGTCTTAAATGGTTTATAAGTGTTAGCAGTACAAATGAACACATGGACAAGTAGAAGAAAGAGTTTTCTGAAAGTAGTACAGTCATGACACAAAATTGCAGAAGTAGTATATGGTCAATGTTAATCATTGTTCACTAATCTAAGAAATGTCATTCTGAAGTATGGCTTTAGGTTGGTGAGTGTTGATGAACCACAAGAGAATCTCCCTTTCTCTCTCCCTCCCCCTTCTTTTTGTTTTTAATTTGTTCATGCTTTTTTTTTCTTTAGCATCAGTTCTCAGGATTCTAGAGCTTGAATTCTGGGCCTCTTATTTGGCCTTTTCACTCAAGGCTGGTGCTCTACCTACTGAGTTACAGCTCCACTTCTGGTATTTTGCTGGTTTTTTGGACTTTCCTGCCTTAGCTTGCTTTGAACCATGATCCTCAGATCTCAGTCTCCTGAGTAGCTAGGGTTACTGGTAGAAGACAGCTTGTTTCTTTGGTCTTTCCCCACAGTATAACCCCTGTTTTCACTGTATTTGATGTTGGTGCCCTGCATTTTATATATACACTTCTCTAGCTTGGGGAGGTAAAGGAAAAAACAAAATGCTTAAATAGGGATGCAGGGTGACCCATTATAGCAATGAGATGTACAAGACACTATGTTGAGAAATGAACTTTACAATTTAGGGGGGTAGGGGAAGTGTAGTTGTAGAGGTGGGAGGGAAGGGAAAGTAGGAAAAAAACAAAGGAGAAGGTAACAATGCTTGATAGGAAATGTACTCACTACCTTGCTCATGTAACTGTAACCCCTCTGTATGGTATTTTTACAATAAAAATGTATTTTAAAAAGTCTCCAGCTTTCTAATGGCAAATCATGTGGTTCTTTCAAATACACAGAAAGGTTATAGAACAAAGTAAATAAAATGAGCCACATGCTGGTGGCTCACGCCTGTAATCCTAGCTACTCAGGAGGCTGAGCTCTGAGGATCACAGTTCAAAGCCAGCCCTGGCAAGAAAGTCTGTGAGACTCTAATCTCCAATAAACCACTCAGAAAAATAGAAGTGGCACTGTGGCTCAAGTGGTATAGTACTAGCCTTGAGCTGATGAGCTCAGGGACAGTGCCCAGGCCCAGAGTTCAAGACCCATGACTGAAAAAAACCCTAAATAAAGCCTTAACCAAATGCATAAAATCATATCTCTTTTATCATAAGAAAATGTATTTTTACACTCGGATGTCATTTTTGTTTGATTTAATATACTAGTTAAACTTGGTAGTAATAATCAGACCCTGGGGTAGAAGTGGCTTCCTTAAGGGTAATTTTACTCTCTAGTATTCGGCTTAAGGACTGACCAACTATCTGGGGGAAAGAAATTTAGAACAGACCTATTATCAGCAAGCAGGTTTTCTATGGGACACATTAAGTGTGAACTATCTAAAGAATAAGAGAAGAAAATAATGGAATGAATAGCAAAGCAACACTTTTTCTCAAATTCTGCTTATAAGCTAGTTGCACGATTAAATGAATAAGGTAGGGGAAGCAAGACACAATTCCACAGACAAATGATAATGCATTGCTAGTTAGACAGCATAATAAGTACCATCTAATTCTCTCTTTAGAATCCATTTATTCTTCAAAGCCCTAGATCATCATCAAGGGACCACATTTTCCTACTAAGGAATTACAGAAGAGGAAAATTAGATTTTATTAAATATTCTAATTGTGGTGAGCTAAACCTTTGCAAATAGCTCTTTGAGTAGATTTAATAAGAAAGTAAGGTTATCATTTGTATTCTTACAAGTGACAGTGTGAAATATTTTGACTACTTGTGTGTTTTCATAATATTTAATCAATATCCTGAAAGCCTATTGCTGCTGAGACTATCAAGTTATCACTTTCTAGTCATCTAGTAATTCGTGTTTATTAAAATTTAAATATTTAACATGTAAACAGGTTTACATAGCTTCATCTGAGTAACTGCCTAAAAATAACTTAGTAAAATAATTCAGAGATAGCAGAATCAGCAACGTGTCATTTACAAACTGCACAATTCTTAGCTTCAGCCTGGAATCTGTTCTTTAAGTTCTTTAGAAAAAAATGTATTGCATTTAAACAGCTTTTGGAAAACATTCAGTTAAGGTAAATGAATCATAATTTCTACAATGGAACTTATTTTTTTCCCAAGCAGAAAGCCAGTTGTGATACAGATGAGCGGAGCAGATGCTCAGGAGAGAACTGCCATGCCCAGTGCTCTTGAGCATCCAGGCACAGGGCTGTGGCAGACATGACCCGCTCATGTAAACTAAGAGAAGTCTTTCACATGTCTGCTGCTGTGAAAGTCCCTGTGACCACTTGCCTTTTTGGCCTTTTACAAGAGGTAAGGACAAAACATTAAGTATCTACTTGGGAATGTACTAGGATTAATTCCCAAGGAGACTCTTTTATATATTCTGAAATAAAGTCGGTCGGAAGATACAAAATAAGAAATGTTATCTATAAATCCAAACCTGTCTTACTTGTATCTTTTCATGTATGTGGTAGCACATGCCTGTAATTCTAGAATCAGGGGTGGGGAACAGTAAGCCAGAAGGATCACAAGGTAGTATTGCCTAGTAAAACATTGCTTTAGAAAATAAGCAAAACCAGAGGTAATATAAGTTGTATGTTTTATGTATTTAAAATTTTATATTTAAACTTTATGTTAAAATGTATGCAGCATAGAAAATATATGTGTATTAATAAAGGACAATTACTGTTATTTTTAGAAATACTTCTAATATTCATATATAACTGGAGCTAATAATGGATAGTGTTTGAGACAGAAGTGTTGCTCAAGAGGTAGAGCTGAGTGAGAGCTTAAAGCCCTGAGTTCAAGCTCCAGGACTGACAGGAATAAAGAATATGTAATAATAATAATACTCCATCTTAACAGAAACCTGTGGGGCATAAGAATAAATGGAGGGCTGGGAAGGTGGCTCAGTGGTAGACTGCTTGCCTTGCATGCCTGAGGCCCTGGGTTCGATTCCTCAGCACCACATAAGCAAAAAGAAAAAAAAGCCGGAAGTGGCGCTGTGGCTCAAGTGGTAGAGCGCTAGCCTTGAGCTGAAGAGCTGAGGGACAGTGCCCAGGCCCAGAGTTCAGGCCCCACGACTGGACCCCCCCCCCAAAAAAAAGAATAAATGGAGGAGGGCTGGGAAGTGGCTCAGTGGTACAGTGCTTGCCTCATATGCATGAGGCCCTGGGTTTGATTCCTCAGCACCACATAAACAGAAAAAGCCAGAAGTGGCACTGAAGAGCTGAGGGACAGTGCCCAGACCCAGAGTACAAGCCTCACAACTGGAAAAAAGAAAAGAAAAGAAAAGTAAAGAATAAATGAAGAACAAAAGGAGCAGTAAAATGATTATGACAGTGTATTATATATCTAAACAGATATAGGTATACATACATGTATATGTACATATAGTCACACATACATGGTTAGACCCATGAAGAGATACACACATGTGTGTAAATATTACATGTAATATATATTTCAGTGTGAGTGAAAATGTAATGAAATGACTAATTGCTGGGCATGTAAATGAGCTTTGATGTTTAAATTACTAAGATGTTTGGAAAGATAGAACAACAATCATGAATGAGTTGTGGTCTTTCGCTCAGGGCTTGTCAACAGTGGCAAGACTGACATTTGATGCAGATCATTCCCCACCGTGGGGGGAGCTGCCTGGTCCTGCTCACAAGATTGCTGTAACATCCTCAATGCGCTGAGACAACTAGAAGCACATGGTCAACAGGGCAGAAGCGGCCTTTGATGAGAGCCGCTGCTTCAACCTGCTTTTCCCCTTTCTAGGAACTTGTTTCTAAGGAAATACACATGTAGGTGAAACCTTACTTCGAAATATGAACACATTTACAATATGAATATAACAGTGACAATATGGAAGGAGAAATTTAGAAGTTTACAACAAACTCACAGGAAATTGGTTAAAGAATAGGTCCACAGCGTAGCCTAACTTTTTTCCTGATAAACCCCTTCCATCTTAAAAGGGAGGAAATATCTTCCTTCAGATATGGCTCTCTCTGTTCCCATCCACAGCCCAACTTATTCAACTGATTGTCTGCATTCAATATCTTGGAAATTTTTTCCACTCCCTCTTTATCTGATTCTTGTATGGGCTAGTCTCCATTTTGTTATTCAATCAGCTCCTGCTAAGTAATGAGTGACCTTCATTTTGCTAAGTCTATGGAGCTTATTAAGTACTCATCTCGGACTTCACGGCATCATTTGACATGGTTCATCACACCTTTCCTCGTGCTGCCTTGTCTGCCCTTGACTTCTTTGGTAAGCACCTCTTCTCAAATTTCCACACATTTTACCTTCCTCCTTCACTGTGCTCACCTTGCTCCAGATGGCTGTTCAGGATTGATAATCCTCAAAACTTCTCTCTTCTTATTCTATATTCTCACTTTAGGACACTTTGTCTACTTTCAGAGTTTCAATATTTTTTCAATTAAAGAAGTACTTAGACTGTACATCAAGACTGTAATTGTAAGCAACACACCTCCATATTCAGCTGACATGCCTAATTTGGTGAGCCAAACTCATTTCCAACTTGAAACAAGACCAAGATTGAACTCAATTTTTCTCCTCTATGTGGTCCCCAAATTCTGACCCTTTTCTTCTTGCACCAATCTCAATGACTGTACCATTCTAAATCCAGGTGCCCTCCACAGAAGTAGGACTAACCAGTTTATCCTATCATATCCAATCCATAAACATTGCAGGTGTTTCTATTCTTAATTACCATTAAATCTTATCTAGACTACTGCTTCCAAACTGTTTTTCCCTCTCTAAAAATCAGTATCCATATTGTACTCTCCTTCCTCTTATAAAAACATAAATCTTGTATTTTTGAGCTTTGCTTAGAATTTGTGTGTGTGCTGGTTTTGGGACTTGAACTCATGGTTGGGGTGCTATCCCTAAGCTTTCTAGCTCAAGGGTAGAGAGGTCTATCAACTTGAGGCACCTCTCCACATTTGCTTTATTATTGTTAAGTCTCACAGACCCTTTTACCTGGGTTGGCTCTGAACTAAGATCCTCATATCTCAGCCTCCCAAGTAGTAGGACTACAGGTGTAAGCCACCAGTGCCCAGAAGCTTAGAGAATTTTTAGTCTGCTAGAATGAAGACCAAAAATTTGAAGATAGCCGAGAGTTTACCTATATATTCTATTGCTAGCCTAACCTCCAGCCTTGTTAGCCAATATATTTGCTGTCAGACTTTCAATGTCAGCATTAATGGCCTCTTTCATTTTCCCAAAACAGAAAAAACTCATGGTCCTTGAGAACTGAAAGTTCATGTCCTCTGCAATCATGGTGTTTCAAGCACATGTCAATTTTTCCATCCAAAGAGGCGTTCTATCTCTCCTATCCACCTGCCAAACACACACAAACATACACACCACATGTGCACGTACATGTACACACACACACATACACCAAGAATTTGATAGCCAAGAATTTGATATCCATTTCTTTATAGTTCCTCATAAGTATCATTTCCTCATACAGGTCCTTCAGATTCTTCACATAAACATGATCTTACAGTTATACATGACCTTTACCTTTGGAGCATGTAGAACAGCAATTAATTTCTCTTATTCCTTACAGACTATTAGCTCAAAGGGGTCAAAAATCAAGATTATATCCTTGATGTCTAGCCTAGTTCCTGACCCTTAAGAGGTACTTAATATGTATTTATTAAATGAAGACAATTGCACTTAGTTGGCCAGAAGAAAATGGAAGTTGCCTAAATCCAAATTTACCCACACATCAGCGGCTCTCCTCAAGTGACATAATCATCTTGAGACACACAAAAATCACACAAAGGAGCTTAAAAATAAAGATAGATCATTTCAAGTAATGGGTTAATGAACTCCAGGAAATAAGAGAGTTTTCTCTTTTTTGTTTTTGTTTCTGTTTTTGTTTTCTTTTCTGTCTTGTGTATATGTCTTTGGGATTTTAAAGGGAGGCAGAGGAATGGAGGGACAAAGTGTAAACAAATGCATTAACGGTACTCACTGGACCCTATGTTGAAAATGAACCATACAATTTGTGGGTGGGGGGCTGTGAAGTTGGCTCAGTGGTAGAGTGCTTGCCTTGCATATATGAGGCCCTGGGTTCAGTTCCCCAGCACCCACATAAGCAGAAAAAGTCAGAGGTGGCCCTGTGGCTCAAGTGGTAGAGTGCTAGCCTTGAGCTGAAGAGCTCAGGGACAGTGCCCAGACCCAGAGTTCAGGCACCATGACTGAACAAAAAAAAAAAAAAATTGTGGGTGGGATTGGAGGGGAAAACCGGGAGAACGAAAGAGGTGACATTGTCCAAAAGGAAAGGCACTCTGCCTGGCTTATGTAAATGTAAGCCTCTGTTTTTAGCATTTTCAGCTAAAAATAATTTTTAGAAGAATAGGTTAAATGCATTTCTGGAAATCGACAGGTTTAAAATCTGTAGGGCAGACTTACAGGCTTTAAAAACATAGGCAGGAGTTGCTGTTGTAGCTTAAAGGCAGAATTTCTTCTCTGAAAAACTTGCAGATTTTAACTGATTTGATAAGGCCCACTAAAGGGAATCTTAAAGACTAAAGATTGTAGATGTAAACCAGATCCACAAAGTATTTTTCACCACCACTTAGATTAATATCTAGTTAATAATGGCACCATAACCTAATTAAACCGATGCAAACTACCCCTCACACTTTCTGACTCAGAAAATTCTCCTTCAAGAAGTCATTTATGCAAAGTTGTATGTGTGAAAATGCACATCTTAGTGACAGGGACCCCACCGTGCCACTTCTGGGCCTACCTAGAAGTACATACAAATGTCCCCTCGACTTCCCCAGGACAAACATCCCCGACACAGCCAGAATGATCATGCTAATAACTCTTGTGGTGAAGATTCTTCCATGGTCCTTCTTAGGACCAAAGTCAGCAACAGGTCTGTTTTCCAGTTACATTTATGGCCCCATGGGGCCCTGTAAAACTGGGAAATCTACTCTTTTACCAAGTCAAATCTAGATTGTGATGTCACAGAAACAAAGCAATGATCTCATACTGCAGGAAGAGAGCAATAGATATGAAGGCTGAAATTCTGGTGTTAGTCTAGCAACAACACAGTAAAAATCAAACTGAGGCTTTTCAACTTTAAAAATATTGAAGTTAAGCATTTTGTTACATGGAAGGGCAGACATGACATAGTCCAGGATCTTTCTCAGGTTATGAATTTAACTCTCCTTATTCAGGATGAGCAATACTGTGGAGAAGATTGGCACAAGTTGAGGATTTTTAGTCTTAAAACCTTTCAGGAGAACTTTGCATAAAGTTCATGAATCACATTGGACTTAAAAAAAAAAAACTCAGACGAAAAATTTTATAGGCAAACTATAAAACCTCTCGGTGCCAAACAAAGCTCTGTCCTCCAACACAGCACACAGCTGTGTAGCTAGGACAAGCAAGGTACCTGGGGTAATGTAAATTTTAGAGATCTCAGAAGGGAATGTTCAGCAAAGTCTCTTTAGAGCTGTTATTGTCATTAATAATCTGATGGAAGATTTCCTAATTTTAGACTTTATTGCAATTACAAATATAAAGTGTTTTAATGGCTTACTCTGCTTTATAAAAATTTGTTCCATTGCATTTCCATTTGTTCTTTATTCAAATGGAATACTTTAAAGTCAAATGCAAATTAAAACCTTAGGTTAATGATCATATATTAACATGGTCAGATATAGTCTTTGGAAAATCTGGGACTTCCCATTACCCATATTACTTTTCTTCACAAATCAGAATCTCTGTCACTGGAAATTACAAAACAAAAAGTGATCTGAAATAAAACTGATTATAAAGCAAAGATAATCATAAATGTATACATCTTTCCCATACACATTTCAACTATCATAGATTAATTATCATTTTAAGAATAAATATAGTGCAATATTTGTCATTACTCAGTTTTCTTAACTAAATAAATGTATATCTATAATATGTACACTTACAAATGTACTTCTAGTTTTGTAATTTAAAATTTACATAAATTTATACTTTTGCCAAAGCTTACTGGAAGTAGGAAGACTAATGTATAATTAGGGGAATAAACTGAAGAATTTTAGTCTGTGAATTATCCAGAGGGGAAGAGAGGAGGGGAAGGAAGGAAAAGTAGCAAAAGAGGAGAAAGGAGAGAAGAGAGAGAGAAAGCACTAAACTGAATATTTGATTATTTAAGGCCATTCTCATAAACAAAATATTTTCCCTCAATTACACCTAATTGTTTAATTGTTTATGCTTATTAATGAAATGAAACAACACAAAGTAAACAACTACAAGGGACTGTTTTTCAGCAAGTGCATAATCATCAATCAACATGAACTCAAAGATTCTTAAAATTATATGAAGCCGGCCTGTTTAAATAGAAAGGCATATTTTATCCCAATCAATTGCATAAAAGTAAAATTATCCACAACCCAGGCGTGTGTGTCTGCTGTATAGCGCAGCTGTAATGATCCACACACACCGCCTTAGCACGTCAATTATGGTAATCATAATCACGGTCGTTAAGCCGAGTGTTCATTATTATCAGGATGCTGGTGACAGCAGATTCAATCACGGGTGCATTGGGCAAGCAGGCACAGTCCCACCCAAGTTTCTGCAGAAGGCGATGTGCCACATTAAATCTAGGATGTGTTCCACGTCCCACTCCATTCCAAATGCCGTAGACAGTAAAGGTCAACTTTATGTTCTGTGCAATATGCTTAGGTTCTCTAAATTAATTCTTTGGAGTGTTGAATATTTTTTATGCTTTGTAGCTTATAAGATCCTGTTTAGGACCAAAATACATGTGAAAATAACAGACAAGGACTGCACTACTGTTATAATTCACCCATAACAGGGACAGAGGAAGAAAGGATATATCAATATGAACCATTAACATCATCTCTTCCTGGATTCGCAAACAAGGAAAACCATGGAATGGTTCCATTAAAATCAGCTGTCTAAAATGCATATAGAAACTCACTCTCATTCAGGTAAAGGCTGAAGACTATCATTTCTGATTCAGTTCATATGCACATATGTGAATGTTTTCATAACCAAAAGGATGTGTTTATTTATGTTTTATTATTTTTTTCTTGTCCTACTTTTTAAAAAACTATCCAAACAGACTGAGCAGATACTCTCTGATCAGAAGATCCCGTATTTAATTTTCCATCTACTTTGAGTACTTGAGAATGTTGAAAGGGGTGACGTTGATCAAGATATATTGCATTCTGAAACTACTTTATTAAATGGCAACTCCCTTGTACAACTAGTTAAACATAACAAGAAAAATTTAAAAAGAAAAGAATTTAGAAATGCAAATGATTTACCTCAATTTAAAAGTCTGTTCATTTACAATACAGAGTGGGAACCTAATTTGGCGTAGTTTATAAGCACATCAAAGAAATGAGGGCGATTTATATTATATCTTTATCATTTTGTTTTTATTTATTTATTTATTTATTTTGGTCCAGTCATGGGGCCTGAACTCTGGGCCTGGGCGCTGTCCCTCAGCTCTTCAGCTCAAGGCTAGCGCTCTACCACTTGAGCCACAGCGCCACTTCCTGCTTTTTCTGCTTATGTGGTGCTGAGGAATTGAACCCAGGGCCTCAGGCATGCAAGGCAAGCACTTTACCACTGACAGGAAGTTTGAAGAACAGGAGCCAAGTGCACTTACAGATGTTTCTTGTCTGAATTAAAGTACTCTTTTCAACTAAATGTATAGTACACATGGACACTCCATCTTCCCATAGAAACAGCATGATATTTCTGCCTTTTCTCTTGTCAGTCTTTTCTGCTTTCAGTACTTTCAACCTAACAACTCTGTTCTGAAGATGGCCTTTAATTTACTAATGATGAATAAGATGTGGCCACTGATTTCCAAGATCAAAAAGCAAAGTTTTATAAAAGTAGAGAAAAATAAGCTTATTTTTAGCACCCCATTGAGTATATGTCTCACACAAGTTACTTAACATCAAATCCAATATAAATAATTTAATAGCTCTAAGATTTAACAAGTAGGCATTATAACCATTAGCTCTGCATTGTGCAGATTACATTTTGCTCCAAGGAATGATGATGTGATTAATCAATGTGGTTGTTTGAGAAGATGAGGAGGAAGATAGAAAGAAACAAAGGAAAGGAGGAGAGGAAGAGGAGGAGGAAACTTACACTTCATATTTTTCTTCCCAGTTTTATGTAGGAGTAGGGAAGTCCAATTGTTTGTTGAGAATGATTAAATCTCCACCCTGCCTTTTCTTAATTTCCAGAGCACATAAGAAAGTGTGCAAAATTACGTAATGATAATTCTAAAACAAAATATAATGATTTTCATTTTAATGAGTATTCAAAAGTTTCTGGGATTTCATGCATTTGTTTTAGTTAGGTAACTGCGTATTCTTGGAATACATCTCATTAGTTTTGTGCTCAAGGTTAGTGGTGTACCTTTGAGTCACAGCTCCCTGTTTTTTAGGTTAATTGGAGACAAGAATCTCATGGACTTTCCTACCTGGGCTGATTTTGAACCTTGATCCTCAGATCTCAGCCTCCTGAGGAATGATAATTATAGGCATGAGCCTCCAGTGCCCAGCTTAGGAAACAAACATTTTGCATTAGGATATTTCTTGCTCTGAAGTAGCTTACTGCCCTAATATAAGTCATTTACATTTTAAAGAATAGGACACTGCAAAAAAAAGTTTAAAAAACTTTCTCAAATATAACATGAGAGATCATACATATCCTAAAAGATGAAATTAAATACTTGAGTATCATATTTAGTTCGTATTTGAAGCATAACAATGTTATTTTTAAAATGCCAAGCATAGTTTGGTTGTAACATTTTATAGAAAGACATTAGTAACATTTCTATCTGCCAATCAAGTCTAAAGGTTATTCATACAAAATCAAACGTTCAAATTGTTCCTAAGTATGTATCAGCCTCTTGCAGTCCAATAAAAAACAGTTTCAGTCGATGCAGTGGTTCACAGCTATGATCCCAGTACTCAGAGGCAGAGGCTGGAAGATTTCAAGTTCCAGGACAGCCTGAGATACATAGTGAGACCATGTTTCAAAAATAAATAAGCAGGAGTGGGGAGGGGGAGAAGAGATAGTAAGAGTAGGGAAGATTTTTTTCTGAACTTGCTATGGAATTGCATGAATTTGCTATGTATTTCAACATTCACCCTAATTAAGATGTATAATAGTTTTAAACTATATTCTTCAATTCCATTTGATGTCTCAACTCTATTGACTGTTTCCTGTATTGTATAGAAGCATTTGTTTGATGAAATCTTAATTGTGTAATTTTGGATTCCTTCCAAAGTTGTTTTTGGTCATAGTCAATATATATCTTTTTTGGGGGGGGGTCCAGTTGTGGGGCCTGAACTCTGGGCCTGGGCACTGTCCCTCAGCTCTTCAGCTCAAGGCTAACACTCTACCACTTGAGCCACAGCACCACTTCTGGCTTTTTTCTTTTTGCTTATGTGGTGCTGAGGAATCAAACCCAGGGCCTCAGGCATGCAAGGCAAGCGCTCTACCACTGAGCCACCTTCCCAGCCCCCAATATATATCTTATTGCCCAGGCCAATATCAAGAACTTTTTTCCATGTTTTCTTCTAGTAGTTTTAGCATTGTAGGGCTAATGTTTAAGTCTTTTATCTTTTTATTTAGGTGATTGTTGTATATGATAAAAGATAAGGCTTCTACTTCACTTTTCTGCATGCAGATGTCCAATTAATCCCAGCAGTTTTCATTCAAGAGACTGTCATATGTCATATCCTGTTGTGTGTACATCCATCATTGTTAAAGGTCAAACGAGAACAAATAGGTGGGTTTATTTCTGAAATCTCCACTCTTTCTACTGGTAATTATGTCTGTTTTTATGACAGCCTCACATAATTTTGATTACTATGACTTTGCACTCTATTTTGAAACCAGGTAATGAGATACTTCTCATATTTAGTGTTCAATATCATTTTGCTATTCATAGTCTTTTGTGGTTTCCTAAGAATGTTAGAGTTGTTTCTGTGGAAAAAATAACATGGGAATTTTGATAGGGATTATATTGAATTTGCAGATTGCTTTTAGTAGTGAGGATATATTAATTTTTATAGTCCATGGGTATAGGATATCTTTTAGTATATTTTATCCAGTTACTTTCATAAATATTTAAAGTTTTCAGCTATTTCATCTCAATTAAATTTAATAAAGTTTTATTTTTTAATGTTACTATAAACTGGAAACTGTATGAATTTCTTTTGTAAACTTTATTGTGAATAGAACTGCTACAAATTGTTCTACATAAGTTTTACATCCATGATTTTACTACACATGTTTATTATTTCTAACAATGTGCAATGGAGTTTTTAGGACTTTTATACTTAGATCATACCATCTGCAGACAATTTTATTTGTTCCTTTCCAATTTGGATATCGCTTTGTCTCTCTCTCCCTTCTTACCTTCCTTTCTTTCCCTTCCTTCCTTCCTTCCTGCCTTCTCTATCTCTTTCTCTTTCTCTTTTTCTTTCATCTCCTTGCTTTTACCCAAAATGCTGTATTAAATAGTAATTTCAAAATGGGCATCCTTGGCAGAGCCCTATGGTTTAGATGATATTTAATTGCGACTTTAGACTTTACAATGAATGTTACAATGATCCTCTTAGAACTATTGTGATGGAAAGAATGTGCTTTATATACAAGATAGAAGTTTTGTGGTCCAGAAATGTAATGTTATAGACTGAAATGTGTCTCCAATGTGACTTCAAGGAAGATAAGGTGTGTAAAAGTAACGATTAAGGGAGAAATAGATTATAAAGGTAGGGTCTTGATCTGATGAGATTAGTGCTTTTATAAGGAGAAGCATATGATCATGTCCCTTCCTCCCTCCTTTCCTTCAAAGAACAGGTCATGGGAACATTTTGAGAGATGGCAGCTGCCCCCGCCCCCCCCCCCCCCGCATCTAGATGCATACACATAAATGGGAAACAAGCAATCAATTACTAATTTACTGATTTATTGACATAAATCAGTTGTACCAATTTAAATACAACAGCTATAAATAATCTTGGAACCACAAGAGTCTTAATTACCACAAGAATATTTATATACATTTTCCAGTCAAAGTACATTTTTTGGCCCTTGAAAAGGAGCACCATTTTTCTTAATGTTTTATCCACTTACCTTATCAGATATCCATTTCTTAGGGTTCTCACTTCGAAACTGATGTTCATCTGGAGAATCAGGATGATACTTGCTTGATGAATGTATTAATGGTACATATTTTTCTTTTTTATGGTAGCAGGAAAATGGCAAAAACCTGAAAGAAGATTGACATTATATTCTTATATTATTTGTAAAAACATTTCATGTACTAAATAAGATTACAACAGGGAGAATGCTATAGAAAAAAAGAACACATGGTCTGGAATCAGAATAGCTAGATTCTATTTTAACCCCTGCCACTATTGGTTTCACTGGTTTCTGTAAATCTTCATTTCATGCTCTTCAAATGTGGGACTACTAAGCCTTTCCTAATGGAATTTTTATAAGTACAGACAATGCAAATGCTGAATCTATGAATTAAACTGGCCAGATTATTCAAAATTCATCATGCAAGTAAAAATATTCCTAATTTTAGAATGGCATATGCCTCCTACTCTTGAAAAATGGTCACGACAAAAAGTTCTCATCAAAATCATTTTGATTCAAATCTTAAATTGTCCCTAAATGGAGGCATTTTGGGGAGAGTTCATAAATCATAGAATTTTGGGGTCAATATGATCTGCTTTTACATCTTAGCATGATCTTTTTAGCCCTTTCCCTTGACTTCTATGAATCTTTGCTTCTAAGCAGAGTTATTAATGGGAATGCAAATTGTAGTATATACAAAGCATTTAACATGGGCCCTGAAAAGAACAAGGGACAATAAATAATGAATGGTGTTAGAAGTAGAAACAAAAAGAGAAGTTATTTTTGTTGCATCAGTCATCACCATCATGATGATGCTTAATTTGAGGCATTTTTTAAAGTAACACAAAAGGCCAATTCTCAAAATCCATAACAACTTCCAACAAAACACATATCATTGTGATAGGCTTTATAGTAACCCAGCAATTTGTTGAAGTCCCTCACTAGGACACATTGGAATAAGAACAAAAGCATTAAAATGTTAGAAACCACAAGAAAAAGAGGACAGAAGATGACAAAAACCAGGTGAAATTAGCAACACATTCTTATCATGTGAGAAGAAGATTTATATCAGGTAGAAGGAGGTGGCTGATGCCCAAGAGAAATAAGGCAATTTGTTCTGTAGACCGCTGGAAAAGCTAGTGATATAGGCTACTGTTACCGTACAGGGTGAGAGTGAGGAATACAACTGAACACTGATTAGAAGTCTAGTTAAGGGGTAACCCTTAACGCTCAGGTCTCCATCCCCATCCACGTGGTCAAGTAGAGCCTTGGTGAAGCCAAGGTAAGGACCACATGGAGTAATTACATAAGTATGTAATTTTATTTCTTGGTACCACTGAGTGAACTAGCAGGGAAATAAGCCCAAGGCTCAACATTTAGGGATTTTTTTTTTTTTGGTCCGGTCATGGGGCCTGAACTCTGGGCCTGGGCGCTGTCCCTCAGCTCTTCAGCTCAAGGCTAGTGCTCTACCGCTTGAGCCACAGCGCCACTTCCGGCTTATTTTTTTCTTTTTGCTTATGTGGTGCTGAGGAATCGAACCCAGGGCCTCAGGCATGCAAGGCAAGCACTCTACCACTGAGCCACCTTCCCAGACCCCAGGGATATTTTTATTAAAAGGCTTTTTTCATAGCACAGTGAAATCTATCATTCAAAAGAGCCACAATCACATCATGTTTGAGAGTATAAAGATTTAAATTGATCTTGTGTGATATGCACTTAAAAAAGCTTATTGCTGGGGCTGGGAAGGTGGCTCAGTGGTAGAGTGCTTGACTTGCATGCCTGAGGCCCTGGGTTCAATTCTTTAGCACCACATAAGCAGACAAAAGCCAGAAGTGGTGCTGCAGCTCAAGTGATAGAGCACTAGCCTTGAGCTGAAGAGCTGAGGGACAGCACCCAGGCCTAGAGTTCAGGCCCCACGACTGACACAAAAACAATCAACAGCAACAACAACAACAAAAAAGAAACCACATTACTCATTGAAAAACAACATGAAAGAAAGTTACAAATGTAAACATAAAAGAGAACCCATTCAGGCACCGTCACAGGTATTGTGGTAGTAGCTCTCACTTGAAATTCTAGCTACTCAGGAAGCTGTGACCTGAAGATCATGGTTCAAAACCATTTCAGGAAGACTAATCCAAGAAATTCTTATATCCAATTAACCAGCAAACACTTGGAAGTAAGAGGTCTGGTTCAAGTGGTAGAGTACCAGCCTTGAGCAAAAAAGCTAAGCAAGAGCATAAGGTCCTGGGTTCAAACTCCAGTACTGGCACACAGCAGAAAACTATATATTTTGAAATTCAGACTTTGAAAAAATATACTTGAAGTACAACAAATACCTATGTAACTATCACCATTACCATATGCCTATATTTTCCACATCTCATTCCATTAAGATAAGGAAATATTTTAGAATCCAAATTTGTTTTGCATTACATATATTTGCTTAAAAACAATAAATAGGAAAAATAGCTTTGTTTAATCAATTTATATACCACTGCAATTTACTTTTAGCCTTTATTAATAAACTCAATATTATTAGTAAATACTTTCTAAAAGTACTTCAAATAAAGCAGAACATACAGCTTTGAAGTTACGAAGCTATAGGAGCTTCTGTTACTTCTGCTCTCAGGCAAGAATTTTTCTTAGAAGATAGACAATAAGACAGGCTTATTGTCTCTCCATGCTAATCTGCACATGGACAGACACTGGGCATTGAAGGAATTTCTGTGGTCCATTGTCCAGAAAATACAAAGGAGTTGTATTAGCTTCAGCATTTAAAGTTTTTATTTTTTAATCACTTCTAAATAATTTTTGAGAGTATGGTTTTTGTGTGTCTACACAAAATTTCCTTTCTCAAGAGACTACTGATGAGAAGGGTGAAAGACTAGGTAGTAATTCTAAGTATTAAGTCTATGAATTAATCCTACTTTCATTTAGACGTAATTTTTCATGAAAGTATCATGAAGCAGTTTCAAGTATGCATAAACATGATTAGATATATGATACGCTAAAACATTTAGATATCTTCTAAATAATCTTTAATAACATTCATTTGCAAAAATGAAAATTTAGTCCTTAAGTAGAATTTGATCAATAAAGTATAGTTAAGAAAACTGTAAAAACTACAAATTACTTTAGCTTATATTCAAAATTCTGGAGAATTATCAATTAATTTTAAAATAACATCTTTTATAAGATTATATATTATAAAATAATATAATAATATAATGTATATATGAGAGCACTTTAAAATTAACATGTTAAAGAAAAATATAGATTGGTTAAAGAAAAATATAGATTGGTTAATTATTTTTATACTCTTTCCAAAGATCTAGCAAAATTTCCTAAAAACAATGTGAAAATATAGTGGTATACACAAACAAGTCTGTGCAATGACAAGAGACTTGGTAGCAGTCCCAGGAAACAAAACTTAAAAATAACCAATTAGCTACAGAACACACAGAATCATATTATGGACACTGAATATTTACATACAACAAAATTTTTCCAAATAAATCATATACCTTTGTTTCTCCCATGATTCTCTTTCATTTCCTCTGTTTCATATAGTTCTCCTACTGCCATTTATAATTCTAGGTTTTCCATCAGCCCATTTATTTTACTGACAGATGATTCACGTTTTCAAGTCATGAAGCTCTAGCTGGCAACCTATTGATTCACACCTAAATTCTTCAACCTCCTGTCGTCCTTCTCAGAAGTCACTTCATCTGTTCAGTCTTCTACACTCTATACTGCCTAAGTAACAATGCCATTCTTCTTTTGGCTTTTTCTGCCCATCCTACCACTTTGTGTTGGTGTAGGTATTTCATCCTGAAATGCTGATTCAAGCTAGGCTCAGCTTCCTAAACCAGCTCAATAGCTAGCTCTTCTAGGCTGATCAGTCTACCCACTCCTGCCAACACTGGTGTTTCTGTTGTCTAAATTTTTATTTATTCATGAGACACCTAGTGAACTGCCTTTATGAATTAAGAATTAAACACTTTGAAAGGCAGAGCTATCATGATGGAAGATGCATGGTAGAAGGAATTCACCACGTTAGGAACACAGGATGAGGATGAACACTACACACAAGTACAATGTGGTAGTTGTTGTGATGGATATATATGAATATATATATGTGTGTATGTGATACATATATCCATATATATCCATATATGAATATGGATATATGACATACACACACACACATACACACACATATATATACACACACACACATATATATCACAGGAGAGGCCATCAATGCCCAAAGGAAGACTTCTGTTCCTTATGGTGGGGGTGGGGATAGAAAAGTATTTCCACAGACTTTGCATGGTAGAGCTGAGTATGGTAGTACAAGAGTAGTAGGAAAGGGGTACGGGATCAAGATGGGAACATTCCACCCATTGTTGACAATCAGGAACTTTATTTTTACTTTAATAGGTAACAGGATGTGAGTTAAGGCTCAATAACCTACTCAACTCTCATTCATCTCTCATCCCTAGGAGGCTCACTGCCTCCATCAATAGGACCTCAGCCCTCTCCTCTCAGTGTATTCCCCTCTCCTCTGACATGCACAATTCCTCCTGATTCTCCTTCTTGCTTTTGTAGTTTCTGTGTGACTCATCATTTTCTGCCAATAGCTTAATTAACCAGAACTGTGCATCAGAATCACCTGGGCAAATTTTCCAACAATATATGCCCACTGAGCCATACTATCTGTGATTGAGACTCTGGAATTCGTATGTATATAATTTCAAACCTCAAGGTGATATAGTTAAGTGACCCTGACTAAGAACTACTGCCCTAAACATTAAAGCAATTCCCGAAAGCCTGCATTTAATCTCTCTCGAATTTCTCCTTCTTCCACAAAGGTTATATAGTGATGGGTTGTAAATCTCTATCTTCATATACAAAAACCTCTCACCCAAGAGCAGTGTTTTCAAATGATCACTGGGAATATGTATCTAGATACAAAATGGAAACCTCAAAAAAGACCTGCTCTCAAATTAAAGTTATAGCCAAAACTTCTCTTAGGAAACCTGCAATCCTTCTTGCATTTTTTTTTAAGTCTGGTAGAAACATGGCAATCTAGCCAATCACCTAGTCAAGTCAAGTCAAGACATTCTCGGACCCTCCTGCCTTAGCTCTCCTCAACCAGGAAATCCTTGTTCCCAGCCCTACTTTTACATAGAAAAAGTGTGTTGACAAACTCTAGTTTGATAATATGACCAAAATAGATCCTTTCTCAAAATGTGAATTGAAAAAAAGAGCATTATTAGCTGGAGGTTCTAGAGTGGAAGATTAAGTTGTACCAGGCCTTAGGTAGTAAGTGCAAAACAAAGATTTATAGAAAAGAAAACAATTGTTACTTCGGAGTCAGCAGAAGAAGAAAACCATGCCCTGTAGCTCCCAAGATAGTTCTCTTACCATAGTTTTTCTTCATTTAAAAAAAAAAATCTCTGTAGTAGTCCTTGGTGTGTTCTGAGTGGATCACTGTTTTCTGTAACTAAAAAAGCTCTGAGTGATCTTAAATGCATTTGTATACCCGAACACCTAATCCACACCAATTCAGGTTTTTCCCTCAGTGCTGCTTAAAATTGTGTGTGAATGGGATATGATATGTCTTTCCCCTGGACTCATGTGTTGAAGGCTTCAGTGCCAGCTGAAGGCACCATTTCAAGAGTTGTTGGAGAAGTATGTTACTAGAGATGTGTCTTTGGTGCTACACCCCACACTCCCAGCCTTCTTTCTCTGTTTCTTGTCCTCTATGAGATGAACATCTTTACTCTACCATAGCTGTTCTCTGTGATTATCTATCTTACTGCAGCTCGGAGACAAAGGAGCCAGCAAAGCATAGGTCAAGGCCTTTGAAAGTATGAACTTTCTTCCCTTTTCCTAAGCTGTTCCTCTTAGGTATTTGTAACAAAAATGAAATCCTGATTGGTACAGGGTTTAATCGATTCCAACCACGAAGCAGTATGCCAACCTATCTCTTCCTTCCATTACCAATGTCCCATTCTACTTGTTCGTTCTGTTTACACCTGAACTATATGGCAACAGTCCTCTAAGTCTCTGTTCCCAGTGATTCTCACCTCAAAACTTGGTGATAGCAATAACTAAGGAGCCTGATTTAACTGTAATAAATTCACATGCATGAGGTATCATAGCCGTGACCTAAACCCTACAAGACACCTATGAACAAACCGAAGCTCTCTTAGGCTGGGCACATTCAGCTCAAGGATGCTCTGTCCCTGCCACCTTCTCTCTGCCTCTGTCCTTGCTCTGCCTGGTAAACTTTTATTCGTCCTTCACAAGTCTCTTCTGATTTTCTATATACCTTTGAATGCTAAGTAGAAACATATTAAGTATACACACACACACACACAGACACACACACACACACACACACACACACACACACAGGCTATGAAATAACAAAATCTGGAATGTAAAATGCCATACTCATATAAGGATGTGTATGAGTATGATGTACTGAATGTTTGTCACAAAAGTAATTTCATACACTTCATAAACCAACTAAACATCAGTTGATTTACTTCCTTGGTATACATTAAGCATTGTATTAGGAAGAGTACTTAGCATATGACAAAATGTAAGAAAAAAGACTAAAACTATATATGCAATACGCTCAGGTATAACACTAAACATACTTCACATGATCAAATTACAAAGACAGTACAAATCTTAAACTTACTAAGATTTAGATTTCTTCTAAATCTCAGTACTCAGCGGTCTTTTGTGTAAAAGATATTTTTTCCTCAAAAGAAACAGTAGTGAGAAAGAGAGCAGAGTTCTTACTGTGTAACCAAAGTAATAAAGGGCTTTAAAAAATGGACAAATTTTAGAGTTCATTAATTATATACAGCCTTGTTATCTATCTCCCCAGTGTTATGAAGTACCAGAACTTCATTAGAAAAATTAAGATGGAAAAGGAAAGAAGCACTTTGTAAATTTTCACTGGAAATGAGCTGGGAGAGGTGGAGGCATACGGGATCAAAGGAGGGTAATCACACTTAACTGCCCTGGAGCACGCGCATGGATAATACGATTTGTGCAGTAACTACTGCTCCTATTACTGCCTGTCTGGAGTATTCAGTGTTAATGGGGTTACTAATTTACTATTTTAACTTAAAAAGGCTCTGCTGATTAATAAATGTTGCACACTGTGCTAATAATTAAAGTCAATGGAAGAGTTACAAATAAAAGTTGATGTGTCAATAAAACAATATCTGCAAGTATATGGTAATCCCTATTTATTATATTACGATAACCACTCAGAACATATGCAAATTGTAAAAGGCTCAAGTGTGAAAAATCACACAAGTCAAGAAAGTTTTGAGATGTGTTAAATTCCTTTTACACTACTCTTTAGAGATAAATATAAGGAGGGTTTTGTCCCTGTACACCACATTTTTCAAATGTCCTTTTTTGTTTCTGGTGTTATTAGTTATTAGTTATTTCAGGGCCTTATGTTTGCTAGATTGGTGTGTTACCACTTGAATCACACTCCCAGCTCAGTTTTGTTTTGAGTTATTTTCCAGATAGAGTCTCACTTTTGCCAAAGGCCAGTCCAGGATCACACATTTCATATTTTTGCTCCATTGTAGCTGGAATTACAAACATGTGACACTAGTATGAGACACACCAGCCTGCTATATTCCTTTAGTAGCTGCTTTAATGATCAGATTGACTGTTTTTGTATCGGAATAGTTTATTTAGGTAACACTGATTTACTTTCACAATCATTCCAAAACAAAGAGTAGTGAATCTGGCAATTTAGATATGCCAGAGAGAAGCTGTAAAGTATTTCCTTTAAATGGAAATGTGGGTATTCTTAGCTTACCAAGGAAAGAACATGGTATGCACAGGCTTTGGTACTATCTGTGCTTTCACTCAGCCTCTGGAGGTCTTGGAATGGAGTAAAAGATATATAGTCTTTTGTTATGTTTATGCAAAAGAATATAAATGTATGTATAATTGTAAATACAAACAAAAGTAATCACATGGATGGTAATTTCTTCTGGATAATATATCTGGATACCACTGTATGAAATATAAAGTTGTTACAAATTTGTGCTGTAGTTTCAATTTTTTTAAAAAAATACTGAGAATTTCTTTTTTCATTCTTACAATGGATTGGAGAAGACTGAGTAAAGAAAGGGAACAGGAATTTTCTTTCAGAAATGGAAAGAATATGGATGTAAAGAAGGAAAATGACTTAGGTCTATGGATCACCAACAAGATCCTTCTAGAATGTAGAAAAGATTCACTAGAGGAATAGAGCTAGCTTCAATCTGGAAGGGTATGTATATCTTGCAAAAAAAGAATTAAAATTTATCCTGAAGATGACAAAAAGTCATTGAAAATCAGTTTTGTCGAATAATAGCATGATTATCTCATTAGTAAGACTGGGTAGATAAGATAGAAGGCATTTATGGTAATTAAAGTAAGAAATTGCAAGTGCCTATGGAGTAGAAAGATGAGAAGTTGAATTTGAAAGATACTTGAAAGGCAGAATAAACAGGACTTGGTGACTGGCAGGTATGGATGATGCCTGAGAAGAAGAAGGGAGCTCACAAGTCTCTACTCTGGGCAGATGGCTGGCACTGCGAATCACATTCAGGTCATGAATGAGCAGGCCAGCTTCCTATGTGCCCAAGGTTTGGACATGGGGTAGAGAAGTAAATGAGGGTGGCAGTTGAAAATACAACTACTTTAGCAGGTCAGAATGAATGCATTTGAAATTCATGATCTTCCAGACTTCCAATGGGAATCACTTGTGTGGAGGTAGTAGCTGGGGTGGCTCACATAAACACAGCCACTGACAGACAGAAGAAAGCACAAAACAAGAGAAAAAGGCTGAGTCTGCCATTAGTTTAGCGGCACCTCGTTTCCTTTCCTCTCTCCACAATTAAGTTTCCTCATGGATTTCACTGCACCCACCACATTTTTTTCTCCAACACATTTGTCTCATAACTAACACACCCACACTCTTCATTTTTAGAAGTAATTTTTAATTCATTTTAAAGTAATTTTCTAGGGCTTACAAGATAATCTCTTGGGGCTGGGGAGGTGGCTCAGTGGTAGAGCGCTTGCCTTGCATGCCTGAAGCCCTGGGTTCGATTCCTCAGCACCACATAAGCAAAAAGAAAAAAAGCCAGAAGTGGCGCTGTGGCTCAAGTGGTAGAGCGCTAGCCTTGAGCTGAAGAGCTGAGGGACAGCGCCCAGGCCTAGTTCAGGCCCCACGACCGGACCCCCCACCCCCCAAAAAAGATAATCTCTTAAATGTTTGTTCTTGAACCTGTTCACTATTCTTGTTATTCTCCTCTAACTTAAAAAATCGTTTTTTTTTTCCTTCATCAAATTGGTCTGGCCCTTTCCATTAACTTTTCCTTACATCTTTTCTTATATGGATATAATATGAACCTAATTTTTATCTACTTCTTCCTTGTCAGAATCTTTACTGTCATACATAGGAACTAATTCCGTTTCTTTTTTGTCAAACACACTTTCCTCGTGGGGATATATAGCTCAATGGTAGAACACTTACTTTCTATGCACAAAGAATGAGTTTGAGCCCTAGCACCATAAAAATAAAGAAAAAAATCTTCCTAGATCCTCAGAGACCAGAACAAATAACTCTACATTTAGACAATAGTTTTAACAAATGACCAATTTACAAGCACTTGGTAATTCTTACTCAAAATTTCATTAGCTTATGTGGTTAGGTTTCAAGTTATATTAATTCCTAGAAAACAGAGGCTTCCTTTCATGTACTGTTAAATGCTTAGAGCCTAGAAATATTCAACATATTTGTTGAATCAATACTCATTCTTTAATTTCTCAAAATATCCAGATGACGGCTTCCAATTAAAAGAGATTTTTATTAATTAATAAATCTTCTAGTTTCATAAAATTTAGATGTATGAATAAAGCATGAGAAAATGGAATGAAGTTTAAGAACAAAAACAAAAATGCAAAGCTTTAAAATGGCTTCCAGAAAAAATAAACCTCTGTAATCTAATATTCTGTGCAGACTATTACTATTTCAATAGTATGCTTATTTTAAACAACATATATAAATAATAGCCTGTAACATTTTTCATTTTCTTTTCCTTCTTTTCTTTCTTCTTTCTTCTTTCTGTTTCTTTCTTGATTTTGTTATTTTTCTTGTTTTCTTCTTTGTTGTTGTTTATTTTGTACTTGGACTTGAACTCAGAGTCTCAAACTCTTGGTCACTTTTTTTTTATTCAAAGCTGATACTCTACCACTTGAGCACACTTCCACTTTTGGCTTTTCAGTGGTTTTTTGGAAACAAGAACCTCACAGACTTTTTTTTTAACCTGGGCTGGCTTTTCAAACTGAGAAGCTAGATTTATAGGCATGAGCCAAAAATACCCAGCGCAACTCATGATTATTAAGAAGCATTTTGTCATCCCTACTAGTTTCCTCAGAACACACTAAGTCCTGTGAGTTGAATTCTGTTCTTTCAAAGTGTATGTGTTGAAGCCTTCAGCCCTTGTACATTGGGGGATCAACTTATTTGAAAAGTCACTGCAGATATAACAAATAAAGATGAGGTCAAAATGGAATGAGGTTAGACTCTGATCCAATATAACTAGACTCCTTATAAGAAAAGGAAAGTTGGAGTTGGGGATCTGGCTCAGTGGAAAAAGCACTTGTCTGGCAAGTACAAGGCCCTGAGTTTGGTCTTCAGCTTTGGAAAAAAAATAGGAAAATAAAGGACATGGATACATGGAGAACAGCATATGAAGATGAAGGTGGAGATCAGAATGATGGTTCTACAAGCTAAGAAAAGTGAAAGGTTATGGCAAAGGGGCAGAGGCTGGGGAGAGGCATGAACAGATTTATTCTTGCACCTTCCAGAAATAAGCTCTGCCATTGCCACCCTTGACTTGAGATTGGCCGCCTCAGGAACTGTACAACAATAAGCATCTATTATTTAAGCTCCCAGATCTAGGTGCTTTGCTATGTCAGCCTGGAGGATCTGCCTTTTATAAGTCTAATGAGAAAGCTTCCAGGAAATTAGAGTACTGTGGCTATGAATAATCACTTTGATTATTTAGAGTAGAGTACTGGAGTACTCTAAAGAGGCACAGTCTATCATTAGAATTTGTTCTTTCAAACCCCTTCTTTGGTGGCTTTTTAAATTCCTTTTAAGTAATGAACAGTGTGGAAGTTTTCTCTGCCTCTGTGGCAAGAGTGTAAGTTTGCCCTAATTTCTACCACAGAACTATCAGCAGAGATATACAAAAACTTAAATTTGTAACATTTCTTTTGCTACCAAAGATATAGTTATATATACTCTAGAACAAGAAAACCAAAGTAGCATCAGAAGCTATAAAATAGCAGTGTCCCAGTCCTAATAGAATTGTCCTAACAGAATTATCTTGGGCTATTGCAAAGAACAATCATTTGATCTTGGATTTCTAGGCAATTTCTTTAGTATTTCTGTTTGTTTTCATAATCTCAGAAACTTTCAGTTTCTGAAAATTTCAGATTAAGGGTTTCAATAACACATAGAGATGGGATGTATTTACCAGTACTCTGTAGAATATGCAAGTTGAGCACCTTTCTTTGGAGTAACATTGCTGGTGCTTTTATAAAAGCTTATGAAGGAAATATTAATGATGATTATCACAATACTTTTGACATACAATGATTTCTGAAGAAATAGCAATGAAACAATCAACAATCTCAATCACCTTAGCAGTAAATCTAGCAAATTCATAAGCTGTTGCATTGTTGAAAGCAGATAGATAATTCTGAGTCATAAAACACCTCAAATGTTTATCACTAAATTGTATATTTTGCTTGACTAGAGCAGCATTAATTATCTATAATTTCTGCAGTAATAAATCTGCCTCATCAAACTGATTGGAAAAAATGTTTTTATGTAATTAATATCTTTAGTTGTACAAATGGTTTTCAGTTCAACAAATCAGTTTATAAGTACAATGAAACTTGATCAATTTTAAAAATGTTTAATTGTCTTATTCATCATATATTGATTAATTCTAAAATCTGTTAAACACTATATTTAATTATTTTCATATCAAGTAACATCTATAAAATGAAAGACCTTAGAAAATTACTTGAGATACTTGTCAATTTCATGTTGGGTTTCAATCTGTGTGCAAAAAAATTAAGACTTCAGAAATATTTAATTTTAATAAAGCATATACTAACTGTTCTGGGTGATAAAATGACCCAAATGATTAGTAATGGTAACAGGTGGTTCTACTTTCTTTCTTTTTCTTTTTCTTTCTTTTTTTTTGGTCAGTCATGGGGCTTGAACTCTGGGCCTGGGCACTATCCCTCAGTTCTTCAGCTCAAGGCGAGCACTCTACCCCACTTCTGGTTTCCTAGTGGTTTACTGAAGATAGTCTCACAGTGTTTCCTGCCCGGGCTGGCTTTGAACCGCGATCCTCAGATCTCAGACTCCTGAGTAGCTAGGATTACAGGCGTGAGCCACTGCCGCCCGTCTGGTTCTACTTTCTTTGTATAACAAAGCAGATTTTCATGTATTTTATAATTATTATTATGAGCATATATAATAATTAGTACCTATTATGGGTAGCAATTTTATAAGGTAAACTATTTTACAAGAATTTACAGTGATAATTTGTATTATATTGAAATTATTACTTTGTATTTATTACTTATAATACAATATAACTATTATTTAATACATAAAATACTATAGTATTATTATAAGATACATTGTAATGACAATTTCATGGCTTAAACTACAGGATGATAACAATAATGCCCTTATTGATAGAAGGCCATTCTAGACTTTAAATGGCCTACAAATAAACTGCAAAGGCCTCTATTCATGAAAAGGTACCTTAAGAGAAACTAAGTACCTTGGAGAAAGATGTATACATGTAAACACAACTCATTAATGTTAATTAAATGATGTTACTTAAACTATTGGATCATCCCCTGTCTATTCCAGCCATCTTCCTCCATCATAACCAACCTCATTCATAGTGTCAGATTGAAGAAAACCATAATGCATTATATTACTGTATTAAAATGGAATTCCAGAAAAACGATTTTTGTTTTATTAGCTCTTCTAGAAGCACCATAAATATGCTTTCAGTAGGTAACTAAAAATTATCTTCACAGCTGCACCCTTGTCATCTACCTGCTTCATAGTTTCATTCATTCCCAATTCTTCTTCAGAACTGTACATATAGACAGTTGGGAGGGGCATCATTTTTTTTTTCTGAGTGGTGTATGTATATTTTGTATTCAATATTGATCTCACTACATTGCATGCTGTAAAATGTTTGTCTTTGAATAGTTCAGGTGACTTCACCTTTTTCTCACAGATGAAGGATTCTCTGTGATATCAACAATAAAAATAGGAATATTATAAATATTAAATAGGAAATAAAAAATATAAGTTAGGAAATATTAAACATATGTTAATATTATTTCATAAAATATCAATCAACATACTGATATGATTGATGTAAGCTGATAGAATCAATATTTGCACAATTAATATTAACATAAGTATGACAATATTTAACAATACTATTTAATATAATATTAGAAAATATTAAATAGGAAATAGAAAATATGAGAAAATTCAAAGCATCATATGCAGTACAGCTATTTTTTTTAAGCTAAGAACTTACATATTGTCATTTACATTTAGCAACTGTTCTTGTCTTTTGAGCTCTTCTCTCGCTAAGTTTAACTGGTTAATTGGTTCTGCCACTCGCAATGTGGGCTCCAAAGGCTTGTAGCGTTGTTCTAATACCTCGTTTATATCTCGGAAGGGCCCCTGACAAGACAAGATGAGGTGCACATTTCATCATGGAAGATACTCTGATGTGTCTTTGACAACTATGGCTAGGAAACTTATACAAAGCATAAAAAGTCTGCTAAACCATTTTTAAAACAATTTTTTTTTCTCTCAGAAAACACAAGAACATAGCAAGTATATCAATTGTTTTCCAGAAATGTTATCTCCAGTTAAACTGATTACCTTAAAAGTTATATTACCTGGGCACTGACTGTATGGCTCACTTCTATAATCCTAGCCACTCAGAGGGCTGAGATCTGAGGGTCATTTTTGAACAGTCAGGGAAGGCAAATTTATGAGGCTCTAATCTCCAATTAATAAAAATAACAACAACAACAAAAGCTGGATCTGGAGATATGGCTCAAGTGGTAGAGTTTCAGCCACAAGCTCAAGTGTCAAGTGTGAGCACTAGGTACCAAGTTCAAGCTCTGACTGGCAGAAAAAAACAAACAAAACAGAATGCTTTAGATATGGCCCAGTGACTATGGTTTGTGCCTGGACCATGGCCCATGCCTATAATTCTAGTTACTCAGGAGGTTGAAATCTGGAAGACTGTGATTCAAAGCCAGCCCAGGCTGAGAAGTCTGAAAGACTCTTATTTCCAACATAACAAGCAAAACGCATGGCTGGAGGCATGGATGAAGTAGGACAGTGCCCACCAAACAAACTGAGAAAGCGTAGGACTCCCTTGATTTAAATCCCAGTACTGGCAAAAATACATTTTAGATTTTGAAAAGAAGTTTCCCAATAAATTGGCAGCTGGGCGCTGGTGGCTCACACCTGTAACCCTAGCTACTCAGGAGGCTGAGATCTGAGGATTGCAGTTCAAAGCCAGCCAGGGCTGGGAAGTCTGTGAGACTCTTATCTCTAATAAACCACTCAGAAAACCAGAAGTGATGCTGTGGCTCAGGTGGTAGAGCGCTAGCCTTGAGCTGAAGAGCTGAGGGACAGGACCCAGGCCCAGAGTTCAGGCCCCATGACCAACAAAAAATTAAAAAATAAAAAAAATTTAATTTAAAAAAACCAAGAAATCAGCATGCTGTAAGTAATAAACTTGACAATGAATTGTTGTTTTTTTTTTTTACCACATAACCAACAACATTTCTTCTATTAAAATTAAAATGATTCTCTTTCTTCTCCCCCCCCCCCTTATTTTTGGGCCCTTGAACTAAGCACTGCATTTAATTTTTTTTTTTGTTTTTCTTTGCTTCTTATTGTTATTGTAGAGGTTATATACAGAGGGTTTACACTTACATAACTCAGGTAATAAGTACATTTCTTTTTGAACAATATCGCCCCTTCCCTTGTCCTCTCCCATTTTCAACACAGTGTCCAGTGTCTTTTCCTTTTTGAACAGGTAAACAAGTATGAAAAGAATATCAATCCTTAGTATAATCCCCCCAAGCCCATCTATATATTCAATTTGGAGAGTATGAGATTTTTATTTTTTTAATAAAGCTTTTAAAGGAACCCCTCATCTTATATTTAATTGGTGAGTCTCCTAAACATAGAAAAGCAGTCATTTTTAGCTATTTTGGACATTATTTTGATTATTCTAAATTCTATTGCTCAGTGACTGTGCTACTATGTAAAGATACAAATATATAGTAGGGGAAAATTGGAAAATCCACAGTGCACCTTGAAGTGACCCATGACATCTCCTGTTGTTAAGGTGGTAGCTACTTAGACTAGTTACTAGAATCCAACGCTTGCCCAATTAGTGTCATAGTAAGTGCACTGTGAATCAGGAAGCTTGAGATTTGGCCGTGCCATTAATTACCTACTGTTTGCCTTCTCCTACCACTGTTGTGCCAGACAGAAGCAATATAAAATGGATGAGGATGTCTAATCATACTTCTTATTCTTAAAATTCTCTTCTTTAAATAGGTTATCACTAACAAGACACAGCTGGAGTTACTGTGAGCCCTGAGTGGAGACTCTGAGGCTAATAAAAAGAAATGATTCACGCCTCATTTATGTTCACTTATGTTTTACATTAATAGAAACCAATAATAGGAACCAGTTACCATAAAAGTCATGGACCGTAAATAACACAAATGGCAAATAAGTATCATCTAGTACTTTTCACAGCTGGACAGGAGGATTGCTATATTTGAAAGTAGTTAATGGATTTTTATTGGAACTTTACTTTTTAAAGAGACAGTATCATGATTGAACCTGCTATTAAGAAATCAATTTTTGTTTCTTTTTAATTCATTTTTGTTTGACAAATCCTGTAGTTTAAAAGAAGTAATATTTGGTTGTAAACCTAGAGACATAAGTTACTTTCTTATGACTATTCTCATATGTAAAATGGAATAGTATGTATCTCATAAAATTATTTATGTAAGTTTTAGTATCGTACACAGAACATAATCGTACACAGAACATTCAGAAGTGACAAATGTTATTGTTACAATAATTATTATTGCTTTCAAGACGAGAATGCAAAGGTTTTGAATACTGGTAGCATCAAAGAAATAAGCAAATGGACTGAAGCTGTGGCTCTGAAGACCAACATGCATGGGATGTAATGACTGCTCTTCTCAGTGGCCAAACTTCCAACCATTGTTGATGTGTCAAGATCTACATATCTAATTCCTGATCTACCTGGTTTGCTCAGGAATTTAGTGGTTACATCACAACAAAAGCATCAGGATAGAAAGAGAATAAATCCATTATTTATTGGGTCTTGGAAGATATCTATCTCTTCCCCTGTCTTTTAGGCACTGGGTCACACATTTGCATCTCTTGCCTTTGAGCCTAATGTTCCTCCTGTGACAGCGAACTCGATATCTGCTGTCCTGTTTCCTTTCACCAAAAAATGTGTTAGCCTGTCTCTTAGATCTCAGACATACGATTCTAGATTTTGGAAATAAATCCCTATCTTGTATATACTGACTATTAGTCCCTGACGTGTGTGGACTATGCAGAGCTCAATCATACATACTGGGCAGTTGTGGGCTTTGAATTCACTGATATGTGTCTGTTTGGCAGACACTCTACACTTGAGCCACAAAACTGTCCCCTTTGCTGATTATTTTTGCTTTTCTTCCAGGCCAGCCTGAACCATGATAAGGCACCTGCCACCATGCTCCACTTTTTTCTTGAGATGGGGTCACATTACATTTTTGCCTAGGTAGGTCTCCAAATTTATTCTTCCTAACACCAGAAAGTAGGGTAGTAGGGATGACTCACTGTGCCCTACTTATTCTGTAATTTAAAAAAAAATCCATGTTATTTTATAGGCATCTTGTAAAATCTTAAAGCTTAATCACAAGATTAATTTTTAAACTTAATACAACTGCCCTATACATTTAAAAACTCATTTGATGAAGTGTTAAGTTCTTTGTTCATAATCTCACGTGTATATATAAAGTGTGTATATATATGTACATATATATAGTTTTTCAGTGTTTTCAATTATAATATATATACACACTTTTTAAATTAAGTATCATATAGCCAAAGAAAACAACAGAAAATAATCTTTTTTTTGTGAAAACAATAAAGGAAGGAAGGAAAGAAGAAATAAAGGAGGAAAGAAGAAAAAGGAAAAATAGAAAAAGGAATAAAGGAAGCAAAGAAAGAAAAGAAGGAACAAAGTGAAAGAAATGATAGGGAAAAGTAGAAAGAGGGAAGCAGAAAGAAAATGACAGAATGGAGCACAGCCCACAGGAAGGGGGGATACCTGAGGTGACAAGGAAGAAGACGGGGAAAAAATAAAAGAAAAATAAATCATAACAAGAGAAAAGGAAATAAGAGAAGAAAATAGATTTAGATACCCTTTATTTTATATGTCTGTATATGTGCATATATGTGTGTATATGTATATCTATTTATATTTATGTAAATACACATACACACATATACGTAGATATACATATATATTATATATTTTCTACTTAAGCTAAGCATGGTGAATCATGCCTGTAATCTCAGCAACATGAGAGGCTGAAGTAGGCTTATGACTTTGAGGGCAAATTGCATCACATATTGAAATCTTATCTTTAAAACAACGAACAAGCAAACAAATCCTAATCTTTATAAAATCCTCCATATACATGTAAATTACCTATTTAAACACATACATTTCTCATTCTCTTTATACAAACATGTAGAGATTTTTCTATATGCATGTATATTTTTGTTTTCATATATATGAAACATTTTTCTTCCATATACATACATTTGTAAATGTATATGCATATATAATTTGTGTATATATATGCTCATATAAATATCAAAATATCTTTATCCATAGAAATATATTCTTCACCTATGTATTACATATAAAATATATTTGTGTGCACACATATATATACACACATGCATATGGAGAGAAACAATGGTATCAAAGGAAAATTGGGTAAGAATTAAAATCAGAAGGAAAATTAGAAGGAAATAGTAAGGTGCATAATTTATAATGTTTCATTTATTCAAAATATGAAACCTATTTTTATTTGTATTTAAAACTATTTAACAAAGTATTTTCATTAGGACATTGATATAACCTATTTTTGTACATTTTTATTATAAAAATGCTGTATAGAGGGGTTACAGTTACATGAGCAAGGTAATGAGTACATTTTCTATTGAGCATTGTTGCTTCCTCCTTTGTTTCCCCTACCATCCCTTCCCTCCACCTCCCCCCCACCAAAGTTGTGAAGTTTGTTTTCAACATAGTGTTTTGTATATCTCATTGTTATAATGGGTCAACCTGTATCCCTTTTAAGCATTTTGTTTTTCCCCTCCCCTCCCCGAATTAGAGAAGTGTATATACAAGATGCAGGACACTGACATCAACTACAGTGAAAACAGAGGTTATACCTTGGGGGAGGAACATACAAAGAAACAAAAAACTCACATGGTACATTATAAATACGTTAGAAACAATAGCAAGAAAGAAAAGAGATATTTGTGTCCCTATCTTGGGGCTCATTTTGCTTACCATCATCTTATATGGTCATATGTACATAGCTTTTGGCATTTTCTGCTTGTCCTACACATGTACTAGTTATTGCAAATAAGGGAAACCATGGGACCTATGTTTCTCTGGGCCTGGCTTGCTTCACTTAATATAATTTTTTCCAAGTCTTTCTATTTCCTAACAAATGAGGCAGTGTTATTTTGTCTGATGGAGGCACAGAATTCCATTACATATATATATATATATATATATATATATATATATATATATATAAAACACATAATATATAATATATATTTACCACATTTTCTTGATCCATTCATCTACTGAGGGGCATCTGGGTTGGTTCCATATCTTAGCTATGGTAAATAATGCTGCAATAAACATAATTGTGCTGGTATCCTTAGTATGGCCTTGTTTGTGATCACTTGGGTAAATGCCCAAAAGTGGGATTGCTGGGTCATAGGGGAGTTCTATGTGCAGTCTTTTGAGGAACTTCTATACTGCCTTCCAAAGTGGTTGAACAAGTTTACACTCCCACCAACAATGCAGTAGGATCACAGACCTCAGAGTCAAAGCAGATACCCTGAAAACATTACAGGAAGGAACAGGAGAAACCCTAGGTCTCCTTGGCACAGGCCGAAATTTTCTTAATAGAGACCCAGAAACACAATAGGTTGGACAAATGGGTTTGCATGAAACTGCAGATCTTCTGCATGGCAAAGGACATAGCTAGCAAGATCAACAGAAAGCCCACAGATTGGGAGTAGATCTTTACTAGCCATACAACGGACAAGGGTCTCATATCTACAATATACTTGGAACGGAAAAAATTAAATCCCCAACAACAAATCCTCAAGGAAACAACTGCCCAATAAATAAGTGGGCTAAAGACTTAAAGAGAAACTTCTCGGAAGAGGAAAGAAGGATGGCCAATAGACACATGAAGAAATGCTCAACCTCCCTAGCCATAAAAGAAATGTAAATCAAAACATTGAGATACCACCTCACCCCAGTTAGAATGGCTATAATCAAGAACTCTAATAACAACAGATGCTGGAGGGGATGTGGCCAGAATGGTATAACCTATTTTTAAAGAAAATAATGTAACCACCAGGATTCGGTGATCTAACTCTGTAACCCTGGATATTTGGAAGGTCAAGATTAGGGGAACATGGTTTGAGGCCAGCCCAAATATACAAGTTCACAATATTATATCTCAACCAATTGCTAAGAACAGTGGTACTGGTGCACATCCCAGGTACTAAAGTAAATAGCATGGGAATTTGGCTTTAAGTCATTAGGCTTTGTAGCCACTGAGTATTATTTACATGTACAGGGGTAAGACTGTGTCGAAAGTTAATGATCAGAAGCTCTGAAAGTTTAATATGTGGCCAATTCCAGATTGACACTGCTTCGTTGAAGATATTACCTACAACTTAAATACCCAAGGAGATCATAGAATTGCTTTTCTTTAAGGTGTTAAAGGCTGAGGTAATTATCACCCAACCTACCACATTCACTCTTTGATTCCAGGTAGTTGTTTGCTAATCCTGCTCAGTCCAAGTACAGTAAAGACTTCCTGTCCTTGCTACTAATCTAACTTGTTTTAAATTCTGTCTCAAAATTACATAAATTATTCAAACCTAAGTCATGTTTAAAGTGATAAGTAAAAAGATGTAGATCATCAATCAATTATAATACATTTGATAACATATAAACATTTTCCCAACAACAACAGATTATATAGCAAGTAATGTTATAACAATATTTATCCATACAAATGCTTAGATTCTAGGCAACAATCTATTTATTAACTTCAAATTCAAAAAAAAAATAGATCACCACTAAAGGAAACACGAAGGAAAAAAAAATAAAGGAAAAAAATCAAGACAGCATCAACAGAATAAATTAGCCACACAGAAAATGAGAGGAAATTTTTATAAACTATATCTTTGATAATGTATTGGCATCTAGAATATATTTGGGAACTCTTAAAACTCAATAACCAAAACAAACAACCCAATTAAAAATAGGGAAAGAATTTGAATATACATTTCTCTAAAAAAGGGGACTGGTGGCTCACACCTGTAATCCTAGCTACTCTGTTGGCTGACATGGGAGGACTGAAATTCCAGACCAGTTTGGGCAAAACTCTGTTCATGGTAGCACATACATGTCACTCAGCCTGTGACAGGAAGCCTGAATAGAAGGATCAGTGCCAGGCTCCTTCCTGAGTGGTGAATTGTATGCACCTGAAATCCAAATAAGAAGAAAAGAAAATGCAAGGTTTATTTAAAAAAAATAACCACAGCACAAAGGGCTGGGGATATGGCTCTAATAGTGCAGGACAAACATAAGACTAGAGGAACCCAGAAAGCCTATTGACAATGGCATTTTTGATTGTCCTATTGAATAGCTAAACAAACTTCAGTATACACACATGATAGAATTCCTTCATAAAGGAAATCCTGGCACATGCCATAACATGGATCAACCTTAAAGGTACCATAATAGGTAAAATAGTCATGCAGGATGAAAGATAGATAGATGTTGGTAAAGGGCCCACAACCCTGTGAATGTACTTAATTCCACTGAAAGTTAAGATAGTAAATTTCATGTAATATACATTTTTTAAAAAGTTGGGGAGAAAGAAATGACAAATGACAGAATTCTTCCAGGAATAATTAGTACCTGGTATAGCTTCCTGTTAATGGGTGGCAGGCAGACAGCCCGGGGGAAAGAGCGGGCACTTGTGCATTCCAGCCACTCATCAAGGTTAGTGGTGTGCTTGTTATACTTCACTCTTGGTGGTCGGTGCTGTAAAGGCTTTGCCTTCTGTAGCCGCAGCTCCCACGGATCAGGCTCTTTCTTGAATGGTGAATTGTATATACCTGGAATCTAAAGAAAAAACAGAGCATTTGTAGATTGCTCTTTCATGTTCATATGGAGTGAGACAAAGGTAAGGTTGGACTGTGAAACTTTTCATATGACAAGTACAAGCGCAACTCTGGCACTTAATCAGAGGTGGACTTGAAATTGGTCAAAGGAGATTTTTACAAACTATTCACAAACAACAAGTTTAGCACCTTTCAGAGTTGAGTAGTAAACAGATCTGAAACTACTGACACATAGTTAATATTTGCCACACATTGCATTTTGATATCTTCATTAAGAAACACACAGATACTATGTATATTTAACCGTATCTGTAAATCATTAATTCATTTGTAGGAAGTCAAATGTTCATGGTTAGAGCTAGTTTAATAAAAATTTGATGATTTGAATTGTTAATTATCACACATCCTAATGACAGCTATTTTAAATCCTGTGCCAAAGTGATCAAACTGGCATCATATACATACAGTGTTTTATTGATCACTGCACATCATGCCCTATATGTAACAAGCATACAAGATGCCACGGCTCCATAGGGTGATGTTAATTTGTTTGCTCTGCCAGTGACTGTCATACATTGCATCCATCAGTCAAGCTTTCTTGGCATAGCTCTATTGTGCAACAGAGGTCCAATGGATGTATGTGTGATGAACGCTTAGTTCAAGTTTAGGACCTTACCATTTTATAAAAATGTGATGCTATCTGAGTTTACAAAGAAGCACACTTGGATAGAATCATATTTTGACTTTTGATGTCCACAAAACCATATTCTATATGTATGTATTTATACACACATCCATCCATCCTAAAAACAAATGCATATTTGTAGGGAAAAGTTATATTTTAAATGATTGTGTGATTTGTTTGGTATCCTCTGTAGACACCTTGAACTATAGAAAGAATGTAGTTACTTATTAAATCTATCTGTTCTCCCTAAGATGTGTTATTCTTTGATGCCATCATCCTATTCACAAATATTCCTAGCTGTTATATTCTCCAAGAATTGGATGCTCCAAGATACCTTGATGAACCAGGAAGACTGCATTTGAAAAGCAATGCAAGAAAATTTTGTATTTCCAACCAACATTTCAATAAGAGTTAAAGTCTTATTTCTCAAACACCTACAAACACTGGATTCAAAGCTTTATCTCTAATGCTTCCTTAATAGCCTTGGAATCCCCACCACATCTAATGCTTCATTTCATACTTACCTTTCTGTGTTTCTGTCTTCCCTACACAAGCAGTTTGGTACAGAGCCACTCAGAGGCAGGTAGTTTTGTGATCTTAGGCCTAGCAGAATGCTTGGCACATAGTAAAATCCCAGTAAGTCAACACTAAATACTTATTAGAATGACACCTAGACCTAAAAATCCCATAAAATAATTTATTTTACTCTAGCTCTCTCATTGAAAAACATTTAAAATTTATTTCAATTTCTTATTGACTGCTTTTCAAGGAATTCATAGATTAGTCACTTTTATCTTTCTTAACACATCAGTGTCGATTTGCTTTGTCATAATGACACTGTGATCTAGGACTAACACACTCCCATTTGAGTGAGTTACCTCCAATTCAATATCTGCTCCTGTGTGTGTGTGTGTGTGTGTGTGTGTGTGTGTGTGTGTGTGTGTGTGAGAGAGAGAGAGAGAGAGAGAGAGAGAGAGAGAGAGAGAGAGAGAAAGTGTTTACAACTGGGATTTGGACTCAGGTCCATGATGATGTACCTTAGCTCAGACTGATGCTCAACTACTTGAGCCATAGCTTTACTTCCAATATTTTATATTGTATAATTGAGGATTAATTTTTATTGTATTAAAAAGTTAACATAGATACAATATGTTAAATATGCCTACACTATTTCTTCTTTGATTTACTCTTTTCTATTATTGATTTGTGAAAAACTACTCCATTAAATTGGTAAAAGGCAGTTTTATAATGTTTTTTAATGTCATGCTATGATTTTCTCACTACAGTAAATATACACAAAATAGACAGATAGTTTGAATACTAATCAAAGAAAATATGCACACAGTCACAGTAACTTAAGTGGATGGTGCTTTCTAAGATGATTTTATAAGAACATATTGATTATAATGTAAAAAAGTTATATTAAAAAGAATATTCTGATCAACATATTACTAAATCACATAGTTTATGAAAAATATAGAAATTGTACTAGTTGGTCACTGTGATCTTATTAATTGAAGGCACTTAGTATGTTACTAAAATTTCAACACCTAGGTTAAAGTGGCAAAACATGTATAATTTAACTAGATTATAATTTATCTCTTAAAATATCTATCTACCTGAACAACTGCTACCAGCCATATTAACTTTACCCCATTAGGAATCTTGATCTCCATCCACATTTGTGTGCACGTGTATACATAGGCTAGATGGGAAATGCAAATAGATCAGTAGACATGATAGCTTTCTTAAATTATATTTTGAAACCTATATAGGAACCTCCTCATGTGTATTCTCTTTGCAATTTAAATCAAATAGAGATAGAATATATATTTTAATTGAATTTCAAATGTATCACTTAAGAATCTTCAAGGTGTCAGTATTTTAGAAATTAATTTAATGCATTTGCTAATGTACATCAATAAAAACACCACCTATAGCAAGCAAATACCGTCATTATGTTGCTACAGTATTCATTAAATGAACATTTCTTTAATAAAGCCACCTTAACTTAATACTGTCTCAATAGCCACCTTCCATAATTCGTAAGCCACTTAACAGTAATAATTTGTGGTTTATTTTTAAAAATATGAGCCACCAAAGGCAGAGCTAACCCTACGGGACTATGACATATTTTCCAGTTTTCACATTTTTCACAACTTGGAAGGGCTACTGCCAAGCTAGCTTTGGGGACTTCATTTTCAGCAATAATTTTCTAGAGTGACCAACACTATGGGGAAATCTGTGCTAACTGTTTAAAAAAAAAAGAAGAAGAAAGAAAAAGCCTACAACTGAGTTATTTGCAGTACTGTCATGCTAACATTCAACTCAATAAGACCCAAGAAATCTCAGGAGAGGACTCTGCTAATAGCTTCTACTGACCTCCCTGCTGCCGACCCCGATGCTGACTGGTGGCCCAGTGGTGAAGACGGCAAATGAGGTGTGAAAGCCCGAGTTTTTTTTTTTTTTAAGGCTATGATTCTGACTCGTCAAAAGGGGGAAAAAGGCAATGAGTTATATAATAGATATATATTTTTCTTGAATTCCCCCTTTCAGACCTTCCATCATGGGAACTTAAGCATGACCTAGAATATTAATTATGTCAGGTTGAGCAATGAGCAAATGTGCCATTTGTTACCCAGTCACCCTTAGCTTTACATTAATATTTTGAACTATTCCATATTTCTAACAATCTATCCGTGGACTCTTCTCAGTTTTTATTCTTGTTCTTGTATGAAAAAGTACTTAAAATTGCAACTGATTTGAAAGCATATGAATACACTACTCATATCTGGAGAATCTACTCTTTTACCTTTTTTGATATTGGGCGGGGAGCATTATCCAATGAAACACTGCTCTTGATTTTATAATTGCCTGGGGGATGTTATAGTCTGATTTTTTTCTTTTCTCTATTATCGAGTTTGGTTTTAAAAACATATTTCTATAAAATAAGAACAATATATAACTAGATTGTGTATACCTATAATTGCCAAATTATAATTTCTAATATTTTAATTTTATATTTTGGCATATGAGACATAGTGAGGTCTCTTACTTTGAAAGTATGCTTTTTTTTTCTTTCTTGCGATTGTTTCCAACATATTTATAAGATGATTTCTTTGTTGCTTTGTATGTCCCTCCCCCAGGGTATAAGCCCTGCTTTCACTGTATTTGATGTTGATATAATTTGTGGAGAAGGGAAAAAGCAAACCGTTTAAATAGGGTTACAGGTGGACCCATTACAACAATGAGATGTACAAGACGTTATGTCGAAAAACGAACTTTACAACTATGGCGGGGTGGGGGGGGTGGAGGGTATTAGGGGGGTGTGGGGGTGGGGGTGGAGAGGGGAAGGGATGGTATGGGGAAACAAAGGAGGAGGCAACAATGCTTGATAGGAAGTGTACTCACTATCTTGCCCATGTAATTGTAACCCCTCTCTATGGTATTTTCACAATAATTTTTTAAAAAAGAAAGTATGCTTATTCAAGGAATAAAAACCAGTTAGGTATACAGGGCAGGTCAGAGAATTCAAGTCTTCCTTTTGAAACAACAGTTACACAGCAAACAAGATTTACAAATTGCCAGAAAAGGAAACCAAATTTAAAACTAGTTTTATTCCTCCTGATTCAAAATGTGTAACCCACAGTTCTAAAAGATGCCTTACCAAAGTATGACTAAGGTTAAAGCAAGTGTGATTTCAAAGTAGGAAGGATAGTAAAGGCCTCTAATAACTAGAGAAGTAAAAGTGGGCCAGAGAACTGTGAATGAAATATTTGCAAGAGTAGGGACTGCTGAATCAACACTGACCAGGGCAGTTCATCATAATTATCAGGACATACTTGTGCCAGGGGATTTATAAGAATCTCACGCAGCAAATAATTGCCCTGCTGTTAGGAAATAGTCAGAGTGTTAACACACTGTCACAGTCCAGCGTTTAGTAAGATATTCTCTATTCAATTACTCTTGCTGAGAAGTAAGAGGAAGTGCGGTCATTTCTCAGCTCCGGCACTTTACGGTTCCCAGTCACACTCGGATCTAGCACTCTGGAAGGAATAAGACTTCTTTGTAAGTAGCAGGCAGTCACAGGAACATGCTTGTACAGAATTTACCTACCTGAAACAAGACTTAAAAATAATAAGTCAAGTCTTGGGGATCAGGCCTGTAATCCTAGCCACTCAGGAGACTGAGATCCTGAGGGTTGGGCAGAAAAGCTCATGACACTCAATCTCCAAAATAACTATCAGAAAGCCAGGCTAGAGGCATGGTTCATGTAGTATAGCATCAGCTTTCAGCAAGAAAGGTGAATGAGAGTATGAGGACTTGAATTCAAACCTCTTATATTCAGAATTATTTTTTTTAACTATTACAGACAGGTGCTGGTGGCTAACACCTGTAATCTGAGCTACTCAGGAGGCTGAGGTCTGAGGATCATTGTTGGAAGCCAACCTAGCCAAGAAAGTCAGTGAGATTGTTATTTCCAATTAACCCTGCCCCCCAACCCCACACATATAAAAACTGAAAGTGGAACTGTAGGTCAAGTGGTAGAGTGCTAGCCTTGAGTAAAAATGCTGAGACAGTGCCCAGATCCTGAGTTCAAGACACAGGACCATCACACAAACAAAAAAGACATCTATGACTAACTATAGAATTAAACTTAATTACCTAGAGCAAGGCTTACAAAAACCATTACCAAGTCCAGAGCTTTTTTTTTTTTTCATTCTTTCACTTTAAATGAAATTTTTAGGGCCGGGGTATAGCTCAGTGGTAGAGTGCTTGCCTAGAACACACCAAGCTATTGGTCCCATTGCCATCCCTGCCAATAAGATAAGTAGATGATGGATGAGCTGGCTGGATGATAGACAGATAGACAAATACATATATTAAATGTTTGAGACAAGTTACAGTGAAATCACATTAAATGTAATCCTGAGAAAGTAAAAATAGTAAAATAGTAACCTGAAGGGGGCATTTGGAATTCTTCTAGGATCTCAGCACCAGGAGGTGAAGAGCATCATCAAAGGGAATATTTCACTCAATACAAGGTTGTTTGTTTGCTTATCTGAAGCTCATTCTTCTTGAATCGCTCAGTGCTATATGAATGCATGAGTGTGTTTAGAGAACTCTGGAACTCCTCAGAGCTACATAGACCAAGGGTCAAGTACATATAACAGAAAGCTCACCCTTGGAAGGATTCCCTCATTACTGTGGAGTACCTTCCTTATTCTAAAGAATATCTATTTTTCTTCATTTATTTCATACACAAAAGAAGATGACCAACCAACCTAATCAGAGAAGCAGCACCGTAATAGCAATGAAGAACATATTTGATGAGCACTTTAGTAGATTGTACATGATCGAAGGAAGAATCTCCAAGCTTGAGAAGATATCAGCAGAAATTTATAAAAATGGGATACGCAAACTGATAAAAAGTATAATAAAAATGGAACACAATCAGGATACCAATGGCTCATGCCTGTAACACTAGCTAGCTCAGAGGTTGAGAATCAGAGGATCACAGAGTTCAAGGCTAGCCTGGAAGAAAAGTTCCCAAGACTCCCATTTCCATATAACCAGCATAGTTCAAAAAGTAGAGTGCCAGCTGAGCAACTGCAAGACCCTGAGTTCAAGTCCTGATCTTGGCAAACAAATAACCATACAGACAAATAGATCATCTAAGAACAGTGACACAACTGTAACAATTATAATTGATAGGTGATGGAAATAACAGGAGAATATGCAAAAGGGAAGAAAATTTGAGGCAATAATGACTGAGAATTTCTCTAAATTGAGATTAGATACCAAATAATAGATCGCAGAACATTAAGTGTGCTGAATAAACACAAACAACTTAGGTATAGCACATTCAAACTTCAGAAAATCAAAAGAAAAAAATATATTTAAAATATAAAGGCAAAAATACAATATTATACCTATAAAAACAGATAAACATCCAATCTCTTGCAATCCATATGAGAAAATTGTAGTGAAATATTTGAACTACTGAGAGAGAAAGAGAGAGAGCCAAAAATCTAAACTTAGTGAAATTATTCTTCAGATATGAAGAAGCAGTGAAGATTGTTGATTCCTGAGAGAAACTTTAGGAGAGTGTTATGAAAGAATATACTACAGTCAAAAATAGTTTTTAATGTTTTTAATTGATCTAATGTTTGAAATATTAGCATAAAGGTATGTAATGTATAAAAATGCCATATTTAAGTGAAATCATTGACAGTAGTAATACAAGAGAAACTACAGATGAATAAAGGTTATTTTTGTTTTATTTATAAGCTATTTTTTTCAGACTACTAAACATTTAATTATTTATTTATTATCTTTAAGTAGTTGTACAAAAGAGTTACCATTTAACAAAGTAGTTTATAAATACAATACATTCTGATCAATGTCATAAGCATTATTTTGGAAGTATAAAGTAGAGTTGGGTGGGTTGTAACTATATATTGCAAACTCCAGGGCAACCAATACAGCAAGTTTAAAAAAGAAGCATAATTGACATTCTAAGAAGGGAATGAAAATGGAATTAAATAAAATGCTTAAAAACACAGAAGAGTAGAAGACAAAGCAAAGATAAAGAGATAAGAAGCAATAACAGAGATAAAGAAGGTCACAGTCAGCCAGAAAGACTCAGTTTTATGTAAAAGAAATTAACCTTAAATTTAAAATATATATATTAAAAGTAAAATAATAGCAGAATATATCCATCCTAATTACACTAGTCAAAGGAAGCTGGAGTCTCAGTTTCAGAACAAGGAAACTAGGTAGGGATAAAGGGAGGTGTTACATAATGATAAAAGGGTCAATTTCCCAAGAAGTTGTAACAATCCTTCATTGCTATGCAATAAAGTCAATCAACTGATGTCTCTACAGAACTCTACCAAGCAAAGAGCAGCATACCCATTGTTCTCAAATTCATATGGAACCCTCACCTACGTAGACCATATTCTGCATCATAACACACTTAACAAATATGAGAAAGAAATCATAGAGGTGTTCTCTCAGATCACAGTGGAATAAAAATAGAAATATAACTTCCACAGAACCAAACAAAAAGTTAATAGGTACTTCCTTTACCACTAACAATGGAATGTTTCATAGCAGTAAAACAAAATAACCTAATGATGGGCGTGGTGACAAATGCCTATAATCTTAGCACTTGGGAGGCAAAGGCATGAGGATTTTGAGTTCAAGCACAGCTAAGCAGCATAATGAGACTCTGTGTCACATTTTTTAAAAAGGAAGGGAGGGAGGGAGGGAGGGAGGAAGGGAAAAATAACTCATATCAAAATGAAAGCAAAATAATGGCAGAATATTTGGCATATATATGGCAGGATAAATAATAAAATCATATTACTGTAAGAGCCAATGTTAAAAGCTGCATGATTCCCGCATATGACAGACACATGTCAAGTAAGGATGTGGCACAGTGATGTGTCAGCATAGGCTCATTGATGGTGACACACCCACCGCACAGCTGTGTGGGAAGTCTGTGGAGAACGCAGGAGGTAGATAGCTGAGAGAGCTAAATGTTCTTATGGATTTTGTTATAAACCTAAAAATGGTCTAAAGTCTTAAGCCTATAAAGCTAAATCTAAATGGTAAAAACAGTCTCTCAATCTCTTAAACTAAACCTGTGAATCTATCCTTTATATCCATCCCCTACATACGACCTTAAAAATGCATCATGAATCCGTATGTTCCTATTCATTTCCTTGGGTACCATCTTTGTCTAACCACAGTATCCTTATTACAGTACCTTACACGAGTATCTTGTCTCTCCATCTGCTCAGCTTTGGATCTCCTATCTACAGGGAAGCCAGAATAATATTTAAAAAAATACTTTCTAGATTCTTCACAAAACCCTGTAATTGGGCTAGGAAGGTGGCTCAGTGGTAGAATGCTTGCCTTGTATGCATAAGGCCCTAGGTTCAATTCCTCAGCACTAGAAATGAAGAAAAGGCCAGAAGTGGTGCTGTGGCTCAAGTGGTAGAGTGTCAGCCTTGAGCTGAAGAGCTGAGGGACAGCGCCCAGGACCAGAGTTCAAGCCCCATGACTGACAAAAACAAACAAACAAACAAACCCATGACTGGTTTTTCAATGCAACTAACAAACAACCTAACATTCTTAAAATGGTCCATTTCTTTACACCCCACTTCCAACCTCATTGCTTAGTTCATAGTGGTTTTTTTTTTCATTTCTTCAAAATATACCAGTCCTATCTAAGAAACACACTAAGTATTGTTTTCTATCTACTTATTTTCCTAGCTAAATCATGCTCATCTTTTTTTTAAAGGTTTATTAACATGTAGTAAATGCATAGGTCTTAAACATTCTGCTTGGAACATTTTTTGACAGCTGTTTATTTTTTATTTTATTTTATTTTTATTGTGAAAATACTGTACAGAGGGGTTACAATTACATGGGCAAGAAAATGAGTACATTTCTTATCAAGCATTGTAGCCTCCTCCTTTGTTTCCCCTTCCCATCTCTTCCCATCCTCCTCCGGCCCCCCCAAATCTCCCCTCCTCCACCAAAGTTGTAAAGTTCGTTTTTCCACATAACGATTTGTACATCAAATCATGGATGTTCAAGTTCCTTCTAAGACTAATGGCATCAGAATCTTTGAAGCCTGTGCCTGAACATTTGCCTAGTTTTTCTTTCTGAGGCTGATTTTCAGCCAAAAATAAGAGTCCTGGCTTACCACCTATCTCGGTTCCTGGCTCAGAATGGACTATCAAACTGTGATGCCTTGAATATTGTAAGAGATGTAAGACCAGAACTTTATCAAGGTGGTACAGATTTCATACTCAGAACTCAGGGGGAAAAGGAGTGAGAAGATGAGGAGGACAGGGAACACTTGACAGAAGTAAAATTAGAAGATGCTGAGACTGGATTCATTAAGAGGCATAGAAGAGAATTGAGTGTCACAGGAAAGCTTGGGTTTGGACCCCTGGCGAAAAGGCAGAGAGAAGCAGTTACATAGGAATGTAAAAATCTCTTTTGGAGTTTAATATTAGGGTGGAACTGTGAATAGCTAGGTATTTTAAAACATTGAGTGTATAGAAGTAAGTCTGAAACTTAGGGAAGGGGTCCAGTGCTAGCATTTGAGTATTTTCTGAATAAAATATATATTGCAAGTGTGAAGATAAATGAGGTCACTGAAGGAGAAAGGGTAGACGAGGTAAAGAGCTGTTAGGAGTGTGTATATTTATAAGATCTGTGGGACAGGAGAAGCCTGTGAAGGGCATTCCTGAGAGCAGTCTCTGAGAGAGGAGAAGCAGGCCACGGGGTCAAGGCGGTGCCAGGGAGGTCAGCAGTGTCAGATGCTACGGAGGGATGGGACAGCGCGAGTGGGAGGAAGCATACCTGGCATGGTAATTAGGTGACAGGTGATCTCTGCAAAAGCAGATACGGTTCTTGTGGCAGATATCAGACTGTAACTGATCTGAATGTGAAACGAGATCAAGGGAGCCTGATTCTCCTCTGACCATCTTCTACTTTTAAAAAACGTGGCAAGATCAGTTCCATTAAAAGGCCACTCAGGGAAATTGTCCCCTGAACCACTCTCCCTTGACCTGTAACTTGAATTCCCTATTTCACTGAGCCCGAAAGAGTGAAACTCAAATTGATTTTTTCTCCTGGATGGGGCAATTTTTCTAGGTCTTATCCTTTCCTGAAACTGTACTAACTTAGGTTCCTTACAAGTCTTTTAGTAGTCATCATTAAATTGGGGATGATAATACTAATACTATACCTTATATAAGGAAATTTATGAGAATTAAAATAACTCATGAAAATGACAAACAAGAGTCTGGCTCATAGTAAGCATCAATGTTAGGTGTTACTATATTATTATGTTTAAAATATGCTGCCGATGACTGCTGAGATACATCATATAAGTAGGCAGACTTTGATGCAATGTTTGTATACTATAACCCTGGCTGGGCCTTCAATGCCACTAAACAGTCAGTCAATTACCCCTCGCTGCACCCACACTTTTGTGATTCTCAGTATGATCATAGAAGAACATTCAAAATATTGGAAGTACTCGGGCATTAATTACTCTCTAACGTTCCATACAAAAGATCCATACACAAAAAGCCGGGCGCTGGTGGCTCACGCCTGTAATCCTAGCTACTCAGGAGGCTGAGATCTGAGGATCGCGGTTCAAAGCCAGCCCGGGCAGGAGAGACCGTGAGACTCCTATCTCAAATAAACCACCAGAAAACCGGAAGTGGCGCTGTAGCTCAAGTGGTAGAGCGCTCGCCTTGAGCTGAAGAGCTGAAGGACAGCGCCCAGGCCCAGAGTTCAAGCCCCACGACCGACAAAAAAAAAAAAAAAAAAAAAAAAAAAAAAGATCCATACACAATCCAGCCTTCATTTCAGTCCTTCTAATGACAGAATGTTGATGTGCTACATCACATGTCTGACCTTCCCTGTGTCCAGATTTACTCACCTATTTCATTTCCTGTATTTTCAAGCTTCTTCCCTACCCACCCCACCACCAGGTAACTCTTTTATAAACATGTACAAACATGTACAAGTGTATGTTCCTGGCCCTTAACACATGAATTGGTTGTCCATCTTTAGAGGCATTAAGATGTGCATTAAAGTATTTATTTCAAATTAACATTCTAAACATTATATTTATGGGAAGGAGCCAAGTCTATGAGTGTTGTCCTTCTATGACTTTTGAGGTTATTTTTGTTTCTATTGACATTTTTTTTTGCCTGTAAATGGGATGTAGTAAAAAAATGACAAGTTGAAAGGCAGGAAAAGGAGTATTTTGGGTGTCACAGCAAGATTTTTAACACTTCATTCTGCTTCCTCAAAGAAAAGGCAATGGATGATGATTCTATTCCTTTCGTGTATTACAAGATCATAAAAACCTTAATGTTAAGAGAGGCAGGAAATAAAATGTAGAAGCTAATAGCTAATTCCTTCTCCTGCTGATTCAGTTATTGGGCTTTCTGAAGAGAGACAGCCAAAAGTAACAAATAACCTCATGATTTTCTGATGTGGTCTACCCACTTGAGACTATGCACGGATGATCAGACCTGAAGACCTTCCACTTAAACTATGGATCCAAAGGTCAAGGTCAGATCTTTCTTTACTACATAGTCTCTTGGAAAGAATAAATCCACCACAGATCCAAAGGATGAAAAAGAAGTATCACCAAGATTTTTGTTAATAGAGAAATAATTGATGCTTTATATAATCCCATGGAGATGAATATAATAAATTGCTTGGGTTACATGTGAATTATGCATGTAAAAATACCATAGGTTTCAAAATGGTGTCTGGGTTTCTTTCTCCTTTTTTGCAAGGGTTCTAGTTTTTCTGTCTGTTGGCACATGAACTCACTGAGAATCAATGTTTCTACAAACATGAACTCATTTTAGAGCAGGGGAGAATTGAGTTTCACTCAATAGAGCAAGTGAAGTTCTCTCAAGAAGGATCACGGACACTCACAGACCTGGGTGAAGTTCCTTCCAGACACTGAGGTCACAGATTCACCCCTTACTCTCAGCTTTTCACTAAAACTGATTGCACTGAGAATGTCATCTCCATTTTTAGAGCATCTTTGTAATCAAACAGAGTGATTCATCCAGCAGACCTCCTTCCTTTCATCTACACAAAAGAGGGGCTGGAAAGACTAGGATGAGGACCCCTCCCCCAGCTGCTCTGACCATTTCAGCAACAGGCTTTCTGTTGAGTTCTTGTTCACTTTTTCTCCGTGCAAATATTCACTCAAATTCTTGGGAAGTCAATGAAAGCAAATGTAAGATTCTTCATGCAAAACTAAAAAAACGACTTCTCAAACCTCGCATAGCAATGTCTTCATTCCAGGTCTCTTTACCTCCTGTACAAAAGTGGAGGGTCTGGTAATTTTAAGAATTGGTGAATGACAGTGAGATGTAGTGTAGATAATAAAAGAAGAGACATCTGGAGTCACCACTGATATGAAACAGCAGTGAAGCTAAGAAATATGATCAAATTAGTTTCTCCTGTCTGTCTTTCTAATTTCCACACCAGTGCTGGAATTGCTTACTCTTCTCCTAGATATGCTGTGAATTAATTATGCTCTTAGTATCTTCAAGTCCTCTCTTCACAAACCTCAGTCTTCTCAAGTCAGATTAGGGAGAGATGATGCTGTAAATTATGGATATTATCTTATGAACCAGAGGGAGGTTTATACATTTCAATGAGAAAAGAAAAAAAATACTCTAGAAACATTTATCTGACAGTAATTAAGTAAATGTCCTGGGTTAAAAGACAAAAAAATTTGCTCTGAGTTAGCAAATGGACATCAGGTGGAGGATTCGAAAATATCAAACCCAAATAAAACATAGACAATTATCCTGAGTTACGTGTGTATCTTGTATCTATTCATCTTTTCCTGTTATCATATTAACACAAAAATGAGGTAACATTGCTCATCTGTAACTAATATTGTGAATAATTTAACATAATATCCTTTATTTCAAAATAGTGGGTCTATAGTTTGTATCTTGAAGTCTCTGCAACTTAGCTGTCCTCCAGGAAGATCCTTACAAATGCTGCCAACATTTTAGAAACTTCATTGAAGTCCAACAATGGGCTTTTGCATATATCTACCAGTAGGTGGAGCAGACAACATAATTTATTACCCAGGAACAAGGGCAAAAGAATGAATGTCAGTGTACTCCGCATAAAACAGATCTGCAAATGAGATTTTCTTCAAAGGAAATATGCCCTGTATATGTTGGATTTAGCTTGATTGGTCACTGAATCAAAATAAATAACTTTATTAAATAATCAATCTTTGCAGAAAGATAAATTTACACATGGTGGCAATGCTTGGGTTTTACTTTATTCAAATGAACTGAAATTACTTTTCCTTTCAAAAAACTTTTACAGGGACAAAGATTTTTTCTTACGTGTTCTTTTAATAAGGGTGCTAAACCCAATCCTGTTCTACAGGTTGATGGAGTGCATAACAAGCAGTATTTTCTTGGAAATATAATTGACTAATCTTATTATGTCTGTGGCAACAAATTAACCTTATTACTACTAGCAAATGGTGATTGATTATTTATGCAAATAAGTTACCAGGTTGAGCTTTCTGATTGAAATAAACATATACAAAAGGTGCTTTAATACGACTTGAACTTTTTAATTAATAAAACCCTGAGGGGTCTATTAGTTCACTCATTGCAATATTAGTTATTTACTCGTGTAATTCCTATTAGCACAAACATATTTGCTTGAATAAAGATGAGATAATTAATACCAATAAAAATCAGTAATAGTTTTTGAAACTATTTTAAGACATACATTAGATTTGTATTAAAATAGGCTTAATGCTGACTTTAAAATTGCTATTAACATACATCAACATACAAGAATAATTTTTGAAAAATTATTTACGTATTAGGTAATAATACATAATCTCATTTATTAACCATCTCTGAATTTAACAAAAAATTGGATTCTAAAATTCTTTACTTTTGTAAAAGCATTGTTTATCTAAATTAATTTTGTATTTCTACTTACTTAAAGTTAAGCTACATAAAAGCAAGGAGAATTTTACTGTAAAATTTAATATTCTACAAACTATAGTAATGATATAGTTCCTAAATTGTTGAAGCTTCCAATAAAATGACATTTTATTTGCTAAAAATGCTAAAGTTTTTTTTCTTTTAAGGAGGGCAATCAAACTTTTTGGACTCATAATTTTCATAAGATTTACATTTAGACATTTATTAGTCTTTGAGAGCTCCTACAGATACAAGTTAAAGTTAAAACAGATATGTCTTTTAAAATCAATAACTTTTTGGCTAAGGATGTGGCTTAATGGTAGACTGGTTGCCTACATGCTGTGAGGTCCTGAGTTCAATTCCTCAGTACCACATTAAAAAATCATTTTTTATTTTACACTTCAGTGTTTTTATTTTTTGTTATTATAAAGGTTATGTACCGAGGGATTACAGTTACACAAGTCAGGTAATGAGTACATTTCTTTTTTTTTTTTTTTTGCCAGTCATGGTGCCTGAACTCTGGGCCTGGGCACTGTCCCTCAGCAATTCAGCTCAAGGCTAGTGCTCTACCACTTGAGCCACAGCACCACTTCCAGCTTTTTCCGCTTATGTGGTGCTGAGGAATTGAACCCAGGGCCTCATGCATGCAAGGCAAGCACTCTACCACTGAGCCACCTTCCCAGCCCATGAGTACATTTCTTTTTGGACAATGTTACTCCTACCCTCAATTGCTCCCAGTTTTTCCCTTCCATATCAAACCACAAGTTGTATAGTTCATTTTCAGCATAGTGAATACCACTGCTGCATTCAATGTTAATGTAATTTGAAATCAAAGTTCATAAAATAAGCAACAAACTTAATCTAAATAACAGTATAGAGGAACACTTTTCTTGAGTAATTTCTTAAGAAAAAAATTATATCTTCAATTGAGTGTCTACTCAAAAGCCAAGACACTCTAAGAAAATGAAGTGTGTTTCTTTTTCCCTGAATCTCTCTTAGCTTAGGGAAACTAAAGTTTTTTTTTTTATTAAATAGAACAAAGTAGCGCATTATATCAGTAAAATCATAAATATAAATGTTAATTTCATTGACATAGCTTCTATATGCTGTAGTGGAAGCTAGCAGTTCTTTTATTTTAAAAAGTTGCTTGACCATAGGCTGAATGTAGGCAGAATATGCCTGTGTCTAAGCCTCACATTGCATATATTTATACTAAATTTTGAGCATGTTATCTGCAGTAATCAACAGATTAAGATCTATATCCACTTTGGCTTAGATAGTTATAGCTTGCCATTGTGACTCATAATAGTTTTAAAATTCGATATCATAATAAAAATACTGATTTAAAGCTAAACAATGCAAATTTGTTGGCAATGTAAGTTATAGAATATGTGAATTTTCCAGTATTATCTGAACAAAATGGACAGAGCAAAGTGGATGATTTCACTACTAAATTTAATCGCCAAAAAAATGGAAGTGTCTCTTTTCTCCCTGTATTCACAGGGTTGTCCTTGTATATCTACACGTAATTTGTGGTTGAATATTAGTTCACTACAACAATGTATACTGACTCATCAGGGCCAGTTAAAAATCTTATGTTTTTGTGCTACTATTCTCCAAGGAAAAGTGACTGGATAGACTTTCACCTGTAATACCCTGACCTATATGAAGCCAGTGTGACCTGGAGGTGGTGGGAACTAATATATAGACCCTGGTATGAACTCATCATTAGTTATCATTAGTTATCATTAATAACTAAGAGTAAGAAAAGAAGAGAAATGAGAAAATGAATGCTTCTAATAAGTTAAACTAATAGAAAGCAGAAATATAGAATATTAGCTTATGCTTGGCAAGTTAACTAAATGTTCTTGTAAATTAATAGAAAGTAGAAGTATAAAATATTAGCTTTTGCTTGGTAAGTTAGCTAAATGTTCTTGCTGTCATTTACTGAATGTCTTTCTAAGAGCCTGACACAATATAAAGATATTAAATTTAATCTTCATAATTTTCATTATCATAGGATTCATTGTCTCACATGTAGAGTGAAACAGAGGCTCAGAAAACTCAAAGTAATCTTACACTAAGTGGGAAAGCTGGGGTACAAATTCAGCCTAGTCTGATTATAACATCCATTTTCTTTTCGTCTTACTATACTGCCTCAACATTAATCATTTTAATGGATGACAGCAAATTCTGGAGATGAGGGATCACAAAAGCAAGGTTTGCATACTTCTGAAAGTCAGCGTCAATGGAGGAAATGGAAGCAGCACTCATTGGGCTCGTTAACACAAATATGTGGAAACTCAAAAGTAGCAGTATCTGAAAACTCATTGGAAGGCTAGGAGTACACTCTCCTGCTCTGATGCATAAATTTGCCTAAACAGTTGCTTAATTTTAAGATTAAAATGGAATCAAAATAGTTAAAGAAATAATATATGTAAAGTCTCCGTGATAGACTCTGGCTATGTCTATTACATTAGTTTTGCTAGCAAAACTTAGAGGTTTGATTTGCTTGTTGTTATATATATATATATATATATATATATATATATATATATATATATATATATATAAAATTATTAAGGATTTTCATTGTTGGTACTAGGGATCAAATTCAGGGCTTTAGGCATGCTAGGTAAATGATGTACATTCTCAGACCTTTATTTTTTTATTTTTATTTTCATTTCTGTGTGGAATGAACAAACTCCAGTTAACAGGATTTCAGCACATTTTCTTTCTTGCTTGCTTTCTCTAGTTCACTACTTAGCCTAAGTATAAATAGCACAACTAAAATTAAGATTAAGAAACAGTCAAAAGTGTCAAGAGGTTTTGGCACGATCAAATTTAACAACTGCACCCTAAGGAATATATTATCGACCTGAAAGAATTAACAGCATTAATAGTCTTCTTAACTTTGTCAAAATAGAAATTAATCATAGGTTGGGAGAGAGAAAAAATTTTGCTAAAAAGGAATTCTTGATGTGAATTCTAGATAAAAACAGAGCTCATCAATTATACAAGTAAAATTCTACATTGCAACTCATATTAAAAGATTTTTCTTGCCTCTTAATACTAAAATTAATTTCAAATTATTGTCAATTTCAGTAAAAAAAAAAAAAAAAAGTTGGCTTGAGTGCCAGAGCTACGTCTGCTAGCTTTGTGTCTGTAAAGACAGCCGCAAAAGCATTCTTGCTAGATGAAAGTAACTAAATGATAGGGATCAAAATCATTACCACCATTAGCCTACCAAGTGTGGATCAAGGTGCTGGAAAAGAACTTTCCAAGCAAACAGGAGGTTTCTACTTACTGAACTCCTGTGTTTGAATATCTCTAAGAACGCATTTAGTCTTGAGTCACTCTGGCACTCACTGGGAGTAGCCCAGCCCTGAAGATACCTGACCTTATGACTCTGGCTAGAACTATGGCACTGGAGTTGGAGGTTTATGAGAAATATATATAAGTCTGGAATTGCTAGCTCTGGTTAGAACTCTAGTAACGAAACACACATCAACCCCTAACTCCAAGTATTTTTAACCATATTTCTCTGTGGGCAGAACAGTCTAGAGTGGATGCTTTCTTAGCAACCATGATGAAATCTGAGGTATTGACACCTTAGCAGGTATGAAAGAATAAACATCTAAATCTTTCAGATTCACATCTGTCGTTCTATATGAACATGTAATTGCAGAATCCATTTCTTTACAAGCTTTACCTGAAAACTCCCATCAAAATTTGAAGCAGGGAAAAAGACTGGTTTCAATCTCAACATTCACTCAACAGAGGAAACATGAAAGCCGCCCCTGCTTACTATTAACTTGCTGTGCATGATCCACTCGCCACACAACACTAAGCCCTTGGGGATGAGCGTAGAGAGTGAGTTGAGTCCCCAGTGTTGTGGCATCACGGTGGTGCACCTCACTGCGGGCTTAGGCCTCTCTGCCAGCATCTTCGCAGCGGCTGCTGTGCGCACAGCCGTGGTACCCATGCACCTACCCAGGAGCAGGCGATTGGACTGAAGTAGTGTCTTTGCGGTCTCTTTGCAACAAGTCATGTCTCACTCGGGCTGCTAGTTTATCTCTGTCAGGCTAGGGGCCCAAGTGGCTTCCGGGAGCTGTCAGGAATAGGCAGACCAACCTGCTTTGTGCTGAGGAGGTAATGCATCTTTCGGGCTTGGTAATTTCTCTTCTTCTCTTCCTTCTCGATGGCAGCCTTCCTCTCCTCTTGTTCTTTCATCTCTGCAAACTCCTCGAGGGCCTCCCTGCATCAAAATCATCTGCGGTTATTTCTGACACTATCTGATGAAATTCTAATTCTGTCTCTGATGATTATCAAGTTTTGGGAGGGCAACCGCCGCCACCACGTCCATCATCAGCAGTGCAATCTATCTTACCGGTATATTTTGTGTGAAACTTTGCAATCTTCAGAAAGCATTTAAGTGATTTGCAGTGATTGAGTTTTTAGAACTCCAGTGCCTATACATTAAAATTAATTCAGTAATAGTGCAAAGTAAGTGACTTGCTACATTAGCAGTTTTATAGTTAAAGATTTAGCTATTTGGAAATACATATCCCAAGGAAGCACTTGAGCCACGGATTTCCTTTAAACTTTGGTTTTATACATATAAATCTCTCCTTATTTTGTATATCTATTAACAGGATAATCTTGAAGTATAGATACTGTATATGTGCGTAATTGATTGCAAGTTTACTTAACAGTTAAAATAAGACCAATAGAAGATATCATGTAGTATTCAACATTTAAAAGGCTGCCATAGTGCCAATTGCACAGATAATTGGCATTAAAGATTAAATGAGTAAGTTGAAGCATTTTTTCAGGTATGACAAATTGCATTGCTAGAATGACAATTTCTTTATCATTTATGTGTGTCTAAAATGTAAACAAAATAGGATTTTAAATGAATGATGCAAAAAACAGATTATATTCTCAAATACGGAAAATTAACTAATCCTTTATTTTCATAGGACAAATTTAACTATCCATGTCAAAAGTGTATTTAAAATTTTTATGTTACTCTTAAACTAGATACATAACTCAGTATCTCTTCTATGAGTAAAAATTTAGTAAATCATCTGATGTATCAGGGAAGTGTAGAAAAAAGTATTCCAAAATAAATAGATTCTTGTTTCCAGTTCAAGAACTAGAAATATATATTTTTGTAATTTTCTGTAGAGGCTACTAATACAGTACTTCCCACAAGGTTACTTATGAAACACATTGACGTTTAAAAATCACCAGGTTATGCTATTGCAGCACAGCAATTTTTTTTCAACATAAGATTAAATTGCAAAATAAATGAATTACTTGGAGTGGCATGGCCCCCATTTTGCCACCCTTCTCTTGAAAATTGCTTATTAATATGAAAAAAGGAGCCCGAAAATAGCCTGATTTACTTTATGCATAGTATTTGGGGGCTTCTGAACACCTAGAGCTCAGCTAACTGTACATTTAGATTGTGTTGGCAAGCTGGTGCCATGACCTTTTTGACCTGCATCTCAAGGCTATTATTAATCGCTAAGTAACCCGGTAAAGCCAAACAAATTTGTTTCCATTGAAAGGATCTCTATCTGTGTCTGAGAATTTGTTCCCTACCAAACAAACCTCATTAACTGTGTCCATTTTTGACAAAGAACCAGGAGTTAGAGGAATTGGTGACCTTTCTTTGTTTGTAAGGTACAGCTTTCAAGGCAGTTACATATGAACAAATGGGAAATTTTACCAGGAAAAATACAATCAATCACAGGTTATGTTAAAAAGTGACTCCACTGTTAATTTTAATCTTTACTTTTGATATTAAAGTAAAAATAAACATCTTCAATAATTCCTCTTATTTCCTTTTAACATAACGTAGAATAACAAGTGAACTTACCAATAATCTTTGTGTGTGTGTTTGTGTGTGTGTGTGTGTGTGTGTGTGTGTGTGTGTGTGTGTGTGTGTGTGTGTGTGTGTGTGTGTGTGTGACCTGTCCCAGGTAACAAATCACTGAATGACAGAATAGAATTAAAAATCTCTAGACTTTCAGATTTTCTAGCACCAGACAGGCTGTAGTCATTTCAACATAAGGAACATGCAGGTGATAATTTCTATTGATTTAGCCAGGCATATTCCCTTTTATCTTTCTTGGACATTTTGCATAGGTTTCATCGTGATATTTCCATGCATGTGTATAATGTACTGTGGTCATGTCCACTTCCCATTAACCCTCTTCATTTATATTATGATCCTGAGGTCTATTATGTGAAAATCCCAAGACTTTCTACATCATTTTCATTCTCTATTGTAGTTATAAGCTGCTTTGTTAATTGCAACTGCTTTGTACAACTACCTAATGATAATAATAAAAAAAGAATTTGGTTACCCCCACAAAAATATTTTGTGACATCAGTTTAAAATTATAGAGCAATCACCACTGTAATTTTCACCAATATTATCTATTTTAAAATATATTTTATTAATAACATTTATTGTGGTAATAATATATCTTTATAGTCTAAGGATAGTAGCACTAATAAAAATAATAGTACCTACTGGGAAGCAATATAATGGCTCCTTAAAAGATACCTGGTTATAAATGCTTTGCTGTGCTATTTACTAACTGTTTAACCTAGGTGTGACATATACTTATTTCTGCAAAATTATTACATGCAAAATTATTCACATACTATCTTCTTCCTCAAGCTACTGTGAGGATCAAATGGCTAAGCTATGCAAATACTCAAAGTAGTAATTGGTTAAACAGTAAAGAGCTACCTAGGCTCTAACAGTTTATAAACATTTACCATAAGCTAAGAATTAGGCTACTACAAATCTTTCATGCTTTTCCTAGCTCTATTGCTGATAATCTGATGAATGTAGACTTTGTGGCAGAGTATGGCATCTAGTTTCCTAAAAGACATTGGGCACAATACAAAACCTTGGTTAGTGAGAAAGGAGAAGCAGGAAAAAAACATGCAAATGAATTTCATTTTTCTCTGTCCTTCACAAAGTACTTACTCTGAGGAGTGGTTTCACCTTGCAAACCTAGGGGGAAAAAATTTGTAGCTACCAGTAGTGTTGGAAGCTGTCTGAGACTCAAAGCTAGGTCTCACATGGGAAAATCAGCCATCCTGCCCAGGTTGTGTTACCTCTTCCCTCAGGCTGCATCTCATGACTGGGAGTTTGAAGGGGGACACATAGCTAGATCCTTTGGCTTCACCTGGGATGACTCTCGAGGGCCATTCCAATCTCTGAGCTTCTTGAGATTGAGTGGAGTCACTGATAAAGCCCAACTTCCTCTACCCTTGTCCTGCTTTTCCATAAATATATTGACAAAAATGCTCTCCAGTAAACTCATCTATCAAATCACTGCCTGATAGCCTGTTCCCATTTAGGTGTACCCTCTCTTTTCCTCACTCTCCTTGCCTTGGTCTTACACCACCAAAAATGACGTAAAACTTTAATTACTGACTTAATGGTTTGCTTTGAAATGGTTCCTAGCTGTGACATATACATTGCTTCATTTGGTACCTTCACAATATCATTAACTGCATTCACAAGTCAGGAAACAAGACTCACAGAGTTTAGATGTCATCCAACGCCCCCCCCCAAACCTAAATTTGGATCCAGCTCTGACTCCAAAATCTATGCAATGCTTAAATTACACATTTTGGCTAAACTAGTATTTTATTTAGATATCAATAGGACTTTTCGTTTTGAGAAGTGTACTTTTGAGAATATTTTAGTAACTTTTATTTTCTAAAACATACAAAGAGAAAAAAGCTTTTCCACCTGGGAATAAGTTAAATAACCTTTCACGTCGCATTATATAACAACATTATCTATGTGTGACCACGAAATGTGAAATTTTCATTTATAGCAACAAGTCTCCCTTTGTTAAGCTGTACTTGCTATTTTTTGAGCAAGTAGGGAATGCTAGTGTACATTACATAAACCCATAAAAAGAAACTGGAACTGAAAAAATGCTTAAAAGATTGTTGGCACAATGCAAATAACAATCACTCCCACACAGTAGGTGGACCAGCCCCTGCTCACCTCTCCTCCCACTACCCACCACACCATCTCAAGATAACCATGCTTGGTCACAAGGTCCCTTTCATTTCCCAGATCACCATTTTTCTAGCTCAAGAATTCACTTCTATTGTATTGCTTGCCTTGGCATTCCTTTAGTGGAAACTCAGTTCTCTTCCCCCCACTGGTCTTCTCATTCATAACACTACAATTTTGGTTTCCCCATAAAAGTTAACAAAATTTGTAATCATATACTTATGAATATATCTACTTACTTAGTGTCTCCCCACTAGGTTTAAACTCCATAAAAATAATACTTCATTTGTTTCTCATGTTTATTTGAATGAACAGGTAAGATTTTATTAACATAGATAGTCCTGAGTAGTAGGACCATTGTGCTGGCTATAAACTGTTTTAAATAATTAATAATTAAATAATTAATTTATGCTTTCTTACATGGCGTAATTGTGTGTGTGTGCGTGCGCGCGTGTGCCCGCACCCTTGTCTTGAACTCGGGGCCTTGAGCTTGTTAGGCAAGTGTTTACCACTTGAGTCAGATTGCCAATCCTGACTTTTTAAGTTGTTTCTTGAGTTTTCCTAATTTCTGAGTCATTGAAAAATGTTTCTAGAACGTTTTTAGAAAAAATTCTTCCCCAAATTAAATTATTTCCACAAACAAATCATATCATTAATATGAAAAATACTGAAACTCCCAATGACATTTAATATGTAATATTTAGCATTATATGTAAATAACTGGAGTCTGTACAGTTGAATTTCATTCAGTAGACTAATTAAAAGCTTTCTTCATGATAATAAAACCTCAGCAAGATGGCTGCCCATGCCACAGAAAAGGGAGGTATCTATTTATTTAGTGTTAAACAGAGAATCTGTACTTATAATTTTTTACTTCTTTACAAGGTCAGAATCCAAAAGCAAAAACCTTTCCCCTTTCCTGTAAGAAGGCTTTTTAGATCCCCCACAACAATAACTCATCACTAGCTGTTACCACTCTTATAATAGTATATTTCTAATTTACAGCTCTAATGTATGATAGTGTACAGATGCATACATACATTTCTGTTGCTCCCTGTCCTAAGAGGACTATAGACTAAATGTTTTCATCCCTCCAAAATCATACATATGATGAAGCTTAAATTTCCAAAATCATAGAATTTGGAGGTAGTGGACAGAAGTTAACACATCGGTGTGGCCCCCAGTAGTTGAGATTTGTGTCATTATGAGAAAAGACACAAGAGAGATGCAGTCTTCCTTCACCCTGTGGGGATACAATGAGAAGACAGCAATCTAACCAAAAGAAGGAGTGTTCTCAGCAGACACTGAATCTGCTGGCTCCTTGGTGTTGTATTTCCCAGTCAATAAAACTGTGAGGAATAAATTCCTATTCTTTGAGCTATTCAGTGTCTCATTGGAGTGGTCCAAACTGACTGAGGCAGGTCCTGAAGATCGGGATCAAAGTCTATTAACTACACTGTGGTCCTCCCAAAATATTTGGCTAAATACCTGGTATCACAGATATTAACACTGGCATAGAAGCCTGTGTTGTGGCAACTCAAACAATTGTTTTTATAAAGGTGATATACATAGTGGTTACAGTTACATGAATCTGGTAAAGAGTACATTTCTTTTTGGACAATGTCACTTTTAAAACTATTTCTTAGCCAACTAGCAGAGTTAATCATTTTTTTGATGGTTTAATTAGGAAAAATTCAATTAGAATGTACTCTGGAACCAAGACTCTTTCTCTCTGCCCAATGGTTTTAAAGGTGTAGCCACACCTGAGCGCTGCTAGAAATGCACATGGCTCAGGCACCAGCACATCAGACATTCTGTGTACGACCCTGAGGCCATATCCTGTGCTAATGTTTAAAAACCCTTCCTCTGAACAATGAAAACTTTCAGGTCGTTAGAGGACTAAGAGGTTCAGTTCTATTCCCTAGTATAACATAGTGAAGAAGTACAATCAGATATGGGTTATGGTCCTAATGTGCACATCACCACATTAGCTAAAGTACCACACAGTGCCGCAAGAAGATGTGATATGTGTATCACAACAATTCCACAGAAGCCATAGTTTTGACAGAGAAAGGACTTGAAGATTATATGAAAAACGCAAACAACATTTTAGAGAAAACTGATAAAAATACCACATAGATTTCTCAAATAAAACAAAAAGTCATCATCTGTAGCATTTTTAAAAAGAAAAAAAGCTTGAAAAACTTATTTGAAGCCTTTCTAGTGTCTTAACTATGTTCTGAGGGCAAATGAAGTCTGTCTGGATTGCTGTTTGAAAACACTTCCAAAGTAAAAGATAGTCAAATAGTTGTAGGAATTACTGTGGTCTATTAAGATAAAGTATTACTGTTAAGTTTATTGGCTATATTTATATTTTATTTTTAATAATTGTTTTCTGCCCATATGTCCATACAAATTTAGCAAAGTAACTAGAAAACAAAAAACTAAGATAAAGTTAGTTTAAAATATTAAGCATAATTAGACATTCCAAAAATATTTTAAGGGTAATTACATCTTGTAATAGATTATCTAAAAGGTTATATTTAGGAAACGTTTTCAACATAGTGTCTTGTTCATCTCATTTTATGTTTGGGAAGTTCTTTTCATTCTAAAACCAAACAAAAATGTCTTTACTCTTGACAACCTTTTGTTGCAGTATGAAATAAGTCTCTCTTCAAAATGTCTAGGCTACTTTAAGAGTTAATGTCACAAAGAGGAAGTAGAGTAATCTGTTCACTGTCAGGAAGTCTCATATACGTTTATGATATTAGAAGAAATAAAGACGCATAAATCTAGTCCCTGCTTTCAAGGCATTGCAAATAAAACAGCTGATAATGAACTAGACTACTGACAGAATAAGTCTATGAAACAAACACAAGCACAGTATATAATTTCAGTGTTTATTTCTGATTATAGAGAATGGAAAAGGCTTCAGAGAGGTGGTGGACTTGTAGTTGGGAAAGAAAAATGAGAGAAGCATTTCAGTAAACAGAGAAAGCAGAGATAGAGAGGAGCGGAAATGAGGCCGGGTCCTTCCCAAGAAACATGTGCCCTATTTGGTAGACTCCGCCCACCAACAGAACATAGCGGAAATGCATTTTGTAGCT